>NC_088842.1:6723549-9123549 GCF_904066995.2 Poecilia reticulata
GTTTGGTGCTGTCGGGCTCAGAGTCTGAGAGGCTTTTCCTTTATCAAACATTTATTTATTTTTGCCTCTTATTTAGTGGAAATATTGATGAGATTTTCTTCAAAATAATAACCTTTTTCAACCTTTATAGCTCCACTGTTGAAAATGAGGCTCTAACATTCACAAATGACATTGAAATAAAATCCAGTCCAACATCTGGTTTGAGGTGATCCCTCTGGAACCTGTTGGAGGAAAAATATCCCAACTTCAGAAGATGAGCTTTAACCTAACAGAGCTCTGTGGTTCCTCCTATCAGTATGAGAGTCAGGGTGAGGAGGCGCCATGTTAGGAAGAGAAGTGGAAGCTGCAGGATCTTCAGAACAAACAGGTCATGATGCTGGGCTACTGATTATCCCTGTCTGGACACAGGATCAATAGAACCAGTCTAAAAGCTAAAATGAATGGTTATATGCCAGACATGGAAAACTGGGATGCACTTCATGCCATAATGTTCAGAATTTGGGTCTCATGGCATCTCAAGGTGTCAGCATTGCAGCCAATGGGTTGAGGGAAATACAGCTTTATTTTGTAGCAATTCAAGAACTACCAGCTTTTATCGCTTCACAAAATGTAAACAGCACAGAAACTCCAAAGCACACAAAGAAGCAATATATATATATATATATATATATATATATATATATATATATATATATATATAAAATCACCACAGTCACAGCAAAGAGTCTTATAAGAAACATAGCAGCATTTTAATATTTTATGTTTCACCACCACCAAAAACACTGACTTGGCCACGGATCCTTCACACTTCCTCTCAATTAGAGAATTCTGTTTGACTAACAACCTTACATTTTACTGAAGACACTAAGTCCCAAAGAACAAGGTCATTCTAGTAATTTGTAATAATATTTAATATTTTATTTTTAATTTGTGACAAAAAAAAATCAAAACAAGAATTACAGTAAAAAAAAAAAATTTATATATATATATATATATATATATATATATATATATATATATATATATATATATATATATATATATATAAAATCACCACAGTCACAGCAAAGAGTCTTATAAGAAACATAGCAGCATTTTAATATTTTATGTTTCACCACCACCAAAAACACTGACTTGGCCACGGATCCTTCACACTTCCTCTCAATTAGAGAATTCTGTTTGACTAACAACCTTACATTTTACTGAAGACACTAAGTCCCAAAGAACAAGGTCATTCTAGTAATTTGTAATAATATTTAATATTTTATTTTTAATTTGTGACAAAAAAAAATCAAAACAAGAATTACAGTAAAAAAAAAAAATTTATATATATATATATATATATATATATATATATATATATATATATATATATATATATATATATATATATATATATATATATATTAAATCACCACAGTCACAGCAAAGAGTCTTATAAGAAACATAGCAGCATTTTAATATTTTATGTTTCACCACCACCAAAAACACTGACTTGGCCACGGATCCTTCACACTTCCTCTCAATTAGAGAATTCTGTTTGACTAACAACCTTACATTTTACTGAAGACACTAAGTCCCAAAGAACAAGGTCATTCTAGTAATTTGTAATAATATTTAATATTTTATTTTTAATTTGTGACAAAAAAAAATCAAAACAAGAATTACAGTAAAAAAAAAAATGTTTTATATATATATATATATATATATATATATATATATATATATATATATATATTAAATCACCACAGTCACAGCAAAGAGTCTTATAAGAAACATAGCAGCATTTTAATATTTTATGTTTCACCACCACCAAAAACACTGACTTGGCCACGGATCCTTCACACTTCCTCTCAATTAGAGAATTCTGTTTGACTAACAACCTTACATTTTACTGAAGACACTAAGTCCCAAAGAACAAGGTCATTCTAGTAATTTGTAATAATATTTAATATTTTATTTTTAATTTGTGACAAAAAAAAATCAAAACAAGAATTACAGTAAAAAAAAAAAATTTATATATATATATATATATTTATTTTTATTTTTTTTAATTTATTAATTTTTATTTATTTATTTATTTTTAGTCATGGTACCTCCAATAATTTAAAACTACCTACTTTCACCCCTAGGGCTACACAGAATACTAATTCAGCACATCAATTATGTCATTTTGACGCAAATATATCTCAAAAAGAAAAACTGTCTAATTAAAGATAACTCTAATTCATTTGGAGACATCTTCAATTGAATTTTGGCTAGTCAAATTCACAATATCTAATTTCTAATAAAAAACTATTTGCTTTAGAGTTATGCATAATTAAATTTTTACCAGTCAAAACTATATATGTAAAAACTATCTAAAAATTACACTTAAGATGTCTTACATTAGAATCATAACTACTCAAAACTAAAAAGGAAATATCTTGAATTTACTTTATGACTAGCCATAATACAATTGTAGATATCTGAAATGTGTGTTTCAGATGGTCAGTAATTAATTATAGATATCTTGAACTGAAGACGCCATTTCTACTAGTCAGAACGTAATTAGATATATCTCAAATAGGAATTTGATCCAGTTGAAATATAATTAGAGATATCTTAATTTATTAATACGCCTAGTCATAAATCAATTTCACATATCTGGGATGTAAGGACGGTAAGACAGACTTTATTTAGCCATACATTCTCAGATCCATGCAATAAATCACCACAGTCACAGCAAAGAGTCTTATAAGAAACATAGCAGCATTTTAATATTTTATGTTTCACCACCACCAAAAACACTGACTTGGCCACGGATCCTTCACACTTCCTCTCAATTAGAGAATTCTGTTTGACTAACAACCTTACATTTTACTGAAGACACTAAGTCCCAAAGAACAAGGTCATTCTGTAATAATATTTAATATTTTATTTTTAATTTGTGACAAAAAAAATCAAAACAAGAATTACAGCCAAAGCAAATGTGTCTCATTAAAACTGGTCCAAAAAAAGAAATTGAATAAAAGTAAAAGATTATGGGCTGTACCTAGTGCATTATTCAAATGCATTGTAAAAATAATAATAGTAATAATAATAAGATTAATAAAACCTCTCTTTATGTCCATGCACAAAGCCCCCATGAAAGCAAAGAGCTTAAAAGGAACTATATTGGAATTTCAAAAATACCACAAAAACAGACCAAGTAATCTTTTTATTAGTAGTGCTTTTGTTTTGGCTTTAAATTTCCTTTTGTTCCACAATTTATCCTCTAAATTATAACCCTTTCATTAGTAAGAGAATTGGGAAATTTGAAAAGCTGTTGCATCCCAAGGTGGTGGCCTTATCTCTTTTAAGGATTCAAATGAAACAGAAAACAACAAACAGTTAAAAGCCTTAACTACTGTTATACCAGAAAGGCACGTTTGTTCCACACATGCGTATTGCCGAAGTAAAAAGGCAGAGTCGTATTATGTAATAAAATCACAAAAGTCAAAGTGTATTGATCAGTTGATGGGACAAGCAGATGTCGGACCATCAACTCAGCTTTCTGTTAGTGAGGGAAAAAAAATCCGGTCAATCTTGAAATCAAACTGGATGCCACTAACGTTGAAATTACCGCTAATTAATCACCGCGGGAGAAACGACGGTAATTTTTTGGCAAAATTGCACTAATGAAGTGCAATGATATCAATTAATGTCGCTGCTGGGGAAGGGAAGAAGGAAACTGGGGGGATAGAGCCAGAGATGTCACATTCTCATGAGTGAAGGTAAGAGGCTTAAATTGAATATTTTTACACAGAAAGTGTTTGAAAACTAAGTTTCCACTCTACTGCGTTGCTAAGAAGGTCAATTTGAGGATGGCAACAGACCATTGGTTTTAATGATTTATCTTCCTAATCTGACGCAGATCATTAGGCAGAAGCCCCTGGAACAACCTAAACAAGGCAAGCATGAAAAGCATCACTAACAGCAAAGCAACCAAAATCCAGCCATCTTCACTACTTTTTAATTATACTTGAAAGTCATGAGGATAGATGCAAAATAAAAAACCCTTTTCGTAAATCGTACCGCTCTGGTGATAACAAAATCCTATTTACAGTCTTCGTTTGGTCTTTGCTTATAGTACAGATAGTAAGGCTAAAGACAAAATGTTCTACTGATTGGATTTTCCTATTAACAGCGACTGATCGGGTTGGTTGTCTGGGAACAGGTGGCAGGCTTTGAGATAAAATCAGTCGAGCCGAGACTCAACCACAACGCTGTGAAATAACCAAGAAAAAAAACAAAAAACAGACTCGCATATGGAGGAATGCATTGCCTCCCCATGGAGAAGGATATTTTTTTTTATTCCTTTTTTTGCATGTTTGTTGTCGGTGCCGGAACATGTCGCACGGCCTCAACGTCGTAAGCGAATTCTCCTTGCCGGTGGCAGCTGGACTGAGCGAAGGGGCAGCTGGTGATTTGGAGGGCCGGGTAGAGTGGTGTCACCATTACCCCAGCTGTGGTAGTTTGGGGGTTTTTGAAATTGCTGCGGGTTGCATGACAGTGTCCGTGTCTGGACATATGTCCATTTCCGTGCGTGTGATGTGCTTCCCTCTCACACATCCTTGATTCAGGCATGGGGGGAATAAACAGGCCTGGAGCTGAAAGGACACTTCACTGAAATATTAATCACCTTCCTTAGCGCAGGAGGAAATGTGCAAGAGGACAAAAAGATGCATGGATAAGACAGTGACTTGTGACAGCTGCATGTTATAGACATAAACTTCAATATACGTTCAGAATAATTTAAGTGACGGACCAACACCAATAAAAACTGGAAAAAAATGTTTGGTGTGCGTCCCTCCAAGCAAGATGGTGATGATGTGAACGATGCACCTCATTCATGGCTTGTAGCAAACTGCTAACGGGACTTCATATGATATTTTTAAGAATACATTTCTTCTTATTCAGCTCTTTTCTGGTGCTGACTTCTGAAGTAAGTTGGTTGCTTTGGGTTTTATTTACGTGACTCAGCGTGGATTCACACCAACCCAGTTTGGTTTGCTTTAACCAAACTCTTTCATTTGGGGAGGTGTGAATGTGTAATCGAACGCTGATGCAGACCAAAAAAGTGAACTCTAATCCACCTCGGTCTCGGTTCGGTTCAAGTGAACTCTGGCGTGGTTCGAATGTATACATGAATGTCAAGCAGACCGGAGACTGCTTCAAAAGCAGGAAGCGGACTGTAGCGCATGGAATTCTGGGTAAATACAACCAAAACAAGCAAGCGTGTCTAGCACGACCATTAGAAATGGCTTGTGGTATTTTAGCAAAGACAAAAGAGATATCTTATTCCACGCTAATTCATCTTTGTTTACAGTTTTTAAAGAAGGAAGTTGCAGTCAGTGTCTTCCTCAGGAGTCTTTGTGTTGCTTCCTTTAGTGATTCTTGATGCAGCGCCACCGCAGGTGAGGAGGGGAACAGGTTTTTCAAATGGTTTGGTTCGTTTGACTCAGTGCGGTGTGAACGTGAACTGCACCAGCTGAAAATAAAACAAATGTCATAGTTTCGGTCCCCAATCCAGTGAAAACACCTTTAGAGTAAAGAGTGACAAATTCAAATGCTTAAAGCTTTAATTTTTTTAAAACAAAAATTTAGTTTTTTGTGCAACGTTGTGTTGGTCTTTTGAATAAAATCCACATCACATGAATGTTTTTCCTTTTTGTTACTTTTAACCTCGCACTGATGAAAAACATCAATACGTTATGCATAACTTCTTTTGAAGAATTCAAAACCATGCAAGGTTTTCATAAGACATAAAACACTAATAATAATAGATCATTTAACCACAATTGTAAATAAGAATACATATGGAGGGGAGGATGATACTACGGCTGCCATATTTGAAGTAAAAGAAATGCTTATCTTACAGCAGCATAGTCTTTAGTCTTTTAAATACTCCAAGGAATCAAATACCTATTAGTGAAACAATTAGCATTATTCTTCTTTTTTTCCAGCTGATGGAGGATTGGAAAGGGTGGAGGGCGCCGAAGCACTGGGAGGAGGCAGAGGACATGAGGGAGGAAGACAGAAGAGAGGGGGCTTTTGTTTTTCCTTTCTGCCTCACTCTAATTAGACAGAGTGAGTGGAATCTCAATGGCAGGATGCACAGGGAGGAACAGATGTACTGAGAAGGCCTGAAAGAGAGAAAGGAGGGTAAAGCGCCATAGCACCATGTACCTGAGGAGTGAAGACAGCTACAAGGTAAACAGACTTTGAGACAAATAGCGAACAGAAAGGGTTTGTTCCCTGCTGCATCAGGTGAAGACGGTGCAGAGGCCTGGCGGCTTCCCTCTCTGCTGAGCTAACTGTTGACGAGGAGGACGCCATGACAACCTCTACTGTAGATGCTCTTTTCTGAGCGACAGGTCGGCTCCCAGGATAAGCTCTCTTAAGAATTACTGTCTTTGCTGACAGGCTTTTAAAGATATACTTCAGTCATGCATTTTTATATACTCTCAAGTCTTTCAGGATCACACATGTTCCGAAGTGTTGGTGTCTATAAAACTGTGTTGACGAGTGAGAGGAGGCTGGAGCGGGAGACGGATCTGTTTGGACCGATGCAGTAACACGGACTGAGGAAGCTCCATTAGGAAAAGGTTTATTTTCAAGTTTGAAGTTTAATTTAACCCTTATAATAATTAACTTGCTCCTGGACAATGTGCACACTGATGCCTAAATGATTTGGGTTCTACGTTTGTGTTTTTGACTTTTTTCTGTGACAGACATGTTAACCAGAAGTAGCATTTTTAAATGAATGAGTTTTGCTATGGAATACTGCATTGAAAAGCCCATGTGAGTACTGAACTGCTTGTTTAGTTCTGTAAAGTATATGTAAGTAAAGTTGAGAATGGAAAGGACTTTGCGGTTTTCCACTTTTTTCCTACTTAAAATTTTAAATAGCTGACACCCAAATGTACTGTATTTAACAAAGAACAAGATCTTCTCAAAGAAGATTTCTGAGAATAGCTTTAGATTACTTTTTGGGCTTTATTACACACTGACAGTCATTTCTTGGAAATTAAAATCTCGCACATTTACAAGCATCTTCAAATTTGTAGCCGAACCTTGAGAACGATGTGTTAGACCTTCGGAGGAAACCCAGGAGTGAAAATAACTGAAGCATTTTAATTCATTATTTGTAACAGAGGAAATTAATTAAAGGGATTCTTCTCTTCTCAAAAATAATTTAAAACACAAATCTGAACACTTTGATCAACCTTCAATATTCTCAGCTGATCTGGTGACAGTTTTTGTTGGAGACCTTGACAGTGGAAGCAGGTGGATACGATCGAAATCACAGGCAATCCCAAGGCGACCGAAACAATAACAGTAGAAACAATGGTAGAAAATAAACGTTTTAGACATTATTCGTAAAAAAAAAAAAAAAAAAAACCTCACACATTTTGTGAAGGTTAAACACTGATAAAGGTCCAAAAATATTACATGTCTCCGCAATCAAAATAAGGAAACTTTGAAATGTCTTCTGTGACCAAAAGGAAGAAGTGCTGGAAATTCAAACACTCAGGATTATCCATGCAGCCTTACATTTTACTTCTTCATTTTACATCATTCTTGTGTTGTTAAATATTCTGACTCAGAAATTTGCATTCCCTCACACAAGCATCAGAATAGTAACCATAACTATGGAAAAAATACATGCGAACAAATCTAATAGCAAATATAATTGATATGTAAACTAAATCAAGAACATTATAATGTATGTAAGCTCTAAAGCCTTTACACTGATGGTTTTGCGTAGATTAATTATTTGCAGGAATATTAATGCCTTTAGATGAATTTGAAGTGTTTGGTCAGGGCTGAATGATCACACAGGAAACGACTTCAATTAATCTAAGAAACAAAAGTTGGGTACAAAGATTTCCACTAATATCCAGTCCATCCAGGAACCCTATTTATAAAGAGCTTTTAGAGAAACCAGACACATTTTGCTGCCATAAACAAACATCTGCTGTAATACTGACCGGATGTTTGATCACTGGGATCAGAAATGGTTGAATTTATGTAAACTGGTTGTTTTTTATGTGGCACAGACACATTAAACTGGTTTCATATCCACATAAGTTTGATGTGTGTTTGTTTCCACGTTTCAACTATCTGACCCAAACGGGCCTGTCACGATTACAAATCTTACTGGGTGATAAGTTGTTGCGATAGACGATAAAATTGTTATCTTGAGACCATTTTCAGGTAGTGTAATGGCATAATGATGAACACATTCTCAAAGATCAATAAACTTTTAAATTCGAATGAAAACATGGAAACTGGAAGACATTTTAAAAAGACAAAATAAATAAACAAAACAAAAACAACAAATAAAACCAATTATGGAATCTCTGCAAACAAAATAAAAAAATAGAGGCTTAGTTGAGACCAAAGCGCCAGACTGAAGATTTTTGTCATCCAGTTTTTGGCAGAAAGAGAGAAAAGAGAAAAACAATAAACAATGCAAGTTGGACTTTGTGAGCTAGTTTTAATTTATCATGTGACTAATTGATTTATTGTGACGGGCCTAGACCCAAACATTATGCCCTCAGGTGAGACTGGATTGCTTAGAAGAACTTCCTGTTATCCATCAGGGCTGACATGGAGGATCTCTTTTCAGCACCACGTCGTTGACTTGATCTGAGGAGGTTCCCATCTGATCCCGTCTCAACAGATGGGATGGATCTCCTCCTCCTTCTGGTTTTTCCCACATTATTCATGGTTTCATGACTAATGTGCATAGAAATCATGCATAGAAATCATGTACTGAAAAATATTCTAGATTAGGTATCGGTGACAACGTAACCAAAAGGGCAGATCTACTCAGTCTAATTCTAGGCTTTGTGCTCTGAGCGACGTTATGTTTTATTATGTTTTATTTACAAATAATAAATAATAGAAAGTGTTCCTAATTACACTTTCTGAACCATTTGAAAGACAATTTGTTGTTTACATGTTTGACCAAGGTAGTCAACTTATTGTTTTTGTCAATTTGTTTTACTATTATTTCTTTGTTTTACTCCTATCTGCACTTATTGAACAAATTAGAGTTTTGTTGTTTTTACATGTTTGATCAAGACTGTGAAGCTACTGGTGTGTTTAAGTGTGCTGGGCTAATGCAGAGTTATCAAATAAATGTATAATTCAGTTATATTCAGTAGCAATTACAATTTCTGTATCGGATCGGTATCGGACTATTCTTGACCTCAGGTATCGGAAGTAGAAAAAAATGAATCGGTGCATCCCTCGTCTTTACTTTGTCACCACCATGATTGACTGTTATGATTTCTTCTAGAAGTATGTGACAAAACAAAAAAGCTGTATAAAATTTTGCTTTTACCTCCACATCTTTTCCTAAAAATTTTAGCAACCATTGACTTTTTTTCTCAGTTAAATGTAAGATGACTTTTCTGTGTCCTTTTTGGGAAGCTGTGATTTTTACCTTTTTTACTTTTCCATAAAGGTCATTTTTGCTCAGTCTCTTAAGTCAAGTCAAAGTTTATTTAAATAGCTTATTTACAACCTCAGCTGACCAAAGCGCTTTGATAATTACTGCATCTAGATATAAGATAAAATAAGAAAATAAAATAGTAGCAGAAATAAAAACCAAGACGTACATTTTCAATCAGCAATTTCCCCAAACTCTCATATTTATTAAAGACCAAATTTATTCTTGCTAAAACTGGTGTTGAAGGCCAGAGGAAATATGTCTTTTTTACTGTTCGATTATAAACACTGACCTTAAATAATATAAAAGAGATCTCAGAATATGTAATTTTTGAAAATATGAGTATGAAAATCAATACTAAACTTGTTCAGATTAAATTAAGGTCACAATTAAAGACGTTAAAATCCGTCAAAAACTCATGCAAACGTTTGTGGCGTAATGTAAATGTGCTTAATGCATAAACTGAGGTAAAAAGTCTTTTTAGTTAAGAATTGATGTATTTACTTTGTAAATGAGCTGTAATGAGCTGCATCAATTACTTAAGACAAGAAATGACGAGAGCTGAATCCTCGTCAGTATTACTGTGCAGCACACACATCTTTTAGTCTTTTTACATTCAAACCCTTTGGAACTTCATTCAGCAAAGAGAGACGATGCCATCCAGACTTTATGTGTTGTTGTTCTCGCTTCAGCTTCTCCCTACTGTAAATATAGCAAACAAGCAAGGGAAATAATGGGCTGTTTGCTTTATTTTTATTGTCGGTTTAGCTTTTCGTTACATTTTATTCCTTTCTTAAGACTTTAAGAATAGATTTCCTTAAAAAAGAAAAAAAAAGCTGGCCCACTGTGATTAGTCAAAGCTGCTGATGAGTCAAGTTGAGGCTGTTTCCACTGCATACTGACAAGGTTTCCCAAACAGACGACTTCATTACTATTATTATTATTATTATTATTAAAAAACAAACACACAATGGTTTTAATACCTGAAATATGCAAAAAAAAAAGAGAAAAGAAAATCAATGATTTAGCATAGTTTTGTTTTTGTAAAGCATGAAAATAAGTTTAATTATTTAAAGTGCGACGCCAGAGGAGACTCCTGCACAGATTGTGTAGCTTTGTTCATCGACTGCTTACTGAGATCTGAGGCAGGTAGCTTCATCAAATATTGAGCGACGTTTCAAATGGAACTGTCAAAATGTGAATGAGGATTGCTCACTTGAAAGCGAGATGATCCATCAGCACATCGGAATCCGCAAACACAGATTCCGTCTTGAAACGCGCTTCGAACGTTCCGGTTATGAAATGCATTATTAATACGTTTTGTCTCCCATTATCACCGGAGTTATTTGTGAGAATGTTTACGTTGAAGAGAAAGCGTGCGGACCGAACTCTGCTTTAAGGTTCATCGTGAAGGGAAGAAACTCTCCTTGACCGTCGGGTGTGTTTTCTGGAGAGAAATGAGGTTATGTTCACTTTATTTCCAAAGGTTTTCTTTTCAGAATCTCTTCTTAGAGAATATTAGTGGTTTAAAAATCAACAAAAAAAAAAAAAACAAAAAAAAAAAACAGCATAGCGAACAGCAAAGGACTCAGCAGGCTGGAGGTACCAGAAAGTGGAAAAATTGAAAGCACGGTTCGGTTATAAAACATGATTCCAAACTTTGTTGATTTGAACCGTTTTATTTGGCTTTCATGGGTCAAGAAACACATTGCAACTCTGGAGGAGATCCAGAGATTCACAACTCAGGTCACATAACAACCGTTTGGGATTCTTTCCACACATCTGGTCTCTATGAAAGAAATGAGACTTCCTCTTCAAAGTTTGCCATGAAAGGGAAACACCAAACATGTCAGAGCAAAACAGAGATTTCTAGCTTTTATAAAAAAACTAAACAAAACAAAAAAAAAAACTAGCGGTGCACATCTTCTTAAGAACATCATCATGATAAGTCAAGGTGGTGGCAGTGTAATGCTGTGGGACAGCCTTTCAGAATCAACTGGAAATCTGCTCACATGAGAAGTCCAGTTTGTTTGTAAAGCACAATTTCAACAACATTTCAGTGATAACTGAAGCTGTGTGCTGACTCTAGATCGTATGTCAAAAGACAATAACCTCAGTTAGAAGATAGATGGAGCAAGTTGTTGGACAATCCTCACAGAAAACATGTTGAAGATTTTCCAGCATTTTTGCTAAAATAAATGGTCTAAGATTTCAGTCTAGAATAGAGATGCCCCAAGACACTCACAGCTGTAATTGTGACCTTGCACACCTGGTTGCACACATGACACACTTTTCAAAATTTCCTTTGGATCGAATTTTAATCCCATTCTTCTGTTGGTGTACCACATAAAAACCATAAAGTTTGTATTTGTAACATGATTGAATTTGAAAGAGTTCAGTGGGGTTTGAATATTCTTGGAAAGTAAAAACTGCTGGTACTTTCCCTCTCATGAATGAAGTGACATTTGATGTATTGTCCATCATTTTTAGTACTTTCACTGTATATTGCTTTGCTTATTTTTAGTTTTTTCTTACTTGCTGTTATTTTAAATTCCCTTTGGGACTTGAATAAACTTGAACTTGAACGATTTTTCTAAATAACCGACTGCAGTCTGGAGATTTCTAAACATTCCTGCACTTTCAAAGAAGTCTCTTGGCCACTGTGGATAATAGATCAAATTTGATTATTTATTTATTTTTTCCCCTGGAGCTGTGGTTGTACTTTGTCACGATCAAGGTCTTTAAAGATGGCGGATTGGACGCGGAGTGGAATTCAAAACTTAAGAGGAGCAAAGACCTTCGACAGTGAGACCACTTTGCTCTGAAGACTCCTACATCATTTCCATGGTACAGTCACAAAATCACCCGACAAGAAAGAATGACGGATCGTAGCGCGAGGCGGCGCCGGCGCTGCGGCAATAATCCAGTTTAATATGAAACCCAGTGCAGACTGCAAAGACGCAACACATGTTTTTTAATGAGGGAGGCAATTAGGTTGTGTTTCTGAGGGTCCGTGTGTATGAGATTGTTAATTTCAATTACAGGATGCATTAGGATCCACCTCAGCACTCCTCCCTCTGTGGGGAAATCTCAGCAACCTCAACTATATTCGGGAGCATAACTAAATTTAGACTGAGTACGTAGGTAAGGCTGCAATTAGAAGAGGCATATCTGTAGTTTGGAACATGTGTGTGTATGTTGGGGGGAGTGAGGTGGATGAAACGACCTCTGCAAATAACATTTGATCTTTCTGAGCTTTGGCCTTTGCTGAAGGGAAGAGGTGCTGGCCTTTTTTTTCTTTTTGCATTAAACGGACTGTGAAGTTTAAGTGGTGGTGTGTTGTTTATGGATGAAGGCAAACATGCTTCAACTAGTAATGCAGTTGGGCAAAAAAAAAAAAACACCCTGGTGAAAACAGGTCTCTAAATTTCAGGTTATCTGAATTCTGCACTTATTTCCAAGTGGAAAAATAATGATTGTTGGCGTGGAAGGAGAGTCAATGATGTGAGGAGCATCGCTGCTTTTTTAAAACAGAAACAGGAAGTTTGACGATCAGAATCCATCATTTATGTGTCAGTTTGAAGCAAACGTCTAACTATTATGATTACTGTTCTTTACCCGACCTTTCCTGAAGATAACACATTCATGGGAACACACCTGTTTTCTTCAGGTATTTATTTCAATTTTGGACTTTCTTACTGATAAAACAATAGAGACCAGTTTTGATAACTGTTATTGACTGCTATAATTTTGAGAGGTTTGTGATTGTTACAATTTGGGGTTTCCTCCATATTTACCTTTGATAAAAATGTTGAAAAATTCTTTAAAAAAAGTTATAATTTTTAGCATGAGATGAAAATAAAAGGACAAATAAGAAAAATTCAATCTCTGGTTAATTCGATTTGGGTAATTTTTACAAAATAGCTGGTGGAAAATTGATGTTTACGCCTCTGAATGTGTTCAACTGAATCACATCTGTAGGATTTGCTTTCATTATTGATCAGCATGTTGAGGAAATGCTAACACACAACTTCCTATTTTCTGAGTGTTTACAGTAAAGCTCAGAATTATTCATGTTAGGTCTGTAGCAATATTTCGATTTTACCTGCATTTTTCTTCTGACTTGTAGCAATATTAAATCTTCTTCTGTTTAAATCTTCTGCTCAACTAAAGGTTAAGGTGATGGCATAGAGGAGAGGCCTTCCAACCTCAGACATCTTATCAAAAATACTAATTGAAACCTAAAAAAAAGCTTTTGAGCAATTCGACTTTATTGAGAAAATCAGTTCTCAGTAAACTGACTTTCTCAATAGTCAGTTTATTGAGAAAGGTGCAAATAATATGATATCCATCCATCCATCCATTTTCTTACACCCTTGTCCCTCAGTGGGGTTGGGAGGGGTATAATATGATATGGTATTTTCTAAATAAAAAGATGGCATATCGATTGTTGAACTCACCTAAACCTGTCGATAACCACACTAAGAGCAGCGGCTTAAAAGGTTAAGTGGGATTGATGAAAGAGGCTGAATAAGAACCGGAGTTCGTGTTTCTCCTACACACAGTTATGACGACGGTAAAGGAGCAGTAGCAATATTCTGTCAGCTTATGCTGCAATAAAATATTTTTTTTTTTTACTAGGGCTATGATATTTTAACAGGTTAACTTTGATTAACACAATTTTGTAATGCAGTTAATAACATTTTTGTTCCGGCCGGAACCTTTGAATTCACATGTTTCTGGGACAGTCATAAATATTACGCACAAGCGACATGCGGCCCACTGGGGGTTCATTTCTACTTCAAAAAAACAATCTGATTGGATGCTGGAAAAGACGTAGTGTGTTCAAGTTGTACCAGAAGGAGTTAGCCTATCACAATTCAAACTAAAATAGCATCACAGTGCTAACCATGTTGCATCAGCACAACGTCGCCGACGGTAACGTCAACATACTTTCTAAAGAAGTTCCATAGTAAGGGATTCATGAAACATTTGAAAGCTTAATGGGTATAACAGCGCTCCAAATCTGATGTCTAAATAACCTGAATGACAGATTAAAATAAATATTTTTTATGTTCACTCTAAGCTCTATGTCTATTCAATAACTCAGCAGTAAAAATGAGTTTTGAATTTAGAACGCTGCTTAGTTTGTGGATAAATTTTGATTAAAATTTTTTTTATGAAAAATTTTCCTTTTGTGATTGAATCATTTTTATACAGTATTTACTTTGGGAAATACTGTATAAAAAAACAACAACAAAAAAAAACAGAATGTAGTTACCAATGGCCAACCGTGAAAATCAGATTTTCTCAGAACCAAGCTCTAACGTTTGGGCCAATGTCAGTCAGTCTGTGTGATTATCAGACAGAAAGGCTGTAATCAGCATTGAAAAGGTTTTTAGAAAATATTTGGTTCGCTCTGCATGAGGGCTCCAGCGTTGCGACAAAACGGCTCAACTAATCTTTAGTGTAATGCCATTATTATTGTTGACATGGTGTCAGCTCAGAAGCTATAATGTGGTACATCACAGAGTCATTTTGTGTTTATATATGTATATATATTTATATTTTTTACAAATGGTTGAAGGGGGGCTGATTTGATAGGGAAAGAAAAAAAAAAAGGAAAACAAAATTAATCTAACAAGCTCTGCTTGTTATGTACGTGCCTGGTCTCCAGCTGAATGACAATGACGAGGCGTCCGCTTCCCGCTTTATACACTCCATTGTGAATAATGAATATGTGAGCACGCTGCAAAACAAAGGCAAATGGAGGAATTAATTCAATGAAATGAAAAGCCTGCGCTGCCAGATAAGCCATACGGCGGATAGGAAATGCGACGGCCGCTTTTTGCTGAGCGGGATGGATTGCTTTGCCTGGTCTCCGTGTGACAATCGGCCCATTCAGTGTCCGGCGCGTCAGTCTTGTGGCGCAGGCCGGAGTTTCTTGCATCATTAATTCAGCATCTCCCTGGCAGAGCGCTTTGGCCGCTCCATCAGCATATGGCCGTGCTAAATGCCAGGAGAAACAGAGGTCAGGGAGCAACTGAAAAAACTTTTAAGGAAACTTGGGGAGGTGGGGCAGGGGGATATGTACTCACATCCGTTATGTGGGAAGATAAGCAGTTTGCCAAAGCGGAGGATGAAGCGAGCCTTTTCCCGAATGAGAGACGCCGGCGTGCGTGTCAGATCAGAGACGGGAATCGGTATTGAGGTCCGCATAGCTAGAGATTTGCAGCGGTGGATCGGAGCCCGCAGGGTGGGAACTTGAGAGTTTAGCTCTGCAGCAGAGCCAATCAGCTGTCAGCGAAGCCAAGGCAAGCAGAGAGCCGAGCGCGGCGCTACAGAGAGTCTGGTTCTGCTTCAGCGTGATGGGAAGGTGATAAAGACAGACGGCCATCGGTCCAAATGCCTCCGAGTGAAAGATGGGATGAAGAAGAGCAGAATGAATGTAAAACCTGCAACATGGCTCCAGTTGGTGAATCACAGTTTACTGTAAATTGGCTCTTTTTGTTGTCACATCCAGACTCACTCATTACAGTGAGTCTGGAATAAAGTTTCTTGTAGTATTTCGTGACATTTGCTCACTTGCATTGCTTACCTAAAGACAAAATTTGCAGAGTTTGAAAAGGAAAGAGAGCAAAAAATAATCATGTTGCTAGAAGGCATCAGTCAGGAGAAGGGAACTAAAAACATCCATAAAATTATGTATGTGGAAATGTAAATAAGACGGACATCAAAAACTGGAGGAAAAAACAAAAAATGACTGAAAATGAGAATCAGTTTTATTAAAGTTTGCGACCGGTAATTTTCCTTCAGTTTCACTTTGCTCTCAATGAAAAACATTTAGAAAAGATTTAATAAACATCAGGGCAAAAAATAACACTTTGGTGATGTTAGTTTTTGACATATGAAAGTAATCTTGACTTTAGAACAGGTCCAACTGAAAAGAGCGACAAACTTTCACATGGGTTTGACAACTGCAATGATGGAGGAGAGAAAAAAGCAGGTTAAGTACCGCTGGCGAGGGAACACAGGTGATTAATGGGCAACGGGGAACCAGGCAATGACACGGCGATCGAGAAACTGGTTACTGTGGTTACAGTGCAGAAACTGAACGATCCAAACTTGAAAAATGATCAAATTATTAAAGAACAACTCAGACCTTGACAATAAGTCAGCGACTTAGAAAACAAGGGAAGCAAACATCTTGTCAAAGTTCCAATAAAAGTAAAAATTCTTTGAAGAAATGCATAAAATTAAGATAAAGAAAAATTAAGACTAGACTGGCGACCTGTCCAGGGTGACCCCGCCTCTCGCCCGGAACGTGAGCTGGAGATGGGCACCAGCAACCCTCCCAACCCCACTAAGGGACAAGGGTGTAAAGAAAATGGATGGATTGGATGGATGGAAAAATTAAGACTGAAGTTAAAGTAGCAGACACGATAAAAAATTCTGCCTGTTAACAAAACTCAGTATATTCTTTCCTTCAAAGTCCTGCTTTCACATATAACCGTTCTACATCTCATAAACTGGCATTTACTATCCAAGCAAATAAAGAAAATTAAATAAAAAGTCACTTCTAAACACGGCATATTTGCAAAGTGATGCTTAATTTCATTTCAAGCTGCAGGCACATGAGTTAGATTTCCCTGATGCTCCTTCTTGACTTCCTGCCATTTTTAAACATTAATTTGCCCAGAGAGCTGACTGGGCATGTTTCGCTCACGCTACACTTCCCTGCTAAGCAGTCTTAGAGCTACACAGATTTACACCTGGGAGCAGGCGTGGTGCGACAACAAGACAACGAGATGTTACTTCAGCGTTTTCTGCAAAAGGTCAGCACCTCCGATTTCTTTGGCAAACTTCTTAATTTGTCTGTAAGAGAATCGACTTTATAGTTTGTTTTTCTTTTTAATCAGCTCAGCTTTTTTTTTTCAATGTGAAAATCCCCCAAATTATCCCCAACGAGTCCCCAGTAATAAATTAGCCTTTGTTACATTTTCTTTTTATTTAAGTTAATCAGCTTCATTATAAAACAAGAATTAGGACTGTTGTTTTGTACCACTGAATCCAAAAATGACATCCATTTTTCTCAATCAGGTCCATTTTTTTTTTTCTAATTTGATTCAGAGAAATCCGATCTTCCTAACTGATGTCATTGCCAGTTTGTTTCCGTTAATATTTCTCATCCAAAAAATGTTTTAGGATTAAATAAAAATTGTTTTCCGAGTGTATTAATCAAATGTTACAAACTTGGATTTCTTGTTTTTTTGCGGATGATGTGGTCCTGTTGGCTTCATCAGATCGGTTTACGATATCGAAACCAAAACCTGTCAGTTCTGTTTCCTTCATTTTTACTCTCAGCCTTCTGTCCCCTGAACTCATCCCGTTACTATGCAGGGCCTCGTATCATGCATTCTAAACCAGCTCTCGCTGCATTAACCTTTGCACATCGGCGAAAAAAATACATGCTAAAAATCCTAGGGAGGTCACACAAGGTGGAAGGAGGACTGTAAGTGGTCTAGGAAGAGCCGTAAAATGTGCAGCATTTTCTCCCCTCTGACTGTCTTGGTCTGCACTTTTACAAGTCCATTACAGAAGGATAAGGGACTTACAGATACCGACGCTTCTCCCTCCACCCCGAAGCCCGTCTGGCTCCCAGAGGAGACTTTTTTTTCTTTAACACTTGAGATTTTCACAACCTGCTGACCGGCGAGCTGTGCGTGTTTATATTCAGAGGAAGAGCACCTGAACTTTATCTCGGACGACTTTTAACTGGACATTTAAATGTATTCCCAGTGGTTCACGGTGGCACACACACAAAAAGAGAGGTAAAAATCAATTTAGGTAAATATATAGTTTTATATCTTTATAAAATGCTATTTATTGAAAAAAAAAATTCTTTTTTTTTGCCACACTGAAACTACATCACATGCAGATTACATGAGTGTTGCAGCAGCTCGTCTCTGATGCCGTTTTAGGAAAAGAATTGGCTGTAATTTAAGAAAAATAGAGACAAGCGAAGAAAAACTACACTTTGCTTTTCTTTTATTTTAGTTTTTTTAACAAGACAGAATGTGTTATTTCTGACTGCAGTGCGGCACTGGAGTTTGACAGCAGCAGCAGGCAGTAAACTGCCATCTAAAGGAAACATACAGAAATACTTTGTTTTTTTGGAAAGGTTATGTGGAGCAATTTGAACTTTTTTGTAAGACCATCTTACGGCAAAAATAAATCTTAAAAAAAATTGCAAAAGCTTTTCAAAAAGGTGCCACAAAGTTATCAAAAATAATTTTAGGCAGCAATTATTTAAAAAACAAAAAAACATTGCAACATTCTGGAGAGACTATTGATTAGTGAAACACAATACCAGTCCTATTGTAGAATCCAGCGCTGATTAAATGTGATGTTTCATATACTCAGAGTTTGATTGATTTTATAAATGTATTGGGTTGTGAATTTAAAAGCAAATGTCTGATCTTACATGACTTACACGAATTTTGACCAAATTTCTGACCAAAAAAAGACAAATATCTTATTGTATTGTTGTTTATAATAGTTAAGTTCAACATTGCAACAATTATTGTGTCCTTTTACAATCTCATTATACCAAGAAAGCCACTTTGTTTACTACAGTACTTTTATTAGATGACTAAAGTGGAGAAAATAAAAACCTGTTTCTATAGAAACTATGCTTTTCACAACCACTGGTCAAAATAAACATACAAATTCTGTTTAAGCATGTCTCTTTCAGTCTGTTTCTTTAAATTAACCTTCTATATTTTGATATTAATTTGTTCGCAGATATTCTGGTTATATAGTTCATTTTAATTTCACTTTTTTTCTTTTTATAGATTCTGAAAACTTCCAAAGTATTAACCATATTCTCCTGGATTTTACTTTTACCAGCATGTTGTCTGTCTTTACTTTTCTGATACATTAACTAAGGTCTTTCAAGTGAAGGTCTGTTAAATTGCAATCAAATGCCCATAAAAGATTAGGAGGGGATTCTTAAAAACCACCTTCCACCTTCACCAAACCTGCAGAAGTCATTTGTAGTCGGCGAAAGGCAGAAAAGTCGACGGTATGAGGAGGTGAATCCAAACTGCAGCCCTCGGCCCCTCAAGGCTCTTTGTTCACGTCGACTGTAAGAGTCTTAACAACAAAACAACTCCAGTTCCCCCTCTGGAATATTTGACTAAGCACAGTATCTCACCATATCCTCTACTTAGCATTTCAACATTAGCGCCTCAGCGCTTCACTTCCTCTCCGACGTTCATTTGGAGTTTAAAAGTTCATTTGAGCATCCAGCTGAATTGTTTAAGACGACTATTATTAGTGTTTGGGGTAGTGATGAAGTCAGATATGTAGGTGAAATATAATTTGTTTCTTTTTTTTGTCAAACATGGAGATTAATTTAAAAAAGGAAAAGAAAAAAAGGGATGTCAGACTGTGGAACGTCGACTCGGCTGCCTCCGAATAAATTCAGGTTTAATAATTAGTTGCAAGGTCTGAACAAATTAACTCTGTGGTCCAGAGTTACTAATGTCAAATATTCACATAAATGAGTTGTTCCAGCACACTGACCTCTACTTGATTGGAAAATAATAAGAATAAAAAAAAATAATTGCAGTGGAAGAAATTTGTTGAAATATTCATACAAATCTAGTAGTGGGTAGAAGTGTTGGCAGTGCAGTGTACTATTTACATCTGAAATTGGAAATTAGTTCTCGGAATATCAACATGTAATCATGTTGCAATTGCAAGATTAAAAACTGAGATTTCCTAACTGATGAGCATTTTGATCAGGCTAATTACTTTTAGCGACAAGCTAACATGAATCCTTTTCTTTGCATTTTGTAATTTCAATCTACAGGATGGATGCAAAAAGTTGCAAAGTATTATCATTATTGTGAGAAAAAAAATCATTAATACACAAATATGAATGGACCTTTTTTTTTTTTTTGCAACTTTCAAAGCGTTTTACATGCAAATCAGTCCTGGCCGATTTTTTTTTTTTTGGTCAGGTGTGTTTGGAAAACCTTTACTTTTGTCCTCCATGTACTTTACTGTTCACTTTTGTAAATGTCACTATTTGTGTATCATGACTAAATCAGTACTTTAAGCCAAACATGCGGTGAATATTAACAGACAATGTCTTTTTAATCCTCATTGTTGGTTTGTTTAACCAAAACAAACTGAAAAAGTCAAAGTCGCGATGTTCTGCATCTTAAAATGTCTAATTAAAATGTTTTGAGGTGCCTAAAACAAGACAACAACATAGTTCTTTTTTCAATGGAGCTTTCAAAATAACATTTGAGAACACCTTTGTATATCTTTACCCTCATTCCTTTGTAAATATAATAATAAGAAAAAATGTTAGATTTTTTTTCTGTAACATAATGTAGATGTTTTTACATCCATTTTCGCAACTTCAAATTTAAAGTAATTTCCTGCAGCACAGTTAGTCGCAGAAGCTGGTGAAGTGTCCCACTGTTGACACTGTTGTTAAACCGGCGCATAAACTGCAAGAAACAACCTGCAGCACAAAATGTCATAAACCTCAAAACGGCCAGGCTCTTTGTATTTTTCTTTCGTCCTGATTCCAGTTTGATTTAAAAAAAAAAAAAAAAGATATCACAACTTGACCCTATTTGCATAATATTGTTAAAAAAAAAAAAGCGACAGGCTGATCTTGATGCTGCGTTTTGGCATTTTAAAACAGCAACCCACTGATTGGCCTGATGGCTGAGATAAAAGGTCACCCTCTCGCGTCGCAGGATGAGTCGTCATCCTGACGGTTTCCTGCTGTTTGCGACCAAACCTCACAACACACTCAGGTTTCCACCGCGCCGCACGCTTCACAACCCAGAAGTTATGTACTGTCAGCAATTGCCACATACACACAGACCTCTTTTCTCTCTCTCTCTTTTTTTTTTTTTAAAGATAGTGAACACCTCAATGAATGGCCCTTTTATGAGAGCGATGAAAGAAACCGAGAGCCATTTGAGTCGCGCTACGGAACATAAATCACGTGAGGATTTTTCACAAAACTATGCGGCGAGGCGTCATTTATCACGGCGCCCGTCCGTGGTTCCTGTGATGACTTTAAGTCGTCTTACATCACATTCTGTCCACCCGGCAGTCGCCTCGTGCCTCTCCGTCCCGTCAGGTTAGCTCGCCCACGTTGCATGAACAGCCGACGCTCGCGCCGCTGAATAATAACCACAGAGCGGAACTGCAACAGGGTCGTTTCTATATATAGCTTTCAAAGTTCAGGGCTATCGAACGGATCAAATGTGATGTAAGCTGACTTATGTTTCTCCGGCCATTTATCAAAGAGATTTATGATGTTAGATGATTAATGTTGTCCATGCACACACTTCTGAGAAAGAGAGAGCAACTAGAGTGAGAAGGTTTATTCTTTTTTTTTTTTTGTCTGCCCTTTGAAAAACCGACATGATTAAATGCACAAAATGTTACCTTAAAGTTTTTTTGTTTTGTTTGTTTTTTTTTACTATTATTTACAATTACATGGACATTTGTTTTAGAAGCGTTGCCACGGTTTCAAAACAGAAAGGGCTTGCCAAAGTCGTGAGGATGAAATCAAGGTGATGCTTTATGGGTGGGATTCACAGCCGAGCTGTAAATCTCATCTCACTTTCCTTAACAAGTCCAAAGAGGAGAGAAGAAAAAAATGTTCAAATTACAGCAGTTCTACTGAGTCTGCTCAGATACGGCGGCGCCTAAAATTACGTTTATTGGCAACGTGCACAAACCAGCGAGTGTTTGCCATAAAAAATATAAATAAAAACAAATTAAATAGCTCAGCATGACTGACATACAGGTGAGTGGTCCAAATTATATATACTTTAAAACTTTTAACATGTATATAATGACTGTTGCAGTCTCGATATTAGTTTTGAATTAACCACTTTGACTTGTCAAAGCTACACTGTCATTTTTATTTTAAAAAACAGTATAAGACAAAAAAAAAAAAAGCTTCTATGCCTGCTTCATCCAGTGCTAACTGCAGACATACACCACTCAGAAACATGAGGCAATGAGAGAGAGAGAAGACATGCTGCAAGGGTCACCGGGCCGGGAATCGAACCTACAACAGCTACATTGAGGACTAAGGCCTCCATCGGTGGGTTGTGCTTAAGCCCTGCGCCACCAGCACCCAGCATGGTGATCTCTTCAATCCACGCTCTGTTCTTCTTCCAGTGGCAGCTCTGATCATGACGGCCTACAAAGTTCCAGTATCCATTCACTGATCCACAGACAGGATTCCCAAACCTTTTTCAAACTGAAGCTAAACGTTGTTTTGCTTTTGGTTCAGCAGTGGAGAAAATCTGAAACCTCCAGTTTGAAACATTAAATCAAATTAAAAGTCCAAATGAAATAATTTAAGTGATATTACTCCAGAGCAGCAACAGTTGACCAGAAACAACAAAACCTGACTTTAGAAACAAAAGTGTGAGTTTTTATTAAAATGACACACAGCTAAGTTTTCACTGCAGTCACATGACTTAATCAATTAAGTGAAGTGGATTGGTCTTTGATAATGCATCCCGTGCACGGGTCAGTGACCACACTTCTACTCGCAGTCAATTAATTAAAGGACTGCGCCCACCTAGCTTTTTCATGCTTGACATTTCATCACGCCATCCTCCCGTCTTCCTCTCCTCTCTCAACCGAGAGCCGCCGCTCTCCCAAGCTTCTTGTTCTTTTTCCTTACGATCCGTCAATACGGTTTCTAATAGTGGACAAGTTGTATTAATCAGCACTTTTGCCGGGCATCACAGTGTCCCCAAAATTGCTGACTGCACGCGCCGCTCGTTGTGTCACAAAAAGCTGGTGATTAGCTCACAGAGCAAATGGCTGGTGGTGATGACTCTTGTCAGGAAATCCTTTCAGTCACTGAGATCATGCACAATGTTTCTGCTGTCCTCTAACTGGTTTATATGACACATCCATAAAAGGCTCATGACACATTAATGAACAGACAATCAAAATTTACAACAGTTCAAGGATGTGATATGCAGCCCGTGTGGCAGCACTCCAAGATGAAGAGCTGCTGGAGGGGGGAAAAAAAAAAGTGTTTGATGTGCCCAGAAGTGTCTGGCTCTTTAAAATACGTCCTTTTTGTATGATTAATATTTCATTTAAAAGATGAATGTAAAAATTAATGTTCATTTTGTAAAAAAAAAAAAAAAGAAAAAGAAAAAAAGGCAATAGCCTTTTATTGATAGAGAGTTTGGAGTAATGAAAACATCCACTCAAGCTAATGGCACTCAGTGACTTCCTGGAGGCGATTTTAAACATTTAGTTGTATTATATGGTTCTACTGTCTTGTATAGGTCTAAAATTTTTTTTTGTTATTTTTTTTTATTGTACATAAGGGTAGATGTCAACTTTTAAGTCCTGTCAGATGAGTAAAATGAGCAATTTCTCTCAGGAAGAGTTGATGAACATCTAACTGACTTTTGGCAACAGGTCTGATAATCATGTTGCATGTTTTTATTTTCCAAACTCAAGAGTCTTAAAGCGTTTCGTCACATTAGAACTGCTGAGTTCTGTGTATTTTATTGGAATTTCCTGATAGACAAAATAGTACATAAGTGTAAATGTGAAGACAGAAGTGTTCATGGTTTATAGAGCTGGGCAATAAATCAATAACTATATATTTTGCGACAGTAATGTGATCAGTATCGGTAGATAATACATGCTATGGAATTTTCAATAATTTCACTTAACTCTGATCTAGAGTCACAAAGCATCCTGGGTGATGTAGGACAGACATGAGCAGCTCGTCTTCTCAGCTAGCTAATTAGGGTGAGCGGCTTCAGCTCACTTTGGTTCCCTAGCAACAACCTGTTGAGTGGCTCGCATAGCTGCGGTTTCAGGTTTTGCCACCGTACCTGATAACTGCTGAAAACTAAAAAAAAAAACCATGTGAAATGAAAGGAGAAAATTAATATGAGTAGAGCAACTTGAGAAGAAATTGTGACCAAAAACGGGAATGGTCACGTCACCGGTTTGGCTAAATTTCAGTTATTTAAAACAAAAACAAACAAAAAACTGTTGAATAACTATTAGTATTGCCCAATATGAAAGTGTTATATTGACATATGCTGTAGTCATATCATCCAACAATAATGATTGTATTTATTGACAGAAAAAAACGAAAAACGAATTTTCCCCTTTTTAATAATAACCCAAAGTGCAACCAGATGTTACCCAATTAAGACATGGCAGTCTAGTTTTATATAAGTATCTCAGTATAAACTCAGCTGTTGCTATGACAACTCAGAGGTTTGTTAAGAGAACATTTATGAACAAACGGCACCAAAAATAACAAAAAAACAAAAACAAACCAAAAATGTCATGGATCAGGTTGTTAAGGAGTTTAAAGCAGGATTAAGTCATTAAACTATATTCCAAACGTTCAACATCACTTGACACTTGGGTTCACTGCGCCTGCGCAAACAACAGTGCTAAATTCAGCAAAACTAGGTAGTGAGTTACCTTAAGTTTTTAGCTCTCTTTAGGAAGGTTATAAAAATGAGACGGGGAGCTGGACCAAGTAAGAAAACAAAACTTGCCACTATCATACGGAGTGAAACACAAAGAATTCTCAATTTCTTTACATAAATAAATGCATGTTTTGCATTTTAGAAGTAGGCAGATCATTTTGATTTGGGAATTTTAGAAGTGGCTCGCCTGCTGAAAAAGTGCGAGCACAAAATCCCAACAGAATCTTTCGCAGTTCGAGGTGTGTGATTACTTTTTACCCAGGCACTCTGCACTGTTTTCATCTCAGGATTAGTGAAGTATGTGCACACGATGCGGATGATGCATAGCGGTAATATTCCTCTGTTCCTTTCCACTCCGTTTTCCAGACAGCCGTAATATAATATCTTCAGTTGTTCCTGAGTGACTTCCTTCACGCCTTTTTTCATAGCATGAGAATAATAATATGATTGGCTTAATTCATTGAGGGTCTCCGTGAAGTTCCCCGGGTTTTTAATGCCATGCTGAGTTTGGCATAAAATGATCTCGTACAGGATTATACCTATGAGTGTGCACAAATTTAAAAGCCAACAACAAAAAAGAAAAGCAGCTTTCATTTGGAAATGAAGACGGAAAAGGAGGGAAAAAAAGTCCCATGTCACTGTGACCTCTTCACACAACATCACTTATTGATTGATTACCAGTACTCAGGGTAAAACCCCTTACAAGGACGAGTGGCTTCACCTCCCCACCTACCGCCTACACACACATGCACACACACGCACACACGCGTGCACACAAAGACAAACACAGAAGTACAAACATGGGTCCCTCCAGCGTTAGCTTCGAACAGGTCTCTGAAGTACACTGCGCCTGTCTTTGTGTTTGATGACAAACTGGGCGGGGAGCCGGGATCTCTAGCTATTCGGACAAAGTCAGAGTGTGGTCCGCCTGGTAATGTGTGTTTTGAGGTTAACATGGACTGCAGCAGTCCACTGGTTAGACTAATATCATGAACGGATATGATATGAGCATATTCTGTGCACAAGAAAAAAGTTTTCAGAAATCTTACATACGTTTCTAACACGATCCGTTCTCATTGTTTTGCATAAGTTAAGATTAGAGGTTGCGTTCGCGTCGTCTTCTGAGGTTTTTGTGTTGTTTCCTTCAGCAGCTTTTGGTGTTTCTGCTGCTGTTGTCCACCCGTTTTAAGATTTGACATTTTCGTTTCGAGACAGTGTTCTGCGTACCTTGGCTGTAGTGAGTGGTGGTTTAAGCTTCTGTTGATTTTCTGTGATCTTGTACCAGTCTGCACATGCTCCCTGGATGTTCTCTCTATTCTCACCGGACCCAGGAAGGTGGTTGTGCATAAAAATCCCCGTAGATAAGCAGCTTCTGAAATACTCAGAGCAGCAGGTCAGGCACCAACAACCATGTCACTTAAGTTTCCTTCTCTTGCCCGTTCTGAAGCTTGGTTTGAACTCCAGCAAGTAATCTGTACCATGTCTACATGCCTAAATGCATTAAGTTGCTGCTTGGCTGAGTCGCTACTTCTGTTAACAAGCATCTGAAAGGCTGTACCCGATCGAGTGGCCGGCGAGAGCACAGGCTGGTCAAACTTGGGTTGAATTATTCTACAGTAGAGATGCTACACTGAATACAGATTCTTTGAGAAATGGAGTTTTCATTCATGAAGAGGTTTTCTTTCTCCCAAACAAAACATAACAGAATTATTAGCAAAAATCTCATTTTATTGCAAAAATTCAATAAAATGTCTTGGAATAAATGGACTTTTTAAAAGTAAATTTGTGCTATAGAAATAAAGTGTTTCTATAGCACATTTCAGTAACAAAATTCCATAAAAAATAATGCAGTAAATAATAACGAAACAAGCAATGAACATCACATTTTGTCAAATGCCATCATCGAAATCATCAAAAATAATCAGCCTCGTACGTATTGAGTGATGTTCCAGTCATTATTAATCAAAAGCAGCTCTAAACAGTCTTAATTTAAAGGAACTCTGTGTTTTCAGCAAGTTTGTTCCAAAGGATAAAAGTGAAAACCTGCCACAGCAGGCAGGTGTTGATCTGTCATGTCGGTCAGTTCAGTGGGGACATGACTCCGATCAAAACATATTGAAATTAATTTCTTCTTTAAAGCATTTTTGTGTGAGTTAAAATGTATTTGGCATACTCACCAAAATCCAGCCTCTTCCAAAAAAAAAATAAAAAATGCTGAACAGTTAATTACTGATGGCTATATTTCTGTAAGCACACCAAGTAAACTTTTCTTGTCATTTTTCTAGCTTGACTTGCTTTCCGCCTGAACAATAGCTAACGATTAATATTTGTTGGTAAATGTAAACAAATATGTTTGTTTTCTTTGTCTAAGCGTTCACACTAACACACACCCAAGCAGCTCTTTTGACTTTTTCTTTCCAAGCAAATCTCTACTCAGTCAGTCGGATGCTAATGAATCAAGCTTGTGGTCAGACAGCAGATAGAAAGTGGCTGTGATGGATAAAAATATGAGGTTATGGCTATGAGCTGCAGGCCAGGGGATGAGGGGGCATAAACTGCCACCAAGCAGCTGTTAAGCTCTGCTGGCCCGCTGTGTGTTATTTATTGCTGCAATGGTTAGCATCTCAGCAGGGCGCCCCGCAAAGTGGGTCACCACATTATCCACCTCCCCTTTTAGCTCCATCTCTATCTCACCTCCTTATCATGAGAGTCTTTCATCGGCACCAACTCTGACATAAGTTTCGTCGTGGAAACTCACTCTCCTTCTCCAGAAGTGGCACTTCTGCTTCTAGAAAACATGACTCTCTTTTTTTTTTGCTCATTTCAAATCAAAATGAAGATAGATATTGCTATCTTCTGACTTTTTTCCCCCCTCTAAATTCCTCTATTTCATCTGTCTACTTGTGTAGTATATAGGAATGCACGATATTATCAGCATGGTATTGACTGGTATTAGCTGTAAAATTTCAGCTGTAAAAGTCAAACCGGTGACAGTGATGCCTGCAGCCTGCAGCACAGCGTCATGAGAAACTGTTATTTTGTGTTTTTTACTTGTTCTTTTGTGAACAGGTTGAGTTTAGTTTTGTGAAGATTTGCAAATTTGCTCCGTTTGAGTGTTGTCATTGTGTTAGAGAGAGCAGATGTCATGAATAAATTTGACATAATGCAGATTGACAGTGTTACATCATTTTCAGCCTCCTTTTTACCATTTGGCATTTGGTAGCAGGATAAATTGACAAAGATAAATGCAGTATTTTAATTCCACAGTAGAGAAAGCTGCATGGTTTCAGTAAGTAGGTGCAGGAAAAAAATAACCGCATTGGTATTGCTTATCAGCCAAACGAGTTTCAGTATATTGACATATCAGATATCGACCAAAAAGTCAATATTGTGTGTCCCTATATATATATATATATATATATATATATATATATATATATATATATATATATATATATATATATATACTCCCAAAAACATATTGGACAAAGTAAAGTGTATGAGTGAATTATTTTTATTAGGAGATTTTCTCTTTGATTTAAGAGTCATGTTAGGAATAATAGTAATAATAATTCAAAACTAAGCGTTGGGGGCTGCACAGTGGCGCAGTTGGTAGAGCTATTGCCTTGCAGCAAGAAGGTTCTGGGTTCAATTCCCAGCCCCGGTCTTTCTGCATGGAGTTTGCATGTTCTCCCTGTGCATGTGTGGGTTTTCTCTGGGTACTCTGGTTTCCTCCCACAGTCCAAAAACATGACTGTTAGGTTAATTGGTCTCTCTAAATTGCCCCTAGGTGTGTGTGTGTGTGTGTGTGTGTGCGTGTGTGCATGGTTGTGTGTCTCTGTGTTGCCCTGCAACAGACTGGCAACCTGTCCAGGGTGTTCCCTGCCTCTCGCCCAAAACGTTGGCTGGAGATAGGCACCAGCAACCCTCCCGACCCCACCAAGGGACAAGGGTGTAAGAAAATGGATAGATGGATGAAAACTAAGCATAAAACCATCAATTTTTTTTTCCTGCTTTGCTCTGGCTCCCCAAAACTTCCAAAATTCAATTTATCATATCCTAATGAGAACACTGTATACAAGTCTTTTTTTCTGTTTTATGGTTTATTATTGTGCACCAGGCCATTTTCAATAATGTTATATTTATATTTATTGTATGGCAAGAAAGCTGACACCCATCACTGTAACTAGTCTACCTATTGGTATAAATAAAGTTACTGAGTCACTGGAGACTACATGCATAACTTCACACATCGACATTGGAATACAGTATTTTATTTTTTTTCTAAAAGCGTTTCTGTAATTCCTTCAAATCCAACCAGAATCCTGGCAAACGTGAAGGAATACAGGTTTCCGACTCATCCTCAGAGAGCCTGATAGTCGGGCTGTGGGGCGATAAGGATGTGACCTGCTGAGTCATCAGGGTTTCTCGTGATCCGTTGCTGGAGCCGTTTTTTCGACCCTCGAGGCTCCGGGTACTACCAGGTTCCCACAACTCTTAAGAGCTGCACTGATGATCCCCTCTACAACCAGCCTAAAGCTTTATTCAGAATCTCAATCCCAGTGGCCCCCGGGGCATGGGCGGGGCAGCTGCCTATTCCCACAGCCGGGTTGCTAGGAAACGACGCCGAGATCTAATAAAACTGAGCACCTGTGTCTGAACTGCACCTGCTACTCCGAGGGAGGAATTATTAAAATCTGAGCCAGCACCTCTCCTCTAATCTCTCTGTCCCGTTCATCCTCGTTTCTTGAGAATTGGTTCGATCTTTGAAGTCATTCAAAGAGTTGGAAGTCAAGCTTTCTTTTTTCTTTTTTTTTTTCCATCTCTAGCAACAATTATAACAGCCCTATCTAACTGCTGTTTACTCAAGTCTTCATGTGTTTCTGGCCCAACTTGAAACCCAGAAATGATCAAATAAGCAAATATGCCTGGCAATGACTACAAGAGAGAAAAAGAAAACATGTTTTCTTTTTGTTTTTGTCATGATGTTTCAAATGCCCAAACAAATGTCATAGCCGACAACGACAACCAGCCTAAATTTGAAAAGCAGTTATCGCATAAAAAAAACAAAAACACAGGCGAACTGCAATTCTGAAACGGCACAGAAAATTGACGTCGTCGTTCACAACTTTTACTTCTGGTCACTGATTGGTTCAGCCGGGGAAATCCAGGTCAACGAGAGAAATCCCAGACGAAGCACTCCTACGGGAGATGAGAATCAGTCTGAATTTCATAGGAAGGCAGTGACCATGCTGGGTTGATGCATGTTTGCCTACGAAATATGTCAATAGAGCTTTATTAATAATTTTCAGCATGTGTTAGCTTTGGGTTCTAAAGAAGCTGGGCACCGCTCTTCACTGTGGTCCAAGGAGACTCAGAACATTATAAATGGTTTCCTGACTGATGGATAACAAACACTTTGTTTCTTGTCTGTTTTGTAATTCATTTAGAACAGGGAATAATGTTTTGTGTGCTTTTTGAGTTCTTTTAGCTTACTCCATGTTTTGATGCAGATTCTATTTTGAAGATTTCTTGATCCTGCAGGTGAGGCAGTAATCAGGCCTGAGTTTGGTTGTGAAACTGAACCAAAAAATATGGGTTTAATCAAGGAGGAAATTATAATTTCATGCATTGATTTAGATCTCTCTTTTTCCCCCTTTATAAATTAAACATCCAAAAGCCCCTTTTTGTATTCACGCAAGTCATCAGGAAGTCAACGCAACATGGCTCCTCTGTTAACCCTTTAGCAACCTTTTTACCAGCGTTTCACTGAGAAGTAGCTGATATAATGAGCTCAGCAGAAGTGCAGTGTTTGCTAATTGCTGCTGGCTAGTCTGAAGGAGTGAGGCAGTCAAGGCAGAGGTCTTCTCTGTGAGGTGGAAGCTCAGAAGCTTGAAAACTGCAGCTGTGAGAAGGAGCTCTGTCCATGAAGGCGGAGCTAGGTCCACCCAGGCGTTTTGCAGCTGTTGCCACCGGAGATTAAATGGTTTCTAAAACATGCATGAAGGAAGCAAAGCAAGACTCCACATGTGTGTTTGATGAAGGAAGAACATTATAATATGATACAAAGTTCATAAAAGTTGATTTTACATAATACTGCCCCTTTAAAAATGACCCCCCAAAAAACCAAAACAGAAATCAGTTTTTTTGTTAAATATCTTGGCACATTGAAGACTTTGTCTCCTGCTCATCATTTGCTCTGAAATGCTTGAGTCTTTCTCCTCTGCTTCCTTTTGGAACAATACTCGGCGAACGCAGGATGTGCAGAGAGAGAAGATTGCTCTGGAAGCATTGCAACCAATTAAAGGGAGCAGGGCTCGCTCTTTCTACCTTATTTCTTTTTTTTTAGAACAACTCCACACATGACGAAGTGGTACACTTGTAATCTAGCCCAGTGTCTCTGCACCAACTGCTGCTCATCAATCCTGACCACAGCGGGAGCTGCAGAGGGGGCAAAGAGCAGGAGAAGTGTTGCTCTGCACCGGGGTCACTCCATCTTCAACCTTGCACCAACCTACCAGTGAATCTCCGGCCCCTGCGCCGCCTCATCCTCAAGGCGCTATAGATGTTCAGCTGTGCCCGTCGGACATCACAGTCTCTCCTGATCCACTGAGGATCTCCCCCCTGTGACTCGATTCTCGTTTCCTGACCAACTTCTCTGCTGGCTTTGGGTCGCGAGCGACGCGTACAGAGGAAGTCCGTCGACTCTGCGGCAAGGTCGCCAGACTGCCGTTCCAGACAAACGTCTAATAATCGGCCTCTTTGTCGGAACGCAGCGCCGACTGTAAACAGTGCCATGTTTTTAACCGAAGACCTTTTGCATTTTTTATGAGCGGCATCATTCGTCAGCCTTGGCTCCAGCCTCATGCAGACGGAGCTGTATATCCTGTGGCATAAAAACTGAAAGGTTCCCTTGACATTGGCCGGTTCTGCCAGCCCCCGCTGTGAATAACGTCTGTTGGAACGGGTCCGCCCGTCGGCCTGTGGAACGGCGGGACTGATATAAGCAGCAAAGACCCACCTTGTGATGCTGCACTTTGTCCCATTAGGCCTCAGTTCATTTCCTCCTCTCCTCACTGCCTTGAATTTGCTGCATCCCTTCCCAATGTTTTCATTCTGTATCCATCTGTTATTTTTTTCTGTTTATTCATTTCTGTCTTCCATTTATCGCCGTAATGAACATGCTGTTTCTCTTAAAACGATGCTGCTGTTTTGATATCCCTCATTAATTGCGCAGCCACACGGGGGCTTTGAGGCAGCATTCGTTATCTTTTAACCTTTGCACAGTTTGTCACATCCGTTCCATACATTTCGTTTTACTTTATTGGGATCGTGCGATCAACACAAGCAGCATCTACATATGAAGCAGAGAGAAAAATCATACATGGCTTTGGAAATATTTTGACAAGGAAGAGAGTTAAATTTAGCTACATCATTTTGTTTTTCCTTCTTGTCTATAATATCACAATCTCGTTTTTTTCTTCTTCTCTTGTTTCAAGTCTTGCCACAAATTCTCAAATAGATTTAGTTAAATGAAATATTCTTTGATATAACCTGCCCAGTTACAGCTGTGGTTGTATGTTCAGATTTGTTTTCCTACTGGAAGGAAAACAAATACCCATGTCTGAAGTCTTTTTTTTTTTTTTTTAGTTCACAACAAACTTATTATTGCCTTGTATTTACCTTCATCCATCAATCTATCGACTTTGACCAACTTCTGTTGCCCCTGGCATCAGGAAATGTTCCCACAGCACCTTCCTGCCACCACCATGTTTCACTGTGTGGATGGGGAGTTTCATGGGAACATGCAACGCTGGTTGTCCGCATTTTTATTTATTTATTTTTTTTGTTTTTAGCATATCAGAGAAACAAGCCCAAAAAAGCGATACCATCCAGTGAAAGCATTAGTGTACTACTATAACCTTTCTCATCGGCTCATAAATGACTGTGATTTGAAATAATTTGGGTGTGATTACTCACAAGAGCAGCTTGCTAATATTTCTTTCGTCCTTCTGTCCATAATGGCAAGTCGGGCCTCGACCTCACGCTCGCCGAATCGGTGCCGCCAAAGCCTGTCCAGCTCACTCGTGGTGACGCCCGCAGTGTTTATGCGCGTGGTCATATTGTCCTCGCGTCTTCGGCTATAATGTTTACTTGATACACTTGCTGTAAATTTACTTCCAAAGTAATCCTGTTTCCCAATTGACTAACTGTCAGAATGTTAAGTGCCGCGCTGTGTGCTGCGGTCTCTGTTGTCAGGCTTTGACAGTCGCTCTTTGCTGTGACAGATACTAGAGACGGCATATGGAAGACCATTAGAGATCAGGGTCACGCCACCTCTCTCCTTTTTTTCTTCTTTTTTTTCCCATCCCGAGTGACTGCACAAGTGGCCTTCTTGAGCTTCACCCGTCACACGGACACACCGATGGCTACGAGAGGGTTTCTGCTACTGTAAAGTCCACTCCACTGAGAATACGAAGCCCTGTCCGCTCATAGTAATGCTGAGCAGGAACTGCGGTGCTCGGGTCCTGATTCCAGTGAGTCAAACGTTGAAAGAAAATATGCGCACAACAACAAATATGTGTATTGAAGCCTAAACCGGCTCTGGCCTGAATGTGTCAAGTTCAAACGTCAGTTTTTCCTTTTTTGTGTGTCTTGGATGAGGCGACGCGCTTAAGCAGGAATAGCAGCTTTATGAGGGTGCCATCAGTTTTAATGGAGTCAGTGCGGTTCTGTGTGTGTACCATGCTGTTCGCTGCTTTTCTCCCTGTGTCCTTCTGTCTTAAATCTTTCTGTGCCCTTCTCTCATGTTTGACAGCTATGAGAAAATGTTAATTAGGCGCAATGTATTTTTTTCTGGTAAACGCACGTTAGAGTTGAGTAGAGTTGAGCTGAAAGTTGGATATGTTTGTAACCAGTGTTGTAGTGCTCGAGATCGGTCTTGGTCTCGAGACCATTTTTTGATGGTCTCGGTCTCGTCTCGGACTCGACCGCATTTGGTCTCGGTCTTGTCTCGGTCTTGTGTGCTGAGGACTCTGCATTTTATTTCAAGACCAGTCGAGACCGCGACTGTGAAAATATTACTAAACGTACAGCATCCTATCCAGTTTATTTGTTAACATATTTGTTTTCAGTGAATGCAAAACGCACCGATTAAAATCCAGCCAATAACCTGACTTGCCAATTACGTGTTTCTGTTCTTTCCCATTCCCCCCCTCATCTTTCACTTGCACGCAGCGCTCCAAGACATGCGCAGTGGTTTTCTCTCAACAGCTAAAGATGTCGGTCTAATAGTCAGTAATACAATAACGCTGCATAAATCATAAGAAATCCGATGTCCACAGCTAACTCAGCAGCGCTTTTGCTTTCACAGATGGTGGGGACTACGTCTAACTTTTTTCATCACTTAGAAAAGTAGCTCAAAGAAAGGTAAGCTCCGTTGACATGATGTTAGCAAAGCTAACTGTATAGAGACACATAAGCATTGTGATGAAAAAAAGTTGGCACTTACTGCGCTGAATTATTGTGCGGAGATGTTGACTGACTTGTCGCATATATGGGACAACACTGTGTCCAAAAGTCTGCAATAAAGAGATGCGACATTCAGGAACAGTACGATTCATCTGGTCTTTTCTTTACTTATTAGATAGGACTGGAGTCCTGAGAGTCGTTCTATGAGATTACCATATGCTGTCAGAATAGCATACATGCAGTGAGTACCATACCTGTGCATGCGCATTAGAAAGTCCGACAGTCAGAGGAGTTGTCAGTTCACCATACGCAGCAAGTTATGACAAAAATAAGTCATTAAATTGTTTTCAATGATAACTATATACATATATATGCGTTGTCGTGGTTTCAAAGTTTAAAGCAGGGTCTGGCTGCAGCTGCAGTCAACTACAACACACGCCTGTGTAAAACTCATTAACCTACCTAACCGCTAAGTCAGGATGCCATACAACTGTTAATAAAGTGTATGATGATCTACGTCATGATTCTATGTTGCTAATTAAATAAAATTATATGGTAATGACGTGTCTGACAGATATAGCCGTGAGTTTGTGCTAAACATATGACGATCTGACAGCGTATGCTGACCTGACAGAACAGAGCAACATGGACAAGCACCCAGGGTGTTATCTTTTAAGGGATGGCACGAGACCACCGTGGATTGTAGCACAGAGATGGAAGCATAGAAGAACCAAGAGTTTGTTCTGCTTTTAATATTGGTTAAATGTATTAAATATTTAAGATCTAGGTGTTTTTATGGGAATATAGATCTTTCAGATCAATTTGAGAAGTAATTTTGATCATATTTCACATTTTATCGTATCATGTAGCATGGGGGGCTGGTCTTGGTCTTGACTCGGTCTCGACTTCCCTCGGTCTTGGTCTTGACTTGGTCTTGGACCCTAAAAGTCTAGGTCTTGTCTTGGTCTCGGGTTAGGTGGTCTTGACCACAACACTGCTTGTAACCTGTTTTATGTTAAGTGATGTGCCTGCGTCTCATTACTGTGGTCTCTGCTATCAGTGACATGTTTATGTATTAGTTGTGTTACCACCCCACACCACTAGAGGCAGCAGCAGATCTGCAGGGAACCAATTAAAGGATGTTCAGAATGGATACAATAAAATGCAGTGTGTTAAAGGGGCAGTACTGTCCAAAATCGACTTTTTGCGTCAGGTTATAATGTTATTTCCTCATCACAAACAAACCTGGAGTGTTGTTTGATTCTTTCATGCATGTTTGAGAAATTCTTCAATCTCCCGTGGCAACCAATCAGCAGTTTAAAACACCTGGGTGGACCTAGCTCCGCCTTCAGACACAGCTCCAACTTGTAGCTCCAGTTTCGAAGACAAGCCTCCGCCTCACTGAGCAGCCCTCCTCAACTCGGCTCCTTGAGACTAGCCAACAGCAATTAGCAAACAGCTGGTGGAGCTGTGCATCTGCTGAGCTCATTATAGGAGCTACTTCTCAGTGAAACAATAGTAAGAAAGTTATTAAAGGGTTAATAGAGGAGCCATGTTGTGGTGACTTGCTGAAGGCGGAGTTTCAGAAAGAGTAGAAACTTCTTAAAGAGACAGAGGCCCAATTTCAAGGTGTTAAATCATGAAGTAACATTTATTGTAAGTAAACAACTGAAATTAACATAGTTACTTAATTCATCCATCCATCCATTTTCTTACACCTTTGTCCCTCAGTGGGGTCGGGAGGGTTGCTGGTGCCTATCTCCAGCTAGCGTACCGGGTGAGAGGCGGGGTTAGTTACTTAATTGTGCAGTAAAATTGGACTATAATTCTGCCCCTTTAAACAATGAAGCCTTCTCATTACACGCACGCGTCTGTAAATGAATCAAAATAAAGCATTTAAGGCTGACAAAGACGAGGTTTATGTTTTAGTTTGCTGGATGCTGTGCAGAAAGCAAGCCGCATCCTGTTGGGCCAGACACTGCAGAATGCTCCACCAAATCCTCTGAGCTCCACATTAGCGAAGCCGAAACCCTGTCTTCAACTATAGATTTACTTGTAAACTCGATCGCAGTCAGGAACACATTTGTTTGGAAGACGCCTTATGCAAACTGCAACCCTGGCGTGAGAAAACAAAAGAATGAGTGCAGGATTTGCTGTCTCCGCTTGCCAGGAAGTCGACAGCCCCTCAGATCAGATGAACACCAGTTTGTGATTAGAGCGAGTGTGATTTCCTGTGCAAGAAGAGGAGAAAGAAAATTGGGGAATAGTGCTTTTAGGAAAAAAGAAAGCTCGACAAGGACTAAGTTGCTGAAGACGGTGCTCTCTTTGAAGCAGGAGTTAATGTGAATATCCTATTGGACTACTGCTGTGCTATTCTTTGAAAAAAAAAAATATTGAACATGGATTTAATTTAAGCTCTGAAGTACGGCGTGGCTCTTTCTTTCTTTCTTCCTTGAGTAGAAAGGCTTCGTTCGGAGAGAGAGCGAGATGAGTGGCTGCGAGCACACTTAGGCATCACCAAAGAGTTTCAAAACAATGACAGATGATTGAATTATATTGAATATTAGCTTTCGGTTATATTCTCAGTGGCCCCCATCCGTAATAGGGAGTCCTATATTGCTTCATTTGGAACTCTTATTTAATATCGCACCCTATACGTTTGTGGCACTTTCTTGAAAAGATATTGCGCGTTTGAAAGAAATGCAATACGTTACAGGAGAGCCGCGTAATTACCGATGAAATAATGATGGCATTTTCATTACATATTGACAAAACAGGCGATCGCTTTTCAAGCTAAGTATTAATAAAACCACGGCGCGTTTACAGAAGCGCAAGCGAGTCAATCACAGCCTGCTCGGTGTGATGGATGTGACATATTAAATCGATTTGTTGATTTCTTTCCGGACGCACGCTTCAAGTGGAGGAGATGTCACAAAGTGAAGAATCAAAATACACGTTCAGAGTTATTAAACCTCCTGACTGATTAGTTTAGCTGAATATTACCGTACTTTTGAAAACTCAAGTTGAGTTTTTGCTTTGGTTGAGTTTCTTCAGATACGATGGGGATTTCAATCAAGAATTTGTAATAGCATTCAGTTTTTACCAAAAACTTTGAGGTTTAGCTAAAAAAATTTTTATATTTTTGATTGATTTTAATTAATTTGAGCCATAAAGAAGTGCATGCTATACCCCATATTGTATGGGAAATAACATGCATACTGTATCCATACTTACCGTATATATATAAATTTGTGCTAATATAAGTACGCATAAAGTACAGACAAGAAACTGCCAAATTCATCCAATTCATTTTTGTCCTGTATTTATACAAATACAAGTAACAAATTTAGCTTGAAAAGAAGTAAGACACATTTATTTACCCTCACTTCCTATTCACATGTAAATTGTTTGATCGCTAGGCCTGTCGCAATAAGCAATAAATCAATTAACTGCATAAATTAGAGCAAACTCAACAACTTCCATTTGCATTATTTAACATTTTTCTCCTTTTGCTTTCAACCTAAAATAAGGACACATTTGGGTAACACTTTATTTGAAGGTGTGTGCCCAAGACTGATATTACACTGTTATAAACATGACATAACACCTGTCATTAACATGAAGGAATTTTCTTGAAATTATTTTTATGAAAAGTTGCATTAAAACTTACATTCAAAGTCAATTAAAATAGTCAGTATTGCATTAAAAGTGTCATTATTTACCCAATGACACTTCATGTCAACAGTCATAAACATTCATTTAAACATGTTTTGTGAACTTCCTGCCTGGAAGGGGCAACCGGTCCGCCCCTCAGGAAGAGGGATTTCATTCTGGAAACCTTGGGTTTGAGAACTGCTCAAATTTGAGAAAAGAATGGTTTCACTACGAGATGATTAGAGGTTTTGAAATAGACTACCCAGACTGCACTTAATCTGACAAGAGCTCAGTGGGATTTGTTTGGGTGTGCAGGACATGTCCTCACGATCTGGTTGATTTGGGGAACTTCTTACAAGACAGAGTGAGCACATGTTTCCAAGATGGGATGTGGCAAGCTGATAGACTCCTACCAAAGAAGAGTGAATGCTAAGAAATTGATCATAAAGTGTTCAAATCAAGGCATTGGGTACATCAGCTCCATGGGACCAGCCAGGCCTGTCACGATAACTAATTCATCATGACAGGCCGATGGACGATATATCGTCTGAGGAGTTATTTTGATAAACGATAATGTTGTTGTTTTGAGATCATTTTCAAGTAAAATAAAGGTAATGGCACAATAAGAGATTCTGAAAGATCTAAATATTTTGAACACTGGAACTTGAAGACATTTTAAATGTCCAAAATAAACAAAAAATAAGTATGAATTATTTTCCTTAAAGAAAACAAAACTGGTTGACTTTTGTCATGCAGTTTTTGGTAGAAAGAAAGAAAAGAGGAAAAAGGAAAAATCACACAAATGGAAATGATTGCATTTGTTTTAATTTATCATGCGATTAATTGATTTATTGCTTATTGTCGCAGCATTTCCAGTTTGTTGTATTTCTTTTTTCAGCCGAACCGTGGCACGTTTAAAGCAGAGCCAAGCCTGTAAATGATTTATTATTGCCTTATATTTTATGTCACATACATTCGGCATTTTAATCAGCGTGTTTGTAAGACTGCAAATTGTGTCTGAACCATTATCTCCATAATTAAGTCAAACTATTAAGGCTGTCTCAAACGCTGCTTCTTTAATTTTTCATTCCTACACCTACAACACGGGACTGCGTGTGGAAAACGGAGGAAAGGATGGCACGAAAAGTGAGAGAAAGCAACATTTGCCAACAAATGCTGACCGGGGTCGTCTTTATATAGCGAGACTGGCAGAAAAATAAACTCAATGCGTCTTAATATTTATGAATAGGGTGCGCCGTCCCTCGGGACGCTCACGGAAGAGGAGGCAGCGTTTCTCTGGCAGATGTGCTGTGCAGCAGGAACACAGGTGCTGGCCTGCTTAATGAGCAAAGGGAGGCCGTGTGGACTAAACTCGCTCATCTGTTGCCATCACGCCAATGATGAGTCCATTTTGGGACTCATCATGGGTCAGTTCTGCTCTGTTTACCCTCCTCCAGGACAAAGTGCATTGCAGAGCCAGCCATATGGAGCCGGGTTCCCCGAATGGAACCTGTTGGACGGCTCTGTGAAGGCTGCCTCGCAGTTGAGCTTCCTTGAGAGACTAACGTTGCATCTGCTTCTCAAAAGAAAACATATTGTTCAGAGTTATAAATTTAGATGAGGCATTTGGGGAGATTGGAGGTTCTGGTGATTCTCCTTTTAGAGGGGCGGTGTTATGTAGTCAACTTTTTTGAGCCTTAAATCATGTTGTGATGTCATCCACTCATCAAAAACATACCTGAAGTGTTGCTTTAATTCTTTCATGCATGTTTGAGAAATCCTTTTGTCTCCTGTGGCAACCACATGCCTGGGTGGACCTAGCTCCACCTTCAAGAACAAAACTCCTCCTCCACAATGTCGAACCTGAGGTTTTACCTCACAGAGCAGCCCTCCCCCACTCAGCTCCTTCAGACTAGCCAGCAGCAATTAGCAAACACCTGGTGGACCTACACACCAACTGAGCTAATTATACGACCATGAAAGCAGCACTGGTAAAAACACTGTTAGAGTTAATAGAGGACTGATGTTGTGATGACTTCCTGAAGGCGGAGTTTCAGAAATAGCAGGAGTTTTTAAAGAGACAGAGGCCTAATTTCAAGACATGAAATTACAAAGACAAATTTCTTTTAAGTCATATTTGATATATTCAACATTTTTCTAACAACTGAAGGTAACATTGTTGCTTGATTGTGCTACAAAATGATTCCATGTGACTGGAAAACAAACAACACTGCCCCTCTAAAAGCTAAACTCGAACTCTGGCCAAGATGAATTGAAGCAAGAAATGTTTTTATTTCAACCGTTGAGGTTACTCTGGGTCTGGATATCTTAGCATTTTAGCCGCGCATCTGTTCCCGTGGAAAACAACTCCCAACTCGCTCTGAGCTCAAAAGCCTGTCTGAGGATTTTACCTGAGAGCTCGCCATCACATTTCGTAATGATCTGTTCCTCCAGAGGACCCAGGCACGTACGAGAGAGGCAGACACCGGCTGCCCGGGATTAGCAATCACGTAGCGCTCGCAAAGTGTGCTCCTCTGTGGGATTTGACAGCACTGCGCCGCACAGAGGGCAGGAAGGAGGAAAAGTGTACATGAGCAGAGCTGCTGGCTCTGGGTGGAGTATGCAGGCAGTTCTGTGTTAGTCCCTCTGAGGGCCCTGGAGGTAATTACAGAATTCAAAGTGGTGACAGAAAATGGACTCTGCCTCACATTCTTAGCTGCTCTGACCAGACACTGAAATTTGCAATTAACTTGGATATTCTGTTGGATTGTGAAAGAAGCCCTGGTGGTGGTGTGAGGCTGTCATTGCATGTTGTATTGCTTTACTGTTTGGTGTGATTTATTGAACATAAACGTCTCTAGTGCAGCAGTGTTTTTTTTGTTTTTTGTTTTGTTTTTGTTTTTTTACCAGGGGTGACTCAGCAAACGTTAGCTATCGAACACAGGTGAAAGCTAATTTGTGCAGTACCTTATATAAAGGGTTTGCAACAGTTTAACTTTTCAGTGCCTTGGTATGCTGCCAACACAATCCTAGAGGTTTGTTATAGAATGTCTGTGAATAAACAGCATTGGGAAGATTAGAGGAGCAGATTAGGTCATTTAAAAACCGAGTAAAGCAATCTGTAGACAAGACAACTATAAGTTGTGCAACTTGCAAATTATGTTTTGCAGATGCACTCCAACCTGCGACGGAGTATTAGGGCTTCAGTAAGGAAATAAAAAATAAAATAAAATGAAGAGGATACGAGAAAAACAAAAAGTCATAATATCATAAGAATAAAATCCTAGTATTATGAGAATAAATATTATGAGAATAAAGTTGTATGAGAAAATATTACAACTTTATTTTGGTAATATTATGATTTTGTTCTCTAAATACTGACTTTATTCTCATATTATTTCAACTTTATTCTTGTAATATTATAACTGTCCAGGCACGACTTTATTCTTGTAATAATTATGACTTTTTCTCGTAATTTTGCGTTTTTATTATTATTTTCCATTAGTGTGGCCGTAACGCACCGGTACCAACCTGTCTGACTGAGCCTGAGCTGGTTTGAAATGAAGAATGAGGTAACATATGGCTCTTTAGATGTACAGCTGTCATAGAAACACACCCCTAAAGACTGACATGAGTGCAGAAAAAGATGATTCTGCAAAGAAAGCCTCATGGAGACTGAACACAGAAAAAAGCATATGAACATTTTTACTGTATCTCAGTGTCTTCAGGTATCTCTTCTTTGATGTGGCTCGTGTGGACGGGTTAGACAGCAGATGCAAAGAACAAGGAAAATAGGTCAGAGAACACAGGCCTAGATCACACATGAGCGAAGGACAGATGAAAGGTTTTGGTGGCAGCTTCAGTCCCACAGCACCACTTTGATGGTGGCACCCTGTCTCCAGCTATCTGCCCCCACCCTGCTAACCTTCTGGCATTTCTGTGGAGGAAATCATCCTCATCTCTATCAGCCCTCTGGAACATGGCAGACGCGTTATGGCAGACACGTTATTCACCGTGACTTCACCGAGCGTTCAGTTCGTCACCTTCTCTACTGCGACCCCTCTGATCCCAAACGTCACCAGGATCATCACAGCCAGCAGTGAGATCCCGACAGAGGACTGTGAGAAGCATCGTTAGCATCGGTGACGTCGGCACTGGATAATCGCTGGTCTCTGGTTGCAGGAACTCGTTTATCGACTCCGAATATTGTAACTTTATTATGTAATATTTTGGCTTTATTTTCAAACTATCATGACTTTGTTTTAATAATATGAGTATTCTCGCATTATTTTGACTTTGTTCTCATACGACCTTACATTCATAATAGTGATTTCATTCTAGTAATATTATGACTTTATCCTCAAAATATTACAACTTTATTGTACTAATAATACAACTATTCTCACATTATTTTGACTTTATTCTTTTAATACCATGATTTATTCAGATAATACTGTGACTTTATTCTTGTATGACTTTATTGTTGCAGCATTATGACTCTATTTTTTGTAATTTTATGATTTTACTCTCATAATATTACAACTTTACTGTCAAAATATTCTCGTAATCTTCTTACTATATTGTCGTGATTTTACTTTTTTAAATTTTATGTATTATTTCTTAGCATGGCCCCAATTCTCCTGGTAACCAGGAAAGCAACCCAGCAGCTGATTCCTATCTAGAATAACCCAGAGGGTGTTGCACTACTTCCTGCTCCTGCCTCTACTCTAAATAAACTCTGGGTCCTTGTAAGTAAGCCAAGACTCAACCGGGGTCCACTTTACAAAGGGTTAGCTAAGTCTTCACGCGTCCAGGGTCGCTGATTTGATGCAGTATCCTGCAGACAAACACGGCCGGCGAGCGGGGGAGCCGGTGTAAGCGGATAAACGACGGGTCGCTTGGGCCGGAGGAATAAAAGCGGCTCTGTGGATTGCCTCCGTCTCTCCTTTTGACCTCTGAGCAGAACCGACGCTATTCACTACAGATGGCCCGCATGCGCCTCACTGCTCATTGCTAACCCAGGTACCATCGCTGTCACCTTGTTACCTCCAAACCAACACACACACACACACACACACTGTCACAGCCAGCCGTCGAGCCGGGGAGCTGGCATGTGCCCAGAAAAGCCCTGAATCTCGTCTCGGTACAGATGGAGGGGCAAAAAAACGTCTCTCTCGGTGGAATGTGGCTGAGGCGCAAATGTAGTCTTTAACCGTGTGAACAGCTCTGTAGTGGGAATAATATCTCAGACTAAAAAGACTAAAAAAAGAGCACTTGTAAACAACAGGTGGAGGAAAAAATCGGGCTTGTATTTACTTTACTTCTTCACAAGCACTTTCAATCCGATTTAAGTTTATGAGGTTCACCGGGAAGAAAAGACCACAACCTTTATGTGCATTTACTAAACCTTTGTGGGGGAAAATAATTGATCTGAGAAAGCTGCTCATCTGTTTGTGTGAAGCTTGTCGAGTCGGTCACTTGTCAGGAATTATGCAGAGTTGTTTCACTGTGATGGAGAGAAAAGCAGCGTTGGTAAATAATGAGGCATTTCAGGCCGTTCATACGGGGACAGAATTCATTCGGTCGGCAAACCGAACCTCTCAGTAACGAAACGCAGCGGCAAGAAAATCTATCTTTTATCTTCAAACCTGAGCTTTGTGACGATGATGGACGGTTTTTAAACCCAGGAAAAGTTCAACTGGTTTTATCATCCACCAGAACATGACATGAGGCATTGCTAATGGTTAAAGCTGCAGTATGTAACTTCAATAAACAATGTTTTTTTTTTTTTGTTTTTTTTTACATATTTGTTAAATCTGTAAGGATATTGTGACAGCATATTATGAGAGATAGTAAAATAGAAATCAAGCTCTTCTGGCTCTTCCTTGTAATCATGCTTCCCACACAGAATGCTCAAGCTAGTTAGCTTAATCAACAATGATGGCAGATGAGCAGTTTCAATGAAACTTTAAGATGTTTCTCTGCCATTAGCACATTTAGTAGCGCATCTACACAAGTGATTGACAGCGCTAAGACCCTCCTCCTGACTGGTTGGTTGGGAGGAGCTTGATTTAAAAAAAAAAAATAATTATTTATATTTTTCACAGATTATCTGTCTTATGTTATTCTGTCCCGACATCGTGACAGTTTGAACAAATGCGTAAAAACACATTGCTTGCACTTGCAACAACTTCAGAAAAATCTATGATATATTCTTATTTTCTTCATATTTTCTTATCTGGCTGTCAGGAATGGTTGAGTTTGAACTACATTTTGCAAGTACAGAGGAGTCCAGCTGCCATTTTACTAAAGAGAGTTTTTATCATCTTTGCTGATATTTGAGTCCCAATTTATAACGGCTGGTTGAATCTTTTAAAGGTTTAGCCAAGACTTTATAGACCAAATGTTAACACACATGTTAGCTAACATTACAGGACAACTGCAATGATCAGCACTTTGTGTAATAGAAGAGCAGAAATCAAGACTGAAGCAAATAAACTATAAAATATTACAAAGAAGGCGGTTGCCATAACATAACACCTGAAAGGCCATAATGGGAACCATATAACACTAAATAGTGACATAAATACTAAAGAAACTCTTTTTAATACTTTGCTTTAAAATACAGGGCAGCATCCCTCCCCTGTCAGTTACTTTACACAGTGCAATTATTCTGTATTATTGCTGCAGGCAAACCCAAAAACAAATCAATTATATATGTATATATATTACAAAAGTAAATTTAAGTGTTGCCATCAAAATGTGAGTGAATCTTTCACTTGGTCGTGACCACATCAGCTCACCTCGCCTGTCTGTCGGAAACACCAGCTCAGAAAACGAATCCGCTCGCTGAAACGTACAGACAACCCGGCCCAGTTGCCCCGCGGTGCTTTTATCCAGGTATTCACTGCAGCGTCGACAAAGTGAAACAGGCAGAGATACATCATGTTTTGCTCACAGAGCCGCTAACTGCACAGAGCTCTGAGCACCATAAAGCCAACATGATAAGTCACAGGAAAAGAAGACGGGGCCGTTAGCAGTTCTCTGCTCAGGAATTGAACGAACTGAACACGAATGAATAAACACACGTAAATGTCGGTACGGAACAAACACGCTCAATTATTTAATAGATATTTTTCATTATTGGGCGCTTTGGTTTATATTCTTACATCAAAGATGCTAGTTGATGTGGATTTTTTTTTTTTCAGAGGTAATTTCTAACATTATTCCCAAGGGTTCTATGAGAGGGTTTGTGTTTTTCGGTTCTTTAATGTTTAGATTTAGTTTCTACACTTTTCTGGTTTTCTAATCATCTCCCTGCTTTCATCATCTCTCTGTAAGAGTTCTTCCTGTCAGAACAGAATCTGAAAAGTACAAAGATGATCACAGAAATTCCTCCCTTGTCGCGCAATAATTGCCCTGGAAGAATTAGTTTAAATCAATTTAACCAGTTTTCATCAAATAAAAGTTGTTCAGCATTGATAAGTTCATTAGGATGGATTCCTGTTGTGATTTTGCAGAAACCTCTTGTGGAAATATTTGAGTTTTCTGTCAAAGTGTCTTGTCACAGTTTTCTGAACAGGCCGTGTTACTCATTTAGCATAAATGCTGCCTCATCCCTTCTGATTTTAGTTGGCAGTTCTGTGGAGGAATCTCTTCATTAGTTAATAAATTTCGTTTTTATTATTCTGATATTGAATATATTACCGGACAAAAAATTTTAACCACAGTCATCTCTTTTGATAAGAAAACATGTAATATATTTATATTAACCCCATCAAATTTTATTTAATCTCCACGGTTTAGGGGTTTTTCTTTGGAGCAGTTTCCTCCACAGCAGGTCAGCTTCGGTCTTCTTCTCGTCAGAAACGTTTCCATTTCTATCTTGAGGAGGAAAGCAGCTCAATAAATTTGACTGGCAGCCAATCAGAAAGATGAGCATGGCAAATAACGATGTCCTGAATTTTCCCCTCTGTGGGACAAGAAAGGCCATTCCTACCTTCTGTCACCATCTTGGATAAGTTATTTTAACTTATATTTTATAATAGTGATTGAAAAAACATTACATTTGTATATTTAAAACAAATTGTGGTTTAAAAATGTATTGGATTCCATTTTTTTTCTTTCTCAAACTTCCGTCCAACGTCCTGGAGGGACAGCCCAGGTTGTCATGGTCCCCACTTTGGAAAACACTGATCTAGTCTGTGGATGGTTGAGAGATTAATTCTAGATTCCCTCATCAGATCATATGTTTATGCCCCCATTATCAAGGTACTTACCCCCTAAACTGTCCACTGATCTGCATATTGATGTGTGAACAGTGTGACGTTGAAGATGTGATTTGTAGTTTTAAAGCAGTTAGAGAGGTTGATATGAACTGAAAAGCTCTATGTAACCTCAGTCAACACCTTGGTCTTAGTGTGAATGAAGTCAATAGAAGCTGCAATTCTTCCTTTGCCATCAAAACAGTCTCAAGTGGGGTTCTGTTTTGCCTCCTACTCACATCTATGTTTAGTTCATAAGAGCGTTTTTAACCCCTGTAGAGTAGAACACAGGACGTAACGAGGATGTTAGCAACCTCTAGCTTGGAACAATAATCAACTGACCAAGTGTCGGCCCTTCACTCAGAAACACAGAGGAATGATGTGAACACTGTTTACATTATTAACAGCGTCTCCCCGGCTGCTGTCCTCGTGGCGGACGTGCGGCGATGGAAGATGTGCGTCAGGTGAGCTGCGCTTTCAGATGTTTGCTGTAGTGTGTTGCTCGCTAGTGCATTTGTTGGAGTCAACACTGCACAGTGGGTGAGGCTCATTGTCTTTGAAGACGTCAGAGAGAGATGAAAGGCCCTTTCCTCTCACTGATGTGCTCTGTCTCTCTCTCCCTCTCTCTCTCTCTCTCCTTGTTATCCTGCTCTACCTTTTTCTCTTCCCTCCATAATCCAATGACTGCCGCGCTCTCGCTCCCCCCTTTCTCCTCCTTTATCCACACGCATTGTATCGACATTCATAGTCCACAACATTCCCTTCTTTAGCGGAAAATGGATTTTACGTAAAGAGAGTCCTGAAGCACTTCTGCCATGTTAAAAGTCCCACAGGATTTGTGAATGGATTGATATCTTCTATGACTGGTTAAAAAAAAGGAGGAGATTCACACACAACACACAGGCGACAAATAGACATTCAGGCACCAGAAGAGATGATCTTCTGGCTCTCCATGTGGACGTTTAAATCCACTTCGCCCCAACATGTATTCACTGATTTTTACAACAGTTCTCCACATGAAAATGTAGGTAACTAAGAAAATATGATAATAATAAATATAATAAAAATAATATTAATGACTGTACGGTACTATATAATTGGGATGCATTGGGTTTTTTCTATCTGATTAAACTGAATTGAATGTCAATGGATTTGAAGCTCAAACTCAATAGCAAGTGGATAAAATTAGAGCTAAGGTTTAGTTGAATCTATTAGGTAGTTAATATTTTAGCTAGCTAACAGAAAGCTAGCTAATCTAGATGTTAATAGATAATCTATTAGATAATCTATTAGTTCCCTGATAGATTAGCTAGCTAATCTGTCAGACAGCTAATAGATAGCTAAAAGCTCCTAAAATTTTAAGATCAGGAGTTTCTAACTCCTAAAATTAGCTAACTAATAGTTTAGCTAATCTATTAGTTAGCTAATAAATAGCTAATAAAAGTTTGAGTTATGCTAAAACTTAAAGGTTTTGGAGTTGAAGCTACAAAATTAAAGGGATTGAAATGAACTGAATAATGTTTTTGATGCTGTGCCAGTGGTATGTGCTGAATAAACCCAATAGCCTAGCAGTGTTTTGCAAAAGCATTCACCCCCCCTTCAGCTTTTCCACTCCTTATCGTGGTACGACAACAAACTTGAAAGCAGTTTTTAAGGACTTTATGTAGACCCATCATGGGAAAGTAGTGAGAAAATGGTAAAAGGATTTGTTTCATTTTTTAAAGCAATAAATATCTAAGTGTGCCGTAGAAATGCATCTCGCCCTCAAAGTAAATACTAATACTGTTTTGCCACAGGGATGTAGTGCTTAAAGTGTGTTGTATTTGGTGAGACAGTACACCACACGATGCAGGTTCAAACCTGTTACACCTGTTATTTTTTATTGTCACATATTGTCTCAACCGAGAATTTTATAATCTTGCCGTGTGGACGAGGCACTATGCGCTCCTGGCCCCACTCTGCTCCGCTCCTATCAATCACGCATCCCATAAGATTTCTTGACTCATCCTGTAGTTGCAACAAGAAGAAAAATGGAGCCGCACAATGTTAAAGAAAACTATACTAAGCCAGAAAATTGGACAGTCGGAGGCCTGGAAGTATTTTGAACTGGTAGTCGATGACAAGACATGCATTATCCTAATGGAGTGCAGCAGATGTGGTGCCTTTCTCTCCTTCATCAGGTTTGATTGTGCTTGGATCTCTAAGTAATTAGTCGAGTTGGATCAGACTCAGAAACAATGCTTGGATCGTGTTGGATACTTTAGGCCTGATCTAAACTCTAGTCATATTAAAGACACTGGATATTATGATGACAAATGAGAATATATTGTCTTCTATTTATGTGACATGTTATTTCCTTTTTATTTTGTTATTCTTCACAAATTGTCCACTGGAGCCAGTCCAGAGTTACCATGGGGTTCTTGGCTGACTATTTGAATAATGCTGTCTTTACTTGGCCTGTCAGTCTAGTTAAACATCAATGTCTTGGTAGGTTTGCAGCTGTGTCATACTGCTCAGATGATGAAGTGAACATTGCTCTGAGAGATTTTCAAAGTTTGGGATAATATTTTAAACCCTAACCATACTTTTAAGATCTCCACAACTTTCTCCCTCCCCTGGCTGCTGTTGTTCCCCGGACTTCATGGTGTTGTTTGTAGGCTGCTGTTCTCTCACAAACCTGTGAGGTCTTATCAGAGCTGGATTATCTTAGATTACACATAAATCCACTCTACTCACTAATCAATTGACTTCTGAAAGCAATCAAGGCTCATTCACACCAGATTTGTTTTAGTCTGTTTTAATGGAACTCCAGTTCTTTTACCTTGAATCTTCAGTTTGTTTGGGGAGGAGAGGAAATGTAACCAGGTCTGTCTAAAAACCTCAGTCTCTTCGGTTGAAGTTGAGGTCACAGTCCGATTAGCATGTGTGCTAATCGGACATGCTAATCGGACTGGAGACCAATCTGGAAGCATGAAGCAGACTTTAGCGCAGGGCATTCTGGGTAAATATGACCCAAAGAAACGTGAGAGTCCAGTGCTAATGGGAGAAATGGCTTGCGGTCTTTTGCCAAAGATGAAAAAGAAACCGCTAAAATCTGACGCCATTCCATTTTGTGAAGAAGGAAAACGCGCTCAAAGGTTTTCATTGTTTCCTTCAGTGGTTCTCGGTGCAGCGCCACCGCAGGTGAGATTGTTTGACATAGTGCCGTGTGAATTTTCAACTTTCTTTTTGTTTATTTTTGAGGGAGAGGACCAGTAGGCAAAACTTGACTACTCTGCATGCCAATTTCTACACATCCAGTGTAAAACGAAGCCAGAATTGCTAAGCAGATGAAGGGGAGTAGCGCCATTGGTCGAAGCTTCCAATACACACCAGTAGAGCTGGGACTCTATAAAAATCTGATGTCAGAAGCAGAAGTCAAGAGATTCTGGATTTCTGTAACAATGTAAATGTGATGTTTTGGTTCCACAGATGTGTATTAAATCTCTTCCCGTTTTGGCTATGAGCAGAGGGAATTTGTATTATTTCTTTATATATTTCATGAGTTTAGGCACCTTTAAATTCCTCCATATTATTCAAGTAAACTAGTTGTTTTTCTTGAAAAACAGCTAAAGTCACGCTAAAAATAAAAGAGATGGAAAAAGATACTTTACCTGGTCTGACACACTCACAGTTATTGAACTCTTTAACTTGTGACTAACTAACATTTGGGCCATTGCACTTGGGCTTAGCAAGGACTCCCCTTCACCGACTCTCACCAAATGCAAATAAGACAATTTTGCTCCTTAATTATAGACTGTAAAGAAGCAATGGCCCGTAAGAGCGTGGTCCTAAAGGGGCTGACGAAAGGCCTTCCTCCCTCCTCGGTCCCGGCCCAACTCCTGGCTTAGCTCCTCGTATTCATCTGTGGGAGCGTGAATGTCAGAGCTGAGAAAAGATTAGCACTTTCTAAATCTTTACTTGAATTAATGCAGAACCATGTGCAACTAAAAAAGTGATTAGTCTGTTTAAAGTATTGAAGTAGCTTGAGTATTAATAAATTCATTTTACTTTGTGTATGTTTTTTTTTCACCCTTATTTTACAGATGAAAAATCCAGTCCAGACAGAGATTTTCTCTTGTTTCATCGTTCTCAGTCACTCTCCTTGCTTTTGGATTATTTAGGGAAGACAGACCTTTTGTGCCAGTGTAGCAAAATTATTTGCTATACGATTTATTATAAGATTTTTTTCTGCATTTCCCTTTTAAACATTGACCGACCCTGTGCATGGTTTAAATAGGTCGAATAAAAAAAAAAAAAATCATGACACAAGTATTGATCAACTCCGTTGTGGTTGTTAGGATTAAAGCCATCTTCACAGTAAATTGAAGAGTAAAATGAGAAATATATAAGCTTATTAATAAACTAAAAATTAGTTTATACATTTAACATAAAGAGCATAGAAATTACTTGTTAAATAAAGAGTATGGTCCATATTTATTGCACTTAACGCCTAGAAATAAACTTCCTGCTACACTTACGGATCATATTTTGTACAACGTGTCACAATGTTGTGGTGCAAATAGGGTTTCTTTTTGCATGTTCTCTCCGAATCACCCAGTATCCTCTATTCTTTCATATGCTCTCATTTCTTCAGTTCAGGTTTTACCTCAAGGTTTAAGTTTGGTGCATTAAAGAAGGTTGATATTTTTTCTGGTAGATAAAACCCACCCAAGTTGGATTTAAAACATCCTGGTGTTTTGAAGAGTTCACAATGCCAATAACTCTGAGAAAGTTTCCAAAAACATACAGGCTTTACTGTACTTGACAGCAGAAATGATCTGAGTTCACATGTTCTTCCTTTGTTTCACTGCAGACCCACCTGGAGTTTAGTCCAATTCTTATTTCACAGGAACATTTGGTTTCAATTAATGTAACTGTAGAGTTTAGCAAAACCTAAGTGGCATAACTCACCAAATAGTAGCTTGATTTGTAGACAATAAGAGGAGAGAGCTTTGGAGATTTAATTAAATTTTACCGTCTTGCTCACCTGACAGTCACAGAACCTTAACCACATTTAACAGTTTGCATTTGGTACTTTAGCCAAAGAAAAGACAAAAATGAAGAAATGTATAACATACATTTTTTTTAAAGGATTCTTTGAGGTACCAGTACTTTCTCAACTCGTGATTATGTCAAAAACCAAACAAAATTTTTTTTTTTTCTTGATGCATTTAAATAGATATACAATTAAAAGATGGATTTTTCAAAAACGATTCCGCGTGATGTTATGCCATTAACTTCCTTGAAGAATAAACACATGTTTACGTGGCGCGCCAGTGTGGCTGACGATGCATAAACTTTGTGAAAGGATCCTAACTGCATGTCGACAAACATAGAAGGTTGTTCAACCTTCTATATTGTTTTGGTTCAACTAGCTGTGAGAACAAGACGAGAGAAATAAACAAGGTAATGTGTTTGGTGGATAGCTTTTTGTGATTCAGTAGTCATTATTCACTTTAATTTTTATTATCCATTGTCTTACATACTAAGAAAAAATATTTATTTTTTTAAATATTTTCTCTTCCAACCTGTTCCGATTTTATTTAACACTGAGAGGCTCGAAATAATTCTCATGCATCGACGACAAGGTCACTGACCAATTTACACTGACTAAATAATTAACTGGGTAAAAGCAAAACAATTTCGCTCTCTCAAAATGAACTATTCAGGCCCAATGCTCTGTTCAGGGACTTCCTTTTTCTCTCTGCCTCTACTGTACGTATTTGACTTGTGAGAAAGGCCACTGGACAACCAGCAATGAGAAATGTAAGGGATGGATGAAAGACTAAAAATTATTCAGCAATTTGCATATTAATATCTTGCATCACTTCAATTCTCCATCTTTTCTCCAGCTAGCTGCTCCATGTCTCCCAGGCCTTTTACCCATTTAGCTAATAAGTGGTGCTCACTAAAAACAGGGCACTCAAGATTTCTACTTTTTTTTTTTTTTTAAATGTCAAGGGTTTGAGAGCATGCTGAAACTACTTTCTTGCAGGGATAAAGTGAATAATAATCATTTTCATGTGAGGAGTAGCTAAGAGTTGTATGTTTAAAACTGATGGGACGTGAATCTGGAACTCAAGCACTGCATTTTCTTGAAGGTGTCTAATTTAAGGTAATCCTCTTCACAGAAAGAGGACAAAGCAATGCAAGCAAAACAAGTAAAGGAACAAAGGTCATGAAAAATACATTAAACAGGACAGATAAAGACACTTAAAGGTGGGCGCTGCTAGCTAAGAAGTTAATTGCGCCAACTCTAAAGCACTAATCACTCATAATAGTTCATCTAGCACTCTCAGTAGATTCCAGTTTGTTTGTACAGTCTTTGGAATAGGCTTTTCACTCTTGGTTTCAGTTTTAAACTATAGCTAATAGCTAACTCTGTTCACTGTAGGCCTTCAGTGAGACAGCACACAGGAGGACATCAGTAGATTTTAAATGGTTTGTATTATGACATTTCCAGGCACACAGTGTCATTTTATAGCACAACAAAGTAACTGTTACCTTCAGTTGTTTTAAAAATGCTGTAAATGTCAAACATAACTTAAGAGATTTGACTTCGCAGTTTGACACCTTCTAATTGGACCACTGTCTCTTTAAGAACCTCCTACTCTTTCTGACACTCTGCCTTCAGCACAACAGTGCAACAATCTTTGTCCATTAAGCCATTTACAACCTTTCTTAGCAGCATCAGACCCAGAAGTAGTTTTTATGATGACCTCAGCAGACCTGTAGTTCCACCAAATGTTTGCTAATTGCTACATCTGCTAGTCTGGAGGAGCTGAGCGGGGAAGGCACTTTCAGTTTTTAGCTCCATTGATTCAAATTTGTCCAACCTTGCCTTTGTGGGAATAAAACAACAAGATCCACATTAAGCTGGAGTTTAACCCATCCACTTGTTGACACTGTGTACAAGCTTACAAAGTTAATGTGACAGTGGTCACAATATAAAATTGTGTCATTAGCATTTGTGCTAATAAATGTCAGCCTGTTGAAAAATGTAGAAGAGTGGTCTGAGAAGGGAGCTTTGAGGAATCCCCCATGATTTATAGATACCATATGACTGTTTTGATTCATTATATATAGCATGCTTCCGACAGGACCTTGAGGTTTTTTTTTAAATCTTGTTTTATTTTAACATTCCTCCACATTTTATGTTTTGCTGAAAATATAATACAGAGTTACTGCAGAAGTGTCCAAGGACTCCTAAGGTCACTTTAGAGACAGTGCCAAGCTATTCTCTAAAGAGGGAAATATTACTTTGTAGAGCAGTGGCATACTATTTCTTTTGGTGCTGTTATTTAAGAAGCAAAGATAAATCAATAGAAAACACAGCAGCGGCTGCTAATATCAAAGCAAAATGAGCGCAGTGATGGATTACAGCTCCCTAAAAAACCTAAAGGGCCGATGCATGTTTGTCACACAGCAACTTGTAGCAGAACACAAAAACCTTGGCAGTAAAGCAATTTGTACCCCGTCGCACACCGAGATTCTCTTTCTTGTTTTATTCAACACAGGATCTCTTCAACTGATCCGACCGCAACACATCTCAGTCATGTCTCACTGCTGTGGAATAAAAGGTTTGAGATGGAGAAAGCCATCCATCGAAAAAGGTTCACAAGCAGGAACAAATTAGGGGAAAGGGGCTCAGCTAACAGAGAGGAGGCCGTAGGAGTGGTACAGTAACGTCGATGCCTTTTTCCCCGTTGTGACCCGGTCCGATCAGATTGACCGTCTGCAGGTGTGACCACACGTAGCTGGTGTGATCCAGCAGGGAAAATGGGACAATAATCTCTTCCATCTTCCACCCTCCTTGTTCCTAGCCTCTGTCTCTGACTCCCCTCGGGGTCATCCTGCTGTGATGCCGCCTGTGTTTAGCAGGTAATTGGTTAAGCCATTGTGGCAGCTAGAGTAAGCGTCCTATCAGAGTCTGGGATCGCTGCTCGGTAGCAGTTATTCGTTGTGACTCTCCGGCGTTGCCGTTTCCACTTAAGCCGGGACGAGCCGGGCTCGGTTTCAAGGAAAAATTCTCTTTTCAATTAGGTTGCGTCAAAGTGCCTAATCTGGAATCAGATATGACTGTTTGAGGCCCGCGTGGCGCCGTAATTATGCCTCAGTGGGAGCCGTGGCCCCGGAGGAGAGCCAGGTCTCCAAGGTCGGACTACAATAAACGACTTCTGCCGACCTTTCCTCCGTCCCGCCGAGCAATCTTTGCTTCAAGCCAGGTGGTTTTATTATCAGCCACCTAATTAAGAAGCCATACTTTTCATTGGCCGGGTAATGGCTGTGAATGGTTTTATTGCCCTTTAATGCAATAAGCTAATTTATAATGCCTTACTAGGCTTCTTACGCCTTGAACCGTTTCATATTTTACAACCGCAGAGTTGAATTAGTTTTTATTATTATTATTATTATTATTATTATTATTATTATTATTATTATTATTATTATTATTAATTTGTGACGTTCCAATATGAAGTTTGTCCCACAATTTGCACAGAAATTGTGGGACATAAGGTAAATAAAAAAGATGTGTAACATGTGGTGTTTTTGTATTCAGTGACCTGAAGGTAAGTTTTACCAAGTCTATTTTTGAAACATAGCTCAAGCTCAGTCAGATTTGATGGGGTTTATGGAGTCTTGTCTCAGAAGACTAATTTAATTTAATTCTGGACTTTAAAGAAATTGTAATAGCACAATTATACACTTTGTCTCTAGCCATCAGTTGTATTTCTGGCTGTGTGATCATTGTATACCGAATATCTGAAGTGTTTTGCCGTCTTTACCTGGTTTTTGTCATTGTACTGAACTTGACCCATGTTTCGTAAAATTAATTCCCATATACAACTCCAAAAAGTTTAACATTGTGGAAAGGTTAAATCATTTTTCACTCATTTAGAAAAAACTCATAGCATACATCACATTATGTTTATATTACATACAGAGTGACATATTTTGAGTCTGTCCTTATTGTGAACTTGATCACTTTTGGAGATAATAAAAACCCTAAATTCAATGTATCAGCAAAATGAAATTTTGTGAAAAGTTCAATATTGGAAACTCACAGTCACTACTCATTGACAAAATATGTGGACTGGTCTGGTTAAAAAAATCAACTCCCTCTGCTATTAAACGATTCCCTTGCTGGAGGCTCTAGAGTTTTAAGTTTTACTCAGGCGCTAACATTTGGCCGTGATGTATGTGATGCACCAGTTTGACGCTGTGAAGCTTTTTCTTCTGTCACGAAAAGAATCCATCCACGATGTAATGTTTCCCACCTTCCATGCCCCGACAAACATTCGCCTTTTACCCATGGCTTTGACAACCGGTGATTTAAAGCAATTTTCTGTCATCTCCTTAAACTCTACCTTAGTAAAATGTTTTTTCTGACTTGAATTAATCAAATATGTCTACAGAAGGTCTTTTACAGTCATTTTGGTTTCATCAGAGATCATAATATGATGTCTGAAGTCACCTGATCCATACAGAGAACAGAACTGCAATCAGTAGCATTGTAAGCATACAATGAAATAAAAATGTGCATAATCTTTTTTATCTTTTATATAAAGTTATTCGTAATAACCTGGTATCAGGTTATTCCGTTTAATAACCTGATAAACAGTTTTTGTAGGCATGAAAAGGAATTAGATTGTGAAGAAATGGACGGGAATTAAATGTATTTAAGTCTGGTCTGTTGGGGACGTGTGAAAGAACAATCAAACTCTGACGCGGACCAAAAAAACAAACTCTAGTCCGCCTAAAGACCTATGTTTGAGTTCAATAAAAGTGAACTCTTGTGCGGTTCCAAGGCAAATGTGATTGAAAGCAGACCAGAAACTTCTCCAAAAGCAGGAAGTGGATCACAGATCAGGGCATTCTGGGTAAATATGTTCAAAACACATGTGCGTGTCTAGTGCTAGTGTGAGCGGGAGAAACGGGTTGTGGTTTTACACCAGTGACAAAAGAGAATCTGACGCTACTCCGTTTTTGTAAACATTTTGTGAAGAAGGAAGTTGTGCTCATGTCTACTTCTGAGGTTTTTTATGTCGTTTTCTTCAGTAGTTCTTGGTGCAGCGCCACCACAGGCGAGGAGGTGAACAGGTTTTTCAGTTAGTGCAGTGTGCAGTGTGAAAGCGAACCAGAGCAGCTGAAAATGTAGCAAATGTTGTAGTTTTGGTCCTCAATCGAACCGAACCTCGACTCTTACCGACATTAAACAAAGCAGTTTTTCATTATGTTTCTACTTCACAAGAAATCCATCAAACAAAGAGCAAGAAAGTTGTTCAAGCTAAACATGCATCTTTCCATCTTAATGTTTGTATTTTAATTGGAAAAGTTGTTGAGAAAAACACAATTTAGATTTCATTTCAGCACAACTTGCATATTTACTTTCAAGTACATAAGACTTGAATCGTCATTATTCACGTTGAAAGCCACTGTGACCATCCAGGTGCTTTACAGGCACAGGGAGCAGGTAACAGGAGGACACTGAGGAATCAGGTCCCATCTGAATTCATTGTCTTTGCTTTCTTCCTCGCCAGGACGTGTCTGAAAATAGATTTAGAGCTGCAGTCTCCAGTGTCACCAATCTTCCTTACCCTCTCTTGTTGCTGTTTTTCAGCGTGACAGTGTTTAACTTCAATTCATCTTCATCTCTTTACATTTCTAGGATGTGTAATATTTATTTATTTATTTTTTCCAACTTCATTCCTAATCCCTGTCGTACATCCTGACCTTCTCGCTTATTTTATTTTATTGCATTGTTCCCCTTCTTTCTCCTTCCACCTCTGCTACCCTTAGAGAGGGTGTCGCTGTTTCCTGGCACCCCAGTAACCAGTTTACATCCTCCAGCAGGTTTGTTCTCTATTAATAGCACATAAGGAGAGAAGAAGAAGAGTGAGAAAGAGAGTGAGACCAAGTTAAAAGAGAGCGGAAGAAAAGAACTGCAAATGGTTTGCGAGACACAGACACACACTCTCACACACACACACACGCCCGTTTCAAGGTAGGCAGCCGTCAGCCGTCTACTTGCCCCAGATCCTGTTATTACAAAGGGCTAAGCTTCATCCCACTCGCTCAGCCCCTACAGGCAGTCTGCTCCACGCCACTCCCTTCTTAATGAACCTGTGTGGGTTTAACAATGCGCACAATGGGGTTTAAAATCAAGGCATTCCCTCTGGACACAGCGGTTTACCAACAGCAACGGCTCACATTTAAAAAAAACATCAAGCTGTGAGCTTGGATTCGTCTGTTTTTCAGTTACAAAACACGAAGAGCATTAGAGAGAATAAACGTGATGCATTTCCACAGAATCGCCCTTCAAGAGGAGAAAAACAGACTTAATATCCAAAGCTAAGAGCTAATTGGAACCCACACACGCTTTTTTCTTCATTTTTTTTGGTACATTTGTGTCCTCCTTTAAAAGAAATGTGCCTCGACTTGTTCATCTCAGGATGACAGGTGCGGTACTTTTATTATCAGCGTGTGCTGTAATGTTTGTTTACAACGTGGGGAAGCTCTCAAGGAGCAAAGAGCGTCTGCGAGTTGTAAAGAGCGTGTTTACGAAGGAGACGGCGGCGTGAGGTCGGACCAGAACGGCCTCCTTCAATCACACGTACATGGATCCAGACTTGCTTTGTGATGAATCGGCTTCTGTCTCCGATTTTTCTTTCGAAAAGAAAAGGAGGAGAAAAAAAAGAAGAAGTTGCTGCTAAGGAGCGTGAATCTGATGGGCGGGGAAGTGGCCAAAGGGTTCATTATCCTTTCATTTAGAGCCTTGAGGGACACATTGCTTAAAGAGAACAGAGATGCATATATCTGAGGGGAAAAATAAGTTGCACAACTGAAAAAATACACACAACAACTTGGGAATAAGGGCTCTTTATCTGAGATTGCAATCACAGAATTGCACTGCTTCAGGCACAATGGATGGCATATCTATCACAATAAGAAAGCAAGGAGCGGGTCCAGCAAACCGAGTCGGAGGTGAGAAAGAATAGAATAAAAACTGAAGTGGAAATCAAAACAGTTCCAAATTGTTTTCTAATATATAAAAAAATGCCACATAGTATTGTTTTTTTAACTGCCCTTATCACCCTTGTAGGTGTAATAGAGATGAAATGCTGCATTACTGTCAAATGTTGAGCAATCAACAACCAGTAATGGATGTAGGATTTTTATTTTAGATTTTGTTTGTTGTGAATAGAATAATAATTGTGGCTCCTGCGTATTCAGATATGTTTATAAAATATGTTTTTAAATAATTCTTGTTTTGCATTTATTGTCTATTTTGTTTCAAATATACATTTCAAGTAGAACATTTTGAAAACTGTTTTTCTTTCACGTTCTCAAAGCAGAAAATTGAAATTCTGAGTATTGATGGACTTAAAGTTTTATCACAATACTTTTCGCGATACTTTGTGGTACTATTGAGATGACGATAAAAGTAACAATAAGGATGGTTTATGACTTTTTTTAAGTAACCGTGTGGCAGTGAGTGCGTGTCACAGAAATCATAGCCCCACAAACACATTCCTGTTTGCAGCACACTTCTTTAGGACACAAGTGTGATTTGTATCCCTAAAATGCTCAGTAGAGGCATTTATTCATGTTTTCAAATTTATTGATGCACCTTTAATGAACAAGCAGTGGAGTTAAAAATAGTAAAAATAACAAGCCAGATAATAATGAGAGTTATGGGGGTCTTAAACATCATTAATTAAACTTTATTGTGATTTATTATCATAAGAAATCACGATAAATGATATACCATACAAGACGAGTGGGAAAAAATTTATTGCCCTATAAATTTATTGCCCTATAAATGGAGGGCAATAAATGCCACACAATAAATGGATAAATGGAGGGCAATAAATGCCCTCCATTTATACTATAATATAATATAGTTATTATATTATAGTATTCATTTAAAAATAAATTACAGCCCTGGAAAGAAAGTTAATTCAGCTTTTATTGTAGTGGCATAATCAGACACTGACATATTTTTTAAGTCAACCTCTTATTTTTTAATTGGCAAATAAAATTTCACATTAAGCAAAAAAAAAAAATTTTTTTAAATCAGTTGTGACACCACTAATTGTTAACAAACCTGTTAACAATGACTTTAAAAAAAAAGCTGATCAAATGTTTTCTGCAGTCTAATTAGTAATCTATGACTTTGTTAGCCTGGTGTATAAATAGATGAGAAAAGAGGCCCGTTTCTTATTAGCCACTGGCCTCTAAGCTGAACAAAGCCGCCACATTTATCTCACCACCACACACACACACACTGAGCGGTATGGCAGTGGAGGTTTTTATTTAAAAAAAAGAAATTCTTTAAAGTTCACTATTAGAGAGAGAGAGTGGCATCTTTGGCTCATTAAGCTTCCAAATAAGCCATTAGGCTTTATCAAGCTGACAACTGGTTGTCAAAGCTCCTGTCTGCTTTACATTACAAAAATAAACGTGGATTCTGTTAAAATGTTCTGGGAGTCTAATGTAACCACACAGTTTGACTAGATGAGGCTCAGACTGATGGTTTGCCACACACATCTAATGTGGATAAGCACTGAGAAACAGATAAATAAAGAAAAGAGCCATTCAAACCCAGAATCATGTGCAGTGTCATTCTGTGTGGCTGTTTTCCATTTTTTTCTGCATATTGTCACAAACTGTTTCAAATACCAGGATATTCTAAGCAAAAAGAAAAAACTGGCCTGTACCAGCGAGTGAAACTGCGTTGTCACTGGGCCTCGGAAATATTCAGACACATAATCAGCCGTCTGTCACGGCCGTGTCGGTCTTTACACCTAAATTACTGAAACTTTCTTATTCAAACGTGTTTTTCTTTAAGAAACTTTTAAATAGTGTCATAGTTATGATTGAAATTTAGACTTACAGAAAGATCATTCAAAAAAAAGAAATAGACTAAATGCTGTTGTACTGACAGATTCTACAAAATATACTTTCTGGAGCAACACTCCAGAAAGTAGTGTTATTAGTTGATTTAGTTGATTTCCTGTTTCCACAAAAAGTTGAGCAGTTATATTTCTCATCTTCACATGCAAAATTGTTCAACATCTCAGAAGGATGTGCATCCAATTAAAACTAAACTACAGTATGCAACTTTTATTAGAAAATATGTTTTTTTTCTCTTTAAACTAACTCTCTGACAGATAATTTGTGAAAAAATCGAGCTCCTCTCTCTTCTCTCAGTTCTCCCAGTACAGAAATGCACCGGTCTGTCAGAAACAGCCAATCAGAGCCAGGAGAAGGGTCTTAGCGCTGTCAGTCATCCTTGTGTACATGCCACTTACAGTCCCTCCTGCTAGCTACATCTTCTTCCTGATAGTCAAGCTTGCTATGAATGCTAAGGCTAGTTACCATGGCCACCGATGACAGTGGCTAAACAGTTTCCCTGGAACATTAAATTGTTTCTCCCCCATTAGCACATTTAGCAGTGTGTTCACAAGAATAATTGACAGCGCTAAGACCCTCTTCCTGGCTCTGATTGGCTGCTTTTGGTCGGAGGTAGAGCATTTCTTCAGAGGGCATTAGTAACTAAACAAAGAAGTGGAGTAAGTCAACTTTTTTCACAGTTCTAACAAATATGTAAAAGTCATTTTTCTCAAAGTTACATACTGCTGCTTTTTAAAGAGTCAAACCACCAAGAATGTAATAGAATGACCTCGTCTCTATCTGTTGGTACCCACTTTCAAAACGGCTGCATTTAAAATATAGGCACAACTTTTAAAAAAAAACTTTACGTTTATCCACCACTAAAGAAAGTGAAGAAAGTTCCAGTTGCTTCCTGCAAAAGAGAAAACTTTAAGTGAAAGGCCCTTCCAGAAAGAGGTAATCACCGAAATGACAAACATTTTTTGAAGGAGGCTTCAGGGCTGAGGTATTTCTTTTTGAGAGCATGGGATTATGGGTGTCATATTTGGAGGAGCGGATTCGTCAACACTCCAGTTTCCCACCATAGTCACATTTAATAGGGTATGTAAAAAAAAAAAAGAGAGAGAATATTATCAGATGATATGTTGGACTTTGGGTCAGGTGCACCAGTGACAACAAGGTTTTTTTTTTGGCTCTGAGTATGCTGATTTTCTGTGATTACAGGAAAATTGCCGTGGAAAGGCCATGCCATGACAAACCTTTTCACACCCTGCGTGTCATACTGCCTGATTTTAAAATTGGTGGAGAATTATACGTTGGAATGTGAAACGTGGCTTTTTACAAGAAGCTGGTCCCAAAGTGTGTGAAAAAAAAACATCAGAAAAAGTCTGAAAACAGAAGAATCTGACATACAATTGCGTGAACACAACGCAGGCCCTTCAGTTCTGATGACGAAAAAGTTTGCAAAAATAAATATTAGAATAGATTCAGTTTCTGTAGAGCGCATGGTTCCATCTCCTGATGCGACAAAAAACCCCCCCAAAAAAACACTTGCTTCACCAATCACAACTTTTTTTTTTTTTTTTTTTTTTTAAGTTTATTTGATAGGGACAGACACACATTTACATAGACAAACTGAATAAAACAGCAGTCCCATGTTAGCATCATGGTGCAATAGCAACAGCTAATTCGCAGCACTTGTCCCTAGATGGGCTTTTTCTAAAAATAATAACTCTAAAAATTGAAGTGAAATCATTTGAAACAACACGACATAATATATTCAGAAAAGTGTAAAAAAATAAAAATAAAATAAAAATAAAAAAAAAAAATAATTAAAAATGAGTACAGGTCTGTTTTTGGCATAACCAGAGTTTTGTTTGATTTTTGAACATACTAAAACTGGTTACAGACTTTAAGTGAACAGGGAGTGAGTTCCAAGCTGCAGATCCTCTCACAGACAGTGCACTTTGAGCAAAAGTGGTTCTTCGAAAGGGAACCTTACAATTTCCCTCCAAAGCTGCTCTGGTAGATCTGCTATTGCCCTGCAATGTCTGTATGCAATCGCTTAATGGCATTGGTGCTAGTCCATTTAAACACTTAAAAATCAGTTTTAAAACGTTATAATTTAGGAAATTTGTAAAATCCAAAATTCCAAATTTAGCCAAAATGCGACAATGATGGGATCTAATTGGCTTTTGATATAAAACCTTTAAGGCCCGATTATAAAGACTTGCTAGAGGTTTGAGAGTGGTTTGATTAGTTTGAGACCAGACAGTAGCTCCATAGGCAAAATGTGAGAGGATCAGTGAGTTCATAAACATCTCTGCACAGTGAAGTGTCAAACAATGTCTAATGATTTTAAAGCAATTTATATTTGAACTTCACTCTAGTTTTCACCTTTCTGTCTCGATACGCTTTCAGTGCCCTGTCACATTACAGCATTCTTTAGTGTATTTCCATTAGAAATAATGTGATATTTTAGCATACAGTGATATATAGTTGTCAGGTGAAAAGAAACAGTGGTATAGTTTTTGAAAGCTTCAATGCCAAAAAGCATCAATATACCATCATTTCAGCATGATGATGATGTGCTCACCATCGTGAACACACCAAATTACTAGCACCATTTGTTAATAACAATTTGTGTTATTAACAAATTGTCATTTATTCATAATAATTGTGTTGGTTGTGCAGTTTCAGTCAGAGTAATGATCCAGAGATTGTGTTTGTGTGTTTTCACTCTGGATAGTCCAGTAGACTGGGCTCTACTGGGGACCAAAATGACAACATTTGTTATATTTTCAGCTGGTGTGGTTCAATTTCACACTGCACTGAGTCAAACGCACCAAACACTTTGAAGAGCCTGTTCACCCCCTTGCCTGTGGTGGCACTGCACTGACAGCCACTGAAGGTAGCGACAGGGAAAACCTCAGAGGAAGACGCTGAGCACAACTTCCTTCTTTGCAAAATGTATATAAAAATGGAGTGACATCAGATTTTAGAGACTCTAGGATTTCTCTTTTGTCTTTGGCAAAAGACCACAAGTTATTTCTTCCAATAGCTTTAGATGGATGTTTGTTTTAGTTTTCTTTACCCAGAATGCCCTGCGCTATAGTCCACTTCCTGTTCTTGTAATGGACTCTGATCCGCTTGGCGTTCACATATGCATTCGAACCTCATCAGACTTCAGTTTAATCGAACCGAGATCGAGGTTTGTAGGCGGACCAGAGTTTGTTTTTTTGATTGGCATCAGAGTTTGTCTTCACATCTCCCCAAACGAGCCAGACTTTCTAGTCAAACATTCAACTGAAGCAGACTAAACAAGACTGATTTGAATGCATCTAACGTCTTGATAGTTTTGCAGTTGTGCTACAGTCTTGACATTCTCACAAAATGGATTGAACGGTGACCCACGAGTCTTAAAACTTAATATATACTGCTTAAGTTTACCCGTCTGCTGTCTTTCTTGGTCATTTTTATGTTGTTTATTCAGTCTATCAATTCTCTATAATAAACCTCTGGAGCCTTCACAGTACAGTATATAAACTGAGATGAGTTTATACTCACAAGGACTGAATATTAGTTTGACAAAAAGGCAGTTGGACTGCATCTTATTTTGTGTCAAAATAAAGGAAGTTATTAAAAAAAAATCTTGACAATTATACTTTTTCTTCCACGACAGAAACTTGCAGTACTTTTTAAGTTATTATTTTTGTCTCTCACACAAAATCCCATTGGAATTTGTGCCTCAAACATGAAAAACTGCAGAAAACCTCATGAGGTACGAATGTTAGCAGCATTTATAGCTTTATTCTCTTTCGTTCTTTCGTTGCACTGCAGGCCTTTGTTATTATTGTCAACCATCACAGCTTTTCTTTCCTCTTTACCTTCAAAGACGGTAAAGAGTCCAACTCTCTATAACAGATCAGTTTTGTATGCTTAACACTCAGTCACTTCTCCCGTTGTCACACAGGTCTAGGTTTCCCTACGGTGGATTACATTTCCTATCATGACTGTATTTCACCTCTATGAAGATATGTTCTGCTTTCTGCCAACTCACCAAGATGCACAGAAAAAAAAACAACATCCATAATCAAAGACACATTCACAGCTATTTACTCTGGGATATGAGGCTGTTCTGCGTCGCCCTCAATGTCACGGCATTTTTGCACAGGCTGCTGTGTCTCTTGTCGCCCACACTTGTTTCATGACTAGTGGCGGTATCTCTACAACAAACGGCTCAGGTGCAGCTGTGCGGCCTCCGTAGGTGTGTCCTAGAGGACAGAAAGGTAAACAGGCTCGGGGCTTGCTGGGTTGTCTGCCTCCTCTCCGTTCCAAAGTAGGAGAACGGGCCAAGTGGTAGAGGTGGAAGGAGAGCGAGTGCTGCGAGGAAGTACAGTATTTGTTTTGCATGTGCGAGAAAGTCTGATCAGACAAGAGAACGGCGTTCCTCAGTGTGTATCCATGACAAATCGTCCTGTCGCATGGTCCACGGTATATGGGAACTAATTACGGATATGTATTGAGTCCCAAAATAAAAACTGCTTTTGCAGAGCCAAGCATGGTCCTGTGCATGTCCTGTGGCAGCATAAGTCACTTTTGAGCAATTGTAGTAACTACGCATTTACATTTTTCCCCCCCCAAATATGTCTCGTAGAAAAAATTGCCTACACATCTTAATGTCGCAAAACAGCGAAAACCAATGAAGAGCTGCTAAATCTAAGTTGATTGCATTCAAACCAAAAGCATGATTGAGTTAGACCTTCAAAATTAAGTCATCCAGAATTACACTAGCTTTAGCTTGAATGTTAACAACTGCAACACGTACACAGATAGGATCTTTGAAACTGTTAAGGACATCTATCGCATCGTTTATAATTTATTGTGACAATGACAATAAAATATTGTCATTGTCATGCTTGTGGGGCTATAAAATTCTGTGTCATGCTGTTACCTAAAAAATAATAAATAGTTCTTATCTATAGTACCACAAAGTGTCGTGATAAAACTTTAAGCCCATATCGCCCACCCCTAGTCACTGTGTTCAAGGCGACATTTTTGAACAAACAGCTAGCTATGGTATACATTTGTCTTATCTGAAAAGGAAGGAAAAGCCTTTGGTTTCCCAAAGCTGGTGCCTGGGATTCCGTGTGAGGTCCTTCGATTGCTTTAACCGAGTCAATACGGCCCTCAGGGAACCAAACGTTGCCCACCCCTGCTTTAGAGCAAAGCAATCTACTCAGTAAATGTTAATTTATGTGCACCACAGATTAATATAAAAGGTCATAATTTCTGAGATTCCCACAAACTACTGCAGAGTCTGAAATGTGATGCATCTGACTCTCAGTGACCAGCGCTGTTAACATGCTGGTTCAGCCACTAACAGCAAACTCCAAGGGGCTCTGCACGGTCGGGTGGAGTCACCAAAATCGGTTCTTGTTGTCGTAAGTTCATGCTGAAAATGTGATTGGTCAGAATCTTGTGGGTGAAAACAGCCCTAACTACTCAACTTCCAGAAGCCGGTTTTCCAGCCAGAGAACAGGCTACAGTTCTAAGGAGAAACTGTCAGAGTGCATACAGGAGCACATACCGTTAAACACGCGACTAATTAAACTAAAGGTTTTTCTTGGAGACAAAAAACAAAAACAAATTTTGCAGAAATTTAATGAGCTGCTCTGGCACAAGTCAGCATTCACAGTGAGCATAGATGGCATGTGTTTTAAGTTTTGTTTCCTCGGGTATTGAAAAAAATAAAACAGGACTCTTGCACTTTTCTTAAGCTCTCAATAAGAAACTTTCCTTTTAAATGTTACAAATTATATGAGGGAAAAGTTTGAGGCCTTTGAAATTGCAACTTTTTATTAACCTCGATATACCGTCATACTGATAAGCAACACACAGTGAAATATTTTATCTATCGCCATGATGTTGCAGCCATTTAGGTTTCTGCACAAGTTTATTTGTGACTTTTTTTTTTTCAATCTTTTTCGTCTGAAAATGTCCTCTTTTTTAAAATATAAAGATTTATTATCTGGAGTAAAGATAAAACTTCAAATTTAAATGATCAATTTTGTTTTAGAGTTGCAGTGTTATTGGATATTACGGTGCAAGGCGGTGCAATAGCTTTTACGATGACGGCGTTTGTTTTGTGTAGGACATTCTTTCGGAGTCACAGTATGGCTCATAAAGCGAGCAGCTGTCTGAGCGCACCGTTTGATTTCTCCCAGCAGATATGGGAGTTTGTGGGTATTGTCAATGTCTTTGAAGGATTTGAGAGTGTGTGTGTGTGTGTGTGTGCGTGCGCGCGTGTGTGTTACAGTTGGCAGGAGGTGAGGAAATGCTGCTCTGTTTGCACCTCTTGCTGATTGCAGTGGTTACACTCTTGTTCTTTTTTCTGGGTAGCTAAATCCACTGGTGGTGGCTGTCACACCACAGGTCTGCGGGAACTGATATATATTTTCACATTACCTCTCTCCTTGAGATGTCTGGACATGTAGGCATTAGGACACTTCCTCTTCTTCCTCGTCCTGCTGCCTCCTGTTGCGTTGCAGCCAGACAATGACCTGCGCGCCCCGTGTGCCATCTGGTCCCTTCATCAGAAGAAATGTCTTTTCTGGGTCAGTCATGTTGAGCTGAGTGATCCAAGGTAGCAGACATATTGCTGTATATTCCTGCATGTTTCACATTTTAGCGTCACAGCAGGCTGGTGGTATCAAGAGGAGCCTGAAAACGATATCTGTAATCGTGCTAGGGCTATCAATGTTTACGCATTAAGGCATAATTTGAAAACCATCTATTTTGACCTAAAAGCCTCTCCCGTGGAAGGTTAGCTAGTTCACAGCGGGCTCAGCACGGTGGGAATGACGGTGAAAGTTTTCCGTCACTTGGGGTGAACCCAACACACCATTGCAGCAGCGACAAAAGTTGAACATTTTTCAACTTTCTTGTGTTGCGTGCGCCGCTAGTCCATGTACGAGCTCAAAATTTCATATGAACAAATTTTGCCTCGTCACGCAAGTTTCATAGGAAATTAACGAAGAGAGAGCAACAATGCAGAGTTGCAAATGAGACTGAAAAGATGAGCGGAGAGAGTCAAATGTTTATTGTTATGATTATTCTTAGCGTGAAGAGCAGATGTCACGGTCGGACAATGAGGAAGCAATGGCAATGTCCCATCAGCTTGTCAGTTCCTTAAACCACAGAAGAAAAAAAAAATCCTGATAAAAACGCACATGGGAGGATTATATGATATCACTATTGAATGATTGAGGCTTAGATAAAACCAAGGTAGCAATAAATTATCCTTTCACCAAAGCACAACCAGTTTATAGTTAACGTTTCTAAATTAACGCTTAAAAAAATGGCTTCTTTTAAACCTTCCTGAACATGAAAACCTGGAAAACTGGTAATCTTCACACAATTTGGTTTGAAACAATAACTTTTTTTTTCTAAACATTCCTATTTACATTTCAAACTAGCAAAGTTAAGCGATTAATAGTGATTAATCATAATGCTACTGTAATTTATCTGATTACATTTTCAATTCATTCACAGGATGAATTCACACATTATTTTGCTACTATTTTGAGGTTACCCTCTCTAGACAAATGTGTTTAAAAAACATGCCTGCTCCCAGAACGTTCTGCGAATAGCTGAGCTACCTGTGGTGATGACCAGAATGCTATGCATGAACAGCATCAATGTGCTTCAGAGCCTGGAATTTAGAGTGGCTGTTAAACTATTTATCAACAGAGAATGTTGCTTTGCCTCCACAGAGAGGAACCTGGCTGAATTACAAGCACCTCGACACTTTACTTGTTGATCTGTAAAACTCCCAAAGGGTTCGCTTCCTTCCTATACTCGCTAAGGCAGTGAGAAAGAATATGTGACAAATATATTGCTCGATTTCTCAAATTTACTGAAAACGAACCTCTACGGACATTGTGGGGTCTGGCTTTTTACAAGAGTCTCTTTACCTAGCGTTCATAAAACCTGTGAGAAATATGGATATTGAAAACGTTGCTCAATGCTAAACCTTAGTGGAAAGGGGAACAGGACTTTTAAGGAGCTTAATAACTTTCTGGTCATCCGTAAGTGGAGCCAGTTGATACAGAAATAAAGATGGCAGGTCCATACCAGAATAGCAAAGAGAAGCGGTTCATACCTTGTTTGGTGTGGGATGCAACATACACTCAGTGCGGTTCTGTTTTGAAATACAAATACTTGACAAGCTTCTAAAAAAAAATCGTTAAATATAATGACGTGCCTCTTTTCTTATGAAAAATGTATCCCTTCATCTTATGGAAAGACAGTGGAGCCTCTAGATACAAAAGAAAACTTAGGTTTTTAAGTAAATAGCCTCTTATCAATCAGTCAGTCGATAAGATCAATCAGCTTCATATTAATTAATTAATCAATACCTTCTAGCAATGTGAAGGTATTCTTGCTAAGACAAGCAACTGTCAGATATTTTGCAAATTCCACATCTTGAAGACACTGAACTATAAAGTCACTGCATGTCACTTCACAAGCATCCAGCTGACAGCTGCAATTGATGGCCGTCGTCCTGGTAACAGGGCTTGGCCCTCTATTATCTTACAGGCAGGTTTCTAATGTCTCATCTTATGCTTGTGACAAGGTAATTGATCTCTCTCATCTCATAACCGAGAACACTAAGCTGACCATTAGAGAAAGATGTAAAAAAAAAAAAAAAAAAAGCCAACACTATTCTAACTTCTCTCCAGAATCATCCACAAGCTGCAAATTATTGACTGGAAATCTACTGTGAAATGTGGCTATCTTCAAATGCTAAGCATAAAGGAAAAAAAGTTCTTTTTTTCTTCCAATAAAAAATGTTCCCAGGGATCAGAATGTTTTTTTTTTTTTTTTTTTTTCCAGAGTCGGACAAGAAAAAGAAAAAAAATGCTTTAACCTTGACCCCCTGTGAGTTGTGGAATGAGTTGAAAGTTTTATACCTGTGGCAGCAAGCTGTGCAGTGCAGTTAAGATGAAGTCCCAACTCAGAGCTGATGTTCTTTTAAAAAAAATCTTTCCCACTCTCACGCTGAAAATGATGGTTAGGCACAGGTTCCTGTTTCCCCCCCACTAATCTCTCCTCCTGCAACGCCTCCTTTTTGTGAAGAGGCAAGTATTAAAAATAGAAGGTGTTGCAAGACTCAAAAATAGACATGATTATGCACACTGATTATATGAAGGCTTCGGGTTGAACTCTTGTTTTAATAAAGGAGTTTATTGGAATATCAACAAAGCTGCAGCTGAGAGACGTCAACAGGAGTTAGACAATGTGAGGTTGTCACATTAAAAACAAATAAGATACATCATTAGGTAGACTTGGAGTAACAGACATAAAGTAGTATCAAGAAAAAGCAAAATTTCGATTTGCCTTCAGTGATTTACTGAAGGATTTATGTTCTGCAAGGTTAATCAACAGAGCTCAAGTAAAGAGACCTTTAGGCAAGTATTTAAGATTAGGTGATTAAAACAATCTCATACTTATAGTTCTCATTTTGCGGTTTAATGATTTATATAATGTGTTTCATGTTAAAGGGTGGAATATTTATACTACACAAAACTTCAGTCGGTTTAGATAAACAAGAATCACAAGTTTGATACATTGTGGATTTATGTTTTCGCATCCACCTGAATAATGTGTAGTTGCGCCACTGCATATATATTAATGCTGTCAATCGATTAAAAGACTTTATCTGATTAATCATATTCAAGCGCTGTGATTAATCACCATGATTAACTTTGTAAGGTCGAAATGTGAAAATGCACGTTGTCCTGGAGATGTTAAAGAAAATCCGTTAGGATGATTTAAAGAAGTCATTTTGTTATTTTGTTTTCAATGTAATTTAAAAATGTTAACTATAAACTGCTTGCGCTTCAGTGGAAGGATAATTTCTCATAGCAATATGTAATGATGGTTTTATCCAAATATCCATCGTGAAGTTTTTTGAAGCAAAATTTACCCCTGAGCTCACCGTCAAACTTTTAAGTTTAATCACACGCTAACGTGCTAATTTGCTAGTACACCGTCGACAACCCTAATTTATCAAGCTGATGATAAATCAAAATTCTTATCACCATAAGAGATTTTTCACAGTTGATGATAAATGATGCGATCGATGCCCGCCCCCGATGTAAACCTCTCGACTTGCAGTAATGCCGTCAATGTCCCGTTCATCTTTCTTGACTCGACACCATTTGTGCTGAATCTCCACATGCACTCAGAGCTCCCAACTCCATCAAATGTGTTTGTTGATGTTTTCTCATGTCAGAGAAGCAGACACGGGGGTAGCATTACGAAAAAAAAAGAAAAGACGCACAACTCTTGTCTCACCGTCACACTGGGACCACCCCTCCTTGTTTCACACACATGAACACGGCAGAACGCAGGGACGGTAGCAGAGTGTGTTCCAATACGGCGCGGCTCCCTTTCTTCCAAGCCGTATGACAGTTAGTCAGTTATTATAACTGTCAAAACAAGTGTTTTCTCCACTCTGAAAAGCTCAGTGGGTGATGGTGTGGGAGACAAACAACAGGGAAGGGAGGAGGAGGAGGAAGACGAGGAGAAGTTGAGCCCAGCGTTGGTAATCTGTGGCGAGAAAGCTGGAATTGTATCCAAACATGGAGGAAAGAAAGGCAAAGAGGCACAATTCAGACTCTTACAGGTACAGACAGCTGGAGGGGGGAACACCGTCTGCGTTCCTGCAATTATCCGTCTGTTCTACCAGGATTTCTAACCCAACCGCTACACTATAGACTGCACAATGGAGTCTGAAACTGAACCTGATCACAGACTGTCTCGCTGTGCCCTGGAGGCACGCTCAAGGGAGGAGAGACCGTTTGGATTTCATTGCAGGCTTCTGATCGTCCTGAAGCATGATTAGGTGAACGCTGGCATTAAGATGCCATTGGCATTTAGCACAGATGCCTTGCTTGACAAAAAAATCAAAAGAAAAACTGCAGTAAATGCGGCTTTGTGCACCAGGAAGTTGTTGATTATTGTTCGTGAGAGTGTAGGGAAAGTCACAGGGCAAGACTCCTGCAGCGAGAGTAAAGGGTTGGTAAATGACAGCAACCTTAGCTGACCCTGCTGCAGAGAGAGCTTTGCGGCGGCATTATGGTCAGCACACGGTCTGTCACCAACATTATCATTATGCTGCCAGGTTCTTATTGGAATGCCTTGAACGGACCGCAACTACATACTCATTTTTCAATCCTTCACTTAGACGCTCTGTTTCTCTATCATTACCATACATTGATCTGAGTAAGAGCCTCGGCTTTGACAGGCTCCGGGAGGCGCGGCCCCGTGACATCCACCTACTACCTCATTAAGCTGCTATTCATAATCCCAGTGGCCTTTAACATCGAATCCATCCCAACTGCGTTTTTGTGTGAAAATATCTCTCATTATGACCAAATGGAAAAAAGGTGCTGTTTGAAACAAATGTGATTTATATTATGTTGATAATGAATGCGGTTGTATTATCTTTGTTTTATCTTTTTTTTTAGATATCCCTTGAAAAAGAGATCCTTAAAGCAGCAGTATTATGTATTTTCCAATCATATAGTGACATTTTATAGCACAATTCAGTAAGTATGTTACGTTCAGTTGCTGTACATATCAGATATGACTTAAAAGAAATTTGACTTTGTCATTTAATGCCTTGAAATTGAGCCTTTGTTTCTTTAAAAGTTCCTAATATTTCTAAAACTCTGCCCTCTACTAACCCTTTAAGGGTTTTTTTTTTTACCAGCGTTGCACTGAGAAGTAGCTAAGCAGTTCCACCAGGTGTTTGCTAATTTTTGCTGGCTAGTCTGAAGTAGCTGAGCGTGGGAGTCTTGGGGGAGGGCTACTATATGAGGTGGACACTTCATAACTTGGAAATTGCAGTTTTGAGGAAGAGCTGCGCCTCGGAGGCGGAGCTATGTCCAGCCAGGAGTTTTGCACAACTGAATGGTTGCCATGGGAAATTAAAGGATTACTCAAACATGCATGAAAGAATCAAGGCAACACTCCAGGAATGTTTTGGATGAGGAAATAACATAGTAACATGATATAAAGCTCATAGAGTAAGTTTGACATAATGCTGCCCCTTTAATCCCAACGGTGACTTCCTTAGGATTCAACAAAAGTAAAAGCTTTCCATTTCCTCAAGCATACAATGAGTTAAGTGTAAAATAGTGTATTTAAACCTAAAATTCTGAAGCTAACAAGATGTGGCTGCTCACATTTCACTAAATACACACTGTAAATATCTGAGGTTGTCCATGGTTACCAAAATCATTATTTCACTTCAAATCCTTTCAGACATGAATAAATCTTGAGCAACTATGCCCTTTCTTCCCCTTTTTGAAGCATTTACGAAGCAAGCTTTTATGTTAATTATTGTTTTTCCTTCATAATCCATAAATCACACCGATCTATACTCGTACTTGCACAGAAAAACTGTCCACTTCTAAGCATATCACAGTTTGTTGTTTTGCTAATCCATCAATCCAAATCCTCTCCATGTAGATCTCATTTCCCTATCGTGTTCTCTCTAGACATCTTTCATTATTACAAGCCTCTGCAGAGGGTTTTTTTTCTGCTGACTGTAAACATTTTGGGGCACTTGCTCTAATGACTGATGCTGCTGTTTCTCTGTAGTACAGTTCAGACAACTAAATATAGCCGGCTAACAAAGCCAAAACGGCTAAAGCAAATGTGTAGATTTTCTCTCTTGCCGTTGCACCTAAACAGATTTTAAAGGTTTTAAGGGCTGATGGGTGAAAGAAAACAAACATTGTAAGAAATTCCAATAAAATGGATCATTTGGGGAGGAAGATTAGGGCTGCAAACAGGATCTTTGTGCTCTTTTCAAAAACATGTTCCCCCTCCTCGCCTGTGGTGGCGCTGCACTACACAAGGACACAATGTGCAACCTCTGAAGAAGACACTGAAGGCGACTTCCTTCTTTGAGAAATGTTAAACCAAAATCAATCAAAAACATAACCCAAATGCGCAGAGGTTACTGTCCACTAGAAAAACATAGTCATTAAGAGAGTGGAATATTTTAAATGTCTCTAGGAGATGATAAATTGTACTATATTTTCAATTTTTACTGAATGAAAGACTCGCACATGTAAAAGGAAATAAAAAAAGTAGTTTTGGTTGAAGACAGAATTAATGATTAAAAAATGTCTCATTTGTCCAGGCGGGCTTTTAAAAAGGTGGAAGTGCTTGTGCCTCTTTGGAAGAAGAAAAGGCCTTTTTAAAATTACAAATAGTTTTAGTGGTTCAATCAAAAGTCTAAATGAAAGTGTGAAAAGAAATTAAAATTGTAGGCCATGGAAAGACAGGCTTTTAATCTCAAAGGTGTTTATATATATATATATATATATATATATATATATATATATATATATATATATATATATATATATATATATATATATATATATATATATATATATATATATATATATATATATATATATATATATATATATATATACCTATTGAGCTATGCTGACTGTATAGCTCAATAGGTAAGTCACCAGTCTTCCACCCGGGAGACCCGGGTTCGAGGCCAGGCTGGGGGCTGGGGCAAAAAGTTACAACGGTGACATTGAGCTGTCAGTGTGGGTCCTTAGGCAAGACCCTTGGAGCTATATAGCCTACCTCATACCATGAGAGACACAAATAAGCATGACATGCCGGCTCAGACGTCGCCCGGTCAAACAAGGTCTGCGTCAGGTGCTGGGGGACCAGAGCACCCTGATGAAAAGTGGGCTACTGGAACAAGACGGAAATGGGCGAGAGATGAAAACATGGATCTGTTGGAATGCTACTACTCAAGTAATCCTAGTCAGAGGGGCTACATGCAAAGACTCGACATCCCCAGTCAACACTAACTGCCAAACAACTAGTAGCTCAGTGTTCCAACATCCGCAAACGGCAACTGCTGTCACAACTGGAGATTGACGAGGTACGACACAAGTGCTACGGGAAGGAGCCAGGATGCCAGGTCAGAAGGGAGTCAACTACGACTCCCCGCCTAGAGACTGGGTATGTAGCCCCAGTAATGAACCAACCATCTGAGCTGAACGAGGCAGCAACTGACCTGAGAGAGAGAATCATGGCCCGAATGAACACCAGACGACCCCGACGCCAATTACAACGGCTGAGTGAAGTACCATCAGAAAGTCTCATTGAAGATGTGAATTCGGCATTGAGAACGATCCCTACCAACACCATAACAGAAACCAATGAGCTGATATACAACTCAGCATCAGTGATCCTTGAGATGCTTGGTTATAAGAGCAACCATGAGACCCAATACCCACCATGGAAAAGACGGTTAGAGGCTAAGATCAAGACAACAAGGAGGGAAGTGAGTCAACTGTCAGAGCTCCAAAGGGGTGCAATGAAAAGAGTACCCAAGAAGTACAGCCAGATGCCCATACCTGAAGCACTCGAAACTGCCAAACAAAGGCTCCAAGCCTTGGCCAGCCGCCTAAAGAGATACACGAGAGAGAATGAAGCCAGGAGGATTAACCGGCTCTTCGCCACCCAACCAGCTAAAGTGTACGCTCAATGGCAGGGTAATAACAACAGAGCAGACCCACCCAGGCTGGAGACTGAACAATACTGGAAAGGCATATGGGAAAGGGAGGCGTCCCACAACAGCAATGCACAGTGGCTAACCTCTCTACGAGAGGACCACAGCAACCTCCCTGAACAAGCCCCGGTAACCATCACTGTGGCAGATGTCCAAGACAGAGTCTCGGGTATGAAAAACTGGACAGCACCAGGACCTGACATGATCCATGCCTACTGGCTTAAGAAACTCACTGCCCTCCATGAGCGACTGGCAGCTCAACTGAACCAGCTGCTACAAAATGGGACTCACCCTGAATGGTTAACTGAAGGGCGCACAATCCTGATACAGAAGGAACCCTCGAAGGGTTCAGTCCCATCCAACTATCGGCCAATAACCTGTCTCTCTACAACATGGAAGCTCATGTCAGGCATCATAGCGGCTAAGATAAGCGGGCACATGGATAAATACATGAGCAAGGCACAGAAGGGCATAGGCATAAATAGCAGAGGAGCCAAACACCAACTCCTTGTAGACCACACAGTCGCCCGAGACTGCAAAACCCGACACACCAACCTGTGTACCGCTTGGATTGATTACAAGAAAGCCTATGACTCAATGCCACACACTTGGATCATTGAATGCTTAGAGATGTACAACATCAATAGGACTCTAAGAGCCTTCATTGCAAACTCGATGGGGCTGTGGAAAACCACCCTTGAAGCCAACTGCAAACCACTTGCACAAGTGTCCATCAAATGTGGCATATACCAAGGAGATGCTCTGTCCCCACTGCTGTTCTGCATAGGCCTGAACCCTCTCAGCCAAATCATCAACAAGACTGGCTACGGATACCGACTCAAGAATGGGGCCACGATCAGTCACCTCCTCTACATGGATGACATCAAGCTGTACGCCAAGAGCGAGCGAGACATCGACTCACTGATCCACACCACCAGGATCTACAGCACTGACATTGGGATGTCATTCGGACTAGAGAAGTGTGGTCGGATGGTTACAAAGAGAGGGAAGGTCGCCCACACAGAAGGGGTCTCACTCCCAGAAGGAACAATAGCAGACATAGAGCACAGCTACAAGTACCTGGGAATACCACAAGCAAATGGCAACCTCGATGAGGTCACAAGGAAAGGAGCCACAGCCAAATACCTCCAACGAATAAGGCAAGTCCTGAGAAGCCAGCTCAATGGCAAGAACAAGATCCGTGCAATAAACAGCTATGCCTTACCAGTAATCAGATACCCTGCCGGAATAATTAGCTGGCCAATGGAAGAGATGAAGGCCACAGATGTTAAGACTAGGAAGCTACTAACCATGCATGGAGGATTCCACCCCAAATCCAGCACCCTGAGACTGTACACGAGCCGTAAGGAAGGAGGCAGAGGACTAGTGAGTGTGAGAGCCACTGTCCAGGATGAAACATCCAAGATCCATAAATACATCAAGAACAAAGCCTCAACGGACGATGTGCTCAGCGAATGTCTCAGGCAATGGGGAACAGAAGACAAGGTGCTGGAAGTACCATCATGGGAGGACAAGCCCCTACATGGGATGTACCACCGACAAATAACTGAAGTGGCTGATGTCAGGAAAACCTACCAATGGCTGGAGAAAGCTGGACTCAAGGACAGCACAGAGGCTCTCATCCTGGCCGCCCAGGAACAGGCCCTAAACACCAGAGCAATAGAGGCTCAGATCTACCACACCAGACAAGACCCAAGGTGTAGGTTGTGCAAGGAGGCCCCTGAGACAGTCCAGCACATAATAGCAGGGTGCAAGATGCTGGCAGGGAAAGCATACATGGAACGACATAACCAAGTGGCGGGCATAGTGTACAGGAACATCTGTGCAGAATATGGACTGGAAGCCCCGAGATCAAAGTGGGGAACACCCCCAAAAGTGGTGGAGAATGACAGAGCTAAGATCCTGTGGGACTTCCAGATCCAGACAGACAAGATGGTAATGGCGAACCAACCGGACATTGTGGTGGTGGATAAAGAACAGAGGAAAGCCGTTGTGGTGGATGTAGCAATACCAAGTGATTACAACATCAGGAAAAAGGAGCATGAGAAATTGGAGAAATACCAGGGCCTCAGGGAGGAACTGGAAAAGACCTGGAAGGTGAAGACCACAGTGGTGCCTGTGGTCATCGGGGCCCTCGGGGCAGTCACCCCCAAACTGGAGCAGTGGCTCAAACAGATCCCAGGAACAACATCAGACATCTCAGTCCAGAAATGTGCAGTTCTAGGCACAGCCAAGATACTGCGCAGAACCCTCAAGCTCCCAGGCCTCTGGTAGAGGACCCGAGCTCAGAGGATGAAACAGACCACCCACGGAGGGTGAGAAGGGAATTTTTATTTTTTTATATATATATATATATATATATATATATATATATATATGAATAAATTGTGATTGAAATTCTAGTAGAAATGTGAAAAAAAATCACTTTGAATAATAAAAAAAAAAGTCTGTCATTTAAAAAAAAATAGTTCATTCTGTTCTAACAATAAAGAGTCAAACACTTGCTGTTGGCTCACATCTGCCTTTTAAAACTGAGAAAGCCACAAGGTTTGCCTCAAACTGTGATCAAAATTGTGAAACGACTTTCTATTATAAAGTCATTTTTGCCTCAGTTTTTACGATGGCGGTTATTATCACACAACTATACTTTGTTAGCGTGGCAGGACAGTGGATGAAATCTGGTTCCCTCCTGTTTTGTGTCAATACAATGAAACCCTGATACTTAAGTGGTTGTCATTCCATCTAAACCTCAAACTGGTTCTTGTTTATGGAACTAAATTGGGGCCAAATCGTTTGTTAAAAAATAAAAATAGAAAACTTGAACTGAAAAAAAATTTTAAGCTGAAAAAATTATTTCATATTGAAAATGAACCTACTGAAACAAGATTTGAAACTATTTTTCAGATTCAAGATTATTTTTAGTTTGAGTTGTTTTTTTTCTCACAACCTCTATAACCCCAATTTAGCTCCCTACTGGCCTCTGTGGGTCTTTAAAGAATTAACTAACGACAAGTCCCAGAACTTTAAATACCATTGAACCAATCGCTGACTCACAGATAAAAAAAAAATGCTTAAGAATAAACATCTGAAGTGAATTCAAGCCATTTTTCAAATCTCATACTTGAGATTTTTATCTGAAAAAGCCATTTATTTTCTTCAGGCGCTTCATTTCAAAAGATCTCAAAGTTATTTCACCCAGCCAATGCATCTCTCCTTAAAGTTCTGCCTACACACACAAGATGTGAGGCTTATTAAATAATGAACATGTAGCCCAGTGTAACTGGATCTAAAAAATTTAAAAGGAGGATGGAAATACAGCTGCAGAAGTAGCTCAACTATAGCTACAAGTGCTTCCATCTATAGAAAGAACCGATCTAACCATCCGTGTCTCTCTCTCTCTCTGATCCGCTCCTCTATTGTGCTCTCCGAGGATCGCTCTCATGTTTTTGCAACTTGCCTATTAGAGTGTACATCTAGCTGCTGCCACATTAAAATCCCTACAAGCCAAAGCTTGTGGGCGCAGATAAAGATCCTCTCTCTTTTTTTCTTTTTTACCGAATAGTTTGATCCATCCCAGACAGCGCACGCTACATTAATATTCCCCCACAGATCAGAGGCAAAAAGAGTGTCAGACCCATGTGCTGTGCTAACTGTGTGTGCCATGTGTGCATCATCTGGCATCAACTGGAGAGCGGAATGGAGACAGAAGGACGGGATGAGGCGGGGACGCTCAAATACGGCAAAAACCATATAAATTTTTCATCCGCCGGTAGCCGCGCTCGGTGCAACCCTCCTCTAGGGGGCTGGGAGGGAAGCAGCCGGCTCTGATTTCTGCAAGAGTCCACAAAGAGTCGTTGGCACTGCAAGTTTTTAAGGCATTGAAATTTGAAAAAGCACAAAAAAACCCATAAGAGGTTGGGATGGCTGTATTTGGTGGCCAAGTATAAGCTGAGGGAATGACTCAGAGACTCTGGGTTGTGTTTGTTGTACTTGGCGTCTCGTGGAGGGCTGATGTTCCTGGCAGACTTCCCTCACACGGTGTCAGGAAAAAAAAAACAAACAAAAAAACAACTACAACACAAAAAAACAGGATGCTTATCCCTGGAGAAACTCCCCAATCCTCTGTGCCAATTTGGATCCGGCTACAGATGCATGATGGGAAATAAAACCATTCCCTCCCTCCTTTTTCACTTCCCCTCTGAATACGACTCTGACCTGAATACAGATTCATATGAATAGCCATTGCCTTGTAGATGACAGCTTTTTGACTATTCATTACCTCCCTCTCTCTCTCTCTCTTTTTCTCTCTCTCCCTACACACACACGCACACACATATAATACACACTATCGCTCCAATGAAGGTGAGATTTGGGGCGTGAAGACTACAGCATCATGCTCTGACATTTGAACCGAAGGAGAAAGACGAGGAAAAGCATGAAGAGAGAGAGAGAGAGGAAACAAGCAAACATGACTGCGCTGTTGAGAGCTGCAGCCCCAGATTCACAATCACACTGGGAATCACAACACGTTTAAATAATTCAGGGTGAGTAGAAGAGAGACATTTTTGCAGTTAGCAAAGAGGCCGAGTAAAATCACAGGGAGAATAAGAATCCAACAACAACAACAACAACAACAACGTCTCCCAGTTTGAGTCATTTTGCTGAAGTATTCACACCCCTAGAACTTTTTCACACTCTGTGACATTTGGCCACTGGCTCCCAGGTGTTTTATTGAGTTTCCGTACATCGGAGGGCGGCGCAGACCAGAGGATGTTGTTGAAGTAGCAGTCGGCCTGTTATGATAACAAAATTTTGCTGCACGATAAATTGTTCGTGCAGCAAATTTTCATAGCACTTTCATAGCACTTGAAAATGAGAGCATTTTCAAGTGCTATGTTGATAATGGTATAATAGTGCCAGTTCGCCATTTCAAAGACTAATAAACTTTAGTTTTGTAGAGAATATTGATCAATGCAACAGGAAGTTATGTTAAACATCCAAAATAAAACAACCAAAAGCAATAAATAAAACGGAAATGAAAACCACCCACGACCAAAACCACAAATAAAATGGATTATGATGTCTGAAAACAAAATTGCCTTTCCAAAATATTAATCATCAGAATGGAAATTGTCGAGCTCATTTTAATTTATGTTGTGATTAGCTGATTAACTGATTAGTTGCTTATTGCGACAGGTTTAAAGGCAGCAAAAAATTATGTTGGCTTTTGCAACATCTTAAAAAGATGTGCAGTTGGATTTGTTTTGCAGGAATTATAGACTTTTTTGCAGATTTTTCTCTGTAAAATGTCAGTGAGATTGGCTGGACAGCATCTGTGAACAGCGATTTTTTTCACTCTGTGACAAAGGGCCAGATTTGCGACAAATTTGTGAACAGTTGTTATGCAACATTCTCCTGCCTGATCTTTCAGTTACTATGGAACTCATGGCAGCTTCTCCAATTGAAGCTGCAAAATTGTACTTATATTATGCATTTTGTTGAAACTTTCACCATGTCGAGACAATATGGTATAGGAGAGACAATCTGTGAAAATAAATGACCTTTCTAGCCCTCTCCCAGTGGTAACTAGAAACAACCAATCACAGGCAAGAGGTGGGTTATAGTGCTGTCAATCACCTGGTCTCCCCTCTCCATTTTGCTCTCTGCTGTCTTAGCAACATTTATGATTTCTCACTAGACTGAGTTAAAGATCTGATTCACGACGGTGCTAACATTTTGGTCAACTTAAAAACAAGAAAATCCTTAAATTAGCCATGCAAATGAAAAATAAAACATTTTTTCACTGTTAGTGTGTAATTAGATGCTTGTTGTGAGTGTAGAACTCCACCTGTAGGTCAAGGCACATCTCAGGTACTAAGTTAAATGGGAGTACAATTATCTTGGTTCACTTTTCCAATTTGTCAAAGCGCCTGCACAGATTCTCCGGCAACAACTCTACCTCTTCTTTTTTTTTTTTTAAGGCAGGAAGATAGATTCTAATTTGCTCTCAGATAATTCAATCCAATTTGGATGTTCTACTTCACCTGACCCAGGCCTATAAGCCAAGTCCTATTATGTTCCAAGTTTCCCACCACTTGCAAAAGCAAAAAAAAAAAAAAAAAAAAAAGGACAATTATTTGAAGCTCTTGTGATTTTTGCCACTCTTGATAACTGGCAAAAAAAATCCCTCCAGTTTACATTAATTATTCATTTTGGAAGCTGTGCACACAGAAGGAAAGAGGAAGTGCTGTGGCGAGTTTTAATAATTTCTGTGACGCTGTGTCGCGTTAAGTCACACCACGGAGCATAGCCGTTATTTTTATTTTTTTTAATGCTGGTGCTACGTCCCCAAATTCCTGTCTGTCGTTTTGAAACGCAGTTGGCTTTTTATGCTTTCCAATTCAAAATAATAAAAACACTACGGAGATGGGCCTCTGCCAATCAGACGGAGGCACTGACTCAGAGAGAAACCTCTAACCCCATTGCTATCTTCTTCTGAATGCGCTTGTTTGTTGTTTTGACTGCAGATAAACTGCAGCTCTGCGAGTCTTTAGAGTCCGGCAGAGGCTGAGCGCGCCGGGTCCTGGGGGTCACAGGACTGGCTCTGAGAGGTCGTGGCCTCCGTGTTCCGACACGGTCTTTAGAGGATGCAGCCTTCTTCCAATTTACACGCAAATGCGGACACACAAACATGCCTCCAACACGTCTCTTATCAATCTTAAAGTGAAAAGAGGGTAAGAGCGCACACAGCGGGGTAGAGATGTACCGACCAGCGAATTGTGTCAATCCAACACAGATGCTGCAGTCTTGCTGGCTGTTGAGGCAGGAGGAATTTAGAAGAACTAGGCTGTCATATATCATTTAGTATGATCTCATAAAATAGTTTAAAAAAATAAGTTGATTTTGAAATGATTCCTTTTATTTGTCTCAGCTGTTGTATGTTTAGAGCACTTGTCTTGCTGGAAAGTATACGTCCACTTGGATGCACTGAATTAAACTTGTAGAAAAGTTTTGAGTCAACTTTTGAAAAGGCTGGAGATGTATGAAAACGTCCTGAAGTTATAAAAGAGCTCCATCCTCAATGCCTCTCTCGCTCGCATACCATTTTGTGCCAACTTCCCCGCTCTTTAGTTTGGCACTTAAATACCTGTAAAGATGCAGGTGCCACATTCCTCCACACCTTTCAGGTCACATTGTATCATAATGCAAACCCGCCTGGTGACGCACGAGGTGCGGCGCCATGTCAGACTCCTCGCCACTGTTCGCGGTCTGCCGCCCACCAGCACATTTTTGATGCAAAGCAAAATAACATGCTTAAGTTCTCTGTAAGTTGCTGTGAACTGACATCAACAACAACCAGGAAAAAAAAAGCACTTATCTAAAAAGATGTGTACTTACCATCTAAATGGAACATTTTCCACAGCATAACAGAACTTTGTACGATAATCTGTTTTGTTTCCGCCCCCCACATACATGATAAGATCACATTCATCAGGAGGGCTACGTGGGCCATGATGAGTAGATGAGTAATTTATGGCGAGCTGAGAACTGCAGCGTTGTAGCTCTATAGAAGTGCTTGCACCTGTCAGTGGGAGGCTGGAGAGGCCTCATGCATGCAAGGGATCGAACAACAATAGTCGGTGTACATATGTGTGTCGGCGCTCATGCATGCACACCTGCGGCCGGATCGCCCCTGGTTACGCCCACGCTGGCCCCCGAAAGCTATTCTAAATCCGCCGGATAATCGTGCCGACATCTCCCAGTTTCATAACTGGGAGGAAACTCCATCCCGAGATGAGATGGAGTAAAACTCATCTGAAATAAATGCGGACAGCAGGCATGAGTTGTGCGGTGGTGGTGGGGGTCTTCGCCCCATCCCCCACCCGTTTGCAAACAAGGAGTGAGATGTGAAAATGAGAATTGAATTGAAATGTTGTTCTGAAGGCGATGCTGACGGCTTTCTCCGTGAGCACAACAAAAGCATTATTTTCACATTCGTATGACCTATGTGGCGTATTGGTATCCGTCCTCCAAAACAACATGCAGTTTTACGAGAAGAACAAGCGGCAGCCGGGCTCAGATTAGAGACTGGGTTCGATTGCAACTATCAAGCTGTTCCGAACCTTTCCCAGACGGCTCCAGTGCTCACCACCCGCAATAGGAATGCCATTTCTGAATGCTAATATTGAAAATAGATTATCTGTTGACTTAAATTTTCTGATTTTCAGTTTGAATGGCCTTTGCTTTGTTTGCTTGGATCCTCGTTAGTCATTGCCATAACAACGGCTACTCTTCCTGGGATCCACATTAAAAACGTTGGAAACTCAAAAAAAATCCCACCACTTTATGACACAGAACTTAACTGTTGGCATTAAAACAAAGTACAACACTTTTCAGTGTGGAAGTTGTTAAAGAAGGGAGACTCTAAGTAAATTTTTTTACAGCAATCCTGTGGTTTTTAAAAGATGAAGCAAAAAAACTGTCTTGTCTAGTTTTGAGCCTCGGGGGTTTTGTTTTTGTTTTGTTTGCATTTGTCTTGAGCTGGACCATTCCCCTGCCCATTCCCCTAGATCAGGGGTCCCCAAACTTTTTCCTGTGAGGGCCACAAAACTTTTCCCTTCTCTGGTGGGGGGCCGGAGTCAGTTTGTAACAGAAAAAGTGTTACAAGTTTATCACTTGCGCTGCCGGAAATTGTTGATGGGGTGGGGGTGGGGGGGACGCGTTTCTCGATTGATTTTTACCCAGATAGCACATGGGCAAAAACCGTTAGTGAAATGGTCACTGGGACTGACTAGTATATATTCCATTTAGGGAAAATAACTAACATATGAATTCCTCATATGTTAACATTAAGGCTGTTTTGAAGTATAAGCTGCTACTTACACTTCGAAGAATTCGACCTGGAATGCAGCGTTCATAACAAACACGTGTGTTCATCTGCTCTACCGTACTGATTAAATAACAAAAAAGTCAAGCAGTTCCCTAAAAGTCCAACAAATGGCAGCAATGCACCATGCAAAACAAAACACCCACAGTTTACAGGACACACTTCCTGCTAAAGAGCCCCCTGGTGGTTGAAGAAAAATCCACATATAAACCGGAAAATACAATATATGAAAAAAAAAATCTGAATGCTCTCTGGTACTGTTCAGTGGGCCGGACCAAATATGGAGGTGGGTCGGATCCGGCCCGCGGGCCGTAGTTTGGGGACCACTGCCCTACATGCTGATTTTCATGTTTACTACCGTGTTTCCCCGATAGTAAGACGTATCGGGAGTTTCAGGGGGGTCGGCTAATAACACGGGGGTATTGCCGCCTCCCTCTCATCTAGCTGAGCACCGCCTCCTGCCCACGTCCGCACCGTCCCCCTCTCCATACGTCACCGCACCGTCCCCTGCACTTCCTTTTATAAAACTGTTTTGTGGTGAATACAATACTGTTCAGGTTGTTAATAAATGTTAATTTTATGGTTAAAACAAAAAATTCGACAATTTTTTTTCAATATAAAACATACCCCGAAAGTAAGACATAGTGGGGCTTTTGGGGATATAAAGAAAGTAAGACACTGTCTTACTTTCGGGGAAACACGGTATTATGAAAGTCAGTAACAGGAGTGTTCTCCTAATACAAGAAATATGCATTTATTTCTCCTTTAATCCCACGTTGCGATAATACAAACCTCTCCCGACACAAAGACATTTCTTTTCTCATCCTTGCAACCTAGACTTTTATTAATCATTGTGCGCCCTTTGAGTGGCATTGACTTCCATGTTGTTTGCTGTATGTCACCGACACAGTGACTCACACATAGACTCAGAGCAGTGGAAGAGGGAGTAAATATCTTTTGATTGAGTAGAAAATTACAGAAGGATCACTCAAGAGTTTTTGACAACCTAAAACAAGAGGATACCTAATTTGTCTTCCCATCATCAGTCATCACCACCATCCCCTTTGTCTCGAGTGACATGAATATATCTCAAGGATATTACTACAAAGCAGGCTGCATGTTTCTAAACCTTGAGCATGCAGTAAATGGGAGCATATATATCCTGCCTACAGCAGGACTTTGAATCTGTGGCGTTTGTCTTGCAGCTCAGAAACTTCCAAAGCAAAACTGCCGGTAAAATCCCTAATTATGCTGTAACAGGCATACGGCATGAAAGATGACCAATAACAGATGAACAGATGAGCTGAAATAACAATTGGTTCAGTTCTAATTTTGTCAGATTTCTTCCTGGATGTCTAGTGGTGCATTCACACCAGTCTTGTCTAATCCGCTTCAATTGAAATCTAGTTTGTTTGCCTTGAAATTCTGGTTTGTTTGGGAAGACGTATAAGCCCAATGTTCACACCAAAAAATACAGGCCAAAAAACCAAACTCTGGTTCATCTAAAACCTAGGTCTTAGTTAAATTGAAGTGAACTCTGGTGCAGTTCTAATATGTGAACATGCGAACGCCAAGCCAACTGGACACAGCTCCAAAAGCAGGGAGTGTAGCACAGGGCATTCTGGGTAAAGTCAGTGGTTCTTCAGTGTTATCTTTGTTTAATATTTTAGTGCTATGGATTAGCAAATTTTAATATCTGTTTCTTATTTGTTTTGTTCAAACATTTAGAATATTAGTGGTTTTGTTGGGCTTTTATAGTTTTTAAAAATGCAGAGAAAACAGCAGAAGAGTAGGAACTTCAGTATGAAAGCTAATACAGAAAAATGCTTTATTTTATTGTTTTAATCTGTCTGCCTCTATCTCCCATCAAATACGTAAGATTTGAAAGTTTTGGCAATGTTTTGGAAGCATTTGATACAGGTTAAGAATATTTCCAGTGCATCAAATTTACCGAGATGACTGCTTCAGCTAGCCATTTCAACAACGCCAGCATTGCTAACATTAGCTAACTTCTCTTTTACTGAGCTGTTGTTAAATTTCTAAACCTTTCACACACTTTAATAGTTTTTCACCTGACCAATAAATTAACAAAAACATTACATGAGCCCTACAAGGCTCATGGTATTTATCCACCTCAGCAACATAAATGCAATTGAGTTTAGGTGAAGAAAATGAACAGCTGCTGTATCTATCGTATGCGTGCTTATGCAAAACAACACGAATGCTAAAGTAAAAGAGTTCTAAACTCATAAAATACAGGTTATTACTTTAAATATTTTGAACATTGATTAAGGTTTCATTAAGTATTTTCAGCCACCTAAATTTATGTATGTGTACTTCGAAATTAAGTTTGAAAGCAAGTACATTAAATCAACTTTTGGTCCTGGTCCAAGACAATATAGTCAAAAACTGTATGGTTTTTAAAAACGACTGGGTAAGTGCCACACTCTTTTGCTCCATATGTATTCTATCTAATTTGGTCAACCTCTCAGACCTTAGTGCTCCTTTAATTTTGAAGATTGATAGCCTGAGGGGCCAAAGTGTCAATTGTAATAAAAAGAAATACAGGTGGAGCCGGAACGGCAAAACGCTTCTGTCACTTTCTTATGAACGCCCTTACATCGATCCAAAAGAGTATTGCCACATAAAACATGTCCAAGCGTGCCACGGGAACAAAGTTCTCTGGTTATAATTTGCTATCATGAAGTTTGAGATTGGGTGGCTATAAAACCCCTTTGTCTGTGAAGCGGCTCCAGAGGACGCTGTGCGCCGAGCTGCCTAACTCAGAGCAATTGTTAACCTCCCTATCCATCACTGGAGGGAGAAGCCCTGACACAGAGAACCTGCTTCTTCCATTAGAGCCCTGACAGAGCCTAATTCCTGTCCTTGCATTTGCTCCGTCTTTCTGTGATCGTGTATCTCTGAGATACAACAATGGAGTCTTCGGCTTTTCTCTGTGCTGGTGAGCGTAAGCAGCTGTCTTTTCTGCAGTGCCAAGTTTTAATTTTTTTTTCCTTTGGATCCCCTTGATGCTTTCGTCTTTCAGGAATGAAGGAAGTTCACGCTGGTAACGGTGTGAATTAGCAGACAAATACACTGGGGGGAAAGACGAAGGAGAAAAAAAGAAAATATCACCTCCTATTGTGGGCCTAAACACATGAGAACACTTCTGGTAATAAAGACTTGTAAATGAGCTTTACACACAGTGTGCTGTCTTTTCTGGGCTGTTGTTTTTGTCATGATCCGTGTTTCTGTGTGTTTATTTTTGAGTTTTTTCTGTGTGATCCTGTTCCCTGTGAGTCCTGTCTCTGCGTCTTCCCCGTTGATTGTCCCAGGTGTGTCTAGTTCCCTTGATTACCCCATGTGTATTTAGTCTCACCTGTTGTCTGTGTTCTTCGTCAGGTCCTTGTCCCTCCCTCACTCACTCACTCACTCACTCACTCCCTTCCTTCCTTCCTCCCTCCCACCCACCCACCCACCCACCCACCCAGTAGAACTGGTTAAGTCCTGTGTCGGTGTCAGCTCCAGTTCTTCAGTCTTTTGTTTTCAGTGCTACCGGTGATTAGCTATGTGCTTGTCTGTCTGCTGTGCTGCCTGTTCCTGGACTGTTTATGAGCATTATTATTATCATTAAAACCATCTTCATCATCTTACCTGGGTCTCAGCGTCCTCTCCTCACCTCAACCAACACCCCTCATGACAGTTTTGCTCCTTTGAATAATTGACAAGGCCGTACTTGTGGAGACGGGGACAAATCTGCTGAGTTAAATGTCTCAGCCAGACAAATTTTTTGGTACAGAACGCCATCAATCCCCGCTGCATGGAATTGTTGCTACTGTGGCAGTTCATAAATCTTATGCAACCCCAGTTCTGTGATAAAACGCGCCCGCGTTCCAACAGCAAACTGTGTTTATTGTTTCGTCGGAGAGCCGGCGCCGGATGACATCTACTATATTTACCCCCTCTATATTGCGTTCCATTTCTAAAATACACTTTCACATCAAGCGGGGTCTCTGCGTGGGGGACTGGGGGACGTATTATGCGTGAACTCTGAGGGCAATCTGGAGGCTTTTCCTGGCCATCTGGGGAATAAAGACACTTGTAGTTTAAGTAAGAGTTGGAGCTGTCAGGGGTGCACACATGGCCTTGACAGTGATCTTATACTGGGGGTGTCGGGGCAGATCCGTGGCAGTGTTCCCTGTCAGACTGTGGCATCTCTGTGTTCCCGAACCTCCCGTGGGAATTGAGCAGTGTGTGATTGAGGCTTTGACTAGGAGCTGCATCTGTGAGACACAGCATACATGGTAGTGACTATCTATTAGTTTGACTTTTTTTTTTCTTTTTTTGCCTCGCTCCTTGTCTCTTTTTTTGACTGCAGCCGAGGCAGGATAGAGCTCTTTCTCCTTCAAGGTCCCTTGCCAACCATTCCAGATGGACGGAAACCTTAGAAGGGAAAAAAGAGCTTCAAGCTTCCTCCATTTTCCCTCACCAATAAAGTTTAAAAAAAAAAGAAGCCTAACGTTAATACAAAGCAGCCTTCCCCTAAACCCACTGGATTCATTCCCCGTGGATTTTTGTCACATTTTCCCATGGCAGAACCACAAACTTAAACAATTTTTATCTGCATTTTTATGCAAAAGGTTAAAGCAATGCTCACACTGCAAATTTCTGTTTACATTCTGTTTATGTTGAAAAAAAATTAAAAATCACAATTGCATTCCATTGAATACGAAATGAAATTAAAATTGCATGCGAATAAACTTATTCATGCCCCATCATCTTCCTACCACTTCCTGTCATCATCTTCGTCTTTTCCGTCAGTTCCTTATACTTGGGAGCGGCTACGTTTGCTGCTTTTTGGGGAAATTGTAGTTTGCGAATTTACAGAAGAGCTTTGGATTCAAAATGTTTGAATGACACACAACTCTATGAACTATGTGATGCTGAGAGAGCTCTGACAGAGCCAGCCTTACAATGTCAGAAAAAAACAAAAACCATCATCCTCCCACTACTTCCTGTTGTACTCTTCTTTGTCATTTTTGCCAGAACATCCAGCTGTTGATTATGACTCGTGTGACGCGTAAAAAAAGTGCGTCCATTGCATTTTTGCAAAAATACATCTACTTCAATATGGCTGAAAAACCATCTCATCCAAGTGCAAAAACTTTTTATTGACACGTTTCTGTTAAGCAAATTTTTTTTGTAGTTTCAATTTGCACAATTTTATGGTCAGTGGAAACACAGTTGTCAAAGAGCACGAAACTGTGAACTGGAAGAAAAAAAACTGAGTTTTTTACAACTCAAATCTGATAGTTGTTTTTATTTAGTCTGATATTCTTAAATTCATAAATAGAGTCCAGCTGTGTGCAATTATCTCTGAGTATAAATACAGTTATTCTGTGAAGATATTACAGATCTGGTAGAGAGCGTTGCTGTAGACCGAGGAACCCGATATTTGAATATCTCACAGAGCACTGTTCGGTCCATCATAAAACAGACTGACACAACCGCTAGCCCACCAAAACATAATCGTTCCTGAAAACTGGCATTATTCAGAGAAGCAGCTATGAAGTTCAGGGCAACTCTGAGAGAACAGCAGAGACCCACAGCTCAGGCGGGGGATCCTTTTAGGAAGAAAACCATCACTCCTGCACTCTACAAATCTGCCCTTTATTTAAGTATAAGCTGTAAGAAACAAGCAATCATTGAACAGGCTCCGCATGGTGGCCACACCGTGGTGAAAGGATACAGTTTTTCAGCAGAACACTTGCACCTTTAATTGCAACAAATGCTTGTTCTACAAGGTAGTGGATAATGTGGGTTGAATATTCCTCTGTACACTGTCCATAACGTCGGATAGCGTTCTAGTTACAGTATCAGACTATGAGTTATTTTTAGAGCAGGGACAGAAAAGATGGACATGTTATAGTCCATTAGACCTGAAATGATTATTACATTTTCAGCTGTTGTGGTTCGCTTTCACGCTGCGCTGTGCCTTGCAAAACATATTGCACTGGTAAGCCTGAAACTCCAACTTACTAAATCCAATTGAAACTATTTTTTAAGTGTTTGAACTAGTTCTTTAAGGTTTTGTTTACATACACCATTTACCTGGAGGTTAGGTCTGTGCAAAGATAGAGAAAAGGTAAACATAGCCTTTAAGAATTAGTTCAAAATAGTTTATATGTTTTGGGGACAATTTGAGACGTCAGATTTTAGCTAGATACAGCCGTTTGTTTTGCTTGTTTTTACCCAGAATGCCCTGAGTCACAGTCCACTTCCTCCTTTTGGATTCCGGTCTGCTTGGTGTTCACATACATTCAAATCATACCAGAGTTCACTTCAACCGAACCAATACTTAAGGTTTTAGGTAGAGCACAATTCAAGTTTTCTGGTCCGCATCAGAGTTTGATTATGCTTAAACTCCCCCCCCCCCAAAAGTACGGACTTTCTAGGCAAGCAAACTGGAGTTGGATTAAAGTGAACTAAACAGAGGTTTTGTGAACGCACAATAAATTTAATTAAGGGGTTATTCTGGAAGAGAGACAGTAACAGGTGACAATGGGCAAAAACTTTAGTTTCTAGATGTTTAAACCTACGGTAGTAGAAACAACTCAATCGGTGACTACAGTAAATGGTAGCACTGACAAGTAATTTGTTTGGTAGGGACTTAATCCAATAGTATGCAACTTTTTAGGCATAATAAATATCAAACTCATCTAAAATTGTCCATCTACTTTAAAATTCCGCTCTGTCTCCCATCATAAGAGCCAAATAAAAAGCATCTGAGTTTTAGATTGTGAACACTTTTTCTTTCTCAGTGTTATTTTTTTTCTCTCCCCATCATGGTCAAGAAATAAGATGATCTGAGAGAGGAGACTGTGTCAAACAGAAACACGACTTTATAACCTGAGGGAGCAGATATAAGGCTTTTGTTAGGATGCACAAAAGAAATCTCACTAACTCAAGGTGGTTTGAATTTAAAACGAGCCTCTCTCGATTTCACCAGTTCTCCACACTGTTTCAGTTCCTTCATCTTTTAAGCACGGCACTCCCAGTGCAACCTCTCGCCAGAGAATGAAAAGGTCCTGCAACATCAATTAGGGTGGCTGGAGATGCAATGCAGCAAAAAATAAAAACAAAACAAAAAAAAAAAAAGATATTTTAAACGTGCGCTATTTGTCAAAATCTACTTTACTTGAAAGCAGCATGAGCTCCGTACTCTTATGAGAATAGTGGAATAATTAAAAGCTTATCGCTCCCACACAAAACAGCACCTTGGATCCCTTTTGTGAGTTTGATGGCCAGTATTTTTTTTTATGATGCAAGGTCTTAATGATTTAAATGGTTTTCACGAGTGAGAGCCAAGGCTGACGAACGATATTTGAAAGAAAATACCTCTTTCAAAAAAAAGAAAAGTCAAGGACTTTAGTCTCATTCAAGTCCCTGAGATATACAAGGAAGGGAAGAGTGTGAGAGGTCCCTGTTCATGCTCCAGAAATAGATTTAAATTTGATGAAGGTGGCTGCGAAACACAGCTGGATACTTTGTGCTCAGATTTTGGAAGATTTGAAAAAAAAGAGAGAAAGAGAGTAAATTAAAACTCCTAATTCCTGCTCATTCTTATCCCCTTTATGTGAGTTTTACAAGGTCAAAACGTGGTCGAATTGGTGTAAGTGACGAAAATTATTACCATTCTAAGACAATTGTCATAGATTTGCATATAAAAAGATTGGTGATGTGGAAGACTTTGGCCTATATTCTGTAATTACTAAACCTCTATCCCTGTCTCTTTCTCTCTTTCTTCCTCTTTCTCTCTGAGCTCTGCCTATTATTTGTTCATTACGCTCTTCTTTTTCGGACTCTATAGAAAATCCGCCTGCTGTTCTCAAAACCGTCGCATAATACAAGGCTGTTTCTTTAGATGTACAATACATGAAAACAACGGCGACTTTACCACATTCAGAGCCTCGCAAACGCATTCACACGAATTCAATTTGAATGTGTGTGACTGTGTATGTTGTGCATAATGTCAAGAGGTTCAGTTTTGGTGTGGTTTAATAGCACCTTCCTCAAAACTCTTTGTCCTTAACTGACTTTCGTATTGTTTTGTGGTCTTTTTTGTCAAATTCATAGTGTCAAAAAACAGGAAAACAAGACTACCTTCAGGACATTACTGAGACAAAAACTAATCAAAATTCTTGTCATGATAAGATTTTTATAATAAATGTTAAACGATACGATTGATGATTCCCACTGTTGTCAGATTTACAGATCCTGATGAAAGTTGTAAGCTGCAACATGTTGGTCTACAAATAAAGTTGTTTCTTTGTACTTTGTGGTACCGGAGTTTTTACCTTTTCATATTTGCGCATGGACATCGGGGGCAGTTCCCTTGGATTGGCAGACTGGGATGGTGGTCCACCTGTTCAAAAAGGGGGACGGAGGCTGTGCTCCAATTACTTGGGGGTCACACTCTTAAACCTCCCTGGTAAGGTCTATTCAGGGGTCCTGGAGAGGAGGATCTGTCGGATAGTTGAACCTCAGATTCAGGAAGAGCAGTGTGGTTTTTATCCTGGTCGTGGAACACTGGACCAGCTCTATACCCTCAGCCTTTGATACGGGCTGTCAGGTCCCTGTATGACCAGTGTTGGAGTCTGGTCCGCATTGCCGGCAGTAAGTCGGGCTCGTTTCTGGTTAGGGTTGGACTCCGCCAAGGCTGCCCTTTGTCACTGATTCTGTTCATTACTTTTATGGACAGAATTTCTAGGTGCAGCTGACGTGTTAAGGGGATCCGTTTTAGTGGCCTTTGGATCGCATCTCTGCTTTTTGCGGATGATGTAGTCCTGTTGGCTTCATCAAGTCGTGATCTGCAGCTCTCACTGGAGCGGTTCGCAGTCGAATGTGAAGCAGCTGGGATGAGAATCAGTGCCTCCAAATCCGAGGCCATGGTCTTGAGCTGGAAAAGGATGAAGTGCCTTCTCCGGGTCAGGGGGGTCATCCTGCCCCAAGTGGAGGAGTTTAAGTATCTTGGGATCTTGTTCACGAATGAGGGAAGAGGGGAGCGGGAGATCGACAGGCAGATTGGTGCAGCATCTGCCATGAAGCGGGTGCTGTACCAGTTCGTCGTGGTGAAAAGAGAGCTGAGTCAAAAAGCAAAGCTCTCGATTTACCAGTCGATCTACGTTCCCACCCTCATCTATGGTCAGGAGCAAATGGGTCTTGACCGAAAGAACAAGATCGCGGATACAAGCGGCCGAAATGGGTTTCCTCCGCAGGGTGGCTGGGCACTCCCTTAGAGTGAGGGTGAGAAGCTCGGTCATCCGGGAGGGACTCAGAGTAGAGCCGCTGCTCCTCCACGTCGAGAGGAGCCAGTTGAGGTGGCTCGGGCATCTGGTAAGGATGCCTCCTGGACGCCTCCCTGGTGAGGTGTTCCGGGCACGTCCCACCAAGAGGAGGCCTCGGGGAAGACCCAGGACACGCTGGAGGCACTATGTCTCTCGGCTGGCCTGGGAATGCCTTGGGGTTCCCCCGGAGGAGCTGGAACAAGTGGCTGGGGAGAGGGAAGTCTGGGCCTCCCTTCTGAAGCTGTTACCCCTGCGACCCGACCCCGGATAAACGGAAGAAAATGGATGGATGGATGGGTGGAATGTGTGGAGAGACGCACATTCCAGGCTGAACAATGTCTGATTCCAGGCTAAACGGGCAATCATTTAAAAGATGTGTCCATAATGATGGAGTGAGCTGCTGTATGATGTGATTGATATCAGACAGAACGGATCAGAAGAAGAACACTGCAGACCCATTTCTGCCTCATCAATCCTACCTGTTCTATACTTTTTACAGGAAAATCACCATCTGTTACACTGACACCAGTCCTGGTGCATGTAACATATGCTACAATCTTTAATATGTTTTCTGGAGATGTTGGCATCAGGGCTGCCAGCCCAAGCCTTCATATGGACTAAGCAAAATTTTATTCTGGGGCCCTCTATTTCTGCTGTTAACGTGGACTACTGTAAATCAATAAACAATTAGATCATTTGCACACCTGCTATAAACTCATTGCATCTCTAAATAATGTTGTTTATGTTATATGCAATATGCATACCATCTAGTGGTGGAAAAAGCAATAAAAAAACTAGCCTGCTCTGGACTTGAGATGGAATATATGCACACATAGTCATGACATACTCTGATTAAATTAATAAATGTAATTCCAGTAATGAAAAATTAACTTTATACCAGTTGAGTCTCTCTCACCTGAGAATGCGAACCTGTACTGGGCTGATTCTGTGCCATCAAATAATTTTAACAATGCTCCTGGAGAAGTTTTATAACTTATAAGTCTGAAACAAGGAACAGGTCTGAAAAACATTGTGTGTTACATTTGAGAGAGATTCCTTTGATGCATCAAAGAGTGATGTCATCACTGCTGATGTCATTGTTACCATTGAAGCTGAACATTCTAATGGTGCATTCACACCAAACACGTTTTGAGCGTCAGGCGAGTCTGGTCTACATTCAAAGTCTATGTGGAGCATCCAACGCCGCGCTAGACGCTTGAAACGTGCCGCAACAGCCCTCGACGCGCCTCCAACACTAGGCTTCGATAGTGACCTAGGTTAGTGCCACCTGGGTGTGGGTCCGTGTAAGGGCCGACTCGGGTATAGATTGGCCTGCATGCCAATGCCAACATGAAGGCCCTCCATGCAACCAGTGGAGGTTGGTCGCATGGATGCCTGTCTTTCCTCTGACCTCCCTGGTTGATTGAAGGTCTGTCTTTGTTTGCACTCCTCTGCATGTAAAGAGCCTTCTGTTTGCAACCTGGGAGTGGGTCGGTGCAAAGACTGAGCCAGGCAATGCATGGAGACCACTTGTTGATTCAAGGTCTCTCTTTGTTTGGTCTCCTCTGCTTGTAGGGAGCCTTCTGTTTGTAGGAGGACCTCTGGTCGGGTGGAGACTCCAGGATGGCTATTTTCCTGAGCAAGTTTCAACTTCACCTTCAGGTCCTCAACCTGACCCTGCAGAGATTTCACAGTTTCCTCATGCTCTTTGAATTTCTCAGATTATCAGGTATGCTGCATACTTGATTGGTATGTATACCTGATAATCTGAGAAATTCTATGTTCTATGTAATCAGGCATGTAGGTATGCTACATACCTGATTGTATGTAGCATACCAATCAGGTATTGTAGCATACCTGATTGGTATGCTACAATACAGAGTATTCTTCAAAACTCTGTATTGAAGAATACAGAGTGAGTCTCAAATATGAGGAGCAGCTCATGAGGAGCACCAAAACTGTACTCCAATCAGAGTAGCATACTACTCTGATTGGACTACTCTGTACTCCAATCAGAGTAAAGAGTAGCAGAGTAGTATGCTACTCTGATTGTAGCATACCTGATTGGTATGCTACAATCAGAGTAGCATACTAATCATGTATGCTACTCTGATTGGAGTACAATTTTGGTGCTCCTCATGAGCTACTCCTCATATTTGAGTCTCGCTCTGTATTCTTCAACCATTACTTCTATCAGACCTTTATTGCAGGAGGCATATTTTTCAGCCTCCCTCTTGAAGTAATCCAGCTGTTGAAGAATGCTCTTGTCGGTTGTAACTTTGGAAGAGCAAGAAACCTTTGATACACCTGAAATCTCTAGCACGTTTCTTCCATGGTTACATTTGACTTGCAGGTGACGTTCTTTTTCCAACATTTTTGTAGTTTTTGAATCTCCTTCTGCTGTGATTTGACTTCAGCCTGATATGCAATCCTTCTGTCCCTTTCCTCATGGAGATCAAAAATCTTACTCTGCAATTCTGTTTTAAGATCGTCTACCTGCTTTGTGAGATCTCTGACGTGTTGGCTAGTCTCTTCCACGTCTTCCACTGAGGGGGTGATCTCGAAGCCAGCAAAGGGAGTTGTTTCCTGCTCGACTTCCAATGATCTTGGACTCTCCAAGTCGCCGGAAGGACTTGATTCCCCCTGGATCTCTGCTGATTCATCTTCCAGCTCAATGGGGCTGTAGCTGTCATCTTCCAAAGGGAAAACAACAGCGTCGTAGTCGACTTGGATGTTGAGGTCCATCATATCGATCCATGAAAGCTCAGCTGGAAAATCTTCATGTTCACAAGCAATCTGTTGTTGCTTTATGTCGATATTCTGGTAAATTCTTGCTTCTCTGAAAGCAAGAAAACAATTTCCCGCTCATTTCGATAAATTTCGAACGTGCCCAAAAGAGTGATCTGTCGCGATAGAACTGTGGAACAGGTCTGACAAAACTGTGAGCTACATTCAAGAGAGAGATTCCCTTGTGATATCATAGAGTGATGACATCACTGCTGTTGTTATTGGAACTGAATGTTCTATTCAGTTCCAATGGTAAAGCATGTTGCCAGACAATGTCAAACATACATACATACACAGGGTAGGGTTGTAACCCATCCAGTAAAATACAGAATCTGTCATGATCCGTGTTTCTGTGTGTTTATTTTTGAGTTTTTTCTGTGTGATCCTGTTCCCTGTGAGTCCTGTCTCTGCGTCTTCCCCGTTGATTGTCCCAGGTGTGTCTCGTTCCCTTGATTACCCCGTGTGTATTTAGTCCCACCTGTTGTCTGTGTTCCTTGTTGGGTCCTTGTCTTACAAATGTCAATTGCTGTCCACGTTTGTTGCACTCTCCAGTAGAACTGCCAAATCCTGGTTTGTGCTTGCTCCTTTTTGTCCTTTGTCAGTTGCTACCGGCATTTAGGTGTGTGCTTGTTCCTGCCGTGCTGCCTGTCCTGGACTGTCTCCTGAGCTTTATTATCACCATTAAATCATCATATTCATAATTTAGCCTGGGTCTCGGCGTCCTCTCCTCACCTTACCACCACCCATCACGACAGAATAGTCCCGTATTTAGCTGATAAATGCTGCGTCACGTATTGAGCCGATACGGGACGTGATTTGGACGTATTTCTATAAATGTCCAATGGACACGCCTATCACACACATATCAACACTAAGTGTAACAATAATGACCAAGATAAAACACAGGAAATTTTAAGGTCAGCTAAATTGTCATGGCAGGAGATAAAGGATACCCCCACAACACCCTGGAACGCTACGGTCCGACGCTGTTGAAACGGTTGCCTAGAGACGGACACTACACAGTCGCAGTGGGTTGCTATCAACCCGCGTCTTTTAAAATGTCCTCGACCCGATGCTCCACCGTCCTTAGACCTAAGAACTCTGGCAGAAATACAGACATGAGTGGAGAGACGCACATTTCAGGCTGAACAATGTCTGCAATTTAAATAATTGCTAAACGGGCAATTATTTAAAAATGTGTCCAACGTGGTGGCATGTGTTGTTATATGATGTGATTGATATCAGACAGAATGGATCAGGAGAGGAACACTGCAGACCCGTTCACGTCTCTTTATCCCTCAATCATCTCCTGAAGCTGATACGGTGCAGAACTTTTTATTATTGATTCAGTTTCTTATTACGCTTTTAAACGACTATTATGGTTTGATTATTTGCTTAAGTGTTGAGTTTGGATGATAATTTATTTAATATATAATAGTATCAGTCAAAGTAATATGAATGGAACAAATCATACTATTAGATTAACAGAACAACATACCTAAATATTTCCTACTTTAAAACAGTTTGTTTCTATATGTATTATTTAGAAATGTTGATACATTTTATGAATAATTGTTCAGCGGTCATTTAATGTATTTTAACTTTTATTTTATTAACGTGGTTTACCATTTTGGGTAACTTGACTACCTATCAATGAAGAAAAAACATGCTAACCAAGATTTACACCAGACACAGACCTGCAGCCCAGGGGTGGTTCTAGACAGGGGAACTGAAGAAATTATACTAATTAAATATCTTTTTTTGATATTGAGTGGTAGATATTTTTAACCTTCACAATTTTACTTTAACAATTGCCAGTAATAAAAAATTAGAATTCTGCACTTTTAACTGCTGTATGGAGATAGGATCACATTTTCCATTTGCATCGGCTAGATCAGGATCTGCAACCTGAATCTGGAGTCACACATGGCTCTTTGGCTCAGAATATTAAATGATGAAATATATTGCTCTGTTTTTTTTTTTTTTTTGTTTGTTTCATTTTTTTTAAGTGTTCCCCACAAAAAAACACTGACTACACACTGGCTCTCATGGGACATTTGGTCTAGAACCAGCCTCCAAACCTAACTCCTTAGTTGTATAAATATTTTGGTAATACTATTTTTAATACTAGAATGTTCACGAAACTTTTATATTTCGGGTTGTCTGAGGACACATTTTGAATATTAAATCAGGTGTTATGATCAATTACTCAGTACTTGAATAGATTTTTATCAAATACATTTTACACCTACTTCATTAAAGCTTAAGGAGTAAATCTACTCAAGTATAAATGTGTTGAAGGTATGCTACTATGATTGGAGTACAATTTTGGTGGGCATCCCTTATTTTGATTTCTGAAAGGTGGGAACCCTATCCATAAGGGGACAAATTAATTCCAGCGGATTGCAGCAAATTGAAAATGCTCTGACTGTTCCCCAAGAATGGACCGCAGCAGTGGCAGAGGCCTGGGCAGAGATGGCATTATCTGGAACAAAGTCAGGGCAGATATTACAAGAGGCGAGCTCAGATGTGACTGTGACAGTAGCCTGTCTCATTAACGGTGGGAATGACGAGGCCAGGTCTGGTGGAGCAGAAAGCAGCGGGCAAGATGCACAACCGGAGAGATGATGGTTTTGTTTCTTTCAATCATCTCATTCCCATTACACTGGTTTGAAAATTTGCCTCACAGTCCACGCTGGAACTAATAAAATAATAATAAATAAATAAATAAAAAACATCTGTAAATGTGTAAACTCTGGAGGCTGAATTAGCAGTTGTTTTCACATTTAAACACCCCGAGATAAAGAGTCTCTGACTGCGGCGTGGATGAAGAGCGGGGATAATCTGAGTAATAATAAGCAATAAATCACTGTAGGAGTCAAGAGACTTTGCCTGCTGGAAATTACCCACCAACCACCTCACCGTCTGTGCTGCTGATTGTTATAAAGTCTAACTTTGCATAGTTTGAAAATTATGCTACACGGTCTCAGAAACCTGGAATTTAAAAATGAAAATGTCTGTCTTAAGGTGCAGAAAAAAAAATCTATAAAGAATCACAATTTGTAGTCATGGGAACTCTTATTCTGAATGCTCAAAAAAATGAATTTAGAATATGTCTTTGCCGTTCCAATTTGCATATCATTACACATCCACTCATACTGTGACATACGAATGCAAGTGGCATAGATTTAGCTTCAGCTGATTAACTGGAATAATCGGCAACTAATTCAGTAATTGACTAATCTCTAACTAGAATTTACAAACTCAAAAGGTAATTTGCTGTTGCGATGGCTATGCAATGATTTGTGAATAATTCTTTGAAAGTCAGGCACCTAAACTTGCCTAATACTAGTAATTTAAGTTACAACATTTTAAGCACAAACTTGTTTTTATTTAAATAAAAACTGATGTAATTTGATCCAGTATGGAACCTTTACTGAATTGCTTTAACTCTAAATGTTGTGCACAGCGCCCTTTCCTCTCGTCAGTCACATAATTTAAACAGGATCTCTAGAGAATCGAAAAAATCAGAATCGAACTGCCAGGCACTGAAAGGCATGCATCTCTATGCTCTATGTCCCTGTAATTCATCCAATTCCTGGTAGAAAAAAATTGGGGTGTCGTGTGGCACAGTGGTTACACCGTTTGCAAAAACCCCAAGATCTCGACATGAACCGTCCTGAGTTCCACTCCTGTCCTCGGCTCCTTTCTCTCTGCCCCCTTCCTGTCAGGTTACATTCAAATACAGACCATTCGTGCCAAAACAGGTAAATCAAACGGTAAAAGTTCTTAGTTTTGATCAATTTACTGAATATAGGAAAGAAAAACATGCTGATATAGTATGTAATATTTGACTTGCTGATTTGGCTAATTCTGCCCTCTGGCAAATTGACTGATCACTCTCTATTATAACCCCGTTTTTTTATTTTTTTATTTTATTTTCTAGCCTTTTACCTTTTTGGAGGACATGCCACTTCATGTCCTCAACGCCACAAGGGCAGAAGCCCAGGTGCCGGTGTAACCGAACTGCTGTTCTCAGCACACAAAGGCAATGTCGCCTGGGGAGGCAACCTCAAGACTGGCGGGGTAAGGAGGGGGGGCGGCTGTCACGGTAACAGGAGAGCACCTGGGATTACTGTCAACAGTCTCCTGGACCATCTTCGGTGTCCTCTCTGCCTCCCTAAAGAATCCATGGGATTCCAGTTAACATTGACCTTTAAACTCCAATTAGCCACTTAATCACAATTTAATTATTAATATCATAAAAACCAACAGGGCTTAGGTTGTTTGTCTCCTTCACCTCATTATCATCCACTAATGACCCTCCTTGCATCTCATTTCCACAACAAAAGGGGAAAAAAAATGTCATTTGCACAGAAATCAGGTGAATTTTTTCCTTCTCCTTTTTTTGTTGAAACTGCAATAGACGTTTTTCTTTTTGTCTGTGCACTTTTTTTTGTCGTCGTTTTTCACCCCTGGTGCAAATCCAAATGCTGCATTTTAGATTCGCCGCACTGCATCCACTTCCGAACTCTGACCCTTTGTGGCCCAAATGATTGTGAAATGGTTGAAATGGAACTGTGAAACTGTTCCCAGAAAGAAACGCACAATTCGGCGCTTGCTACACACACACACATATATACACGCGCTTTCACGTGTGTACCTACTAATTATATGCCATCTTGTGTTAGGAGAAATTTGATCAAAAAGTGCCACTGCCCCCCACAGAAACACTCCTGTGTATTGTGTGCTGAATAAATGGCTTTTGGGGTATCGAGAATCTCCTTCGCCTAAATGAGACGTTTTGAATTCACTGACAGAGGTCGGGCTGCACTGTCTGGCTGTCTAATAAATGTGACTCAGCTATCCGATGATTGTTTCTTTGTCAATTATCTTAGACTCTGTGTTTTCCAGGACAGATCTCCAGAATACCAATCAGTCACTTTACTTTAGTGCGTTTTTTTTTTCTCGTTCTTCATTCTAATGCGTCAAAGCTCCAGCTTTAAAAAAAGAAAGAAACAAAAAATAAAAAAAAAACAAGCAGGTTTTTTTCTTGTCTTTTTTTTCTGGTGCCCATGTTCTTCACCTTCATGCATCTACTTGATGTTTTGATCACCATTTTTAACAGAGGGGTGGAAGGTGCGTTAAGATTTGCACTTCTAAACAAGTGTCAGATGAGAGTAGAAACGTCGACTCTGCACTCAGACTTTCTATTTTTCAGGCGGCTTAGAAAGATTTAAAGGGATCACTTTGAGGTTTATATTTTTTTTGCTCCCCTCTACATTATCCTCTCCGCTTCTTTTCAAACCTCTCCTCTCGAACTCAGTCATCGCCCCTCTCTCTCTCTGTCTCACATAAAATCCGAGTTAACGCCGGAAAGTACGACGGTGCGGAGCTGACATGGAGTGATGGCACATTCCGAGGCTCTGAGAGGATTAGTCCAGCGATAGAATTAGCAAGGAATCTTTTTTCTTTTTCTTTAAAGACAAGTCTCTCTTGGCCTTTGTGATGGCTCAGCGTTTACTACAAGCAGTAACAACAGCCTCTTGTTGCTCTTGTCCAAATTTGTGTCAATATTTTGAATTATTATGTCTGTCAGGAACTAGAGCCGATTAACTGATTAATCAGGATTAATCACAATCGTGACAAATTGATTAGTCAATTGAATAATCATGATTTATCAATTAATTGGAATAATTGGCAACTAATTTAGTAATTGATTAATCGTGAACTGGAGTATATAGTCTAAAAAAAAAGGCAATTTGATGAAATGCCAACATATTTGGACTAGTACTTAAACCGAAACTCCACAAATGTATATATTTTGAATTTAAATAAAACAAAAAAACCCTGGAAGTAGGTTCTATCCACAACTCAACTGTCATAGTTTTGGAATAATCAGCAACTAGTTTAGTATTCGATTAATCTCTAACTGGTATATACAGCCTCAAAAAAAGACCATTTGCTGAAATAACTACATATTTTGACCAGTGATTAGGCTAAAAATCTACAAAGAATATGTGCATTTTACATTTTGCACATATTCAGAACTCAAGTGGCATAATCTTTTCCTCAGCTGGTTCAAATTCTGTAAAAAATAATCATTAAAAATCTCTAATGTCGCACCTTTTGTTAACCAATTATTAATCTGTCAAGCAAAAACAAAAAAACAATCCACAGATTTTTGGTGTGATTATTGGTGTGAAGTTGAGCAGAAAAGGCTGAGCTTTTCATGTTGAATTGAAAGGAATGTTATGTTGATGTATTTCGTTCAAAAATGTTTATTTCCTTAATTAAAAACGGAACTGATTTGTTTTATTTGTATTTTTTTTAAATCTATTTCTAATGTCGCACAAAAAAGACTTAAGTGGTTAAATAAAAATTCTGCTGAAAAAGCCAACTTTTAAAATCTAATTAATCGATTAAATGTCTGAATAATTGATTACTAAAATAATCTGTTATTTTAGTGACATACATGTTTGGGAACATGGAAACATACATCTCAGCTGCAAAAACTTGCTTTAATAACACAGATTTTGCTTTGGAGCACTTTGTGTTTATGAGTCACACCATCCTTGTGTCAGAATCTCTTTTTAAAAATCAAGCTTGAGGCTTGTTTATTTTCCAGGGCCACAGGTGTATTTCCTGAGGTGTATTTGCTCAGCTGAAACCTTTAATGACAAACCCTCCAAATATATGAAAAATATACAATAAATCTTCTACTTCTGTAGTTAACGTGTCAACTTACAGTTGCTATCGAAACTGTTCTAATCGCCACAAGTAATTAACTTTGCATTGTCGTTAATCTGTGCAGCCGGGAGGTTAGGGGACACAGTGACTTGTTTTTGTATTGTGTACGTTTAAATAATACATATACTATGCGAGATTTATTTGCACTAATTGCTAGTCATACATTTGCTGATATGAATGCGCATACTTGCGAACATAAGGCTTTAATAATCTGGAGAGCAATTAGTTTTCTTTGTTCCTTTGGAGCTACATTCCATTAAAGTGAGCCCATTAAAATATTTTAGAGCACACGTGTTTACAAATTAATCTTGGAAACCTGACACTTGCACAAAGCAAACATGTCTACACGTGTGTGTGTTTGTGTGTGTGTGCATATTGATGGTCCTACACACTGATTTAGTGAGGGGAAAAAAATATTTTTAGTTTTTTTCTTATTGGCGTTTCACCTGCCAATCACTGATAAGTGCTGATGGGATAAATTTTCAATTCCAATTTCTGTCTGGTTGATTTCCAGGTCGCTGTATTAATCTCATTTTAGTGGTGTTTTCACTTTTTGGAGCATGTGATACTTCTAGTGCTCAATACCACAAAGGAAGAAAGTCATGTGTCATGTGTAAAAAGGATTAAATTGTTGAATGTCCCGTGGCAAATGTTGACCTGTGCAAAACACCTGGGTGGACCTGGCTCCGCCTTCAAGCTCCTCCTGAGAGCTGCAGTTTCCAAGATTCTGCCTCAGAAAGCGATCCTCAGCTCCTTCAGACTAGCCATTAGCAATTAGCAAACAGCTGGAAGAAAGGCACATGTGCTGAGCTCATTATACAAACTACTTCTCAGTGAAACACTGGTAAAAAAAAAATATTGGTAAAGGGTCCATAGAGGAGCCATGTTGTGATGACTTCCAGAAGACGGAGTTTCAGAAAAAGCAGGTGTTTCTTAAAGAGACAGAAGCCCAATTTCAAGGTGTCAAATTACAAAGTTAAATTTATTTTGTCATATTTGATATACAGAATTTTTATAACAACTGAATGTAGCATAGTTACTTTATTTTTATCACTATAAAATGGCACTCTGCCTGGAAATCACATAATTCTCCCCCCTTTAATAATTCAACTTTTTACAAGCTAAAAAACCTTCAATAAATGTAAATTTTCTTTCGTTCTTATACAATCTATTTGAAAGTTCTGAAACAACAAATGTCTTTAACTCATGAGATATTCAACAGTTAAGGATCAATTTAAATGATCTTTTCGTAGTAGCATTAAGTCAAAGTTTCTGCAGAATCCAGACTAGAAAGCACTCTTGCTGCTGAAAAATTTCTTTCTTTTTCTTTTTTGCTTTTAGTGTCTAATGCAACCCAGTTCTATGTGTTCTCCGGTGAAATTCCTCTTCAAGTAGCATCAAAAGTGGGATATAAGCAGTTTCTGTTTGAAATGGCATCACAATGCAATAATGATGTAAGTGCATAAAAGACGGAGGTGGGTTCATGTTGACGGAGATATTGCTAAGCACGTCTTTTAAGCCTTCACAAACTGATTTTTTTTTTTTTTTGAGCTGTTCTGGAATGAACAGAAACCTGCCCCTGGAGGGATAGAAAGCTGTTAACAGAGCTTAGTTTATGGGTCAAAACAGGAGGGGGGGGGGACAAAAAACAACAACAACAAAAAACAATGAGAATTTCCAAGCAATAAATGCAATTAAATGTTGCTTTTTCGGCTCATAAATCAACTACCTGTCTTTTCAAGTCACCCTGTGCATGTGGTGTGTCTTAGCAAGGGGGAAAAAGAAGACTCAGCTGAGCCCCTTATACAATAATCCTGAATAACATGTAGCCGCAATTACAGCACGACACAGCATAGTAAATTCAGTGGACATCTTGTCCTTTCCGTCTGAAAGCTGCTCTGACAGATCATCCCTTGTGCCCAGTCTGTGGCTGACTGGTTTTGAGAAAAAAAAAAGAAAGAAAGAAATGGAGAGCGAGAGAAAGATAGCGGGAGATTGTGAAAGAAACAGAGATGGAGCTGACATGTGCGCTTGCACGGCTACATAAATATAGATCTGTACACCCAGATGTAGAATCACTCAAAAGTGCTCAAAGTGACTGACAGGAAAGACTCGCGTAAGCAGTGCATGTTCAGACATTTATTTATTTATTTTTGTCTTTAAGGATCATATCATGATTTAAGGGTGTAAAAAAAATGGTGGAGTGTTGCAAAACCTGCATGTGTACTTCATAAAAAAAACAACAACAAAAAACGAGAGAGAAGGAGGTGCAGCTCGGCGCGACCTAGGAAGGAAGGAAGGCTGCTGCGGCACGACGCTCTCCTCGTACGTGTTTGTGAATGGCGGATCGGTTCACAGCGGCTGCTGCTCATGATGCATCATCCTGGCTCCCCATAAGATGTGTTATTTCAGGTGCAAAAAAATTCAAATTCACCAGAGAACTTTCTCCACTGTTCCTGCCAACGCTGACGCATCCCTGCCTCTCTGTTGTAGACTCAGACTCGTTGGCATACAGAACACATTTTGGCAGAGCGCTGGAAAACCAAGCGCTTTGAATCCGCTGCTTTTGAATTAAGAGATGTATAGTCGTCTTGGATTGCGCGTGGGGGTGGGGAGGGTATGTGGGGGGTGAAACAGCTTATTTACATACAAAAAACCCCCCGAAAACAAAACAAACAAAAAAAAACCTTGGTCTGAGCAGGGATGAGGCTTGCAAATTGGATCCCCACCTGTCTGTTCTCTATTTACTGATCAACGCGCCAGTAAATGTGTGTGTTGAGAGATAATCTCAGCCGACGATCACTTATCCTTTCTGTTTCTGGAAAGATTGTACTGTGCTCGGTTGACTTCTAAAGAGAATGCAGAAAGTGAGTCTCGTTTATTCCCCACCTCTTCCACCCACAACCACCACCGGAAAAAAAAAAAACATCTTTAGGATAAAAATGGTATTGGCAGCATTCGACTTCTATGCACCACAACTTCCAGAAAACTGCTAAACAGCTGAATCACTGAGTTCCTCTAAATCAAGGTTGAAAACCCATCTGTTTAGAGTCACTTTGGAACCATAATAAGTGGAACATTAACCAATATATTTGATGTGTATTGATAATTTTGATGATGGCCCTTAACAAAATGTAATGTTTGTTACTGGTTTCTCATTTGGTGACTTTATTTTGTTTTTATGACGTTTTAATTTTATGTTTTTATGACATAAAGCACTTGTTGCTGAAACGTGCTTTACAAATAAACTTGATTGATTGAGCTATGGTTGAAGAACCACTAACATTTTTCATCATAAACAGTAAAATGTGAGAGACAGTGCCCAGTGAAGTTGTACGTAGCAGGAAGTAATCCAGCACTCCTCCTTCCTCACACGTTGCTGCTCACTGCTGGTCAGCTGGCTGACCTGATTGTGTTTCTGTACAGACGAAGTCGCCTGTAAAACGCAACGTAGTTTACAGCAGCAGCTTCATTCCCAGGACTAGCAACGGATGAAGCAGAGAGCTATCTAGCACTTAGCGGACGTTGTAATGTAACGTTTGACATTACAATTTGTCACCCAGATTTTTGGCCGCTCCCACTCTTTCTGACACTCCACCTTCAGCATGTAATTTTAACAATGCTTCTTTTTTATGCCGTTTACAAGTGTTCTTAGGACTGAGCAGTAGTTGGCATAAAGAGCTCAGCAGATGAGTAGTTCCACCAGGTGTTTGCTAATTGCTACTGCTGCTAGTCTGGAGGAGCTGAGTGGGGAAAGAGCTTTCATACCCACCCAAACAAAACGCCATGCTGGCAAACTGCTTGAAATAAAAACTAAATCAAAACATATTCACATCTTTGCATAAAAATACAAAATATTTGATTGCGTTTTGCTTTATTAATGTTTAGTTTTCTATGTTCAGGTCTGCTGTTGAAAATATTTCCATTCGTTAAAATTTCTTGTAGTCAAGATGTGGAAACCAAAAGGCCCCCTCCCCTACCCATCACTCCTAATAAGGTAATCCTGTTTTAAAACTATTTCTGAGAAGCTGCTTTGCAAGTTGTTTATAAATGAAACCAATTAGATAAATTTATACATTGAGATTTTGTATATTTTTGCAATTGCTAATACCCAAATAACCGGATACTATGAAGTTGTGGTATTTTTCATACTTCCATTGCCTCGTACGAAGTTTTGACAAAGCAGCATTATAACCTCTCTGAGGTGTCGTTCCTTTAAGTAGTCGTCACTAAGGTGTGCTTCATCTCAACCTTTGGAACAACAATAATCAATCTGATGGCTGGGAGGGAAAAAACCCAACATGTTTTCTCTCACCCTGCAGGCACTTGGCAAAAATAAACACAATCCAAACAGAAGAGTTTCTGTCACCGGCGACCCTAAATAAATACAAACATCATAGTTCATGGGAACTACGCTGAAGATGTATCCTTCAGCCTTGCAAAGGTAATTACACCAGTTTACCGTTCTTTCTTTTCTTTTCTTTTTTTTACATTTTGTCAGCCGTGAACTTTACTCGATTTTATTTTTGATCGAAGGTGAGAACTCAGCACAAGGTAGTGCCTATCTGTGAAATGAAAGGGAAATGAAGCAAATTCTTAATATTGTTTTGCAAATGAAAATCCTAAAAGTGAGTCATGAGTGCAGAAAGTGTGTTCAAGCCTCTTTATGCCTGAATCCATCCATCCATCCATCCATCCATCCATCCATCCATCCATCCATCCATCCATCCATCCATCCATCCATCCATCCATCCATCCATCCATCCATCCATCCATCCATCCATCCATCCATCCATCCATCCATCCATCCATCCATCCATCCATCCATCTTCTTCCGCTTATCCGGGGTCGGGTCAAGGTCCTGATACCACTAAGTAAAATCAAATGCCTTCAGATGTCTAATTTTAAAAGAGACCACTTGTGATGGTCCCAGAGGGTTTGGCAAAAAACATTTGAGAACAAACGGCATCATGAAGACCAAAAGACACACCAGACAGGTCAGGGATAAAGTTGTGGAGAGATCTTAAGCAGGGTTAGGTTATAAACCAATGTAACAATCTTTGAACATCTCACAGTTGATCATCAGCACTGATTAATCCATCATACAAAGAAAGAAATGCCTTTGCCGCCACTACATGCTAATCAAGACGTTGCTGCCCACCTATACCAACAGGTAAGGCAAAGAGATTGCCAATGAGTTGCAGTCAAGCAGATCCTAATAACTCTAGAAAAGCTTTAGAGGTCCACAGCTCAGATGTAAGAATCTGTTAAAAAGCTATAAGCTATTAGTTATGGACTCCACAAGTATGCTCTTTATGGATGAGTGGTTTGAAGAAAGGCATTGTTTAAAGAAAGGGATAAGGAGTCCCATTTGCAGATTGAAAGCCAGCAAACATGCAAGGGTGCATTCACACCCACCCTGTTTGGTCCGCTTTAATTGAACTCTGGTTTGTTTGCCTAGAAAGTCCCGTTCGTTTTGGGAGGTATGTGTAATCAAACTCTGATGCAGACCAAGAAAAAGCAAACTCTGGTTCGACTTAAAATCCTTGGTATCAATTCAGTTGATGTGAACTCCCACCCAGTTCGAATGCGTACGTTAATGCCAAGTGGAGAAACCGCTCCAAAAGCAGGAAGCGGGCTATATATCTCAGCGCATTCTGGGTAAATACTTCCAAAACATATGTGTGAGTCTTGCGCACGTATGTTCTCCTGTCTTTTACCAAAAACCAGAGATTTCAGACAGCTGAAATCTTTTTGTTTACATTTTGAGAAAAAGGAAGTTGCGCACAGTGTCTTCTTCAGAGGTTTTCTCGTTGTTTTATTCAATGGTTCTTGGTGCGGCGCCACCACAGGCGAGGGGGAGAACTGAATTTTCAGAGTTTATATAATTTGACACATTGGAGTGTGAAACCAAACTGCTCCAGTTGAAAGCGTAACAAATGTTGCAATTCTAGACCCCAATCGAACCGAGTCTACTGAATGATCAAATGTGAAAACTCCCTAAGGAATGTTCTGTGGTCTAATTGAGAGCAAAACGGTATTGTTTTTTTTTTTGATTATTCAAAGTGCTAAGTGCAGGGGAAAACTGACACGTACCACCCGTGTGGTGAAAAGTGATGGCAGTGTCATGCTATGGAGATGCTTTTTTTTCCAACAGGGTTCTAGAAAACAGATCAGTCCTTGAGGAAAATTTGTTCAAGGCTGCAAAAATACTTTAAACTGTGACCGACATTCATCTTCCAAACATGTTTATGTATTCGTCCAGGCAGACTTGAATCCAATGGAGACTTGACTTGAAAATTGCTCTTTGCTGATGCCCTCCATCAAATGTGCCTGAACTTCTGCTGTTTTCCAAAGAAGAATGGGCAAAAGTTTCAGTGTCTGACAATACTTGATTTTCTTGCAGCTGTAATGAACTTAGAGAGACTAAACACAATGGTATGCCACACTTTTCACATTTTAACTAGTAAGATCCAGTTAAAGAAAAAAGAAAAAAAGGATGCATCACATGCGCTATCTTACAAACATGTTCAGGTTTAGTAGCTTTAAGGCACTTTAAGAGGCATTTCTATTGGTTTTACTGGTGTATGCAGCTTTAATCTCGTATGTAATTTATAAAAAAACAACAAAGGAGCAGGTTACTCTGCATATTGAGCATTAGAAAGACCAAACTCAATGGCTGCTGAAGTGGATTCTTGATATCTCCAGGTTTTCACCCCCCCTCAGGGTATCAAGAAGACGCAGCAAAAATGAGAAACAGTTTAATTTCGCTATTATTTCAAACCCCTAATAATTGCGCAGTGGGGGCATATAGTACTGTAATTCATTCTCATTAGAGCTTTTTTACTCTTCCTACTGTGGAGATAGTTATGCAGCTCATATGGCCAATTAAAGCACAAAATGAAAGAGACACTTCTCGGGACAAAAAAAAAAAAAAAAAGCCATCAAGTAAGAGTGGGTTCTCGTGTGAATCTATCCGGGGGATATGGATATAAAAGTTCTTTTTTTTCATGGGAGAAAAAAAAAATCAGCTTTTATCCCCCGCCAGATATAGCAAAAACCAGAGAGAGTAGAACACGCTGGTTGAAATAGCTTTGTGACCCGTGCATAACTCATAAACTGCAGTGCGGCATCAGTTGTATTAATATCACACAGTGCATCCCAGTGTATCCTCGCGCAGATGAATGTTTAATTCCCACAGACCTACGGAGCCTGTTGTGCAAATTGAAGACGCGCCTCAAATGGCGCAACGTTCGCAACGACACAATCTGCAGGGCACGGCGGTGCCTCATGATGAATGGGTCTTAATTTTAAGCATCTGGTTGTGACTAGGAGGAGCGCAAGCAGTGGACGCATTACACCAAAACAGAACACGCAGAGAGGAGGGTGTGTGTGGATGGGGGGCATCTCAACACCCTGCAGGGGGAGAGACTGAATCTGGAGCAAAACTTGAGACTTACCCCGTTTGAACATTTTGCAGGTCTGTGTCTGTATATGCGCTATTCGGTCCTGCGTCCTGCGCGTCTCATCGAGTCGTATATTCCAGGCTTTTGAAACTTGCGCCTTTCACTTTTTGGAGTCGATCGGAAGCGGATTCCCCCGGAGGGGGGCGGGGGTGGACTGGTTGGTGGTGGGTCCGGTCTGGTGTAAGAATGTCCGGCTGTCACTCCTCTGGTTCTCCGTGCGCTCCCGTGGATTCAGCACGGAGCCGCAGACTGCCTTGGGGGGATTTTGACCAAAAAAACCCCCAATAAGCTCCTTTCTCCTGAGATAAAGTAAAAATAAAAATAAAATAAAAGTCCGACACACCTCACTGGGAGGTTGCAAACGAGGGGACAGACAGACAGTTGCTGTGAAACCGGTGCAAAGAAATCGGTTCTCCCAAGTCCAGCGTGTCAGGACGCAGAGCAGAACCCTCCTCGCCCAACCAACTCCTTTCAGACCCGAATGACCGCACAGGTTTGCAGATCAGTTTTTTTTTTTTTTTGGTCAAGCGAAACCCCAGCACCACCACCACCAACAAAATCCAAATAAAACAATCTGTCAAATGTCAGACGGCCATGCCCCGTATTCTCATCCAAAATCGCGTCACAGTCGTCCGAACCTGCAATTATCATAAATTATTTGGATTCACATCCCGCCTCTGATGTCAGATTTCTGAGCGCATGACTCCTCAGAAATCATCCCTGTCGATGTGGACTTTGATTCCGTCGCCTTTCTCAAAAGATCCCGCTCCTTCTCCCGTCTCTCACCTCTGCTTACATTTCTGACACCTTATCTGGGAAGATCTCTCGTCGGTCTCCAACTATGGATCAGATCGCTGCGCGCCTATGGGAGGAAGGAAAGAGTGATACCGCCTCAGCCCCTCCACAGGGCAGCGCGCTGCTCCATCCCTCTTCACTGCCAAGTGTCCCTGTCTGCACCAGCCTGGGACGCATATTATCTGACTCTGGAAGTCCGCCTGACATATCGGAGATGGGGAAAAAAATAAAATAAAAATAATAATAATAATTCATGTATAGTTTACTGTATATAATTTTATTTAGTATTTGTTGGATAATGTTTCACTTTGATTTTTTTGTCTAACTGATTGTGTCTTTTTTTTGGGAGGGGGGATGAGGAAGAGTTGGACATCGTTAATTAAAATAAACTTAGGGTAATGCAAAGGAGGAAGAATTACCTTAATGGGGGTATTACGTAACAATTACAACGGAATAAAAATTCGCTGTATTTTTAAATAAAGTAGAAAAATTTCTGGGCAAAAGTATATCAGCTTCAATTTTTTAAATTGTACTTCTATCGCACGCTATGCTGCTTTCTTTGTTTATTTGTTCCATGTCTCTTTTATTTTTGTTTTCTAAAACTTCATAATTACCTTCATTATTACCTTTCAAAAAAATTATTTTCTTGTGTGTGTTTCGGTCTTGTGAGGGCGAACAGTTCTAGCTAAATATCGTATCAGACGATTCGACGTAACTGGAAGGTGCTCTGTAGAAGAAGAACGTAACTTGTATTCTGGTATTCTCCCGTCCCGCCGCTGTGCCATCGATGAGTTCGGTGCTCGTCTTATCGTGCCTTTCCTCCTCTAGCGATTGGATTGGCCTTTCTGTCGCTCACGTGCTTCTTGTTTGGAAGTGAGCAAACATGGCTGCGCCCACGACCGAAGTTGAGATAGTTCCAGTCAAAAAGCTTACAGGTAAAGGAAACATGTCGCTAATGAAACATGTAATGTGTCCTGTCGTTTCATGTTCGTTCAGTGTTTTATTAACAGTGTGAGTCAGATACAGTTTTACCGGCTTTCTTGCACGATCTAGTAGTAGAGATAACGTGATGCTTTAAATGTCTCAAATTCACACGACAACACGTCGTTGAATATCACAACTGATTCATTTTGAGATAATTACAACAATTCTTTTACAGTGCATGATTTCTGTCTTTAGTTTTAAACTTATCATGTTCCATGAACAAATAAACTCAGAGTTTGCTATTAGGAAAACATGTTGAAATTAGTCTGTTTTTTAAGCAAACGTGTATATGGAAAGCCGTCAGTTGGTATAATTACTGCAAAAACGACACCACGTCTTAAAATGCTTTAAACTATTTTCCTCATTCAATGGCTTTCCACTTTAAACTTTGCTTCCTTTTTTGAATAACTTAAAATAACACAAATTGGTTCTTCTTATCATATTTATTTGAATAGACTTCCTCTACTTTTTGTCAGAATTAAAAGTAGACTATCCATTTGCTTAAGACGTTTATTAAATGAAAAGGAAGTGCTAAGGAAATGGGCTGGTTATCTGTGTAAGAGAGGACATACTTATGGAGATGTTTTTGCGAAAGAATTCTTGGCACCTCTTTGGGTCAAACTGACCTGACACCCTCCCTTCCCTTCTGTATGAAGCACAAAATTGGACCAAATATGACTTGGGAATGATGCTGTTTGGACAGATAAAAACGACATCTGATGAATTGGCTTATTCGACAATCCTGAAATGGAGCAGATGTTGAGGTCAAGAGGTCCCGAATATTTTCAAGGAAGTCCAACACACACTCAATGTCGGAGGGTGCCAGGATCCTCACGTAAATCAAGGGTAGCAATGCCATTGGTCGAAACTTTCCAACTTACAGCAGTGAAGATGAGATTGTATAAAAAAGGGTGATGTTAAGAATACATGGAAATGGGTGTGCTGTGGTGGGGCAGGGGTTAAGCACAACCCTTAGTCCTCGACGTGGCTGTCGAGGGTTCGATTCCCGGCCTTTGCAGCATGTCTTTCCCAATCTCTCATTACCAAGTTTCCTGTCAATTAACTATCAAATAAAGGCTACTAGAGCCAATAAAACCTTTTAAAAAGAATACAAGGACATTTTTGGTTTTTGTATTGATGAAGCTGTAAGAAGTGTGTAATAAATCTCCTTACCCGTCTAAGGCCAAGCAGCAAGGTCTGGCGTCCATTATTCCTTTTACTTATATGTTTGGGAGTTTAGCCACTTTTCAATTCTCCAACATCTGTTGTAGATGCAAGAGAAGTACTAGTTTTGAGTAAATTATTATAATTTTTTTAAATTCATTTTGAGATAAAAACAAAAGAAGAAGAAATCAGCTAATTGAACTTTTTAAGCATACCATAACCTCTTATGTTGTTCAGGGACGGGAAAAATAGGCAAGCGTTTAACAAAATATCCATATCGGCTAGTATTTTATTGCTCTTATTGATCACTGTAGACTGTGAAGATACAAAATGCGTGTTTCAAAGAGTAAGATCAGCAATCATATTTTTACACAGAGTCAGTCAGGCTTTTAATAAGAACTAAACTTGAGAACTTGACAACAGTTTTTGTGTTTAGATGACTGTAACTCATCATATAGAAAAATAGAGCAATCTTCTCGACAATGTCTCCAAATGTCTCACTCGACTCTTAACCGGAAACATGAGCATGTAGCCACAGTTTTGGCTCTTCTGCATTGGCTGCCAGTTTCTTACCTATATTATTGTTTTAATTCTTTTATCGTTTCTTTTTTTTTTTTTCTTTCTTCTTTTTAAAGTTATGAACGGCCTTGATTGCGCCGTGTCTCCATAATGATGTTGTTCTTTTCCAGAACACTTTGATTAAATAATAAACTGCTCTTACATGTTCCCAGAAGCACACATAAAAGCAGAGGAGACCGGACATTTGCTGTCACTGCTCCTTTCTGTGGAATATTACTGGAACACCTCCCATCACTCCCTATAACAATTTTATTCTTCTAATGCATTGTGATCCAGGTATCTTACCTGTTTAATTTATTGTGTTTTATTCTGATGTCTTTTCATCTGTATTTTATTTTCTTATGAATACCGCACAAAACTTTGGTGCAGTTAATATCTGTTCTTAAAGTGCTTTATAAGTAAAGCTGGTGTAGATTTGTCATCTGTCTCTGAAAATGTATTTCGTCTACAACAGAAATGTAGACGAAAGCTCATATGATTGGTGGTGGTCGGCAGTGACCATGTTGTGAATCACACTCATGTTTTCTAGTGTTGTCCAATTATTAACACTTTCTGGGATAACGTTTTCCTAAATATATATATATATTTAAAAAAAGCATTCCGGAAGATCCAAAGTTTGCCATCCTAGAAGCCATTCCTGTAGACTTGGTTGAAAAATGGCAAATAAAAATGATTTAGTGTTATATTCAGCCTTATTTGTTGTTGCAGGGTCTTTTTTTTTTCTTTTTTAGTTTTCACTGTTTCAGTAAAAACAGCTCCTTGTGCTGGTTGTTCATCGTAGCTCAACAATTCATGTGTGCTGCTGTGTTTGAAACTAAAGTGATTTCTCAATTCCATACCATTTTTTCCCTTATTTCAAACTATATGATGTAGACGATCTTTTAAAACATTTTAAAAAAAATCTTGATTGTTTTCACTTTAATAGAAATGTATTTACACCCATCCCCCCTCAGAGCCCACAAAAGGGTAAAAATTTTATTTAAAATCTTTTTTAAAGTAAAAACCTGATAAATGACTATTATTTACATTAGCTATCTATAAATAATTCTTTTAGATTTCAGTTTGTGATTCAAACAGTAATACATTCTCCATCTTTAAAAAAAAAAAGAACAATGCATAATCTGGAATAATGCGTTTGTTGTATGCTCTGTTTAAATGTAAACTTGTACAATAAAGCCTGGAAGAGATGTTTTAGGTGATGTATTTAAATTTAGATTTCCCATTTATACATTGATGTTGTCACTGAAATTACATCTCTACCCTAAGTATTAGGGTTTTTTCCAATTCTTCTCTGATTTCAGTGAATTTTAAACCCATCAGTAATTTGTGGAAATCTAATTTAAGTGACGGTTCCTTCTCTGTAATCTGCTCCTCCCACACACCGGTTGTTAATGTTCTGCTGTTGGTCATTTTGTATGATTCACCCGGTTTGTTTTTTCAAACTGATAATATATCAATGATCACCTTTCCTCTGCAGCGCGGGGCCCTCGACGGGTAGCCAATCAGATTCCAGATGAAATCCTCCAAGACCCTGAGCTACAGGAAGCCATCAAGGTCCTGCCGTCAAATTACAACTTTGAGATCCACAAGACTGTTTGGAGAGTGAGACAAGCAAAAGCGAAGAGAGGTGATTCTTTTAATCTTCCTTTAGACAATTTGTTCATTTTAATTTCTATATTTACACTTTCGACTCAATATTTACTTTCGAGATGAAAGTGTAACAGATGTTAAATAGTAATATGGCAGGTTAGGATGGTCTTACCTTATGACAAATATCATGTTTACACTTATGTGTCTCCATGTGCTTTACTTTGAAGAAGTTTGATTCTATCGCTGAGAATTGCTTAATTTCAACAATGCTTAAAGAAAATGAATCTGTAAGTTGAACTCCTTTGAACAAATGATGTTTTAAAAGTGAACACATTTTAGCTTATTTTTATTTTAATAATTTAAAGCACCAAAACAAGTTTGGGATTTTTAGATGTCGAGTATGGTGATTTGAAAAGAAAAGCGTGTTAAAAAGCAGTTCTGTATTGTAGGCAGACTACATGGCGCTCATCTAATGGAATAAATTTAATTTTTGTTATTTCAATCAATTAGTGAAGTTTAACTGCATAGCACATTACAACAATGCGGCGGTTCAAAGAGCTCTGCATTGTGAAAACCATAAGTTATATAGTTAACAGTTGTGAAAACTAATAACAGATTTACATTTTGGCAAGTACCATGATTACATCGAATATGTTGGTCAATTATCCAGTTATTATGGCTCAAAAGCAACTTTAAGTATGCAGGTTTGTAGTCTTGATTTAAAGGAACTCAGTGTTTCAGCAGTTTTGCAGTTTTATCAGACTTATTGAGATATGACTTGGTGCAAAAGACTTTAGAAACAAAGTGAGCATCAAGGAAACTTCAGATTATTTGTTTTTTTTTGTCTGTTTTGCACTTTTCTCAGAAATGTTACATAAGTGTATTACTTAGAAGAGATAAAACTGTTAGAAATTTCCCTATTTTCTGCTAAAATGTTGAGTTGCATGGAAGATTTCACCAGTAGCTCATGATTATTTCATAAATATAACTAGATTTGTGTTACTGCTCAGAGGTAGGGGACTTTTAGATTCCATTGCATTTGCCATTTGATGCAGAAAGCCATTTTAAGGTAAAAATGTTTGAAGCCATATATGAGTGTGTTTTGATTTAGCTGACTTTGATAGCTGCTACTGCGCAATTTCCCACCTGCAAGATGTCCTTTTTTAAAAAGGTTACCTTTGCCTCCACTGACAGTAAGATGAGAATTTCTGGAAACTGCCTCAGGACGAATAATCCACCAAACCAAATGGGAAACGTAGTATCTCTGAGCCATATTCTCCCAAAAAAAAAAAAAAAAAAAAAAAAAAAAAAAAAATATATATATATATATATATATATATATATATATATATATATATATATATATAATGTGTGTGTGTGTGTGTGTGTGTGTTATACCAACAAAAAGCACATTCAGGGTGGCTTCTTTTGAAGATGGTTTAAGCTCCATGTTGCTGTAATTTTACAGAAAGGTTTTTTTTTTTTTTTTTTTTTGCACTCTGCTCCCTCTTCTGGGTCACTAAACCGAAGCAAAATGCTTTTCACGTGCACTTCATGTCCTGTGTGCTTTGGTGTCAGTTAACACTGAATTTGTAAATGGAACATGTTGGCCTTTTTTGATCTTTAGAGTGATGGCACTCCCATAGGAACTGCACTCACTCTGAAGCTGCTAGTGCCCCAACTCAGATTTTCTTTTCTCCTCACTGTCCTTACAGGAAAGTTTCTAAGCACACCACCTGTGAATGTAGTCTCCTCTTGAATAGGTATGGAAAATAGAGTATGGCGGAAATAACATTGAATTGCCAGACTGAATTCTAACATTTATTTAAGAAAATGTAATTTCTAAAAAAATAAATGAATAAAATTCATCAAACGTGTTTTGACATGATAGATAAAGTTTGGTTATAGATCTTTTTTTTCTGTTCTCAATCTTAATTTGCCTAGTTTACTGCATCATGTTGGTTGAAAAGTCTGGATATTACAGTAAATGAATGTGCCTAAAAGATAAAATGGAAATAGTCTGAAAAAGTATGGAATTTTTAAACAGATCATGCTTATGAATGCTTATGTAAACACGTTTGTTTTCACTGTGTTTTCTGTAGCTCACTATCACCCGTATGTAAAAGGTCAGGTTTATGTTTTTGTCAACTTGTAGTTTTTTAGGTTTTACTCCAGCATTTCTCAATCCCATAAAGGCTCAATTCTGTTGCTAACAATTGTATTTCAATCGCTGAGTATATATTTTTCACTTTCCATTACTGTCAACTTTGTAATACATCATAAAATTGACATTTCTCAAGTCTAATTCCTTCATTTCCCACAACCTGGATTGAAACCAGGAAGTTTGATTAGCCTGTTTGGCTCCTAGCCCTGTTGCTTCTCCACTAGGGGCCACCGCACACCTGTTGCGACTAGTTGTGCCGACTCTGAACAATACCAGCTGGGTGTTGTTTGGTTGAGCAGTTTACTGTACGGAATCATAAAATCTACCTTTGCATGGACGTCCTCATTGAGTCCTCAAGTATTCGCAGCCCTCCATTGAGTGAAGTATGCCAGAGTATATGAGGTCCTCATGGTGTCAACTGCAGACCTTGTTCCCACTTGGTCTTCCTCTATGGCTTGGTTTCCATTACAAATGTAGACAAAACTTTTTTGTTTTTGCTGTTTTTATCTCTAAAACGCAAATTTCTTTAATGGTTTTTTCACAATTGGCTTGAGAGCCAGTGAGCGGTGGGCCAGTTCTATTTCCAGTTCAGTACTAGTTCTCTGCCACCACCACTTGTAATGTCACTTATTTTTTGTATTTCTTCTATGAAGGCGCAATCGGTATGTTCTCTGTCGGTAAAACTTGAGTTATTCAGAGGGCAAGAGCAATAACAAATTTTGCTGGATGATAAATTGTTACAGTGATTATTTTGATAAAAGATAAGATCGTAGTTAATGAGACCATTTTCAAGCAATTATATAGAGAAGGGCAGAGTAATATATGTTTGGCCACTTGAATTCCAACCAACTTTAATTTTCTAAAGAACACTTAACACTGAAACTGGAAGATATTTTAAATATCCAAAATAAAACTCAAAATGCAAAACAATTACTGAAACAGAATAAAAACCACACACTTAAAATAAATAAAATGGATTATGATGTCTCTAAGGACAAAATTGCTCTTCAAAAAATATTCATCATTAGAATGAAAATGATCAAGCTAATTTTAATTTATCCTGTGATTAAAGGGTTGTTTGCTCCGCAATTACTTTCAGGTTGCAAGCAGCTTGCTTGCTTCTTGTTCACATATTTTAAAATAATTGTAAACTTTACTGTTACATGACATTTTTCCAAGAAATGTGTAATATTTGTCTCCGATTTAGGTTTTAACGTATCACAGGTACAAACTGAGAGGTAATTATTCCAAGTATATATATATATATAATATAAAAAGGCTGTCTGCTCCAGGAGCTCTCCTAGCAGATTGTCATTTTACCTGGCAGTCCTACAGAACTTGGTGAGGCTTATTCTTATATATATATATATTTTCTGTGTCCAGTACATTTTCCTTTCCCAAAACAAAACCCTGGGCCCATCTGGGAGCCACATATTTTGGTATCTTCTGTCTTTATAGCATTTCCACTTTCTACTCCCACACAGTGCTCCATGTATGTTTTGACTTCTATTAATACTTGTTTTTTCATCTACCAGCATAAACCTGAAAAAAGCCAAATATTTTTCGCCAATGTATGTGATCCTTCTGTCCCTTATTGTCATCAGTAGAGATATGCGAATTGTATGCCAAAAGGATTACATCATCGTAATTATTTATTTTTAAAGCACTTGCTGTTGGGAGTTGCAGTGTTAGGTTTACTACATCCTGCTGCCTTAGCTTTTTTTATTTATTTATTTGTTCTATCTGTGCTCATCCGTTCTCTGAACTCAAAGAGCATAACTCACCTTATCACCTTTGTTCCTTTGTTCCTCTTAGTGTCCATCTGTTTCTTTGTCATCCTTTGAACTCTTGAGTCTCTCACAATTTGTTAAAAATTTGGAACAGAAGAAGAACACATGATAGAATCTAATACTGACCATCTAATAACTTTGGTTTATATCGGCTGTGAAGTAAAAAAAAACAAAAAACAAACAAAAAAAACTTGAAAAAATAGTTGATCCTCTGTGCCATTTGACACAAAATTACCCGATTTAGGATTAGGTTTAGATACTACTTTATTGATTTGTCCCCACATAGCACACATTAACAAAAATAAAAATAAAAGCAAAAATAAAAATAAAAAAAAACACTAACAATGTGTAGTGATGGTCTTAAACACACACACACGTAGCTCAGTAGATTGATAAAAATATACATTTTTATCATTGAAGTTGTGCATTCATCATAAAATACACAACTTTAGAGACAATGTATATACTAAAAAGTTTGTTTGGTAAAGGAAATAAACCATGTAGTCGGATTCTTGGAAAAAAAAAAAATCTATTCTCAACTATTCAAGTCAACCATTCAACTTTGAATCAAGAAATGGAAGTGCTTATTTGCATAGCAGGAAGGCTTTCCCAAAGTGCACATTTGATTGGCTGCAGCCACTGTATATGTTGTTTTCCTTCTTGATTGCTAATAAAACAATAGTTTGGCTTACTCTTTTATACACAAACTGCATATTGTATTTTTTACGTTACGTTTTATGTTTTTAAAAAAAATGACATTGGAAATATATTTATGCTTTTCACAATTTTAAATGGAAAAGTTTTTATTGGGGCATAGCTTAGCAGTGACTGACTTGCGTCACGGTTCCTGAACGGGAAGGAGTTGTTCGAAGGGCTTTTTTGGTTAGAAAACTGGCTTTTATGAAGAGGATTTTCCCACACTTTGGTTGTCACAGCTGCAGGGGATTAATTAATTACCATAGCAACAGAATACAGAGCAGGGCACAGCAGCTGCTCAGGACTGCAAAGATGCCATAACTGTAGTTCTATCTATGGGCAAGACTCAGTTAAAAGAGTGGCCACAGCAACATGTCAGAACTACAACATGGCGGAACTGTCAGCTAAACAGAAATTACTCTCACCCTGTAGGCCAGAGACAGATGAAGTTGGCAGGGGATTAATTACACAGAGCAGGCAGGGCACGCCATGTCTGTATTTCTAACTGTGGCCAACTCTCACTTAAAACAGAGGGCTGAGGATCATGTTAGAACTACAACATGGCAGAACAGTATGTTGCTATAGAGGAGGATTTAACTGGTATTTACAACTACTTGTGTTTTGAGCATTATTCAACTGATTTAAACACTATAACTATTACAAATGGGGTTAGTTTGGCAAGTTAAAATTAAGCTGACAGAAAATTCCAAAATAAAAGTCTTGAAGATTATTACATCATAGAATTACTTTTTTGGCCATTAGATAACTGGTTTAACCAAACCACTGTTGCACATGGCATTAGTGTTGACATTTCAAATGACAATTACTACAAAATGTCAAAATAAAAGCCTCAATAATACTCTCAGGTAAGTGATAATATTAGCTTTTATGATCTTTTTTCCTCAATATAGTTATAATATTAGATTAGAAGATAATAGAAGATATAATATTAAAGTGTTTTTGACATTTTGCTTATGGTGTTTGGTCAGTGTCCTTGAGACCGACGCTGAGTGTTTCAAGTATAGAAACTCTGTCTCCAGCATACTGTCTGACAGAGAGAGCCAGCCCAGGTTCAGATAATTAATTACCATAGCAACGGGTCCCAGAAAAAGGCAGTGAGTAGTCTCACAAACAGGTGCCGAGGCAGGTCTCACAATGCATTGTGGGAAGACTAAATATTTCCTTTGACTATTTCTATTTTGCTTACATAAAATTATTATTTCTCTGAATTTTTGTGTGTGAATTAAAATCCTTCGAATGAAGCTTGAAAATTTTTGAGAAATAAACAATTACCGACTGTCTTTATTTTTTTTTATTTCGGACTGTGAGTGAGGACCACATGTGCGAAGCTTATAGTCGTCAGTCTCGGACTGAATTTCATTGAACACTGGGTTCAGCTGTTGCAGTGACTAGATCATCCATAGAAATCTGGTGATGGGTCTGGCAAGAGCTTCAGTCATTTCACTTTGGTTATTAACAGTGTCACACCCATTAGTATTTGTAATACTGACTTGTAATCAACAGGTCCAGCTGTGCGAGTTTTTGCACCACCATAGGCAGTGCAAAAGTAAATTTTAAGTAACATTTTGTGTCAGGCTATAGATCTGACTTGCGCAAGCCAGAGCATTATCACTTCACTTTCAATGAGCTTTGAGATAGTTTTAGTACTTAACCATGTTTAGTATACTGAATAGACTAAGTCAATGACAGACAACATGCTAGTGATGCCAAACATGATACTGATAGCAATCATCCTAAGATTAGAATTTTGGCTAATTTCACCTTATGCATTAATTTTAACAAAATTAAGGGTGCAAGTACAGCGTCGTCAACATGTTTCTGACTCTCCACAAGTTTTTGACTACAATTTAACTTAGCTTAGCATTGATGCTAATATTAAGCATCAGAACGTTTTTCTTACTTATTAGCAACGTTTTTATAGTGAATGGACGAAGTCAATGGCAGACAGCATGCTAGTGATGCCAAACATTCTACTGATAGCAATCATGCTAAGATTAGCATTTTGGCTAATTTAACCATATGCATTAATTTTAACAAAATCAATGGTGCAAGTAAAGCTTCGTCAACATGTTTCCGACTCTCCACAGGTTTTTGACTACAATTTAGCTCTGTTTAGCATTGATGCTAATATTAAGCATCAGAACGCTTATTAGCAATGTTTTCTATACTGAATGGAGTAAGTAATGACCAACAACATGCTAGTGATACTTCACGTGCTACTGACGATTCATGCTATTATTAGCATTTTGGCTAATTTCACCTTATGCAACATACTAAATGGTACAAGAACATGCTTCTGACTCCCCACAGGTTATTGACTACATTGCAGCTTTCTTTAGCATTATTGCTAATTTTTAGCATCAGAACGCTTTTTTAAAAATCCGACGGGCACACTTTGGCATGCCCCGTAAAATTTTTGCAGGAATTTTCTAGTTGGCATTACAACTGCCAAACCCTTCTTGCGATTGCTGATCAGCTTTCTATGTGTTCTTACTGCTGTTTTTTTTTTTTGATGAGAACAGTCAGAAAAATCCAAAACAAAACACTGAGATCAACATGAGAAACTAACACAATTAATGTGGACCACTTAATGTTCTGCGCAGATTGCACCTAAAAACGATGTATTTTTGGAACAAAAAAATGTCATGTTTTCATAAGCTGCTGTTCGTCTCCTGTTGGATGCTGTTCTAATATGTCAGTACTCAGCTGGTACCGGAACTATATTGCAGTGTCAGCTTTGTGATTCAGTGTTTTTGGCTTAGCTACGATATTCTTTTACATCTTTTAATTTAAGTTTTGCCTTGTTGTCTTCCAGCCTGTGTTACGTCAATCTAAAGGACTCAAAATGTAAATAATGTGATCACTTAGCGAAGTTTCCTCTCAAATTCCACTGAACTTATTTTAAGCCAACGACAGTTGCCTGTAATTACCGTTCTCTCTGGCTTCTGATGTTGTAGTTCATGGGGGAAAGAAAGTTCCAAAATGTATTGTTTGTGCTGGTGTAGGAAGGTTTTAGAATTCAACACAATGTTCGCAAGTACATAGTAATGAAAAAATGCAATATTTAGTCTGTATCACTCCAAACTATACATTAGATATGAGGTACATTGTGCAGCTCTTGTTTATAGATCATTCATTACATTTTATATTTTCTTCTTAACATTTGAGTTTTATTTCTATCAATAATGTTATATGCCTGAGATCATGTTTATTGGGAAACAATAAATGTGCCTAAAACCAAAAAAAACAAACCCAAACCATAAGTTCTTAGAAGGCAACTGGATTTCTAATCCTGTTTTTGAAAGTCCATTCTAGATTAGGGTGCTTATCTGTTGAACTGGTTTTTAAAGGAGCAGTATTAGGTAAAATCAACTTTTTTGAGCTTTACGTCATGTCATAATGTTATTCACTCATCAAAAACATACCTGGAGTGTTGCTTTGATTCTGTCATGCATTTTTGAGAAATCCTTTAATTTCCCGTGGCAACCAATCAGCTGTGCAAAACACCAGGGTGGACCTAGCTCCACCTTCAAGGACAGAGCTCCTCCTAGAAGTTGCAGTTTCCAAGCTTTCACCTCACAGAGCGCCCCTCCCCTGCAACTTCCCTGCTTGGCTCCTTCAGACTAGCCAGTAGCAATTGGCAAATTGATTGGTGGAACTTCGCATCAGCTGAGCTCAATATACGAGCTGCTTCTCAGTAAAACGCTGGAAAAAATGTTGTTGAAGGGTTAACAGAGGAGCCATGTTGTGATGACTTCCTGAAGGCAGAGTTTCAGAAAGAGCAGGAGTTTTTAAAGAGACAGAGGCCCAATTTCAAAGCATTACATTACAAAGTCAACATTTTTTTAAGTCATTTATGATATACATTTACTGACAGAGGTTACATGATTGTTCTATAAAATATCACCATCTGTGAAGACATAATACTGCCACTGTATTATTCTTGATGTTTTCCTTTTTATTATTTCTCTCTTCAGGCCACAGTCATACCTCGACCGTAGATGCCATTGGGGAATCTTTTTTGTTGCACTGTTTACGTAGGCGTTGTGTCAAATTATCATTACCATCAATGCATTAGTTCAAGGTTTCCTCGCAAGGCGTTGCATTGTAATTACGATGTCATTGTCATAAGCATTCATCTGACCTGTCTGTAGTTACATTTGTAGTCAATTTAAAGAAAAAAAAAAAACAATGTCGGTACAAGCTTGAAGTAAATGCTACTGTCGCTTTCATTGTGAGTGTTCTTTTTAATCACTGTCTTTTTATTCAAGTTTTTTTCTTTTTTACGTACAGGTAAGAGCCTGTGGATACAAAGGAATGAGAATTATGAATGTTTTTGAAAAAGATTGTCTTGGGAGACAAATGAGTAGACAGTTTGACTGCTGTAATATCTTGAGTGTTTGTTGTAGACCACAGACGAAGCTTTTAAGACATAAATGCCAAACCAACTGTGAGGCGTCCTGGTGGAAATGCTATTGTTTCAGGTTACTGCAGCAACGGCAAAGCTTCAGTTTCTAAACTCCTTTCACAGTCTGCATAATGTTGGGATTTTCAACGTCATTAGTACTGAGACTTATACTGCATATTTTTACTTACTCAGGTTATCTTAGTCTGATATTAACAAGTTTAAACGATTATCTGACAAAAACAGAAAAATGAACTGTGTTCCTTGAAAGCACGTAATAACGGACTTTATTTTTTAAATTATAGACAGTTTTAGTTTTGTTGTAAATTACCATAAAAAGTGTAACACTGACCAATTTAATAACATTTCCATTTACTTTTTTCAGCCTTTTTTGGCATTTACTTGAGAAGTTTAAGATTTAAACTTTGTCAGTGCTGTTGATTTTTGACATTTAAAAATTCATTACTTTACTTAATTCATTTGCTAAGGGATACAATCTTCCTATGTCTTTACTCGCCTCCTTCTGGTTATAAACTTCTGTGTGAAAACTTGGTAATCTCCTGGCTTTGACATCTCAGCGTGTTGTCTGCTGATAAATATATATATATATATATATATATATATATATATATGTTTTGTCCCTTTCCTGTCGTAGTTTACCTCTTGTTTTTGATTACCATAATCCGACAGGTAGCTTCCTAATCTCAACAGCTGTCGGAGCTACAACAACAGGTATGCCAACTGAACCTGTTGACCATCTCCTGATAATTCCTGTTGAAACTAAAACTTTGACCAAAGTGGTTCAACATTAACTGCCACATCTATTTAAGAAGAAAACTTTCTTACTTGTGTCTTCATGCTCCGAGTATAAATCCTTTCACACATCGGGTCAATAACGGCTATAAATACAGGTAGTGTTTTTGTTGAGGTAAGTCTTCGATGTTTGGTCTGTTGGGGCAGAAATGTTTCTCAAGTCGAAAGCATTTATAAAGCTTAGGTCTAAGCTTTAAGCTTGCACTCTCACTTCTAGCATCTGACTCACCCTTTCACAGGAACCAACGGACGGAGAAAGCTCTTTATTTTCAGTCCGCTATGGCAGAGGTGCACTCTGGAATCCTTCTCCGCTAATAAACTTGCCCTTTTCCATGTAATGACCCGTCTCCTTGCCTGCATGAGCGCCAGGTGATCCCTTAACCTTTCATCTGTAAGAAGCACTCCCGCTCCACCCCCTCTTGTTGCTCCGTCTATCACTCCATCCCGTGTACATCCCACCTCAGCCTGCTTGGCCCGTTGTCTGCTCCATCTTTTATTACTTCACTGAAGTGCTGAAATTGTTTCAGGCCAAGTCATGTAAAAAAGACCCCTTTGTGTACTGAATTCTGCGACTTCAAACTAAACGGGTTCACAGACACGTTGATGGATTTCTGGTAAAAAGATGTGACAGTTTACTGGCAGAAAATGTCATTGTTGATTGAAATAAAGATTTTGGTGCAAAGTTGCTCACACGGCTGTGTTGAAATTGATGGCAGACACCTCCCATGAAAACCTGCATTCTGGGTGTGTTTTTCAGAATAAACTCAGTCAATAAATGGAGCTCTATCTCGGTAAATTTGAAAGTCATCAAAGTTTTTCAGTTATGCAGTTCAAAAAAAGTGGGTACAGTGGGTAAAATGGGTAATGAACACATCACCAACTTTAAAATAAATGTATTTATACAGATGCAAATGACATAAAAGTTTTACTAGATGTTGGCAACAACCCATCCAATCCACATATGCAAAGAAATCAAGCAATACATGTACTTAAAATGTGTTATATAGATTCATCCTTTAAACCACAAATGTTCTATTAGCCCGTTCTCGGAAGTCTTTGGTTCTTTCTCTGAACTCTTTGGTTCTTGGGCTGCAGTTTGGCACATCCCTTGTGATAAGCCACTTCTGAAGCAGAGACAACATCAGAAGCCTCTTACCTGGACTAAGGGGAAAAAAAGAAGACTGGACTGTTGCTCAGTAATCCAAAGTAATCTTTATAGATCAAAGCAAAAATTAGCATTTCATTTGTTCAATCAAAGTCAAAGAGTCTGGAGGAAGATTGGAGAGCCTCAGAATTCAAGTTCTTTGAGGTCCAGTGTAAAGTTTCAACAATTAAAGCTCCCAGATACTTCATACGAAGCCAAACAGTCGCCGCAGAGTCATGTGGTTTTAGGACATTTGCATTTATGCACACCTTTTATAGAACACCACAGACCAGCTGTGGGACACCCCTCCTCATCCAGTATACGTCACGCCACTGCTGTCGGGAGATCCTCCTTACCTCAATTCATCCTTTTTTACAAAACGGTCACGGAACGAGCGTCGCACTTTCCTTCAGACTTCCTCCTCTGTGAACAACGATGTTACAGTTTTCATCCAGGAGTTAACTATTTGCCAGTCTTATTATTATTATTATTATTACTATTATAGTACTAGAGAAGGTTTGAGCAAATATGCATTATTCCTCACTGCGTCAGATAAAAATTCCCTGAAAAAGTATTCATCTTCTACAAATCCAAAAACCAGATAGTGGAAACGGACTAGTTAAGGAAAAATATCAACACTGCTGTCTGAGCTCATTTACGCATGAAACATGGCAACAAACTTCTGACCACTCAAACAACACTTCAAAATAGTTCAACCCGGGTCTGGTGTAGAGTTCGGCAGATAGATGCCTCACTACGGAGAAAATGGCACAATTTTCATCACACGTCGTCATGAGAACAGATTTTGGCACTTCAGATGAAGTATGTCAGGACCTTTAGTGATGATTTGGGGAGTCTTGTCATCTGTTGGTGGTGGTCCACTGTTTTTTAGACATGTCCAAGGTCAGCACAACAGTCTAAGAATAGATCTCTCTGCTGATGAGCTTACTAGAAGCACTGTTCTTATGTCCAGTGGGACCTGGGATCTGCACACGCTGCCAGAAGTACAAATACTTTGCTTTACGAACATGGTGTTACCGTGAAGCATCCTGCCTTGACCCGAACGCCACAGACAATCTGAAGTGTCGTCAAGAGGAAGATGAGGGACAACACACCCAACGGTCCATACAAGCTAAAAATAATTGTATGGACCATATGGATTGTGTGGAAATTCAAAGAAATTCAAAAGAAATGGAAATTCAAAGAAATTCTTTGAATTTCTAAGAAAATCAAAAACAGACAAAAGTGTTTGATCATTCGTCATTCCCTTTATCAGTTCATAAATGCAATCGCACTGATCCCAGGTCAGAGATTCAAGAGAAATTAGCTGGTTTTCATCACTGATTGATTTAACAGGACTTTTAATGTGATGTTAGCATTGAGTTAGAAAGAAAAGCCGCTTTCGCACTGCACGGAACGGTACGGAACGGAACGGTTCCGAGCGTGTTCGCATTACAACTTGCGACCGGTTCCACCCGGCCCCATGGAACCACAAGAGCTGTGGTTCCAATCGTGCCGGCCAAGCGGTTCTGCTTAGAACCAGCAGCTGATTGGCCGCTGGTTGTTATGGGGTGAGACGTTGATTTTCCGTTGACAGCTGGCTCTCACTAAACTGTATTTTATTTTGTAAAGAGTGCTCTTTTCAATATGTTTATTATTAATTTTAATTAGCAGTGGATTCGTCTCAATATAGTGCAATCACCTGGTCTAATGATGAGGTTTTTTTTTTCTCCGCTTACTCGCTAATGAACGAGTACAGCCGGCCGCTACATCGAAACCATTGTTTAGTTTCAAAAATAATGACGCCCGGCACCGCTTCGACAGCGTCCTCAGTGTAATGCGAACACAACTGGGCTGGAACCGTTCTGTACCGTTCCGTGTAGTGCGAAAGCAGCTTAAATGCGTTCTTCTTAAACCAAACTAAGTGATCTGGATTACTTACTGTAAAATATTAGTTTGAGCACATTATAACAATCACATATCACTTTTTATTTTGGCTGTACTTTTTGCACAAAGAGTCTGATTCTTTATTTTTGGTATCTAAAAATTTAATTTTGACCTAATTGCATTGGAGAGACCTTAATTTGTTATTACAGATGTGTGACCCATCAAATGACATATCCGGTTACCTCATTTGAAATATTTTTAAATGAATTTTGACTCGTCAAAATGTAACTGAAGACATCTTAAATGACCTTTTAGCATAGACAAAATGTAGATCCATTTTTAGATATCTAGAATGTAATTACGGCTAGTCAGGATGAACTGATTTTATGTTAAAAGGCTTGTCATACACTGGCCGCACTTTGTATGAACATATTTCTGTTCATTTAGTGTTTCACAAATTTTTCTCTCTCTCTTTTTTTGGTTTTACAACCTAACAGATCCCTGTTTTGTTATCTTTTATAAATATGTCTTAAGTTTAATATTGTGAAAAAACCACAGTTATCTGTTTATTCAGTCAGTATTTGACGCGGCTCACACAAAATAGTTAAAATATGTGCTTTTTTAAAAATTCTGCATAATTAAAAATTTAGTGCATCATGTTGTGAAAAGACGGTCGACCCTCTTAATATGAGAGAAACTCAGTTTTGTAACAAAGTGGCTGCTTGCTAATTAATTAATTGATCAATAAGATTTGTCCATTCACTAATTGATAACTTGCGACCCTTATAGATTACACTATTTAATCTGATTGACGAAATACAACTGTTGATTTCCGAAGAGAAAAATAACTAATGCTGTAAGTGCTCAGTTTGCAAAGGTTATCATCAACTAGATGTTTTCAGATGAACCCAGCTGCCTTATACATTTTCCTCATTTCTCTTTCTTAAGAAGTTTCATTTGCCAAAGCTCCCACATGTTTTCCAGCGAATGTAGTTCAGATCCCTTGTGTGCACCGAGCCAACTCACTTCTTATTAGTGAGGTTTTGATAGAAAACATGTGAAATATCTTTATCCAGTTTGTTTTTTTTCTTTAATATACTTTTTTTTTTTTTTTTTTTGAGAATTTTTCATTCAAAGCCGGTTTGTGTGTTTACATTAGTAGCAGTCATTTGTCTTTGAAGGAATATGCATAAAGGAAAGGGGCTCCCTGATTGCAGGCAGGGTGCAGCAGAGATGATAGGCAAACTGTGCTTCCGGGCACTTCTGCTTGTGTTTATTAAAATGGAAAAAAAAAAAAAAAAAGAACTAAAGCATGCCTGTCTCCGAGTCTGAGAAGAGACACAAACTGCTTAGCAAGGCCCTAAAATTAGATTTTTCTTTTAGGTTTCTCGGCTCATGTGTCAGTAAATCAACTGACCTCTTATTGTTGGGATCAGAGGGCCAAGTGAAAGTTAATTGGTTGCCTGACTTTAAGGGCAGAATGACTCAGCGCAACACATGACGCTAGTGGCGAGTTGTGAGCCGAAGTGATGGAAGCTGCTGTAATCGTTTTGGACTCTCCAGCAGCCCGTCACCCGCTAAAACCCAACCGGCAGCAGCAGAATTAATATTTCTCTGAAATGTCACCGTTAGCTATCAGCGTTGTAAACCAGCACAGCTGTGCCGTCCACGAGGTTTGCAATAACACGTCCCCCATTGCTGGGACACCAGTACGTAACCTCTGTTTGTCGTCTTCTTTTTCGTTTCAGTTGCTTTGCAGCTTCCGGAGGGCCTGCAGATGTTTGCTTGTGCCATTGCCGACATCATAGAGAGGTAAGCTGGAGGAACAAAACAGGTGTTTTATTGATTTATTTTTGATTATTGTTATTTGGGAGTGTGTGAACGAGTTGCAGGTGTAGAAGTCAAACCAGCAGCATGTAACCTCAAACTCGCCGTGGGCACTTTTTACTCATTAGCAGCCTGAGAGCATCGTCGTAACGCCGCGCCTTTGACTCAATCACCAGTTCAGCAGAAAACGAGATGTGATTAAGCTGTGTTTTTTGGGGGGGGTTGGACCGAGCAGATACCGGAGCTCCCGTTGCTCTCAGTTGGAGTGAAGGGAAGAGTTATCATTCTTGTTAATTACATCCACGTTGGCCCTAATGCATCAAACAGACTTCATTTTATTTTTTTTTATTATATATTTTTTTTCTTCTGCAGGAAGGAGGATTTCACATTAAACATATTGTAGCTTCTACAAGTATTTTAGTTTTTTGTATTTTGATATTTTTGTTGGAATTGCATATGATTGGCAAACGCAACGTAAGGCTGCAACTGTTTTACTAACCAATTATTACGTTGGTTATTCTAACAATTAATTGACTAATTTGACAATTGATCAATTAATCAGATAAAAAAAAATTGCCACATTCTGCAAACTTTTCACTACGGTCTTTTTTATACAATACTGTAAACACATAAAATATGCAAATAAACAGATAATTTAATTCCTTATTCAAATAAAAAAACATTTTGTTGTCAAAAACACACCGCTAAAATATTCCTTTATTCAGCAAAGGATTCATCTTCATCTAAAAATAATACTTGTAACATCACCATGTGAAAAGCTCAGCTTTTTGACTTAGCATCAATGCAGTCATGATGCTGATCTGTTGGTTACTTTTTGGATTCACTGATTAATAATTGGACATCAAATTGTGCTTAGTTGGAGACTTTTTTTTTTACAATATTTGAATTGGGTGAAGTTAGAAGTATGCCACTTAGGTAGAACATATGTACAGAAAAATAAGTTTTGTTTTTTTTATTTTTAATCTTAAATGCAAAATGTATATACAATGGGTCAACACATCCAATGCTGCAATGGAATGGTTTGGATCAAGGCGTTTTTATATGTTAAAAGGGTCCAGTCCATACCTAAAATCTAATTTAGAATAATGTCAAGAGTTGAAAACATTGATTTCCACAGACTGGGAGTGACTGGCAAAACTTTCTGTTACCACTTGTGGAAACTCATTAACTGGTGATCCACGTTTTGATGTTTCTGTTTTGTAAAACATTTTGAAAACCATATTTCATTTTCTCTCCACTCCACAATTATGTGTTCATTTGTCATATAAAATCCCAATAAAATACGCTGAAGTTTCCAGTTGTAATATGACAGAAATGGGGAAATGGGACACGGATGCTTTCGCTCCGTGTTGTAATGGTCCGCCGTATCCCAACTCTGGTTCTGGCTGCTCTCCAGTAAATTAGATTTTGTTTTGTAGTGCTTGTAAAAAAAGACACATTTCACAACACATTTGAGCAAGTGGGCCATAATGTCCTTAAAACATCTTTTTTTCTCTCTCTCTCTCTTTTGCTCTCCCCCTGCTGCTGTTCCTGCGGTCTCATTTTGCTCTCAGCTTGCCCTTGTTTCCCCAGGAGCGGTGCCTGTCATGTGTTCTCTTAAAGAAAATGGGTGCTATCATTAAACACTTAGTGTGGATTTCTTTCTGCGTTTTGTCAATTGAAACCTGATTACAAAATGGACAAGATGAACGATAGAGTGCTGGGAGCTCCTATAAACTTTTCAGGGCAAGTGGGGTATTTGATTTCATGCAGGAAGCTTAGATCACATCAGTTTTAGTGTGTTAAGTTTGTTCTTGATTACACGTGCTTTATATTACGATGCCTTGCTGCACTTATTTAAAATATAAATAGTAAGACCTCGCACTCGCTAAGTGTTGAGCCTTGTCTTTCTGTCGCTACATTTTTATACATCATCCCTTCTTACACTGTAATGCTGTTTATCCTTACTGCTCCTCTGTAAGGCATCTGCTGTTTCTCTATCTCCTGTTCGACTTACAGTCAGTTCTGCTTCTTTAACACAAATAAGATAGAGTGCAGTTTTGATGATAGGCTCTGGTCTTATCAGCCCTGCTGCTATCAGACTGAGAGCTGCCAATATGTACCGCGGCGCGCTCAGACGGCACATCTGTGCAGTCCACACTGATGCTACGTGTTCGGACGTCCATCACAGAATGCTGCTAATTCGGCCTCATCTCCTCTAATGAGAGCAATTAGCGGACACTAATTGCTTTTCTGACTTACTTTATAGCTCGTCTTTTATCATTTGTCTCTCAATGTTTTCCACCTTCTCGTCGCCATCTGCATGGTTTCTCCTCCACACTGCAAAGCAGAAAATATCTTTTCTCTTGGATAGTTTTCATTAAGATCTGCTGGACTACTCATGCTTTTTTTTAATTTCTTAATAGAGATCACAGCAGACCCAAAGTAAGCAGGTTTCTAATGTTTAAAAGTTAACTTAAATTATTATAATTTAAGGTTGTTTTTATTTTTAAGAAAACAGATGGTTCTAATTGGAGGTGTACCGATCAGATACTAATATCTGTATTGGTCCCGATATAAAAAAAAAAAATCTAGATTAGTGACAATGTGGCTGATCTATAAAGGCAGATCTGTTCAGTCTAATTCTATGCTTTGTGCTCTGGGTTACTTCATTCTGTATTTAATTTTATTTCAAATTATACAGGGTGGCCCATGAAAAAGTAGCCCATGTTACTACAGTATTATTGGCGGCCTTCCATAAAGAAAGAACCAACTTGAAATGCCAAAATCTTTACTCACTCTTTACAGAAAGTGCCCTTAGAGTGAGGATAGCCTTGATAACAATCTCGGCATGGCACATAAAATTTGACAGATTTTTTCGGTGGATTAACCCATAGGTGAAAGTTTTCTGCTTCTGGATGTTTAATTTGACACCCTACTCCTCCCACCTCCACTGATAAAGATTGCTTACTGTTCTGCTGTGATGCCATGGAGCTGTAGCTCGTCATGTTAAAACTAAGAAAAGATCACAGGACGGAGCATGACAAATATTTAGAAGCATCTAGGCAGCAAAAAAATGTTAGCATGTTGCCACAACGTAGCGCTGACCTCGTCTCACCCGCAGATGTTTAGTGTTACTAGAAGTCAAAATAGCATCATATGTTGGACCGATTTGTCATCCCTATTACTAACCCCCTGTTACATGGACAGGGCTGAGATCCATATTAAAATCAGGATAAAAAAGCTTAAGCAGCACCAATAGTTAGGAGCTTCAGCTGGAGGGATTGCTAAGTCTTAATGAGGACAAGCTCTTGTGAATTATGATGTGCTTCGTCCAAAACGTGTAACTTTTTACATATGCACGTTTACAATAAATAATAATGTAACAAATAATGTGTATTGAGTTGTTTTGGCATATTTTTGTTCAGTATTTGAGCTAGGAAAAAAATATGCTTAAAAGGATGATCTCTCAAACAGTTGTACTTAAATGCAATGTAGCATTGTAGGAAAAAAAACAAAATGGAAAAAAAGAGAGGCAAGAGTCACAACTAGCAACAAATGACAGAAATTAAAGAACTCATTGATGTTCATTAGAGCAGTGATCTGTTTGTTCCAATGCTCAGCCTCTTTTATCTGATTCTCTTTGTGCCAATTTATATAATTCAGTCCGCTGCCTGTGGTGACAATGTCATATGGGTTCAAAGATTAGTTTAGAGTCAGCTCTCACAGGCGAATGAGAGAGGAAACTTTCTAATCAAAACCAATAATGCTGTGTAGGCTGCCAGTAATGTGTGCGCTGGTAACTGCACCATTATATTTTATTGTGTGTGATAGTTTTCCTGTTGCCTTGTTCTAGGATTGAAAGGTGCTTTTATAAGCTGGAAGCAGAATTTACTGAGAGAATCTCCGACTGCAAAGAAATATAAATGCCCTGGCTAATAACGCTCCCTTTCAGATATTCAGTACATGCCATAAAGGGCTTTGAAGGGTTTTTTGTTCTCCAAGGCCCTTCTCTAGCAGATGCCATCTCATGATTATTGGGGTGTGATAAGCATCATTAAAGGGCTTTTATTTGACTTTGTTTTCCAGAACAGTACAACAGATTCTACAGTCTAGCACAGCTTAAAATTTTTTGCAGGTTAGGGCTGCACTGTAGGCTGGTAAAAACCAACTCCTTGTTCTGCGCTTTGCTCCGTACAGAGGGTCTGGGCTTTCAGCTACTAAAAACGATTGTTTCCTGGAGGTGTGGACTCTGACGTTTTAAACTTTACTCAACTGCAAGCGGTTGCCCATGACGTGTGTAATTCTCCAGTTTGAATTACTGGAAATTACATCCTCTGCAGTGAAGAAAGAAATGCAGAGACAAACGAACGGCTGTTAATGCTGATTCAATATTTGGAAGTGTGGCCAAGGCGGACAGAACGACTTTATTCACTTCCTCTGCTGCTGATGCTAAAACTACAGGCAGACTACAATTCTAAAATTGCTCAGAAAGTTGACGTCATTGTTCACTTCTTCTGTTTGCTGATTGGCCAGGCAGTCTATTTGAAGAATCTAGCTCAATGGGAGAAATCCCAGGTGTAGCACAAAATGAAGACTAAAATCAAGTGGAATTGTGTAGGAAGGCAATGGTCAGGCTAGCTGTGCAGTACCATGAAAACATTAAAAAATGTATCAATATCGGTACAACAGCTGCTAAAAGAAGAAAATATAATTTAAAAGCACGTGTTGGCTAGATATACACAGAACTGTGTTTTTAGCCCCATTTTGTTCATGTTCAGAACTTTTGTCAGCCGTGGTTGAAGTGTGAAGGTGCTTTTTAGATAAAGCATTATGTTAGGCCTAGACCAGGCCTAACATAATGCACGTGAGTTTTTGTCCAAAACCACAAGATCTTTTAGGACAGAAATGCTTGATGGAAAATGTTGCTTCTATTAGTGGAGCAGCTATTTATTAGATTTAAAAGGCAGTTACTTTTTCCACGCTCTTGTAAGTGTGATGAAGGAGCAAAACGATGAAGATAACTTCACTATGACATCACTGTATTGTACACAATACTGGGCAGCAGCAGCTTCCCCAACATTGGAATACTTTGAACTTATAAAATGTGAGTGAGGAAAAACGAAGGAAGACGAATGAGTAATCCATATTTGATGTACAAGCTTGTACAGTCACCAAAAATAATCATCCTTACTTAATCAAATCTTCAGCCTCTTCAGTAGATAAAACCTACAGATGAATAGAAAATCAAAAGTACCAAGGGAGCTTTGTTAAAAATAGGTCTAAAGATATAACAGTGACTGAGCCTACGTGTTGATTGAGATGGCCAATAATCCATGGCATTTATTTCATGGCATGAGTCATTGATCTGTGGTTTGGAACAACCACAAAGTTACATGGTGTATAACATTTAAAGAACCTCTGCCAATTATAAAGACTCAGGACAAAGCTTGAACAGTGTTGAAAAACGCACAAAAATGTATTCACCAAGTTTGTATTGAAACTGGGGTAATGCTTTATTTGAAGATATTTGGATAAGACTGACATAACAGTGTCATAAACTTGACATAACACCTGTTATGAACATGTAGGAGGAATCTTTATGAATGCTTATGACTGTTGTCATGAAGTGTCATTCGGTAAATAGTGACACTTTCGATGCGAAATTACACTGAAAATTCCATAAAAAGTGAATTAAAAGTGTCAACTTTGCATTATTAGGCCAATAATGACTCTTATAATGCAAAGTTCTATGAAAATATTCAGAAAAAGTCAATTAAAAGTGTCAACGTTGCATTAAAAATGTTATACCAAATAAAACTTTATAACAACAAACATTTGTGAAAACTTCATGATCATAACAGGTGTTATGTTATGTTTATGACACTGTCATGTCAGTCTTATGCCCACCCCTTCAAATAAAGTGTTACCAAAAAAATATTTAGGTAATTTTTTATTGCCATGTCGTCCGGCTCTATTCCCCATGTGACGAGTCTATTGTTGGAGTGACTTTGGCCCTCCATTTTATGTTGGAATCAGTTAATCGCAAGGTCACTGGGGATGTTTAAGTTGACCCTATAGACCTGTTACCGTGGGAACCAGATTTCAGATAAGCTCCAGGTTGGTAGATAGAAAACAAAAAAAGAAAGGTACAATGGACAGAAATTGATATAATAACAGCAATGACTGATGTTGCATACAACGTTCCCTTTAGGTATCCGAGAGAGATTTTTCTAATTAAGATAAGAAGTTCAGCATGGCATCAATAACTCAAATGTAAAACCATTTGTGGCACATGTGAGTTAGTCACAATAACAAATTTTGCAGGACGATAAATTATCCCTGTATTTATTGCAATAAATTATAACATTGCTATTTTGAGTCCATTTTCAAGTCATTTATTGATTAAGGCATAATAATGCCCTCTCAAACATAAATAAACTTTTGTAGAGAACACTCCACACTGGAACTGAAAGATGTCTAAAATGTCCAAAATTAAACTCATAAACCAATAATGATAAATAAACCGGAAATAAAAGCACACACAACCAAGACCATAAACAAAATTAATTATTAATTCTCTGCAAACAAAATTTCCCTTCAAAAAATAATCATCAGAATGGAAAATATTGAGTTCACTTTAATGTGTCATGAGATTAATTGCGTGTAGTGACAGCCTTACATATGAGAATTATATGTTCAATGATTCCGCTGGTTTGGATTCACTATCTGTTGAACTGTCTGGGAATTGTTTGGTTGACAGGGTTATTCAGTCAAAAGTGTGATTGAAAGCCGTCCCTCTGAGACCCCCACTGTCACACCGTACCTGTTTTCCATCTGTCTTCATCATGCCAACCCTTGGTGACGGCCAAAATAACCCCCTAAATGGCTCAAATAAAAGCTATGTCAAGTGCTGTGTGTTGGTAAATCCAGAAACAATATAAGCACACACAACACCCCACACCCCCTAGACATCTCTACTTCCTAGCTGTCGACATCCATCAGAATAGATTCCCTTCTGCACAGCAGGTTGAATCATTTCAGTGAGAGCAGCAGCAGCCACAGCCCACAGCCTCTTGGGGTAAATGTCAAGTCTAGCATTAGGAAGAAGCCTCGCAGGAGACTCCGACGCATTCTTTCCCTCACGTTGTTTCATTCTCCACGGCTGAGCAAGAGCTACAGGTCTGGCAAATGAGCGAGTGAACGATAGTACACGCGTTTTCCCGAATTTGCACTTGGCTCTCGCCTGTGCCGGCTCTTTGGCTAATTGAGATGCTTATTAGTTGGAGCACTCCTGTATGAGCTTCAAGTTCACCCATAGAAGGTTGTATTTTCTAATGATGGTCTCTCCAGACAGCCGTTTTCTACTGCCCACTTAAAACTTTCCTGAAGAAGCATCTCAGCAGGTTCCAGCAAACCTCGGCGAAAACTTGTCAGCTTCTGTGAGGATGTTCTCGTGGTTTGTGACATCTTCTTTAGAGAAATACAGTGACAGAACTGATGGCATGTATTTTAGTGGAAAAGTTTATCACTTTCCCCAGTGCCATTTTTCATCCGTTTTATTTTTTAAGGGAGAATCTATCTTAAATTCGTTCTTTCGTTTAGTAGAAAGTGCATCGGAGGGTGCATTCATACCAGCACACCAGCCCTGTTAGTCTGCTTTAACCACTTAAATGTCACCCTCAAAATGCTTAGATCTAAATCAACAGCTTAAGAGGTTAATCCAACTCTGGTTTGTTTGTCTAGGAAGTCCAGTTCGTTCGGAGAGGTGTGAATGCATAATCGAATTCGCACCAAAAGGCGAACTGTGGTCCATCCAAAAACCACAGCTTTAGTTTCAATTAAAGTGAACTCTGACGCAGTTTGAATACATATGAGAATGCAAGCGGACCAGAAACCGATCCAAAAGCAGGACGCGAACAATAGTGCAGGGCATTCTGGGTAAACACAACCAAAATGACAAGAGAGTCTAGCAGTAGAGGGAGAAATAGCTTGTGGTCTTTTACCTTGGAAGAAAGAGAAATTCAAAACCACTAAAATGGTTGCACTCCATTTTTGTTCACATTTCGTAAAGAAGGAAGTTATTCTCATGTCTTCTTAAGAGGTTTTTGAAGAAGCGCCACCACAGTCGAGGATGCAAAGAGGTTTTTCTATTGGTTTGATTTGTTTGACTCTGTTCAAGTTTCAACTTTGGTCCCCAATTGATCCGACTCTATCGGACTGTCAGGTGTGAAAACACCCAAAGTATTTCTACTCCTCTGACATCTTTGTTGTGTTCCTAGTTAGTTTGAACACAGCGAAGACCAAAGGAGGCATTTAAGAATGAAAATTAAGCCCGTCAACACGACCACGACCCGGGGTTTGTTGCTGTACCAATGATGATGTGACATATGTGCCTTCGCAGTCGATTATTTTCTGTCCGTGGTGTGATAGGTGAAAGTGAATCAGCCACACTAATGTCCATCCTCATCTCCTGGACAAAGACTTACAGGATCACAAAAATATCCACCAGTCTCACCTTTGCGAAACGTAATCACATCACATCACATCATGCCCTGGCAGACCTGAAATTCTGGTAGGTGCTGACACTGTGTAATATGATATCTTGGAAAATAGCACCTCTGAAATTGTCCCTGCTGTTGTGAAAAGTACAATTGATTCTTTCCACGGATACGGAAAGACAGGGTGATCACTCTGGTTGTAACTTGCATAAAAGTAAATTCTTGGGTTTGGATTCTTAGTTTAAACTACAATATGAATAATTATTGGTTTGTTAGATACTTAAGCTTTTACATCATGCTGGATTCTCTTTGTTTGCCACATTTCAGCAATGTGGAAGAAAGATATGCAAAGTTATTCCTTCTGTCCTCATCTGTTCTTCCTCCAACATAATCACTCTGACCCACCATAATCATTCTTCTTTTGGGTGACACAGTGTCTGGCACATCTGCTTGTAATTTCACAGAAAGTAGTGTAATATTAAGCCCAGGCTCCGAAATGAAGTAAAGTTTTTTTCTTCAAGAAACTAACTTTTAATCAGTCGTTCACAAAGTTGGAGGTCGTACCCAACTGTGGGCTATTAAAGCCTATGGGTTTATCTGCACAGAAACAGTTGTTTTCCGGGATGATTTTTCGAAGGTTCCTATGGTATTGTTTCTAGCCTCTAGTTTGTGGTCCCATGACAATGTCACAAAAATACATCAGAAACAGAGAACTGTGTGTGTAAAGTTAGCATAGTCTGGCTCTAAGCACCAGCTTTTATCAAAGTATACCAGAGTTATAAGTTACAGTTTCAGAAATGCTGACATTATCTGTGATGTTAATTCATCAGCTTGAAGTCCTTAAATGAGCTAGCTAAGGTCCTGGAGTGAAGTCAGTCTTTTACATCTATATGAATTACTATGTAGCTCAATATTTCCCCTCCCACACATGTTGCTACACAGTATCAGTCTGTAGAGAAAATACTATTACTCTCTTGTTGACAAAAAAACCCAACTTCAAATTTTAAATCTGAATGATCTTCAGCGTAATAGATTATTTCACAAAAAAAGGCACAAAAATTAAATTAACCATAAATAAATGTGTTTAGACATTATTATAACTATAATATTCTTGCCAGCTGAGATAATGACTCTTTGTGATTTTAAACAATGCTATACTTGTTTGTTTAAAATGTAAATTTTCCTAAACACTTATTATTGTTCCCATTTGGATAACAGCCTATTAAAGGGTCATGAAGTTGTCTTCAAAGAACATATTCACAGTTGTTGCTGCAATCATCACTTTCCCCCTAATATTTATTTAGTTAAATTACTATCTTGTTGTCAAATGTAATTAGTTTTTATACTGGATACCTTCTGAAAGTGAAGGTTACATTTCTTTTCGTAATGAGACAGAGGCTGAACATTATGTGAACCACAGTATTATTTTAATCTCTCACTTCAGAGTGGATTAGTTGGCATTCTAAGAGCCATTTTTCAAAGAAAGGCTCTTAGAATGTTGCAGTAAATGTTGTCTTTCTCCTTTATACTTAGAACTGTGTCCAAAATAATCAGAAAAGATTAGCGATTTTCACTGTGCTTCGCATAGTTTTGCCATAATAATGAACATCTTTTCATATGTGTTCAAAGCACATCCAGATAAACTTTCACCTTTCACTTTAGGAAAGTGACTTATTAATTATACATAGCTCAGTTCAATAATAGATCTGGGCTGAGAAGGATGTAAAATGTTAGGTCAGGACAATAATTCTGTGAAGAGAAATGCAATAGACAACTGTGATTTTTTTTTTTTTGTCACAGTAATTTAGAAATTATGAAAAGCATCAAGAGTTAGGAAAGGAGTTTAAAAAAATAAGAATGGAGAGAAAATGTAAAAGTCTTGAGGGAGCAGAATGACACATGATGAAGGAAAGCCTTAAGGATAAATGAGGGAGGGTTTATATGTATGTGACCTCATCAATCGTGGCGAGCAAAAAAGGTTCTCTCGCCGGTTATTTTTCACAGTTGACTTTTATGTCAAAAGAGATTTCTATAGGAGTGCCAGCTATTGCTCCATTTCATATATTTTTGCTGACAGAGGGACTGGTAAAATCCCAATTTAACTTATGTCCAGCATCATTAATCTTTTAGAAGTTTGAACATAAACTGGGTATATATTTGGACAAGACTACAAAACACACAGCCTACTGGTACTTTATACTGATTTCAAACAACTAATGCCTTCTCAGATTTCTTGTTTGTCTTTTTTTATGTCCATTTAAGCTCCGCTGTTAAAAATATACTACGATTTGTCAAGTACAGTCTTCTAAGACAGACGTTTTAAACTATAGAAAAACATTTTTTTTTGGGTTAAAGTAATAATGTTGGATGTGTGCAGTTTGAGAACATTTTAATAATGTGCTGTCAAAAACTTCTACAAACATAAATGATGTACATATTGCATTCCAGCCAGTTAAATACATTTTTTCCATCTTTTTTTCATTTGAATACAGATGCATTTTATGTCTTAAACTCTCAATGAACCGTCTTGACTTTTTGTTGACATAATGAAAAATTAGAAGATGAAACAACATTTTTTAGTTTTCTGCCGTCAAACCTGCAGTAGGTAATAAAAAAGCCTTAAAAAAAGCCTTATGACCGACATCTTTTGTTTGATGATTTGAGTTGCTATGTAAGCAGCTTCCTACCAATAAGTACAGTTTCTGGAGAGAAAATGTGACATTATGGCATTATAGTGTTATAGATACACCTGCATTATTTTATATGCAGGGTTCATTTAGGTGTTTTCAAGGTTTCTCTTGTTTAGAGAATTAGCAAAATTATTTCCATTTTCTAAATGCCAGATAAATTAGCGTGGACATTTTGTAGAGATTTGTTTTGTAACTTTCTTTCTATATTGTGTTTGAGCATTTCATTTGATGATTTGCTTGGATTGTTTCAATGGAAAGAATATTACTTTATTCCTAAAGACACAATGACTCATTGATCCGTTTAATTGAAGTAAAGGTTAACTTATTTTTAGATTTTTTTTTTTTTTAGATTAGTGTTTTGTTCTCGTATCAGTTTGATGTAGAGGGTGTGTGTGAGACACATTTCAAAACAATGTTCTTTTTACATAACAGTGAATTGAAACTTTTTTGTTTTTAAGTCCAAAATGTGGAAACATTTGAAAATGAAGTGCTTGTATTGTACTGTGGGAAAAGTTTCTGAACCCTGTAATTGAGTGCAGAATATTTGAGGCGCAGCTCCTCCTCAGAGCTGCACTTTCCAAGCTTCTGCTTCACAGAGCAGCTCTCCCCTGCAACTGCCCCGCTCAGCTCCTTCAGACTAGCCAGCAGCAATTAGCAAACACCTGGTGGAACTGAGCATCAGCTGTTCTCAGTATATTAGCTACTTCTCACTGCAATGCTGGTAAAACTGCTGCTAGAAGTTTAATACAGGAGCGATGTTGTGATGACTTCCTAAATGAACAATGTTTGAAGGAGCAGGAGCAGAAGAGGCAGAGAATGATCACCGATCATGCACTTTTTCACGGAAATCGGCCCGATTATGATCGGTGACCGATCGATCGGCACACCTCTAGTAGTTACTTGATTGTGCTGTAAAAAGGCACTATGTACCTGGAAAACACATAATACTGTCTCTTTAAAGAATAATTTATTCGACAACAGTTAATTAATAGAGAGTTTTAACAGCCTGATCTTTAAAAATGCCACTCTTTTGTTCGCTTCTTACATCTGCCTTTGTCATGATTGATAATTGCTCACCCAGAAAAGGGGATGAATTATTAATTGCACACAGTAACATTATCTTAAAGGAAGCTTTGAGCATGTTCTCCGGTGGTGGCACAGCAGCACATAATACCCCTGTTATCTCCTCTCCTTCATGCTTATCACGATCCCCGTCTAAACCCTCGCTCATCTGATAACTACTGCATCCAACTCGATTTACTTTTTTGAATTTTTTTTCCCCCAGACATCTATGCAGATTGCCGTGACTGTGTTTGCATATAGCTTTGAGATTTCATCTTTGACGGTAAAGTCAGTACAACAATGCCCACTCCCTATAGCCGTTTGCCATATTTGCTCTTTTGTATTATTATGAAAACTTGGTTTCCGTTGTTCTAACTACATGCCATTTCACTGTACAGCTTTTGGGTTCTGCCTGGTTAAAGCTATGGGGCTTTTCTATAACGACCCATTGCTCAGGCTTAGGAATAAATGGCATAGCAAATAGATGAGATACACTCAGGGAAATGCCAGTAATGATTTTGTTTTTCAGGGAGTTAAAGGATTATCTAATGGTATTACTGAAAACATCTGTGTAAGCATCATCCACTGCTCACAGCCTCGCTGTTGTCTCATTTTGCTGGCAGATGTTCAATGGCTGCAGGTTGACAGTCACTTTTTTTAATTCAAATCTTCTTTGTGGATTAGCAAACCAATGATTCCTATGTGAAAAAAATGACAAGAAAAGAAGAAGAAGAAGTTAAATTGGAGGAAATGGTAAAAACCTTTAGACAACAAAAGAAGGAATATGAGATCATTTAATCCTTTTGCTTGTTGCCCCCTGCTTAGAGGATGTCAGTTGGGATGTCGTCTTTGTTACATGTGCAAAAGCAGATTATTGCTATCAGATTTGGTGATATTACAAACACGATGTGATTGCCTGTTTTTTGTATTTTTTAGTTTTTTTCTTCTCTCGTCGTTCTCCCTGTGTTCGTATCTGCTTTATCCAAATGCTTCCGCACGTCATAGATAATGCTCCTCATTTTCTCCTATTTAGTTTTCAAGGTGCGTATCCTCTTGTTTTCCCACCATACACAACATCATTTATTCCAGCGGACTTTCATTTTGCTGATTTAATCTTTTTTTTTTTATCCCCCACTTACCTAAACTGAATTCATTTGGAGAAATAATGACGGTTCATCTGTGTGGAGAGATGCTACCTTTGGGAAAGGCCTTCTCTCTCTACCAATCTGCTTTCCCCTCCATCCAAAGCCCACTCAGAACCATACAATAGGGCTGTTGGTGGGTGTATTGGGGAAGTGGAGGTGGGAGGGGTGGGGGTCGCTGATATCTGAAATGTAATGGAATAAAAGATGAGCTTTTGCCAGATGTGAAGGGGAAAAAATCACACACGTTTTGTGGAGATAGTGGGGGGGGGCTGCATCCTCATGCACTGCTGAGTGTTGGTGGACACATGGCTTGATGGGATGGAAATTGTATGTGCTCATTTGTGCAGTTTGCTCTTTGTGGCTGAACAAGAGCAGCAATGAAGCACCTGTACCCCCCCAACCCCCTCCTGCTGACCTGCTTGTCTGTTTGTTGCCTGTGAAGCCAGTCTGCCACTTCTGTTATTGGATTTTATGCAGAAGTGTTCCTGACAACACAGTCAGAAATGTTCTATTTAGTGCAACCTTCCTTTGACCAATGCATTTAATGAAAATAAGTAATTCCATTGCCTCTGTTGATATATTTAGCTGTGTTTAGTATGTTACTTTTATGAAAAAAAAAAAAATATATATATATATATTTTTTTTTACATAATTGTTAGAACTGTCATAACAGTATGAGAGAGATGATCTGTGAAAATATCAATCTCCTCCCTGAGCCACTATTGGCGTCTGAGGAAATGCACCGCTCCCGATGGAGAAACAACCAATCGGAGCCAGAAGGCAGGCCTTAGCGCTGTCAGTCACACTTATGTACGTGCAGCTAAATGTTCTAGTAGCGGAGACACAACTCACTGTTCCAGGAAAGCCGTTTATCCACAGTCATCAGTGGCCATGCTAGCTAGCTTTTGCGTTCATGACAGGCTGCGCTAGCTGCAGCATACCAGACAGCTTTAAGGGTGGGGTGAGTAGCGCCACACACAGGAATGATTGACAGCGCTAAGGTTAGCTCTGTTTGATTCTAGTTAGCACTGTGAGAAGGCAGAAGAGCTCAATTTATTTCACAGATTATTTTTCTTATACCATTTTGTCACAACATGGTGACCGTTTCAACAAATATTCTTTAATAAAAGTTACATACACAGCTTTAATGATAAAATGACACCACTCACATTTATCGACACACCTGGTAAAGATATTTAAAAATCCTTTAATTTATCTTTTATTTAAGTAGCAACACATCTTGGGAACATTCAAACAATTCAAACCCAATTTCAAACATTTTTAAACTAATGTTTGATATGTGCAGCATTTTTACAGTTACTGACAATAACAGTTACTTGATTGTGTGAGCCATCAGACATATGTCATTTGACTATATGTCTGGAACACATAATACTGCCCCTTTAAGAAGCCCCTACTGTTTCTGACATTCCCTATTCAGATCGTCATCACAACAGTGTTTCTCCATGAAACATTGTTGAGGGGTAGATTTTATGATGAGTTTTTAACAGTGGTGGAGAAAGTACTCAAAACATGTACTTAAGTAAAAGTACAAATACACAGACAAAAATGTACTCAAGTAAAAGTAAAACTACCACATTAACATTTTACTTAAGTAAAAGTAAAAAAGTACTGGCTTTCAAAAATACTTGAGTATTAAAAGTACTTGCTGAATAATACTTAATCGCTAATATCATTAAGTGAACCATCCCATTTAATTTTAATACATCAGAAATGTGCCATTTTAATGAACAATGCCACAGATAAAGCATGTTTTTATTGTGTTTACTCTGTAACAGTTTAGACTTAGATATGTAATTCTATGCATCATAATTTCAGGGATGGAAACATCTCCTCTCCTGTCCTAAGGAGCATAGCATGAACTTCACTTTTTTTGCCACTGGTGGCATTTATTTTTAAAGAAATCCAACTGAAAGGGTCGGAAGGGGAGGACATGGAACCAAGCAGCCACGTAGCAGAGTTGTAGTCTAGACCACTGAACCCGAGACCAAGACCAGCACCTCACTCTACATGATACAATAAAATTAAGTGCACCTATCAAAATTGCTTCTCAAATTGATCTGATAGATGGATCCACATTCCCATAAAAATAAGCAGATATTAAATACTTAGAGCTGAAATAAATTTAACTGGTATCAATTCAAACTCTTCTTCATTCTGTTTTGCTTTCATCTCTGTGCCACAATCCGCAGAGGTCTCCTGCCGTCCCTAAAAAAATAACACCCTGGGTGGTTGCCCATACTGCCAATGTCAGAAACCACAACTGCCTGCACCATTAAACATAGCAATTTATGGTAAACAACACTCAACTATGAACACTGTCCAAGGTGCAATAAGCAGGAAGTAACCAAGCATAAGGAGCACCGTGACTGTTCTCATCCTCCCGCTGCAACGTCTGCCACCATGACAGGTGACGAAAACAAAGAGCAATGAGCATGCTCTGTGTTCTTATGTTCATGATTTATTTATTTGCCAATTATGTATATATATTTTTTATGAAATAAAATAGCTACTGCAGTGTACGCAGAGCATTACAAGGACACAGAACGGCTCTCAGTGAGGCTTCAGTCCTATCAACCTTAGTAAAGATCCGTCCAGAAGAATCGGATCGTTCCTGAAAGACATATTACTACTATATTGCACTTTGGTCACAGCGTTGTCCCATATTTGCGACACCTCAGTCAACACCTCCACACAATAATTCAGCACATTAGTGACAACTTTTTTTCATCGCAGATGCAACATGTGTCTCTGTACAGCTAGCTTAGCTAGCATCACGTCCACGGAGCTTACCTTTCTTTAAGCTTTCCTTCCAAGTGACGCTAAAAGTTGGACGAAGTTCCCACCGTCTCTGAATGCAATGCGCTGCTGATTTTACATGTCTCCATATCTATGATTTATGCAGCGCTATTATGTTACTGACGATTAGTTAGACATCTTCTCCCGCTCAGAGGAAACCACTGCGCATGTCTGGAGGTCTGTGTGCGAGTAAAGGGGTGACAACAGACACTAAGTCACGTTAATGCTCGGATTTTACGGCGCCACCTTAAGTCCCTGAACTTCACATTTTAGTGAAAAAAAAGAGCAATGCGAATTGGATGTAACGAGTAACGCGACAGTTTTGTAGAAATGTAGTGAAGTAGAAAGTACAGATACTTACTGTAAAATGTAGTGGAGTAAAAGTAGAAAGTACCCATTATTAAATCTACTTAAGTAAAGTACAGATACATGAAAATTGTACTTAAGTACAGTAGCGAAGTACATGTACTTCGTTACTTCCCACCACTGGTTTTTAATTAGTTTTATGATAAGTTTTTAAGTGACAGGTGTTTAATTGCTGCTGCCACTAGTCTGAAGGAGGAGCAGGGGAGGGGTGCTCTGTGTTAAATTCTTGAACAATATATATATATTTTTTTCCACAGTTAGCTCAGTAATTAAACCTTCAGCTACGGTCATGACCAAGCAATCAAAAATAATGACTTATGTCTTTTACTCCTTAACCCCCTATTTGAAGAAAATGTGATGCGATATGAACAGATTCTTTTGCAAAGCTATAAAAAAAAACTTCTAAAATCCATTTAAAATTCGTAACTCAGCTTGATGGTGTTTCAGAGTCCAGGGCATATTATGCATGTCATATGTATATTACATTACTTTATATAGGATGAAATATTACTTCATTAATAAGGGTGATGTGATGTGGGAATGCAATCATAATTCAAGAATGATACGGGGAAAGCTACAGAAGTGATGTATATGGATGGATTGTTTTCAATGGTTGCACCCTCTCACCTTAATGTCTTCATATTTATCTTCATAAACTCCAATTAGTTGGGCCGCATAATACATATTGAGCATCTCCTGCAATTTGGTAACTTGAAGGAAACGTTAAATAGACTAATCTCCACTCCATGTCCCACAGTGCCCGGTTCTATAGGGCCGTCTTGCTTATTTTCGTTGGCTCTTGTTGCAACTGTTTACTCTGATATTTATATTTATATTTTTGAGTTTGCGATCAGAGTTGGTTGTTTTTCACGTTTGATTTGTTAAATCAAACCTGAAGGGAACTGTTAAAGAATGTCGGGGTGGAAATTTCCAAAAATGGTTAGAGATTTATGACACAATATCAATCATTTGATACAAGAAATTGAGGTAAGAGGACTGTTAGGATTTTTTTCCTTTATTTCACACAAAACTAGCTTATATTTTCCTACTTTTCTCTTTCTCTTTTACATTGATTTAATAATGATAAAGAAAAAACACTTACCATTTAAGTGTAAAGGGAGAGCTATAGGTAGCTTAACACAACTTAATTGTGAGCTAGTAAAATTACCATTGGGTGGTCATTGCCAGTAGATAATACGTCTGATAGAATATGGAAAGGCTTAGCTGCCCAACCTGTCACGGCCAGCTAAGCTAGCTTCCTCTTTGGTTACCTAGCAACAACCAGTTGTATAACGTGCGTAGAAGCAGCTTCAGGTTTCGCCACCGTGCCTCATAGCTGCTGTGTGAAGCAAAAGCTGTGAATAAAATAGGAAAGGTAATGTGACAAGTTGGGTAGATATTTAAAATATAAAATAAAAGACCTTATGAATAATTATTGATATCGACTGATCTGGATATATTTTTCAGCCATATTGTGCAGCCTTATTGTTGTGGACTTAATATATTGAGCAATAAAATATTGTCTTTTTTTCCCCCCGTTTGTGTTTTTATTTCCTTTTTGTTCTGTGCCCAATAAAAGACACAGAACCTCCTAGTAAACTTGGTCTAGAATTGCCACTGCTTTTCACTTGTGACCCTGCTGAATATTTCTGTCAGAATGATTGTAGGCAAAGAACTTTGTGTAAAATACTGAACACTGCTGTAAAATTTGTCCACCAGTGGTTGTTGTAGAGGAATTTCACCCACTTGGTACTCATAGAATATATCAGAATTCTAATCATTATTATCTGCTTGGGCCTATTGTTTTCATACTGTTTATTATTATGCTTCCGCCAAATAAATTGGCTTTTTGTGGGCTTTATCATATTCAAAAACTCACCAAACTTGGCGGACGCGTCAAGTCTGTGTGAAAATTTTATATTTTAAGGTCTTTGTAAAAATCACATTAGAAACGGCTCAACAGCTCCACCTAGGGTCAACAGACCCTTTCCTATTATCTTACTTAGGAAAGGGTCTGTTGAAATTCAGTACACTTGTAGAGCTCCCCAAGACATTCAGAATTTACAATTAATGTCATAGTCCAAGTATGACAGGAAGTCGGCCATTTTGGATTGAAGTTCCGATTTTGACCCCATTTTGGCCGTTTACAGCCTTCACATTTGATCGAACTCCTCTAAGGGATTTCGATCAATCAGCTTCAAACTCGGTCAGATCGTTCATAAGGCATGGCCAATTAAAAGTTATCAAAGGTTTACGTTTTCGTGCCTGCTAAAGGGGAGTTTTCTAGGGTCAAAGTTCACCTATTCGCCATGAAACACGAAACTGTTATAACTCTTACACAAAAACTCACAGAGGCACCAAACGTTCAGTGATTGATCAGCATCGGGTCCCCTATAATACCCAATGGTCAAATGATGACATCACTTAGGCCATGCCCCCTGAGAACAGGAAGTGTAATATTTTACTATGAAAGGTCCTTTTCTGACCTCTTTGACCTAATCAACATCAAACTGTGTCCAGAGACAGAAAACAGGTTGTTGTGTTGTGGATTCCAACCTCGTTTATTTTTGATGGAGTAGGACGGTGTGGCGAAGTGACCTGTAACAACGTCGCCATATGTTTGGCTGTGAATTCCACAGTTTCAAGCCGAGCTGCACCAAACTCACTAGGATGGATCCTTGTGGGCCCCTCGACAGGAATCCATAAAAATATTTGGTGGGTGTGGCCTAATTTCTCTACAGCACCCCCTAGAATATTTTAAATGATCAGCCCCAAGTCATGCTTTAAGCTAGAAATATGAAACTTCGTACACATGTGTATCTTGTCAGGTCCTCCAAAAAAGTCTCTTGGACCCATGGTGTAAAACCCAACAGGAAGTCGGCCATTTTGGATCAAATCTGCCATTTCCTGTTTTTCATAGACGTCGTATCTGATCAAACTCCTCCTACAGCTTTTGAGATACAGACTTTAAACTCAGTCAGTAGAGTGTTGAGACATTGAAGGTTAAAAGTTATCACAGGAATTTTTGTACATAAAAGCATGTGGGCGTGGCTAAATGGCAAACTTTGACTATTCGCCATAAAACATCAAAGTGAGATAACTTCCTCATAGAAGGTCACAGCTGCATCAGACTTCCTATGTCTTTCTACTGACCAACCCTCATCACATTGTCATGGTCAGTTGATGACATCACCTTAGCCCCACCCACTTATGGCAGGAAGTCACCTGTTTTTTCTGCTGTGTGTCTTACTTTTACTGTATTATTCATATGGAATTAATCATCTGCCAACTGACATAAAATGACCTGATGATGAACTCTGTCAATGCCTACTGACCCGTGGGGGCGTGGCCAAATGGCAGTCCCTCACCATATGCATACGATTGTCTCTGAATAACACGTTGAACATCCGATTGGCACCAAAGTGGATACGTATGACCTTTGTTCACCGCTAAAGAGCCCAACAGCATTGAATTGTAATTTCACTCCACTGCGACCCCTAGGTCATTGCATCAGCTATATCTCATCGATGAGTACAGCCTGGCGGACGGGGGGGGGGACTGCGCCAGTAGGCCGGAGCGGCGCTTGGTTGCGAGGGCAGCTCAAGGCTGCTTGCAGCTTTAATTAAAATGAGCTTTTAATTAAAAGAAAAATACATCCTCAATGCTTCATATTTATGTTGGTCTCTCTACTGATGAAGTTTGCAACCTTGCATACAGAAATAGCCATCTTCAGATGAAGATGAAATTCTATTTTTTGTTATTCTTGGATCCTGAGAAGTATAAATTCACTTTATGACAAGCTGACACCGTAGACGTCCATTTCACATTAAAATGGAATCAACTAAGGAATTTGAGAAATGAAGTCAAAAGTGAGAGACAACCAACCTTATTCTTCCCTATTCCACCAACACCTTTGACTTAAATAAAATTGTATTTTCAATCCTGGTTTTTAGTTTTATGGTTTAAATGAACACACTACCTCTCTGAGATAAAAATCATTATTATTGGTTTTATTTTGTCGCTTTCCTCAAGTCTTGTGTTATAAATCCTATAAAACCCTTCCCCTTGCCTTTTTTTCTTCCTGAATTTACCGCCTGGCAGCTTTTCACATGCTTAACTCTGTGAACTATGATGATGAAAAGAGAGTCTATGATCCCGATGTTTGAGGAAATTTTGAAGAAACCGCAAATACCAGCGAGTTTTGACTAAACATCTCACCACTGACAATCAAACTGTTTTTAAGCTCTCTCTCTGCTATACTCCAACTATCATAACTTTGGAGAAGCCTCATGAAAAAAATTTTTTTGTGCTGTGTTTACTAACAGAAACTTAAAAGAAAACTCGATGAGATTTCTCTTAGTAAAGAGAAAAACCTCTTTGAAGAAGAGAATGGTTGATCTTACAGAAACTTGCAACACAACTTGTATCAGTGCAGGAGCCAAAAACAGAGACAAATTAGATAGACTGTCATGTATTTGGTTTGTCAGATCCTCTGCATTCAGAGACAGTCTTCACACTTGGCTAGGGCAATGAGGGAGCATTAAGCAGGGCGTCCGCAGGGTTGTAATAGTTATTAAAAGGTAGTAAATGAAATTATCCAAAATTAAGGTCATTAAAAGGTAATAAACACCACCTGATGAGGGATGAATTTTTTTTAGCAACGACTCAACTAATTTTATGTTGGAGTAGGTTTTGAGCTATGTCAATGTTGTCACGACATCGACCGGTGTGCGTTTGCTCCTCAGTTGCCATGTTTACTCTGAACAGTAAATAATCATCAGCTCATTTGGTGAAACTCGTGAGGATGATGAGCAGCGAAGGTGAATGGCATGAGTGAAGATTACCAATGAGAACGAATACAACAAAAGCAGGAGTGAGACTACTAACATAAGAGAAACTAAAGGGGACATAACAATAAGCCAACAAAGGCTAAGCTAACTTAGAAGTACACAAAAAACAAAATGCAAACAGAAACTAAATACGAAGGAATCTTCTTCTTTTTGAGCAATAATTAATGCAAAGGACTTGACAGAATATGGCAGGACTTGAACTAGATTTTTTTTTTTATCAGTTCAGTTCGCTAAGCTATTTTAGTATCACTTAGTTACTACTTATACTTTTTATCATAATTGTGTTGTAGTTTCCTTGTTTTGTATTTGTAGTATTTAATTTTCTTTTGTACTAATAGACACAGACTTTTCTAAGGAAGTGGAGATCAACCGGCAAAGTCATTTTAACTTTGTTTGTATAGTCTTTTATTTTTACTTTTATTTTTATTATCAAGACAGGTTGTGCATCGTCCAGGGATAACAGATGAAAAATGGCAAATTCTGGCTCATCTACAGAAATATTAATTATTGGTCATTGTCCCTACCAAATATTTCCTATGTTCATGAGGCAGTTGATTATAGTTTGTCACGGAAAGCATTTTGAGTATTTTTTAAGTCCCCTTTGGAGGATTTTAAAGAAAGCGTGGTAAATTAGCATTTCTGCTACAAACATTACATTTTTTTCTTTAAGAGGGTCCTTTGTGTTATTCTGTCTCTTCCATTTGATCTGTTCTTAGTGAGCATCGCGTAGTGCAGTCATTATGGCCCTTGAAGAGGTATTTGACTGGATTTTCCAACAAACTAATCTGACATGCACCCAGCTCACACCGTGTGTTGAAAGGGTTTGTTTGTTGGACATTGATCTTCTTTCTTGATTCCATAAGCGTCCCACAGTTGAAACCCAAAATCTTTCTTCCATTTTCCATCTCTGTTGGTGTTCACCAGGGGTGGGATCAATCACCTCTGCTTTTTATTCTCTGCATGAATACAGCGAGAGCAGACGTCCATGCAGCATCACACTTATGCATGGTGTTAGAGTAACACCATGGCTATAACTCCTAATGTCAAACTCAACAGCAGGATAAAAAAATAGGCAGAGAACAGGTGTAAAAGAAATAATAATAATAAAAAACAAGATCTGAAAGAGGGTGCCAGGGCAGAAACCAATTTACCCAGCAGTAACTTAGTTTTGGTTTTGACGATGATAGGACATTCCAACTTCTTCCAGTGTCTTCGTATAAACGTAATAACTTTATTAAAGGCAAGATCTCTAGGCTGGACAGCAAATCGTTGTCTTGTTTATGCATTCATCTCCTGATTTTACTGGATCTTTGCACCTGTCCTTAGATACTTTAGTCCTCTTGCCTCTTTCTCTTCAACTCCCCAACACCATGTAGACAGGTAAAGATGAGCAGTGGTTAGTCTTTCTACAAACTATAAACTCTGCAATGTGGAAATCTCACTTCAGCCGTCACTATGTCATTCTGAAATGAGACTATGTCTACAAATAAAAGGTCTGAGTAAATGATAAATTAATGTGACCAATAAATGCAATACATTTTTCCAACACTATGTTGCCATTGTGCTTCTCACCAAATAAACTCTTTAATCTGTCTCTGCCATCACTGTTACTGGTGTTTAAAAAAAACTATTATAAACAAACACTGGGGGGGCACAAATAAAGCTTGGTGGCCCGCCAGGCTTATAATGCACCAAGGAAACCCCAGAGGAAGTGGAGATCAGCCGGCAAGAGAGAAGAACTGGCACCTCTGGGGAACATTTGCTAACCCCGCTCCCCAAAAAACCAAAAAAAAAACCCTTATTGAATGGGTCAATGAATCAGTCCCCAGTTATTGTTTTTTTGTTGTCTTGCAGTCAAGTTATAGTTCATACTCTGAGGTTTGTGGTGTTTCTAAAACAGTTTGAATCTTTTCCACTTTGAATTTGTCGCATTCCTGCTGCGATTAACTGAAGTATGTGCCATCAGTTTATCTTCACCAGATAAATCATTGCATCTGCAATATTTTCCAGCACTGCCAGAAACAAATTTCATAAAAGGAATTACCATCTGTCTTTATCTTCCTGTTTCTATCGCAAGCCATTTGAAAGTTTCATGTCTTACGTAAACAGGCCTCATCAGAGGCAAAAAAAAAAAAAAAAAAGACTTGCAACATCTCATATCACAAATTACTCCAACCTTAAATAAACAAACTATTCAGGCAGATGGTGGAAGCCTGTTTTCTTAATTCAGTCTAGGTATTTCCATCAAAAGAAAAGTGCCTTTAGTGACAGAACGTCTTTGTGCGTGCTAATGGGATGCTTCAGAGGCAGGTATGTTTTTTTTTTTCTTCTTCTTCTTTTATTTTCTTTGTCTGCTGCAGTATCTCTGAGCTGTAAGATATTATTACCAAACAACTTTCTCTTTTATGGTGGCATCTGAAGGAATTCCTGTCAAAATCAGAAAAAAAGAATATCATCTCTGGAGGACAGAGCGGAAACATTAGCTCGCTTTGATGTTTTCTCTAGAACTGGAATGCAGTTAAATGAAATGCTATTTATGAAAAAATATAGCAGCTTAACCTGTTGATACAAAAGCGATGCGATCAGCTTTCAGTGAATACACAGCCTGTGTTTGTGTGGGCACGTGTAAACATATTTTACAGCCCAGTTGTTGACATGTAGTTGTGTTTGTATCAGCCAGATACCAGTACAGTTTTGTTTTATTATTATTATTATTATTATTGAAAAGATTTTAATCAGAGGATAATTTCTCACACGTTTCAAATTGTATGCTAAAGAGCTAATTAACAAGGGCTGTTTCGGAGTTCACAAGCTCCTCTGACATCTTAATTAGATCTTAATGACATTTCCGCTCGAAAGGCTGAGCAGAGTACAACTGTGCAAATATATGACGTGGTACAAGAAAGCAACCGGCACAACAGATAAGTGCAAACTAAAATGTCGACATTGGGCTCTTTAGGAGTTGAAATATATGCAGATTAGTAGTGATATAGGACAGCATTCTTTATATGTGCCAACCTGTTCCATTGTATGTTCTATTTTAAAATGGAGCTATGGAAATCTGGATTTTATTAACAGCCTCCTTTACCCTATCAGCCATTTTGCCGCTTTTCCTTTCTCCCAGTGAGATATGGGAGTATGCATCGCCCAGTAATTACTGTGCCTACGTCCCAGTAGAATCGCACCTCTCATATCGGCCTCTTACTCAGATCCTTAGCATTTATTACCATAAAATGTCACCCTGGAAATAACTAGATATGCTTTGCAGTGCCAGTGGACGTAGTGTGATAATGATGTTTTTGGCAGATAGATGGCTGATTAGATACAATGATCTTCTGTAGTGCTGTGTTTTGCATTGTAGATGGCTTTTCATGGTCTGCAGTTTATTGCATTCCCCCCCACCACACCCCCCGATGGGCATGCGGTGTATTTTTAGCTGTAGGGTGGATGCCCATTTATTCATTTCTACACAAAGTCAGCAGAGTCTGTTGGACGAAAAACAGCAACCACAATGAATTGAAAAACTTCTGCGAGTGTCCGCAGACCTCTGAACCTACCTGTTACTACAATGAGATGTTCCTCGCAAAATCCCTCCCTCCAACTTCCTGCTGGAGGGCAATAAACTGCTCACCAACTATGACTAGTAATGGTTAGCTGTCAAGTTGTTATCATATTGTGCTAATTCTTAAATGTACACACGATATATAAAAGAAAAAAGGACACAATGTTTTGCTACTAATTGTCAGACTGACAACTAAATAAGAAGGTCCAAGAGTTTCAGTGCCAAATTTTAATTAAAAAGAAAAATAGCAAGAGGAAGGGAAGTAGGTCAGTTATGCTAGCTTGACTTTGACAATCTTAACATGTAGTTGTGCTGTGGAATTTGGTGTGTTTCAGTTAAAAAAAAAAAAAACGGGGACGCGCACACCAACTCTGAAAGATCATCAGTAGAGCAGGTGTCTAAATTAACTAATCAATCACTGCTGTCTTCAGACTATTGCTTATTAATAATCGCAAAATAAATATCAAGCCTGAAAACATAACAATGTAATGGACTGAATTTTCTGTTCTTTGTGTGGAAAATGTTTGTGTGTTTTCTGGTGTTGAATCCTGATATACACTGTTGGAGCTGCTGTTTGCTAGTTGCTATGGCAATAGGTCTGTTTGTAGCATAAGGCCGACACAGAGAGCGATAATAATAAAAAAAAAAGAATACAAGTGGTTTTGAGTTGACCTAAAACGTCTTCTTTTTCTGCGTTATCTCTTTGCTTTGGAGCGCGGCACTAAATCAATAATACCGACATCTCCAAAATTAGCGAAATTTCTAGATGTGCACAATAGCATAAAAACAATCAACATGTACCAGCTGTTGGCTCACAGTACAATCACGCAGACGCAAACAAAGTCTGAATCTTAACATCAGAGAGGGTAATTGATTCAAACCATCAAAGGCAAATATTTATTTGCCAGACAAATTGCTGGTTCTGATTTTTGCTGGGCTCAGCTGGCCTGCGCCACTCTTCACTTGAGATCGACCATTAGAGTAGACTGGACTGGGAAATGGGAGAAGAGGGAGAAAAACAAACAACTTGTATAGGAAGGGGGCCAGTCGCTGGGGGTGGGTAGGAGGAACCCAGAGAGAGAGAGCCCCACCTGGAGTTTTTATCACAGAAAACGAAGGTGGAAAGGCTTAATAGAAACTCTGTCTGAGGTCCTTTACAGAGGCCAGAACCGGGGAATAAACTGAGTGGATGGAGGTTGAAAGCTTGTGCAGCAGGAGACGCATTACGAAGATTCTGTTGGCTGGAACAGATGCTGTTCTGTATGCAGCCGTGTCTGTTTATCACTTCCTAAGCCTTCTGTCTCTTCTCTGTTCTCCCCGCTTTCTGTCTAGCCTGAATCTGTCAGACTTAAACCACAAATACCTGGCGTGAACCACCTTTTTTTGCAACTACTCCCTCTCCTGCAGCTCTGTCCTCTCTTTCAATGGTTCATTTACTTGTTCTGTGTTCCACTCAAATTTTATTTGTTTTACTTAGCCTTAATGACTTTACTTAACATTAATTTGCCCATAAAGGGCTATAAAAGTAAATGCTTGTTTTCTCAGTAATGCATCCTGTTGTTCTTTCAAAGAATTTTGGGCCCATAGATGCATGTTTAATTTGTTAGTTATCCTCACAAGAAGCTTGATTTTTTCTCTCCTCTATTACTGTAAACTGGAACATTAGGTCCACATGGTTTGTGTTACACTTTCACAACCTACTTGTGCTTGGGAGCATTTACCCTGAATGGCTTATTTTCTTCAAGCAAACTGTAGTCGAAGCAGTTTTTTTTCTTGTTTCCAGGCAGATTAGCAAAGAATCCAGGCCACAGATGGGATTAAAAAGTATATAAACTTGAATAACTTTAAAGGGATAGTTCAGATTTAAGTGAGGTTCTATAAAGTAATTTGTTATTATAGATCAACTGATTAGGCTGATATCCAAAACCTGGTTTTTTGCAATATTTCTGTGTGCTCATAATCATCATTCATGATTTAGATTCATGAATCAATAATAAAAGTCAATCTAGGTCATTGTTTTTTCTTTAACTGGTTGCAGAGGCTACAACACTTTGCATACTTAAAAGTACGTTGGCTTTAAAACTAACCATATCATTGTAATTTAGCTATTATCATGGTTAGCACAGCTACCATGACAAATACCTTGCATTGCTTTAAGTCTTGTACTCTCTAGCAGCCTAAATATACCATGTACATGTCTCTTACTTTGCCCCATTGATGGTGAAACGAAGTGAGTTTTTTTACTCACAATAGCATGTTTTTATTGACAAGTGTTCAACAAGGTAGGGCTAAAAACAATGGCTATCACTGATTCCACTGTTGCCTGTAGTCATGTGACGTCGCATTTCAGTCAGTTTACAGAAAAGTGAAGAAATCTCTAGATCAATGGAAAGCTAGCGGCTTGCCAGACACAACTCCTATTTGACCTGATTTTGGCAACTTAAAATAGCTGAAAATATTAAATCTTATTTTAGCAGCTACTACTGTGCTACACTACTAAATAGCATTTTTCCAAATTACAGATAACTGCTTGTAGTGTGTTGTGTGGCAGGCCTGCTGTTCTCAGCCCTGCATTAGCTGCATTTGGCTGGCAGACTCAGTGAAGCTGCATCTCATCAATTTGCGCCACCCAGTGTCGGGTCATCAACAGCAAATTTTGGAGAACCTGTAATTATAAGGTACCTTCTGCAGATTTCTGAGTAAAACCAGGATTAAGGTTAATTCCTCTGGCCTGTTTATACAATACAACACAGTCGCTTTCAGGTAGCGCTCTTTTTGTCCTTTCCAATGTAGCAGTGCTACATAAAGTGGACAGGTGTTGTCTAAGTCCTTTGTTTTAAGCTTCCATGACATCACAAAGTTTCTTTCCTGAAACTCCTCCTCTTCCCGCTGAAGTGGATTTTGGGATAAATAGTCCTTATACTATCCTCCTGTAGTAAATCCTTCGTGTCTGGAGTCTAACACTGAAAATACCCTCATATAGTTCCACTTAATAAATTCAAAAAACGTAAAAAATCCCAACTCTACCTTTGTTTCTTTTTCACTTACCTAATTTAGTAACCTCGACTGACGAGTAACTTTCATATATCAGTGCTGTTATGCTACGTTTTGGCCGTTATTGGCTGGTCATAAAGCCACAAAGCAGCTCTGTATGTAAACCTGTCGTTTGGAGTCAGCCATTGATCAGCAAAATCATTAGACTCGATGAGTTGTGGTTTGGCCTGCTGCTCCAACAAAGGAATTGATGTACCTCAGCTTTCTCATAATCACACAGCGCCTCGCATGGCATGCGCATCGATCCCCATAGCAAGAATCAAGGCGAGGCACACATGGTCTGTGACTCTGCTGATTATTGCTTCTGTGTTTCACAGATTCACGGAGGCGGACACCATCATAATGGGGGACGTGACGTATGGCGCCTGCTGCGTGGACGACTTCACTGCCCGTGCCCTGGGAGCAGATTTCATGGTTCACTATGGCCACAGCTGTCTGAGTACGTTTCTTTATCTCCCTCGTACATGTTTGTCTGGTTCTTTATTGCTCTGAATGCCTAAAGAAAAAAGAAAAAAACACCAAGGTTACCCACCTACAGACAGTGAACTACCTAGAAAAAACCATGTAGCCCACATGAACATAAAAAAAGACAGAGATTGACAGGTGTTATTGATGAAAGCAAAATGTAGGTAATTAGAATCATGCAAACTTTGCAAATGTAATTACAACGCTTAGAATTTTCGGCAATTTGTTGAGTTGCAACAACTAATTTCAATGCATTTTATCAGGATTTTACTTTGAAGACCAACAACTTGTAGTGCACAACTGAAGAACCAGCAGGTCTTTGCAGCATCACATTCACATCAGTTGAAAACACATCAGCGCTGTCCTTTGGAAACCTCAAGCATTTCTGCAGGACCTTCACGCGTCTCATCTCACTGTCTGTCTGTCTTTTGCACATGGGAAGAAATGTTAAATCAATAACTTTGATACATATCTGCCAGAACAAGCTCACCTCGGCAAAATACCAGAAATGACCAACAGAATCTTAATGTGACTGAAAAAAAAGAAATGTTTTTTCCTCCGTTTTGTTAGTTTGGCTGTTATTTATCAATTGTAGCGAAATTATGGTTAGTGCTGATATTTTTATTTCTAGGGAGTGGGGGACAGTCGCACATCAGCGTCTATGCTTAAAAGCACCAAAGTTGAAGTTTTTAAAATCAGTTTCAGGGTTAAGTTAAACGAGAAGAAATTGCCAGAACATTTTTGTTTATGGCCGTCTTTCTGTCTGTGATCTTAGCCTTCATCTCTCAGCCATGAGACATCATTTGCACTGTTTCCTAAGATTTCAACCACCTGTGAAAGATGAAAGACTCGGGCCTCAGAGTGACTCAGAGCTACTGTCTCCTCCGTGTTCCTTTCATTTTCTCTGCAGTGTTTTTTTTTCCTTTTAAATATATATATATATTTATCCTATCCTCTTAAGTACCATTTTTAAAGAGTACCTTAGAACTAGGCATCCAAAATCAATGTGACATGATTAAAACAAATCAGACATTCTACAGTTCATCTGAGCAATATATTTAGATACTTTTCCCCATCGGTTTAAAACAAATGTGTCCATATGTTAAAACAGCTCAGATGTAACTGTACACCTTAACCTCCATTAGAGTAGGGATGGATCTATAAATATGCAGATTGCTCCACACCTCTCCCCTCAGCGTTCACTTGCAGTTAAATCAGATCTGCTCAGGTTTAACTCTTGGTTATCTCTTTCACTGACAGACATGATGCAGACTCACTGTGATAGTGCAGTTATCTATTTATTTTTGTTGAGATTAAAGTTTGTACGGTCTTGCACAACAACCAAAAAAAAGACATTGGAAAAAAAGTATCACCATCAATAAGACAAAATGTTACCAAATATGGATGTCTAGTTTCTAGTGCAAATAACTCAGTGCACTTGAAATAAGACAAAACTAACTTTCAACTATCATTTCAGCAAGGTATAAGAGCTTGTTTTAAGTCAGTAATAGATTAAAAAGTACTTGTTCTGTTGGCAGATTATTTCACTTCAAACAAAGCATTTCTTCTCATGTTATGAGTGAAATAATCTGCCTGTAGAACTAGTACTTTTTTTTAATCAATATTAAGGTGTTACTGATTTCTCTTGCCGGAAAGTTACTTGTAAGTAGAGGTGTGCCGATCGATCGGCCACCGATCATAATCGGCCGATTTCCGTGAAAAAGTGTATGATTGGTGATCGCCGATCATTGTCTCTTGTTGCCGATCACACAAACCCATCACCTGCTTCTCATTTTGCAGCCTGCCTGTGTAGCTGGTCTCCTCTTTCCTTCACACTGCGTAAACGCGCAGCAACAAATCCTAAACGATGTGGAACTATAACGCACTGAGTGACTGTGGAAGTTTGCGTGTTGCGGCGGAAAATTGAAGAACGTCAAAATGCATCAACACAACGAAACTAATATGACATAAAAACAATGCCATACTTGACGGAGTTTGGCTAGATTGAGGCTCACTGCAGTAAAAAAGACATATGGAGGATCAAATAGCAGGTAAAGCAGCGCACAGCTACAAACACTCACCTGGATTAGCATGACGGTCAGAAAGCTAAACAAATAACCCGGAAAATTATTTAAGTCTTCGTGCTGCGATGTGGTTCTGCTCTCGCTGTTGAACGGCTGCTCCGCGCTACACATAGTAATATTTGACAGACGGAGCGCCGCTTCTGCTCCACCTGGTAGTGAGTCTCACACCAAACCTCTGTTTAAGCATCTAACTTAAAAAAAAAATTTTTTACATACATATTAAAACTTTCGCTGTCCTAACATGAGACTGATAATCTCTAAAATAATTATCGATCTCCTCCCTGTTCTGCATAATTACTCCGCTCAGTCAGAAACAGCCACTCAGGACTAGCAGTAATCAGCTAGCCGCAGTGCTATCAGAACGTTTTCATTCAGTAACTCTGGATTGTTTATTGTAATGGATCCTGTATCTGCCTTTGAATGTTAAGTTTTATACTTAAATTTTTTTAGCAATGTTGAGAGGTTTTATTTTGGCTCTTTGCATTATTTAGCCTCTTCAGAGCCTTCATATGTTATCAGTCTGTTAAAGATAGTATTATCAATAGCAGTACAATTTGAACAATGCCTGTTTTGTTTAGTTTTCTTCTTGGAAAAGTTATTAAAGTAAGTTTTTGTCTAAATTAAGGTGAATTCATGGTTCCTTTTTCCACATAATGTAACCGGTAGTGTTTATGATAAAAAAAAAATATATATATATATAATATATATATATATATATATATATATATATATATATATATATATATATATATATGAATCACATAGTTCAGGGTATATATATATATATATTATGTGATCGGTATCGGTGATCGGCCCTCATGGGTGATTGGTATCGGCACATCTCTACTTGTAAGTTAGATTTTTTATTATTTCAAGTGTAAACAATATTTTGACTTCTAAGTATCAAAAATACTTGGTACGATTTTGTGATTTTGCAGTGCAATGCCAAAGATGTTTTGACTTTGCTAATATTAAGCTTTTTCTCTCTCACCAGCTTTAGTAGATGCAAAAAGAATATTGATTAAGTTGTATTGTGTATCTAGTATTGTATATCTAGTTCTATACCTACTGTCTTGCTACCTGAGCAGATGGTTACAAAATAAATCTTATTTTACACTTGTTACTTTGTAGAAAGTTATTTTTTTCTGCCCAATAAACATTTGACAATAATTTTTTAGATGTAAATTCTGTTTTAGATTCTGTTTTAAAATTTACTTGATAAATTGTTATAGATAACTTCATTTAGTTAAAATTTCATTATGACGTCAACCATCTTTACTGTATGTCATAATTGCTCATGTCCATTAAGATCAAACACTTGTTAGAAGATTGCCTATATGCTCACTTTTAACAAATGAATCTTACTTGTATCCATTTGTTGATGAGCCATGTTCCATTATCAACCTTTACTTTTTAGTAAATTTGCCCACATAGTTGTTTACATGTTTTGTTTTTTTCACTGTTGTTTAATAAGGAGCTGTGCTAATAGGCCTTATTGCTATAACGCATGAGAATAAAACCCAGTGATTGTGCAGTGAGTCCTGTCTGTCTCATTGACTGTTTCTCTAATTGCGGCACCTAAGTGCACTCAGACCGCCGTGGTAATGTGAACACAGATCGATGTCGCTTTGCTCTGCCCTTTTACTGTTTGGCAGTACCGATAAACAAGCAACGGACAGATGGTAGTCTCAGCTCAGAGGTTTACTCGTCGTGCGCAACACTTTTAGTCTTAGTTTTACCTCCTTGGGCCCCGCAGCCAAATCAAGCTGCTTCTAATACCCATCCATATCCATACCTTATACTTCCTGGATCAAATGTGGAGTCGCTAATCCTTTCTCTATCCAGTTAATTTTACAAACCCACTTCTCTCACACTGGATCATTTTTACTTTTTCCAGTTCTGCCTTGTGCTGCAAACTATTTGGACTTCCTTTAGCTGTCTATGAAATCTCCCTCTCTCTTAATTACTTTTGTCTTCTCCAGCGTATTTCTGTTGGGATTTCCTCATTTATTCGCTCTTGTTTCATTCCCATCTGCTTTCAGTCTCCTGTGAAGAAAAAGGTTTAGATGTCTGTGTGCTTTCTGAATTCACATATCTTTCTTTGCTCATGAGTTGTTTAATGTAGGACATTAAGGAACCTCCTCCTATCTTGAAATTTTCACCTTAATTAGCCATTTATTCAATTAAAACAAGATGTCCTCTTGCTCCTGATGGGCATATTACGTGAAATAAAAGGATGAATAATAGTTTTTGTCAAAACAATTGGTAATTATTTTGTTTTATGCGTCCCTTACTCCTTTTCTGCCCTTCCTGTTCTGGACTCCTGCCATCTTCACTCAGCAACGTCTTCTTCATCTTCTGCACGTCTCTAGCAACGCCTTCTAAGCCCAAGTGCGTGGTAAATGGCCTATGAAATTAATAGCATTAATAGCGATCACATGTGTCCCTCTCCTTCCCTAAATAATTGAGGTCTTTGCATCAGTTCCTGCATGAGTTGGCAACTTGATGGGAATGATTTTCAATTATACCCCGCAGACGCCAGCTGTGAGCTATAAATGCGCCTTCATAGATCCTGTGTAGCCGGACGTCTGAACATGTTAAGGGTTTTAATGTTTTGGGCGCCATCAACTGTGTATATATTGCCGATTCATCTAACAGAAGAGTGAATTATTCATCTGTCTCCCCTTTTCCTTTTTTTTGTTTGTTTGTTTGTTTCCACCTCCCTGCAGTCCCCATAGACTCCACCACGGGGATCAAGATGCTGTATGTGTTTGTGGATATCCAGATGGACAATGCACACTTCCTGGACACAGTGAAGTTCAACTTCCATCCTGGACAATCCCTGGCACTTGTCAGCACCATTCAGTTTGTTGCAGCATTGCAGGTAATCGACCAAGGCTATTGTTCTCATTTTTAACTGCAGTGCTTTGCAAATGTGTTCATTCTTTGTCATATTCTGTGATGTCAGAACCAGAAAATTGATTGTGCAGATCGAACAGAAGGTATTAAACACTTAGACACTTATATATATATATATATATATATATATATATATATATATATATATATATATATATATATATATATATATATATATATATATATATATATATATATATATATATATATATATTCCCTCTCTTAATATATATATATATATATATATTTTTTATAAAAGTATCCATCCGCCACTTACTCTGATACACTTGAGTAAAATCCAGTGCCGTTGCCTTCATAAGTCACTTACTTAATAAAAAATGTTTTATATGTAGTGTAAAACTAAGACTGCACATCAACTTGAACCCACCATCCCCATTGCGAAACATGGAGGTGGCAGCACCATGGAACTATGATTTGCATAGACAAAATAAAAGCAAATGAAAAGCAGGGAAGTTGCCAGAGATGATGGGAAGATAGATTGAGTTACACATGTAGAAATATACTGTATGTGAGGCTGATTAATTCTGATTAATTGATTGTTGAAATAATTATCAACAAATTTAGTAACCAATTAGGCCATTTACTGAAAGAACAACATATTCAGAGCACTAATTAAGCAAAAACTTAAAAAACAAACAACAAAACATACATTTTGCATTTAAGACAAATATCCAGAACTCCTCAAATGGCACAATTTAGGCTTCACTTGGTTCAAATATTGAAAATAAATATTCTATTACATTTTATTAAAGTCAACAACTAAAAAAGAACAGATGACAAATTATCAAGCGCATAAGTTTATACAAGATCCACTGGAGTACAAGTTGAATTTATTCAGAAATTGTCAAATGTGATTGGATCTTGTTCACGTTAATGATATTATTCGGTGAAACATTGTTCAACTTCAATGAACTCGCGGAAACAGTCGACTTTAGCTCGGAAGTCTTCTGGCTGTTTCTGAACCTCAATGTCCTTCTCTAATCAAGATGAGCAGGAACAGCTGCTCTCTGTCGGCGAAGTGCGTAACGCAGCGCAGCAGAGTGGAGACGCATGCAGTGTAAATTCGCAATGATAGAGAGGAACTTGGGTTGTATGAAATCATTTATTTGTCTGCAAAATCATTTATATTCATCTGCTTGACAACTACGAGTGCATGGAGACATAATTGCACCATTCACAAGCCTTAACAAGTGTTCTAGCAGTCGCTAAGGATAGCACCATCAGATAGACGTAGCTATTTCTAATCTGACAAGTGAGATCATCAGAACCCCAGCAACAGCAAAAAGTGTCAGATTGGGCATGAGGTACAACTTCCCACTAGGTAATGAGATGAAAAACAAAACAAATCCTGAGCTTAAATCAAAACTTTTTCAAGAGTTCACAACCTGAATCCAAGAGAATCTTCAGTTATTTTGCAAAGAAGAATGAAGGGAGTTGAATTGAACTGCAGTCTATTCACTATGTTGCTATGCTATTTTCCTTCCAGTTCACAATATTACACTACTTTCTACTGGACTGTCATATAACATCCATGTAAGGTAAACTGAAATTAATCTGAACACTTTTGCAAGACATGATACACTCATGGTATCAGGAAAACATCCAGGGTGACTTCCACAATTTATATTTGTCATCCTCTTATGAGTTACAGTTTTGACTTCTGTATTTATCCTTCTCTGATTTTTATTTTGTTTTTTGTTTTTTTGGTGCCGCAGAAATATACAGACAAGCATTTATCTCAACCCTTGCACAATATATGTTTTTTTTTTTTTGGTGCCTGGTTTTCATGAACCCTCCTCTGAGCTCAGTTCAAGTGTGGGTTTGTCAAATCTGGCAACAGTTATTTTTGCTTTGAAAGGCGCAATGACCTCGGAAAGCCTCTCAGTTCAGCATCATGCTCAGGACTGCTCTTTACATAAGCAGTGGCAGCAGTTATAGTATTAAGCTTTAACATCCCTCTCTCTGGCTTGCTGCCTCGCTGTTCTATAATGTGCTCTGCTGCTTTCATTTTCTGAGTTCTTCACCACTGATGTGGGCTTTTGCTAATGTAAAATACACTATTTTTATATCACTTTACACTCCTGGGTGATTCTAAATTGCATGTTTTGTCATTTCGCTGCGTCTGTGTGTCCATCTACGCTTTCGTGCATCATTGCAGTGTTTTTATGCATGGATGCCTATATGGTTTGTTCTTGAGTAGATTTTTTTAGATCTAAAGATGAATCTATGATGAATTTTCAGGAAAGACTAATGACGTGATTCAATCTATTTCATTTCATTTTAGATATAATGGAGATTATAATGCATCTCTGCCTTTTCCATTAATTTATGCCACTTTTCAGCCAAAAGGTAGAAAACAATTAGCTGTAAATTTAGCTTAATTGAAGCCATGTTTTTTTAAATGAATGGTAAATACTGCTAAAAGGGGACGTATTGTGCAAAATTCACATTTTGCAGATTTTTGTACATCCATTTGGGTTTCTACTGCTTCTGAAAACATTCCAAGCGCTTAAAGAAACAACAACCACAACAACAACAAAAACCACTCCCAATTAGTTAATGTTTTTTGGTGTCTGGAAAATTAACTGTTTCAAAAACCTCCTGAATGTTGAGTCACGAATGAGCAGGCACTGCCCTTCACCTAGCAACCCCAACAAAGTCCAGCCCATCACCTAGCAACACAAGCTTGGGCTCCAGCTCGTTTTACCGTTGTATGCGCTGTACAATGGCTGCTGGTAAATACAACAGTTTTATTACTGCAGTAGGCTGTTTTTTCTGCAAAGATGTACGGACGTATGATAGTACATCTATTTGCCGCCATTTATATGTTTAGTTGAGGAGAGGAACTTATTTGTATTTAAAGTGACAGGAAGCCCTGAAACGGCTCAGAACTGAGCAGACTGAAATCTTATCACCCAAGACTGTAATGAACGTTTGTGTTTTATTGATATTTTCTTCACTTTCAAATGATCTATAATCAGATTTTATAAATACTACACTTCTAAATTCTGAACAAAAGGAATGTTATTTTAAGCTTCATTAATCAGTTAGAAAACAAAATTCTTGACCTTTCCATAAAGACATCTTCATAATAATCAGTCATTAATTACACTAATTACTCTACACTGATTATAAAAAAAGGGGGCTTTTAAAAATCTACTCGAAATGTAGCATTCAAATACGATTTATCTAAAAAAAAAAAAAAAAATGCAGGAATTTTTTGATCGTTCAGAATCTAGTGCCTAACTTCACTGGAAGGAAAAAAATTAACAATATTTCTTTGGGAAAAAGTGATCAAAATTGCAAAAGTTAATCCTGCAGAATTCTCTCCCCTCCCCTTCATGTCGCAGGCTGTGAGTGCAGCCCTGAGGCCAGAGTATGATGTGCTTGTCCCCCAGTGTCGGCCTCTGTCACCGGGAGAAATTCTAGGCTGCACCTCTCCACGCTTGGATCGCCACGTCGATGCCATAATGTAAGAAACCACATTCCTCCTGTCTTCCCCTCTCGCCGATTCCATGCCCACTCGTGTGATTTAAGTCATAATCACTGTGACAATATTTCCAGTCACATAAAATGTAGTTGGCAGAGATAACCAGGTTTGTCTGTGTTCTGTAAGCAGCCAGGAGAAGCCAGATGCTGATCCCCCGGGAGGCTAAAAATACCTTCTCACTGTGGAAATCTGCAAATTTGATGTAGCTTGACGGCTTTGGATGTCTTAAAACCGCAACATAGCCACGTCCATGCCAAATTTTCCAACTTTTTAAACAAGAGCTTTTTTCGAAGCGCGACACCTACTGCGACATGCGCATGGCGAGAATTGATAAACTGCGCAGCACATCTCAGTTTGTTTACACATTTGTTACAGCTCATGTGATTGCCTATTTTAAGTTATCTCATTTTCTGTGGAAAAAATATAACTTCCAGCCAGTTGTTGCATGACTTCTAAAAGACTAGACTAGTGTGTGTGTGTGCGTGTGGGGGTGCGTGTGTGTGTGTTTTCTTTACTTAACTGTGTGTAAGTAACTTAAACTGTGTGTATCTTACCTACACCGTGTGTAGGTAAGATATTTCAAAGCTTTGGGGGGGAAAAGGAAGAGAGATTTGCAGAAGTAAAGCAGCAAAACAATGTGCCTGCAGCTGCATTTTGTCAATAACATGCCGTGCTGGTTTGTGTTTGACAAATCCTGGGCTTTGTTGCACACGGCGAGATAATGTAATTTCCCTGATTTAATTATGCATAGGTGAAAATTCCTCCTCTGTCTTATCTGCACACATTTAGCTTTAGTCATTTGGTGTTAGACTATGTGATTCAAACCTTCCAGTGCGTGAAAACACATGGAAAAGCTTCGCTATGTGCACAAGTGGAGACAAAAGCAATGCAAGAGGTACTGTGTGCATTACATACTTATTTAACATATGTTGTCCATCTATCACATTTTGAGAAGCTCGCTAATATTTATACAAACAGTATTATAGTTTAAATCATAAACATTTAAATCCTACTTGGTTTTCTCATTGGTCTTCAAAGCAGACAAACCTTTTCAAGCATAAAAGTCTTTTTAGTCACGTCGACTGAAACAGGAAGTAACTACCGTCCTTACATGGACGGTAACTTTGCTTCCATAATGACATCTTCTGTAGTCCTGTCACTAGCTGCATTTCTGTTGACCATATAATTGCGCAATATGACATTTTGAAAATAAATCCACTTAATGGAAACACAGCAATTTTGAAAAAGTTGTAGTTTTTTGATAAACGTTTTGGCGCCAGAATGAGGTGGTTTTCTTGACTGTATCGATGTTTTTTTCTCGCAAAACTGCTATACCATACCATACCAACTTTATTTATAAAGCACTTTAAAACAACCACAGCTGATACGATACAAAGTACATTAAAACACAACATAACAATTAAAAAAACAACTCTTGCAGTTTAAAAACAAACAAACATACAATTTAAAACTAGATCCCGTTGGAGTTGAAAGCCAAGTAAAACTGCAATGGAAATCACTTGTTCACATCACATGATCAACAATTGGTTGTTGCCTCTGGCCCAAGCCATTGAGAAGAAGAAAACAGGAAGTTGGAGAGTGATGGCGTAACATTTTTCTTAATGACTTATCACATAAACAAACTTGTGGTTTTAGTGGTGTTTCTTATCTAATGGAAATTGTGAAATTGGGTTTTTTCGACATTAGCAGAATATTGAAAATCTTTTGTGCACATTTGTAATGGAAACGCAGCTACTGGCTCTGGCTGTAGACAGAGAACCAATCATATTGGTGAAAGAAAAATATCCTTTTAAGAACAATATTCAGATTCATGGTGCATTCTAGACAACATCAAACAGAATGTGACGGATTCATCTGCAAAGAGCAGCTATGCAGAACCTGTGGGTGAGTTTGGTGGCAGTAGGCACAAGTGGGGTTCCTCCTCCAGCTCTTCTTCAACAATAATGAGACAGTCGTATTCGGTACAGCCTGGTAAAAACCAAACCCATGTTCTACGCTTTTTACTTCATCCAGAGGGTCTGGACCTTTGGCTACTGAGAAGCAATTGCTTGTTGGAGGGGTGGACTCTGACATTTTAAGCCGTTGGGTCTGATTTCACCCAGTTGCTAATGTTTGGCCACAATGTTTGTAATGTGTTCGATGAAGCTGACCGGAAGTTGTGCGCGCTCACGGCCACAACCTCTTTGCCAACAATAAAATGTTGACAAAACTACAACAATAGCTAGAGTATAATTCTAAAGCAGCACAGAAAATCAACATCGTTCAAAACTGTTTCTTCTGTTTGCTGATTAGCCTGATTGAAACCCTGTCAGAGGAATTCACCTAAATGGGTAAAAATCCCAGGTGGAAAACTGAAGGGAGATGAGAATCGAGCAGAGTTTCTTCAGAAGACAGTAGCCAGGCTACTGTTCTCTCAACTTTGAGAGTTGAGGACACAAATGAAGGAGAAATGTTTGGTTTTAGATGCTATCTGAGTATTGAGAGTAGTTATACTTGAAAATATTGTTACTCAAGCAGAAGTCAAATGTACAGCACAGTAAAACTACTGGAGTCCTAACAGTACATTTATTTTCAAAAAATGACTCAAATAAATGTAACTAGTTTTCTACAATATCTTGACTGCTGCATCACTGTAGTGCAATTAAATCCTCATGAACAAAACACTAGCTTTAAGACTTGATGAACCATGGCTCCCTTATATAAAGTGTGCATTTGTTATTTTACATTTCTACTATATATTGATTTCGTACATGGAAAAGAATATAACTGGGGTGAGATACAGTCGTGAATAAACATAAAAAAGAAAACTTGTAAAACTGATAACATGCACGCTTTAAACTAATAAAAAACATGTTGATATTATGATGAGGCTCCATAAACATGATCTTCAATGCTCTCTCTCTCTTTCTCTCTCTCTCTCTCTCTCTCTCTCTCTCTCGCATGCATCACCAAATGGAGAAATAAAAGTGTTCTGTTGTGATGTTGTGGCATCACTGAAAGCTTAATTACAGAGTAATAGTTTCCTTTAATAATTAGGTTTCCTTTATGACTTTAATAAATTATTATCAATTTAATGTCAGGACAGATAAGCCGCTGTCTGTAACAACAGCATCAGAGTTCAGTTTCTTTAGCTGTGACATATCTTTTACAGTGTCGAATATCATAACCTTTTGAAATGGCATTAATTAAAACTCGGCTTCGGTTTATTTTTACTTTAATTAGAACTGAGCAAGTGTGACAGAAATGCTGCATGCACAAAATGTAAATGCACATACAAGTCATTGAAGCACTGAACAGAAAAAAAAAGAAGAAAAACAACTCTTTGCAGCCAGAAATTGTATTCAAAAGAGCTTTAAGAAAAGATCAGTGGAGCGTTTCTATCGTCTGAAAGGCGCTTTTGCTCGGTTCTAAAAAAGAACAATATGTGGATGTGAACATGATGATAAGGCTGAGGCTCAGAGAGCGCAGCCGGAATCGGACAACGGGACTGAAGTGCTTGCAAGTTTGTTGTCGCGGATGTAATTATACGAGGGGCTCGGACGTTTCCGAGCAATGAAAGCTACGCAGAGGAGGCTGTACCAGATTTCATTCTGTTCCGTCGTTGCATATTATTTTACTGGGACGCGTGGGGAAACAAGTGCACGTTTTCACATATGTGCTCTCTGACACATAGTCTAGACTCGTCGAGTTTCAAAATTGCCTGCATGGCAAACGGCCTACATCCTCGTTTCAAGCTTCTCAACAAAGAAAGCAATTAGTGTGATTATTTGCATGTCTCAAGTAAGAACAGGTACAGACCTGAACACACTCCACATCCAAGCAGCTCCAATATGCATTTATGTTAGCCGATTTGTGTTTCTTAAAAAAGGTTGTATATCTATGGCACATTCATATTGAGAAAGGGCAGGTGAAGACAGACAATTTAGTTTTATCTTTTTTTTTTTCCAAATCCTGTGCTCACAATTCAATTTATTTTTCTTTAGTTATCTTGGAGATGGAAGATTTCACTTGGAGTCGATCATGATCGCAAACCCAGACATTCCTGCCTACAGGTAATATGAAAGAACACGTTAGAGAAATGTTTACGTATGTAATGTTTTCTTTCCTGGAATGTCAGTATGTAACTTTTATAAAAAACACAGTGTAATATACAAGATAGGTAACCTGTGAAAAACATCCGCTTCCTCTCTGTGGTCCTGCTGCCGTTCGCTCTCAGACGCAACCAATCAGAGCCAGGAGGAGGGTCTGATTTCCTGTTTCAAGCACTGTCAATCATTCTCGCGTACACACTGCAGATTGCCAATTTGCTGCAGTTGCTAACTTACCATTAAGGGAAAACTGTTTATCCCATGGAAACTGTTATAGAAACTTCTATAACAGTTTCCATGCTGAACGGTGTTTCTGTCAACGGTGGCTGTGCTAACTAGTCTTTCTTTTTATTATCTTTAAAAACGGCTTTCCTTTTCCGTGCCATCATTTCAGATGAGGGATTGATCATAGCTCCAAAGCTGGGGGTATTGTTTTGTAGCTGCTTTAAAAAATTTTTCCCATTATTTTTTCCCTGCTGTCTCTGCCATTTTTCTCTACCAAACCTCTGAGCCAGAACAGAACAGCTGTATTTATACAGAGATTGAATTAAACACAGATGGTCTCCTTTTACTAATTAGGAGAATTAAAGCTACTGGCAGTTTAGTTGTATTCGATTAAAGGGTGCTGAAAACAGACGGGTAAGATAAGTCTTTAGATTTTCATTTGTAAAAACAAACAAAAAAAAGCTATAATCTGAAGAATTTAGATGTTTGAATCAAAGAAAAGACTTGTTCTGTTTTCCAATACCTTCTAAGTCAGCAAATCATTAATATTGATGTGCCTTGAAAAAAGTGCTAAATAATGTTGCTCTAAATAATACACTTCAAGCAAACTTGTTTGAGTTTAAAGCCAAACTCAGTTGTTATACATCCATACACTGCAGGTAAGATCACAGGTCTCCCCCTCATAAACAAGATTCTAATCTCAAGTGTAGCAGAGAAAAAGAGATTAAAAGCTCTGAAATACCCCCATTTCCCTAAGATACTGCAGCTCCTGTCATACTTGATGGCTTTTCATGATTAAACTTCCCGTCTTTTTGCGCATTTCCGTCCTCGAGATAGATACCCGAACAACAGCTGGTAATGGGAGTGATAAAACTTCCCATGTTTATGCCTACGCACACCTCCTAAAACATCTGTGTGCCATAGCGATTCTCTGTCTCTGCCTGTTTGTAGATATGACCCCTACAGCAAGGTGTTCTCCAGGGAGTACTATGATCACAAGGCCATGCGCGTCAGCAGGCTGCAGGCCATCGACCAGGCTCGGCTGGCCCAGAGATGGGGTCTGATCTTGGGCACACTGGGCCGACAGGGCAGTCCCAAAGTCCTGCAGGTGAGTTTGCATCCTCGTTTCAGCAGTCTGCTTGTCCCGAGGCCTCTTGTGCAATCCCTGGTAATACTTTGCAAAGTATGTTTTTTTTGTTGTTGTTGTTTTCTTTAGGCAGGTGCTTCTGTGGCATGTAATGCTATTTGGACAGGCAGCATTCTGTGTGGCTACTTGTTATTTTGTGATGCAGATCCGTATCTTTTGATGGTACTCTTGGTCTCAGGTTGTTTCAGTTGAAGCGGATTTTTTATGGTGGCCCTGAAGTTCAATAATTCACTAAACACAACTACAAATTTAAAAATCACAATAACATATTCAAAAACATGACATTAACTAAGCACAACTACAAATCATGAAACCACAATGACATCAACTAAAAACAACTACTAATCAAAAAAACACAACATTAAGGACAACTACAAATCAAGACAATTACTAATTCTGTTTGATTTTGTACATGTGTTTAGTGAATTATTGAAGTAGTTTGCACTTCAGGGCCACTGTAGATTTTAGAAAGAAGGAAATGATCAATCAGACTAACTAGACATTTAAAATATTTATGGAAAATATGCAGTTTAAAATCTACCACTAAACCTCCTGTGTCACAGTATAAGTTGACTTTAACTTGAATGCTAGATGTAAAAGATTTCTTACCAGATCACCTATCTTTCTCAAAGCTAATGCACCACTCTGAAGCTTGTACTTCAGGTTTACTTAAATCCACATTTGAAATATTAAGCCAGCATTTATGTAAAAATGTCAACAGGAAACCAGACAGATCATTTTCTTTCGTAGAGGAGAGGAGAGAGGATTTAAGAAGGCAGATTTTAATAATAATAATAATTTTTAAAAAACTCTTAAAGCTTTCCAGTAGCTCAGATTAAGAAGTGTGGTGTCAGATAACCTCACAAGTAAAAGAACAGGACTAACTCTGATAAGAGCGCAGTCATTGAAATGTCTCATAATCCTCCCAGGGAGGGTGGCTATCAGCATTGCTTTTTACCTTTATCTCACTTAAAGAGCATTTGTGGAAATTTTTTTTCTCTCCCTCCGTCTGGTTGCCTCCTGCTCTCATAACAACTCAGCCAACTGCCCACATTTCTAAAGGCAGACTCAGCAGGGAAGTGGAGTTTCTAAACTCATAAGAACAGTTTAATTTATTGATATATGCATCCTGTTGGAAAGGTTATATATATATATATATATATATATATATATATATATATATATATATATATATGGGATGTCATATAACTCCCCTCTATAGCCCAAAATGAACCCAGTCTTATCTGGGTCCGCTACTCTCTAGAGCAGGGGTCCCCAAACTACGGCCCACCTCCACATTTGGTCTGGCCCCCTGAACAATATCAGAGAGCATTCAGATTTTTTTTCATGTACCGTATTTTCTGGACTATAAGCCGTTTATATGTGGATTTTTCTTCAACCACCAAGGGGCTCTTTAGCAGGAAGTGAATCATTGAAAGTCTGGTTACTTGCGCGCCAACATTGAGCCCACAAGCAGCAAAATTAGTAAGTGGTCGAGAGGAGATGAGTAGAGCTTGTGAGTCTTAAGTCTGGTTTAGACGGAAAGATTTAAGAATTGTCAGCCGATTCTCCAAACCTCTGTGACCACAGAGCTGATAAAGTCCAACAGGTTTGATCGAGGCAGGAGCAACACGAACCGATTCCAGTCACGAACATCCCGATTCCAGAGGATAATTCAGTAAAACCCCCAACAAAGCGGGAATTTAGAATAACCAAACACGGATGACGATGTAGAAGCAATAGTGATAGTTTGTGGGCTCATTTTAAGAGATAAAAGACGTAACAAAAAGAAAAGGCGGTGGATAAAAGACGACGAGAGCAGCCGCTCTATTTGCTGCACTATGATTTGGAGGTGAATATGTTTTTTCATAGTTAACATTTTTAACTGAATAAACATAATAATGTTTATTATTAGATTTAATAATAAACATTTCCACATATCATCTCCGATATCTACCGGACTCTCAGTTGCGCGATATGTCAGCTGTTTGGGATTCCCCTTTGTTCTTACATCACCGCGCTTTTTGATTTGCTACCTGTCACATTCAACAGGTTGTATTCTCGTTCCAAGTCAAGGAAAACCCCACAGGTTGCGATAAAAGGGCCAAGACAACCCAAGTAGGGCATATTCAGTATTTAGTGGGAACATCCTCTCTCCCCCGGGCTAGACTCACTTTACCAAGCGTGCCCTGCGTTATAGACCACTTCCTGCTTTGAAGTGAACACTGGTCCACTTGGCTTTCAGATATATATTTGAACCACACCAGGACCCACTTCAACCGAACAGAGATCCAGGTTTGTACATGGACCAGAGTTTTCTTTTTTTAGTTTGCGTCATAGTTCGACTCCACCTTCTGGTGTTCTCAAATGTACCTGACTTTTTAGACATGATTCAACATGTTGTACAAAACACATTTTTCTTTTAAAAAAACTTAATCTTTGTGCTGCTTATGACTTTAATTTTAAACTCCTCATACTAAATATAGTATGAGCATATATGATACTAAATATTAGATATACGATACGAAATATATTCATCTTCCTTCAAATGTCTGTCCTTCTATAATAGTTTCCATGCTGAACGGTGTTTCTGTTGCCGGAAACCATCTAGCAACATATTTGTCTGTTCACTGATTGGAAAAAGATGACTTTAGTAAGTTTCTGCCTAACCAGACACACATCAGTTTAGAAGAAGCTGTAAAATGTTTGATTCCAGTCACCAGATGATTTGTCTAATTTCCAGACTGATTCTGCATTTCTATCTAAATGAATAACAACTGCTAACAATTCAGATTATGCTACATGCTTCTCATAGCTAATAAGGTAACATGTATGTGTAAGTGCTTTGCTAAAGTGTGTCCTTAATGGTGACTTGAGATGTATTTTGCTTGATGACCAGTTCTTTAATCTTCTGGGTGGTCTTGTAGAGCAGTGGAATTTACATTTTCAGTTTCTGGTCTAAATTCAATTTTTAAACCAATAATGTCCGCTGAGGACCTCTGCCAACAGGTTCCAATTGCAACAATTACCAAAAATGATGCCTTCTGTCCACCAAATGGCTGTAGAGGTGGTGGTTCGACAATAAAATACTTTGAGTGTCACTCTGCCTTGACAGTAATTCAAATTTTTTTGTGGTTGTTGGTGAATGAAGGACTTTGAAAACAGCTCAGTCTGTTGGATGGACATTGTTCAGGTACACTCGGTGAGAGGAATAAAACATAAAATCGGTAACCTCAAAACGACATCTTTTCTTTTGATGTCAGTTCTCAGGCTCAAACTGAAGGGATGAGTGTGAAGTGATTGCAGGAGTTAATGGTTCACTGCTTCTCTGTGGCATTTTGACCAGAGATTTCTAAAAGAAAACTTTAAAAGACACATTAGTGGCAGAAATTCATGTAGAACTTGAGCGTACCTGGGAAATTTTACAGAAAGGAATGGTTGTATTTTCCCCATTCTTATTGTGCATTCACTAGTTTGCAGACACAATCAAGCCAATAGATGCAAATGTGAAATCTGAAATCTCAATTAAACCGTCTTCTTTCAGAGATTATTAAAGCCAAACCTGTGGACAAGCCAGCAGGGAGCTAAAAAAGCGACGTCAGTGAAGTAGATGCACTGCTCTTGTAATGCATCACTTTTTACTGTGAGGTTTCACAGTCGAGAAGAGAAATGTAAAGAGTGGATTAAAGGTGTAGGAGAGGTAACGCAGAGGTTATAGAACTGTGAAGCAACAGCCATATTTATCACCGCTCTCAACATAAGGTGTCAGCCAAAATCCTACTTAGGGGCAGGATTTACTGTCTCTCTGACAGGCACAGGCAACCTTAAGCAGTTAGAAGGGAAAGAGTATAAAGAGTTTGTTCAACTTCATTGTGAGCCCCGGCGTAAAGTTGCAGTTTACTGCCAGTAACATTCCAACCAGTAAGTAAAGATATATCCATAATTGGATTGCTCAGACTGCACATCAGTATACCTCAGGGACAAAGAAATAGTAAAGCTGCCTGGAATACATTTAGATCATCTCAACTAATTTAGGTGACTTCAACTTGAGCATAAATCTACATTTGAACAATATATGTACAATCTGTACCTCTACTACAGCTGAATGGAAACATGACTTTTATGTTATAACACGGTCACAGTCATACAGTTACCTCGCGTTTGAAGAAGAAAAAACTGTACAGTGGTGAGTCCAGCTGAGAAGTTTTTTATGAACTTTGTGGATCCTATTGTAGAGCCTAGCTAGAGGTGGAATGTGACTTTAAAAAATTAATTGAATTAATTGCAGTGTCTTTAATTAACTAGTTGAAATTAATCGCGTTTTAATTGAAAGCCATGTATTGACAAAATAAACAACATTTCCATTTTAATAAACATTTTTGCTTCTAAATTATTGACGCATAGACAAATGAGCCCAATAACAAAGACATTTGTTATTACTCTGTTACTTTGGTTATTCAACCATCAGATTGGTGCGAAGTGCCATTATACCCATTCAGCTTTCAAGTGTTTCAGTAACTCCTTATCAGTCATGTAACGTCTTTAGAAATGTGGGCTGTGGACGCCGCTGACATTAGCCCTGAATACGTCTGTGCTACCGGTACATGTTTAGCATCAAGATGCTTTTTTTTAGACTTTAATAGTTTCACTGATAGGCTAACTCCTTTTAGCACATCTTGGACACAACAATAATCTTTTCCAGCGTCCAGTCAAATTGTTGTCTGAAAAAAAGTGAACCCACAGTGGGCTGAGAGAAGCAGCTTTGTCATTTATCGTTGTTGTTTGTGGATGCTTGTGCGTCAGATTTATGGGTCTACCGGAAATACTTGGATACAAAGGTTCCGTCTTGGGACTTCTGTGTGAAAAGGGAAACAAAAACAAAACAGTATTGTTCCTACAAAGTAAAGTAACCATAAATTGCAAGTTAATTTACCTCAAAGTTAGGTCAGGCAGTATCCGTAAGCTTCAAGTTGATTGGTCAAATCAAGAAAGGCTCACTAACCTACGACATGTGTGTGTGTGTGTGTGTGTGTGTGTGTGTGTGCGTGCGTGCGTGCGTGCGTGCGTGCGTGCGTGCGTGCGTGCGTGCGTGCGTGCGTGTGTGTGTGTGTGTTTTGAGCATGGCAGTGGGATGACTGGATAGAAACTGACAATATTTGTTACGCTATTAAAATGTCACTTTGTTGTTAAAAGCCTATTGCTTATTCCACCAGCATAATGGTTAAACATCTAACCGAGTGGCTCTAAAGGTTAACGCACAAAAACTTCCTCAAAGTGGCCCCAAATTGCATCATTTAACTCAATTTTCTGAAGATTTTACATGAGGGTTTCCCTCTGGTAGGGCTTAATGATTCACCTCACCCTATTCCAATTGACCCCCGATGCCCTGAAACAAAGAAAAAGCTTATAAATTGGAATTTTTTATTTTTATTTTGCTAAAATCCTTTTTTTGTTTTTCCGTAGCACCTGGAGACGAAGCTTGAATCTCTGGGCAAGTCCTTCACTCGAGTGCTGCTCTCTGAGGTCTTCCCCAGCAAGCTGGATCTGATTCCAGACGTAGATGCGTAAGTATTATTATTTTCAGATAATCACTTAAGCATATAATTTATATATTTAACATTTATCTTCCTTTGACATAACTACTAGACGTTTCTGATCTCTTGTTCATTAAATTTAACGATTTAATGAAATTTACAAATCAAGCAACATCAAGCAACCTGCACACCAACACCTGATATGCTTCAGTTATAACGTTTTTTCTGCGTTCATATGGTTACCTAAACAAGTTTGAGAGATACGTTTCTGTAAAGTAGGCCCAAATCTGAAACATACTTGAGCTGATTAATGAACCCGTCAGTGGAGCGTACAGTACAGTACTCCGTTTCTGAGTAGGACTATTGAGCCGGAGCTGCTCATTGGTAGATAAAACAAAAAGGGGAATATGCCCTCCAGAAGCCAATATTTTATCCTCAGTTTTCGCTGCGTGAATGCAGAAAACAAATCAAGCGCATCATTTAGACTTCGACTGTTGCTGGTTTGAAGGCGAGGCTGCTGCATGTGAAGTGATTTTGATATATTTTCCAGAAGCCCCTGCTGCCTTTGAGCCACATTGTATAAAAGCATGATTGTGCAAGGTTAAGTTCTTTTTTCCTTTTTTTTTTTTTTCCTTGTGCGGTGAAGAAGCAGTCACTTTATTATTGTCACTGGGCAGAGTTGAAAGCTGCTCATACTGTTTATTTTGTTGTGGGGTTTTTTTTAAAGCAAGAATCCCACAATTTCCTATTATTTCAAAGTTGAAATAATTTTTTTGTGTGTGTGTGTGTAGAAAAAATGCCTGCAAGGTCCAGACTAAAGGACATTATTCTCCCTGACAACATAAGCTTCAGATAATTTGTGTGAAATGTCTTGTTTGCCGTCCAGTCTTCGAGTCCTTTATTAAAATCCTTTTGAGTTGACAATTGACAAACAGCCATTTAATTGAGAGCCATTAAGCTGGAGTTTAAATTGCAGATCCCCAACACTGAACACTTTCCTGTATCTGAGCTAAAAAGATTATAAATACAATAGCAATAATGTCAGCCATGCCGTAATGGCTTGCAGGGAAAGCATGCGGGTCCCTTCAATCAATATCCCAAAGGGTGTACATTGTTTTTTTTAAATACTGGAACTTGCTGTTTATTATCTGAAAACATATTTTTATACATTAAAACAGCAAAATTGTATATTAAACAAATGCTTGTCGGAACTAATTTCACTAATTTAAAAAAAATAAATGAATTAAAGGTGAGCATTTATTGTATTGTTTATAATTTATCGTGTTAAGAATTTTGGATTTATTGTTGTCGTGATAAATTCCAAGTAATGATGTTCGAATTGTCGGGGTTGATAGTTTTACTGTTTGGTCCACTGTTTGTTTAATGAAAGCATCATTGAATACCCATAAATGTGGAATAATGGTCACAGTCCCCAGTTTAGTGATACAAATCACACTTCTTTATGTGACCAGTGTGATAAAAAAGCGTATTACAAAAATAAATGGTTTTCAAGAGCAGTATTGATGTTTGTTGCGCTACAATTGCTGTGACACACAGCCATACGGTTACCTAAAAGAGTTGTAATAAATAGTTTTTATTGTCACTCTTATCATTATATTGTTATTGTAATAGCATTGAAAATATTGTGATAAGATTGACCTCCTAGTTCAGGTGATCCTTTTACAAATATGTAGCATATTGCAGATATGCTTAGGGCAACATCTATTGTTTTTCTAAAATGTGATTATATTTAAATTTACTTCAATTTCAATTCAGAAAATCCATAATTCTGGCTATTACCTCCTTACAAAGCTTCTATTTGTCAATTATGAAGAGAAAGGAATGAACCCGTCCCTCTCAAATGTTTGCTTTATTTCAAATTCCTTCCCACATTTGCCTCTTGGACATGAATAATTTATACGTCAACTAATTCCCCTACTGAGCTGGTGTGAAGAACAGCGAGTAGTCAATCAGCAACATTTCTGATGTATTCTGTAAGCATCATTGTGAGCATAATTGAGGAGTCAGCATAGTTTGCCAGCGCACATTACAACACAGCTGACAAACAGTTTTCAAGCTTATATGTTTATAAGCAACATTGGCATTCAGGTCTTGGTGAATTTCCGGCATAATTCATCGTGAATGTCTCACACATTGTCCTCAGCATTAGAACAGGGTGCATGGAAAGTAGATTTCTTACATGAATAATTCACTAAAGAGCCTGCTTGAGCCACTTTTGCATTAATATTAGGGTGCAGAAATACATAGAGAAAGAAACGTTTTCTTTTGATGCTCTGCATAGTCATCTAATGTCAATAGAGAAACTGGCTCTCGGATCCTCCTGACATGACTTATTTTATCACACACTAAAGTAAAAAATTACCCGACTTGTCAATACATTTTATTTATTTTATTTTTTTTTTACATTGCTGAAAATCACAATTGAAGACAGCGAAATATTCTCAAACGCCCCGGCCGGCAACACTCACTCCTATCTTTAGAAACGCTCTCCTCAAGTTACTCTGATGAAACATCAGATGCAGTCTGACTCCGCGTCTCGGTTTTTGTCTGATTTATTGGACTTCCAGCTGCAAAGGCTGCGTCGGAGATGGACAAGGGGTCAGCGAGCCACTGATTTGCAACAGCTCCAATCACCAAGGCGCTGGCACTCTACCTTCTTCGGATTGGCCTCTCGCTGCGGAGTAATGAGAGGTGTGATGTGTGAGGGAGGAGTGGGTGAGATAGGGACAGAAGGTCTGAGAGAGATTGAGCCAGAGAGACGTGGATATAGTTTGAGGGGGCCGTGTTTGGAAAGCCGGAGATTGTAGTTAAAACGATTCTTTTCTTTTGTTTTGTTGTGTGTTTTTTTGTTTGTTTTTTTTGTGCTCCACCTCAGACTGACGTGCAAGTGCAACACTGAAATTATGTAATTCAGGCACGATTCGCCCAACCAAAACAAACCCTCATTACAGACAAAAAGCTTTTCAACAAGATCTGCTTCGGTAGCCAGTATAGCCTTGATGTAAAGGAAAAGTCTAGAATACAAAATGAAGACTCTAACTACAACCCTGTGTGTTTTTTTTAAGTCCTTGGCATGCAGCACAAAATGTAAATGAAAATGCAGTGTTTGCAAATTTGAAACATGCATCTAACTGAAACAACACATGAAATGAGAGATATTTTATGAATCTTCATTAGGTTGAGTCTAAATTCAAAGCAAATCGAGACTGAGATCGAGCCAAAAGTGACCATCCAGCTTATTAGTGCACTTTTAAAGAGGCAGTATTATGTAGTTTCCAAGCACATAGTGCCATTTTTATAGCACAATTAAGTAACTATGTTACCTTCAATTGTTATAAAAATGCTATATGTGAAATATGGGTGAAAATAAATTTTACTTTGAAATTTAACGCCTTGGAATAGGGCCTATGTCTCTTTACAAACTCCTTCACTTTTTGAAAATCCGCCTTCAGAAAGTCATCACAACATGACTCTTCTTTTAACCCTTAAAACATTTTTTTTTCCAGTGTTGCTCTGAGAAGAAGCTCGTATAATTAGCTGATGCCCCGTTGCGCAATCCGTTTACTAATTGCTACTGGCTAGTCTGAAGGAGCTGAGTGGGGTAGTCATGGGGAAATTAAAGGATTTCCTAAGCATGCATGAAAAAATCAATATTAATATATTGTAATATAATTTAAAGCTAAAAAAATCAATTTTTTATAGCAGTGATCCTTTGGGTATGTTCTTGTATTGCATTGTGTGTCTTCATTTTAAGTGATTGTATTTTTGGTGTTAGTGTGCTTTTCATTTTTATTTCACTTGTTTTAATTTTGTGGCTGTACAGCACTTTGGTCAGTGGAACTGTTTTAAAGTGCTATATAAATAAACTTGACTTGACTAAAAGTTAGCATCTGTTATATCATGAGGTTATATTAGGAAACATTTTGTAGGTAACTTGCACATCTGTGATAGCAGTTATTTATTCATAAATGTTTTCATATAAGACTAGTCAAGGAATTCCTCCCAACTAAACATTCCACAGTCAACTATTAGTGATCTTTTAATAAAGTAATTAGGAATGTCAGCAATTATCCCATGTGCGTGGAGAATAGATGGCCAACTTTCTGCATAGTCCATAGCTGCATACCTCAAAACTTCATGTATACCTAAGATTATCTTAATAACATTGTGAACATGAAATGTTTTTCAACGGCCAAACAGCTGAATCTAAGTTACATGCAGCTGTCTAAAGCACCGCTGCATAAACTACCATATATTGTGCAAGGCTTCACATTATATTGTGAATATTTTGCCATCCCATTAACAGTGTGTGCAATATTCATATTGAAAAGAGCAGCTTGGATTGCAATAAATAGCATCCTATGTGTTATGTCTATGCTTTTTTATGTCAATTTTATATCTAGCCAATCCTATGATGATATTATTTACCACTATTAATCACCATTGGAAGATTTTCTGCAGCCCTACTTTAGAGCAGTGAACATATGTTGCCTAGAATGAAACTCATCAATCTTTGTCTGGCCTGACTCGACTGTATCAAGTGTGATGTTTGCTGCAGAGGGGATTGTTACGTGTGACCGTCTTTCAAGAGGCGGGCTCGGCCCCTAAACTCCTCTGAGAGGAACATTTAATGCTTCATTGTAGCAAAACATCAAAGTCTTACTACTCAGGCAGCCTAAAATCTTAAACTTAAAGGTATCTAAGGTTACCAGTAAAGACTACTTTGAAGAGTTGAAGACAGCCAGGGATTTACAGATGCTGGACAATGTGAAGCAGCAACTGGGAGGTCTTCCCTAGATAGCAACCACCTGTGGCCTGACTGGGTCCTTTGGTCTGATACCCAGCAAGAGGCTTTGTTTGTTTCAGTCACCGCCTTGGGAAGAAGCTGTGTAGAAGCCGTTAGGAGAAAAAGACTGATGTCGTGATATAGCAGCAGAGACTAGACAGCAAGGATGGAGTGCAAAGATTTATCCAGGGAAGATGTGATGTGGGGGTTTTGTTGCAACATCCACCTTAGGGATGACGAGAGACTTTGGCATTAGTGAACAAACCTTACACTTGGCTGTTAAAGAACTGTGGAGAGTGGTTGAAGTGTGTTGTGAAACCTGGTATAAGCATGTGAGATCTGTCCAGGTACACGCAGAAAACGGAATAAAGGCCTGAGAAATAACAGTAAACCTTGTATAATGATTTAATGATGATTATGGTTTGTAACAGGTTTAAAATAATAATACATATGCCAATGAAGGAATGTCTGTAATGTATAATCAAAAATATATGTTCTGTACTTTTAATCAGCTGAATGTTATAACACATTATGGAAATTGAGGTTTGAACAACTTGATTGTTATTAAAGATTAAAAATAATGAGTGAGGAAGAAACGTACTGAAGTAAAATGTCGACAAAGTAAAACATTGATTATGTTTTGTAAGACAAAAATGACTTAGAAGGAGAAACAGTGAGGAATGAGTCACCGACCCTGGTTCTAGATCCGGCCAACTCCTCTGCCTCTACCCAACGCTCTCAATTCTGTCTCAGCTGACTTGGAGAAGAGACGGAGGTCGTTTAATGACAAAGATTCTGGAGCTTGGATCGAAGGTAGTCAGGGCTAGACGAGTCCTTTCCCACCCCAGTTTAGACAGATAATTCTCCACAAACTATCCCTAGGGTAAGATCCGAGTTTTGGGGATTTTCCGGACTTGTTAGACAGAGAACTGGGCAGTAGTGAGTCCGAAGAGTTGTGAGGCGTAGGCGGGACTTACTATTGGGTAGTAACAAACAAGTGCGAAAGGAAGGACTCTACTTGATCTCCTATACAACGTTGTACAAATTTATAGAAGGTTTTAATCGGTAACCTATTGATAACAACAAAAAGGTGAGTCTAAACACATCCTTTGAAGGCTGATTAGGTCACATCGATGCAATGAAGGCTCCTCCAAATTTGAGTTTAAAGCATTAAATACGTAATAAAATTTAAATAAATATACATTTATTGCTCTTCAGTTGTTCCAACCTAATTGAAGTGTCCAAATGTTTCATCCTTTTATTCATGACTTCTCACTTTATTAGCTGAAGTTGTTAGCATGTAAACCGATAAAGACAAGCTATGGTAACGAAGGTCCAGTGAAAATAAAAAAAACATGACCTCATTCTCCATATGTGTACAGATACTGACCACGTTATTTTGCCATTGTGCTTCTCAACAAAGCGACTCTTTGACCTGTCTTTCAACATTAAATAAACAAAAAATGTTTAGCCTGTTGGTGGTGCAAGTAAAGCCTGGTGGCCCGCCAGGCTTACAATACACTTGCAGAAACCATGATAAAGTATTTTTTTGGTCTTCTCTTTTTACTGTCTTTTCTGCTCGGATTAGCCTGCACCAACACCTGCATCCTCCATCAGCTTACAGTAACAGTGACGAACAATAGGCTGAGGCTGCATCAAAGCCGAAGTAAGAAGCATATAGAGAGAGACAGAGAGAGAGAGAGAAAGAGAGAGAGAGAGAGAGAGAGAGGGCAGATTGGGAGGTAGATGGAGTGTGTACGGCTGCCTAGCACCATCAGACACAGCGCACAGCACAAAGCCCACCCCCAGGCTGTCTCTGTCATTAAACACTCACATACTTTTCCATGGACTGGTAAAGGCACCATTAGCATATGCTCTTAAGTGTGTAATTAGTCTGTCCCCAAGCAGGTTTTAAACTAATGTACACATATCTGCACACCACACACACACACACTCTTATCCAAGACAGCAAAACATTATGCAGTGCCCTTCTTATCTCTCTGTTTAAAATTTTATTTTGGGCCACATTTAAACGAAATTGATTGTTTTATTTCAATTATGCCCTAGCATTAAAGGTGAGCACCATTTCTCCTCGACTTGAGTTGTTAGTTTTTAATGCTTTCAGCGGTTCGAAGCCGAGAGTCGGAACAAAGCAGGAGCGTGCAGGTGGAGGTTCCTCCCCCTAATGTTGGGGCGTAATGGTCCACAGCAGGTAATGCAATATGGCCAAGCTGGAGCTCATATTGCATAGTTGCAGAAAATGTCACATGGTTTTAGCTTTTATACATCCCAGCGTGGGGGCTTGCCGGTCCTGAATCCCGCTCCTCTAATCGCGGCATGCGTCTTTGTATTTGAAAGGTTCCACTTTCTGTCGAAGTCGACGCATTCTTAGGAGTAAATAAAAGTCATAATCATAGATTCTTTATGTCAACTGCCTTTCTCGTGGTAAAATGATGCCACCTCATTTGAGACTAAATGCTGGCTTTTTCTTTCTTTTTCATGCTTCATTCAGTACTGGTGTCTCCTTGTTTCACAACTCTTGATTATTTTTCCTACCGTCCCACCAAATTAGAATGTCATTGAGAAGTACATTTGTTTTAGTTATTAAAGTCTTGTGGCTGTAAATCTGCTGCACTTATTGGCTTTAACAGCATGCAACAGCTCATCTGTTAGATCTGGTGTTTCTTGACAATACCCCAGAGACTTTCTATTGTGTTTAGCTCGGGGCACTTTGCAAGCCAATCAATCAAAGAAGTTGCGTTTCCATTACAAATGTGTAGAAAACTTTGTTGATATGCTACAAAAATGGAAAAAAACAAAAACAAAAAAAACACAATTGACACAAATAAGAAACTCAATCAAATTTTCATGTTAATAAATTTGTTCACGCTATAAGTCATTAAAAACATGCTGCAGTATTTTCGTCCCACTACTTCCTGTCGTCTTCTCCATCGTTTCTGTCAGTAGCAACATCCAGTTGTTCATCACATGACTCGTGTGATGCAAAAAAGTTTTGCAAAATGCATTCATTTCAATACAGCCTAAAAACGTCATCCTAGCTCAAAAACTTTTAATTGAAAACTTACATTTTTTTGAAATTGGCATTTTGATTAAGCAAATTCATTTTCGTATTTTCAGTTGGCGCAATTTTAATGTTAAGGGAAACACAGCTAGTGATACCATGGTAAATAAATCATGTGATTAGGCAGCGATTAGGTGCCACATCCTGTTGGAAACGTGAAATCTGCATCTCTATTCAGCAATATTCTGATTTAATGAGATTCATTTGAAGGTGAGGAAACTACTGAGACCATTTCTCCAGTACCAACACAATGATTGGCATCACTGTTTTACTAAGTCTCTCTTTCTGAAAACTTCTGGTCCTTTGTTTCCACTCCACTTTCTAGTCCTTTAAAGTAGGCTTCTGTCTACTCTTTAATGCTTTTGTCTTACTTTAATCTCAGACTTTATACTTGTATCTAATCAGACCTATTCAGAAGTCTTTGCACATTAATCACTGCCCCAGCGAGCACCAGTGTCAACTTTTGAATGGATTGTTTTTAGAAAGCTCTCAGGAAGTGACCCAAGAAAGTGATAAATAATGACATGATATTGTGTTTGACGTGCTAATGATAAATCATGGCTGTTTTTTTCCCCTTTGTGTCTTGGCAAAAATGAATTGTGCTAAATTATTTGTTCTCTTCGCTTTTGTCTGTAAGTGCCTTCATTTGCAACAACAGTTAATAAATTTTCCAAAACTCTCTCTACCGATCGTTTTTAGGCTTGTTGGTATTCAGAAAGTTTATGTTCTTCAGCTTCTGGATGGCATGCCTGGTTTTGGGTCAGGGTCCAAAATCCTGTTGTTCTCTTGTGTTTTGGAACATTAATTTTCCTCTCTTCTGAACTGCACAGAAAAATAGTGAATCAACTAGATCAAATTAGATTGTATGTAACGGACTTGGAATCTGTCTGATTTGATTGAATTGAGTTTTTTTTATTTTTATTATTTATTTTGTTGTTTGTTGTTTTTGGTAAAGTTCCTTAAGAAGATGATGTGAATTGGTGCTATATAGAAAAACTGAATTGAATTAAACTGAATATGGATGATGAAACATTTTAGATCAAATTTAGATGACATGATGTTTTATTTAGCAGAGTCTGGGAATCTGCAGTCTTCACGTCTCATTTACTTTGATACAGCGTCTGAATGCGCTGCCTCTCAAAAGCCCTCCCACCGTACTGCTTGATGCCGAGAAAAGCTGCATACCTTTCCTTTGTTTTATCAAATCAAAGCTGCATGCCTGTGCGTTTTCCTGTTTCTCATTCAAATGAAAACCTGATTGATAAAAATATTAGATATTAGATATTCAGACATTAGGTGTGGCTGTATCTGGTGTCACTGTTTTGTGTCTGCTAAAAAGTGGTTTTTAGATTCAGCAAAATGAATTTTGGAAGGGATCTTTGAATTTAAGACAAACTGTGAAAGTCAGATTACAATCAGAATCCGGGAGAACTTTTGTAATATGAAAATCCATGAGAAAAATGATAGAAAATGGTGTAAAGGAATCTTTACAAAGACTGTAATAGTGTCACAAGAGAGTAGAGTTCCATCTTAAAGAACTTATTGATCGCCTGCAGATAAAAGTTTGCCTTTGGTTACTGATATCTGACGATTTGATGAGTAATTTTAAACATGGAAATTTATTTTAAAATAAAACTGATCCATGACTATAATGCCTTTCAAAAGTTTTCATACGCCATCAACTTTTTCACAGTTTATCATGTTAAAACCAAAAATGTATTTTATGTGAAAGACTAAGATCAAATGTGGCCTCCATGCACAAACTTGTATGTTTTGAAAAACTGAAACGGCACATGACCTTGAACAAACTATCATCACAATGAAACACAGGGTTTTTGAGATACTACTTTTTGGATGGATTTTCTCACCAGGGAAAGAAATGTTATGCTAATTGCATGGCAAACCTGATATTACGCATGTGCTAGTTTGCATTGGAAAGTGTAGGGAAACATTTATACTCTGGATTAATTGATTGATTTATGACACCCACCCACTGACCACCAGGTAGTAGTCAGTGGACAGCTCCGCACCTATCTTCACCCGAGTGTCCAAGACATATGGCAGTAGATCCGATGATACGATGACAAAGTCAATCATCAAACTGCGGCCTAGAGTGTCCTGGTGCCAAGTGCACATATGGACACCCTTATGCCTGAACATGGTGTTTGTGATGGACAATCCGTGACGAGCACAGAAGTCCAACAACAGAACACCACTCGAGGTCCGATCGGGGGGGCTGTTCCTTCCGACCACGCCCCTCCAGGTTTCACTGCCATTGCCCACATGAGCGTTGAAGTTCCTCAGTAGAACAAGGGAGTCCCCAAGAGGGGCACTCTCCAGTACCCCCTCTAAGGACTCCAAGAAGTGTGGGTAATCTGAACTGCGTTCGGTAAACCCCAACGTACAGGCGCCGAGATGGGAGGGCAACAAGTATGCCCACACCTGCCTGGCGCCTCTCACCGTGGGCAACTCCAGAGTGGAAGTATGTCCAGAGTACGTCCAGAGTGGACGTATTTCATTTGCTAACCCACTTTACAAATATTTACTAGTTGTTGTTGACCTTAATCAAAAAATTCTGGTGAAACAGATTGATGTGGCATTGTGAGACATAATGTCAAGACGGTATGAACTTCTCTACAAGAGAATGTCTTTGTCACTTTTATTATAAATATATAAATATTTGTACTTGTATTGAGAAGAAGCAAGTTAGAATTATTAAATGAAGTGCAAATAATAATGGGCAAAAAAAAATTTATGTAAGTGAAGAAAAAATATTCTTACGCTACAAAAGCACAAAGACATATCAAGTAATTTCTTTCTACTTTTAGTGCAAATATCTCAATACGACAAAAAGAAAACTTACAAGTAACCTTTTAGCATGATGTAGGAACTTGTTTTAGGTCAATAATTCCTTAATATTGATGACAATGTACTTGTTCCACTGACAGATTATTTCATTTATAACAAAGCATTTTTGTCATGTTAAAGTGTAAAGTGGAACTAGTACTAAGGAATTATTGACTTAAAACTAGTGCTTTTATGTAAACAACAATTTACATGCAATCTAACATTTTTTCTCTTATGGGTCACAGGATTTACAACATTCACAGGGTTGTAATTAGAACAAAGCAGCTACTGGACTTAAAGGCCGTGCTTTCCATTTCACTCTTGGCCTAAACTCAGCAGAGCCATGTGTTAGGAGGCTGATGTTTGGTGCAGTCGTCTCTGACTTAGTCGACTTCGGAATTGGAAAGACGAATACGAATTTTTGGGGAACCACGAGAGAAGAATCTACATAATTTGAAAATCACATTTTGCCTAGGAGGTGTGGAAATATTTCATGAAACGGAAGGCTGAGTGCGACGCAGTCTGCTCTGCAGCTGAGAAACTGTGTGAAAGTTGGGAAAACAAGGAACGAACAAAAGAGACTGGGATTTACCGCAGTAAGGTTCACATGAGCAAATTCTGTTCTCTATATTTATTATTTTTCTTTTTGTTGCCTCAAATCCTGTTTCTCCCATCTCTCAGGCTGGTATGTTGTAGTCGAAATTAACCTACGTGTAGAGTTTTAGTTTTTTGTTTTATTTTTTCCTTCTCCCATGCAGCAGGTAAATCCATATTTGCTCGTATCTCCTGCGGAGCTGTGTGATAAGGATTAGGGACAAAGTAAGACACGCTGCCTCGGCAGAGATGGAGCTGTGGATAGCATTGATCTGTGAAACTTAACCCTTGTACCCCCAGCTGCTTTCCGTCTTCATTTTCCCCATTGTTCGCTCCTCCCTGCAGCTGTTTACATCCACACTCTCCTCCTCCTTCCGCTCATGCATTTTCCAGAGTAAACACTTTCCTCCCTGACAATCTTCTCCCTCCTTCTTTTTCCCCCACGTCTCTCGCTCCTTCTTGTCTTTGCCTCTTCGACCACTCCTCCTGTTTTGGTCTTTATTCTATCACTGCATATCTCTCTCCTCCTCCTCTCTCTCCTTCTCTCTCTTGCTTTTTTTTTTTTGCCCACCCCTTCCCCATCTCTCTGAAACAGCCCCACCACCCTGTCTGCGAGCTATGTAGGCTACCTCCGTGGAGACCAGCTCTTGTAGCTTTTTTATTCACACTCACCTAACCTCTCCCTCTTTTCTTTCGCAGCATTTTTTCCCTCCTCCTCTCTATTCACCCCTGATATTCTTTTTTGTTTTGTTTTCATGTTGATGCCTCCCGCAGTCAGTCAGGACTAGACCACTGCATGCTTTCTTTACCTTCTCATTCCTGCTTATTGCGGTCCAACCATCTTAGGATGTGCTACACATCAGCACCAACAGATGCTGGTTTTCAGGTGAAGGGAGGCTTTCCCCTCTACATCATGAATTCACATGCAATGTGCCGTTGCAGATGTGCACTGCCTTTTTAATCGCAACTTTCTGTCTCAGGTTTCATCACAGCTTCACGTTTTACCGCATCTGAGTTACTGTGCCGAGGCATAGGGCAACACTTATAAATGCACAACTAAATCACAAACAATACCACAAAAACAGAGCCATAAGAGTGATTGATGGATTTCTTTATTTCAACAGACTCATGGTCCACATAGACATAAAAAAAGAACAAAGACGGGATACACAACACGGTTATGTTGTGTGTGAATGGATGACTGTTACTCGATTATGCTATAAAATGGCACTATGTGCCTAGAAAATACATAATACTGCCTCTTTAAGTGAAGTATCAATGTGAGGGTGTGCTGAACGAGGACTAACTTTAGTTGTGATGAAAAAGCAGTATGTTTCAAATGCAGCTTTGAAAGAAATAAGTATTTTTTAGTGTTTATTTAGTGCCTTTAAATCGGGCCTCTGTCTCTTTAAGAAACTCCTACTCTTTCTGAAGCTCCACCTTCAGGAAGTCATCACAACATCACTCCTCTATTAACCCCTTAGCAACATTTTTTACCAGCATTTCACTGAGAACTAGCTGGTGTAATGAGCCCAGATTAGGTTTATTTTTGATGAGGGAATAACACTGAAACATGTCTTCTGCGGACTTTACATTATATTGTACCTTTAATAATGCTAACTTCAAATATCATACAAACTCATTATCTTTAAAATCAATAATATACAAATTTCCTGACCTGGTTAATTATCAAAGTCCACAATATTTGCATAAAGTAATAAGCAAGCTCCTTCCAGGAAATAATCAGATCTTCTTCAACCCCTCATTCTCTGCGACACTACTGCTAGCATAGCCTGTTGTTAATGCTAATGTTTGTTAGCATAGACATCAATGATAGCAGATAAATGGTTTTCCTGTAACAATAAGTTGTTTCTCCATCATTAGTACATGAGGTTGATTGACAGCGCTAAGACCCTCTTCTTGGTTCTGATCGGTTGTTTTATTGGTGGAGGAGTTCACCAATAAATAATAATCTTTTCACAGATTATCTGTCTCATAACATACTGTCACAACATGATGACAGTTTCAACAAATATGTAAGAAACATTCTTTATAACAGTTTCACGCAGCAGCTATAAACATGTTTCCTGTTGTTTTCATTTGCTTTCATGTCCAAAATAAATCAACACATCAAATCAAATGTTTCCCCTGTTGCACTCATGAATGCTCACTGATCTGCCTTTTCTTTATTGTTGTTGTGTTTCTACAGCTGGGTCCAGATCGCCTGCCCACGCCTCTCCATCGACTGGGGAACAGCCTTCTCCAAACCCCTGCTGTCTCCATATGAGGTAAACTCCTGCCAGTCACTGTTCCCCCCCAAAATCCCCCAAAAAACCCCCCCACACACACACATGCACAGGCCTTCCTAACAGCGCACAGAGCCTTTTACAGATTGGCATCTTGAGGCTTTTTATCAAAGTACAGGAGACAAGTTACAGTGGCGTGTCTAAAAGGGCAGTGAATTTATGTGGCTCTCAACAAGGGCTGTTGATGCTCGAGATGGAGTGTCACTCTCACTCCATCCTCGCCACACCATGAAGCACGACATGTAAAAACGCTACAAGTAGAGGACTAGCCCCCCCTGCTGGCCCTGGGGATAAACAGTCCCACCCCTCATGCAGCTGTCTTTGTTTATTTTTTTTCGACAAAGAAGAAAAAGAGGAGGAAGAGAAAACAATCGGACTTCGGAGAGAGGGTTAGTTTGCCGCAGCTGGCAAATAAACAAATGAAAACACTTTTTTTTTTTTCATTGTTTAGCATCTAACTACCACTTTGTAGCAGGATTTCTCTCATGGATGGGCCACTGATTTCTTTGCGAAATTACTGTAGGGGAAATTGCTCTCTTGAATAGAAATAGCTTCTGTTTAATTCCAACTATGCACCTCGTTGAAGCACTTCCACTTGAGAGCAAAGCCGTCTAGAATGAGAATAGCATTTCCATTAAAAAAAAAAAAAGGATTGTTTTGGGTGGGGTTTTTTCTCTCTCCTTTATAATTGCGCACAAGAAAATGTGAAACTCGCCCCCGTTGTAAATGACCTAAGCGCTAATCTGTTTCCTTAAATTCCCTTGTCATTCTTTCGGCCATCGCTCTCCCCGGCAGCCGTTAGTCTGCACATTGAAATAATTTGTATCTGAACGGTTGTGATGGGACTCAATCAGCCTCGTCTCATAACCATGAGCGTACTGGGTAGACTGACACTGTGGCGTTTAGGATGAAGATGAAGAGGAATGAGACGGGGAGGGTGTAGGGAGCACGGTGAAGGGTGTGTGGTGGTGGGAGGGGGACTACACAGCATTTATTTTCAGTGCTTCTCATGTTATATTTATAGTCAATAAGACACACTTGGCTCTCCTGTCAGAGCAGGGATTAGTGAGGGATGCTAGCTTCCACGGAGAGGAAGATCTCGGTGTGAAGGAGGAGAGCAGCAGCTAATAGGTGGAATAAATGAGAGACTGATGGTGCAGAGGGAGAGGAAAGGTGAAGAAGGAAATGAAGAGAATGCTGATATTTGTTACATTTGTTCTGCTAACAGAATAATCTTTCAAAACTCCTTTTTTTTAAACCCTGCATCTACCTGGTTTATGTCAGGTGGGGCAAATTGATAGAATATATCTAAGATTAGAAAACTAATCTTAGATATTTGGTCTTGATGTTCTGTGTGTACACACATAGAGTATCCTTAAGCCAAAGTATCAAAACACTGTTCATATACCCTAACACCTGTGTGGTCTTAGCCCGGTAAATGTCAGAGTTGGGCATCAGTCTCGTAATAGAGCAGGAAATTTTATCACATACATTATAGCTAAATGTATGTGATAAACCAATAAGTAGCAGGGTGGGTATTCATTCTATCATTTATCAGTTATTGTGATAAATTTCTTATCATGATAAGAATTTTCATTCATCATTGCCACGATAAATTCTAATCAATGATGTCTTAAACTCCTCAAAACTGTCAGGATTGTTAGTTTTACTGTTTTCTCCTCTGTTCAATCAGTAAATATCAATCAATTTGAAAATATGACTAAATGCAGTTACTGTGCGCAGTTTAGCAACACAAATCTCACTTCATCATGTGACTAGGGTCCCAAAAATGTGTTGTTTTTTTGGTTTTCAAGAACAATATTTGTGTTTTTGAGGATCTGATTTTTGTGCCATCCACTGACAGCCAGACAGTTATTTACAAAAGCAGTAATAAATAGTTCTTATCTTCACTATTATTGTTTTTGCAATAGTAGCAAAAATTATCATAAAACTTTAAGTTTGTATCGCCCACCCTTCTAAACGAGGATGGATTTTTTTTTTTTCATTTTTCTGTGGGATAGAAATTGATGTTGAAAATAAAAAGCACACACGTTCCACATAGTTTTCAACAAACAGATCTAAAAACATATTACTGGTACTTTTAGTGTCATTCTCTCTAGAAATGTTATGCAAATACTGTCGAAAAAAAAAAGAAAACCCTCCATATGTTATATTTATATGCAAAAACATCAGTTAGTTCTTCATAATTTCATAGCCAAAGTTAATAAGAGCCAAGCTGGATTTTCAAAGAGCCACCTGTGGCTCTGGAGCCGCAGGTTGTAGACTCCTGGTATAAACGGACACCATTATTTAATCAAGTAGAACTAATTTTAATCTAGTGAACCACTCACTGACAACTGAATTGTAATTCAGTTAATTGTTTGCATCCCTATATGCAAATCTGGCAAAGACAAACCCAAAAAACCGTAAAGATTTAATCTTTTAAACGTAAAGCTTAATAATGTTCCTTATAGCTGAATATAAGGAAACATTTTTAAATTTGTACTTGTAAAAAAAAAACAACCCAAAACTTCACAATAATAATTTATGTCATTTTGACTCATCACACAAAATGCATACCAAATCCATCCCATTTGCCTTTACGGTAATCTCAATAAAATAATGTGAATGCCTTTTACACAACTCACCGCAATCAATTTGGATGAAGTAACGAGTGGAACATTAAAACGTGTGTTCTACATGTTTATTCATGTGTTCAGCCTCTCAGCTGCTCTTTCCTGCATTCATAATCAATATTCACTGTCACTTCTCGTCCATATGGAGCGGGTCTGCACTTCCAGCGTGTTGTGTTGCAGTCCTGCTCGTGCGATTGTTCCCCTCTAACAGCTGTTATGCCACTCGGCGCAGCTGCATGGAGATAACACGACCGACAACTCTATGTGTTACCCAAGCTTAGTATCACCAGCACCCGTCCTGCCCGGATGCTCAGACTGTAGCGTCTTCTCACTGTTGTGCAAAGTGTGGTTGGAAACGAGAGGCTGAGGACGCTTCTTTGAGGGTTTTATTTTGTTCCTACTTCTCCTCAGGCGGCTGTTGCTCTGCAGGAAGTAGGCTGGGAGGAAGTGTATCCCATGGACTTCTATTCCAATCAGAGCTTGGGGCCGTGGGCGCCCAACCACCCTGAAAACCAGCCGCCTCGGCCCGCTCGGAGACACGCCCAGGTGAGCACGGCTCGGAGATAACAGGAGGGAAAAAAATTAATAAATAAAAAAAAATCAGGATGGTAAAGATGGTTACTGGGTTTAAATTGGATGTCGCCACACTGACACCCAGTGGCCCAGCGGCGGCACAACACTGGCAGGAGAAAACATCCCCTAAAGGTGTGGTTTTAACCTTGACCTTCATGTAGTTCCTAGGTTTTTCTGCTGTTAAAATTCAATTGGAACGCAGCTCTGTTAATCTACCCCACAGTGGCCATAATGCCTAATATTTCCACTAATCTGTCTGAGGTAGGTACTGTCACTGTTCCAAGTGTTAATGCTGTCCCACCGCCTGCCTGCAGAAACAAGGCACCGAGCCAGCCCTTCCCGCCAAGATGTGCGAGCAGAGTCGGGGCGCCCCCTGCGGATGTGACAAGGGAACGACAGCCTCGTGACCGCTGCTGTCTGTGATTCATCTCATGCCTGCCTCTTTTTACAGAGAGAAAGAGGTCAGAGGGGAGGGAGGGAGGGGATGGGGGGGTGGAGCGGACCTGACGAGAAGCAAAGAGAGAAGAGTTTTTATCCTCATTAGCAGGATTAGCAGCAAGATCTAATCCCTAATCACATCCCAGCAGATCAAACAAACTCACATTTTGACTGTATGCTTTTTATTTTTAATGTGAGGGGTTTTGTCTCATAACGGAGGTGTTTATTTGCTTCAAATCTACCTGCATTGCACCCCCCACACCTCCTCCTCACCTTTTCTTCAGCACAGACATTTGTGACAGAGAGAGAGAACCGGGAGCCGACCTTGAGCGGCGCCGTATGGAATAGAAGTCTGTTGACGTGGGCGTCTTCAGTCAAACGCAGCCCGTTTTGTCGGAAAGCGCTGTAATTTGCCTGACATTTCCCGAGCCACTCAGACGTTTTCTCTGTGTCTTTCTTTTCTTTTTTTTTTTTTTTTTAGTGGGGAGGCACTTCTGCGGACGTACAGGTGGAAAAATATCAACGCCGTCTGGCTCGCTTTGCCCACTCCCATTTCCAGAACAATAAATCAGGAATCGGACCCTGTGAAGTCTTTCTGAAACGCAGCGCGCCTGTTTACGAAGCCAAGAGCTGCGAGCTCCTAAATATGAGGATGGAGAGCTAGTCACGACTGCTCTCCATCCTCATTATTTATTGATGTTGGACCCTGTCGATAAATAAATAAAAAAAAAGAAGAAGAGAAAAAAAAAACCAACCCCACTATATTGCTGTTTTCGCTGCAGCAGTAACTGATTGACAGTAGCCGGCTGCGGCCTCAGAGGAAGAAGTTGTGAAACTTCCCTCACATCACTGGCTTCTGTCTCAGGTGTATAGAGTTGTCTTTTGGGGTTTATGCAGCCACAGCTACTAGCAGACTTTTCTTGTCATATTCATCATCTGTTCTCCTCGGCAACAAAAAGTCAGCGTGTTGCAGTTCTCCCGCCAGTTATCAATATTTTTCATGACGCTCACCCCCCCGCTAGTAGCGGATATTTTAAAGCGCTTTGTACTCCCCATCGCAGACTCTGTGATCCTCAGTGGAGGGGTCAAGAATAAATTATTGACCAGCAGAGCTCGCTCTCTCTCTTATTTTTTTTCTCACTTAGCTGATGTTTTATTTATTTTTAGCATATTCTGTCAGGAAAAAGGAGTGAGGGTTTTTTTTTTTTTTTATAAATCCTCTTTCCTTTCCCACATAAAGTGCACTGCTTTTAATCTGAAGTTGATATCAATAAAATATAAACTGATTTCTAAATATAGCTGTAGTGTCTCGAGTGTCATTTAAAGGTCAAGTTTACTTATTTTACTTTTATAAACATTTGGAATTTGTATGACTTCTAGCTGCTTTTAACACCGTTTTCCATGTGGATTTTGTTTATGAGCAAAGGAATTGAAACAAACAGTTTAGAGTTATTAGTTTTTCATTTCTCTCGTCCCTCAGCGATATTAAACAGCAGGAGTGAAAATCTGCCAGAATGTAATTGTTGGACGTATCTGTTCCTCGCGTTGTTTCATCATGTGACACTTATAAATATCAGATTTAATATGTTTTGCACATATTTAGTTATAAATTAGTTATTTCCCTTGAGCTTCTTCACATTTTTTTAATTACAATACATGTCTACAAGAATGTATTGGGGGGACATTGTTGGTAAAATAACAAAAATTAGTACATTTCTTCCAAACACTCATAAATTTTGAGAATAATCTCAGGCATGTTTGACTTTTGAAACGTAGATATTTTGAACTTCAGATTCAATTTTTTTGAGATTTTTGTTTTTTTTAGCAGACTTTTGTTTTACTTTTCCATCTCGGAAGTGTCCTTGTTTTTTTCTAGAAATATTCTGAGAATAAAATCAAGACTCCTTGAGTTTTTCTGGTGGAAATGTACATCTTTTTTCCCTGCAGTGGCCTTAACATGGTGTCATATATGTCAGACCATCACAAAGTAGCTCATATTTGTGAAATGAAGCGGTTTTCAAAATGTCTTACAAATAAAAATCTGATAAATAAAGTTTATCTGTATAAAATGTATATGATTTACTTCAAAGAATCCTGACTTCTAGCTGTAAATGTGTCCCATCTGTGTCTAATTTAATACAACTGTGCTGTGAAGGCCTCAGACGGTTATTAGAGAACAAAAAGCATCATGAAAGACGAGGAACACGCCCTGAAGGTTCAGGATAAAGCTGTGGAGGAGTCTACAGTAGAGTTAGGTTCATAAAGCAACATTCCAGGCTTTGAACTTCTCACAGAGCACTGAGACTTTGTTTTAGGATCATGTTCAACCTGTCATTCCACACTACACTGTAAAACAGTTTGGAAACCTTTTATTAGGGATCCAAGTTATCAATTAATGAGTTGATCTAAAGTTGATTGAGCCCGTCAGTCAGCTAACAATCCAGATAGCAAAAGATGTTAATTCAATGTTGAGTTATGGTCAAAAAGTTAGTTTTTTTTTTCTTTTCTTTTGTTAAGGACAATGACTGATGGTGGATCAAACATCAATCATCCAATTCTAGTTAATTGACCAATGTTGAAAACTTCTTTTGTGTCAGCTAACAAAAAAAATGTGATTCAATTTTACATTTCAAAACTGAACATCATAAAATGCACTTTGCTTCTGTTAGAAATGTTATTTGCGATCACTTTAATTCTCCAATACATCTCACACCGGAACCTGTTTGGACAGTATTTCTTTCCTGTTCTGGGATAGCCGCCATCTTCTTTGTTTCTGTATCAGCTGACTCCACTTCAGGATGACCAGCGGTGCCCTCTGCTGCACGGAGGCCAAACTACAACACTAAATGGATGAAATTGGTTGAAAGATCTTTTCAGTCTAATAAACCATTACTCAACAATTAATAGTAACTCAATTAAATTTTAACAGTCCAAATCATGTATAAAGATTTATGGACTTTTTTTTATGGAAATCTCTGAGTAAAGGTGATACCTGGAAAATCATTGCTGGATAAGTGAGACCTTTAAAAGTTTATCATATAACTTTGATCATAGCACCAACACAGGCTCAGGAATAAAGGAGTAGTCTGCTGAGGCATGTAAGAATTAAAGCTTTAACTGTCCTTAAATAACTTAAAGACTTTATTTCAGTTATGTACTTAAATATTTCTAATGTCTTTAGGCAATAGATCATCAAAGGAGAAAGAAACTGAACTTTATTTCTTAGGCCTTAAGTCTTTGTTTCATTTTGGTTTTAGAAAAAACTGACCTTCAGTGTGCCGGAGATGTAAAACACAATTCAGGTAGTTAACAACAAACATACCAACAAAATAATACCAGCAGTGACATCTTCCATGAAGTGTGAGCGATTCTCAGTATCCCTCAGGTGGAAAAATAGAAGTTCTGCACCTTGGAAACGTATTTATAACCCGTAACGTTTTTACATTTGGTAACATTACAGCCACAAATGTTTATATTGTTCACTGGAATTTCATGTGACAGACCAAGAAAAAGGTTTAGCATACTTGGAAAGGTTATAAAAAGTAATCCATATTTTGTGTTCGTTTTGTTTAAAAGAGTTTTTGCAGACGCCCTTTTCACTGCAATTAAAGATACAATTCTTTTCTTTATATGTTTGACTTCTATACCAACTTTGCACATTCAGGGATTGAACTATTTGTTTTTTGTAATGTCTAATTATTAGAAAATCTAACCACCACAACTAAGAGCCAGAGTTTAAGTACTGCATAACATTTATAAACACGTTTCTGCAATCACCAGCTCCAAAAATTGGAACATGAATAATGAAGATATGGAAAGTGTTGCGTAATGTTTTCCTTCAGGACATTATATCACACCTTTGTGGATTTTTATCTTTTGTTACTCGAGTTCCCTTCCCACATTGCTGTAATCCGTCTGTCATCTAAACATCTCGTTGTGTCAGTAATTGAGTGACCACTGAGTGTCACTGTATACCTGCCTTATTTGCAGTCTTCAGTCTCTCTATGGAGAGACCGTTCAGAGGGACTTTCTTCACTGACAGTCGGTTTTCATCGCTTACTCGTTTCCCTGCTCCCACACATCAGAGGAACTCAACTCCGAACATCACAGTTTAACAACTTGGACCTGTCATTTCACTCTTTTCAACTCTTGAGAGAGTTTGTCATTTTTGATACGGAATAAAAAAAAAAAAAAGCCACTGGTGTTGAACACCGCAGGTCACAAATTGACCGTGCGGTTCTGAATGATTGCCAGTCTGAAACAAAATGGCGATTCAGTTCATTCCCAGAGCAAAAGTAGTTGATGGAAATGAACCCATATTTATATAAATGCATAATTAGCATCTATGTACATTTTACGTGGCTTGCCTTTGCATGACTCTTCTACCTGTAGGAGGGAAAATCACGCCGTCGCTCCCGGTGCGTTCAGTTGTTTGTGTCGGTGACTCAGGAAAAGCTGAGTCACCGCCGTCTCTCTGTGACCTCATGTGGTCAGCGGCCTTCTGCACATCAGGCAGCGTGATTTTAACCCCTTTGAGAAGTAATTGCAAAATGACAGCCTTTTGTTTGAGATCATTTATTTATGTATTAATTTTTTTTTTATGGAATTGTGTGGCATCCTTGTACTGAAAATATAAAATGAGTCAGCACTTAACTCTCATTTAGCAAGACAGGTTGAAGTTTTTTGTCTGTTTTTCAAATCTTAGAGAAAAGATATAAAATACATAGAGATATATTAATGTATGAACAAAGACTTGAATACTACATTATATATAATAAATAAAGCGCCTTCTTTCAACCTTGTCCTTAGAAGCCGTATTCCTCATGTATTTTCTTCAATTTCTTTCTTTATTTTTCTGCTCCTATTATTTTCTGGATTACAGAAAGCGATTTGTTTAAACCAGTCTGTTCTGCTGTCTGTCAGAACACCGCGCATGACTGAGAAGCTTAGAGAAAAAGATATGAAGGACCAAGGGGGAGAAGAAAAAAGCCCCACATGTTTGTTTCACAGCAGAGAACCTCTGTTCTTTGAATGCGCCGTCGCTGTAAGTCTGACGCGGCTCAGCAGGTGCAATTTCAATTTCAGATGAAGAGGCTCAGTAAGAGGGAGTCGCTGCATTTTTTTGTGATTTGTGCATTTCCGAGACGATTTTCTGGAAAGGATAACACACACCCTTTTTTTTCTGTGCAGAATAAACTGGAGAAAAAAAAAATCTGTTCAAAGATAAACTGAACTGTAATGTGTATTGTTCAGCTTTCATATTCAAGTTTAGCCAAAACAACCTGTTGCATTGCGTTTATTTCAAACCGATCTGTTTCTTTAACATTTGCCACATTTAACAGGCTACAGCATCCATGTGAAGATTTGAACAATAATCATGAGTAGAGACTGCTGACTGTGTGTGTGTGCGTGTGTGTGTGTGCGTGTGTGTGGGTGTGGGTGCGCGCATGTGTGCGTGTGTATGTGTGTGTGCGTGCGTGTGTGTGTGTGTGCGTGTGCGTGTGTGTGTGTGTATGTGTGTGTGTGTGGGAGAGAAGAACAAGAAGAAGCAGCAGCCTGGGCGGCCAAACAGCAGTGGGGCGGAAGGTTGCTAGAAGGTTGAATAAGAGTTTTTAGTGAAAAAAAAGAAGTGTTGTAAAAAGATGAGTAATTCTGCGTAGGAGGTCGCCTGTCCCAGATTATCTGGCCAAAGTGCCACCAGAACACAAGCCTGTCACAGAAGTCGGCGTCTTTTTCAACATGTCGTGTCCTGACACCAAATTAAACTCTGACAAGATTAAAAGCTTTCACCTTTTTACTCCAGTGCTGCGATTTGTCCTGTGAAGCTGCAGGAGAAATGTTGAAGGCTTAAGAACCAGATTCTACATAAAGTGCATGAAAGCAACATAACTTCTTTTCTCTCTCTCTCTCTCTCAATCTCTGACTTTAGATCAGATTAATCGTTTCCTAAATTAGCTTTCTTCTGATTTCTAAATGTATTTTATTTGATGAGGGCTAGAATTACGACGGAGCATTAGGGGCCACACTTAGAAAATAATTTCAAAAATTAAATTAACAAAGTTGTTGTTTTAGGAGAAAGTCAGTTTATGATGACTTAATTCTTGTAATATTTTATCACTTTCTTTATCTCTTTATTCAGGGAGAAAATTTTATTAAAACTTTTTTTCCAGAAGTTTACATCCACTGAGATTACCTTACCATCAATCAATATGTTTACATCATCATATTTTAAGTTTGTTTTTTTTCTTCTTTTTAAAATGATCATAGAGATTGATGAGATTGAGATTGATTGCTCAGTCTTGGATTGCTATTAAATAGGAAATCTGCATGTAAAATTATTTTTGGGGATTTTAAATCCTTCAGGCATGAAAGTATTTTAAACTAAATTACCTTTTCATTACAGCTCAGTTATGAAAAGGATCAGTTCAGTTCTTTTTCATAGAAAATAACTAAATTGGTAAATTGCTAAGCTGCTAACCAATGTCTAAAGTTTGTATTAGCCACAGACTGTATGCTGTTTAGTGAAAGACAGTACATGGATTTTTTTAATTTAAAAGGGAGTCTTTGGGCCACAAGCAAAAAATGCTTAATCCAAAATTAATAACCATTAAGTAACTCCGGAAAGGCATAAACAGGGTTTGACAGATATAAAATACTAAAATTAACATAATCAGACTGTTACAGTTACAATCGTACAATTATTTTGAACATGTATTGATTTGTGCTCAGTGTAATTGCAAAAGATAAAACTGTTTAAACTTTACCTTTAATAATATAAAGTTACCTAATTTTTTAAAGTTTAATCAGTACTTTTATAACATATTTATATCAGTAATGATTTCTTGGTTAATGTCAAGTTGTCATAACAAAAACATTTTGAATAATGTCAACGTTGTATTAAAAGTGTCATAATTTACCGAATGACGCTTTATGACAACAGTCATAAATATTCACGAAGGCTTATTGATGTTCATTACATGTGTTATGTCATGTTTATGACAGTGTCATGTCTTATTCACCCCCCTTCAAATAAAGTGTTACCGAATTTGCTTCTAGTTTTTTGTTTCAAAGTACATCTAGACAATAAATAAAACATTCTAGCACAGAGTCGAACATTATTTAATCATTTATGGACTTTTTTCCAATACTTCCTCATGTGTTTAACTTCAAACAGCATGAACTTTAATGTTGGAGTTCACTCTTTCACACACTATGAGGATGTTCTAATCATCTGCAGCCAATATTTGCTGAAGGATTGCAAAGACCGTAATCTTTTTTTTTTATTATTATTTTTTTCCATCATTATGTCAATCACTGGTATTAAAATTTCAGCTGATTATAATCAGACGTTTTTGTTCAATTTGACATAAACACTTTGTGTCCTTCTTGAATTCGCCGGAACTCGCAGAAACAAAAGTCCTTTCACTGAAAGGGCTACGACCAAGCGCTGCTATATCAGAATAATCAACACATCATTTTACACTCTGACCAAAAAGAAAAATGTATTAAAATTACTGGGGAAAAAAAACCCATCAGGTCTCAGGGGCTTGTCATTAATTCTTTATTTAGAGACAAAATAATCTTATTCCAATTTGCACATTCAAAGAAACCAGGTAAAATAGTCGAATCAGCAGCAACTGTCAGCCACATGAATCTACTTCAAACATCAAGATAATCTTGATCTGAATTCACCCGACTGCCACTCAGACTCTTCAGTTTGTCAGATGCATTACATAAGTCCCACTTTGACTCCCTGAAATTAAAAACATGCAGTCTTTTCCTCCATGTCGCCAATAATCTGGTTTTAGGTGTGTGTATTGCCCCCTAGCGACCATGGCTGTAGACTGTTACCAGTGGTGCTGTTGCTACAGTAACAATCTAATGCCACGGTTACCATGGAGACAGCAGGAGGGAAGAGGAGGGTTGGCTGTGGCAACCGCTGACGTGGACTCGTTTGTGCGTGTGTGTTTCTGTGTGTGTTTGTGTGCAGCCTCGGTGCTTCGCGCGGCTCATCACAGTCACACTCGCCGTGCAGAGGTTCGCCAGGCGTCAGTAGCCATGACTGTAGACTGTTACTGTACTTCTGGTCAGGTTTAGCAGTAAGCAGTCTAGAGCCAAGGTATTGATGCTCTGACTTGAGGCAAAGTGGGTTCAGATCGGGCTTGGAGGGAGCAGGTGACATGCAAAAAGGGGGAAGTGCAAAAGGTCCAACCTTTTTTTATCTTTTTCTTTTTTTTATAATAATAACAGTGCCACACAAACAAATCAAAGGTGTAAAGTGACACGATGCTCAGAGCAGAACACACACACGCGCACACACCATTGGCAGAGGCCCTGAGGCTTGTTAAACGCACGGCCAGGCAGGACAGTTACATAGCCCACTTGTTGTCGTGTTTGTCGTATCGATTTCCATGCCGGTTATGGATGAGTCAGCCGCAAGACGGGGCCCAGACAGGAACACAGGGAGACAGGGCCGAAGCCGGGAGCTTATGCAAGCCCGGCTGGGTATCTGTGGAGCTGACGTCAGGACATCGCAGTTCGCCCGGGCGCTCAATTTGACAGATCTGTCTGTGTGCTAGAAGAAAAAAAAAAGAGAAAAGAAAAGTGGCTCAAAGAGGGAAGTTTGTTTTTTCATGAGAACATAAAACTGACCAGAGAAGAAAGGTTGAAGGGGAAATTGGTCGTCAGAGGTTTTCACCGACTTGAATTTGTTCATGATGTATAAGTTTGCATTTATAGCCAATATAGAAACGATGCATGAACATCATCCATGTTGCTGAAGACGGCCTGGTCAGCACTCTGCCTCCATCATCTACCTACACCTTTTGCTATTGAGTCACTTCCTGCTGCCAGTGCGTATCCATGTGCTTTATCTGTTCCCATATCAGTTCATTTGTTTTGGTAATTAAACTTTATCCTTTTAAGGTTCAGTTTTCGTCATACCAAACTTTAAAGAGTAATAAAATGGAACTTCATAGGCTACATGTTACCCTTTAACATTTAACCCTTTCCATTCTGTACAATAAAGCATTTTGTACCTACATTCTGAAATCACTGTGCATCAGTTGGGTTTTCTTTGTAATGCTCATGAATTATCAAAAAAACAAAACCTCAAATCTCAATCTAGTTGTATAGAAGTTTCTTTAAATATCTGTGCTTCACCCAATTCCAGTATATTTTTGTTGTAATCCCTTTTGGGCAAGTTGTCTGTTATAAAATCTGAACATTATGACTAATGATCAATAGTCATAATGTTCTACGAACTCTTTCTGGTGTATATTTTTTAGAGGACTCATTTAATCACACAGTCTTAGAGTAGACTTTATATAGGCCATAGAAAATTAATTAAAGTCCTTGGTGTATATAAACGTAGCCTTTGCGGGTATAAATGGACGTCAATCAACGTCGATTTGGGTAGTTTTGGGTACAAAACGACCAAAACTACAAATTAGATAATGATGGAAACCATTAAGGTGAGAGTTTATTTACAGATACGGAAAATGAAAGTAGGAAGGAGCAAAATGTCAATGCTTTATATATATTATACACACACACACACACACACACAAGAAATTAAAGCAACAATTAGCAGTTTCATGTTGACAGACGTCAATTTCCTTACCGTACACTTTAAGACGATTCTAGTGAATAACTTCGGTTGTCAAAGCGGCTCGGCTGGCGGCTCTGCTTTAAAAAAAAAACTGGCTAGGAAGCGACCAAAACTACAAACTTACGAAATGGTGAGGACATGACCGTAAATACTGGATAAGGCGAACATGTGCTTTTCGTGAGGCAGATGTCGGGGAGTTTACAGCGTCTCTGCTGCACTGTCAGACAAACCGGAAACTTATAAAGGAGAGTGACATACGTGGTAGCATGTTTAAAGATAACTGTACAATTTGAGCAGAATGTAAAGAAAAAAAATCTACACTCTGAAGACAAGTCATGTAATAACGCCTTTATTTGTACTATCAGCCACCCGCAGTGTTGTGTTGTTTTCCCTTACAGTCTAAATCCAGGCTTTAGCCCACTTCCAGCACCGCGGACAGCGACACGCTGATCATCTGTATGCCTCACGCCGCTCCGGCCTCCGCGTGTCCCGCCTGAACACGGCGCGGTTCCCCCACCCCTCCCCCCGGGACGCAGGTGGATTTTTAACATTTAAAAACTGGGGGAGACGCTTATTGACAGGAGCTCATTGTGATTCTGATCACATCAACCCACATCCCCTCTTCCAGGAGTTACCTTCGGGAGTTTTTTTTTTTTTCCCCTCCCATCATCATCAGGCACCAGGCCTCCCCCACCCCTCTCATCTCCCCTCTCCCCTCTCCTCTCCCCTCTCCTCTCCCCTGGCACATAGAGGCGCAACGCAATGCAGGTTATGCACGCACACAGGCGACTGTAGCTGTGTCTCTTTAACACTTTGCTGCCGGTTGATTGGAAGCTACCCGCATGTGCGCAGGAATGACGCAAAATTGACTTCACCTCCACAGCGCGTCACTGTGTCATTTGAACATGAAAAGGAGGAAAAATAAGAAGAAGCAAAAAAAAAAAAAAAAAAAAAAAAAAAAAGGCTCCGCTTGAGACGTGATCACTTTATATGTCATCTTAGTGATGCAGGTTCGTTCCTTAGAAACTGGGTCATCCAATCACATCCGTTGCTTAATACAGCGGGTTTTGGCCGCGCGGGGAATGTATGGAACTAGGACGTCCCGCGCAGACCGACGTCGTTAAAACTCTGAAATCCCCCCCAAACCCCTCCCCCCCCACCCCACTCTGCCCTCACGCATGTCGTGATTCGCTGTCTTATTATCTGCGGACATGCGGCCTGGTTAACATGCGACCAACGTAGCACACACCTCACAAGTCACTCTCCTTTTTTTCTCCTCTCTCCCTCTCCACAGTTGTCACTGCCCATGTGCGCCAAAGTGACTCACACTGCAGCAACTTCCAGCCGCTGTAATCTACCGTACATCCGCGGAGTGAGACGCACAGGGAAATTTAGGTGATTTCACAAAAAAAAAAAAACAGGTTACGAGTGTCTGAAGTATTCTCGTCATGCAAGGCTCGGGTAACGCATGTATTGTGCGCATAATTAAATAAAAATAATAATAACAAAATAGGCAAGTAGAACAAAATATAACTTACCTTTTTTTAAACAAAAAATATTCACCGGTCCGGCGGAGGTTTTGATGGTCTACGACTCGATCAAACTCTTAAAATAACCCGACTTCCTCTAAAAAATCTTTTATTAAAAAAATGCAAACAAATTTTTTTACAAATTGCGTTCTAACTAAGCGCATTGTTGACGATGAAGGTTATTTTATGATTTAAAAAAAAAAAAAAGAAGAGGAGGAGGAAATAAAAGAGCTCTCATTCAGACTTCTTGCCAAGTCCCGCATCCGTTTTCCGGTATCTCATAAAATTCAGCGGGCTGCCCCGGTGATCTGCTCTTATAGACGTCCCGTAGTACTAGTAATGGAGATGGGAGGGGACACTCATTCATTCAGAAGCATCACCTACATGGACGATGTACGTGGACTCTGACGTCATCGAGGCGCCGCAGTCAACAGGAGGACGCTCAGGGTTCCGCGAGAGGGGGGAGGCAGGGGGAAGCAATGGTGGTTTGGGGGAGGAGAGGGGGGGGGGGAGATAAGCGAAGGGTGCTGGCTTTTTATTGGGTGCAGCTACGTATGCTACCCACTAGTCCTATTTGTGTTTGTGAAGCACGTTTCAGGGCAGTGGAAATTGCTTTGGAGGTGTAAAGTGTCAGAAAGGAAGAGTGAACAATTAAGTCTTGCAGGAGAGAACTGAAAAAAAAGAAAAGGTTACCTCTAATTTCCCCTTCTTACTCTACTAATGAAGCCATTTTTCCTCTGGCCATTATTCGGTGAATCAGTTTGAGTATTCTCAAAGATGATCAATGAATCACTTCCGTTTTTCCTTTGGAATAAACACCCTCGTTTTCTCATTAGTAGTTGTGGAAGTCATTTGTCTTTTCATTTTATGATTTTTGATGAGGCATTTGGGACGCTAAAACAAGAAAACTGCATATCAACATTCATGCATGACCTCACTTGAAGAAACTCAATTATTCCTTGAAAGCGGATATGAGTAGTAAGTAGTTACATGCACTCAGTTCCATTTACTTTCTTTGGAGAAAATGTACTTTTAGTAGTTTTACGGCACACTACATTTGACTTTAACAGACATGTTTTAAACAAAATGGCATGAGCCACACAAACCTACAGGTTATGTTAAAGTGATGCTTTGTGTTTGTTCACAAGCTTTTGGTTCTGATGTTTATGCTCTGTTGTCCCGTTTGCAGGTCAAGAGAAAGTACTGTTAACATAACATAGTCACTGAAAGTACATTGATCTAACATACACATTACCTCAGTATTACTGATCTAACAAACCGCTTAGTGAACATAAGTGCTTTGGAAAAGTGTTTCTTATGTTTAAAATGTCTTATTCTCTAATAATTTTATTTATGTGTAAAATATGTTTTAGATGGATTTATTTTCTTTTCTTTTCTTTTGTTTTACTTTTTAATGAGTAAAAATAAGTTGAGGTATTGCTACTCTTACTTAGTGAGATTCCCAATGGTTAGGTAATGATAAATGAATGTGTAATTATCCATTAATAACAGATTTTGATGTGGAAGTTGACTTCATTTATCACATAAATAGTGGACACAAAAGATTCTCCAATAGTTCATAAAGATGAGTTAATAGTTAACAAATTATAAACAATAGTTACTGATGTCTGATTTCCCCAAAAATGTTATTCCAAGAATAAAACAATAAAAGAACCGTTACTTAATGTTAATGACGACTTTTGATATGTGACTTTACATATCAAAAATATCAAAAGTGTTTCCTAGTTATCAATTTATGCATATCTTATCACGAGGTACAGATTTTTACATGTGGCTTCACTTTATGGAACATAGAAAAGTTCCTACTTACATAATGACGGTTAATTAATGGTAATAACAGAGAAGTTGTTGTGTAACTACACTTTAGGAGGCACATTTTCTTCCCTTCAAAGTTTTAAGTAACTATTAATTGAAGGTTAACTAATTGTTCGAAGCATAAATTCACTTTTAGAAACACAAAAATATTTCCTATTAGTGAAATAATAGTAAATTGGTTTCTAACTAATATGTTAAATCACACAAAACTAGTACATTTTGTTTGATTTAAGGACAGTGTACAAATATTAAAGTAATGGTTAAATAATGCTGACGATTTTAGATCAGGGCTATAGGAATATGTTTTTAATGGTTAGGTCGGGCTGTATGGTTATTTAATGGTTAAAAATAAATCTTAGCATAATGGTGACTAGTTCTTTACTTTTTAAAATAAGTAGTCAAACATGAACTAAGCTTTTCCTAATGACAGGCCACTGAAGTAAATAAGATCTGTAGTTCATCATCAAGTACCTATCAGTCATAAGTTTATTAATAGTTCCTTATTAATTTCTTTGCACCAAGTCATTTTTGTGACTCTTAGTCATTTTTTTAATATCAGTTCTTAAACTTTGCGGGTCATTATAAGCTCTGCTGCTTTCACTTCCCAACTCCAACTTTCATTCTTTAGCTTTGTCACTAACAACATAAAAAAAATGCATGAATTATTTTTTTTTAAATTCTGTTCTTGTTTATTGCTGACTTTTAATTCCCTCTGAGTCACACATGAGCAAAAGTAATACAGCTTCTAATAGGAAAGCATCAAGCACTGATTTAGATTGTTCAGCTCGATGGTTTCTAACGATTTTTGTTCTAATAATCATTTCTGTTCTGAATTACTGTCCGTTCATTTGCTGGTGTTTAATATCGCAGCAGCTGTTTATAAACACGGCTCGTAATTATCAGAAGACAGATGGTTTTTGAAAGATGCAAGGCGGCGTTTATGAGGTAAATATCCGTCATCCGTTAAAATTATGCAAAAAAAAATAAAAAAATCTATACCACATATGGCTGTTCTGTGGCCGTTTCGCTACCCTCACTTACGTCTCGCCGTCTTATAGGTGGTGTTCTTTCTTAGGCTGTCGACGGATGTTTTTTTTTTTTTATGTGTGAGTGTACAGGCGAGAAAACCGCAGTTAACAGAAGAGGGAGGGAGCGACGGTGATGATTCACTAGTTTTAGTGTAAGCAGGAAAGTGACGAGGGGGAGGTGAACGTCTCCAGACTGGAGAACAGGTTCCACAACTCCTGCCGCCACGTTGATGCTGAACGACGGAGAGACGCTGTGGGACACAACGGAGTCATGGGGTTCAGACTTCAGCAGAAAAGAAAGACGATTCTTTCTAGGGCTACGAATTTGTGTTTAGTCTAAATAAGTTTATGAAATATTGGATTCTCAGAGGAAGTAAAGTTCAAAAGTGACAGATTCACAGCAGATATTCTGACGTTTATTCATTTCTGCGTTTTTAACTGAAGGTGACATTTCTGTTTTTCTCAAAAAAAAAAAAAGCTTCTTTCTTTATCCTCCTTTTTTCAGACCTGGTAGGCGTAACTTCCTGTGGACCTTAGTGAATGTGAAATGCGATGACGTGTACTGAAGAGGTTTTCTCCTCTACAGTGAATTCGACTTTAGATTTGGGCTAAGTCCAAATTGCTTCTTTTTCGTGTCGTTATCGTTAGTGCTTCAGAAATTAGAAAATAAGTTTCTGAACTTTGCCTCTGACAGCTGGTGTGAACGATGTCGTTTATCGTCTCTCGGTTTCCTCAATCAGACCACAGCTCTTTATTTATTTGTCCTCTGCAGACTTGTTAACAATAAGCAATAAATCAATTAATCTCATGATAAATGAAAACAAACTCAATCATTTCCACTTGCATTATCATTTTTTTTCTCTTTTCTTTTTCTACCAAAAACTGGATGACAGATGTCTTCAGTCTAGTGCTTTGATTAACAGAGACTTCATAATTCACTCTTTATATTGTTTCGTTTATTTATTTTGGATATTTAAAATGTCTTCCAGTTCCAGTTGTTAAATGCTCATTAGAGTTTAAAGCTTATTGATCTCTGAGGATGTATTCTTCCATTATGTTCCTTGAAAATGGTCTCAAAACGACGTTATCATTTATCGCAATAACTTCTGGGACAATTTATCATCCAGCAAAGTATCCAGGACTAGGCCCGTAGTATTTTCAGAATAGATCTAACTAGCAAATATATTCATGCAAATTTAACAAAAGAAAAACTTTTGAAGTAGGGATGCTTGAATTCTTTCAAGCCAAGTGTTAGTATCAATAAACTTTAGGTGAATATTTTCAGACTGACTGAGTAGAAGCGTATACACCAGTATCTATCGTTGTCGTTCTTTCCAGGCTCCCTCCAGGTAAACTGTGCTGATTGTCGCACAGACTTTTAAATCTGTGGCCTGTTGACTCGTGAAACCGCTTCACAGGCTAAATACACCACATTGTTCACGTAACAAATGTAATTTTTGTTAAAGATGCTGTCAGAATGTTTCTTATCTTGCCACGCATCTCATCATTCATATTAGTGAAACATCAAGTCCTGTTGTGTAAACCCAAACCAAAAGCAGTGGAATAATTATTATCTGGCTAATTCGGAAAACAAGTTGGAATACTCTCCTCTTGACACAACTCTTAGGTATTTGACAATGTAAGACGAGTGAATCGTCACCAGTGCAGACAGAACGTCTGCATAGCGTAGCATGAAAAGAAAAATCCTGCATGCAGTCACTTTACTGAAATAATGACCTAAGTCACTTTTTGCCAAACATGATTTTTTTTTAGCTTAAATAATTTTCTGGTAATAAAGAGGTGTTTTTTTGGGGGGGGGGGTTTTGCCAAACGTTTTTTGCCAACATTTTTGGATATGACATTTGTAGCATTTTAAATTGTTGACACTTAGATTCTATGCTATCAGATATGTAGAAAGACGGGCTGTTTTTGTGTTGTCATGAAATGATCTTGATAATTTGTATTTGCATTATTATTCTTTTTCTTTCTTTCTACCAAAGACTGGATAAAGTAAGGCTTCAGTCTGGTTCATTGGTCTCAACCAGCTCCTTTTTCAGGGCAGTTTTGCTTAGCTTTGAATCGGTACCAGGCATATTCTGTATTCCTAAAATTAATCATATTGTTTTAACTTGAATAAGTAACGAGGGAAAAATCCTTGATTGGGATTAATCAATCACTTTGGTTTTCAAACATTTTCTCTGAGAATTTTCAAATTTTTAGTTTGACTGCTTTCAAATTATGACTGAACCATTACAAAAGATGTCTTAAAGAGAATTAGCATTCTGTGGAATTTATTTAATCTCATCTAGTAGCACGATTAGTTGCAGGGATTCCTGCGCTCTGTCTGTGGCTGAAAAACACACAGCTGCGCGTGATTTGATGGTTTCCACAAAAGCGTAAGCCGGGCATTAATTAGTCATGGTGAAAAGGTAGCTTCGATCAGCGCTCCTGCTCACTCCAACACCCCGACCGGCCGTCAGCGCTCCCACCAGGGTGTCATGAATTAAGAATGAAACAGCAATACGTCACTGGGAGTTCAATCCTCAGCGCACCTCATGTTCTTACGCTTGTTTCACCTTATCCACCCCCAGCTACCCCCCCACACCACCATCCGTTTTCACCCCCAGGCTGTTTTCCACAATTCTTTGCTCCAGCATCACTATTTCTTTATGTACAGTGGAATCATCTCCAGCCGCTCCAGCCTCGGCCTGACGTACAGTCCCGAAACCAGAAAATATGCATGTGCCCGACAGAGGAAAACACACACACACACACAAAAGAAAAGAACGAGAAACATAGTTGAAAGAGGCTTTAGGGAGCAACGTTTATGTCCAGGAAACTTATATTCCAAAACATTTCATGTATAAATCCAGATTCATCTCTGCACCCCTGACTTTTCATGTCTTCTCATTTTGTTGTGTGATAGTTACACAAGAACATGGGAAGAGAGAAGAAACACCCCATAGGGTTATGTTTCACCTTTCCCTTTCTTACACACACACACACACACACGCACGCACGCACGCACGCACGCGCACACACACACACACACACACGCACGCACGCACGCCACGCGCACACACACACACACACACACACACGCACGCACGCACTACTCATCAGTATTCTGCTTAACTATTTACATTTGCCACTCTTTTTTTTCATCTCTTTTTCAAAGTAACTGTCTCTGATCCACAGCGTACGCTCCCACTTGACAGACGCTCTTTTTCCAGTTTTCAGGTTTCCTGAAACTATGAGCTATAACTTCATAAGAGGATATTCTGTATTCCTAAAATGAATCATATTGTTTTGCTTTCTGCTCAACAGTGCATCTCTATACATCAGAGTATCAACTAAAAATGAATTTGTTTCATCAATTATAGTCAAAATATGTAACTTGGATTTGCATGTGACATCAATTTATCAGAGGAATAGTATATTTCAAGTAATGTTCTCTTATAAACATTGATATTGATTTGAAAATAATAGTTTTTTGGATAATTTTAATTTAATAAAATATTTTCTTATTGTTGACATTGATTTATTATGAACCAAAAGTTCAGTTTTTAGAACAAATATGCCTGTCATAATATGTTTGTCTAAAATAATATATTTTTTTAAACATTGGTGATAATAATTTATTGTAAACCAAAAGTTCAGTTTTTCAAATAATTTTAATTAAAAAAAATCTTAAGAAGACGTGATTCAACACAAAACATATTAATGGAAAGTTTAGTGGAAGGAAAAGGTGTTATAAAAGTGATAATCAAGTAAGACCAATACCTGCATTGAGAGGATTGTGATGCAGAAGTCATTCCAGAACATACAGAGAGAATAACAAGCATGAAGTCTCATAATCAAAATGAACATATGAAATTGATCACTCAGTAGGCAATGAATCTACATGTGACTTTCACTGTTTGAATTAAATAACCTTAAATATATAAAATGTGTGATAATGTGGGTTCTTCACATTTTTGTAAAAGTATCGTGATTACTTTGTGGTTGCCGTCGACCCACATGTATCGGCCACAGCGTCTTGTTTCTCAGATTGATGTAAAACCCCTCTCTGTTTTCGAACATCAGCATCGCTCATGAATCTTTCATCACGTTCCCCCTTTCCTCCTTCGCAGCTTTTTCTTTTTTTCCTACAAAACACACACAAACGCACACCCACGCACACGCACACACGCACAAACACACACAGTTGGTGGGAGAAAAGAGAGCATTAATTAAACAGGATTACCCGAAGCTAGTTTTGATTCCACTGGACGTGATTGTTCACGCACTCTGTTTTTTACAGGTGTGGTTCTCTGTGAAAACAAAGAGAGAGAGGGAGAAAAAAAATCGTCCAGCTAGAGAGACTGCATGGCGAAGGTAGACCTGATTAAAACTCTTGCGCCGCGTTTCTTTGTACGTGGAAACGGTGTGGGTTCGTCAGCGATCGTTTGAAGGCAGAACGCAGCCGCTTGATCAAGGGAAAGACTTGGAGTCCCACTGCCTCGCCGAGGATGAACCAGATGAATTTGGACAAAGTCTGCAGTCTGACTCAGCTCATCACGACTCATCCGAGCAAAGAGAACCAAGCTCAGCAGCTCCCTTTTGGCAAACACATTATGGTGGCTGTGCTTTTTCCTTTGTCTTATCAGTTCCTCTGCTCAATAAGCTGCTTGTTATGAGTTTAAGAGAGAGCAACAAGGAAAGTGATAAAGGGGCATTTTATAGGACTATCATATCGTCATTTGGCATATGAAAAATGCTGTATATATAAAACATAACTTAGAAGCAATTTGACTTTGCAGTTTGATGCATTAAATTTGGGCCTCTGTCTCTTAGGGTGTCTTCACACCTTGTAGACTCGATCGGGGTCCAAAATTACAACATCTGTTACATTTTCAGCTGGTGCGGTTCGCTTTCACACTACTGTGTCAAACAGACCAAACCGTTTGAAAAATGCATTTCCCTCCTCGCCTGTGGTGGTGCTGCACCAAGAACTACTGAAGGAAACGACACAGAAACATTTGCACAACTTCCTTCTTTGCAACATGTAAACAAAAATGGAGTAGCGTTAGATTTTAGCAGTTGTAGGATTTTTCTTTTGTATTGGTATAAAACCACAAACCATTGGCATTAGACTCTCTTGTTTGTTTTGCTTGTATTTACCCAGAATGCCCCATGGTATAGTACTTTTCCTGCTTTTGAAGCAGTCTCAGGTCTGTTTGCGGTTCATATATCCGTTAAAACTGTACCGAGAACTAGGCTTTTAGGGGGACCACAGTTCGCTTTGTTTGTTCGCATCAGTGTTTGATTACACCTTCACACCTCCCCAAACGATCTAGAGCAGTGGTTCTTAACCTGGGTTCGATCGAACCCCAGGGGTTCGCTGAGTCGGTCTCAGGGGTTCGGCGGAGCCTCTGCCGCGGAGGTAAAGACACTTGTGTAAAGTCGTGATGATGCTTCGCTTTGCCATCACTTGCTGCACGTTACATTGCTCAGCCAATCAGAGCTGCGGAGGAGCCCTGATTGAAGGAGCTCCACTCTCAGCATGGATTTGAACTTGTGTCTTTAATTACTTCAGCAAAGCTCAGTTTTTACCAAATTCTGTAGCTTTCAGTGTACTTCTAAATTGGATCTTTTCGGGGTTTCTACTGCCTCTAGTGGCGTGGGGGTGGTAACACAACTAATATAATTACATTACTAAAACAGAATACCGCTAAGTCTTTATTGTTTATTCAAAATTTTTCATTCTCTTAAGAATGTAGAGCTAATTAAATAATCTAAACAAGACCTTAAAGTGGTTCCAGTTTCTCTCAATGGCCAACCTGTTGAAACTGTGGCAAATTTTAAATACCTTGGGTCGTTCCTGGACTGTCAGCTCAACTTTGCTGAAAACACTGACTATATTTTGAAGAACTGTTCTCAGAGACTCTACCTTTTAAGAAGACTTAGTGATCATGGGGTGACCCAACTAGAGTCTAGTTGGGTCACCCCTATGTCTTGAATTTGGAAAAAAAAAATCATTTTATTTATCACTACAGAAGGGTTCAGTGCATGTGCATATGAAACTGATGGGTTCGGTACCTCAAAAAAGGTTAAGAACCACTGATCTAGAGTTTGATTAAAGCAGATTAAACATGATTGTAAATGTATCCTTAAAGAAGTTCCTTCTCTTTTTGGCACTCCGCCTTCAGCAGGTCATCATTACAATGCTCCTCCATGATGCTGTTCGCAACCATTCTAAGTTTGTATGATGAGCTCAGCAGACCAACAGGAGCTCTATGCGGAGGGAGCTGCAGCTCCAAGGAGGAGCTTTGTGAGAGTAAGCGTTTATGCATCCACCAACGGTTGCCACGGGAGATTCAAGGATTCCTAAAACATGCCTGAAAGAATCAAAGCAACACTCCAGGCATGATTTTTATGAAGGACTTAGAACAAGATATAAAACTCAACATTTTACATAAATTCCCCCTTTAAATTTTTGTTAGTCCTCTGTAATTGGAGGACTAAAAAACAACATCTGGCGGAAAATCTTGGAATATTTTCTGAAAGTTGCCACCATTTAATCTTCCATCTACCCAGCATCCAATGTCATTTCTTATTTCTTATATCGTAAAACTTTCTCATACATTCCCAACTCTCCCTTTAAATCCTTTCCTTTGACTTGTACCTTTTGGTCTGGATGGTTAGGAGCCCTCTGCTGGTTGTATGAAGCACTACAAGCCTGAGCCTAACTGTGTGTTTGTCATTTTTGTCTCACAGGAACGCAGCACTCAGACAGAGAATACAGTAGATTCAGATTTCAGCCACAATGCAGCATTGTATGTCCTGCTAAAAAGGTTGGATGCTAAAACATCAATCCAACCGTCCATCCATCCATCTGTCCATCCATCCTTAGCTGAGCTGTCCACACACATCGCACATGACTCATCCAGATGACTCACCCCTCCCTCCTTCTCCAGCAAAACTCCCCCCTCCTCTTTCCCACGCACACACACACACACACACGCACACACACACACATGCGCGCACACACACAAAACGTCTCACGCATCTTTGTATTATCTCTCTCGGCTAACCTTGACTGAGGAACACAGAAAGTTGCCCAGTATTTTTCAGATGTAGCTGGAAGTCTGCTTTTTTTGTTGTTTTTTTTTTTTATCTTTTTTTTTTTTTTTTACGCAATTATATCTTTTATGTAAGTGTCCTATGGAGCTGCTTGTTGTTGAAAATTGTACAGCTTTAGAAATGGATCTGCCAGCATCACTTGTTTTCAAAAATAGTCTTTGTGGTCAAATATAGTGTGTGAGCTATTCCTGAGGCAGCGCGGCGTGAATCATGTCATCCAGTCCGAGACATTTACACAAGTAATCACAGCTAAAAACAGACAGACATGCTTTACTGTAAGATATGTGTTTACCATGTAGGAGGATTCAGAATCTATTTTAAACCAGTAACTGCTTTGAGTGAAAAGCTTTACAACTTAATGAGCAACAAGAGCGGCGTTCTTAGAAATTGATGTTCCAGATTTAAATATTCTCTCCAAATTTCTTAATTCCATACTTTTTTGGACTGCCAGACATCTTTGCTAATCTGACACTTATCTTTCTTTCATTTGCTTGTTTATTTTCTTTCTTTCTTTCTTTCTATCTATCTATCTATCTATCTATCTATCTATCTATCTATCTATCTATCTATCTATCTATCTATCTATCTATCTATCTATCTATCTATCTATCTATCTATCTATCTATCTATCTATCTATCTATCTATCTATCTATCTATCTATCTATCTATCTATCTATCTATCTATCCATCCAAACGTTTTATATATTAATGAGGTTTTTGAATGTGAGTCATCATCTCACCAATAGATGTCAGTGTTGAGCTGATGAACAAATTCTCCTGCATGGCTCGTGTGTGTGTGTGTGTGTGTGTGTGTGTGTGCGTGTGTGCGTGTGTGTGTGCGTGTGTTTTAATGGACCTACATCAAACGAGTATTTTTCCTGCTCACACAGGTTGTAAACAGTGTGTGGTGTGTGACAGTTTCAATTTATGATCAATAGTCTCCATATTTTCACAACCTGCAGTGGAAAAAACATCCCATTTATCTAAATAAACAAATAAAAAATAAAAAAGTGCAAAATACACTGCTATATATTTTTTTCTTCTTCTCATTTTAGATTTTTGTGGCTGTACACCCTGACACTTTTTTTTTTTTTTCCATTTTGTTTTTTCCTGGGATGTGTCAAAGGTTTAACTTGTGAAAACCGAGTTTATATTATCGGACATTCCTGCAGTGACTGTGTGGGTTAAGATTGCAGCTCCTAACTGCCATGGGAAGAACAGATATGGCTACAATATGAAATGATTTAGTGCTGCAATCTAAACCACTACTGGTTGGCTGCAGTGCAGGTCACCGCACACTCCTGGTGTGTAATCTATCTCTGGTCAACCTCACACAGGATATGCCAACACACACTCGAAACCCACCGACTGCCTTCCTCCTCAAAATCTGGCTCCTGCTCTGTGAGCAGAATCACAGCGAGGCTGGCTATTTATCTCTCTGCGTCAGCTATGTAGCAAAAAGGAATTCTAAATGTCCTCTCCTCATAAATTTCTAGAAGTTTATGTTAGTTGGGGACATGATCTGGCAGCGCTTAGAGTACAGAAAATTCTCAAATAACGCAGAGGGCCAAGCAATTTCTTAAAAGCAAGTTTTCTCCTTTGGCCGAGCCAAAACATAAAGCCGAAAAGTTTGGACTTTGGGACATTAAAACAATGTAAAATACATAATTGAATCATTTTGTCATCATTAAAGGGCAGCTGAGGGACTTTTAAAGCATATTTTAGGGGTTAAGATGTATATATTTTATTTTGTAGGTTGTGTAGATCATTTGAGCTTTTTACTGATGGTGTGTATCAATATTTGCCAGCATGTCTATACAGGAAGCTAAACTTGCAAATTAGCTTTGGCAGTAATCTGGTGCATTGCATCAAATGTGACATTTATATTTGAGTTGTCCCTTTTTAAATATCTTTTATCATTACTATCAAGCAGTACAACATAAAAAGAAAAAAAGAAACGATGACAAAATGGGAATTTTGTCAAAAAGGGATTTCACCTTTATTCATTTCTAGGGTTTTGTTCTAGGACACAATAACTTGTGTTATTTAACAAGTTCTAACTGTTTAAATCTTTATAATGATATAAACATATCATTATAAAGATCATATATATAATTATTGTATGTTATATATAATAATAATAATAATAATAATAATAATAATAATAATAATAATAATAATAATAATAACATGAAGTACTTTAGTAGTAGGATTAATATTAGTAATGCTTTTTTATCTTTATTTTGATGTTCAGGAAAGATCAAAACACAAATATCAGCAGACAACAGAAGAATGTTGTAAAACAGAAAAAACTGACAAAACATACTTTATACACATGAATACATGTACATAGATAACCTAGATTATTCTTAGATTTTAACCTCAGGGACACCAAAACATACAACAAATTCCATGTTGATTATTAAGCAAAGATTTCATCAAAACAACAAAGCGTTACTTGAAAAATGAAGTGCTCCTCTCAGTTCAACTGTTAGCTAAACTGGCTAAATATAGCTTTGCTACCTGTAGCCGTTTTCTGTGCGCTCACTGACTCGGATGATTGTGAAGGACTTTTGACCCACTGCTTTTTACAACCTTACCTTAGTTCATTGAACTTTTTGTTTCTATAAAACTCTCTTAAACTCTCGCCGCAGCGCTTCACTCGGGTCGAGTCTCTCTCGGTCTGGACCTGGTTTCCCGTATCGCCTGTTCTGCTAGATTAGCCGCTGTGTTTCGGGCTCGTCGTCGTCCTGATGCATGACCGCATTTCAGAAGACAGATGGCCTCATGTTCCGCTACAGAACATCTTGACGAAGGCTCCTGACGCCGCACAGCAAGCAGCAGAACGCCGTTGGCATTAAATATTACAGACAGAAAAAAGTCTCTGCTTTGGTTTCATTTGTCAAAGGATCACAACTTAAAGCTGATAATTGCTGGGTTTTAAAAAAAAGTACTACAGTGCTGCAATTCAGGTTGTTTACAAATGGCCCGAAAACCCTTCTCACATTGATGAGAACATTTCTTCTCCACACCAAAAATCCCTGCTTTATTAGATGCAGTCACATTGATGGCGATTGGTTAATCAGGCGTAATTGATCAGCAGCATCTGGCTTCCACTTACCCTGTCCAACCAAACGGGGGCTTCAAGAGCAGACTTTCTTTGTCACACTTTGACTTTTTTTTCTAAATAATTACATTATTACACTGTGGAAGTTGTGTTTTTGTACGTGTGTGATTAGACTTAAATAGTTTTTGCAATCTGATAAAATCAGGTCGCTTTTTTTATCATTTTTAACCATTCTTTAGATCCAACTTTGGAAATGAAAATAACTTTATTAAACCCGTGTGTATGGTCATATTCAATAAGTTAGATTACTGCAATGAGGGTTTTGAAAATGACCTCTGTTGAGGTATTAAATATGGTTTATGAAGCACAGACAGCTGAAATACATAATTGTCATTAGCTGTAAGTAGAAAATCTTCATAATTAACATAAACGGAAGAGCTTGAAAACAAAACAGTGAATTAAAACGGCAAAATCAATTAACTTTCCAAAAGATTTTAAAATTTATCTAACGTGGGTTTTTGTGAAGCAAATATAGCCAAGATGGTCAGTTTCACAGGTACTCCTTTGTTTCTGTGTGCTACTTTTGGTCAACAGGGGAAATTCAGAAGGAATTATCTGCTGCTTCATCGCCGCCTTCTGGACTTGTCATGCGGTCTGTTTAAGCAGCGTTGTCACTTCCTCTTCCTCATGGAGCAAAGTTTTTTTTTTTACTTTTTTTTTTGCGGTTGCTGAGCTTTGAATAGTTTCTGTACAGTCTTATGTCTCAGTAAAACCCTGTCATTGATTATCTTTAAGTTCATTGTATGCAAAGGCCAAAAATAAAAAATAAAAAACTTCATCAAATGAAATACATGACAATGTTCTGCATAAAGTATTTAATCATCATTTGTATACCTTAGCGTGACTTCATGCTTCACCAAGTTCAGTGCAACCTGGGTTAGCTACTTCAATGTTGGGTTTTATGCCTTAACGTTTACTTTTCAACATTATTTTCAACATTATTTGTAAGACTTTGGAATTGATAGGGAAAAAAAGAGAGAGAAGGAAGAATCAAGAGTCTTAATTTTCTCTGAGACGTTTCAGAACAGAGCCTTCCTGGGTTTGGTAGTTTGGACTGAAAGAGCTGCGTTTGGTGATTTCTTTTTCATTACCTTTGATCAGTTTTAATGCTTGTTGGCCTTAAACAGACTTCAGTTGCCTTTTGGTTGTACCAGTGTTATCATCCTCTGCACTTTGGTTGAAATTGTCACTCTGTTTTATAGTTTGTGTGTTTCAGTGTTAATTTGTGGATTATTGTGTTGGTTTTACTTGTGTTATGGCTTTTAGTCATTACGTTTTTTCTTTACAATCTGTTTATTTTAGATCAGCTATTTTCTCCTATTGGTTTTTCTACAAAACTCAGTTTAGTTTTCAGTGTTTTGCATTAATCTGTTAGTGCAGCAGCGTCAACACTTGTTCTCTCTGCTGTTTTATCAATCTCCTTCCTGCTCTTCCCATCCAGCCCTCCATGAGTGTTGCTTTGATTCTTTCATCCATGCATGAGAAATCCTTCAACCTCCCGTGTCAACCATTCGGCGTTGCTCTCACAAAGCTCCGCCTATTTCTACAAAGCTCCTCCTTGGAGCTGCAGTCGCCGCCTTACAGAGCAACCCTCCTTCTTAAGTCCCCCACCCAGCTCCTCCAGACTAGCAGCAGCAGAAACTAGCAAACACCTGGTGGAACTGCAGCTCAGCTGAGCTCATCCTACTTCTCAGTAAAACGCTCCTAAGAATGCTGCTAAAGGCTTAATGGAGAAAGGATGTTCTTCCTTCCTGAAGGTGGAGGGAAAGGTGTGGGAAAGAGCAGGAGTTTCTTAAAGAGACATACATCGAATTTCAAGGCATCAAATTGTAACGTACATTTTTTAACATGTTTTGTAGATACAGCATTTTTATAACAACTGAAGGTAACAGAGTTACTTGATTGTGCTGTAAAGGTGCATTATGTGACATAAGACCATCCCTTTAACTGATACGTTTCACATGATCCTGCCTGACTCCTACAAACTTTCACATCAACTAATTGGCTAATTATTTACTTTTTTTGAAGTTATAAATATAAAAGCAAGTCAGAACAATGAAGGCCACAGTGTGACTGCTGCATGTTTTTATGGAGATAGATAATAAAATTCACCCTGCTCTACAGATATTTCAGAATGTGAGGCAAATCATATATTTAACAGAAGTTTCTAAATTGATATTGATTTAAAAAAAGACTTTTAAAACAAAGTTTTAGTTAAAAGAAAATAGCGGGGTAACTGAAAAGCAGCTTGCTACAAAAAAGTTTACAAGACTTGACAACTGAACTAAACTGACCAAGTTCATAATTACACAGATGAACCGACTTTTCATTCCTTTCAGCTTCTTTTTGTGAAGTCCAATGCGTTCGGCTTTGTGAAATGATGAACTGCGAACACACATGTCAGCGTAATTCAGACAGAGTGTCTGCATGCGTACTCTATGTGCTGCAGATTCTCCGTGCACGCTCCTTGTGGCCTGGCAGCAGCGGCTGCAGGGCCAGAGTCACGCCCCCCCAGAGCAATGCTTGTGGGAATGCGGCGAGTTTGGTCGAGCCCAGCTCATAAAACACTGCGCCCTGGCACTGTCCTGCTTCCCCTGCAGACAGGGAATCTGCGACCAATGGGGAAGCCACACAAGGCGGCCGATGTGGAGCGACTCTCCCCGCCGCCGCTCCGTTTCAGTCCCACACATGGTGCAGCTCAGCTGACCCAGGGGTCGAGACCTTTTGGCCTGCGGCTGTGGCAGCGTCCCGACTCTGTGATCAGTTTCGTTTCAACTAAATGGGGAACAGTTCACTTGTTATGAGATATACTGCTGTTGTTTTCACATGACCTAGCAGTTCACACGTCTTGATAAACGATTAAAGTTGTTTTATCTTCACCAGTCAGTGGAACTACTGAGTGTGACATAATCTTGGTGTGGAATGTGACAGACACAGTGCCTCACAAAATTATTCCTGTCCCTATTTCCTAGTCAGTTCATGTGGCATTTTGAATACTGAAAGTCTTTATGCGATAAGGTTTTTGTAAGGCTTTTATATATATATATATGTTAGTTCTCCCACACTCAGCTCCTTCAGACTAGCCAGCAGCAATTAGCAAACACCTGGTGGAACTGCACATCTGCTGAGCTCATTAAGCGAGCTACTTCTGAGTAAAACTCAACATTGCTAAAAGGTTTAATAGAGGAGTGATGACATCCTGAAGGTGGAGTTTCAGAACGAGCAGAAGTTTTTAAAGAGACAGGAACCCAATTTCAAAGTGTTAAATTACAAAGTAAAATTTATTTTAAGTCATATTTGATACAAATGCAATTTTTATAACATTTGTAAGTGAAAAGATTTAAGTTTTTTTTTTTTTTTTATTAAAAATTTGAAGTGTGGGTCTGTACTTCTCTATCCGACCCCATTTACTTCTACTTCCCACTGGATTCACTGGTGGTTGCACACAAATGAATGTCATGCTCTTCAGATGTGTATTAATAATCAAAAAAGTAGACAAAAAATATATATATTATTTTACTTCCGCTTCAAAACTATGCACATAAAACCCAAACAAATTACTTTTAGGAAATCTACAAAAATCAAAAATAGTGAGTTCAACCAATTTTCTCTCCATTTTACTTTTGGTTAAAACTTAAAACTTTAGTTTTTCCTCATGACACATATATGTATTAACATAAAATCTTACAATCCTTTTAAAAAATTTCGAAGAATCTCAAAACCTCACATCTACTAAAAACCGAGCCGTTTTAAGCGTCTCAGTATAAGGAAGCTGAAGCCGACTGAAAGTAGAATGGAGCTTGTTTGTGACCTTTTGTTCCAGTAGAGGTAGCAGAAGTGACTCTGCGGTTTGCTGATGGGTTGAACTGCTAGTGAGGGTGGAAGTACCTCTGCCCCGTCTGTGCACTCTGCCGGCCAAGCTCCCACACTTTCACAAACACACACACGCGCACCCCCCCACACACACACACACACACAAATGGTACGCCTGAAAGGCGCTAATTAGAAGCAAAAGTAAATCAGCGGTTGTTGGATGCTTTATGCATCATTACAGCCCATGGAGAAGCTTTCTGCGTGTGTAGATCATCCCTGACAGATCTCAGTTTCCATGAAGAGGCTAAATCTAGACCTTACTGTACCCGTACATACAGTCACACGTGGTTCAAACAAGCCGCTTTGTTTTCGCAAATCTACCTGGAACACATTTTTTTTTACAATTATCTCTCCTGATACACCGGATGATTCTGGATTTGTTTGGACGGCTTTTGCGTCTGGTGGAGAAATTTTGGCCTCTGCCATCGGCTCCAAAAGGGGGAGGGGGGGAGGGGGGGCTTCAACAATTCCCAGAGGTCCCAGAAACCCAGGCGGCTCCGGCGTTGTCCTTAGCCATGGCTGCATTCTCTGCTCTGGGTCGCTGCCATGCCCTCAAACCCTTGGAAGGTCTTCTTCCTGCAATAAATGTCACAGCGTTCACGCATAAGATAGATGATAGTTGCAGCCCTGAGCCAAATTAGATCATCTAAAGTCAGCAGCAGCTTCTTCATGCACCTTCCGTCTTGCTGTGATCCTTCCCCCCCTCCTACCTTCACCCCCCTCACTCCGCAGGATGTGGATATCACAGAATCTGTGCAGACGTGTCTGAGTGATGCCGTTTCTGTCGTGTTTGCATGTGAGATTTGTAAATGAGGGCCGCAAATAACGTGTGAAGATGAAGGATCCATTTCTGGGTCTTGGTTATTTACTCCGTCATACGATATATAGACATTTTCCAATTCCTTAACTTGTGCTTTGCATAGAAAGACATGAGTGTCAACCGTTATAAAGAAGAATATTTAAATATTTGTATTTTAGAATACAAAATCTCCTTTCAGCTGCATTCAGTTTCTCCCCTGTTATCAAATTTGACACATTAATGAATCAAACAATACACTGTTTTAGGTATGTTATAGTAAGAGTAAAAGTAGTTTATTAATCCCAATTCTTGAAATATCTTTATTTTTAAAAAGTGCATTGTAAAGTCAAATGTTAATAGTAATACAAAAAATTCTTAAATATAAATCTTTATGATGGGAAACTGGATAGTTATTTGTGTTGGATAATTTATGTTTAAATCAAATATTTTGATTTTCAGTTTCCATTTTTTAAGTATCATCTCAGTACATATTTTAGACAGAAATGCAATTTGACTCCAACGTGAAAAACATTGTCCTTTTCAGATTTCATCTGCTTTTGCTTCCCCCCCCAACATGTTTCAGATTGTCAGAAATGTTTAAATATCAAAATATCCTGATTCAAAATTCAGTTTTTATATTGTGGTTTTGTTTTTAAAACGACCAAAAAAAAGAGCTTCTCCAAACAATCTGACCGTATGTTTACAGTAATTACAGCCTGTATCAGTAGTCGTGCCACACTTGGTAGCAAGAGCTGCAATATGTTCATGATAGCTGGCAATTAGTCCGTGACACCATTGTTGTGGTGAAACTTTGGCGTACTCTTATTGGCAAAGTTGTTTTAATTCAGCCACGTCAGAAGGTTTTCCAACATAAATTACTTTTTCACGACAACAGCAACTCAGTCGAATTCAACTCAGGACTTTAACCAGGGCATTCAAAAAGAACAGACAACGGTTCGCATTGTTGTCCGTTAGCAAAACCCAAATGAACTTGAGCCTAATGTTTATGGCCAGACATTCTTCATCAGGATATTTTGGTTGAGATCATAATTCAGGGTTTCATTAATCATTGCACAATGTTATGTTCCTGAAGCAGCAGTGCAAACTCCAGGCCACAACACTATCAACACCATGACTGACTGTAGGATTGATGTTCGTTTTCTGCTCAGTTTTGAGCCAGATGTGATGAGACACACACCTTTCCAGTTCCAGTTTTGTCCCATCAACTCAAAGAATATTTTCCTAAAAGCTTTGGGGGTTAACATGAAGTCCTAATGTGAAACAACTTGACCAAAGTTGACCAAAAACACCAACGTCTGTTTGGTTGACATTGGTTTTCAACAACATTTTTTCTCTAGTCTCTCATTCCTTAAGTTATTTATGTTCTTGGTGCTTTTTTGACCTCACGGATGAATTGATGTGATTCTGAAGTAACTTTTAAAGCCCGATTCATGCTGGGAAGATTCACCTCTATTTTTTGTTTTTTCCATTTGTACCCAATGGTTAGCTAGTGTCCCCAAAACACACTAAATAGCTTTGCAAACAGTTTTCTTCAAATTTGTTTCTCATCTGTTTTTTTAATTTTTTTAACCCCGGGCATGTGTTGTGGCTTTTAGAGACATTTAAACAGATAAGTCATGATTTGACAAGGAAGTTGATTACTTTTTCACATAAGACCAGATCAGCTTGCGTGCCTTTTCTTTTCCCCCCCAAGTAAATAAAATCATCGTCTGAAAACTGCATTTGCCGTTTTGATTTTCGAAGACGACATAAATACGGCTCCAAACATTTTTTTCACAAGATGTGTTGCTGTTTAAAAGATTTTATAAAAGCGGATCGCCAACTTTTGCAAATGGAATGCGGCGGCTTTAACCTTTTGCGAAGAAGTCGGCAAGACACCACAAGAAAATGTGTAGACGGGCTTAATTTTAAAAATAAATAGCAGTGAGAAACATTTGGTGTGACTCTTAATTTCATAAATCAAGCAGCAGTCTGTTATATCTGTATGTTTTCAAGTAAAGGGAAGCAGTGCGACCTTTCTGCCATTTATATCCGATTGTGTCTGCTCGTTTATCTTCGTTCGCAGTTGGTGACCTGTTTTTGCCTCTCTGTGGTTTTTCTGTTAATTCTGTGCTCGCGCTTCCACGGCAGCAAGCCACACACATACACACACGCACGCACACACACGTGCACGCATCATGATCTACACTTCCACTGACTTTATATCCCTGCACCTCTCCAATAAAAATACACTTTTCTCGAAGAAGCGGTTCAGCATCAATGGAAACACATGTGCTTTGGCTGGGACGCGCACTTCCCATTCAGCCTTCTCACAGTTTCACAAACAGTGATTGAATCTTGAATGGATGTGATTATGATCTGCTGTCAGAGTCTGGGGCCAGATCACACAGATGAAGGTGTGCGTGTGCCAAGCCAGCTGCTGTTGGCCACGAACAGGCCTTGGCTAAAGCTGCTGGCCTTTCAAACAGACCTTATCTTTTCCGCATATCGAAAACTCAAAGCCGCTGGATCACAGCGCTTTGGCTCTCCACAATGTAACAATTTTCCACCTGTACGCATGTATTACAGACACACACGGGCTTCTGCGAAGGGGAAAAAAAAAATAAAAAATCCTGCCAGAGATTGATTAAATGATTCAAGCGCTTTAAAACTTTGCAGTGGCTTGCAGAAGTTTGTGAACTCCTCAGACTTTTTCATGTTTTGTCAGTTTACAACCAAAAACTTTGATGTATATATTAGAGGTGGGGCATATGAATTTATTGTTTTATCACAATATTTTGTGGTACTATTGTGATAACAATGAAATAACTATTTATTACAACTTTTTTAGGGAACCTTTTGACTGTAACTGTGTGCCACATCAATTATAGCACCACAAACACAAATACTGCTCTTGGAAATCATTGTAAATTTGGTGATAGAAATCACTTAAAGAAGTGTGCTTTCTATCACTAAATTGCACACGATAAATGCATTTAAATTGTTTTGATGCTTTCATTGAACACTAGATGTAAGGGTGAACAAACTCCTGCCTAATATCAGAAGGCTGTTAGCGATCAATAGCACACTGCTAGCGGATGTTTAGTGTAACATGGAGCAGAAAGCTGAGGTCCTTGTTTCTCCCTACATCCAGTGGGTGGCGCACGTTGCTACAATCGGTAGTAGACACACAGGCACACCCTCTAAGGAAACGATGACCACTCATTTGAAAATTAAAGATACTCTTCATCCAAGATTGAACAACCAACAACATGCATACATCTTAAACTAATTTGAACCTAAAAACAATAACCTACATTTCAAACGGGAGTAACAAACAGTACGGCTAAAGCAGAAGGTTATTTGGTTAGAAACTGAACGCCTCAAAAGTTCATCCAAGGTTTATTGAGACTGGATCTTCAGAGCTATCCAAAGTGTGGAAGGCTTTATGGCAAAGTAGATGTAGGTTACTGGTGTATGAAGACTCAGGTCACTGAAGCCGCACCGAAGCAGACATTCGGTGCGATGTCATGACTGACTATTTTACCAATAGAGCGATATTTGTAGGCGTGAGGGTGAGTCAAAAATTGTTTAGGGGGTCAAAATTCCACTCCATTTTTCACTCTAACGGAGTGGAAATTTGTTGAGGCCTGCCATAGCAATGCACAGAGAGAGCAGTGAATGACTTGCGAAGATGTTCAAAATGTTCGGCTCGAAGCCGAGAAGGGAGCTGTTATTTTTATTGGGAATCTGAGTTACCACGGCGAAGTAAAAAGCAGAAAAACAAGCAAAATTTCCAACTGCAGAAATTTAGAGTGTAACTGAAACTAACTGCTGCTCCATTAGAGTGAGAAATGGAGTGGATGTTTGACTCCTTAAACAAATTTTAACTCACCTTCACACTTACAAATATCGCTCTATTGATATGAAAGTTGATCATGACATCACACTGAATGTCTGCTTCTGTAAAATGTTTTCAAAATTTCTATAGGGTTTATGGTTTACTGTCAAGGTGCTTCAGAGCAAACTGATGTCACACGGCAACCACAGGCTCCCAGAAAAATTTCAGAGCGCAGCGCACACCATCTCTCTTTCATCGCTGCTATTACTGTGAGTGAGGTACAGATATGAATTGTAGTACTAACAAAGATGACAAATAGTCCTCTTACACACTTCAAACGATTTTCGAATACGTCTCACGGTTCCTGAACGGGAAGGAGTTGTTCGGAGTGCTTTTTCAGAAAAGCTGACTGGGTGTCTCACAAAGATAGAATTATTTCTCCACCTTTCTGTCGCACATGACAGTTGGCAGAGGGCTGAGCTGCCCTTTAGTACTACAGTCATGGTGGAAATCTGAGTAACTACAGAGGAGGGCTAAGCTGGCAGAACTACAGACATGGAGGAACACTCAATATCTACAGAGGAAGTCTGAGCAGAATGTCAGAACTACAGAGATGACGGAACTCTCAGTTACTACAGAGGAGGGCTGAGAAGAAACTGACAATTACTTTGGACTGTCAGAATAAGTGCAACACATATCCTCCAAAATAAAAGCCTTCGCTGTTTTGGGCATTATATGACTGGTTCATATAATGGGTTCAACCAACCACGGTTGGTTGAACCAATGGGATTAGTGTGGCCCTTTAAAATGAAGCTTACTGAGCATTTCAAAATAAAACCTCAATAATCCTCCCAGGTTAGTGCACCTTAGGTGGTGCACTAATATTAGCCTTTACCATAAAATAAGTATTTTAGCTATTTCTTTCTCACAGGTTAGTGCAATAACATTAACAGAAACATTAGGAGTGCACTGCCCCCTCTCCTCCGTCCCCCCCACCAGTATGACTATGGCTTTGTTCTGCATTTTTTCTCCGTTTTATGCTTTGTTTGGCTCTTTCTTGCATATTCTGCAGCAATCATTCTGCAGATTTGCATTCTCACGGCTGTTTTGCTTGGAACAGCAATTTTTCTAGTTGGAATTTGTCATGACAAATCAAATGTCATTATACGAAGTTTATCATATTGCTTATCATTTATCTTTTATAAATTTATTTTCATAAGAATTCTGGCTGATTGAATTTCTGTTAATTATGTTTTAAACCCATCTAAACTGTCCATATATTCTGAAGTGATAGTTTTGCTGTTTTTCCACTGTTTATTCAATGAAAGCATCAATGAACACAAATACGTTTTTGTTGGACTTTGGCATAAAATCTAACATAATATGAAATAACTTAGCACATGTTAACATAACTCATATTACTTCATAGAAGTGCTATGCAGAGGATCACATATGAATTTGTTTGCAAAAGTGTATTTTAAAACCATGTAGTTATCCACCTTCTGATGGAAAAAAACAGATTCAACATGATCTTATTTCTAACCATCAGTTGGTTTGTGTGGGAGCAAAAACTTTTTTTTTTCAGTTTGACCTGCTTGTCTTCAAAAAGGCGATAAAAGCCACTTGAAAGAAACGCTGTGATAAACTGATCTATAGCGGCTTTTAGAAAGACTCGCCTCTAAGCATTTCCAGGTACAAAACCTGTCCTATTTTTGAGATGCCAATAATGAACAAAACGCACATTGTTCGTAATTTAAATATTAGCAGCAACGTAACTGTCATTTGTAAAAAAAAACTAAACATTACAAGTGCTCAACCGAACGTCTGCCCTCTGTGATGTTTGGGGACCAGTGTGACTTGTTGCACAGGAAGCTGATGATTGCCATCATCACTCACCGCAGCTGGTAAAGGGTGGGGGCAGTGGTGTGTCAGTGGGCAGGGAGATGAGTAGCAGCACCTACACAGCTGTTTCCAGGGTTACCTTATGTCGTCAGCAGGCATGCAGAAGCGGTGCTCTTACAAAGACAAGGCCAGCTTCTTAAAATGAGTGGGACTGACATTGGAAAACCCGTAATGCTCTTTTTTTTCTTTTTTTTTGTCTGGAAATATTTGTGCATTTGAGCTGCCTTTCTTCCATTTATCTATCTGTTTTCTAAAACAAACAAAAAATTCCATTAATCCTTGCATGCTGGCATTAGTAACTGTTAGTTTTTTATGTAGCTAATGAACACGTAGACTAAGTTTCAGTGCAACTGCCTTAATATTTATAGTCTATTGAGTCATGACAATAAGAAAAAAAATATTGGTGTGATTTTTTTTTCCATTGTGTTTAACAAAGTAAAAAAAAAGTCTAAAATATATTTAAAAAATCTAGAAAGTAAAATATTCTCATGCCATGTTGCATTATCATAGATAAGTTTAAAGTCTAATCCCAGACCAAGTGAGTCAAGAAAGTGACAACAGTTCCAGAAATCATCATGTCATGTTTGTGAAGTGGAAAAATTAACTGAAGTAGCAAAATGCAAGGATTAGTTTCTCAGCATCACTCCTGGACAGCAGCGCCGGAATATTTCAGCAATATTCCAGAGAAGAAAAGGAGGATATCCTAGCAACCAGTTTAATGTGGAATTTAAATGACTGTTCCCGGTCGTATCGGTCTCAAAGCAGCAACAAAGCCACTGAGGATTAAATACAATCAGCCAATTAGGATCTTGGAAAAGCATCACATCATTGTCACTTCCTCAATAAATTAATCAAGATTAAAAAACGGAGCCCATAGAGTACTGGTTCAGTAACTGGTGGAGCGTCCAGTTACTGATATCTTTGGCTTTTAAGACATGTTTTATATTTATTCTTCAGTTTTCCTGTAAAGCAAAACGAATGTCCTAAAGCCCAGAGTATAGGTTATAAATTAGGATATAAATGCTTAAGTGTACAACATTTCTTAATAATCACCACTTAAAATAAACCAATAAATTAAACACAAACAAACATTCATATATTCGTAAGAATTTAGAAGGACCAGCTAAACTCAGACAATTTTTTTGTTATCTGGTGAGTGTACTGTTGGGATTCAAACTCAGGACCTCGTGTTAAAAAATTAAACAGATAAATATAGCATATATTCTAAGAAAGACATAGCAATGTAAAAAAAATAAGAAAAAAAAAACGATTACACTGAATTACATTGCAACGTATCTTTTTGAGAACTTTCTTTGGACAGGTATTCATTCACATATAAAACTGTAGCTTTGAAATACAGGTAAAAAATTGTTACATTTTAGTCAGGTGAAACGAAATAGAAAGTTCTCCATAAAAGGTTCTAATGAAATTCAGTTTGTAGGAAAAGCTTTTGAGCGTGGTCATGATGGCATAAGGTCATAATATGAAAATAGAAATCTTAAAGCCATTAGCATGTGCTTGTACTTCGGTGTGAAAGCTTCAAGGATAGTGAAAAAGCTTGGATGGATTTGATATCGCTAAGTATCAATGATAGGTTATCTGAAATAAACCAGTTTCAGTGGAACAGAAATATAGATCTGCTCATTAGATTTGAAACATATTACCTCCTGAATCCGTCTCTGCTGTGTGTGAGCCTCGTTCTTCTGCGGGCAGCGCTAAACCTAGCAGAGGGATTAGCAGCTGTCTGTGGGATAAACATCTCACCGCTCGCACTAACATTAAAGTGCCAGACCTGCTCGAGGGCGTGTGTGTATGTATACAGGCACCGAAGTACGTGTGTATAATCTATAGAAACACTCTTGTGTTGTGTTGATACTAAAGATGATTTATGGGCAACTCAGCAGAGGCTACTGTATATTATTTTAATCCTTCCTGCTCTGGGTCAATGCCTTGTTAACGTCTGTCTGTATGACTCTGCATATTAAAGACGCCCATTAGCGGGTGACTAATGGCCCACTCTCCATGCCCGAGGCTGCTGCGCTCTGAAGGAGCTGCTGTTTGTCTGTGTAAAGGTGTGTGTCGCTCTGCTTCACGTTAGGCCATACGATTTCACAGGAGGGTATTTTGTGTGCTTAAAGCTACAGTATGTAACTTTTTTTTTAAGTGTTTTTTACATATTTGTTAAAGCTGTTGTCATGTCGTGACAAAATGTTATGAAACATAATCTGTGAAAAAAGATGGCGCTCCTCCACCTCCTTCCTGAGTTGCTGTTGCCGTCTGAAGAAATTCCCCGCTCCCGACCAAAAACAACCAATCAGAGTCAGGAGGAAGGTCTTAGCGCTGTCAATAGTCCTCATGTACTCGCTGCAAAATGTGGCAGAGAAACAGCTTAACGTTATAGGGAAACTTTGTTCACCGTTAGCGGTGAGTATGCTAATCAACCTGGGCTTTCATGACGAGCTCTGCTATCTGCAGCTCAGCATAGAGGAAAAAAAGACAAATGATTGACAGCGCTAAGACCCGCCTCCTGGCTCTGATTGGTTGTTTCTAGGTAGCACTGGGAGAAGGCAGAAATCGATTTTTTTTTCACAAATTATCTCTCTCATACCAAACTGTCACAACATAGTGACAGTTTCAACAAATATGCTACAAAAATATCTTTTATAAAAGTTTCATTCAGCATTAAGGTTTTTCATTACCTCTGCGTGTTTACATTAATTGCTGTTGAAAAGTGTGGTATTGCGAGCTTTGACAAAGTTTTCATATTAAAAAAAAAGAAATACCACTAGATAGATGTGCAGATAGTGTAACGTAAAATTTATTCAGGCTATGAGAAATATGTATTTGCTGGAAACGAGGAATAATAGCACCTGCTACCTTCATCTCTTACCGCTCTAGCGAATGTGACAGCTTTCAGTCGTTTCTCTTTAAACACGTTACGATTCTGTTTGTCTTTGTTCTGTAACTTATTCTCCTCTTTCTTCCTGAAAACGATTCGACTTCCCTGAGGTTTTTCGGTTCCTCTCGCACCATTTCTATTCGACTTTTTATAACTATTTTTACTTTTACTGAACTACACTGTCAACAGATGTTAACTCCTTACTGAAAAATCTACCAAGAAAAACATATCGCTCTGTGTCAGCATCCCCCATCATAATTATTAGGCAGTATACCTGCGCTAGGTTATGAAGAACACGTTGACGATGTGCCTAGTATATCATCTAGGGTACATTCTGTCCTTTGCTGTTCTGTTACTTAGTGATCTCCTGTGTTTGTTTTCCTCATTTTCTTTAGCTTCATAAAATAGCCTTCATATAGTAAGAGAGCTATTCGTCAGTTGCCGTTATGTCCACTTTTAATTTAGTACTGCTTTTTGATTTAGGCACAGCAGCCTGAGATAGAGAGCGTTTAAGGACTTAATGATGCTCTTGTATTTATTAAATGTCAGTGATGCAAATTGGATAAGCTGATCAAAACCTGTTAAGAATTGTTCTTCGTCAAAAAGCTTTGCTGTGTTTTTTCCCCCCTATAAGAGCTTTATTTTTATAAAGGTAAGTTGACATTAAATAGAGATTGTGATTTTACGGTATAATAATTGTGACTGAATAGTCAGTTTTACGTCATCAAAAAAAGCAAGAACTCATAAAGCTTGACAGCTCAAATCACTTATGGAACCCTATATTTATATAAACAAAAGAAAATTCAAAATCTACAAATAAACAGTGAAACACCTCAGATAATATTTCTGAAATGCTTAACAAACAGTAGTAAGTGCCTCATAGGCCAGCACAGCCTCTTTTCAGGTGGGTTATTCATATTAACAGTAATTCTTACCAGGTCCAGGCCAGATTTTTGTTTATTCTGCCATATTTTCATTTTTGTTCATCAAATGCAGAGATATGTATTGTAAATGTAACTATAGTATAGTTATTTTTAGCATATTTTTCACATTTCAAATCCTAATCACTTTTACCAACAATATATTTAATTTTTTTTTGTTGCTGTTTTTTTTATGTGTATATAGATTTGCATCACCTTTTTTAGTCCTGTGGTAGATAAAATAAAATAAAGTAGCTCATATACTATGTTTCTTTTTATTTTCTTCAAGATCAACAAAAAAATTAACTTTATGGATTCAAACCAAACATTTGAGGTCAATATCATGTCTATATCATGTCTAACATCATATTGCCAAATTCAGCATTAATACTACTACATGTATTGCATTGAATTAGACTGAACTGGACACCATTGTTTAGATTGTCAATCTGTCTGTACGACATTTACTGGAAAGTGGATGTGAACTGATGTGATTTTTCTCAGGAAGAAGCTTGAGTTGGTGTCTGTTGTAAATTGATGTTATATTCAGAAATTTTGTTAAACTGACTTTTCTAAAGACGATGCTTATGTTGAAACAGAAATTCAGTAACTTTGCCCTTCTTGCTACTTTAGAAAGTCAACCTAAAGAACTAGACTAACGTGCACTTCAACAGGCTGTCAGCAGAGGGCAGACTCTTCCTGTAACAGGAGGGATAAGCACAGCGACACTGAGTGGCATGTTTAAACCAAGACGTTTAATTCATTTCAGACTTGACAGCTTTCTGTTCTCCATCTTCTTGGTTTTGTGTCACCCTATCAAGCTGCTGCTCAAACTCTTTTATTTTGATGTTTTCTTTAATAATGTGTTCATCTTCTCTCTTTCCGAGATGTAAAAAGCATTTTGAGTGTGTGTGTGTGTGTGTGTGTGTGTTGGGGTGCGTGTGTGCGTGTCTTGTCTGGTCTCACTGACAGTGTCTGGAATCCAACCAATCGGAAGATGAGAGTCAAGTCCAGAGAGGGCGTAGAGGCCATGAGAAAGACTCGTCCAGCACTCCAACACTCGCCGTCCTCCTCCTGGCCCGCGCTACTCTCACCCTGCCGACCCGCTGACACACAACCACACACACTCACACTCACACTCACTTTCTATCTTTCTATCTTCACAAGGAGTTTACATTGACTTACTGACTTTTTTATTCATTTCTGTAGCCTAACCTTGACACATACCTTAAACTCAACCATAACTAATACATGCCTAACCCTAAGCCTAACCTAAAGTCATTTCACACCTTAGTCCTAAATTTAACCCATAACACTAAAAAAGCACTTTTACTCATGTGGCCTGGGATTTTAACACCATATGCAATGGTCCTTACAATGTATCAAATGCAAGACCACACACACGCACATGTACACACACGGTGTGCCGTTCTGTCTTCACAAGCACAGTGCGTTGACTTACATTTATTTTTCATTCATTTCTATAGCCTAACCCGGACATTCACTCTAAACATGACCTAAATTCAATCAACACCTTTCTCCTAAACTCCACCCATCGCTCTAAAACAGCACTTCTCTGTATGGGGCCCAGGCTTTGGCCCCATAAGGAGCATTAGCTTCTCCCAACATTAGTATTTGTTGGTACAAGGTCTTACGTGTGTATCAAATACAAGTACACACACACAGTCTTTGTCACATATGCTGAACACAAACATGTTCAGATCCACCAGAGCGGCGTTACAGTGACTAATATCGAGACAAAAGCAGATCCTCTATTACCAATTTCCGCAGCAGAGGTGTTAAATGTAAAAATAAGCACTTTGGGTTGATCAAGCAAAAGTCTGACAGTTTGTCCATGCAAATGAGTCACAGCCCAGACCCTGCCGATTTCCCAGGGTCAAGTTCCCCATCTCAGTATAGTTCTGTAGTGACACCACAAACGCATTTTCTCATGTGCTCATTTCTCCTGCGGCGACATGGTCTAGTTAAAGCTTTTTCCCAGTTTGTCTTCGCTAATTCTGAATCTGGTTGATTTCTCCGTAACACTTTTGTTGGGCTGTATGTGTCAGCCACCTTGGCGCCTCTCAAGACTTCACAAACTAACTAATACAAGAGAACTTTACCTGTTTTATGCACCGGTATGCCACTTTTTACCTGGGATGTTGTTTGATAAGCTTGCATATCTCTTTGCACTTCAATTGCATAAAAATTGTGAAATATAAACATTGTAAATTTTACTTCTCCAATGTGGTGTTTATGTGTGCCTTGACCTGCATGTGAACCTTAACCTTGGTGCACTGGTGTTTCAAGAGTGCTGCCACATAAGGCAGAAGTGAAACTTGTGGGTGTGTGGCTTTGAGTCGACCTGATGTGTGTGTGTGAGTGTGTGTGTATTTCCAACCATGTGCCTATAGACGTGTGTCTTTTCATACCCATATTTGAACAGACTGTCTTCTGCTGCACTTCTGACGCCTGCCTCTCTTTTTGTTCTCCAAATTTCTCTCATTTAGTCTCTTTGTGGCGGGCATGTTCTCGTTCGTTGTGGTCACACATACGCGGCACTTTTGCAGTCATACTGGGGCTAAAAGTCATAAGCACACACTTTCGTACACACACGGGCAGGTCGGCACGTACTCAACCTGCTTTGTGCACGTACTATACTTTGCCCCCTTTCTGGTAGCAGCCACTCTGCGCATGGGAAATCTCATGTGTCCAATTTCACATGGTGAGATATTTTCTCTTAGTGGAAGTGATTATGAAACTGAGCTCTCTTTTATGTCTTATAATGCTTCACGGTTTGTGTTTATTGTCTGCTGAAAGATAAATGCTCGTCCTGGTGGTGCGCAGGGACTAACATGTCTGCTGACCACTGTCAATCTGATACGGTGAACACGGCAGTGAGCAATGCAAACTGACAAGTGTGAGAACAACTGTTTGGCAGTTTTTCACAAGTCATGTATAGAAGATTATCTTGTTGCGAAACCATAACACCAGAGTAACGTGGAGACGCCAGAAGAGTTGACTGAAACCCACCGTGTGAATGACTGTTACCTGACTTTCTCGAGTTTCCACTGAGAAACTTATTGAAATCTGTAGTTCGGTGGCAGCTGAGGTTCAGTTGATTTCATGGTGCATGAACAAGTATTTTCTCAAAGAAAATGTTTACATTAGAAAAAGACATTAAATAAAAAGTCTTAAAGCTAATCAGGTAAACTTTGTCTCTGGCTTGAAATTGTGTGATGGGATTTCAAATATTTAGATACATTTGTGCCCCAAGTTATTATCTGTGCTGGATTAGAGAGTGAAGACGTTTTTGTGAATGAAGGAAGTGACACCTCAGACTTTTGAAAAGAAAGGAGTGCATTTGCAAAAAAAAAAAAAAAAAGAACAGAAACATTGAACCTACTTACATTTTATACTGACATTCATACCAGAGTTTAAAGTCAACAGACTTGGAATGGTGTGGAAGTCGTTCCTGATGTTAAAACATTTGACTTATATTTACTTATTATTGTTATTCTTATTATTTTCTCATATATATTTTTGTATTATTTTTCTCTTTTCACCAACTTATTCTCTTATGTGATTGTTTTTGCACAACACTTTGGTACAGTTTTAAGCTTGTTTAAGTGCTATATAAATAAATTTGACATTGACTTTGAAAAACTTTCATTTCTCTAAAGTTCTTCTGTACTTGTATTTTTTGATAGTTTTAGTTTGCAAGTTAGTTTTGAAGGTGGCTTTAAATAAATTGTATTACTGATGCTTTCACAAAGTTGGCACAGTTACAGGGGGGGGGGGCTTTTATTTTCTTGCAATTCTGTAATATTTACTCTTGGGAAAAGGGTAAGATCACATCAAATCAACATCCCCATTTGTTACTCAGAAAAGTCTTATCATGATTAAAAGCATGTGACTCAAAGCAGCGCCATTCTTCATCTTCCACCAAGTCATTTTGATCCAGAAGGAAAGGCATGAGAATTCCACAGAAAGATACAAAGTCGGGGTCTGGAAGTGAATGGCCAGCCTTTTATTCTCTGTATGAATCCAGCTGAGAGTGATTCAGTTCCTGATTGACTTTCCAGTGAAGGCCCCTCTCAGTTTTCTGCTGCCCTGCCAAGAACCACCAACCTCTCTGTCTTTCCTGGCTTTAGCCCGTACCCAGGGGCAGCACAAATTAGACCCAGGGGGTCGCCAAGGGGTCAGAGGGATCAAGGGAGAACTAGCATGCGTGTGGATGGCAATGTCAAGGGAGACAGAGAGAGAGAGACAAAAGAAGGGAAGGTGGGAGAGAACTCAGGAGGCCTTCAGAGAGGAAGGATTTCCAGCAAACACTGTGTGATTCAGGCCCCAGACGAGGGCGGGGGTAGGTGTGGGGGAGTGGGCAAGAGGGCAAAAGGATGGAGGAGGAAAGGATGAGTTAAGGGGAATTGTCAGTAAGAAGGGAGTAGGGGAGAGGTTGAGGGGAAGGCTGACAGATGCCACAGTCCAGGCCTAGAGCACAGGAAGTCATCAGTAACCGGCTGTTGCCAGTTCCTACAGTTCATCAGAGCCGAGTCAGAGTCTTTAGCTTACTTTGAATGAAACTGTACCCAGTCAGCACCGCTTTAAACCATTATGTCACATCATGACACCGCTGTGGCACGACCAAATCAGTACTCTTATGATGTACTGATGACTCATGACTAATATCTACAGACATAAATATCAACATCATGAACGCCAAAGTAGGTAATATCTTTATTTATTTTCTATTTAATTATTGTTTTACCAGAAAGTTCCTTGAGATAAAATCTGTTTTTTTAAGGAGACCTGGCCAAGAGGCACAGTGGTGTACATTACACAAACAACTGCTTCCTACTGTACATTGTAAGAGTATTTACACAGCGGTGTGTCTGTTCTTCAGTCAGCCTAAGAAGCACACATCAACCCCTCTGTTCCCTGAACTCCTCAATCTACTCAAAGCCACCCGCATCAAATTCAAGTCACTGATGTTGTGAAGGACTTTGAATTGCCTTGTTGCTGAGATGTGCGATACAAATAGACTTGCCTTGCCTTGTTGGTATTCAGTGAAATGGCTCCCATCTCCTTGAAAGTTCCCCCAAAGGCTTATGTCATGCCTTGGTCATTTTGGTCACCAAGGGACTGTTGGTTAGCAGTGACTACACCATAATCAATACGATACAAATTCTTTTCTAGTGTCGTTCCACAACTACTGACAACTATTTCAACAGGGTTGTTCTTGCCTATTAAAGACACGGCTCCTCCAACCCTAGCACCTACCTTGTACTTTTAGCACTTCCTTCTATGCCAGGTCTTTATTTCTACACCCTTGCTACCACTAAGAAAGCCTAACTAATAGTCTTCCTTAACTTGTTGTTTGCTCAAATATAACACTCAGCAGTTGCTAAATGCATAAACATAAACCACTTCCAGCTTGTGATATTTTGTCAGATGACGACAGCAAACCTTGGCATATAATTTATTGGGTTCTAGATGACAGACCAACACAAAATGGTGCGTAATTGTGAAGTTCAAGGAAAATTGCACACTTTTTTTTTTTTTTTTTTTGCATTTCTTTGTAATAAATGAAAATCTTAGGTGTGGTACAAATTTTCGGTATAAGGGATTGCTGGAAAGTCAATGACAATGCAAGCAACATTGACATCGTCTACCACACTGAAAGAGTCAACCACACATTTTAGATTTGCATTTGTTTAAAAAAAAAAAAGCTTTAAATTTCCTTCCACTTTTCAATTGTACACTTATTTATGTTAGTCTCTAACACATGTCTACAAAACACATCACAGCTTGTGGTTGGAACATGACAAAATGTGGGGGGGAAAAAAAAGTTTGTGGCTTTAAATACCTTTTACAAAGTTGAAATGAGTCCATACCTATACATGACTTTTCTAACTGTACTTGCTGGTAGTTGCATTGAGTTGCTTTTCTTGAGTGTAATGTTAAAGCCATGTGAGTGGAAAAATAAAAGTCAGTTGTTAGGGTCAGGAGTGTGTGTGCGTGTGAGTGTGTGTCAAAGTGTTGGAAATTGATGGGGATGAACAAGAAAGTAATGGTGAATGCGTGCGTGCGTGCGTGCGTGTGTGCGTGCGGGTGCGTGTGTGTGTGTGTGTGTGTGTGTCAGGGGGTAAATCATACTTTGGCAAGGAAATGCTTTCTTGTGCCAGAGACGTCTGCTCATCTCATTGCCCACTCACGCACACACACACACACATAAAATCACTACAACCCCTTTATTAAGCCCACTTCCTTTGCATAGGGCATGGGAACTCCCCCGATCCCTCTCCTCCCACTCTTCCCTCTTCCTCAACATCATCCCTGTCCTCTTGCTCACCCTTTCTCCTCTTGTCCTCTTCTCTACTCTCCCCCTTCTCCTTCGCCTCTCCTCAGAACGCCCTCACCTTGTCCTGCCCTCATCCCGTCGCTCTCCCCGGTGCCCCTCTTCTATCCCCTCACAGGCCCTCCTCCTGGGCTCGACTTTTCGAGTGTCTTCACCTCCACTCCTTTTTCTTTTTCTTTTTTTTTATTTCCTGCCTCCATCTGTGCCCAATTTATCTCGAGCGCGGCCTGTGTTTTTTCCCTGATAATTTGTTTTTGATTCCCCAGAATTAGAAAAGCATCGCGCGCACTCTGGCAGGCGTGCGTGCTCACACACACACGCGCTAGCACACACGTACGCACACATTTTTTATTGTATTATTCTATAAAAGTTCCTATAAATCACTGGTTATTAATCGGCCCCAGACGGCCGTCCCCCTCCTTTTTCTCCCCCTCCCTCCCCACAACCTCCCAGCACAAACACAGACCAGATGCATAGGAAATGGGATGGCAAAAAGGGCACCCAAGAGACAGACTGCACTTTTTCTTTTTTTCTCTCTCTCTCTCTCTTTTTCTCTTCCCCTCCTTTTATTTCTCCCCCCTCCAATCCCCCAATTCCTGATTCCTCAGAACGTTCATTTATGTAGCAATGCCCGGACCCCAGCCTCACAGAGGAAATAAAGTTTAAATGAGAGTTTAGAAGAAACAAATTAAACAATAAATACAGCAGTGATCTGCTGCCAAACAGCCTGGTGTGTGGGATGGAGGTTAAACGTCCATCCTCCTCAGTCCAAAGGATTCCTTTCCAGCTGCTTCAATTAAGCCCTGAGACGTGTTCGTAAGAGCGAGCGCCGATTCACCTGGCTTCTCTTTGAATTTGATCCAGCTCTAAGTAAGCAAACCTTCCACTTTCGGAGCTCCACTTCCTCTGTTTGACTTGAATCTTGCACCTGTGTCGCTGGGTTGGTCTGAAAGTCTGTCTCTTCTAATTTGGTGAGACATCTGTTTGCCCCCAAATTGACACCGTGCCTACCAGACACCCAGCTTCCTTCCACCCGTTAGAAACTTTCAGATTAACAGCTTTTTCTCATTACTTTAAGAGCTAAAGCTCTCACACACCTGGCTTTTCTCAGACTGAGCAAAGAGGGATGTCATTTTTTGTAGCTGCATTCCTATTTCAAAAAATATTGACAGCATTCGGCTGATGTCGAAAGAAAATATAACTTTGCACTTGAGGCATTTCCATTAAAGGTGCAGTGTGTAACTTTATTATTCATATTTGTTAAAAATGTCACCATGTCATGAAACTATAACATGAGACAGATAATCTGTGAAAAGATTGACCCCCTCTACCTCCTTCCTGAGCTACTATTGCTGTCTGAAGAAATGAACTGCTTCCAATCAAAAAACAGCCAGTTAGAGCCAGGAGGAGGGTCTTAATGCTGTCAATCATCCTCATGTACTCTCTGCTAGATGTGCTAATGGCGGACAAACAACTTACCATTACAGGAAAACAGTATCATTGGTGGTTGAGTCTTCATGACAACTCTTTTTTTCCCAGAACTTGTCTGTTTTTTAAAAAGTATATATTTCAAACGTATTGTATATTTTTAAAATAGTTACATACTGCAGCTTTAAATAAGAAACACAATTAAAATCATAAATAAGTTTGTTCACGCTATAAGTTATTAAACAGCACGCCAAGCTAATATCCTACCATCACTTCCTGTCATCGTCTTCGTCTTTTCCGCCAGTAGCAGCATCGGGTTTTGATCACATGTCTTGTGAGATGTGGAAAAAAGTGTTTCCATTGCTGTTTTAACACATTTTATATCATATAAAAACCCTATATTGTATAAAAACCTTTTTTTTATTTATTCAGAAATGCTTTGCTTCCATCAAGATAATTTATTTTCATAACTCCAACGTGTGCAGTTTCAAGACCAATGGCAACCGCAGCTTACGAATGACAAAGAACTCGAGGAAAAGCGACAATAAAGGATGTGGACCTAACACATGCAGGAGTTACCTTCCCCCCCCCCTACCCCTGCACCGCCATGCCTGGGAGCCTGGATGCTGTGGGGAGGCCAGAGTGAAAGAGAGCAGGCAGAAAATGTGAGAAATGTGCGCCCTGGCTGCACGGGATGAGGGGGAGAACGCTGGTTTTTCAGGCACGCAGGGACAGCCTGCAGAGTTCTGCCAAGAGAAACACGGTGCTGTGTTCCTCACAAGAGCTATGGGGGTGAGAGAGCAGGAAAAGGGGTGAGAGAAAGGGGGGGTGCGTCGAAGCGGAGGACGGAGAGGAAGATTAGGGGTTCCCTTGGGCACTTGCGTGAAAAAACATAAATACATGAGATATTGCAAAGTACCACACGATGATGATGTTTAGAGATTCCTACACAATGGCGGGTCCTCTCCGTAGCTTTGCGGCGGATTATGGATGACGGCCGTATATTACATTTTGTTCTACACGTGTAAGTTCACTCCGAGTTTTTCACCGAAGACAACATCCCGAGATGTCCAGGGCCCCTTCTCGGGACCGCCTGGACGCGTCTCGCTTTTGAAATTGGTTGATAAGGACACAGCCGAGGCCCAGCTGTCCTGGCTGACCACTGTCCGGGCCTGCCAACACTCAGCTGAACATCCCCACGCCGTTGCAAATATGTAAATATGTTGACTTGGAAGGATGTCTTCTTCTTCCCTTCCGACCTTGCAGCACTTTTGGAGAGAGGCGAGTCGGCAAAGAGGGAGAGAAAACAGCTCCAGGAGTCCTTATAAGGGCCTGCTTTGGTTCCAAACACCAGCTTCTCATCACTTTCTACTCCACTGGGTTGTTACTCCACCAGCAGATTGCATACAGGGTCCTTAACCTTCAGCGCCCTGGGCACACACACACATACGCACACATTCTCCCTCGCACACGCATTCTGTGGCGAGATGCGGCGTATTTGGTGTTAAGTTTAAATGAACACCATGGCACTTGTACACAGTGTTCCACGCTGAAAGGGAAGGGGATGCTTTCACTGCAGGCGGAACACATTCTGCTGGCCTGATTATAAACACATTATACACAAGGCAGACATGGAAAGTGACTGAGAATATTTACCCATCTGCTTTAAGTACGACTTCAAGTGATCTGGGTTGCATTGAATCAAACGTGACCTTTTTAACTTCATTGCGTTTGTCTTTGCCAGCCTGAGCAGCTTAACAACAATTTGAAATAATGAAGAGATAAATCAACTGAGCAAACTGTTCTTACCAAAGTATTTGTCGCCCCTTTGAACTCTGCCGCATTTTTTGAATTGCAACGAAACAATCTTAGATTTTATTTTGGAGTTTGTAAAAAAAACACGCAGCGCTGCATAATTGGGAATTGGGAGGAAAATAACACATGGTTTATGATTTTTGTTTTGTTAACATAAAGACTTGAATAGTGCATTCGGCTCTCTCCCCCTGCAATTACAGCTGTGAGATTTCATTGGCTTTCCAGATCAAGAGTTCGCAATTAATTTTTACTCACCGCTCTTTGAAAAAGATTACTCTCTGTGGAATTGGATGAAGTGGATTAGCGAACACCCATTTTATAAGTCTGGCTCCCGATTCTCCAGCGGATTTAGGTATGGACTTTGACTGGGCCATTCTAACACATGAATATTCTTTGATCAGAATCACTTCATTGTGACTTTGTGGCATGTTTAGGGTTGTTAACCAGCTCCAAAGGTTGATCTCTGCCACAGTCTCTTTTCATTTTCCTGCTCAAGAAATGTTGACGAGTTCACGTTCAGTTTTGGTCTCTTTCTGATTGAAGCATTTTCTTTTACATTTTTTAATGTTGTTCTAAATGCAACATGTGTCTTTCCATTAGCTTCCTCCTCTCCACTCTTTAATAAGCAACATGTAGCTGCTTTAAACCTGTATTCATACCGAGAATAAATTACAACCTGGTAAACTCTAGAATTACCAAGACAGTCGCATTAAATGTTCTTTCAGGATATCAAGACTAAAGAGAGATGAATAAATATACAAGTCAAAACCATCTGAAACACTTTTATAGAAATGTTCTGGGGAAAAAAATGGACATTTTCTTTCTCCGCTCACCAACTATGTTCTAATTTGTGGTGTTAAATGAAATCCTGACAGAAAACCGTAAAGTTTGTGGTAGTGAGACGACAATATTTAGGAAGAAGCACAAATGCTTATGGAAGGTACTTTATGCAAAGGGACCTAGTTAAGTCTTGATGTGGAGTGTGAAGACAATAACTCATAAACTGCCTTTTAATAACTGAAGGAAGTCACTCATTGTGTAAAAGTACATCAATAAAACCCGTACCTGTATTACTGTGTGCACATTTTGTGAATAAAGATACATAGCAACAAATGTAATAATGTTCCTAAGGTAAGAATTGACATAAAGTATAACATTACATAAGTATATAGTACATGTATATATACTAGTGCTGTCACTAGATTAAAAGATTTTAATCACGATTAATCACTATGCCCAACTCTCTACGTTTAAAATGTAAATATATGCGTAGTTGTGTTTTTAGCAGATAGTTGTTGAAAATGTAAGCAGTTATTATTTCTGTATTTTTGTCCATTTAGAAATGGAGATGCATAGTTTCTTATTTTTATTTGAATGTTTTTTCTGTTTTCCATGAAACCTAAGCATTTCTGCCCCCTTGTGGCTGAATCAGAAAGAAGCTGTGATGATTATTGTGACCTCCTGACCCCTCACCTCTCCTCACACTAAAAATACTGGACACCTACTCAGAGTTCACTCCAAACCTTTGAAATTCCCAGCCTCGTCTCTCTTCCAGAGACACTTTAACTTTTCGAACATTTCCACTTTGCCTGTGAAGTTTCCTGAGCGTGCCCGCACGCCCTCACTCTGCATGCCTTGCGACAGTCGTGCCTCAGCGTGGCCGCCACCTCAACTTCCCATGCTAGGCAGCTGTAATATGTAGTAAGGATGTTGCTCATCTCTGTAGCGGCGGCAGCAGCAGCAGCACCCCGCCTACCAGAGTCCTCGTCCCCGTTGAACTCTGCTTGCCCTTTCAGGCCTGGATGATTAAAAAGGAGAAAGAGAGAGAGAAAAAAAGACAGAGAAAGAGAAACCTCACTCATTCTCATTTTCCAGAACTCTACCTCTTTACTTGGTATGTGTGGTTGGGTGACTGTGTGTGAGGTGTGTGTGAGCACATGTGTGTGTGTGGTGGGTATATTCATCCTGGCTTCTCTGGCTTGTGGGTATGGGCTTGTGGTTTGGGTCTCTGTGGAGAGCAAGGGTGAGGGTGGCGGAACACCATAGCTGCCACACTGCCACAGACATACTGGCACCACTGGGTCAGTACAAGTTCCTCTTTTCCAAAATATAGAACCACCACACACACACACGCGCACGCACACGCACACATACACACACACTTACTCTCTCTCTCTCTTTCTCTCTGTGTGTGTGTGTGTGTGTGCGTGTGCGTGTGTGTGTGCGTGTGAGCGTGTGTGCGTGTGTGTGCGTGTGTGTGCGTGTGTGTGTGTGTGTGTGTGTGTGTGAAAATGTGAGCATGTAACCATCGAAAGATTTACTGATTGCTTGTGTGGCATTCGCTATCTCCGTCCCGGACTGATGAGCGTTCTCACAGATGTAATTAGCCTGCATGTGCTGCGCAGGATTTCAGGGTAACCCAGACGTGTTCGGCGATAAAACATTACTGCTGTCTTACAGCCCAGCTTTTCTTTTCTTTTTCTTTTTCTTGTTAAGGATGCTGCACTTAAAAAAATAAAAATCATTCAGAATTACAAAAGTATGCATGAATTTCTGGAAGTAGAAACGATGGTTGTTGACGAGGTTAACCAGAAGAAAGAAGTTGGTTTGGAGGCACTGTTGCCCTGAAGGCATCTTACTTTACAGATGGTATCACTCTTGGTAGCGCTTTTCTCCTGCCAGGCCTTTCTCTTTTTTTTTTTTTTTACTTTGTCCATCATTCTCTGAGTGTGTTTGCATATATACACTGCTCAAAAAAATAAAGGGAACACTTTAACATTTAAGTGAACACTGAAGTGTTCCCTTTATTTTTTTTTGAGCATTATATATATATATATATATGTATATGTGTGTGTGTGTGTGTGTGTGTGTGTGTGTGTGTGTGTGTGTGTGTGTGTGTGTGTGTGTGTGTGTGTGTGTGGGTGTGGGTGCGTGTGCGTGTGTGTGTGTGTCCATTCTCCATCCCTCCCTGGGGCTGGCAGCAATGTGCGGGCACTCATTTCACTGCTGGCTCTGAACCCAGCAGGATGTGGAGATCAGTGTTGAAGTGTGTATGCGTGTGTGTGTATGCGTGTGTGTCTGTATGAGCACAGGCATGCACTTCTGTTCTATTTTTTTTTCTCCCTTTTTCTGATTTTGCGTCTTGGCTGACTTTTTTACCTCCTGAAGAATTTGGAAAGGCTGTGAGATTTTTTTCTCCTGCATCACTTTCAGCAGCGCTCTCTCTCTCTCCCTCCCTCCCTCTCCCACCCTCTCCCTCCGTCCCTCCCTCTTTCTGTCTCTTCTTTTCTCTCTCTCGTTCCCTGTTCCTCTGCTGCTCGCTCACTCCCTCTCACCCCATGTTTGCTGTGGCTCTGCGCTAATAGATTTCATATGTTACTGCAAGTTGACATCAGTCTCAAACTATTTTACATGTGATCTGCGATATTTCCTCAGGAAATCTGTCAGATATTTATTAAAGGCTAATAGAAATAAACCTCCCTGGTTGTCCTATTGCTTGTCTTTATTTCCCTTCTTCTTCTTCTTCGTCTTGTCCTGGTATTGTCTTGAGTAGATATTGTTGTACCGCTCTCAAAAGCCAGCACGTTTTCTATTATTGTTGCTCATGCTTTTAAAATAGCTTTTTTTTTTTCAAGAGACAATTTCCTTCCATTCACAAGAAGCGATATGGGTCAGACAGCGAGCGGGTTGGGGCTGCGTGGGGTCTTCCACTTCCTCCGTCTCCTTGTCTTATTGACTTTTCACCAAATCTTTCTTCTTATCTGTTCCTTCTAACATCCAGCTTTGCTTCTTTTGTTTCCCTTTAGGAAACTTTACTTTTGTTTTTAGCAATGGGGTTTTGTATTTTCCACAAATTAAGAGATGGGAAATCCACCCGGTCTCAACCTGTGAAAGAGTATTTACAGACTGACAGTAGCAATAGCATTAAAAGTGAGCATAAGTTTTACAGAACAGCACGTTGAATCATCAGCCAGTCACAGATTTAAATATACTCCCATTTCAAGTGGGCTCAGTTGTTCTCTACATATGCAAAGATACGAGCGTTAGTGGCATGTGTCATCCAATCATGTGAAAACTGAGCTGATTAAGAAGCATTCTTAAAATAAATACATGCACTAAGACTCAGGAATGGGGCTGAACTGTTCCAGTGTTTGCATCAGACCTGATGTCGACTTTCTCATTCTGATGTCAGACTGATCCCTGCGATCCGAATCCGTCATGCCGCATATAGAAATGAGGAAATCCTGGAAAGCTTTTGGAAGTCTTGGATTGTTTTGGACATATTCGAATTCTGTTGAAAGTCTTTGACCTTATACCTTATACATACATTCTGAGATTCACAGTCTAGAAAATAAACTCAGAGGATGTTATTAATAATATCCTATGTGTTCTCACTAAAGTAGAACTGAACCCAGCTCTAAAGTCCGTATAATGGCTGCCTGTAGCTCAGAAAATAGACTTTACAATGCTTTTGCTAGTTTATAAATCAACCAGAATACATTAAAGATCTGTTGTTGTTGCTGTAGTATCAACTTTCCAGATCCCCCGCAACTTCTGGTTCAAATCTACTCTAGACCAGAATCAGAACCAGACATGGAGAAGCAACTTTCAGCTTCTATGCACCATAAATCTGGAACAAACTTCCAGAAGACTGCACAACTGCTGAAACACTGAGCTTCTTTGAGTGGAGACTAAAAACCCACCTGTTTAGAGTTGCCTTTGATTCATAAGTGGAAAAATATTGCCTGTATCTCAATTACTTACTGTATTATGTTGTCATGCTGCTGTAGAGCACTTTGAACCAGACTGTTGGTGAAAATGTGCTACACAAATAAACTTGACTTGGCTTGTTATCATCAAGCTAGCATGCTAAGCTAACTGAGCTGCAAAACATTGTTAAAGCAGCCTGGGAAATGTCAGCGTTATGTCTTCTGGACTTAAAATCTTTCTTTGTTAGCTCTGTTTTTGACTAAATATCAATCACTTACAACAGAAAGACCAACATAGATTTAAATATAAGCAATGTGAAAACACTGCCACTGGCCAGCTATTAGCTGCTAAAGGTGCTAACTTTAGCCCTTAGTAGTTCCTTTAAGACTTTTGGAACTTATAGTTTTAATGGTCCTGGATTGTATTTATTCACCTCGTGTTGAAAATCTACATTTCTCCGTGTAGATTTATGTGGACTGATCAAACCTGAACTGGAAAATTCTACTGTGTTCATGACAATGTTGTAGTATTCGTGAAAACCCAGAAGGAAACATTTTTTTTCTAGGCAAACCTACAATTAGGCAAGCAAAAAGTACTGTAACAAATACTGCAAATACCAAAAATGTGAATGTGTGATTCATGTCCATGTAACCGTACAAAATCAGGTCCAACAACACAAAATATTCAAGAAATTAGAAAAGTGTTCTGAAGCTGAAATGATCCTGCATTTGAATGAAGATTGGAACATGGGATAGCTTTAATGCTGTAGTATCAGTTCAGTTTGAGTTTTTACTGACATCATTAGACATCATTGGCTGTTTAAAATACACTTTACACATTTTCCCCAAAATATTAAGCTATGTTTTTGTCAATCGCTAATTCCGATGAAACATTGTCAGCTGCCAGCCCAACCGTTCATTCTGCTCTTCTGTTTGCGTACAAATCTCCCGACGCACACTTCCACACGCAGCAGATGGGCCGACCGCCACTCACCCTGCATCCCATACGTTACCTTTCCAGTGTGAAGCCAGACAATCCTGCATGCCTGGAGCTGTCTCTGCACGCAGCGGGAGCAACACACTACCTTATAAAGACAGGTATTCAAACTTTGCATAAAACACCTCTGCTCTGTGTAAAAGTTGTCAGACACGGCTGAAAAGATACAGTAAAAGTCACGGGTTTGACTGGGGGCCACGCCGTTAAATATGTTCATTCTCTGGTCAAGCCACGGCGATGGTTAATGTAACCGTCACCGTTTCTATTTCATCTATATCTGCGGCCTCACATTCAGCCATGAAGATTCCAGATTTGCTCTCATGATCGATGTAAATTCCTTTTATTTATTTGGCGAAGACGATCGGAGGCTGGGATTACTTCGTTGTTTGAAAGTTTGATAGGAAGAGGCGATTTCAGCGATAAGACACTTTCACTATATAATTACTGCTTTGAGGATTGACTTTTTTTTTTTTTTTTTACAGTCTGCATATAATATATCAACGTTGGCGTTTGTTTTCTCTTTCTGTCATTGCCCGGAACGGCAGTGATGGAAAACAAACACATCAGCACTTGGCATCCTGAACCCTTAAATTGCCCTCCCTCTTTTCTTTTTCTCTTTTATCCTTCGCCCAACTGTGCACTCACTAGGCTCTCCCTGAGGTCCCCTGGCTGCAGTACCCATAACTCACCCCAACACACCAACACCCACACCATGTTCTCACTAACCTTTATGGAGCCGCCAAGACACCGCCAAAACGTAGGGAGAGAGAGGGAAGATGGACGGAAGAAGAGGGACCTTCTTCCGTCCATCTTCTTTGTGCTTTGGGAACCGAGTCTCAGCTAAGAGCCGTGTCACATGAGTGAGGGCGAAAAGGTTGCAAGACGGAGTGACAGAGGCACGGAGAAAGGGAGAAGACGGCAGTGACAGAGGGTGCCTGTCTGTCTCCACAACCGTCTATGTGTCTGTCTGTGGATTTATGTGTTTGTTTGTGTCTTCGTCCTCAAGTCTTTCACTTCCGTAATACATTCCACATTTTCGCTGTCGTCAGCATATCAAAATCTGTTTTCGACTTTCTCATTAATAGCCTTGTCAAAGGCGCAGCCTTCCGTACGTCCTAATTCTATCGACTTCTGTGCCGGCACGGTTGTTTTTTTTTCTTCTTCTTCTTGTTCTTCTTTAAACGCACGGTAATTACATGAGTATGTGATCCGTCTAAGAGCAGATACAGTCATGCTTGGATTTTGTGATTCTGATTTTTCAGTTCGAGGTCACGGAGGCGGTTGAGGTTGTTGCTGGAATCCAGTTCAGATGAGAGTCCCAGTTTTTTTTTTTCTGGTTTTGTTCATAGCAGCTTTATGTTGTACTTTTAAAAGTGCATCTCTGAAAAGGATAACAAAAAACCACTGAAAATCTAACTCAGTTCAATAAGTTAAAAAGTAACGGGCTGACAGATAGAAAAAGTTATTTTCTTTTTGTTCTCCTGCTAAATTTCTCTGAGAGTTTTTTTTTCTTTTTAAGGAAGTAAAAAACAAATAAAGATGGCAGTTTTACAGGCACACCTCCACAGTTTCACGCCTTCCTTATTAGATTTTATTTCTCATAAACTCCCATTTTGATTGGATTTTTTTTCAGCAAAAAGCTTTGAACTGGCTTGTTGCAGAAATGTGCTAGTCAAATAAACTTCACTTAACTTGATTAGTAAATAATCTCAGTGTCGGGTCGGGTTTTTATGGTTTTGCACACTTGAGTTCTAGTTTAAATAACTCTGGTTAAAGACCAGATCATATTCAATCCTTAAACTCCAGAAATCACACAGGGTGTTTAACGTTTTTTTTCCATGACTTCATGCGTTTTAGTGTCAGCAGGGTCCTTTACGCATGTTTGCACCCATGATAGTACAAGAACAACAATATATGCACAATACAAGTACACCCTTTGCTTAACAGTTTTTAATGTTTTATATCACAGCGTGTATGGGGGAAAATACAGAGCAGTGGGGGATTCGTGGGGATCCAGTCGGGCCTCCAACGAGTTAATCTGGTCCTTACTTTGCGTAAAAACAAACAATTCCACCAAGTTTTAAACATGAGATCAAGTTGTCATTCTGACTGATGAACCTGGAGAAGGAATCGATGATTAGCTAACGTGTGAGTGAGTCTTCGCATTTTGCTCGGGTCCCTCCCAAGATCTACCCGGAACCGGCCAGGAAGGAAGGGTGACTGTGACTGGAGGCCACGCACTCCCTGATTCCACCTGACTTGATGCGTACGGGGCATGGTTTTATCAGAAAAAAAAACAAAAACCATGCTGTCATACAGTCACACAAAGGGAGTGTTTGGAGATTGGGTATGTTTGTGTTGTTGTAAACGAGTGTGACTGAGAGGTTAGATACCATATGGCAATGAAGTCATCCGGCCGAGCCTCTCTCTGGAAGTCACACCCCAGCCCCAGCGAGAGTCATGGGGTACTGAGACCAAAGCAAAAACAGCTTTTAATTGATTATGATAATCACCATCTAAATCAAGGAATCTCAACTTTCCTTTACTCCTCTTTGCACTCCTGATTCTCTTCTACTTTCATTTATTCTACCCCACCCCAGGGGCTTGAGCTTTTTTGGCAGAACACCGGAGTGAGCCACCTGCAGAACCCTCCGCCCCCACCCCTTCGGCCCTAATCACACACATTTACATTCACACGCGCACGTGTGCGCACACACACGAATGGGCAACGCACAAACGCAAGACAGACACACAGACACACAAAGCATCGCTCATTGCAACATGCATTATGTGTGTATGCGTGCAGTGCACTGTTTCCTCTGGAGAGCCTCATAGTTCTGCTCCAACATGTGGATTTGTACACGTGTATATTTTCAGCGCATCAGAGCCAGACTTTGTGGAAGTTTTTTTTTTTTTTTCTTTTTTTTTTTTTCATCACTTTAAATAATTTCCTCGATCCAAGCAGATAACCTGTCTGACATGTTTTCAGACGCCCAGAAACAAGCAATTGTAGCTTCCTCTGGCTCTGACGTGAGAAGCACATCTGAATCTCGGTGCTAAACTGCAAGACAAACAGGGATTTTCCATCATAAATCAACTTTACTTTTTGTCTGTGGCCGTTCTCTGTTCTATTTTCCGCTGCTCTTCTCCTCTCTGTCCTAGAAACGGTGCGAATCTGTGCCACTGACTTTTAGGTTTTTGGTATCTCCGTTAACAGTATCTATTAAGCAGCAGTCATATTTGTGTCAGTGCCTGCAGGTATATCAGGCAGAAAGATCTTTCAATTTTTTGTGAAATTCCAGTTTGTTATAGCAAGATATGTACAGCTGATATAGAAAGTTCAGACAATACAGTTGAAAGGCTAGGTTTCCTAATATATCTAAAAATGTCTTACTTCAACAGATAGATAGATAGATAGATAGATAGATAGATAGATAGATAGATAGATAGATAGATAGATAGATAGATAGATAGATAGATAGATAGATAGATAGATAGATAGATAGATAGATAGATAGATAGATAGATAGATAGATAGATAGATAGATAGATAGATAGATAGATAGATAGATAGATAGATAGATAGATAGATAGATAGATAGATAGATAGATAGATAGATAGATAGATAGATAGATAGATAGATAGATAGATAGATAGATAGATAGATAGATAGATAGATAGATAGATAGATAGATAGATAGATAGATAGATAGATAGATAGATAGATAGATAGATAGATAGATAGATAGATAGATAGATAGATAGATAGATAGATAGATAGATAGATAGATAGATAGATAGATAGATAGATAGATAGATAGATAGATAGATAGATAGATAGATAGATAGATAGATAGATAGATAGATAGATAGATAGATAGATAGATAGATAGATAGATAGATAGATAGATAGATAGATAGATAGATAGATAGATAGATAGATAGCAAGCAAGCAAGCAAGCAAGCAAGCAAGCAAGCAACTGGTCCAGTTAGCTTTTACAAACATATTTGGAGTGGCATCTTCTCTCTTTATTTGACATGCCATCAAATAAAGTGAAGACAGTGATCATCAGGTGGAGAAAATGTGGTGCAACAGTTCTTTTACCAAGCACTGGATGTTTGGCACTGGAAGTATGAATGGTTCCAAAAATCTGACAGTGTTGGAGGAAAATACAAAACCTTCCAGGCTATGATAAGATTAAAAGGATATCTATATTTCCTTTTAAACTTTTTTTTTTTTTTTTATAAAAACACAAAAACTGTCAAGGTGCGTTGTCTTATCCAAAAAGATTGTTGTAAAAAAAAAAAAAGAGGAGGAAAACAATTAACGTATGTGCACACTTATTCAGCTATACTTCAGTCTGATTTTCAATTAAGCTGCACTTTTTCTTGATTCAAGGAAGAAAATGTTCTAAAATTATTTATGTCTCCTCATTTTTACATTTTGAATATCAGGTATTTGCAACTGTTTTAAGCCCACCTTTAAAACTCTCTAGTACTACTTCAAGAACTAAAGTCTACATTTGCATTCATCTTTTTCTCTTTGTCACGCAAAACACATGCTTTAGGACCAACCATGAATTTTCTGTTGACAAACGATTTAAAAATGTATCCTATGAGGGCCCTGCGCCTCCGTCTGCTGAACCAGAGGGACTGTTCTGACTGCAGCAGCTTGAGAAAGGGGGTCACATAGATTAACTAGGGGTTATGAAAATGACCTGACTGTTCAGTAAGGAACAAGACTGAGTTTTAGAGCTCCGCAGGCTTTCTCTGAGCGACCGGTGTACGCAGCCCAGTGTCACAGGACGCAGGGCTGACATGCCTGTGTTTGACTGATTGTAAACCAGCAGTCACTGGGTAGTTTCACTGCTCTGTCTACTGCTCCATGCAGACACATGGGCCGGCGGACGGGTCGGCCTGGGGACGTATCGCTCATCCAGGCTGTCTGCCCCATCTGAAGAGATGTCCAGGACAAAGAACTCGTTTACAATAGACAGAGGTGCGCCTATGTGTTTTGTTTTTTAAATAGCTTTTTTTTTTTTTTTAACACATGGCTCATCTGAAGTGTGTTTTCATGCTCTCACAGGTATGACTAAGAGCTCATCAAGTGTTCTCCTTATACATTTTGCAGGAAGGAGGTTTTTTTCCCCCCTCCTTCAGAATCAGAGCATGCACTCACCATTACCGTTTTTGCCGCTGCTGTATTACAGTTTTTCTCAGTCGTCTTAATGCATTTCTCCAATCATTCTTGACATTTGCGAAACTAAATGTGCATTTCTTAAAATAATTTATACAAACCAGAAAAAAAAACAACACAGCATGGATTACCTGCAAAAGCCAGTTTCTCTTTCAAAAATCTTTTAAAAGTAAATATTGGTGTCAATGAACTCGTCAGTGCCTGAGAATGACACTTTGTTTGGATCAGACAGTCCTGCTGTCAATGAAACGGTGACTCTGGAGGGATGTTCTGTTGTAAACTGTGGCTACAATTTTGATGACAAATGGTAATTGTGGGACATCAATGGCAAGAAGCCGGACAAAATTCACATTTATGCTTTTGCTGTAATTTTTTGTCAGACTGTCAGTGTCATATAGAAAAGAAAAGACGACACCGCAGAGCACGAAGAAAGAAATAGAAATCCTCATTTCTACTTTAACTTATTTTCCACTCAAAAATATTAAGCAAACTAGGCAAATCTCTTAAATATATTTTATCAGTTGCATAACTACAACTAAAAAATTAAGTTAACATGTATAATTCTTCCTAGTACTTTAGCAAACAAAATTAGGAAGCTAGGTGAAAGCACAAAAAAATTAAGAATATTACTGGAATTTTTGGTTGATGTTTCTGACATTGTAGCTAATAGTTCTGAAATACGTTTCAGAAAACAAGTAGATCACTGATTGAGCTAACGGTTCACACAATTACCCACAAAGGAGAAACTCAAGAATCACCTGGCAGCAACGTACCAATTCAGAACAGATTTAAGTAAAAAAAATATATAGAAGTATAGAAATATGTTTGACACGTTACGACAACTTATTCAAGCGTGTTGCATGATGAAACTTATGCTTAAATGTTGCAGAAGTAGAGAGTATCAAACAGATAATCCATAAAATACATTTTTTCTTAACATGTCTTAAGCATTTATAAATGTAGGAAACAACAGAGAATTGTGCATTACAGCATCTGCAACATGTTCACAGAAACTAACCCACCTTCTTCTTGATGATTTAAAGATTGAACAAAGTAGCTTTGAGAATTTCTATTCTGTTATGAGAAATGCATTAAAGCGACCAGGAGAAACAACAGCAAGTAACTAGCAGGTGTGTGTTCGCTCTTTAGAGCCATTTCGTATCGTCTGACCAACTCTTTTATTCGTCTCATCCGGGGTTTCACCCATTTCAGATTTAGAGTTATGATTTCAGCGTTTTATGCCGTAGATGCTCCCCCAGACTGGATTATTTTCCCTCCAACTGGATTTGTTTTACTACTTGGAGATGATTGCGTTTGCTTTCCCTGGGCTCAAAAGCCTCCAAGCTTTGTTTGTTATCTAGGCTGGAGCCAGTGGCTTGAATGAACACAAATCAGAGCTACTATCATGCATTTGGCACTGATTGCACCTGTTGGGATGACTGCATCGTAAAATGTTTTCGAACCGCTAAATCAGAGCAATCTGTGCTTTCCAGTGGTACATCGCATGAGTAACCAATTACACAGAGCCGTTGTGTAAACTGCAAACGTGTGCTGATAACTGCAGAACCTCCCTCTGTTTGTCCGCTTTGGAAATCAGCTTCGTTTCGGTAGAATGCACCGTCTTCGACTTTCAAAGAAACACACGGCAGGATTCAAAGAAGTGAAAATGCTCAACAAATGTATTACGTGTTTATTAGATGATTATCTTTTCGTCCTTGTCTTCATTTTCTGAATGCAGGTTTCTTTAGCCTGCCTTGTTCATGGCAGGTTAACCAAATGTGTTTTATGTATGGAAACAAAAGTGCAGCATAAAGTTTTATATTTGCTGTTTTCGGAGCCAAGTTTCGTCAGCTGTAAAATGGTTCAAAAAAAAAAAGAAATGAGGATCTCCAGAGCATTCAAACTCGGAGCTATCAGCGCGAGAGTAAAGTTACCTTTTTGTCATCCAAATTCTTTCTGTTTCTTAGAAATAAAAGATTAGGGATTACTGGTACTCCTGATGCATTCTCAGTTTAAAGTGTAAGCGCAATCGAGCTACCATCTGTTGTGACTGTAGTTGTGTGCAAACTACCAGATAATGATAGCAATATCTGTCCAAACTTCCCCTTTGTAAATGCTTCTTTTTTCAGCAATGCAATCTGGCAAAACGCCTGTATCTAATATGGAACAGCAGGAGGGATTATGAGCAGAAAAAACATCAATGTAATAACTAGATTTGAATGATTGCAATATCAAAACTCACAAGAATTTAGATAACAGATGAGACTAGATTAATAGGTAGACTAATCTATGTTTTCACTGTACATTAGTCTACAATAATTGTATTATTTTTAATTAATTTCTACTCTTTCTTGTCTGACTTCAACTGTTTTTGTTAAAATGTAGACTTAAGACAGAGCAGAACAAATTATATTATATATTACAGAAATTGTTTCTTCTCTTGTTTTTAAGCCAAAAAGTGACATTACTGTTAAATTGTGGCCTATTCCAATCACATTCTACTAACTCATTTAGTATTGGCACTGGGTAATACTCTAGGAAGACTCAGACGTCTAGTTAAATATTCTCTTTCATCTAATGAAAGCTCATGGGGGATGTCCCTAAAGCACAGTCATATTCACATTATTTGTCAGATTAAATATCATTTTTCAAAATGAAACATTTTTTATTAGGCCTACATGTGTGTTAGAAATATTTTGTGTTGCTCTATGTAAATTCAAACTGTTAATGTCTTGTTTCTATCAACTGCAAGAAAATCATTTTCAGCAATATTCAATAAAATCAACATTTTTTACATATGACTGTATATGAAAGGGTCAGGAAAGGCTTAGTGAGGTGATTTATTAAAACTGTTATTGGCACTAGAGTTAATTTAGGACATCAGAGTAAAAGGGGATTGAAAATAAAAATTTTACATGCTTTGGACATTTTTGCTTGCCAAATAATTTTTCTTCCACTTCATGTTTATATTATCTTCTGTTTTCAATTAAAGACGTTGCTATTGTTTATAAATCTAGCAAAGTATAAAATATTTTCATTTCTTCTGCAATGGACTGTGGGTAAAAAGTAGAAGAAGGTGAGCATGTGATTTTTGTTCTTATGCAGCATTTAGTTTTATGCATTGGAAGTAAATATGCGTTCAATTCTTCATGCAAAAATATCATGCAAGGAGTTTGAGTTCATACCAAAAGCCCTTCTTAAAGCTCTTCCTTGGTCTCTCTATTTTCCCTACAGTTGTTACTATTAAATATGATAACATTTTCCACAGAGGAGAATAAAAACAACTTAAGAAAATACAATATGAAGAGCTTTCCTTCTCCTTAACCATGCCCCAGGTTTTTCTTCTCACTACACATCCTGCAGGGCAAAAAAAAAACACGAGTATGTAATGACATTTCTGCTGCTTAAATAAGCACAGATGAGGGTTGGAGCTCAAGGCAGTATCAGTGTGACTTCACAATTCCAATTGAAACATCTGCTAGGGTCATTAGGACTGGATCATATTTGAACCCCAGCTTTCTGAGTGGCTCTGGGCTTCATTCAAAGAAATCCAGGGAGATTTTCCTCCCCAAACTGAAAAAATAATAATAAACCGGATCTGGAATTATCGCTTTCAGGTGATTCTGTTCCGTCTGTTCAAGAGCTGCTTTTTTTTTCTCTCTCTCTCTCGCTCTCTTTCTCACTGTGTGTTACAGCCAGTGAGTAAGTGAGGATGGATCTGTTATCATTAGAAATGTTTCACAAACTCAGTGCTCACTCTGTGAACTAGAGCAGTTGCAACCACAGACAAAAAAACCACATGAGACCCGGAGTGGTGACGCAAGACGCTTGCTGGAGCGGAGCCTGGGAAAGCGTGTCACTGAAAGTGCAGCGGTGCATCTTACATCCTCCTAAAGTCTGCCCGAGTCTTGTAATGAAACTTTTGGAAATTTATGTACAATAGCATCGGCGGGTTATGGACTTTTCTGTGGTGAGAATGTGACCGTGCTTCAGAAAACGAGCCGCGGCACGAGCGAAGTTGACGAAGCAGAATTACGTCTGCTCGGCTAAAAAATGTGATGAATTTAGGGTTTTTTTTAAGGAGGGGGGAATAAAAAAAATTCAAAATTTTATACATGGCAAACATATTTCCATGTTTTAACCTGTTATTTAAGTTACCATTAATTCAGTGCACAATAAAAGGGCACAGTATAAAATTAGATTTATGCTAGCAAGCACTAGTCAGGTGTAGGGCTGGAAAGCATTGACCTTCTTTCTAAATAAATTAACAAAGTTGTCCACAAAATGGCATAAATCAGAAGTTTCAGTTAAAAGCGGGGAGATTAAATAAAAATAACATCTAAATTAAAATCTGAATATCATTTGGTTTTACTATGTTTTAAATATTTTTGAATTATGTAGAAAAAAAAATTGTTTTGTCAAAAAAGATAAAATTTTAAGCAAATGTGAATTTTTTAAAAGTTTTTTTTTCAGTGCAGTTGAGCGCAGCTTTCATCAGTATATTTCTGAGATTAGGTCTCCATGGATACTCTGGCTAATATCTCAAGTGTCAAAATTGAATTATTTTCTCCTAAATTAACAAAGTTCAAGCATTTTTTAAGCAGATTGTAAAACAGAATACTTTTACCATACTTCAGCACAATACATGTTCAAATGAAGCACTGTTGAAACATATTGAAAATGAAATCCATATTCATTGTTATTAATAAAAAAACATGTAAAGTTACATCCAGTCCTCCAAATCCAAACGGGTCTGAATGTGTATTTTTCACTTTCAGTTGTGAATAGATCTGTATGGATCAGGCACCAATTTCAAAACACGTACTGTACCCACTATGAATGTCGATTTAAGGTAACATTACAGGAAATATGATTAAATGAGTCCATTGATAATGTATGAGATAAAGTCTCTTGGTTGGTTTGGTTTTTATCTGGGGTCACGTGACCTAAATGGGGATCAGAACTAAAATTGACAGGAGAATAAAATGATACAAAGTATTTTAGACACGATAATTTAATAGATTACACATTTGATTTGAGAACCTTTAAGCACATTCATGTTTAATTAAGATACCAAATGACAACAAAAGAACATAAACCCATACACATGCACACTCCATCATTTGTTGTTGCTGCAATAATGTCAGAGAAGAATCTGATTGAATGACAAGGACTTCCTGTACTTCCTCTTATGAATAATTCCATTGTTCTACTCAAAATGGCCGTGCTTATGTTGGCGATATTTCGGTTCCAGTGATGTCAGTAATGCATAACTTAGTCCCCTATCATTCTAATCTGACCTTTTTATTTTTCTGATAATGAGTAATCTAAAGCGTGTCTATTTCTAATCCAGTAATCAAATTAAAGTTGATTCTCCAAGTCACTGCGTGTTTCTATTTCTGTCCCTTTACTTGGTAAAAATATGCTCTGTTGCTTTCGTTTTGCGTCTCGGCGAGTGATGTCTGATGTATGTGACAGATCAAAACAAATTGCAGCCATGGCGACCGACGCAGAAGGAGAAAGCAGTGAACAGAAGTATAAAATTCAATTTAGGCAGAAACTGGGTTTGAAACTGGTAGCTCTGATAGCTGGAATCTCTTGTAAAAACGTGTTTTTGTTTCTCCTAACTAACCTCATTCTGACGCTTAAATACTGCAGGATACTGACTACTACTACCCTTCCACAGGATCCCTCCTAAAACAGTCTTATGTATCCCTCGGACAGATTTGTTGGTTTATCCACAACTATACGGGGTCTGTATTCTTCATAAATTGAATTAGGAGGCACACTGGCATCAATTCTGTGAAAACTCAACAAGGAGAAAGACGCAGCAACAGTCTGCAGAGCTCAGCTATGAAGTGTTTTCTTTGGAACACTTGAGTGACTGTGAGTCAACATTGATACTGGCAGGATCTGGAAATACCACAAAATCTGGAGAGTTGTGTATTCTTGTGACCGCCAAATATGTGCCAGAAGCAGACAACAAGTTTTAGGTGTTTTCACAACTTAGTGGGCACACTTTTGTAATGAAAACTTTCTCGTAGCTATTAACTTGTACTCACACATCTTTGCGCTTTTTCACATTTTGTCTAGTTACAGCCTAAGGCTTGACTGTTTTTTTCTTCTTGTTTTTTTTTACTGATATTTGATGTTAATGGAACAAGAAAATATGTTATGTAATTGTGAAATACAACTAAAAAACAATGTGGTTTGCAATTTAAAAAAAAAATATTATTTTGAAAAGTTTGACATGCATTTTGTGACTGGCCACAACAAAACCAGGAACGAGTCTTTTGAGTTGTTCACAGATTCTGAAAATGTGGATCCTAAGCTTTCTATTGATACGAAGCACATGGATTAAAAAAGAAGCAATATCTATTTGGATGTTGGCACTCTGAAAACAAGACTTGAGAGAAAACAGGCCTTCAACTTGCAGACTAATGGTTTTGTGCTATGTATCGTAATGGTTTTCTATGAACAACAAACGTTCTGAAACTGAGAAAGTGAACATTTTTCCTTCAGACGTGGGTGCGTCCGATCATAAAAGCGGTCCTGGTGTGTTCAGAATTCTCTTTTTTTGTCTCATAGAGTTTACAGTAAAGGTTACGGATCTCTGTCTTCTTGAAAGGCGATTCTAAGTGTGTTCCTTTCAAAATGTGCAGCTTATTGGACAAAACCAGTATCAAAAGCGTGTTAATCGCCAAACAAAGCCGGTATGTTAATGTTTCACCACGCCAACCAAACTCGAAGCGCCTGCCGATCAGATGTACTCTGTAAACAAACCAAAATTAAACACAAAGTTTACCATTTCAAAACCTCAAAAACTCCTATTAAAACATGGGCTGGTTTCTTCATGACTTCAAGCAGCACATTTTACACAAAGAAATTGGCAGGTTTTTTTCCATTTCTGCATCGACGACATGTTCCTGGTTTTGCCATGGAGCATCATGTTTGTGTTTAGTACTTTACTCTGATAGGACTAATGTGAAATTCAACCAAGTCCATTCAAAGGTAATCTGATTAGTAAATACAGCCTGGTTATGTGTATTTTAGTCTTAGTATGGTGTAAGCACAACCTTTTTGTGATGGTTCTGTGATGCTCAGAGGTTTGTCAGGGATCGTTAATGAACAAACAGCATCTTAAAGACCAAAGAAACAGCTTGTATGAAGGGGAATAAAGCAGGATTATGTCGTAAAATGATAACCCATGTTCGTTAATATCCAATCCATTATCTAACAACAGAGCAAGTCTACCGAGACGTGACTGTTATCCTAAACTGAAAATCATTAATCAAAGAAACATCTAACAGGACGCGTCTCTGGAGGAGCTACCAAATTAGTTAACAGCATTTTGGTTTTTACACAAGAATCACAAGGAAAAAGGAGTTGTTAAAAAAAAAAAAGAAAAGCTGTAAGAAGTTACATTTGCAGAATTTTTTGCAGGCCATAAAAGAGACTCTACTGCTCAGAATGAAGAGTAGTTTTGCGTATCGAGGATGAATGATTGGTGGCATATCAACCTCTGACCGAGAACAAAAGACCTTTTGCAGAAAGTTATCAAGAAAGACACTATTGCTCAAAAAGCAACATGAAAAACCAGACTAGAGTTTATAAATCACTCAGAGTAACAAGGACCCTAATAGACATGTCCTGTTGTAGATTAACCTAAAATGTTCAGAACATGTTTGGCCATTAAAAGCGGGAAGCTTGTGAGCCCAAGAAGACCATCCAAACACCCCAATGGCACCACGGCATGTGGCTGCTTTTCTGTAGGAGAGATTAGAGCAAAAATAAATAAATAAATAATAATAATAATAATTGAAGGCCTAATGAGAAAGGATCATTATTCAGAAATACTAAAGCAACATTTCACAACATCTGGCAGGAAGTCGATGCTTGGGCATAGTTGGTGTTCCAAATGGGCAATGACTTCAATCATACCACTGAAGTAGTTATAAAAGCTGCTAAGAATAAGAATAACAAAGCTTATATTTTGGAGAGGCAATTGCAAAGGGCTCATCTATAGAAAATCTGTAGAAAAAGTACATGTGGATTTGAAAAGGTGTATGTGACTGAGGCAGATTGCTAATCTGACACGGTGGCCAGAATTCTGTCAGATGCAATGGGAAGAATTAAAGCAAACAATTGTCAGAAGGTTGAGGGAAGATAAATAAAACATTCATCTCAAGTCAAACAGCTTAAAGGCATTTCTACTAAATTCTAAAATGAACATGATGTTCTCTTCTAGATTTAAAAATGGCAAACAAAACTGATACAATCCTGCTTTTCACAAATAGGAACAGTTTTACTTTATTTATCTTCCTTAAAATAATCCAAATCTCAAAATCAATCTGGCCATAATTATAAGAAAATGCTTTCCAACTTGTAGGCAGTTCATGACAGAACCGAAACACGTCAGCAATAAGTTTCCCGAAAGGGAAAAGGCATTATGCAACAATACCACAATCAGCTGAAATGTGCTCACTAAAACAGAACTGCCTTTTTGAGTTTACTAACACATGAGGGGAGGTTTGCACATCACAGAATGACAAGATAAAATTCCACAAATCTTCTTCATGAGACAAATGAGATAATCTCTAAAGGAAACGTGGATAACTTTGAAGAAGACACAAACTTCTGTCAAAAAGTCAAAGTTTATCTGCACACATAAAATATCCATTGTTGTTTGGCAAAAAACTGTGCAGTTTCAAAAATCATTCGTTAGATAACTTTTCTTTCTTTTTTTTTTTACAGAAGCCTGTTTTGATTTTTCATGTGAGGTTGTCCTAATTTTAATCTTTTGTTTTTTTTTACATTTTACAGAAAATTGTAAGACACGTAAGGTTATTTTCTTCAGTTTTGATTGCTTATGTATATTAATTGAACTGTTCAGTATTTTAAAGTTAATATTAAATACCCACATACCACAATATGTCATGAAAGCAAACAGGCAGTGGTGAGATGTACTAATGTGTTTGTAAATCAGCTGATACCCAGAACAAAAAGAATTGAAGAATAGAAAAGCAGCAGAATATAAGCAATGACATTAACCATGTCTGAACTCGGGTAAACAACCAAATCTGTGATCAAAGCTACATCACCCAAGCTCACAGTGAAATGCATCATGAGGATGCTTCTTCCTTTATCTTTCTTTCTTTCTTTCTTTCTTTCTTTCTTTCTTTCTTTCTTTCTTTCTTTCTTTCTTTCTTTCTTTCTTTCTTTCTTTCTTTCTTTCTTTCTTTCTCAATGTGAGGCAGCAGTGAGTCAGAAAAGGCCCTCCACATTTTCTCACAGTTTTTTGATCATCTCATGTTCTCCTCATTGAGCTACTCTGCAAAACTACGTTAGGGGATTTTCAAGTCAAGAGAATGCGTTTCCTTGCCGACATTATTAACAGCCATTTGGACATGGATCAGAAGCTGATATGAACAGTGAAGAAGCTGAGGGGCAAATACAGCTGAACTTAAGTGGAGGAAGGAGTCCGAGGAAGGAGGAAGGAGTCTATATATAACGTCACATTGCATCAGTCTGTGCTCAGTGTTAACAAGACAGGAATAGATACTTGATTTTAATTCTTCCCACAGCTCATCTGAGACGTCTGAGCCTACATCTGCATCAAAGCTGCTGTATCTAACTTTTGTAAAAAAAAAAAGAAAAAAAAAAGGAAAAAAAAGTTTTTTCCATATTTGTTAAAACTATCACCTTGTGGTGACAGTATGAGATAATTTGTAAAAATGTTGATCTCCTCCAACTCCTCCCTGAGCTACTGTTATAGTCTGAAAAAACAACCAATCAGAGCCAGGAGGAGGGTCTTAGCGCTACAAATCAGCCTCATGTACTTCTTGCTAAATTTGCTAATAGCGGAGGAACAACAACTTACTGCTACAAAAAAGCCATCAGACGCTATGCTAACTAGCTTGAGCATTCACCACATGCTATGCTATCTGCAGCTTAGCAGAGAGCAAGGGGGAAGAGGAGACAAGAAGCGCCCAACTAGATTGTTATTGATTGCATTAAGACCTGCCTCTTGGCTCTGATTGGTTGTTTCAAGTTAGCACTTCATTTCATATTGTCACGACTTAGTGACAGTTTCAACAAATATGTAAACAAATATTTTGTATGAAAATTACTGCAGCTTTAAAGAGACTAGAAAGTTAAATGTTAAAAGTTTGAATTAAATGTCAGGAACAAGTGGGTATTTTGTGATGAAAAGGATGAGGAGGGGGTTGGAGTTCAAATTATGAGAAAGGTTTACCATCATTACGTCTTGTTTCGATATCCCAAAACAAAACAAAAAACAGACATTTTAAGTGTAAACTTGTTACAGGGTTGAGAAATTGATGCAGATTGACTTTTACTTGCTGTGGTACAAACATTTTCACGCCAACACAAATTAGTTTGAAGAATTATTGTTCATGAGAGTATAAACGCAGAAGGATCAGGACATATAAAGCGTGTGCAAGGTTTTGTGTGTGGTATGTATATCAGTGTGTGAGGGCATGGGTGTATGTTTGCTTGTAAGAGGCCCAGTGAGTGGGAGAGTCGGGTTCTGCTGGGACTCACAGCTGTTTCATGGGACTGTTCCAGGAAGAACTGCTGGACTTGTTAGTGTTTACTGGCATCCACTTTGTGAGTGTGTGTATTTTTACATTAATGTGTTAGGCTGGGTGTAGGTCTGCTTTCGTTTGGCCATGTACTGCTCTATTTCTCAACCATCTTCTAACGTATCCGGTCTCCCTCTGAATTTTGCTTTGAGTCTTAAAAAAAATAAAATAAAAATACAGGCACTGAGCCATGTTTTTGTAAGTCCCAACAGTGATTCATTAGGCCTGGGGTTGATGGAGTCATGTCAGTTTCAAAAGTCACCGGTTCTCCTACAAGCATTCAACAGTATCAGAAAACGTTCATCTGCAAGTTAATGTGCTACAGAAACACTTCAAGCTGTTTAAAAATTGAGGGCTTCCAAATGTACAAGGGGTCCTTACCAGAAATCCTCTTGTAATATTTTGTTGTCATATTGGCTGCTCAAAAATATTTCTTGTTTATGTTACCATTTGTCAGCAGGCTCTTCATTATATCAGTTGAGTCTGGATTTGGTTTCTGTTCTTCTGAGGTACTCAAACACAGATCTCTGTCTGATAGAAATGATTCTGCTGTAGTAGAGAAGAAACTAAGTGTTTGGCTCCATGCTGATTTGTACATTTATGATCATTCTCTGTTCACGACATCTGTGGCTCAATGGGAAAATTGTTGCCTTTCTGTCTCCTCAATACCATATGTAGATATGTGTGCTTGTGGGTAAGGTACCTTACAGTAATCTGTCTACCAATCAAAATATCAGTACAGGAAGTTGTGTGCAATGTGGTGTGACTTATGAAGAAGCACACTAAGGTCAAAAAGTGGCCTAGCCAAGCTCCAGACCACAGTGCTGCAGATATCTGTACTGAGATGAAAGTGTAAATAATCAAGTGGCAGCCAGGAAACACAAGACTTCTGCAATGACAGATTTTCACGTAGAAAAACAAAAAGTTGAGGAAAATAACTATGAGCTTTTAATTTGATAACTATGAGCTTATTTTTCTTTCATTTACAAAATATTTCATTTGTTGTTGATTGGATAAACATCCTCATTTGAATAACTCATGACACTTCACACAGGCGCTATGTATTCGTTACTAGAATGTTTTCTATTATGACTTTTTTTATTGCCCAGAAAAATAATATTTAATATTTTTGTGCTGCTTTTATTATCTTTGATCCAAACTACTTAAAGGTGGGCGATTATTTAAATTGACTTTTGGAAATCCTCGAGTCTCCCATGGCAACCATTCGGGGGTGCCTTTACGCTTCCTCTCCTTGGAGCCCTTTGGAACGGCAGTAAACGGCATAATGGAAAGGTATTGTTGTGATGACTTACTGAAGGCGGAGTCTCTGAAAAGGCTGGAGCATCTTAAAGAGACAGAAGCCAATTTCACTGTATGGGATTGAGAAGTCAAAATGAAGTCGGTTATCTTTGATATGTACAGAATTGTTATAACTGAGGATAACATAGGTACTTGATTGTGCTGTAAAATAGGATTATGTTCCTGAAAATACAAAAGATCACTGTTTACAAAACAACCATCAAGGAAACATCTATGTAGCAATGGAAGTATTTTGCCGTCTGACCAAATGTCCTCTGATGTTTCTTAGAGACCACGAATCAGATCCTTGCTTTCTCCATGGGCTAAAATATCCAGCTGCAAGACAACCAAATATGTGCTTACCACACTTTCAAAGAATAACCACCATAATTATGTTTACTGTCATATTAAGTCATATAAAGTGCATGATATCATTTCTGTTTGTGGAAAGTACCAATGTCTGTTTCCCACATTTTTCCACCAAAATATGTGAAGTAATGGAAGGGGCTCTGGGAGGCAATTTTTGTTTAGGTCCCACTTTGGGAGACCTGCAGAGATCCCCACTAGGAACAAAATAAGGTAAAACTTTTATATGCTCCAAAAGGGAAAACACAAATGGAGTTTCTGGAAGCTACTGAATCCTCCAGTAGATCAAACTTACAGAATGTTCCTCAATGGTCTTTATTTGGGTGTGTACCAATGTTGGGTGCTCACATAAACTGTTGTGTCCCTCATATAGGCCTGTACACCAGTGTGGCCTGTTTAGGGCAGGACCCCCAAAGGCCCTGCATAATGTACCTCACAAGTGGTCTGCACTGGTTTGTTCTGGGCAAGTTTAACTCTGGTTTACCCACAGATATAGGAAACCAAATTGTCAAAAGTGTTGTTTGACCATCAGGGTAGTCAAATAAGATTCATGTGGGTGATCTTTGTGAAAAGTGAGGGTTTGTGATGCCTTAAATGTTGTGCTGCCACTTTTCAACATTTGTTGGATTTTTTTCCCCCAAAACCACACATACAAAAAAAAATCTTGTAAAAGCATCAGTGCCCAGGGGAAAAAGCTTGTAAGGTTCCAAAGACAAAGGGTCAAACAAAGAAATGACTATAAGTATCATAATTAAACAAAGAAAGAAAGTAAATCTTTCTTAAATCCCAGCACATTTATAGGTTTATATTTACTATGTTTGTAAATTTAGAGGAAAGAAGAACCAGGGCCAACAAAACTGATTCTCATAATTATCAATATTGAAATGAATTTGATGTACTGTAATGTTTTCATAAGTTATGTCTTTAATTTCGGAGCATAATTGTTTTGCTGTTTTAAAAAGCTAGAAAGTGTTGTTGTTATTAAGGCTGAAAGAACCAATGAAGACTCAACTTACCTGCTCTGTACAAAACACTTTTTAATGTAGGAAGCAGGAAGTTGTACTTGTTACCTTTATAATGAAAATATGTTGTCATCACTGTGGGCATTGATAGAAATAATAGAGTGACAGAAATAACCTGTTAGTAGGATGACAACGCCACTATTGGCTAATTGTTACCAACAGTCTGGATGACATTTTATCGTATCTAGGTCAAATATTAGATTAATAAAACCTTTACCAGACAATTCTCAAATGGAAAGTGATTTAGTCAAACACAGATAGTAATTTTTCAAACCCAAACTATGAAAGAAGGAGGCATCTTTATTTTCTTGTTCTTGTAATATCTTTACATACAGTATTTGCTTGACTCACCATATATAGATTTTTTTCTCTCTTAATATTTTTCCATCTTGCCTTTCATGTATCTTTATGTTTTAGATTACCAGTATTACTTTTACCTCAGTGCCTCAGTTTTGAACTTTTGTACATCTATTTTCCATCTGCTCATTTCCTCAGCTGTGTTACATCCAGTAATCGACTCCTGGGAAATGTACATTTCCTTAAATAAAGAAATGTACATTTCCTTATGTACATCCAATGTACATCTAATACTGATGTACATTTAAGGAAATGTACATCAGCATTAGAGTAAGACAAAAAAAATCTTTCTTAAATCTCAGCATATTTATATTTTTTTGTATATATAAAATCATTTTTTTAAAGCCTTGATGAATGAAGTATACGTTTTCCATTTTCTTTCTTTCTTCCATGCAGCGCATCACTACATAGTATATGATGGGTCTTGAAAACACAACATGGATTTCTGGTCTCTTTCTGCTGATTGCACTGACAACAGGGTATGTTGAACAGACAACCTATCAACTTCCTGATCTAAATTAATCTACTGGTTGCTTCTATAGTTGCATAAAATAAAAAATCTTGTAAATTCAAACAGATGTTTTTTTTGTTTTTTTCCCATGCAGTAATTTAACTCTGACAGAGACAGAGCACGTAGTGAGCTGGATATATGTCTACAGGAGAAGAGCTGTGTAACTATCATGTCACTGTAAGTCTCCTCAGTCTGTCATGATTTAAAGGGACAGGTGAACAGACTAAACACGGTGAGACTGGCCTTTCTCTGCATTAAGCTCTGAGGTGTCTGGGCCAGGTACAGACGGCACTAATCTCTCTCTTGTGTTGGTGTGTGTGCATGTGCGTGTGTGTGCGTGTGTGTGTGTATGCATGTGAGAGAGTGTCCCTGTAAGATGTGAGCAAGAGAGCTTCTTCTTCAGGTGATAAAGACGAAAACATGATACCTGGCAGGATATGATGTCACCTTCAAATAGTTGTGTGTGTGCGCGTGTGTGTGTGACAGAGGGGTTTGCCGTTGAGTCTGCTCTTATGGAATGCTGAATGTTTCTCTTCACTTACCGTGTTGATTTGTGCTGGGTCTCATGTTCAAAGGAATTTCCCCTGAAAACCCTGTGAGTAACATGGAAACCACAAAGATGTGTGTGTGAGTTGTAGTGTGTGAGGTGAGGAGACTCGTATGTGTACGAGTTTGTAATCACCAGGGTCTGACTCTGGGTTAAAAACAGAGGGAAAATAAACTATAATGTAGTATTATGGATGCATTTATTACATTGTTGCATCAGGTCAGACTAGTTTGGATATTTCCCCCCAAAACAACCGTTGAAAAAAATAAGGTTTATTTATTTTTATGTTTTTTTTTGCGTGTTGTATGTAAATGCATTTTACAACCTGGGACATTTAAATGTGACACAAAAACAATAAAATAATAAAGCGCATAACTGTAACTGTAGAAACAATTTTTACAAAGTTTTAAAATCAGTCTTCATTAATTGGTCTTTAATCATTTGTTCAACACTAACAAAAAGGTCTTATTTCATAATTTTGAATGCTGTTGCAACTGAAAAAGCAACAGACATCAGAGATAGTGTCTTATGGTTATGTATCATTTATATAAAAAAATGCTTTACATATCTTAAATAAAGCAGATGTAAAATAATCTGGGCTCTGAAAAAATCACATATGCAGCCTACAAGTACAAAACTTGTTCATTTTTTATAGATCAATAAATGGATAACAAATGTCTATCCATATATTTCCACTTTAACAAAAAAATTTGTCACATTATTATTTTATTTATTTCAGTTTTTCCTGTACTTTCTTTTACACCCAGCGTTCTTTAAATCCAAAACATAATCAGCTGCAGAAACGTAGATCTCCCCCCTATTATTTCTAGATAGCTTTGACAGTCTATAGTTTGGCCACTGACTCAAAAAGATTTAAAGTGCTAACAAATGGCAATGTAAGTATAAAATGAACGGATGTGGGGGGATATTATTTTATCGTTCATTTGGAAAATGTTTCTATAATGACTCTCAATTCAGTTTGGCTGAAGACCATGTTTTCTTGGCAAAAGAGTCTGTCGACTGTACCAGATACCTTTCAGTTCCAGCCTTCTGCTGCTTTGGGTCTTATGGGGAACATCTAGTAAGTATCAACGCATATGTTGATTCATCAGTCTGCATCATGCTGTCACTGGGCAAAACATTAATTACAATGTTGGAAGTGAACCCATCGTTTTTCACTTTTACATTAGTTCTTCTGTTTAACGGACATACTGTCCTGTGAAAAATGTTCGTATTGCTTCTACTTTTTCCACATTTTGACAAATTGTTGCCCCAAACTTTAATGTATTTCATTGGGTTTTCATGTGGAAGACAGACACAAACTCTCAAATAACTGTGAAATGGAACAGCAGGGATCATACTTTGCAAATAATTCTAGCAAAAGAATGGCATAGTGGTTAGAAGTGTTTACTTTACCTCAGGAGGACCACAGGATCACACAGTGTGGGCTCTTTATGCGTTCTCCCTGTGGATGCATGGAGTCTCTGGGTATTTCTTCCCACTGTCAAAAAACTCCCCCAAAAACATGAAATCTATTAATTAATTTCTCTACATCGTCCTTATAGGCAATAGTGAGTGCATGGATGTCACTTCTATGGTCTTGTGTTGATCTCTGATGGGTATTATGTATTATTTTTTATGTTATTGTTTTTTTTTCTCATCCAACAAAAGGGCAACACGTTCCATAACGGCTGCAGTCTGAGGCACCTGTCTGCCCATGTCATATGTTATTAGTTTTTCTTGTTATTTGGATGGACTGTACTAAAACCAATTTTGTTATGCTTCTGCACTATGACAATAATGGCTGATTCTGATATTATGCTAAAAATCGTGATTGTCCCCTCATCAAAAACATACCTGGAGTATTGAGTATTGCCTTGATTCTATTCATGTGGAGGTGCCCGAGCGTTTTCTCTCACAGAGCTCTGCCTATTTCCACAAAGCTCCTCCTTGGAGCTTCTTAAAGAGACAGAAGCCAATTTCAAAGCTTCAAATTGTGAAGTCCAATTTCTTTTAAGTTATGTTTGACATAAACAGCATTTTTTTATAAGAACTGAAGGTAACAAAGTCACTTCATTGGGCTATAAAATGGCACTATCTGCCTGAAAAATGCATAATACTGCCCCTTTAAGACATTTTAAATGATAAATTGGTTTGACGTTCTAACCGAGGTTGCTCTTGCAAATGAGATCTTGTCTTAGTTAGATTTATCTGTGTAACTAAAGGTGAAATCAAAGAAAATAAAATTTTCTGAGATGATCAGACGTGCAGTATTACAGCAAAAAGACGCGCATCATATTTTCAGATTTGTATTTGAACATTTTTTCTTGAAGCCATGCGTATTTTTTCTTACACCAACACGCCTTTGTATTAAACTACAAAAATCCGAAAAACACACATTGTAAATTTACAGGTTGTAATGCAAGAAAATGTGAAGAAGTTCCTGGGTGTTTTTCTAAGGCACAACATTTACATGTAAACGATCCAGACTTGCCTTTTTTGTTTTCTTAGTGTGAGTTTATACATGTGTACATTATTGGAGTATGTGAGGTAGAGATTACACCGAGATAAGAGCAGCTGGAATGACCTCAGGAGTCCCGCACAGGCTGCAGAGACGGACGCAAGAGAGAGGAAATGGGTCGAGCAGCCAGATTCAGCTGTGTATATATTCTGCAGGGATCTCAAAGTGGTCGCGTACCCATCCTCCCCTGCCTCTCCCCCTCCTACCACCCCCCGCTCCCTCGTTCCCTCCCATCCTCCTTCAGTTTGTTGGCCGGCACCACACCATGCGTCTCGGGGCAGATTTCTCCCACAGTTGGGAGTGCTGGGTTGTGTGGCGGCCTGTTTATACTGGAGCATGGACTTCCTAGTGGCAGCCTGCACCTATCTAAACATCCCCCCGGCCGCTGCTCTGTGTTCCCGGCCTCGCACAGCCTCCACTCCCCAGCCCCGCCGCTGCCCCCACCTCCTCCTCCATCAGTCGCTTCATCCTTTCTCGGCGCTCTCTGCTCGCTCTCACACCCTTTTCTGTTTTATCACTTTCTTCACTGCTGGGTTTTGTCATTATCCATACTCACTGTTTGCTTTCCGTAGAATCCTTTTGTCTACTGTAACTTGTTTTCTTCAGTGTCCAAATCACGCCATGTCGTTGACTTTTTCCCATCAGTACGTTTCTCATTGTTTTGACTTTGTTCTGATGCAGAAGTTTGTAAAAAAAAGTTTCATCGTATGTTTAAGCTGAGATATTTTTGTTTTGTTTCCAAAAGGGCCAGAATCTGATGTTTTCAAGCTGACTTGATTATTTGTTTCCAGGCTTTCTGGTCTCTTAAGGCATACATGTAATGATGGAGGCACCAACATGATAAAACAAGGACAGCTTTGCTACAGAACACGTGCAGACTGCCATAAGCAAACTCTAGGGGGTCAAATATATAGAACGTTCTAGATAACAGTTGTGTCTAAATAACATTTTATCAGTCAAATCAAAGCAGTTTTTTCTATATACTGCCAAATTACATCATTGTGAAAAGATGTTCGATGTCATGTAGTTTCAAGAAGTAGAGACTACTATTTATTAGTATTTTAATAGTTTGTTATTGGTTAGTTTTATTAATACATTCTGGTTCATATTAGAATATCTGAGGATATTTATGATCTTGAATTGGCCTGAAATAAAAACTGGCTGTGGAGGCAGTCCAGTGAGATACATAAGGTTATACATCTTCCTACTCAGTTTTAGACATAACAATGAGTTTGTATGCTAAAATCTGGGACAAAATTGTATTATTTTAATCTGGGCCAGTATGGAATAAAGAAGCTTGAGAGGGAAATAAGAAAATCTTTGAGATTCCACATATAAATGTTCTACTACATTTCATAAAAATGTTTTAAGAAACTAGAAGACTTTGCAAGAAAGTTAGCTATTTTCTAAATTGCAAATGTTTAACCAACTGCTCTTTTAATAACCTTTGTGGAGCAAGAATGTTGTTTTATACTTCTCAAAGTGTAACATTCGATACTCGTCGGCCCATGTCTTTAATTCACATTGAATGAGCAGTGCTTTAGAGATATAATAGTACAAAACTTCAGCAATGGTGGTCAGTAGCTGTCAGTTTCCAAGCATCTCTCGGATGCAGTCTTATGTGTGCAATTGCCCGTTGGTCCAGTCGGCCTTACCTGGAATGCCAGATGGCCAGTCCATCCAGGTCCCCACCCAGAGCTTGGTCTTCACACTCAACTGTAAACTGCTCCAGTGATCACTGTAGATCACGGTTTGATGAAGCCCACAGAACCACATCATCTGCAAAAGCAGAGACCTGATGCGGAGGCCACTAGACCGAGTCCCGTCAACATCTTGGTTGTGCCTAGAAATTCAGTCCATGAAGGCTGAACTGAATCAATGACACAGGGCAACCTTGGCAGAGTCCAATGAGCCCGACTGCCGGCAATGCAGACCTAACCTTGACATTGGTTGTACAGGAAAAAATGAGCAATATCAAGGGGCCTTTCACCCCATAATCCCAAAGTACCTCATACAGTAGGACTCCTCAAAGGACATAGTCAAATCCACAATTAAGAAATTCCATTTCAACCCAGTTTATTTCTATAGTGCCAACTCAACAGATATTGTCATAAGGTACTTTGCAAGAAAAGAAAAACTCAGTTGAATCCTGTAGACAGATTCAGACTTTCATACATTCCTCTTCATCCTAGTTGTTAAGTTTCACCAGCTCTACTTAATGTTTTCCACAGTTCCACAAAACCCGACTTCACTTTTAAAAGTTCACATCTGGACACGGTTGGCGTGAACAGTGATTCATGTTGTTTATTTGTACTCTGAAGTCTACATTTTTGTGTTCCCCACTGGAAATGCAACAATACCCCCTTAGGTCACAATTCGAATATTGTACAGACCAGAGTTCAATATCCATTATGGCTGCTTAACCATTTTGCACATTTGACTTTAGCACTTCTGACAGTTTGCATCTCATAAAATCAGGCTTTAAAAATTACTTTACGACCTCGTATTGTGAACATGCTTCCTTTAGCGCAAAATGAGGAAAGTACATTTTCATCTGTTGCGTTGCTGCAGTAATTAGCATCAAAATAGTCATTCCGACTACTTTACCAACATGCAGGTAGAATTGACTAATCTCAGAAGTGACAGTCTTTCTAAGATCCGAACTTCAACTTCTAATACAAATTAAAAACAGGACAAGGAAAAGGCAGAGGCAGCTTTTCTTTGTAGCCTTATGGGAGAACTGTTCTGTGCAGCAGGCGTGTCTTTCTGTTAGTGTTTTGTAAGACATTAAGGTAAAAAAAAGTGTCTTTGTAGCAGGTTGTAGCTATGAAGTAAACAGAGTAAATACAAGGACCTAAACATCCCGTTTGAAGTTCACTACGTTGACTGCAATATTGGCTCATCTCGTGAATTTAGGTGCTTCAATGTCTTATTGGCTACCTCGACGTTTCTTGAAAATAATAAAAAACTGAAGTTAAATACAGCTAAAGTTATAAACAATGTTAGAGAAAATCCTGAAGTAGCATTGATCAAGTGATTTTTTTTTTTAGCTATCTTTTAAATCAATTGTTTTTGAAACTCTTTGATTGCGAAATTCAGACATGTCTTTCCCCAGAGAGAAGATGGAATCACTTCCATGAATCGTGGGAGTGCCCAGTGGTCTCCAGGTGGCCATCCCCCCTCAGCCCACCTTTCTTGTCAGAGACAACAAGAAAAGCTGACAGTTTGTAAAACAAAAGGGATCTGCAGAGATGTTTCTCAGACGATTGCGTTTCTAATCCACAAATCTCGCCAACAGAACTCCGACGCATTCACCGCTTTTAAACGCCCACGCACACGTCTACGCACTTGTTAGACACATAGCACACCTCCCTTTGTTTGTTTATTTGTCTGATTATCAGCTGCTGTCCAAAAGAGCTGTGGCAGGATATCTGGTTGAACACAATAGCAGGGTTTTCTCCCCAGGGAGCTCTCTGATTAGCAGGCCAGTGGAACATGCATGGAGCATGATCAGCTTCTGCCTGCAGAAAAGTTCAGTCTCTTCCAGACTCACGTTGAGGAGAATGCTACAATTACAAATGTGCACAAATCTTTTGTCTATATTCTGCTAATGTAGAAAAAACACAATTTTGCAACTGTGGCATTTCCATTTCCTGTCTAACAAATGTAAAATAAAGGCCAATTGAGCAAGCAAAACTTTTAAACAATTTAATAAAAAAAAGTAAATCACACGAGTAAACTTGTTCACAGAATAAGTCATTAAAAATCATACCAGCGCTGTACGTTTGTAGTTATATGAAATATATTCATAATTCAGTCATCTGTGGAAACGTCAGCGTGTGTTATTATGTTACGTGAGCGGCGTTTTGGTGAAATTGTAGTCAGCGATTTTACAGAGGAATTATAGATTCAACACGTTCGGATGAACACAACTTTTATGAACGGTGTGAATCCGTTGAGAGCTTTGGTGGAGCCACCTGTACATTGTCTGAAAAAAACCCGGCTTTATTACCCATCTTCCTAAAACTTCCTGTCTTCTTCTTCAATGTTTCCACCGGTAGCAACATTTGGCTGTTGATCACGTGACTCATGATGCAAAAATAATAAATAAATAAGAGAAGTAATCTACTTTGATATGAAAAAAACCCCCACCCAATCCTAGGGCGAAAACTTATTGAAAAAGTTTTTCTGAAATTGGCATAGTTCTGTTAAACACATTTGTTTTCATACTTTCAATTTGCACAACTTTATGGTTAATGGAACCGCATCTACAGCTATACTGCCTCCCTCTCACCCTTTTGTACCGGCCAGTCCTTATCTCATTCCTCGTTTTCCTCTGCCAGAGGACCGGTCTCAGGGGGATGCCCCTGGATAATTTTTTGGGGCCATTTGGCTTGGGGTTAGCGGTGGTGACGGAATGATTTGTTTGTCACAGCCAGGCCTAAAAGAAGTGTTCTGGCCACACAAAAGCTCTAAGATCTCCAGGGCAGTGTGCAAATGTTCGTGTTCACCCCGGGTGAAGAATGTGCATTAAAAACAAAAAAAAAAAGAAAAAGCATGGTTAAAGTCGAGAGTGTGAAGTATTGAGATCCAGCTAGCGCTAGGCCAGAGAAAACTCCAGTGAAAGCATGCCCTTGCTGACAGATGAATTGCCCTAATTAGAAATCCATAACATCCTGCCACATGGCTGCCTTATCCCCAGCACACTTCCTGCTCTGGACCAGGCTGACGACAGCCAGCCGCGCTCCTTCCGTCACTCCAAGCAAGGAACAAATTTGCGAAACGGGCTGCGGGTGTCTCCTCTGGCACAAGCCTCGAGCATTATCTGTCAGTGGCGCTTTCTCTTGGACAATTAGAGAGCAAGTGTTGGAGACCGTGCGTGCATACACACACGTGTGTGTGTGTCATTCCAGCCCTGTGTGTTTGGACCTTTTAGTTCAACTGGCTGGTTCTCTGTCTATATCACTTCCTCTCTCTTTTTTGCCAATTTTAGTCACACCTTCGCTTTTATTCCTTTGGCCTCCTTAAAACACCCAGTCGCCCTCCCGTCCCACTTACCAGGAGTCCAGATGAGGGCGAGACCTGAAGAATACAAGCGCACAGGATACGACTGATAAAAGTGATCGCAGGCCTAGCTAGTTCATCTGCAAGAGAGGGTTCATGCTCTGGTAAAAGGCACCAGTGCCAACTCACTGGATATACAACAGGAGACAATCTGTTGTGCACATTAAGCAAGACATAATGGAGATCCATGACCCCTCATAAACATTATGCAGAGCTTAATGGCTCTGTTGGACGTTCTGCTCTATCTCTAGCCCATTATAAGATGAATGGCTGTGATGCAAGTCTAATGGGCCCACTGCTCCCTTCTCTTGCTGAGAGGTTCCAAGGCGAGTGTTTCTCATAAGAGGATGTTTTGTTAGTGTGCAGCGTTCCACAGGTAAGTGTTGTTGCTAATAAAGTACAAACTTAAAGTGACTTGATAGGGTGTCCAGCTCCTGCAGTCTGTTAAAACAAACTTTGCTAGGCGTTGGGGGAGACGTTACAGTGCTCTTTTGATGAGTGTAAGAAATAAGTTCATCTGCTGAGCCTGTTCTAGACGGATGTGTTTCCATATGATTGAGAGGTTGAAGAAACTGCTCTAGATTTGAACGTGCAAAGAAATGACATCAATGTTCAAAAAAAAAAAAAAAGAATCTGATCAATGTTGAAGTTCTTCGAAAACAATTCTTCATCATGTAAAAATTCTTAAAGTGACGGTGACAGGCATATGGTACCATATTAAAGCACAATCAAGTATCTGTGTTACCTTCAGTTGTTATAAAAATGCTGCTTATATCAAACATAACCTAAATGAAATTTGACCTTGCAATTTGACATCTTGAAATTGGGTCTCTGTCTCTTTAAGAAGCTCCTGTTCTTTCTGGCATTCTGGCGTCAGCAGTCATCAGAACAATGCTTCTCGTTATGCCATTTACAGACGTTCTTAGGAGCCTTGGACTAAGAAGTAGTTCAACTCAGTAGGCTTGCAATTTCACCAGGTGTTTGCTACTTGCTGCTGCTGCTAGTCTGCAGGAACAGTGTGTAGTACATTAATATCTCCCTCAGAGCGCATGGGCATTTTCTACATGTAACCATCACTGAGTCTGTCAAAGGAAGAGATTGATCCACTTTTAAAGCTTTGCAAAAGTGTTTATGCTCTCTGAATATTTTTCTATTTTGCCACACGACAGCCACAAATGTCAAAGGCTTTTATTTGTCTTTTATACAATAATTTTATACAATTATGTACTGCATAATTGTGTACTGCAATTATGCAGTACACAAAGTACTGCATAATTGCAAGGAGAATATTAGATGGTTTAAAAAATATAAAAGCATTTATTGATATTCAGTCCGACAATTCGCCTTAAGATATCTCCAGCTCCAGATGAAGAGCTGTGAGGTTTCAAATCTAGTCAGAGCATCAATTAGATGTTGGTGTCTCCAGAACTTTGGGCAATTCCACTTTGATTTTCTATAAATCTAAATCACAACCTTATTTAGCTCTGGCTACAGGAGTCACTATTAAAATTCATTGATCATACCTTCTTTGGTCTATTTCATAGGCGTTTGGTAGAATGCCTGTTTTTGTTTTGCAAGAAAGAGCTGTGAGAATTGTAAGCAGATAATGTTACAGAGATCCAACAAATCCATTGTCCTTCAGCTTTAACTAAATAAAATGTTACAACTTTGTGCACCATTATATTCTGCAAGTTATGTTAAAGATGCATAACAGTATATCACCAGCACAATTCAAAAAAGATTTATCAAGAGTAACAATATGTCTATAATATGTCTATAGAAACTAAACAGAACAGAGAAACATAGACTTCTAAGAAAATAACAAGAAAGCACAATCATGTATTCTACAAATGTACCACTAGCAAGATAATTTAATTTTGAAAGAAAGTGTAGACTTTCTTTCAAAAGTCTACACTTTTGAAAGTGTACACTACTATAAAGGAGTAGTACTATATAGGAGTAGTTTCTTTGAAACTACTCCTTTATATTAAAAACTTTTGTTTACATCGACATATTACACATATAAACAAAATAACAATTATTTTAGTGGGAAATTTTCCAAGTATTTGACTCCACCAATTGCTCCAGTTTTCTGTCGGTCCTACAGAAGAACATCTGACAGCGCATCATGCTTTTGCTACCAAGTTTAACCAAAACTCACAATTATGCTCTACTCTGTGTTGGTCTATGTCATAAATTGCATAAAACAAACATTAAAGTTTCTGCCGGTAATTTGACCACACCTCAAGTTCAACAGGTGAAGATACGTTTGCAAAGGAACTATACAAAGTTATCGCTGAGAGGCGCTAACTTTTCTAAAGGTTGCTGCAGGATTAACCAAACAGCGTCCTGTGAACGCAGCCGTCATGTCAGTGGGGAAGGAAAAACATCAAAGGATGCCATAAATCACGGAGAAAACTGTATTGTTTTTGTTGCCATGCATTGTGCCCTTGGGGGAAAGATCAGGCTGAAACCAGAGGAGAAAAACTCAACGCCTATGCCTAAAGAAATGTTTTCCTAATTCTTTCTAAGCTGGCACCTCTGATATCAGAGACACAATAATTCGAAGTGGAATTAATCGACGCCCTGCGATCCAAAACACCTGCGAGAGGAACGTTTTTGCATCTCGTTACGTCGTGGTTGAGTTGACGGGTTGAAATGCACATAATCGCTCATACTGACACGTTAGCAGACTGGAGGATTTACTGAGATGCCCATACGGCCTTGTGGTACGCAACTGGGTATTGTCTAAGCAGACTGGACTTTGGTTATTGTTTTTTATCCCTTTTGTCTTTCCAGTGACCCCACTTACAAACTGACAAACACACACAAGCATGTAGATGTAAACACACGAATGCTGCGTGGGCCCACACACACCAGCAGAAGTGTACTTTTGGCTTCATGTTTAAAGTATGCAGTTTTTTTTCGTGTGTGTGCGAGCCTGTCAAGAAAAGTCAAGGGGGGAGTGAGGGGGTGTCAGAGGAAGGAGTGTAAGAAGTGGGACAAGAGAGAGCCAGAGACACAGAGAGAGAGAGAGAGAGTAGGAGTCGGGCCGCGGAACAACGCTGCTGCGAGCAGCTGTGGCACTCCCAGATTTCCCCCTGATTGCTTTCAGCTGGTACTTGAACCCTGGGCCTTTTGGGTTTTGGAGGCCAGCCCAGACCCCACAATCCCCCCAGCGCCCCATCCAGCTGCCTGACCCCTCCCTGACCCCGAGCTGAGGATAGGAAAATACAAGCCATGCCAAGCCAGAGAGACTCTTTTATTTTGCCTGCTGGCATGCTGCCGGTGACCAGGGCTTACATAATGGGAAACATAGCGGGACCCAGGAGAAACAGCCCCCCTTCCCACCCCCCTGTTTTTTTTTTCCTTATTAATCGATCCTCCTCTCTCAACCCCCCTCACCCCACCCCAAACAAAAGAAAAAAAAATTCCCTCCTTTCTCCTTTTCTTCATGTCTTTTCCCACTCTGCCCCCCTCTCGCCCCCATTTGTTCCATCCTCTTCCTTCCCCTGTGCGCTCTTCCTCCCCTCCCGTCCGTGATATATCTCTTTGGGCCCACTCGACCGGGCACATTTATTACAAACAGCCTCGACACAATCCTGAAGCAGAGCCACCAGAAACACAACATTTGACACACGTGAAGCGCACACATATGTGGACGTGTTTAGCTCTCCGGAGCGTTCCACGGCTTTTGTTATCGTTCGCCCCGGAGGAACAGAGTAAGCTGAAAATGAGATCAGCGACATATCGGAGAAAGAGCCATGGTCGAATGCCAACTTCACAGTTTAGGTGATTTTTTTTTCCTTTTTCTTTTTTTAATGTTTTGTTTTATGACTTTTCTTGAAATATTGATTGAGAAACCCAACACGTTCAGTCTGAAAATTATACGGCGTATTTAAAAAGCTGAAGTTGGTTTTGGTAAATATATTTCTAATGGGCCAATTGACATAAAATTCCCAGCAGGTTTTGCTACCAACCCAGGTTATCCACACCGAATAAAATAAAAGTTAAAGCTAAAGTAAGTCATATTTCACACTCGCTTTTCTTCCTGTCCAATGAGTCGTTCTACTTTATTACGCAAAGCTAAGTATTTCAACATAATTGATTTTCATATCTCAGTGTGAGTAGATTACATTTTTTTGGTTACACACTTAGTTAAATGTAATCTAATTTTAATAGACCCAATAGAAATATATTTCCTGAGAAAAAAATGCAGTGTTAAATACTTATACGCCTCTCTTTCTTACTTGTATGTAATTTCCTCCTGAACTATAAATATAAAAGATCGGGGCATGTTTGTAACCTTCTGTACTGCCAAGCAACCTTCTTCATCCATTTCAGCCTCTCGCTCGAAACAAATCCACCGGGAGCTAATTTGGAAGTGATCATAAACCAATTAGCCGCGCAGTGTTTTTATAGGATGATGTCAGCCAACCACAGCGCTCCAGTCAAGTGAGTTCTGGACCGATTTACCACATCTGAAACAGACACCAATAGGTAGTCTGAGTCTGGTTTATAAAAAGCTCCAAACAAGAGCCAGGAGAATATTAGTTCAAATTTAGTCGTCCAGCACGCTTGACGTAAAACCATTACAGCACAGATGTTAAAAACCACGCAGTGACAAAATGCATGAACTGAGATGGACACTTTTTTTTCTTTTTTTTCCCCTGATATGAACTTTGACTGCACTGGTCGATTCATTGACATCCAAACCGCAGACCTATTGCCTTTCTGCCATGCAGCAAAATGCTGAAGCAGCATCTATTCTATTCTATTCTATTCAAGTTTTGAGTGCTTTATTTCATGAAAACGTCATGCACAAAACGTGAAACAAGCAATTAACATTTAATTTTGTCAAATGCCACCATCAAAATGATCCACATCATCAAATATGTTGATCGGTTTTACATTTACTACTAATAAAAGGCAGCTGTAAACGGGTGAGGTTTTTAGTTTTGATTTAAAGGAACTCAGTGTTTCGATTGTTTTGTAGTTTTCTGGAAGTTTGCTCCAGATTTGCGGTGCTCCACTTACTCCCATTTTATTGGGCTATTGTTTTTTCCCCCCTCAATAACTCTGCTGAACTTCATTTTAATGTAATAAAGTTTTATTTCATCCACAGGCCAAATGTTTCTCTTTGCCTTTTCAATCAAGTTATCATGTTATTAAAACTCTACATGTGTCATTTGGTGTTCGTCTCATTGGCGATGCTGTACATATTGATAACATTTACTGCAGGTACATAAATATATTACATGCAACAAAGCACCATGTGAAAACTATTTGTGTTACTTAGCATGTTGTCTGAACAGGCATGCGGAGCGGGTTTCACAAAGTATCTACACCAGGGTGCCAATTTTTGTCATACTTGTGATTTTAGTAAAAAAAGCAATATTGTTCAATGTGGGATATACTCAGAATGTATTATTACATCACAGTTATCATTATTTGTATGGAATGAAAGTAATATCTCACAAACAAAACAAACATCAACAGCTTTAGTTGTTACACATGCAAACTGTTGTCTGCACCACTTGTTAAAAGAATAATACTAATTTATTTATATATATAGCATATTAGTAAAAGTGTATCTAAATATAACATCAAGTCAAAGTGTTCAGGTGTTCAACTGGACTTAACTTGGACATTTTAAGTCATGAAAACCAGCAGCGGCTGGTCCATGGGGGGGCGCCCTTCCAAATGTGGAAAGTTGGAAACAAAAAAATCTAAAAATGATCTATGAGCAATATTAAAAAGTTGTATTAGCCTATTTTCCTTAATTTAGCCACATAATAGTGTGTGGCTAAATGTACTCAGAATTATTTACAAAACGTTTCCACCAGCTGACTCAAATTCACCAGCGAATTTCCCCCACACAGTGTCTGGTTACTAGGGAAAAGTAACAAGCACTTGGCCAACCAGCATCACTGAATTTACTGCGTCCCCTACACGGGCTGTGACAAATGTAAATGTAAATATGTCAGTGACCCTTGTTGTCAGTCCTTCCACAAGAGACCAGATTTGTGGAGTTCATGACCAGTAATTGTTCTGACAGCAAATTATCCCACCTGAGCCGTGGGACTCTGCAGCTCCTCCAAAGTTACCACCTGCTCATTGGCTGCTTCTCTAAATCCAGCCTGTCAGTTTAGGAGTTCATCTCTGTCTAGGTTTGCGGTTTTGCCATTTTGTTTCGCTGGAATTGATTTTGTAATTAAGTAACTCGGAAAGGAAACTGGCTGCACTGGATTGTGTTGGACGACCTCAGAGAAAAATGGCTGTGTTGGTGTGTGACACACTTCCACTGTGGATAGCATTTTAGCAGTAAGACTCAATCAATCCGGGGATGAAATATGATAAAAACTCTGAATGCAATAAAAGCACAATCATCTTTAAAGATGATTACATCTTCCTCAAATTCCCCCTTTTCGCTCTTTTTCTTTCCACCTTCACCCCCTCGTCACCCACTTCACTACATCATCCCCCCGTCCCCTTTTCATCCTATTCTCGCCTCGTGCGTCTCGGAGCACACAACAAATCCTCATTCCTGGGAAGGTCTCAATGGGAGAGGAATAAGATTAAGTCATGGACGGGTGTTGAGGGAAAACGCTGACCTCCTCTCCTCCCTTTTTCTGCTCCATCTTTCATTTTTCAGTCTCCGTTTTCTTGGCTCTCTTCTTCCACCCGAGCCGCTTTCACTCTCCCTCTCCTGTACATGTACGCCGCAGCCTTCCAGATTGTAATAATAGTAATAACGATAATAACGGCGATGGGGCTGGTGACGGTGATGTAAAGAAACATAATATTGGAATAACAAACACAATCGCTAAACCGGTGGCCATTGTTTGACCTCGGAGTGTGCAATCTACGCGCTAACTTGAGCGCACACGCACGCTCGCAATCTTTTCTGGAGCTTCTCAAAGTTGCACGAGTCAGATGTGTGTGTCTCCATGTGTGAGAAAAAAAGCAAGATTGAGAGCTAAGGGAGAAAGAGGAGATACAGAAAGACAGTAAGAGGGAGAGAGAGAGAGTTTGCTGGCATGCTGTATATACGGTCACTTCCTCTCCAGTTTAAACAGAGCAGGCTGTGCTGGCAACCTCCGCTCTCTGCTCCAAATGGTTTGCATCATGTTTAAACCCCCCTGCCACCACCCCTCCCTTTTTCCTCCGTTCTTTTTCTTCGTCTTCCTTTCTCTATCAATCATCAAAATCACAAAGTTTATGTGTTTGAAAAAAATATGTATAACCCTTTACTTTCTTTAAAAAACAACAACAAAAGGACCTATATAAACAAAATAAACAAGGATTTTTAACTTAAACATCCCTTTTTCTCCTTGTACACTATCCTTCCATCCGTCCAGCCCTCAGACAGCCTCCTGTCACCCCCTGTGAGCTGGTCGTAGATCTCCCATATCTCCCCATGAACTGAAAAAAGGGCTCCAGAAGAACGTCACACAGAGGTCTCCGCAGGCAGATTTACACATTTTTACAATATACAGTCCCCTCCACCCCCCCGACACCCCTACCACCCCCGGCCCCGTTTCTTAATCATGTTAGTCCCATGTGGTAACTCACTAAACGCCTGGGTGGAACCCAAATGGACCAATTTGAAAATGATAAGGAATCACATGTGGGTGAGATCACAAGCTGGGGGACTGTGTTGTTAAAATAAGTGAGGGAGTGAGAGAGAAATTAAAAAAAACACATTTGAGGAGATCTGTAATTTTAAAACTGACCATTTTCTTAAATAAATACAAGTAAGTACCCCCATCTGCATGCCACCCCTTCTTTGTAATGGCTTATATAGAGATTATGCCACAGGAGGATAATGAACAGGAATCACATTTTACACATTAGGCAGTTTGTAACTTTTCCGTATCTGTTTTTTTAACCGTCGCAGACAAACTGAAAAAGTTGAGCTCCCAAACTTCTTTCAAGAGCTGTTGTAGCCGACTGATGAAATTCATCGCTCCTGGTTAAAAACAACCAAACAGAACCAGGAGGAGGGTCTTAGCGGTGTCAATCAATGCTGCTCATTGTGCTGATGGTGGAGAAACAACATACCATTCCAGGAAACCCTTTATCCACCGCCATGCTAATTGGCTTTAGCATTCGTAGCACGCCATGCTGTGGCGAACCAGCTGTAGAGTAGCAGAGAGCAATGGGAGTGGATGAGCATGAGAGTGATTGACAACACTAAGACCCTCCTCCTGGCTCTGATTGGTTGCTTCTGACCGAGCGGTATATTTTTGCAGTTGGTACTGGGAGAAGGCAGAGAAGCGTAATTTATTTTTCTTTTCACAGTTTATCTGTCTTTTGTCATTATACTGTCATGACATAATGATAATTCTAACAAATATGGAGAAAACATTTCTTTTAAAATAAAAGTTACAAACTGCAGCTTTAATCAAGCAGTTAGTCAGGTGGTGCCACATTATTGGGCATGGTAAAACGTTCTATCAATCATCAAAACTCACTGTCAAGCTGCATCATCTTCACTCACTTCAGGATTCTCGACCGACTTTCTTCTTATCTAGTTGATAACTGTATGACCGCTTGGGGCCATTCACTCACTCAGCACTGATGTTTCATTCCCATACCATAAGTCGATCCTTACACAAATCAAACAAGATGTGACAACACAGCATAAGTAACACACCACATCTTGACATGCAGTTCATCACTGTGAGTTCCACACCCTTGATCCCAGAACACATGCACTATTCCAGGGAATGAACTTTGCAGATGGTTTCCATGTTCCTCCCCGTCCTCCTCAGTGTGCATAGTGGCAGGAAAACTGGATGTCTTTACACAAAGCTGCTTCAGTTATGTTTTTTTTTTGTTTGAATTGTAAGTGGTGACAAAATCTGTGTTCATTTTAGATGAGAATCAAATTTGACTTGAGTGATTAAGAATGCCAAGACTTTTTTCGACATAGCTATGCATCCGTTTTCCACATAAGCAATCTTATGTGGAAGATTGCTTATATTCTACATAGTAAGATATGTTCGACAAAAATGCATGCAGGTCTGACAGTGTTACACACTTCTGCCTCAGGACCATTTAGCATGACCAGATAACTCAGAGTACCCAGCGTAATGTGAGTTTTTTACTCTTCGCTGAATAAATGCACTTTAATCACAGCTAGGATTTTTCTGTTCATCTCCTGAGATGCAAAGAAAGGCAGTCAGCTTGGATGCTGCTGTAAAAGTTTGGTCATGTATGTTGCTTTCAACATACTGTTGTAAAATTTAGGGCATCTACTCATCAAAAAATATGAGGAGGAAAAATCCTTAAAGCGACTCCCTGTATCTCTGAGAATTTACATAAAAATACTTCTGTTAGTTTATAAATCACTGAATGACTTGGTACCAAAATACGTCAAAGACCTGCTGTTAGGGTTAGAGTTGTTTCAACCCTCTGGACCACTCAAGTCTTCTGGTTCAGTTCTGCTCTGCATCCCCGGAACCAGAACCAAGCAGGAAGAAGCATTCAGTTTTTATGCTCCACTAATCTGGAACAAACTTCCAGAAAACTGAAAAACAACCAAAACACTTCCTTCCTTTAAAGCAAAGCTAAAAAACCTGCCTCGTCAGAGTCGCCTCTGATTCATGGTAACTGGAACATTGACTGTTATAGTTGATGTGTATTTGCTTGATGATCTTGATGATGGCATTTGACAAAGTGTAATGTTTATTGCTGTTTCATAATTGGTTACTGTATTATATTTTTTGAACACGTAAAGCACTTTGGGGTGCCATGTTGCTGAAATGCACTATGCAAATAAACCTGACTTGATTTGACTTGAAAACTCACCTTTGCTAATTTAAAGTGTTAGCCTTAACCAGTAAGGTCTAAATAGAGGAAGCCCTAAAAAGGAAGGCTAATTTTCAGGCCTCCTTCTGTGTTAGGGACCAAGACGCAACAGCAACAAAATCGCAACAAGGAACTGTCAAAATGTTACGTTGCTTTGCATGTCTGGGACTGTGTCGGTCTGTAGCAGATGGACGTTACTAGAGTTTCCTTTGTAAGCTGTTTGGTTCGCTTTGTATCCTCACGACGCCAACCCTCAAAGGCCATTCATAGCTTGGTAACTCGTTTTGAAAAATAGGAGAACAACATAGAAAAAGATTGTTCAACTAGAGCCGTGCAGATGTTCTGACATCAAGCAGAGAGGATTAATTCCCACAATCATAAACACAGCAGTACACTGTGTTCCTTTTGATGCATCCAGTTGAAGAAACACCAAAATCTTATCAGTGTAAGAAGAAAAAGAAAAGCCAGCCAGCCAGTGGCAATCCCGTGTGATTAATTGCACAACCACCCGGCACCTCCAACACTTCAACCCACATGCCACGGGAATATGTGGCATGTGGCCACTTTTCAGACAAGTGGCTGTGATAGATTGTTTAGAGAGGCCAAGCAGCTTTCAAGACAGGTTGCTACTGCTCAAACAGAGCTTGTGTTGGCCGTGACGCAGAAACTTGATGAGATGTTTCCCAAGCTGCGTCTCATGTTCATAATTGTGCTTTAAAGTTTGCGAGCTGAAAGGTTGCTCTGGCCTGTCGCTTCTTAAGCAGTTTACTTCATCGATGCAAATAACTGAGCAGCTTTCGCAAACCTTTAATGGTTGATATAAAGATCCTTGACTCTAACATTGTTAGGGATGCCAATTAAGAAAAAGAAAACTCAAAAGAGATTTTGTGATATGAAATGGTGTGTTTATTTTCTTTCTGTGTGGATCTCAATAACAGTGCAAATAATGACTAATTTTGCTATCTACCTTGTTTTGTAATATATTCATACTGGTTGCTTTTCAAGCTAGTGAAGTTTTCACTTGCTTGTTGTCAGGGTGAAAGATGGCAGGGGGAAAAAAGTGACGTTTGTGTGTTTTAGTGGAATTGTACCCTGTATTGTGAGTTGAAACCTAATGTTAGGAGTAAAGCTTGTTTGCATTTCCTCATTGAGAATGGTTGAAAGTAGGTACAACACAGACGATCCTTGATTCAATTTTCCTAAGCAACAACGAGGTGCTTGACCCTCTTAAAAATCAAGACAGAAATTACGATGTTGTCAAGAACGGACAGCGTTGGCAGCTGTTGCTATGAGAACGCATGGAAAAAAGTTGCTGAGGTAAGCGTCTATCAAGTCTAGTGCTTCACTGAGATGAGCTAGCAATAAAAAAATGATGATCCTACCATTCAGTGCTTGTCTTCATAGCTCTGGTTCAAGCAAAACACAATGAACTTGTCTAAGAGTTAATTTTTCTAGAACTCCACACTTACAGACTCATTTCAGAAGCAAAATACAATCCCATAATTCATCCTTGCAAATTCAGGTTCATAACATTTTTGAGCTTCACGTCATGTTATAATGTTATTCACTCATCTAAAGCAAACCTGGAGTGTTGCTTTGATTCTTTCATCCATGTCTGAGAAATCCTTTAATCTTCTGTGACAACCATTCACCTGTGCAAAATGCCTGGGTGGAACTAGCCCCGCCTTTGAGGACGAAGCTCCTCCTCTTAGCTCAGATTAAAAACTTCTGAATTTCCACCTCACAGAACACCGTTCCCGCAGAGCCTCCCCACTCAGCTCCTTCAGACTAGCCAGCAGCAATTAGCAAACACCTGGTGGAACTGAGTATCTGCTGAGCTCATAATAGGAGTTTCTTATCAGTGAAACCCTGGTAAAAATGTTGTTAAAGGGTTAATAGAGGAGCATGTTGTGATAACTTCCTGAAGGTGGAGTTATAGAGCAGGACTTCCTTAAAGAGACAGAGACCCAATTTCAAGGGATTAAATTATTAAGATTTTATGTCATATTTCATATTTATAGCATTTTATAACAACTAAAGGTAACACAGATCATTGATTGTGCTGTAAACTGACTCTAGATGCCTGGAAAACACATAATACTGCTAATTTATTAAGTACAAGAAGTAGCAATGATACGCCGATTAGGAAATACAGCGTGGATTATTGTGAAATGTAACGGTTGGTAATTTCAGATATTTTTTTCTCCCAAAACTTCTTTTTATTTGCATATAACAATAGCTTTTTTTTATAAGCTATAACTCCATTAACCTGTTATTTTAGCTAACAACTACAACCTCCAGTTTTTATAGCTCCATAAATTAAAAAAGAAAAACCAGTGCAACCTCATTTATTTGAGTCAATACTTGTTGTTGGCTGTGTGCATGCACCTGTGTGTGTATGCGTGTGCGCTCGTGTGTTTGTTTGTTAAAATCAACAAATGTTCTCCAATAAAAAAGAAAAAAAAAGCACAAACCGCATCTGTTTCCATTCTTTTATCTGTCATTTTTTTGAGCTTGATATCCGACAATTATCTTTGCTGTAATTAATTTCTCGCCGTGTTTACATCAACTGCTTTGGACGCGACTGATCTGGCATTGTGTGTTTGGTCTGCTGAGATGTTCCTACTTGTTCTGGAGTTGGCACCAGCGCTCTCATTAGACTTGGCTGTCCCTGCACAGACCCTGGTCTGTCTTTAGTCATAAGGCAGATCTCTCTAAAGCCTGAAGAGACTCTGTAAATCAGCCAAGATATTTTTGAATATTGCACAAGCCAGCTGGCTGGCACACACAGTTATAAATTCTCTGCCACACATGTTCATTTGAAAAGGGTTTGCGTCTGCATAAGATGTATTTCGCTGTCTTTAGTTGAAAGAATTGGCTACATGGGTGGGCACACATTACTGCCAGCTGCAGTGGTGGGGCTGATAAAACAGGCCCTTAATCCCGCAAATGAAGGGAAAGCGAGGCACACACACACACACACCCCCACACACACACACACACACACGCACACACACACACGCCTTGGGCTTTCTGCTCTGTCTGAGCAGATCAAATTTCAACATCTCACATTTAGATAAGAATGTTTATCAAAGACTTCAGATTTTTCAGCATTTTCTGCTGCTTCACGTCAGAAACCTTCGAAGGGAATCGCGAGCTCACATCGGTCCGCATGCGAGAAATGTTCGCTTAATTTATTCCTTTGGAACTAATTCACGCCAATAAATTAGCAGGGGGATTTCCATTGTGACTCCTGGTGGTGGCAGAGGATGAACCAGCACGGATTTCCATTTCAAACAGGCTTGCAGCGCCCTGCAGCCAGATCACGGTTGATTGAACACGTTCCTCACGCAATGTGATGGACATCGAGCAGAACAAACCTTTTATTATCACCATCCAAGAACTCAGCAAACTGAGGGCCAAGGAAACCACAGACCGATGCTTGAAACCAGGTGTGAGGGGCGGGGAGGAGGGGAGGTTAATGGGAGAAATTTATAATGTGCAAGTACAATCTTGAAGCTTGTTGCATCGTTGGAAGGGTAAATCAGGAAGGTATATCGTTTTGTCAAAGAAAGTAATGCGGCAAAAACACGCATGTGTTTGGGTTGGAAGGACGTTTTTGAAGATGTGGGAATAAAATTGTTTTCGGCCTCAGCGCAGCTCTGTTTATTTTTATTACTCCAGATCACTGCAGATATCATCTGAATGCGCTTAGGTCCAGTTTACCTAAAATTATATGGAACTCAATGAAGTCAAAATTCATTGAACATCAGCCCCATTCATTGAAATAAATGAATACATATATATTTATAATTTCGATCCAACAACATCTGGTTCTGCTCAGTTCAATTATAATGCAATCCTGTCAAATATGGACGATCTTAAACTGCCCAGAATGAAAACAGAAACTCATCAAGTGAAAACCACTTAGTGTTTGTTTGCAAAGGCACAAAAAGTAAAAAGTAATTTCTGTTTGTTTTCATCTGAGAAACAAATACTGAGAGAAAAACAAGAACACAAAGATGCCAATAGTGATTAATGGAGAGTAGCAGGAGAAACTAGAGAGGAAAAGTGGTTATCAGTGCTGCGTTCCAGTTGTAGTCAGAACTGGGAAATTCCAATGTCATATTTGAAAAAAAAAATCAACTGGGACGTTCTCCAAAGTCGGATTTCTCCCTGGGGAACTGGGAGCAACCCCGAACAGCCTCCAGTCACAACTTGCATGGTGGACTTTGCATTTCAACATGGCCGCTCCTCGCATCAGCAGTGGGAAGAGCTGGAGGAAACTTATTTATCCTACAAGACACAAGAGCAAGAGTTCATGTAAAATCAGTGTTACGCCTGCAACTCCAAACTGAACCAATTAAAACTGCTGCTTGCTTATGAAAAGTAAAGCTTACAGTGATGTTTGTAAGAGGTACTGCAACCAGTTCTTATGGGCGTCGACATGTTGGAATTTATTAGAACGCAGTTACCTTGGGTCTGATCTCAAAGTCCTCGTTCCGACTTCCCAGGTAACTGGAAAGCAGCATTAAGTTTTCCACCAGGCTATAGTGGCGTAACCACAGAAACGACTCATTATAACCCCGGCTAATCTAACTGCAGACTTTCATTTAAAGCCTTGTCTTAAAAAGTACAGAGGCTGTTCAGACAAAAGAGAACTAAAATATCTGCCTCCCATTCTAGCAAAGTTGAGCATTTGTCTGGGTACAATACAAAAAAATCTAATCTTTAATGTAGAGTTTGAGTATTGAAAGATCTACAGGCCAGAAGATCATTTTGAATTGCTAAACAGCCTCTAAGAGAGTCTTTTTTTTTTCTGCTAAATTATTTTTAATAGCTTTATTTTTGTTAAAAAGAACCAAGATGTCCACACAAGAAGGTAAATAAACCTAGAATATTTTGAGTAAGCAGCTACAACAAGAACATGTAATTGTGAGAGAAGCATGCACTGACTGAAAAACCACTGCTGGGTGGTTGCTGTGGGCGTTTCAAACCCACAGTTTTCAGAGCAGTGTGTGCACACTTTGCATCCACCATTTAGAAAATCACCACCGTGGTTGTTTACACCAATGCTGTTAATGTAAAACATTGTTTACCAACTGCAACTGGAGAACCTGTTTCCTCAGTCAGACATTTATTCAGAGCAGAGCACAGATACTGAAAATACCTGAGAACTGAGGAGGGATTTCTTTCTTTATTTTAAATCGTTGCTCAGGCATTTTAAGATTAAAGGCGAACTTAAGAGATGGGAGCCGAAATGCTGAAAACCTTACATGAGAAAAAAAACCTCAGAGTACATAAATGCTAAAATTAAGGACAACGGCACACAGATTTGTGACACCTCATGTCAATGACCTTAAAACTTTATAGTTCAAATAAGATTTAATAAAGAAATGATTTCCTTCTGGACTTTCTGTAAACACACACTTTTATTTTAAGTGATTTTAATCAAATGTAGCAGTTTAAGCATTTTGCCTTCTTCGACGTACTATATCTATTTTATTCTCAATATTTCTTACCTAATTACAGAATTCTCTTTTCTCCATTATTTTTTTTATTTTTTTCAACATCTAGTAATGTAACTTTGACATTATTTGTGATATTTCAACAATATTGTGTTGAAAAATCCACCAAAATCATCCAACATATTGTTTCCTCTGTGTGACACTGACATGTCTTCAGGTCAGATTTTAGAAAGTCTTCTAATTCAGTCAGTCAGTCAGTCATATTTTATGTTTGCTGAGCTTTTAAACATTCCTTACGGCCTCTGAACTTTTCTTTCACTATTTTTATAGGCCTCGGTGACATTTGTGGCTAAAATGCTCGTGCTGTCAGATATTTTTAACTGGCTGACTTTTACCCACAGTGGCAAAACGGTGGAACGTGGCGGCTGTTTTTTCTCTTTTTTTAAAGATGAAATTTGACTTGAATATGGAGCTGCAGTGGCGACTGATTCAGAAGAAAATTGCACACAGCGCTTGCGAGAACCTCTGCAGGATAGTCAAAGCAGGAGCCGTGCCTGAGTGCCTGTTTGCTCCATCGTTTGCGGTGCGGGTGCGGTGGGAACAGTCGTAAGACAATTATACCCTCGCCACAGTTAAGTCAATTGACATTGCGCTAATTAGCTAAGTTAAATAGCAGTTTGCGCTCTCTTTGCTCCTGACTTCGAACTGGTCATTAAATGTGACACGTAAGAGAAACCACATGCTTGAACCCACTACTTGGCTGAACAAAAATAATGGAACCGTTATTTTTTATTTTTTATTTTTTCATTTATTTTTAAAGGCAGAAAATATTGCCGCAGCGACCGGGTTAAGGGTTTGGTAACTGAGAAACATGCACACAAACATGCATGTTTCCTCTGAGGTGGTTCATGGGTGACTCAGAATCAGATCAACAAGCCGTCATTAGTATCTCAGTGTTTGCATCCAAAGTTAGTCGAGTTACAAACTCTGCATGTCACTCCCCCTCTAACACCCAGAGGTAATAGAAAGCAGCTGAACTGAAACATCACAGAAGTGCAGGTCGTAGTTCTTCAGTCTGACTAATAAGCTGCTGTCTTTAGAGCGAGCTGAGGCTCGGTGGCCCACAGAGTCAGATGAAAGGCATCTCATCTCGCTTTAACAGCGAGTTTTATGAACTTTGGTGGAAAATAGAATGGGACCTCTGTGCAGTTATTCTGACACGATGCACCCACTCGTCTCTGTCAAGTGCAATATCCTGCACTTTGGTCAGATATCAGGTTGGGTGGAAGATAAAGATAAAGTCCGTGACACGTGGGTTCCTTTCAGTGTGTTGCCTCCGTTGCTCAAGTCTGCATCACGTTAGAGGAAGTTGACGCATTTCATCAGTTTTTCTCGTTTTTATCTCCCCAGTAGGCAGTCACAACTTGCAAACATGTACAGCCATGTTCAATAAATTAGAATACGTTTGAAACATACACACACACACGCACACGCACACACACACACGTATATGTATACATAGTATATATAAATAAATACATTTTAGACACAGACTGGTGTTTTTAAGAATTTATTTCTGTAATTATGAAACATGACATTTAATACTAGAATATTAGATCAGATTTTCAATACCGAAATGTAGGCTTCATGACAAAAGCTATGTTTAATACCTGTTTAAAGGTCATTGTTTTCAAAAGGCACCTTTTATTCTGACAAAAAAGTCCCACCTGAAAGCATATTCAAACTCTTTGAATGTGACTCTGTCCCTGTGTTAGAATGGCCCAGTCAAAGTATAGACCTAAATCCAACTGGGCATATGGGACAAGACTTGCTCCCTATTCATATGTCACATTTTGACCTAATTTAGCAAAAAATGAATTCTCTTAAAGCTGCAGTATGTAACTTTTATTTCAGAAATGTGTTTTTTTTACATATTTATTAAAACATTACAAGGCAAATAATCTGAGACAAAAGCTAGTGTATGCGCTGCTCAGCTTTTCTCTCTGCTACACTACAGCAAGTTCACCACAACATTGTCTGACATGAATACTAATGCTAATTAGCATAGCTACCGATGATAGGGTATAGACTGTTTTTCCACCATTAGCACTTTAGTACATAAGTGTGACTGACAGCACTAAGACCCTCCTCCTGGCTCTGATTGGGTGTTTTTGATTGGGAGCAGTCAAATCAACCAATTGCTTCTCCCCCCCCACTCACACACAGATTATCTCTCATACTATACAGTCACAATATGGTGACAGTTTTAACAGATAATGATAAAAAGCATAGTTTTGTAAAAGTTTCAACTTTAATTTGCATTTCCCCAAAAGACCTGCAGCTGTAACTGCAGCGAAACGACTTTGACAGAGTATTGAATTAGCAGGGAGAGTTCCTCATCCATCTTTATGTATTCAGGGCAGTGTGTGAGCCTGCAAGACATCAGAAATAATCAAGCCTGCGGTTATTAAGAGATTGACCAAAGTAGTGAATTAACCAACAGAAATGTCAATCATATAGCCAGGCTATTTTGTGAAACCTTTAAAAAAAAAGAAGTGTGTGTCCTGCCTGGCTTGGAGCTGAAGCTGAAGCTGGGTCAGAGTCACTCCCCCCCCCCCAAGCTCTCGTTTGGCCCCTCTTGCTGCTACAGGTGCTTCACATTATGCCTCGTAAAACGCAGTAAGAAGGGAAAAATTACTGCCACAGTTTGTTAGTGTGGGAAGGGGAGAAACGTGGGTGGGGGCGTCCTGCAGCGTGGCCGCGCACAGACACAATACTGGCATACGTGACCGCGTTGCGTTTGCTGATTGGTCTTAGCGTTCACCCTCCCATGCCAGGAAGAACCGCATTGTTTTCGTCTTGAACCCGAGTGTCATTTATCTGAGGAGTAATTAAGTGGGGTTTTGTTTGCTCGCCGTGCGCCAGCTGGCACGCTTGGCCGTGGCTCACTGCGTGTATGCCATGCGTACCCGGAGGAAGGCAGCGGGGTCGTGGGGTCGCGAGGTCACTGTGAGTCCACCGCGGTGAGAGGAAACAGGCCTAATCTCAGAAAGGCTGGCAGCTTCCTGCTCTCTGCAGAGGGTACACAGAGGACACTGTCTTAACTCTGAATGCCTAACAAGAGAAGCCACCATGTAATTTAATCAGGATCATTACCCTCACAAATGCTCTGTATATATAATAGTGTAAGTGAGAGACACGTGACCTTAGAATGGGCCTTTTTTTTATCCGTTGAGTCTTACTTTGCATACGGAAACGTTTTTTCATCCAAATTGTAACAAATGCCTCTTTAACTCAAGATTTTATTTATTTATTTAGTCATTGGATGTTATGTTTTTAGCAAATGACCATGAGCCATTAACAGGGGACGCTCTAGAGACCAAAATAACCAACGACCCAGTTTTTCACGTGACAAATAATATCATGAACCAGCAGATAAAACACCGGTAAGTAGGTAATAGTCTGTATGAAACATTACCACTGCATAACTGATCGGTCCTTATTGATAGAGCACTAATCACATATAGAGAAAGTGACAAAAAATAACAGTTTATATCACATATATTTAAAAAATGACAAAAAATGACTAAGAATAAATGGGCTGAATAAGGATAAAGTGAAAACCTGTAAAAAACAAAAACAAAAAAAAAACAGTGTTTAATTGTTTTAATAATGGTGATAACAAATAGACATAAACACCTGACAGAGATGTAACAAAAGCCTAATCACAAAAAGAACCACAAATAACCACTAGAGGGAAAAACTAATAAACTAATAATAAATAAACTATGACAAAATTAATTCATAAAATAGCCAAGTGGATAAAAACAGCAATATGCTGCAGACACAACTTCTGATTAAAATTTCAGAATAAACCATAACGTGAAGTTTAAAGTTTGCATCTAAAGTCAACCTGACTTAATTACTTTTATACATTTAACAGAAATGTGGTATATCTTTCTAAAGCAGCAAAAAATAATCTTCCTTATTGATCATCTATAAGATATTTGTTACTTGTTTTGAGTTTCTCACAAAGACTTAAAACACTCAGTAGAATATACCACAACTTCTGGAAAAGCCACATTCAATAACTTTGAATCTAAAGCAGGAACTTTACATATATAGAATACACTTGTCTATAAACTGCAGGTGTGATGAAACTGAAAGATGATTTTTTTTTTTTTATGAAATGCATATCGGCAGCATGAATACGGACTGTGCTACACCTATATAAACAACATGGGAAAGCCCAGACAATTATATATTAGAGTCTATTCACTTTATAAGTTAAGAAATTAGTTTGTTAGACATCACTTATGTAATTCTAGCGTGTCTTTCTTTGTGTGCTGCTGAAAGCATGCAGGATGTTTAGCTCAAGGCAAAAATGGGTCATGGTGAGGTTGGAGGGCTGGAGGTCAGGGTGGAAGGTAGCGTACAGCGAGATGGCCTCGAGAGCCAGATCAGAATGTGAAAGCACGCATTACGCTCTTACTGGACATTTTTGACTGAACAAAAACAGTTTTCACTGAGCTAAACATACAGACAGATTGCAGCATTTCTAGAGCAGTAAAATGATGAGCAATAGGAGTTTAGTTTGGCTATGAATGACTATAAATAGCTGCTTAGGGTCACTATTAAAAGCACTAGAAATTTAGATCAAAATTACAAACTCTGTGCATCACTTGATTGTCAGTAAAACAGTTCAGACTCAGTTGTTTATATAAACACCTGCCTGATAAAGCTTAGGGTTAAAAACAATAGATGAATACATAGGTCCATCTCTGGACTACTGCACTGAAAAAATGTTTCTTTGAACCAACTTTAAATAATGACTCTAATTTTATTATTTTTATTCAAAGTATAATTTTGATTTAGAATTAAATCAGAATTTAATTCAAAATAATTATACCTGATAGCTATATCAGGTATAATGGTTTTATATCTGATGTAATTAGCTTGATCTAAGTTAATAAAATTAGTTGTAACAAATTAGAGTAAGTTTTTTCTTTAAGTTGCTTCATCCATCCATCCATTTTCTTTACACCCTTGTCCCCTAATGGGGTCGGGAGGGTTGCTGGTGCCTATCTCCAGCTAAGGAAACAGAAACAGATTTTTTTTTATGTCTGATTTCAACAAGGGAACAAATAAAGCTCAATGAATGAACTGTAACAGTGGGGAGTGTAAAACAAAACTATAATTTATTAAACCCCCCATAAAAACATCAAAAAAGGGGAAAACCCTGAAAAAGTTTTTCAGGGTTTTCCTCCTTTTCTTAGTAGGAGGAGCTTGTTAAAACAACAACAACAACAACAACAAACCCTCAAAGTCTTCAGAACTTCTTCACATTAAGGTGGATATTATTTTAGAATAACAGACTTTAACACTGCTGATGACCAAACCTGTGACTTTTCTATTCATCATTTTGTTGGTTTTCATTTGTTCATGGAAGTTTAGTGTTGCTCAGTAGTGGAAAAACTGCATGTAAGTTGACGCTTTGCCACTTCTTTGCCTACAACTGTAAAATATCCCATTCACTTTGATGGAAAATACATATTTTCCATCAAAGGATGGAAAATATGTATTATACACGCTATCTATTTATGCGTGTATAGATAGCGTACATATGCGGCCCTGACAGATGCAGAAGCTCTTGGTGGAAAAACAAATCTTATCCTCATGTCATGGCTTACTATATCTGCTGCTATCAGCCAGCCCACAGATGATACTGACATTTGGGCACGCTTGGTATCACTTTTTTCTGAAGCGGAAGCATGAGAAGTGCTGATCTCCTCCATCAGCATGGCCGTGTCATGTGATGAGTGGTATGTTATCTGGCTAACCGTAAGAACTGTTTATCAGATCGCAACAGCCACATCATAACAAAGATAATAATTTGCAATTTGTCTTATTTTAACGGCAAAATGAAAAATGAAGTTTTTTTTGTTTTTCTTGAATGAGATTTGCTAAAGGACATGTGATTTACAGAAAGAAAAAATCCCCTCAGTTTGCATTTCCTCTGAACTTCACACACAAAAATAACAAGCAAAGAATGGAGGTGAGCTAGCTGGTTTTATTTTGGAGAAATGTGCTTTCCTCAAGCAAGCAGAGAGATTCTAACATTTAACAACACAACCCTGCTTGTCTTTTTATTGGCCCCTACAGCTGGTTTTGAGTTTTAGTGGCTCGACACGGAGTTCAGACTCTGCGCAGATGTTTACTGAGCCGACATAAAAGCTCGCTGAACGAGGAGATGGGTACCAAATTACCATTACACGGATTACTCTTGCTCTCATTTCGTATAAAACAGAACTCATTTAAGCTCGTCTATAAGTGCCTCGTGTCCAACGTTCAAGATCACCTTCCCTTCTGGCTTCATCAAAACACCCTGCAGTGACAGAACAGCGTTTCCTTGAGGGTAGAAGAAGGACGTGCTGCAGCGTAAAAATAATAATAAAAAAAAACTCAGACGCAAACAAATGGGAGGAAATATTTACGTCTTCATAAATGACTTGCAAGTTTCAGTGACTGGTGGCTGCGTAAGTGTTGTCAGTTGTAGAGAGTGAGGTGCGATAGAGTCATGACATCGTTTTTTTGGCTCATGTAACTACAGTATTACAACACAAAGAGTGTCTGGTGTTTTATTCATGACGGTTGTGTTGGCTTTAAAATGCGCTTCTGTAAGTGCAGGAAGTTCCTCAGGGAACGCTTGTAGCAGAGAAATGCAGGTGCCCCTTTAGAGGATGCATAAGAGGTACTTACCCAACCAGCCGCACAAGTGCATCTCAATACATTAGAATATCATTAAATAGCAAAACCTTATACACACACACAGGTGTTCAGGTGATTTTCAAATACAGTCTGCATTGGGCTGCAGTTGCCTCTAAATACATTTTGTGTTAACTTGTGGTTTATTTTTCAGTAATGTTATAATTGCATTATGTATGCGTGTATTGGTTTTTGCCGTGGTTTCTCATGTTTTTCTCTCTTTCTCCAGGTGTAGGAGCAGACTTCCCGGGTGTTCACTTATATTCTTTCTAAGCTTCTTTCTCTCCTCTACTCCTACCTCCTTCTTTTCCTTTCAATTGTTTCCCCCACCATTCATTCTCCTTTTCTTTTCTGTCTCCATGATCATTATGTTTCAAATAAAATCTCCAAATGCCTGTTTTTCAGGCATTTGGTCTACCTTACCTTCAGTTGTTATAAAAATGCTATATATATATATCAAAAATATATAAAAATAGCAACAATACTCCTCTGTGATTCTGTTTAGAACCGTTCTTAGGAGCGTTGGAGTTTGTATGCTAAGTTTATGATTCATAACCTGTATATTTCAACTAATTAACAAACAAATCTGAAAGAGGGAAAGAACAAAATACAAAAAACGGTGCATTAGCCAATAACTCTCACTAGGCCATTCCCAAAACCTAATGAAAGAAATATTTTTTTGTTCACTAAACAAAAAATAAAACACGTTTTTTTTGTTTAGTGAGTTATGCTAAAACAGCGAGTTTTAGCATAACTCACTGTTATGCTAAAAAAATATATAATCTCTTTATATTGAGCTTTCTAGCAAATATCCAAAGGCATAGAGTCAAAGTTGAATAGTATTTAGATCTATCCATGATGTCAATAACATTTGGGGAAAAAATCCTTCAATCTGAAGGGAGAGCATTATCATAGACCACAGCATGATCCTCCCACCACCATATTTCATAATGGGTTTGGAGATCTTTTTATGATGTAGCCTTGTTTTTGTCCCAAACTTTCCCCGTGGTATTTTGGCCAAAAGTTCAAATTTGATTTAATTTAGACCAAAACCCAGTCTTTTATCAGGTTTGAGGAGATTTTAGCCAGGCCTGCATGTTTTCTTTCTTTGAGAATAGGCTTTTGTTTTCCATCCCTACTCTTGAGGCCAGATATTTGTAAAATACAGAAGATTGTTGTCACTTGTAGAACGCGTCCAGTTTTAGAGATTTCACCTTTGTTCCATATTTTTTCCCAAATATTATTAAATGTCTTAACTGTGTCATGACTTAATGTATACAGTTGAAACCTGAAGTCTACATACACCAAATAAAATATTCTGGCGCAAGAGACTATCTTACCAGGACAGCTGCACTTTATCTATGATTAGTCAGGTCACTGTGAACATCTAGTGATATGAAAGTACTGGGCCATTCTACGTTTTTTTCTAAGAATTTCTTAAGATTGCTCAAAGAGGCTTTGAGCAATCTTTTTTTTTTATTTATCATTTCTTTGTACAACAGACAACTTTGAAATTTTAATTGGCTCCCTAGTAGTGTGATTCAATTAGCATTTTTTATATACCAATAAACCTTTTTGCAAAGGTAACATACATTAATTTTCTTCAATTAAGGATGTAAACAAGCTGTTTTTACAGTACACAACAAAGTAATGAAAGCCACATATAAGTAGGTAAATACTTAAATAAAAAGTTCTTATTGTTACAGAACTAACTCATCACTTTTGCTGGTTGTTTTTATAAGAAGACTATCTACATCTGGGCTCCACAGGATACAAACTATCCTTTCGCAATTCAATCCAAAGATGAGTTTGTAGCGCAAGGTGTTTATATTGTCCAGTCACAAAGATGTTAGTTCTTCGGGGGGTTTTCAGCTAATCATTAAAAATAACAGATACCACAGTTTTAGGTCATATTTATGTTGGAAGTAAACTTGTCTGTTTGTGGGCTAGCATAGTTTCATGATGTGTCACGTGTTTTTACTGCCTGTATTGATATCTGAAAGCTGAATATTCATCAGTAGGGGTGTGTTGACACAACCAGCTCAAGAGACGCAACAATGTATAGTATTGTGATCAAGAGAACAAGATGACGGTACGATTTTCTTATTTTACAAGTAGTCTTCCCAAATCTCCACCATTTAAAGAACTTGCAGATACTGTAGAATAACTCGGCTGCTGCATGTATTGCCATTTTTGTTGTTGTTTATGTTGTTTTTGTTTTTAACTGAAGTGGTTCCAAGTCCACAAAAAGCTTTGCAAAAGCTCTGCTTTTCTGTTTTCACAAATATGATACAGATGATCTGGATTATCCAGCCCTGAACAGATGTACTAATCTTAAAATAGATATGATCAAAAGCAGAAATGACTCATAAAAAAGACATCTAAAATTTGTCTAATGGTGCAAGCCTGGTTGGCCTCTAATGGTTAGTCTTTTTTGTCTGTTTTTGTACTTCCATTTGGGACTCTACTACCTCTAAAAAACAGCCACCCTCAGAGCTTTTGGCAATAGGTTAATGTTGAATGATGTCTGGAAAATGAGCCGTTTCAAAAACCTCCAGAATGTAACATCACAAATCAGCAGGCGCTGTTCCTCACCTAAGAACCTCAGCAAAGCTCAGTCCATCACCTCACAACAACAATTGAATTGCTGATGGATAAGAAAAATGTTTTGTTGTTGACTTACCATCCAGAAACCACTTTCTACTTTCTTGTTGGTTGGACAGCAGGCTCTACTTCTGCTTTTCAAAGATATAAGGTTGTATAATCGCGCAATTGTTTGCAGCCATTTTAATGAGCGAGTGTAAATGTTGAGTTTGATTAGGCGAAAGATGACAATTTTGTGAAAGTGACTGATATGTTTGCATCATTTTGATACTTCTCCAGCTTATCCCTCCTTCTATGTTGGAGCCAGAGGAGCCTTTCAGTTTGGTTGGGCAGCAAGGGACTGAGGTACTTCCTGTAGAACCAATGGACAGAAGGAACCACCGCTGGTCCTCGGCCTTCAGAGGTGGAAAGTATGTGTCGCAGGCTGCGCTTCCACCTCCCAGCTCCCAGCCTGGGAACGGAAGCCGGGAGCCGCCAGGGAAAACAAGCAGACAATCAGGTAGGGCCGAAGCTGGGGGGAGAGAAAGAGAGGATAGGATGGGAGGCGGAGCCGCTTGATGCATCAGGTCGCTGAAGACATGGGCGAAGCTCTTGGAAAAGCCTCCACATGCAGTTGGTGTTTTGGGATGGAGGTTCTGTTTATTTGTTAGCATGAGCATTTCCTCATCCTTCAAAGAAAGTGAAAGGATGTGAGTGTTTTCAGAGGGACCGGCGCACGAAGCATTATGTGTATTCGGTTCCATGTCACAGCCACACAAAACGCATCGCTGAAACTCAATCCCATATTAAAGTCGAGGGAGTGTTTTTGCAGTGTGTGTGTGAGTTGGTGTGTTTGTGTGATAACTCAAGTAAAGTCCGTGTGTTGTGTATTTGGCTAAGGACTGTGGCCAGCAGGGGACAGGGTGGGTTCAGGGCAGCACAGAGGAAGATTATGGTTTTGGGTTTCTGCAGGGGGGGTCCTGTGTCGGCCTGCACGTAACGCAGTGTGTGCTTATGTGTGGGTGGGGGTCGTGCACTATCTCCCTCTGTCTCTCCGAAGAGCAGAAACACACACTCACAAACAAACGCACTCATGTTTTATATTTCTACCCATATTAAGACTTTGTATTGACCTCCATTCATTTTACTAACTGCATTTTTGCCTAAACCAGACATTTCCCCTACCCATACTAGTATATTCCTAAACTGAACCAAATCCACATCTTACCTCTAACTCCTAACACAAGGAAAGGGGGTTCACTATATTAGAACAGGGCTTTTGTCCCCTTACACCAATCGGTCTTCAAACGTTTGGTAAATGTGCCAGAGATGATCCTAAATAGTACAGCTAAACAAGAACATACACACACACAGTCTGTCTTTCTATCTTCACAAGGACTTTGCATTGGCTTCAGTTAATTTCATTTTATTCATTCTACAGCTTAAGCCTGACCTTTACCCTAAACTTAACTTAAGTTTAAGTCACACTTTAGTCCTAAACCTAAGGACTAAAATAGCAGTACGTCCCCATAACATATGTTTAAAAAAATGGTACTTACAATTTATCAAACAGAACAGACCACACACACTCACACACACAGTCAGTCTTCTATCACTTTAGAAGGCAAAACTGAGCCAATTTGCTTCTGGAAACTTGTTCAAACCAGAACTATCACTTAACTTATCCAAACAACATTTCAACCTTAGCTTTCATCCCAAAAACATTAAAAAATAAAAAATAAAAAAACAATAATGATTTACATATAAGGATTTATGTGTTGTCCCCAAAAAGAAGACAACATATTGACTCACCAAAAGGATTTATGTGCCTGCAATGTCAATAAATGCGCACACACACAGAGATACACAACAAGTGCGTACAAGTGCTTTGCAGTATTTTACTGACAATGAGCTGGAGAATGAACAAGTAGTAAAAGTCAGACAGCCAAAACGAAAGTAAAAAAAAAAATCCTTTGTTTTTTCTGAAACAAGAGGAAATTTTTGAAGAAACAACTTCAATCACAAAGAATGTTGCTTCACATTTTACAAGTCTGCTGTGTTCCAATCCACTCACTTTCACTCCCTCGTCTTCTGTACCCTTTTTTAATTAATGCGGCTGTAGCTTGCTAACTTCACACAGGAAATACCTTGTCATCTACATCTGATTAGCATCATTTCCTTTTAAACATTATTTGAATCAACTGAGGACCAAGAAGCTGTCATCATAAACAAATTAGGTTAAAATGCTACGTAAATCAATTTTTATACCATCTTATACAATTTTATTGATAAACCGGTGTTTACTGAAACAATTCATATTTATTGAAGCCTTTTCATTTATTTAGCTTGTTGAAGCATTAATGTAGCATTATTTTTGTCAATTGCATAAATCTAATTGATTTCCCCTCTTTATAGTAATTTTCATTGTTTTAAAATACACAATTCAGTTATATTACCTGGAAAAATGCTGTCGTATGCAGAACTTTGTTGTTATACGAGGAAAGTGTGAATTAATAGACCATGCAGTACTGATGAAATGTAGGCTGGTACCTTACTGCATTTCGGAGTTATGGTGTCTCAAGCTTACACATGGCAGCAATAATAAGGCATCTCTAGTTTTCATTAACAAAAAATAGCAATTTAATGTAGGGTTGGAAGATGTGTTTTATTTTACCAACAACACTGAATTTTGATTGACTGAACAAATATATTTGAGCCTGAAATAATTTTAATGTCACAATTGCAATTATCTTGGTAACTTACACAAAATTGTGGCTACATTTAGGAGGATTGTGTGATCTGGATTGCCAGTCAACAAATCCTTGAAATGGTTCCCAGTCCATCACCGAACTGAAGGAGTACATGAAAGACACGTTACTGGTTAGATTCAGAATCAATTGATTGAACATACATGCTTTTTGGGATGTCTAGAGGAAAGCCACATAAGAACAGGAAGACATTGAAACCACAAATCATAGCAGACATTTCCTTTCTATGAGGTTTAAATAAATAAGCGCTAAACCACCTCAGCACGGGCCTTCAATGCATTGTTTCAGAATCACTGCTTCGTTGCACTACTCTTGTTGATGAAATTTCAATTGTTTTTAACGTCTTCACATTGTATTTTCTGGTGGTAATTTCTGGGCAGCAAACTGTCAAAACCCATTCGGTTTTATGACGATATTTTAAGTATTTCCATTTTTGTGATCATAAAATATTTTCAAAAGATTCTTTTGTTTTTGCAGCAATGCGGTTTTCTGCGTTGTAAGAATTTGGCCTATTTGTGTTTTGCCTGTCGAGACTGGTGTACCTTTTCACAAACTTGACTTTGCCCAGAACCACTTTTCAGAATTTTGTTTTAGAACGTGTCTAGCATGCAAACGTCTACAGGTCAAACACCAGCCCAGAGGAAACGGCAGTGTGTGTGTGTGTGTGTGTGTGTGTGTGTGTGTGTGTGTGTGTGTGTGTGTGTGTGTGTGTGCTGTTCACCGCCACCCAGCAGTAATGAGTTTTAAGAACTGTCAACTCCAATAACTCTCCCCTCTGACTGCGGACATCGGGTCGGAAACACAACATGGAAATTACGCTAAATATCCATTTCAAGTTACAGCAAACACTTCAAATGCGACAGATGCTTTCCTCCTTCTGACTCAGTCACTAGCATTTCATTAGTCTGAGGTGGCCCAAAAGAACAGATTTTATGGTCATTTCGAGCCATAAATCTGTCACTTACTTCCTTCTTGTAGAGGTGCTGCTTTTTTAGACAGCACTGAATCCAGCTCAAAAATATAATACTTGAGCACATTTTTTTTTTTTTTTTATGAATAGCCCATGAGGCAAAAACTATTTGTAAGAGAAGATTTACTCATCCACCTGGTTCGCTTGTTCTCCACCTGTTGCGATCGGACATTTATCAACTGTGTTATAATATTTATGTCTTTTGAGGAGCTGAGGATATAAACCAAAGGCTGTACATGACTGGGTTCCAGCAAATCTACTGTAACCCATGAGAGAATAAAGTGCACTCTGATGCCTTTTTTCTCACAGTTACTTACATTTTTTTATTTAAATATATTTCCATATACTATAAGACATATTTTCTTTTGTTTTAAAATACTGTCATTCAATTTAAGTTTGATATTACCCCCTCTTGTTTTATAATTATGTGTCAATAAAAGCCTCTTTCACACAGGAGAAATTCTTCGTGCCAAATGCAAACTTCTGATTGGAGAAACAGTCGTTTCCATCCGTTGCGGACGGCAGCAAGGCACCAGGATTTGGAGGCTATCAGTCAGTGGATGTTGTAACCATTAAAAGCTATGTGTAATGACATTCCTAAGTCCGGAAATAAATGTTTGAAGCAGATGAAACAGTTTTCAAGATTAGAGTATCAAAGGTTTAGATTTTTGGCATTGCTTTGCTAGTTGAGAAATGGCGAGAAAGCCAAAACAAACGGTAAAACGTTCATGTAACAGTAGCTGCGTTTCTATTACAAACATGCGCAAATCTTTGTCTATATTCTGCTGATATTGAAAAAAACACATTTTTTCAATGGTGGCGCTTCCATTAAATAAGACGTTAAATTAAAATCATATGTGAATAAGCTTGTCACTGAAAATCATGACAGTGACGGATGTAAACAGTTACATGAGACATATTCATAATTCAGCCCTGGTGCTTATCATCCACATTAGAGGAGGTGTCAAATTATTATTCAGGTGTTGGAACAACAAGCTGCTGTAAATTGTAGTCAACAATTTTATAAAAGAGCTATGAATTCAACATGTTCAAATGACACAACTTCTTATGAAGTGTTTGATATTGTTGGAGGTCTGGCAAAGCCAGCTCCACACTGACAAATAAATAAATAAATAAATAATCCTCCTACCACTTCCTGTTGTCGTCTTTGTCATTTCTGCCAGTAGTAACATCTGGTTGATGATTACATGACTTATCTGCTGCAAAGTGTTTCCACTGCAGTTTTACAAAATGCATCTATTTTGATAACCAAAAAAACCCACCTTGTCCTAGGGCAAACACTTTTCATTGAAAAACATGACTTTCAATTTGCAAAATGTTATGGTTAACAGAAAAGCAGCAGTAGTCATTATTTTTCGTCTTGCACACTAACAGTCAAACTGAAAAAGCGATTGTGTTGTCTGCTGCTGCTCCTTTTCTGTCTCTGTAATCTCACCTGCTTTTCACCGTAGCTATGCGGGTTCAATTGGTTAGTACAGTGCAGCTGAAACACTCGTTTTGTTGCCACGTTCAATCACGTTCAATGAGAGCTATATGAAACACAACAATGTACAAAGTAACAACTTCTGAAAACAATAAAACAACAGAATGTGAACTAGATCAAATTCAAATAAAGTCACCGTAGGGAGTACTTTAATTTTTTTCAGTAGCATTCATAACATTCTAGACCAGCGGTTCTAGAATGTGGCCAAAATATGAGTTTAGTCCTTCATTTTTTAGATGTTTGCGAGTACTGATGTTTCTTTGCAGAAATTAAAACATAGAGGAGTTTTAGTGTTTTGTTTGTTTGGCATCTTGACCAGAACCAGTTGAACGACCACATGGTCTAGTTTAAGAGACTTCTCATGGTGGCCAACTTTTAAGTTTAAATGACTGTACATCTGTTAGCAACTCAAAATCGGAAGCAAAAAAGGTTTGTCACTTAAACTTCAACAATACAGCAAGTAAGTTGCTTTTTATGTTTTTATCAAAATTGGCTTTAAACAAGAAATTTAACAGCCTGCAGACAAAGTGGAAACAAATAAATTAAGAATGAAGGAATGATAAGTACATAGATTTGCAGCTAATTATTTTAATTATCAGAAAGAAAAAAAGAAGTATCGTCTTGACAGTGCAAAACATGTTTATTTTTTCCCCCAGCAGCGTAGATTTAGATAACGGACCAAGCAAGACGGCTGAGTTTCTCTAAACTCAATTATCTTTTAACATATTCAACCCAAGTTGGAAAAAAAAAATCCATCCATCCATCCATTTTATGAGAAAAAAAAATCATAAAATCAAACTGTTTCCTCCATAAGAACTGTCACATGATTGCATTTGTCTGTACGTGCTTGGTAGAGTGTCCAAGCCTCAGCGGGGCTGCCAGCGACTGAAGCTGTGCTAAGACGGGGGAGTTTAGGAGAGGGGGAGCAAACAGAGGGGCAGAGGGGGTGTGTGGACGTGACATCCTCAGCTGGGCTTGTGACATCATTCTTACGAAGACAGGAAATTGGGAAACCGAGAGGGTAGGGTACAGTGGGTGACTTCGGGGGCTTGTCTGGGTCTCGCTGTTTTCCAGCTGGGTAAACTAGACAGATAGAGAGAGAGAGACCCCCACCATCATTCCCACCCACTCATCGCCCGACCACCTCCTCCCCACTTCTGTCTCCTTCCTCCACCCTTTTCTTCGATCTCTTCTCGTCTCAGAATGCATGTTTTTTTTTCTCTTTTTTTTTAAACACCTCTTTCCCCGTGTGAGTCTGCGACTTTAATGCCATGTGTTTCCTCATGCTGGCTCACCTTTATGTCACTCTCTCCTTTAAGTGTCTGTGTTTATGTTTGCATGTGTGTCTGCTCCTCATCCGTTCGCTCTGACCCCGCGTCTCCATTGAACGTGTTCAAAAAGCCGGCGCCCTCCCGCTGACATGCACACATACGCGCAGGACGAAAGAGATTGCTGTTTTCAGAGCTAATTTTGTCTCTCGAGAGTGATTCCAGTTGATTTAAATGTGATATACAAGTTTGTAGCAATCACAGAGACATGATTTTATGATTCATTAACGAGTCTTGAACAAACTCATGTGTAATAGTCTAAGTAAAGGCCTTCCAGACTTGAAATCAAAGACAAATTATCAAAATACCAGTGGAAATGCACAAAAAGCTGCTCAGCAATTTTAAGTGTTTGATTGCTACAATGTCAATAACGATTTTTCCACCAACCATTTAAAACTGATGATGATTTTTTCATGGTTTTATTATATTTTGCGAGATGCCTGTCTTGTTCAATTTCAAAATCTGACTTCCTGGTTAAATGAAAAGAATTTTCAATCTCAATCTGGGTGGGGTATGAGGAATTTTGGGCTCAAATGCATATTTTAATCAATTTGAACTAAACTGTTATGGGTTTGAATCTAGTTCAAATCTTACCTGAAGAACAGAGGCTTCTTTATAAGATTTCTCAATGGAGTGAAAAGAAGTCACATCTGGTGTACCCCAAAGTTCAATCCCTGAACCCCTCCTGTTTACTACATTCACCCAGTTAAATAAGAGTTCCATTACTATGCAGATGATGCGTAACTCTACTTTAGCACAGCACTCAAAGAGTTTAAAATACTTTTGATCATTTATAAATCGCCTTGGCACCAAAACACATGCAAAGGCATGTGTTTTGGTGCCAAGGCATGTGTTTTGGTGACCTTACAGGTCTGGAAGGTTGTATCAACCTTCCAGACCTGTAAGGTCTTCTGGTTCTGGTTCTGGTTCTGCTCTGCATTTCCAGTATCAGAACCAAACATGGAGAAGCAACATTCAGCTTCTATGTAGCGCAAATCTGGAACAAACTTCCAGAAAAATGCAAAACAGCCGAAACATTGAGTGCCTATAAATCAAGGCTAGAACGCCACCTGTTTAGAGCAGCCTTTGCTTCATAATACTGGAACATTGATCAACATATTTGATTTATAATTGATTCATGATTTTGGGGATGGCATTCAAAATTTTAGCTACATGTTTCATAATTGCTTATTGTACTATGTTTTTATGGTGTAAAGCATTTTGAACTTCCTTGTTGCTGAAAGTTACTGTACAAATAAATTTCACTTGACAATATTTTTAGATGATTTCATCTCAACAATTTACAGGAATCTTATACAGATGTTACAAAAAGCTTGTCGTCCCGTTATCACAGACAAGTGAGATAGTTATGAGAAGATCATTTCTGTGATTTATGTTTAACATTTTATTCACATGTTGTACTTTTTGTGTATATTTCTAAACGGTGCAACAATCCATAGACAAATCTCTCCAATTTCTCCCAAATTGCTTAGGAACTATTAGGGGAACAATAACTCTCCCACCAGGGGAAACTACTCCAACTGAAACCGAAGCAGGTCCCTGGTCTTGGAGTTCGAGGTGTTAATTTTCTTTCTAGCTGCTTTATACTCCGCTGTAAACATCCAGAGTGCGAGCAAGAGGTCAGGTCTCGATGAAGCCAATGGGAACGCGATGAAATCCTTGTTTGCAGCCAGAACTTCTGTAATAAAATAATAGCAAATGTTGCTTTTTGTCTTTAGGCAATGTGGACCAAACCCTCAAAACAGCTACACACACATGCACACCCCCACACACGCACCCCACCCCCCCCCCCCACACACACACACACATGCACACGCACTAAATACACTCTAGCAGAATCACAGAACCTCGTGCTTTCAAAACACATTGAGTGCCTTTTTTTCCCCTCAGTCAAATCACATTAAAACTAATTTTTCATACTTTCACACACCCTTTACTGTGTCATTAAGAGGATAAATCTCAAAATAGATTGTTACAGATTTAGAAAAAGCAAAGATTGAGTCAATCTAGACACAGTGATGCAGCTTTGGGAAGTCGGGGTACCTGGAGAGGACCCATGCATGCAAAAGGAGAACATGCAGGCTCGGTTTCTAAATACCCAAATGTTGGGATTTGAACACAAGAAACAGCTCTGCCATCTACTTCACATTCACAACACATGAAATTTAGAAAGCAGAAATAAATCCTATCCTTCAGGAAAGCAGTTTTTGTGAGTGAAAGGTTCAACATTGGTATCGAACCAAACTCTGATGTCACTCTTGGATCGGATGTCTGGCTGAAGCAGCCGCTCCAGACTCCATCCTCCTGTGTGACTGCCGTGATGTTTTGGACTTCAGCCTCAAGGCAAACAATCGCTGCAAGCGTAAATATATAACATATAGGTAATCACATTAATCATACATAAGCACATGTTTTTTATATATAAATCAATAGTTTGCCTGATTAAAGTTTAAACTTACAGGCAGCATCTGCGATGGAGAGCCACTGCCAGAGGACCGTGTGCTGCTCCATCACGGCCTTCCTTGGAGATAATTTTGGTGCGGAGTGATAATTTGGAAATGCTGTTAGCCTGCTGGAAGACTTTACATGCTCTAAAAATGTCTCTGTCACATGGTCTTGACTGAATTTCACAAAGTAAATAGGCTTCTATTTTATTGAAACTTCTCAATCTCTCAAAAACACTTGGGGATGTAATGTGGCTTCCCCTCATTGATTATTGATTACCCTTCAGAAAGACTTAAGTTACAATGTAACCAAATAATTTTGCTGCTGAACACAGAAACTTGTCAAAACATTTAAGCTCTGGAAAAAGCCACAGATTTGACAACTGCAGTATTTTTTTAAACCACAGTTATATTCCAAGAGGAAGTAGGAAAGTCCACTCATCTGCCTCCTACTCGACATGGTCGTTCCACATCTTTCCCCGACTTTTTTTGCTTACATCTGTCTTTGGAAATGTAATTGTAGGAGCAAGACCATTTTTGTGAACCAATTAATTACCTGCATCATCTAAAGAAATATCAGGCCTGCACTGGTCTGTCTGTTTTGTTAACATGCAGACTAAAACTCACTGGCTTTGTTTCCATAACATATGTGTGCAAATCTTTGTCTATGTTCAGCTCCTGTTGAAAAAACACAATTTCGCAATTGTGGTGATTCCATCATATGAGAAATGAATATAAAATCACATGTAAACAAGCTTAATCATTAAAATTATTTAAAATTTCATGATTTTTAACAAGCCGTTAAAATCATGGCAGCGATGGATGTAAAGAGCTACATGAGATGTGTTCATAATTCAGACAGCGCTAGAACTCATAATCTGTCAGCCATCAGAGGAAACGTCAGTGTTTTATTCAGGCGTTGGGGCGACAATAACCTCATACCTGGGAGCGACTACGTATGCGGCATTTTGGCCGTTTCATTGAAGAGATATGGACTCAACACGTTGGAATGACACACAACCTTTTATGAACTGTGATTCTGTGAGAGCTCTGGTCGAGCCAGCTGCACATTGTCCACAAAAACAAACCATCGTCCTCCTACTGCTTCCTGCATTCTTCCTTGTCGTTTTCACCAGCAGTAACATCCGGCTGTCGATCACATGACTCGTGTCATGCGGGGAAAAAAGTGTTTCCATTAAAGATTTGCAATTGCATCTATTTCGTTTATCATGAGTTGCAAAATTTGCGTGTTTCCATGAAGAGAATTTATTTTTGTGATTTCAGTTTGCAGAATTTTAGGGTTAATGGAAACGCAGCAACGGTTTGTTTCCAACCTGCTGTTCCAAACATTTTGAGAAAGGTTGGCTATAGATGCTCTTCTGGTCATCATGACTTACTCTGATTTCAGCCGACAGACACATTTTCAGACCATCAACATTATTATATTTTAAAGCCCAAAAAGATTTCACAAAAGGGAAATAAGAGACTTCCACATTGACCCACTTTGCATAGATGAGTGAGAGCTTAGAGGGGGAGCATTAAACGACTGGTATCACTGGAAAGGACAGAAAAAAGTAGCACAAATATAAGGGAAAATTACCCTTTTTTTCTTTGCACAGCTGGTTGTTGACATGTGATACATGTTTAAAGGAAAATAGTTACATTAGTTTTGTCCAAACCTTTTGCACCATTGGACAAGGTTTCCAAGTTCAAAGTACTGAGAGGCATATCTTTTATCATTTACTATGAACTGATCTCTTTTCGCCTGGTTAGCAACACATTTAAAATGCGATAATTTAATGAAACGCAACAGAAGAGAGGAAATTATTGCAGGTCCAACAGAGGGTCTCAGATGTTATTCTTAAGACAATAAACAAAGGTCTATTCTCAGGAACAAAAACAAGAAGATTCTTTGAAAACCTTTGCTGTATTTAGCCGAGTTTAGTGAATGAGTCTGTTTTTCAGTAAAAAGTTGCTTTGTTGTTTTTGGCTACTTAGTAATTCAAATGAAAGCAAAAAAAAAAAATGTCTAAAAAAAAAAAGAAAACTAAGTATGTGTTTATGTTCTGCAATAACAAACGTGACCTTTAGGTTGAATAAAAGGAATAAAAGAGGAGTATGAGAACTATTTGATGTTTTCTTTTTTTATTGCAATGTTTTTTTAAATTTGGCTATTTTTTTGTGATTTTGTGTCACAAGGTTGCAATGTAAATTGTAAGACACAAATTACCCCCAGAATGTTTGCCTTTTTAAGATATTCAAAAATGATTTTGGTATTTAAAAAATGCCTTTTTAGATAATTTTGGCACGACTGTAAAAAAAAAACAAAATAAAAAATACTTTTCTAAGATGCCTGTAATAAGTGTTCTTATTGAAGTCGTGAAACAATTTAAAACAGAATTTAAAAATTGCAGTATTGCAATCCATAAATGACTCGAAGAAACGTTTAAACGTTTTTCTGTCATCTCAATTCAAACTATTAAAATCAAAAAAGCATAAGAAAAAGTTTCTTCACCACTTAAGAAAAAGTTTCTTCACCACTTTGTTTTAAACAAAACACCACTGCAATTCCTCTCAAATAAAAATAAAAAGGTTCAAAACAAATATTTTGTACTCGGATAGTACAAGTTTTATGTGTCTTATAATTTGCACTCCACTGCTTTTCTTTGGGACAAATGTTGCATAATTTGTCTTTTAGCAATTATGCAACATTTAAACAAGAGTAAAGCAATTATAATTGAAGACAAAACACTCTGGATCCTGTTTTTAGGCTGTTGTTTGATTCTTGTTGTGAGTGCGCCACAGTTACTTAACAAAGCTCACACAAACAAACGGCATGGCTGCGTTTTCCACGGCCGATCTCTGCGACCGGAGAGCTGCCAGTCACATTGAGAGGTTCACCGTTAGTGTGCACATCCCGGCATTGAATGCGAAACACATGTCAGTGTGTGGGTGGGAGTCAGGAGAATTGAGCAGAGGAGGGTATCCGTGTCTCAATATGAAAACGCCCTGTCTGTCCATCTGCGGGAACATTTAATAAGACCTGCACACTAGCAGACCTTTCTTTTTTTTCCCTTTTTGTTTTCCATAGCCTCTTTTCTCCCTTAGTTGCTCGCGCTCACGTTATCTTTGATCTCTGAGGTCAAATTCTTTCTATGCAAATGGATTTGATGGGAGCATTTTTTTTTTAAATGCTTTTTTTTTCAGAAGTTGTGAATGTTCACACCTGCGTAATGTTTCAACTTACGCAGAGCGCTTTTGTGTACAGTTGTTTGTTTAGGTGTGAAAATGTTTGCGCTGAGAAACTTTATTTCACATGGTTTTGAGATCCACCCCCCCACAACCCCACCCCTCTACCCCCAGTGTGTGTGTGTGCGTGTGTGTGCGTGGGGGGTGTGCGTGTACTTGTGTATGCTCCGCCACATGTTTGCTTCACAAATTAAATGAGCAGAGTTGAATGTGCAAAGAGGGGACTGAGTGCATGGCAGCCCCCTGCCTGCCTCCCCCTTAGAGCTCTGGTGTGTCTCAGGGCTCTGCAGTAGGTTTATGATGTCTGGCAGGGGATGCAGAAAGTGCAGATGGCAAGAGCAGTCAGTAAAGGAGGGAGGGGGAGAAGAGTGGGGGGAGGTATAGAGGGAGAGGTGTGTGGTTGCATTAATATGGTCTGCAGTTCTCGTTATTGCTAATCAGGGGCTTCCTGTGCAGAGAGGAGCCTGAGTTCACCTTAACCATACTGTAACCCCACACACTCGTACACACGCAGACACACACCATCTAAAATTCTGATAGACACCTGTAGGATGTTCACATGCAAACGTACCTGCTAAACATCTGTAGCACTTCCTTCCACCTGTCACTTCCTACCTAATCTTGAGAGAAAAACAAAACAAAATAAAACAGTAGGTCCTTATCTGACTTGCTGATTCTGGTTTCTCACTCTGACCGGAAACTTTCAAAAGTATTCATTCCCACTTGAAGTTTTTCACCCTCTTTTTTTTTGTCACCTTACAGCTAGCCTTTGTTGTGTTCTGTTATAATATTTAATGTCACCGACCCAATCCGGAACGTTATTTAAATGTTTTACGAGTAAAAATCTGAAAACTGGGCTGTATTTCTTGACATTTTGCAGAATTCTCCAACAGCTGCAAGTCTTTTGGGTTATGTCTCTACCAGCTGTACATGTATCGACAATAAGGTCTTTTTTTGCTCATTCTTATTGGCCGAAGAAGTCAAGGCCAATCAGATCCAATTTGGATCTTCTGTGAACAGAATTTTTTTTTTTAGTCTTACCACAAATTCTCAATTAGATTTAGGTCTGGACTTTGACTGGGCCATTTTAATAGATGAGTATGATTGGATTTACGCCACCTCGTTGTGGTTCTGGCTGTAAGCTAAAGGTGCATTCACCCCAGGTCTATTTTGTTTACGGAGGTGTGAAAGCAAAATTGAACTCTGGTCTGCCAAAAAAACAAGGTTTGGGTTGGGCTGAAGTGAACTTTGGCGCAGTTCAAATTTATATGTGGGTAAGTGGACCAGGGACTGCTCTAAAAGCAGGAAGTGAACTAGACTTCAGGGAATTCTGGGTAGATACAACCAAAACAAATGCGAGAGTCTAGTCTAATGGGAGAAATGGCTCGTAGTCTTTTACCACTGACAAAAGAGAAATCCGCCAATCACTAAAATCTGACGCTACTCCATTTTTGTTAACTTTTTGAGAAGAAGTTCACGCTTGGTGTCTTCTTCAGAGGTTTTCATGTCATTTTCTTCAGTAGTTCTGAAGGTGAGCGGGATAAACAGGTTTTTCTAAGGGTTTGGTTTGTTTGACTCAGTGCAGTGTTAATGTGAACCGCTCCAGCTGAAAATGGAACAGATGTTGCCATTTTGGTCTCCAATCGGGAACCATCTGTTGTGAAAACACCCCGGGGTGGTGCTGTCCCTCTGGAAGGTAAATCTTTACCCAAAGTCTCAGTGTCTTTTGCATATTTTCTAACATATTTTCTGCCCAGGTTTTAGCACCATCTGTCTCTCCATCAACTCTGATCAGCATCCCAGTCAATACAAAAGAAATTCCTCCCAAAACCATGATGACTCCACCATATTTAACCCTGTCCAGGGCGATGGGCAGTACTAGTTTTGAATCTGACCAGAGCACCTTCTTCTACATATTTGATGTGTCTCTTACAGTGGTGGGAAATTGCAAACAGGTTGTGTAGTTTTTCATCAGTGGTTGTTTTCTGATTCTCTTCATGTGGATTGCACAACTTCTCTGATTAATACTGTCTTTACCCAGCCTGCCAGTTAAGCTTATCGTCCTTGTCTTCATGGATTTGCAGCTGTTCCATACGCTTTTGATTTATGGATGATGGCGTAGAGAGTACTTTGTTCCTCGGTTTTCGTGATGCTGTTTGCCTCATAATGTTGTCTAACAAACCTCAAAGGCCTTCACAGAATGGCTGGATTTATACTGAGATTGTGTATTTCAGAAATAAATTTAAAAACCTTATGTTATTTCTTTTTAAATTACACAAATATGCACTACTTGTGTTGGTCTACCTAAAACAATCCCTATAAAATACATGTCCTGTTGTTTCAACAGGACAACATGTGGAAAAACTCAGAGCGTGAATACCTTTGTACCTGCAGACTTGTGTAACACTTCCTTCCATCTGTCACTTTCTACTTACCCGAGTAAGTAGTTGCAAAGTACTCCATATCTTGCCTTGCTGTTTCTGGCCCCACACTTTGACCATCTATCCCTCTCTGTTTGTTTGGCTCCTTATGATCTGTAGCTGGCCATAAAATTAGTTGGAAAGTACTGCGAGCGGCTGAAAGTGGAGCTTTTTCCACTCTCGGGGTGACTTGCCATATGCTGGAGTCACGTGAGACCGCCGCAAAGAGTTCACTCTTCCTCAGAAAGGCCCTCGTCCCGAAGTGAACTTCATGGGGTGGTGAACTTTTACTCTGAGTTTTTGGAGGAACCGGCACCCCAAGGGCGGACGACGGCAGCGACGTGCGATCGTTGGCGTTGAGGTGGCTTTAACAACATCCTGGAATTTGGAAATAAAATGACAAGTGATGAATCACTTGCTAACGCTGGCATACTGCAGACAGCAAAAAAAGTGTCTCATACATGAATAAAGTCATCTCGGTGCGCGCGCAGTGTGTAATGCCATCTGTAAGTGTTTAGCAGCTCTGAGATTGTGTGGCCATAATGGCATGTGGACTTTTTGGGCAATGTGTTGACCACAGAAACAATAGAAACAGGATTCCACAATGAAAATGTCATAAGTGCCCTCACTCCTTTTTCCCTCTCCCTACTCCCATCCCATCCTCTCTTTTTCTCCCCCCCTTAACTTTAAAAGAGCCCCGGGGTGAAATAAATTAATGTATTTAAGATGTGGAAATCTAATATTGAAATCTTTGCCCTCACTTTCCTCCCTTCCTACTCTCCCCCCCCCAAAAAAACCCCAAGCCTCCCTTTACCCCCTTCCTCCCTGCACTGCTGTTCTCTTTAATAGAGTTTAATGGCACACGGGGAGACAGTGTGATAGATCGACTGAGAGAAACCGGAGAGATTTGGTTCAATCTTTTTCTTTCACTGTGCACATTTTGTGTCAAATCTTTTTTTTTTCTTTTACTGTGCCCTGGGCTTTGCAATTGATAGCCTCCTCAAAACTCCCAGCTCTCCTCCTCCTCCTCCTCTTCCCTCTACACCTTCCCACCCGAATGAACCTTGGCCAACCACAGCTGCTGGACCAGATGTGGGAGAGAAAGAAATGGGAGCAGAAAGAGAGATGGAAGACAGGGAGAGGCTACCTCCTGCAGGGAATATGGACCAAGGCAAAGTGGAGAAGGAAGAGATGGTGAAAACGTGAGAGCGTAGGTTCGGTTGTGGGGGGATTGCGGTGTATGGCTACGCTTATAAGACGCCGTAACAAAGCTGGGAATCTAGTTTGAGCGAACAGGCATAAATTATCGCTTATTAGCCTCCTGCACCTGACCTTGTCATCGGAGACCACCTACACGGACAGAGCTGCGTCTATGTGTGGTCACTTGTCAAGTACGGGCAAATTCATTATCAAAGCTGCTTCACACCTCTTGCCACATCTCTAATCAAAACCCAACACCAAATTTTGACGGGCCTTTTTCCACAGATAACTAAAGATAAGCAGAAAAAGAAAGTGTTAAAGCAATAACTAAAGTGACCGGAACAGAGTGTAGCTCAATCAGAAGGTCAGCAGAGTCCTTGTGTGTCCAGGTTTCTTCAGGGCAGAGCTGATTTATGGAGCAGCTCAGGGCTCTCAGCCCTGAGTCTGTACTCACAGAGTTCTCCTGGGGGCTGTCTGATTAGAGATGGGGGAGAAAAACCATGCACTCACACACCCCGCCATTTGGTTCTGATTACACACATGTACATGCACTTCCAGGACGCACTCACACCCCTAATGCACATGCACACGTCCAGAGATGCAGATGGCAGCTTGCGCAATAGCCCGGAGTGCCATTTTCAATTTACCTGCGCTTTGTGAAATTAGGCATTGGCGGATGTGGAACAAAAAGAAACGGGGCAGCAGAAGTGGAAAGGAGGAGGCAGAATAAAGCATCAGAAACCTGGTAAGAAAAAGGACAGAAAGAGGAAAAATCTTTCTCTTTCCATGTTAGCCATATTACAAATTTGGTCATATTTGTAGAGAGGAGGATGAGTTGTGTTTGAACAGTTTGGCTCTACAGTCAACCATTACGGACGCAGATGAACGGTAAGAAGTTTGAAGGTGATTCTAGCCCTCCTGTTGTCCTCGGGTCAAATTGACCAAGATTTGAATGTGTTTTCCCTATACACAGAAAATGAGGACAACAGGAGGGCTAGAGATGGTTGTCTGCAGGGGGTATACTGTAAGACAGGTAGGTTGTAAATGGTTTCTAGTTCTTGGCAGAGGATGGAGTCTGGGATGTTCTTACTGTTAGTGAAGATGAAGACGATCTAGGAGGGAGGTAAGTTAATCTACAGATGTTAAGGTGTGCTCATTGTTTGCAGTTTGCTGTTGATTCTGTTTGTTCTGCTCATAGCTTTTCCGGTAGAGGTTGAGCGTCGGAGGGTGGACAGGCAGGCAAGCGCTGGATGGCAGCCACAGGTTGGTGTTTTTCTGAATGGGACCGAGAAGCAAGGAGGGATCCACTGAACGGGAGAACCAATGCAGAGGACAAAGGAGAATCCATCGGAGAGCAACGGTGTGCGAGGAAGGAAGAAACACAAGAAGTAGGTATAGCGAAGAGCTTCTTTAAATAACTACAGGAACTCAACAGTTGCCACAAGCAGTAAGTTACCCATCTGACATCTGTCTCAGGAAACCACTCCTCGAAGGCTACGTTTACAAGAGACCGCTCCCTGGGAAACTGCTGGTATTTTCAGATTTTGAATGGGAAAAATTGCTACCAAGATACCTCGAGTCAAGTGTAGTAGTCATGCCAGGCCACTAGATGGCACTGTGATTTTAGCACATAGTCAAATGCACACATTTTTTTATCCTTAGCTTCCACCTCCTAGTATCTTCCATGAACTAAGTGCTCATGTAACACATATATACTTTATCAGAAGTCGTGTTAAACTGAATGTGTCAAGTAGCAAACACAATACAACGCTGTCCGCAATTATTTTTGTTATCAGCGGGTTTGCTTTCAGTACTTCGTGGTGTTCCCGAAAAGTTTTGTGGTGTTCCGGCGACACCCGGTTTCAAAAAGTGCCGGTGTGAGAGACTCCGGTCACTGGTGTCGTGTAAACGAGAGGCTGGATCGCAACAAAAATGTAACAGTTCAACTGAAGAGCGGCTTTGTGTAAACAAGGCCTAAATGGTGCTCCTGATGAATATCAGCTGGAAGCTGCACCCACCAATCACACCCTGAAGAGGAGGAAGGTTAGAGAACAGACACCACCTAAAGCAGCACACAAGTCTGTGGATACAACAAAGTTCACTATGGTACAGCAGGGCTTTGGGTTTCTACTTCAATTAGGTCGTTTCTCTATGTGAAGTTGCCATGCTTTCGTTGGATTTGGATTAATTGGTTACTGTAAATCTCTTGAAGATTTACAGTAACCAATGATTTTGTCTTCTTGTCTTTCAGGTTTGTCATCAACTTTGGTGGAACATTCAGTGTTGCTGCTGGTAGCTGAAATGTTCAATATTTAAGATTAGCAGGAGCCTTTGGGCTGAAGTCGAGGACAACTGTCTGCTCCCACGGCAGTTTTATGCCTTTTCAAGTAAATTTCAGGATGGTACCCCATGCTGTTTAATGCACGTGTTAATATAAGCGGATTGTAAACACTTGGCTGTAATTGCAGACCGCAACATGTGGTAGCTTTGACTGCAACAAGATGAGGACGCATGTGTTGGAGCTAGAAACCAGAGGGCGTGAGGCTAACTCCAAAAACCCAAACGCTGATCAACTTGTAACTAACCAGGATCAATTAGTACGCTTTTTTTTTTTTACTGCAGTCTCTGAAGTGTTCAGGGTGTTATCAAGAAAATATTACAATGTGCTGCCCCAACATGTACCATAACAGACATCAGGGGAGGCAGAAGAATAAATCAAATAATTCATTTTGAGAGAAAAACTTCCTTGTAAAAGCTAGGTGCCAAACCATAGCAGCTTCCCATTGGGCCAACTCAGAGTTGAGGCTCTTATGTCGTCAAAATTAATAATTTGCAAGAAGCTTTCATAAAGAATATGTTTGTTTTTTCTACATATTTTCTAAATAAATTATTGCTATGTTGTGACAGTATAACAGGAGACGGATAATCTGTGAAAAAAATTATCTCCTCTTCCTCCTCCATGTAGTCCTACCCGCCGTCTGCAGGAATACGCCACTCCACGAACAACCTATCAGAGCCAGGAGGCAGGTGTTAGTGCTGTCAATCAGGATGATGTATGCACTCCTCAATGTGCTAATGGCGGAAAAACAATTTACTATCACAGAAAAACTGTTTATACACCGTCATCGGTGGTCATGCTATCTAACCTTAGCATTCAGGACAGGTGCTGCTAAGGAAGGAGCTTTAATGAAAGGGCAACATGTGAGCAGCTTGATTGACAGCACTAAGACCCTCCTCCTTGCACTAATTGGTTGTTTTTCACAGGGTGATGTATATCTGCAGATTGGCAGAAGGAGACAGAGTAGCTTGATTTTTTTTCACAAATGATTCGTTTCATCTTAAACTGTTATAGTATAATAGTTTTGGCAAATATGGAAAAAGTGTACTTTTTATAAAAGTTAAGTCTCACAGCACAAATAAGAAACAGTCAACGGAGTCCATTGCTATAAAAAAACAAAAACATGCAACAAGGCAGAATCAGTTCCATGGTGCTTTGTAAACCCCGACTGGAACTCTTTCAAGATTACGATCTCTCCCAGAAACAATTACGATTTTATTTCTTCAACTTTTACAAGTCTTTCAAACCATACCGTTTCTGTGCAAAACACTCGTGCTTCAGGCTACGATATCTCTGATCTCTGAAGCTCTTTCTCATTTCCTCCTGTATCTGCTCGGACCCCCAACACCCGGCAGGCTGACATCATGGCTCAGCAATGGCCGGAAATGGATTATGCGCATAGCTCCTCTGTGCCCCTCGCCATGTTATGACGCTGGAGCCGTGATAGGTAAACCAGATGCATGCTGTGGACAAGCACGCCCTGATCTACCAGGAAAATAGTACATTCTTGCCGACAGTTAATTAGTCAAGATGTTGTTTGACTAAAAATGTATGATTTTGAAGACATTTCTATCACAAGAGATTGGCAAATTGATGTCTGAAAATACAGTGTGCATGATGCTCGGATGTACTGGTTGCATGTTTCTTGCGTTTCAAAGTAACATGCTTTAAAAGAAAAGTCTGATTAAAAACAACAAGAAAAAAAACTATCTGTAATTGTTGGGAAACACGGTGGCACACACCTGCTGAAGAGACCACCACTGCGCCGCCGCCAGCCCTGATTGGTCCCAAGCGATCCGTGTCCAAGTGTGAAACAATGAGACAAACAAATGTGGATGAGAGGATTCTGCAGGGGACGTAGTGGAGACAGACCACACTCCCACTCCGGGGGGTGACCCCGTCTGACAGGAAGTGTTGGTCTACACTTGTCCAGTGTTCTGTGTGTGGGGGCGTGTGTGCGTGCGTCTGTGTGTGTGTGTGTGTGTGTGTGTGTGTGTGTGTCAGGCCCACACAAGCAGGTCAAGGTTGTTCAGCCAAGGGAGGAAATTACCACAACCACACACACATTAAGATTTAACTCTTTCTCTACCACAATGCTTCCAACATTAGGATCATATTCAGAGTAAAAAATAAATCAAATAAAAAAAGAGCGGAAATGTCAATTTGAGTCAAACTGTGCTTCACTTTTGGGTAAAAGTAGCAGATGTGGAACTTTCTCAAAAGGAAAGTCTTTGTGAGCCAGTGACGTTAAACGGGTTACCTAATGATGTAATTCTTGGAAAAAGATGAATTAACAAACTGTCTACGTGAGCGTCCAAATACACGTAAGAATATTTGGAATACTTCTGCCGAGGTGCTCTAAATTTAGCGTACCCTTGACTTTCCCTCTCCCCTCCCAACACTTCTGCTCGAGTCTGAAACAATGGGACCCCCCCTCCTCTCTGTGACCCCTCCTTCATCCTCCCCACACGCAGATACTCCCTGTGCCATTATTGGATGCGTTGCCTTGCTTAGGTGTGTGGATGCGTGGGTGTGTAGCTCCAGAGTCCAGCTGGCCTCTGGAGTCCCATAAGGAAGAGCTGATCGCTTAGCATCTCCCACACTCAGTTTGCAGCGTCGCTTTTCGTGGCGATACAGTCACTGTGCCTCAGCAGGAAGGAAGTGGCGCGCGAAGGCATTCTCAGACGGTGGCCTCAAATGAACGAAGAATGCCATAAGACATCTGCACATAAAAAAAATAAATAAAAAAATTGGACAGGATATTATTGCCTGTCAGCAGACACGTTTACATCAAGCTCCGTCCAAGTCTGAGCGACCCGTTAACTCATCAGGTTATGTAAGCAAGGCGCTGAGTAGCCAGCACACCTTGCGTGCGCCTCGCGCCCCGCGCTGGCTATCTGCATGCGTCCATCCTGCTGCCAATCTGCAAGGGCTCAGCGCACAAACAGGAGCCAATGCTGTGATCTGAAGTTCATCCTGTTTTGGTGTGCGTCTGCAACCTTGAAACATGTCTTTTTTTTTTTTTTTTTTCTGGTGAAAACAGACATTTGTTATCGACGGTTGTTTATGGGGAAGACTTCCTGGCAGTTCATTTGTTCATCCGATATTTTTTTTCCTCGTTTTGCCTTTCTTTTCCTCTCCGGTTCAAGTTTCATTGTCATAAATGCAAAGTTCTGTAGTAATTATTGTACATCTAGCATCTTGCCAAATCATAGTGATCATAAGCCATTAGATAGGCTTTCAGATGAGGATTGAAGGCTAAATTTGCATGATTGTAAGGGTAAACTTTGTACAAGAGAGCAGTTTATCACATCCTGTAGGAAAATAAAACAATAAGCGTAAGAAAACACAATCTAATTATGTCTTTGCTTTGTGTAAACATTATCCCACAAAGCTACAATGATCAAGTGAAAAACACAAGCTCTTTTATGTTAAATTTTTTCTGACCCCTCACCCCCAAACAGTGACATACATCTTATCTATGACAAATTCAGCTTTTATTTCAATTCAATTTACCTGTCGTCCCAATTTACAGCTAATTTTGTCTTTTTTTGGAAGCAACTTTCCAAAAGAAGTTGCTTCAATTCAATCATGCACACACTCCATTTCCTTCTAGCAGTCAAACCCTGTGTTAAGTTTGGTTTTCTGTCTAAGGAGTCCCAGCGGCTTGCATCAAGTCGTTGACTTGCAGCATTCACTCCTGGTGGACGAGAACGGAGCAGCGGTGGAGAATAGCTTCGGTTGTGTTGTTGATTTTTAAAACAATCCCTCACACCGAGGATGCATGTAGCGACAGTGGAGAGGAAAAACTCCCCTTTAACAGGAAGAAACCTCCAGTAGAAGCTCAAGCGGCAGCTTGCCAGGACCAACTGGGGGGAATTTGAGAAGACAGAGGAGGGCATATAAAACGAAACTGAAGAACTAATGTAGGATTATTTTTTATGTCCATAAAAGTAAGAAAAAAAAAGGTAAACTTTTCCAATTTGCAGATTATGATCTGAAACACTTTTTACACTTTCACAATTGTGAAGAATAATGTTGGGACTGCAACACAACAGGCTTTTTCAGGTTTTAGGAATACAACATAAGTGAAATTTAGTGTGTGTGGAATTTTAGATATAGTCTTCAAATTGTTTAATAAAGAAAAATCAGTTGTAGAGGAGATAAGTTATAAAAGAACATCCTGATTTACAAGCATCTCAAGAAACACAACTAATCACAATGTGGTAAAAAGTCATTAAAAGTCACAACTGCAAGCCAGGTAAGGAGAACAATATTTAGAGAAGAAGTTCTCTGGACTTGCTCTCCTTCATTGTTCAGGAGACTTGCTTTCAATGAGACATCATGTATAAATAAAGGTAAAAAAAGAAAAAAGAAGAAACAAAATGGTCCATGGCAACTCTTAAGTAGCAGCAGAGATAGAAGTAGGAGGTAGGATAATTTGTTGACAATGAAAACCATTTGTCAAGAGTATCAAGAAGAAAATCATAGTACAAAAAAGCCATAAGAAGTTAAATTTCCATGAGGGGGAAATCAACAAACATGTGGAATAAAATTCTCTGGCAGCGAAAGTCAACCTTGGCTCAGTGTCAAAGACTCTAGACCGGGCCAAGGTTCATGTGGGACACGCAGACCCCTAAACACGGAGTCTCAGCCTACGACGATCAAAGCATACAATAATTGTTAAATAAGCCGAACCAAAGTCCAAACCTAAATCCAACTGAGAATTTGCGGCAAGACTTGAAAATGTTTGTTCGTTGATCCCCTCGATCCAATCTGACAGAACAGGCAAAGATCACGGTCTCATTTATTGTTCTCCTCCCAGTTCACAAAATGTTCTGCCCTGTGTTGGTCTGTCACACAAAGCCCCAATAAAACGTCCTGAAGTTGTGGTTACAAAGTGACCAAATCTGGAAAAGCTCAAGTCGGCGAAGCACTTTAATTCTTCCAATGAAACAGACACCAAGGTATATCCACACTGAATTTTTTCATAACTATCATACGGTGGTGTGGGAATGAGAAGCCCTTCAGTTGGTTTAAAAATAAGAGACATTTTATTTCACTGTAGATTTTTTTTTTCTTCCCAGATTAATGTCTCAAGAATTTTTGGTAACTTGGAAATCAGCAATCGACATTTTCAGCTGTGACGACCTCATTTCCGTTGTTCTGAATACATGTCGTCTTTCTTTTACTTGCCACTTATCGCCCGGTTTTGCGAGTCCCACACTGACTGGACGAATGCTTGGAAGACTGCATGTGCGTCTGAGACGTGTGTGTCGGTGTCCATCTCTCCATGGCAGCGTTCCAGCTTGGCCGAGCCAGTTAGGGGTCTCCGTCTCACATCCCTCTTCAATCAAACACAAACACACACGTCCGGCCAGCGTGGCCCACGCTATCTTTTCCCCTGTCTCCCAGTGCCAGATGCACACACCCTGTACTCTCCCTTCGTTCACCCTCTCCTCCTCCTCTCCCAAGCATTCCTCCTCCTCCTCCTCCTGCCCCGGTTCAGCACCCCTGTGCATCACATTGTCTCCCAGCTCTTCATCTTTCTCCATTTCCTGTGTCTTGCTCCTTGTGCCCCCTGCTCTCTCTCCCCCTCCTCCGTCCTACCCTGCTTCTCTGGGTTCCTCTCTCTCCTCGCGACGTGACTTTTAGCACAGAGAGTGGAGCCGCTGCCAATAAACCGGGGCAGAACTGGCTGAAGATGTGTGCTCGCTGTGGTGTCTATGTACGAGTTTGACTGTGACGCAACCACGCAAGAGCAGACACCTCAAACGCAGACACGGGTGATCTGATCTGTGCTCATTTGTGCTGCTTTTACTATTCTTTTGCATATTAAGGTGAAAGTTGGTGAAATTGGATGTTGTCGTTCCACAGGAGTGTAGACAATAATGTGGGATATCATTGGTTGTTAAAAAAAAGAAAAAAAAAAGGTTTTAGACATTAAGAAAATGTGTACAAAGTTTTTGCAAAGATGTCTGGGAATTTTTACATACTGACAATTTTATACATTTTGTGACGGCCATAATCTTCATGATTAAGAGTTTTGTTCAAAATGACGAAGCTCTCATCAGGAAACAGTTTGCATTTGACTGAAATTATATTTCCTGTTTCTTTTAAAAATTCAGTGTCCATGGAAGGTGCAGGTTGGATTTGCTAAATGCAAAAGAGAAAAAAAAAAAAGCTTCAGTGTAAAATTCACAAGCAAAAACATGAAAAACATGACAGAACTTTGAATTTTTTTTCATGGTTTTGCCAACTTTTGTCAAGGGTGAGCATATTCTCAAAAATATTTAGTAAATGCATTGACATACCTTATATCTGAACTGTCTCAAACTGTTTTGCCAAATAAAAAATAGAAAATACTGCAATTCAGAAAGGAAAGTTGTCAGGGAACTTGTTTGTTATTTTTTTCCTGTCTGTGGAACAACAGGTTCCTCCAGGAGGGGGCCTGCGGAGTGCGCCCACTCACCTGCAGATCATCAGCCATCAGTTGCCGAGGATATGAGGATAATCCTTGAATCTCCCATGGCAGCCAGTCAGGGATGCCTAAACGTTTGCTCCCACTGCCTATTTCCTCTGCCTATTTCCACAGAGCTCCTCCTTGAAACTGCGGTCTCCAGTCGCGCCAACAGACTAGCTGCGGCAGCAGTTAGCAAACACCTGATGGATCTGCCAATCTGCTGAGCTCATCAAACAAACTACTTCTCAGCTGTAAACAGCCTAACAGAGGAGCATTGTTGTGATGATGTGCCAAAGGTGGAGTGTCCAGATGAATAGGAGCTTCTTAAAGAGACGGCGGTCCAATTTCAAGGCGACTAAGCACAAAGTCAGATTTATTTTTAGATTTTTTTGCTAAATACGATATTTTTATAGCAACTGAAGGTAGCATTGTTACTTGGTTGCGCTAAAAAATGATACTTTGTGTCTGGATAATACATAATACCGTCCCTTTAATGACAGAGAGATATGCTGCTGCATATGCTCTGAATGCTCACATTTATGTACTATCCATGCATTTTGGACTGCTGGAGGAAGCTGGAGTACCCAGAGAGAATGAACACATTAAGAGAGAAAATATGCAAACTCAACCTCAGAAAGAGGTTGAGTTTGCAACCTCTTTCACTAGCTGCCAATACACCAATAGCTGCCACATGAGAAACACCAATAGCTGCCACATGAGTATAAAACTGGAAGCACCAGGTTTCCAAAGGAAAAAGCCAAAACACCTAAACCAAAGCATAACAAGCTATGTTTCTCATTATGCTCCTTAAAAACACATAAAGTTTACCATTTACTATAAAGCATAAAGATAATTTTGTAAAACCAACAAAGCTTGATAACATGATATTAACTGCGGTGCAAATAAGTGGCTGTGGCTTATGGAGACCAGATATGGGCCGATCGGCACATGGCTTCAAAGATACTACGCAGAAACTTTAAGAGACTGTTAACGGAACGAAACTGTGACTTTTACCAAACCACGACAAGTGTTTACAATTTGTCTGTGGGCATCGCGCTCCTGCTTTAGCTGAAAAACACTTTGACACTGATCATGGGAATGAAGGAAGAGCCAGATTTGCCTGAAGAGGGAACCAAAGAAGAAGAGAGGGGGGGTGGAGAGAGAGACAAGCTGCAGCTGGTACAGGAAGTTAGGATGATGCCAATGGAGGGCATGAGAGCAATCCACAGACGAGTCTCTCAGGAAATCTCTCCGTTCACACACACAAAATGTTGGAGTGAAGCATGGTTGTCCAGACATGTTTCAGTGTGTGTGTGTGTTTGCAAGTGTTATCGGGAGGTTGAGGACGGGAGAGACAAGACGTCGAGTCATCCCTCTTTCTGTGTTTATGCTCAGTCTAAACAGCAGGCCAGCCACTAAGGCTAATGGGGTTCTAATCTACAGCTGCATGAAACACACACACACACGCAACACATGTTTTCATCACTTGTGGGGACTTCACATTGACTTTCATTAATTTCTACAGCCTAACCCTTACCATAATCCTAACCCTATCCATCATATACCTAACCCCTACCTTAACCTTTATCCTAACCATCACAGACCTAACCACTAACCCAAAAACAACAATTTCCCTCATGGGGACCAAGAAAATGTCCCCACAAGGAGCAATGGTCCCCATAACCCCACATTGTAGACAGAAATAGGTTCCCATAAGGATATGAAAACCTGGTACACGCACACACACACACATCTCATCTTCTTCGTTTCTCAAACAGGCAAGCGACCTCTCTCTGCCACATGTGCTTTTACAACACACTGTCTCCCGATCGCGTAGTCATACACTTTATGTAATGACCTTGGAGTGCATGGAAGTTAGATTATTTACATTACATTCTTCTGGCAGATGGTTTTTCCAAAGTAACTTGGCTTTTTTTGTTTTCACCCACACAGGAAACTATTTGGGGTTCAGTGAGCGTCTTCCTCCAGGATATTAGTAACACATGAACAGAGGGAGAAATTTGATTACAGGCCTAATTTTTAAAACAATTCCCTTTTTCACCTGAGTCACAGTTTTTTTTGTTGTTTTGTTTTGTTTGTTTTTTTCCTTTTTGCATTTGTTAATTGTTTGCGGGCATTAACTTAAATGTAAACAAATGCTTTCATGTAAACCTGCTGATGCAGATTCACAGGCAGTAGGGGGGCGTGGGCTGAGGTAAGATAATTTTATTAATATGGCACATTTTCAGCAATAAGGCAGTTCAAAGTGCTTTACATAAATTAGAAGGAAATGCAAACAAAACCAAAAGAGAGACAAAAAGGTAAAAGTATAAAGCTACATATTGGTCCACCATGTTTAATAAGAATAAGTAGTCCATATAAACCAGTGGTGGTTTCACTGAATTCTTGTTCTGATAAAACTAAATGTTGGTTCTCCATGTTTGATTCTTGTTCTGGGTCGTTATGCAGATGGTACTTTCTAAGTTTGTTCTAGATTTGTACACCAACAGGAGTTTCTCTTGCTCTGATATTAAAAGTACAAAACTTTTTAATGTTGGTCTAAAGTAATAAGTAGCTAAATGCTGATCTGAGGTACTCCACCTTTTCTAAAAGTAGTAAACTACACAGACATACAGGGGAAAGAAATGACGCATCAGAAAAAAATAGGCACACAAAAAAAACAACAGATAAAGGAAGACAGACGCAGACGCGTGTGAAAATAACACCTATGTTTTCTTCTCACCATTGGCGTTCTTACTTCTCCATTCATCTGCTTCCACTGGGTGAAAGTGATGACTCTCTGGGTATTTTATTACCCCTTGTCAAACTTCGCCGAATACTAATGGCTTTTTCTGAGTGTGTGCACTGAGCATTGAGAAGGTAATGTACACCCTGCTCTTAACAGGCCAGTGATTTTCTCTGTTGGGTGACAAAAGGAAACACAGTTCACACACACACGCTCTTTGTCTCAGAGCGCCACTACTACACGGTGGCGTCACCATTATCGGCAGCAGATCCGGAAGTCTCACCTTTGCGCTTTTGTAGCATGCGATGAACACATCGTTCTGCCATGTTCACATAAAGTTTCCCATAAAATGAAAGGTCACATCTTCAGCTCGCAGCGCTTCTGAAGGTCTGTTGTTTTGCATGCCAGTTCGTTCATTTGTTCAAGTTTTTTTTTTCTTCCTCTCCTGGAGACCGGTATTATAAAGGCTTTCTCCGCCCTTCTCTCTAATCTTTGTGTTTGTGCTTGTGTCGTCCTGCCAGCCTTTCCGTCACATCTTCTCCACCGAGACCAAGCGGCTTCGTTCCAGCATGCCTGGTTGCCAAGCTGCTTTGCGATAAATATGAAAAGTTTGTACCACAAAATTTCTGATTGGTTCTGAGTGAGCGTTTCTTGCTCACTCAGAACACATTGGTGCAGAAGATTCACAGAGAAATCTTCAGTAATTTTGTGCAGTCTTAAAACACCAACTGTCGGGAAAATTTGTGTTAGATGTTGACGTGAGGTCAAGAACTACACATTTTTTAGGCGCAATTTATTTGCTAATTCAATTTTTCTTAACAAATATTTGTTCTGTAAAAACAGATTTATTCACCTGAGCAGTGTATCTCTGAAGCTCCTCCAGAGTTACCATCGGTCTCTTGGTTGCTTTTCTAATAAATGCTGTTCTTGTGTTTGTAGGTTTGCAGTTTTGACATTTTTTATCAATTTTGGGAAGATTGATGGAACAGTGAACTGTGAAATGTTCAAATGTTGGTGGCTAACGTTTATGTGAACATGCTAAACCAGTAGGTCTGCTGCAAAGCCTGTGCAATTTTCTCTATAAATGTGGAACTAAATTGAATGACTTGCAAGTTGTTTAAGGCCGCACCTTAAACTCGTCAGGTGTTCTTCAAAAATATTCACCGCATGGGGAGAAAGCGAGAGATGTCCCACTAAACCTTCACATTTAAAATGAGGGTGTAGAGAAAATCACTTTGCAAACAACTCATTTGAAAGAAAAGAAAATGATGTAGACACTGTTCTAGAACCGAAGGGAATTGTGCAACATGAGAAAAGGGGCATGAGTGCCTACTTTAATCACTTCTGTTTTCAGTTCTTTATTTGCATGCCGTTGCTTGACACAGCTACAGTATCACCAGACACCAACACTGTGCTTTAGCTGAAAGAAACAGGATGGGTGGATTCGTCAGAGCAGGTGCCCGCATGTTAGTCAATCGGCAGGCAGGAAGTTGCACTGGCACAGACACCAAAACACACGCTTCACCCACGACATACACCCAAATTCGTCATCCTGGCCTCTTCAGCGGCTGAAGCAACACTTCCTCCTCCTGCATCTCCTGACCCTTTTCTCACACCTCCTTCACCATTCCCCAAATACGAATCAATATTTTTCAATTGCAAAACCGCGCGACATTGCTTGAGATGAAACTGCGTCACTCGGAATTGACTTCCCTTTAGACAAGCTGCTAGCTCTCTCGCATTTGTTTGCTGGTCCAGGTAGACTGACTAGTTGTGTGTCTATCTCTATTAACTTTTACTAGTTAATTTTGGTTTTCAATGTAACTTCTTCCTAAATGACACAAAGTAAATAAAATAAAAATAAAAAATACAGCCACTATCCAGATGACTGTTACAAACAAGACGGTGAAGCAAGAAATGTTCCTAAATTTCCCAAGATCGTTTTGCCTCAGTGACACAAAAAAAGAGGCCATATTTGCAGCAATGCTTACACAGCAAGCTCTGCCTCCAGTAGCTCAGTGAGACTTCTAACAATGTATTGAATTACGACCGATGTGTGAAAGAAATGTCATGATCAGAGCTCAGCTGGAGAGTCCCTGCATGAGGTTTACGCTCACTGCCTTCATGGTTTCATTTAGAGGCTGCGGAGTTGCCTCTAAGTGGCTGGCATTTTGACAGGAAGTTTAACAAAAGCCTATTGTAATACTTTATTTATGACATTAACCAGCAGCAGTGGCAAATTGTGGCAGGTTGCCTTTTTGCAGCAATTCTAAAAAAAAGGTCGAGTTGCGGTTTGAATCAGAGTGGCATTTACCTGAGATAAATGGGTGACTTGTGGTAAGCTGCTTCACCATGAGTGGTAAACCACTTTCAATCAGTAGCATCAGATCTACCCGAATTAGTGAATTGGTACGGTTTGTGACACTGAAGCTCAGACTTTGGTTAATCAAAGTTAGTTCATTATTTTACAACGGAGGAGAAGGGGGGGGCTTTCTGTTTTCACATATGGCTGTAATGGTTTGGTTAGCTTTATTCAACTTTGTTTATTTAACATCTAACACTTATTTTACCAGTGAGTCAGTAGAGATAAAATATCTTTAATAAGCAGCACACTGATACACTGCACTTCACAGTAGAGAATAAAAACACAACTTCCTACAAGCAACAAAAATTTATTTAAAGAGGAGATATTATGTATTTTTCAGCCATCTTCTAGCATAATGAAGTCACTATGTTACTTTCAGTTGTTGTGAAGATGCTATATTTCTATTTCTATAACTTGAAAATGACATATTTCAAATTATTATGTATGAAAAATAACTTGACTTTGACACCTTGAAATTGGGTTACTGTCTCTTTAAGAAGCTGCTGCTCTTTTCAACACTTCATCGCAAAACCTTGCTTCTCATTGTGCCATTTACAACCGTTCTTAGAAACGTCAAACTGAGAACTAGTTCGTATGACGAGCTCGGCAGACTCGCAGCTCCAACAGGAGTTTGCTAATTGCTGCTGCCGCTAGTCCAGAAGAGCTGTGTGTGGGAGATGTGCAAGAAACAAAACAGTACTCCATGTTTTTGATAAATGAATGGCATTAAAACATAATATAAAGCTAAAAAAAGAAAAAGTTGATTTTACCTAACACCTCGCCTTTAACACCGGTGACCTTTCACCATCTTCACTGCATGTTCAGATGAGAAACCATAACATTTCCAAACAGCCTTTCAGTTAAAACACATGAATGTTCTGTACACGTCAGAAAAAAACAAGCCTGCACTCATTTTGTCCACATCCTTGCCAAACCAAATTGCCCATACAAAAAAAACAACAAAAAAAAGTTACCATTGCATTCCTTCCTTATTGTTATGGAGGCAAAAGAAATCCTTCCCAACTTTATTTAAAAAAAAAACATGAATTTCCTTCCACATCATCCAACATGCTCTACATCCTAACACTCAACCATCTTCAAATGCTTTTCTTGCCAAACCCAAAACCTTTTTATTTCTTTCTTTCTTATTTCTTTTTTTTTTTTTGCAATGCCACATCATTGACCAAAGCAGGTGAACTAGGTCGGTCGGCTATCGGGACAAAGAAACAACTTGGACTCGTTACCCGACACATTCTTGGCCACAGCAGCTCAGCTGCAGTATATCTCCGCATTTTTCACCCTGTCAAAAGTGGAACCAGCCATAACACCAGAACATCACCATGGGAGTAGGGTTGGGAAACAAATTCACAGAAACAAGGAGAGGAAGAGAGTACCATATGTGGGTGAGGAGCATGTTCTCATGCAGGCTGTTTTTCTTTTGTTTCAGCTGCGCGGCCCCACCTTAAACGAGGAGCAGGGGAGCTCACTGGATAGAGGACGAGAGGGGAGAGGTAGATGGGAATTCATTGAAGGATTGGGCATGATGTGCTCTGGGCAGTCCCCGACCCAGCTGTTTTCCATTCAGTGGGAGTCGAGGCAGTGAAATGTAGCAGGGGTGGGTCATGCACACAGAAAGGAGAAGAGGCGAAGAGGAGGATGGGGAGTGTGACAGCAAAACATGGTGTGAGACACTCGGTGTAAAGGTCACGATGATGGGTAGATTGCTCCGTGTGTCTGCCTCCCTTTCTCTGTATCTCGGTGTTTTGGTCTGAGTGTGTTTAAAAGTTGAGCCACTCCCTCTGAAACAACGCTTGTTGTGCTGAAGAATGATCTTGAGGAATTCATTGACGGGCTAGATTTTTAATAACAATCGGTTACTGTTTGTTGGCGTGCGGTCAGAAGACGAAAGACTGTTTCAGAGTCTTGGAGCTAATAAGCTGTAGACGTGATTTTTGGGTCAATTTGTTCTTTTGTCAATACGTTCCTCTGCTTCACGCCAAGCTGTTGCCGTTTTCTTCGATTAATTTTTGCTTCTTACCAGCTGCGCTTCCACTGACCAGATAACTGGGCAAATTGGAATTCTGAAAATCAATTAGCTTAATGGAGATTAGAAAAAAACCTCACATCTTTGCGCTACATTCGGGTGGTTTTTCAGATGTATCTAAACAAAGGTGTTTCGCAAAACCGCAACCAAAACATTTATTTCACACCAGTTTTTTCGCAACACATGTGAGTCTTGTGAGCAACGACTGGATGTTAAAAACGGAAACGTCAAAGAAGACGACAGAAAGCGATAGGAGGATGATGGTAATGCATGTTTTTAAATGACTTATCGCATGGACAAACATGTTCACGTGTGATTTTAACTGTGTTTAGTGGAACTAACACAATTTCAAAGTTGTGTTTTTTCAAAATCAGCAGAACACTGACAAAGATTCGCGCACATTGGTTAATGGAAACGCAACTGCTGGTGAACAAACCATTTCATACCCATGAACTTTTCAGATTAAATTACGTGATTTGTACTGAAAGTGCTCAAATTTTGTATAGAGTGGCAAAAGGGGGGGACTTTGCAGGATTTCCTTTTGTAAAATTTGTTGTACTGACCCTGAGCTTCTGTGGGAAAATAAGCCAAATAATGATACCGTAGAATTTTAAGAGTGCCCCTGAGTTTCCCCACCATCTGCTTAGAAGGGAAAAAATTTTACTTGTGTTACTCTTTTCTGCACATCTGCTACTCTATCATATAGAACCTTGACTGCTTCTCCATTAGGAAGCAATAAATTCTTTGCCGTTTCTGAAATTCCACCCCTTGTCTACATATTTGGCCCATTTTTGTTGACAAATCGGTTTCAATGTTCTGGACTCTTTTTCTACATGTGTTTGTTGTCAGATTTGAGGATTTTTTTTTAACCAAGTACATGACAATATAACTCTATTTTCTGTTTGATATCCTTTAGATATTCTGCTAGAAGGGCAGAAATGTTCTCCACTGCCCCTTGTGGCAGAGTCGGTTATGACAGTTTGGTTGTTTTTCATTGTAAATAGAAAATCTTATTTGGTTGGCCTCTACATCTTTTGACCTGCAGATTTAAAAAGATGTGCTTTAGCTACAACTCCTGGCTCATCACAAGCTCTCATCTCCACTTGGATAAGATTTCGACAAAAGGAACGTAGTTTTGTCTAACCATTGCTGGTCTCATCATATGAGGCTCAAACCAACTACATTTGACATGTTTTTGTATTTTACCATCAGTTGTTCTAATATTTGTACGTTTTGAAAGGTGTAGCGCTAACCAAAAGCAGCAGCTTAAACTTCGGTCTCAAATGCAGTTAGCAGAACAATAAATAGGTTCCATCCATCCAACCCTTCTCCATATCCAAGGAACACAATGGACAGGATGCAAGTCCATCGCAGGGCAAATGAGGCCCAAATCAGATTTTTGGGGGGTCAAGTGTAAACAATGAGATCTGGCCCATATCAGTGGTGGGACAGTGAGATGTTGCACTTAACCCTCCCAGGGTCAGTCGTAAGAGACGGGCTCCATTAGGTTCCGTAGGCTTTTATCCTGTGCGCGGTCTGGTGGGGTCGCACTGACACCATGTGCGCTTTTACAAGATTTATTTTTATTGTGTGGTTTTGGGAACTGATGGTCTAACGGGAATAATAATAATAATAAAATATTAACAAAACTAGAGTCAATAAATTAAACCTCAAGGCAGCTTAAAACAACCCAGACCTGACATCTCAAGGATAAAGACCTTGAAGTTTAGAATTAGATTTTCAGTCCCATCCTGTGGTACAGCCATCTATAGCATGTTGTACCCATACTCTGGCTCCATCGCATTTAATCCTTCATTCTCATCCCATTCTCCTACCAGTTTTCTCTCTCTCTCTCCAGCTTGTTTACAGTTTTAGCTCTCAAATTAATTTATTAATTATATTAACTTGCATTCCTGTCTTTGAGTTGAATGTTTTGTTTTTTTCCCTTGTACTTCCTATGTAATGTGCTGTCTTGTTTTCACCCAGTCACTGACAACCTGCACACAGACAACCTGCAAAAGTCACAGAGTGAAGCATGCAGGCATAATAATGGGATATTGAGTGGAAGGAAAAAGTGCGGTAGAAAATGTACACAACCAACAGGACAAACAACATCAGCAGTAGATGTGAGAGAACTGTGAAGCGCCGTCCACTTCTGTAAATTTTGCGCTTGATTTGGAAAGTTTTGGAAGTCCTCGAAGCCTGGGGGAAGAATGAAGAGGAACAGAATCCAAGTTGCTTGAGGTGTAGCATGAAGTTTCCAAAGTCAGGTGATGATTTGAGGAACCATGTCATCTTCTGGTGGTGATCCACTGTTTTTGTTTTTATCTAGTAAAAAGTCGCCGCATCCAGGAGTTTTTATAGCGCTTTATGTTTCCCTCTACTGAAAATAGCTTTAAGGTGATGGGTTTTTTGTTTGTTTGTTGTTTTCATCTCCCAACAGGAATAGGCAACCGTTGCCCAAAGACGTCACTGAGCTTGACTGGTTAGACTGGATTGACTTGACCAAAACCCCACAGAGAATCTGGACTATTGTCAAGAAGAACAAGGGAGACAACAGACACAATAATGCAAACGAAAGTTCATGGACACAAAAATGTTCTGTATTAATATTTGTCTTTATGTTGTACTTGTAAAATCTTCTAAGAAACTAAAGAGAAAGGGATTTACATTTTATTTAAGTTCATTTTCCACAAGATGACTGAAATAACACAAAGTTTTAGATAAGAAAAGGTCATTTAATCTCACATCAGGATCACTCAGCAAGTGTCACTTGCTGAGTGACATACTATGTTATATTTTGAAATATAAAATATTTCAAAATATTTTATGTTTTGAAACAGAAGTCCGTGCTGCTGTTACTAGGGATGCACGTTATTTGGATGCTAACATTGGCAATGGCTGATATTAATCTGTTTTTAATATAAAAATATAATATATTTTTATATTAAATGAATTATTATAAATCTGTTTTTAACATAAAAACAGATTAATAACAGATTAATCTGTTTTTGATATGAAAACAGATTAATATTGAACTGATATTGGTATCAGGTCAATACATAAACCTGGCCCGATATTATTAACCGATATTTATCTTCATCTTGTTGCCATTTGTTTCTGTGGAGGTGGAGAAGTGGAGGCTTGTCATGTGGTGTTTGTTTGGTCATTTGACAGTGATGGTGATGCAGCAAAGGATTGTGGGAAGTTTAATTGAAGCAAGAAGCAGTGGTAAAGTCAGCATTTTGGTTGTTTTTTTTTTCAAGGTGTTAAAAAGGAAGAAAATGTATATAATATTGATAAATATTAATTATCAACTATGACAGCGATATTAATGTCGGATATTGATATCGGCTCACATTTTCATATGGGTGCATCTGTATTTTCTAAATTTTATTCAATTCAGTTTTATTTATACAGATCCAGTTCACAACTGTCATCTTGAGGCTCACATTTCTGGATCCTTTTTGAAGTTCTTTAATTTGCTGTTAAAATCTTTCACTGCTCTTCCTGCTCCATCGGGTCCTTAATGCGCCTTAAACCAAACGTAAACTTTCACTGTAGTTGCTCCGAAGTTGTTAAATGATCTGCTCTGCATGTCAAAGAAACTTGTTTCTACTTTTGAGTTTAAAAATCTTAAAATATATTTACTTGCTGAGGCTTTTGGGACATTTGGAAGAGGTCGGCTCTATTTTTAAAGTGTCTTTTGTTTCATTTTATCGTTCTCACATGCACAGCACTTTGGGGACCTTTGCTTATTTTAAAACGCTTTATCAGTAAAGCTATTAGCACGTCTGGTCATTTGTAGTTTTGTTCCCCAATTCATCCACTTAGTCACGTACTGAGAAAATCACGATGCAAGCTTTTAAAAATCTCCATGAAACAGCAAATTATTTGCATGCACAACACAAATTTAGAAATCATTTAAAATATGTCTATGCAGCTGCCATGGCTCAAAGACTTTTACTGTGTGTTGCTTCCCCTTTTTAAAATTATTTGCTTTCATTTATATTTATATTTTTTTGCATTGTGTAGAGTCATTGAACCATTGTCCGTCATTTCATGTCTTTGATTGGCGGGAGAATAAATGTGCACAGGGTTTAGAAAAAACAAACTTAAAGCTCAAAGCACAACGTGAAAGAGGAAGAATGCCAGTATGAGTGAAGCACCAAATCGATATGCCTCGTCTCGTCTCGATTCTGATTCTTTCATCCTCGCCGAAGGAGCTAAAGTGAAAATTCACATGACAGCGAAACAAGAAAAAAATAATTTAAAAAATCCAAAGGTCAAAATTTGTCTACTTCTGACATGCCAAGAATAATTATGAGAAATGAAAGTGATTATGACTTCACACTGTAAGTTGTAAAAGGAGACGTCGGGAAAACGTTTGCTCCCAGAGAGCTAGAAATAAAACAACACAATGCAAAACGAGAATAAAAACATCAGAAATTGATCTTTAAGTCTGCTTGCATGTGTAGTATAAAACTGCAAACTTAAATGTCATTTTTATATATTAAACCAACACACACACACACACACACACACACAACAATTGCTTTTGAAGTGGAAGGAATGTGATTTATTTTACAAATAAAATTCTGAAGCTTGCAGAATGCATTTGCATTCAGCCACCCCAACCCCTACCCCCCACATCCCGACTCCACAGCATAATCCATCTACAACCGTAAAACACACCTGCAATTCTTTGTGTTTCTTCCAGCTTTGCACATCTAGAGACTAAGCAATCAATTGCATCATAAATAGTTCTTTTATTTTGGATAATCAAAATATCTTCCAGTTCTAGTGTGGAGTGTAATTTACAAACTTAAAGTTTATTGGTCTATGAGAGACCAAACTTCCAATGTGATCAATATATTACATGAAAATGGTATCAAAACAACAATTTGGTCGTTTATAGACCTGCTACGGACTGATGTTTTTGTCCATTGCTTTTCCAAAGCTTCAGTCAGGCTGGATGGATGAACAGCATCTGTGTGTCTAACCTGTTAAACTTTTCCACAGATTAGTTCAGAGTCCAGGTTTGATTCTAAACCAGTTCTAAACCTGGACTCTGAACTCCGCTTGAACTGTTCTGTAGCAGCTGCGGCTGGATGTTTGCGGGTTAGCGTTTGGATCCTGATGGAAAGTAAACACTGGCACCAAGCTCAAGTCTTAACAGATTCTCTTCCAGGTTTGGACCGAGTTTAGTTCCGTTCAAATTCCTGTCAACTCTGACCAGGAGAAAAACTTCTCCTCACAACACAACCCTACCAACAACATCAGAATATTTTACAACGATGGTGCAGTTTCAGTTTTTTTGTTTGTTTGTTTGTTTTGTTCTTTTTTTTTTCTACGCGTAGCACTTTGGATTTTTGTCAAAAATTTCCATTTTGGTCTCATCTGACCAGAAGCACCTTCCTCCACATTTTTGCTGTGGTTTCAAGCTGCTTCTATAATTAACACTCTCCTTGCCTGGTTTCTCAGTTTAGACACTGTAGATGTCCACAGTTATATCCCTCAGCTGTCTGGTTTTCACCCTTGGTCTGTAAAAATGCTCTCTGACAAAACTCAGAAAAAGAACCTTCACATCACAGATATAGCAATAATAAATATAAACTACAACACAGGTGGGTTTAATTTACTAATCAGTTAAATTTTGAATGCTATGCATGTGCATGTTGTAAGAATTGATCGGACTTAGTTGCACATCTCTTGGATCGTGAGTCTGATATACATGGATTCATTTGCTGTTATGCTTGAATTTCCCCCTTTCTATTCTATTTCTAGTCTTTATTCTATTCTATTCAACTAGTTGCACTGAACGTTATTCATTGGTGTCAAAGTAATGGGGGAAAAATCCAAATGCACACCTGACTTTTCACATTGTAAAAAAATCATAAATCTTTACACTTTGCAAAATTCTGTTTTGTTCTATTCCACCAGTATGATAACTCTATGAATGTGTATGTTATATTCTTAACGGGGCAGTATTGTGTATTTTTCAGGCATTTTATAGTACAATCAAGTAACTATATTACTGTCAGTTGTTATAAAAATGCTTTATATATCAAATATTACTTTATTATTAACTTTAATGACTTCAAATTGGGCGTCTGTCTCTTTAAAACCTCCAGATGTTTTCTGAAACTCCGCCTCCAGGAAGTCATCACAACATGGCTCCTCTATTAACCCGTTAACAACATTTGTACCATTGTTTCATTGAGAAGAAGATCGTATAGTGAGCTTGTCAGATGCACAGTTCTCCCAGGTGTTTGCTAACTGCTGCAGGCTAGTCTGTAGGAGCTGAGTGGAGGAGTCGCAAGGGAGGACTGCTCTGTGTGAAGCCCGGTCCAGCCAGGCCTTTTTGCACAGCTGAATGGTTGGCATGAGAGGTTAAAAGATTTCTCAAACATGCATAAAAGAATCAAGGCAACACTCCAGATGTGTTTTTGATGAGAGAATAACATTATAACACGATGTAAAGCTTAAAAACAGTCAATTATACATGATACTGCACCTTTAAATTTCTGTATATTCTCTAAAGTTTCATCAGTTCCACTAAAGGCGACATTTTAAACGCTCCATGTGCAACTGTAAGCAAACACGAGACATTTTCAATCAAACCTGACAACAAATTACTGCTTTTTTGTTTTTAACCGTATATATTGTTGATACCAGAGGATAGATACAGCGTGTGGCAGAGGGCAACAGAGGCTCAAGATGCTGGTGGAGATCACTAAAACCTGGCACTCATCCTTTGTGGCCCACTGTGGGAAACCCAACCCCTGAGACCTTTGACATTTAATACGGTGCCTCCGAGTGGCAGAGAAGCTTGAGAGCAGGGTGGTGGTAGGCCAGCTGCCAAAAGCCTCCTGCGTTCTCAGTATGACCAGCGGGCACCGTGGTTTCTGGCAGGCTGTGAGCTTCGAAATACTGCACTTGCTTTTTGCTCTCAGCCAAACACATGGCTTTTCTCGCTCAGAGAGGGGATCATCACCAACGTTTTAATGTCTTGGTTTTGGATCACAGTCATGTGGACTCTATCCTGGAGTGAGACACAGACAGAATTGTGTAGGAAACATAAATTAGTGCCCTATTGCTTTAAATAAACAGGCCAAACTGGAATGTTTTGCAAAAAAAAAAAAAATTCATACCCTTAGAACCTTCTTTCTTACCTTTAGTCTCATTACAAACACAAGCTTTTAATAACTAGATTTTATGTGATTGAGCACAGTGTGAATGGAAAAAAAAAGAGAGAAGAAGACGGTTCCATGGTTTTCCATGTTTTTTTTTCACAAATACAAATCTGAAACGTCTGGTGTACGTTTGTGTTTGGCCTCCCGGGTCGAGACTTTTCGGAAAATGTTTATTAATTACATTTATTAGCTGAAAAAAATTCAGGCTGCAAGTCTTGGTGTGTTGTGTGCCTCCCATCTGTGCGCTTCGAGAGACTAAAATGTCTGATCATTCTTACTTTCAGTTCAGAAAAATGAACTGCATCTGGAAACGTTAATTATTCAAGTTTACCCACGGTCTGGGGGGTCCCAATAAATTTTTTATTTTTTTTTTTTTTTTACCTATGCCCTGCTAAAAGTTTTACTGGCCTGGTCTGGCCACCCTTATGAAATGTTTTTTGGGAGAGTCACAGCCTAAAGGTCCCTGTGTTTAGCTCCATTCACATTACCATAATCTCTGTCAAGGAAAGCATTATCCTCCACAGAATGATGCTGTCACCCCCATGTTTCACCATGGCGATGATGTTTCCAGAGCAATGTTCAGTGTTGATTTTCCTCCATATGTATAGCATTTTGAACGTGAGCTCCTCTGACCAGAACAACTTCTTCCACGTTTGCTGTTACACAAGTGTTCAAAATTAAAGATAAATGTTGAACAGGACTCCTTATGAATCACTTTCAACAGTTCTATTTTTGGGGAGTTTTTTGCCACTAGTCAATAGATTACAGAATTGCAAGTTGTGCCCTGTCTTGTGTCGTATTAAAATCTCAATACATTGAAGTTTAAAACTTTAAGGTGCTAAACTCTCAAAAGTTCAGGAACTGAGAATACTTTTGTAAGTTCTGATTTAAAACAAACAAAAAAACTCTCACTGTTTAACATTTTGCAATCTAGGAGCGAAGCTAATACTGCTCTCTGCCTGAGGACCCACTTGACCCTGCACACATATGTCGCTTTAAACACGTCTCATTCTGTGCATGTGCAAATTCTACCGTTAAAGTGATTTATTCGGACAGCCAAACAAAAAAAAGAAAGAAGAAAAAAGAAAATGAGAAACTTTGCAGCCAGCAGCATTCCTGCTGGCATTTGTAGTCAAAGGGGGGGGGGGGGCGTCTGCACTCCAAGTTAGGGAAACAGCATTAAGTGAGACATGTGATGGATGTCAAACGTTTCGTTGTGTTTTCACCCACCGGCGGAACAGCATACAGTTTGGGGCTGGGGAGCTTCAGGGGGGGCTGGGGGGGGGGGTGGGGGATGTCTGTCATTACACCCAGTGAATATGATCTCTCAGGGAAGCACCTCCAGTTCATGAATGCCGATGATTTACAGCACCTGAGAGAAGAAATGCTAATTTGTTTAACGTCGAGACGTGATTTGTGGCTTGTTGCCTGATTCATATCAAACATCTGGAAGGCACCGTGATTTCTTATGTGCTGGTGATAATGGGGTGATTTTTTTTTTACACAGTGTGCGTGCATGTGTGTGTGTATGTGTGTGTGCTTGCCTGGAGGGTTTTTGTTCCTGCTGACAGAGTAATGGATCTGCTCATTGTTGCATGTGGACTTGGTGTGATGTATGAGATTCATTTGAAATTCTTTGTCCTAAATGAGGCACTCACATGTCTCCATATGGGAGATTATGAACTGGAAGGGCAGCGCTCTCCCGGAAAATGAACTGAAGTAGCTCATACTTGCGGTCATCATCGCACTCAAATGGGATTTATTGTGTTTTTTTTTTTGCCTCATATTTTTCTATTAATGAAAAACTCATTTCATGGGCAATCAACGTGGCTTCGAATATAAATGTTTAGAATTACTATAAATCAAAGTAGCAAAAAGAAATGGAGAAAAATATATTGAAATTATTCGCACATTAGAAACGTATACAGGGATTTTTTTTAATGTATATTCAAAACAAAAGCAGAAATCGACTCTAAAGTCCATTACGCAATTTGTTTTATTGCCAAGTTGATTTGGAGTATATCTGCAAAACAAACAAACAGAAAAAAAGACATTTTTCACATTGGCTTTTAAAAAAATAAAAGCCTTATCAACAACAACAAAAATCATCAATACGTCATTATAAAATGAATTTCTTATAAAAACCCACAATTAAATTTACACGGAAAAAGAAAAAAAAATAGCTATAAAACATTTCGACATGCAATAAATACATTCATTTCATGAAAGCAAGATAAGATCAATATTGACACAAAAAAAGGCAGAATGTGTGTGTTTTTTTTTTCTTTGAAATACTGTTTGGTTTAAAGTATTGCTTTTAATTGTAACCACTGCAAAAACAAAACAAAAAAAAGAAAGAAAAAGAAAGGATTGGAGTCTGCTCATGTTTTATGAAGTTCTGCTGCAATCAGATCCGTTTTGAGGTCCTGAAAAATCCCATTTCCACTGTAAAATGTTGATGTTCACTTCAAGTTCTGCACTTTTCCAACTGTTTCCAACAACTGCTGTCCGCAAGTCACTTTGTGCTGCTGCTGAACTTTTGCGTCCCCCTTAAGACTCAACGTGAGCTTCATCAGATTGTAATCGACTATATGAACGCGTAAAATATGTTTTTATTCAGAACCAAAGTAGATGCCTTCTGCATGAGGACCATTGAGGCTTTTGTTGGAATGGAATCTGTCACTGGTGTGGGTTTTTCTTTAAAAATGACTTTCTCAACTAGGAGCGACACTCCAAACGGAGCAGGGCAACCTAATTAAATCTGACCTAATCTGGTGCAACCGTCTGCCAGCCAGCTGTGTGTGTGTGTGCATGTTTGAGATTTAAAAATGCTCCAATTTCTGACTCTTTTTTTTCCATCTTTTCTCTTTGTCTTAAAAGAGTCAATCTTATGTTTTTTTCTGCATTTAACGCAGCTGAGCAGATGTAAAGTGACATGCGAACAGAAACCCTTGCACTATCCGGGCTACAAAGGCACACACTGCAGGGTAATCATCTCGGAAGACACGATGACGTGAGCAATCATTTCAAAAACTTGACAAGCATTGCTGCAATCAGCGACACAACGGCAAAAATCGTCAGCTTAAAAGCAGCCACGGCTATCGAGTGCAAGCTGTTTGTTTTTTGTTTTTTTCCCTCCTCTGTTTCTGCTTCTTTTTTACTCTCAACTTTTCTTCTTTTTTCTTGTTCTCTCTCCATCTCCAACGCATGACTTGGCTGGTGCAACCAAGGCGCGACTCAATTGTGCAATTTCAAACATGTTTACTTTACTGGCATCTTTCTGAGCATATTTTCCCCCTGAACATTTCCCCTTGCATTATTCTGCATTTCCTCTACAACGGCACACTGTCTTTAATCTTCCCTTTACCACACCGTCTCTTGGTTTAAAATCTGAATATAATAATAGTGTCGGAAACTTTTTTGTTTTGTTTTATTTTTTTTTTTTTGGCCCATCGGTTTGCACTTTCTTCAAACACGCATCAAAGCTCATTTTAGAAAGGGGGTGGGGGGACTGAGAAGAAAAAGAAAGTAGCTCTTCACATAAACATTTAGACAACAGTCATCTTCTGCATGAAAAACAGCTGGAAGTTAAGCAAGTTAACGGGAGAGGAGGAGCGCAGAGCGAGGTGAAGAGGGGAGCTGTGCTCCGTCAGGGTAAAAGGGCAGCGCAGCCAAGCTGTGCACCGGTGGGAGGAAGGGGAGGGAGTAGAGCCAGAGGGAGGGTGGTTGTGGGACTTCTTGGGAAAGCTCTAAAGGCTTAATAAAGTTTTTGAAAAATATCACAATGCGGCGATTTCTTTTTTTTTTTTTTTTGCCTAAGAAAAGTGCAGTTTGGGGGGAAATAAATAGAAAGCAGCTGCTGCTTGTAATAAAAAAAAAGTACTGTTCCTCGTGCTTCTGAGCAGCGGGACAGTTGAGACCTGTAGGTGGACAGGTGCAGCAAGTGAATATGTCAGATAACAGATCATTTGCTAATTAAGGCAGGAGAATATCTGTTAAGACTATAAGACAGTATTATGAATACAGCAAGACTTCAGCATAAATTTAAAAAAAGGGATTTTTTTAAAGGTTTTAAATATTAGCTAGAAAAATACTGTTTTTGTTTGTGAATATAGTGTTCAATATAACAATCTTACTTTGTTTTGATAAAGCCTAGATTTTTTATGTAGCTAAACTTAAGATGTTGGTTCAGTCAACTATTGAGTGGACTTTCCTGCATAGGATATTAAGGCTGATTAATGGACTGTATTATCAATTAATATATTAAATTAAATATTAAGTAAAAAAAAAAAATCTTAGTTCTGACATGAATTTCTGCATTGGGGCAAGAATGTGAGTTTGTTTTTGTCTGTAGCCTAACCTAGCTAGTTATTGCAGTTAGGGCTACAGTAAGGCGTTCTAGCTAACTGAGTTTCTTATCCCTGATGCTAAAGATGTCACTGCTAATGGACAGCACATTCTAGTCTAGCTTTATGCCACCTTCTCTGAGTGCATTTAAAAATGTTGTGTCAAGCTTTAGCTAGCTCAGTGACACCACTGATACTAAAGTCAGTTTGCTAGCAGAGTTTCTGAATCCTGTAGCAGTTGATGAAGAGTTAAGGTCATAGAGGAAATGTTTACATGCTACATTGTTTAATAAATGCTAAAGCTAACAGCCGGTTTCAGGAGTGTGCATTTAGGCATAAATTCATTTAGAAACTAACAAAAGTGCCATGATATGCCAGATAAAAGAAGACCTTTACTATAACGCCAAATTAGTCAGAGGCCTAGCTTTAACTGTGAAACCTAAGTTTCACAGTTTGACATGTGAAAGTCATAAAATTTGTACTTTAGTTTTGCTTTTACTTCTGTCATGTCTGCTAAGTGCTTTAGTCTTTTTGGCAAATGCTGTAAAATCTAATAAAAGTTAAACAGCGGTAGGAGAACAGGACAACTCTGCTTGTCAGTCACATAATCTTTTCCTGTTCTGCTGGTGGAGAAACACTTTCTTTTACAAAAACTGGCAAAGAGCCCTCTAAATATGCCCCCCCCTTTAATTTTTTTTTCTATTTTATATAACTACAAATCAGTTTTTAAGAACCTATTAAATAAATTTCAGACTATCTTAATCTAAACATTTATGGTGGCCATGAGAGGCTTTTTGTGTTGGTTTGTCATCTAAATAACATTAACGAAGGCAAATGGCATAAAATCCCTTGGGGCTACACCAGTAAATTGAAACAAGGCTCCAATAATTTGACTGTGACTAAATTAGACAGCCACAGAGAAAAAGAAACACGCCGACTTTTTTATTACTTATTTACATTTTACTTTCGGAACCACATGAAATAATTTACAGTGACATGCTGAAGCTCTTTCACCCCACTTGAACTCTTTTTTTTTTTGTCAGGTTACAACCGCAACATTGTATGTACTTAATTGAGATTTCATCCGACAGATTTACCCAAAGTAGTGAATAATTGCGAAGTAAAAGGGTAAAATGCACAAAGTCTATAAACATCCAAAAATGAAAATCCAAAAAGTGTGGAGTGCATTTGTATTTAGCTACTTAATTCTAAGTAGAATACATTTAAACTATGTTAGGGGGCTACTTTCATAATTTTAATTTATTTTCTGATGAAACACCAACAACTGGGCAAGTAAGCAACCTTAAATATAAACCCTAAAATACAATGAAGCAGCTTAGATGAAAACATTCAAGTGTTAAACTGGCCCAGTCCATACAAAAACCCTTGTTGAGGATAACAATACAAGAAATCAGTTATGCAAAGGCTTTGCAAACAAAGAATTAGCTAGTTTGCAAAAATTATATCAAAAATGAATAAAAATGCACGGCACACTTTTCAGATTATTTGTAAATAAAAAATGGAAACCTATGACCTTCTTTACCCCACTTTATAGTTATGCACTTCAACAAGATGCACCCAAGTTTGCGGTTGTAGCGCAACAAAACATGACATTGTCTGCAAAGATTAGTAGGGTAACATCTCAGATACAAACAGCATCCCTAAATATATATTTATCACCCTCAAGTCACGGTCACTGTGCAGCTCCTAAAGCACACACCCACAGTGACACTGAGCAGAAGTTTTATTCCCAAAGAGCAAATAAGAGGAAGGAACAGAGACGATACAGTTCTCTGCTCTTCTGAATCCAGGGCTTCAGAAGTACGAACAGGCTTTTCATACTGAGACAATGGCTCACGTCCACCCCGCTGCGCTCTCCCAGCTTCTCTCCCTCCCCATATCTGCTTGCGAGCAGAAACACACGGCACATCCTGCTCAGCGCCGCTCACCAGCCAAAAGTTCACTTCCTGCTCCTCGGCTCTTCTCCTTCACAGCAAAAAAAAAAGAAAACTAAATCTATTCCCAGGACACGCACTAACACAGCTCATCTTACACCCAGATAACGCGGTGACAGACAAACAGACAAGTAAATATTTCCCCTGCCCTATAGATGCTCTGCCAACGTACGCTGCTGCACACGTTAAAGCAGATGAAGAGAATTTCAAAGAGTGCATACTGTAAAAAATAAAAAAAAACAAGAAAAAAAAAACCATTCAAGCATTATCTTTCCGTTTCCGCTCAGCGCAGATTTGAAGTGGAAACGTATCGTGTTATTTTGGTGGTGCTGGCAAGGAGTTGGATTTTCACTTGAGCCAGTGAATGAGAGAGAGCAAAGGAGCCTCGAATTCCCACGACTCACATCCGCTTGTTCCTACATTTTACGACACATGCACTTGTTTATGGAGCGTGTTTTTTTTCTACCACCGAGAACCCTGCGAGCAGTCGTTTTAGGCTTTTTGGTCACAGAGCTCAGCTGAAGGCACCAGGCGACCCAGAACGAACAAGCCGACTTCCTCTGCGCGAGCGCGACCTCTGTCTGGCCGGTGTCAAAAGTTCAACATCTTAAGGAGAAAAAGGGGGCAGAGCGACGTGAGGTTAGTTTCCGAGATACTGCCGGTTCTGTTTAAGGAAGTGCTGATGAGGCATCACATCACGACTTTGTGGGTGGGGGAGATATTTCAAAACACAGCACTTGTCACCTAGATATCGCCGTATATGTGGCTAAAGACAATTAAAAAAATAAAATAAAAACGCAAACCGTGTATACCCAGTTATTAAAAATCACAAACATTTACAGCCTCTAATGGTGTAGGAGTAAAACATGTCAAACGACGCGCCTCTTTGAGGACGACAGTAACTATATATGAAAAAGCAAAACATAACATCACATGTAATCTCTTCACCCATAAAGCTATAATAGGAAAGGTAATGTTCAAACACACGAAAAAACCCACAGGTTTAAAACAGGGACTGCTTCCCCATTAGCAAAGAAAAAGGTGTATTTGTCATGGGGGTGGGGGGTGGTTGATATTTTTGGGCTAAGATTTACAAAATCTTAGCTGGGTTCAGTCCTGAGGTAAGCACCAGTCTTTTTGTGTTTTTTTTCCTTTCTTTTTTAATGTGCGCCACAAATCAAAAAGAAGACAAGAACAGAAAGTCACAAGATAAAGCATGCTCGATATGATCATATGCTACTGGAAGAGACGCCCTTAAATTATTGTTACATTTGAAAAAAAAAAAAAACATATTCACAAAAGTGAGGCACTTTTTTTTTTTACTTTAAGGCTTTCAGAATAACTACTTCTGTCACAGTGTATTTATGGCTTTAGTCTTCACATTCACCTCCAGAGGTTGGCGTTGGCACTATAGTGGTCAATTTTTTTTCCCTAATCTAAATCAAGGACTAGCTATAAAAAGGAAAAAAAAGGCCAACATATTCTTTGGTAGAAAGAATTGCAGACAAAGAAAAAAAAAGTGCCTTCAAAACACAACTTTTTTTTAAGTGCTGTTTGTGTTTTCAAGTTGGAAGAATTCCTCGGTCAGGAAATAAGTTTTTATCTCAAAACTTAGGCTTGAGCGGGGCTAATGGGGGAGAGGCAGAGAGGCAAGAGGAGGCACTTGGGGCTCGGATGTAACGTTTTACAGTGGATCAGAGGAGTGAGATGGCAGGCGTGAAATGGGACATCATGCCGGCGAGCAAGTGCGAATTGTCCAGGAGAAAGTGGGATTTCACAGGGATTTACTGGAGGACAGCAGCTGGGGGAGTGCTTGTTCACCCCACCGGCTTTTTCAGGGAAGAGTCACAACAGGCTGCTTTCTTCTGATCGTGTTGCTGACAGATTAGCAGCCTGCTGTGTGCGAAAGGGAACATCATCCCTCTAAGTTGGTAGAGTGCTTATAAGGCAAGGGGGCCACAACAACGCTGGAAAATGAGAGGGATGAGAAACCATGAGCCAGTATGAGAGTTAGAGGTGCAGGGGAAAAAAAATTCTATAAAGAATCGCAATTCCTAGTCCTGGGAATAATGAATCTATTCAAAATGCTCAAAACTTGATTTTAAAATGCGTTTTAAATGCCGCTCGGAAGTATTTAGAATAATTCTTGCACCATTTTTTTTTATTTAAGAAAAAGCCAGGCAGCTAAGCCAGCCTAATGTAAATTAATTTTATGCACACACCCTATTTTTGTGTGGATATAAACTAATTAGGTTTGATGCGGTTTGGAATATTAAAGAAATGCTTTAAATAAATCTTTTTCTCTTATCAGGAAAATCATTTAAATACAATCTCCAGACCATTTGAGTGGAAAGATTGGTTCCTGTTTCAAAAAACTCTTCTGAATTGAATCGTGACCATGAAAATGGGAATCAAATAGAATCGAAAGATTTCCATCGCTAATGAGAGCACTCATGAAATTATTAGACTGAGTAAAAAATGTCACAGATTCACATTGTTGAAACCAAATAATCTTCCTTACAGAAGAAACAAATTAAAATAGTTTTGCTCTAAGATTTGGAGTTTATACATAGACACCTGTTACTTAACACTGACTGGAAGTAATGAGGTAACAGGTGGGGGAGGAGGGGAGAGAGGTTCAGTGTTACTCAGTGCTCCATCATGCAGCCCCTGGAATCTAATGAAGCATCCACAACAAGGCCTCTGACCACTGTTGATCATCACTCAATTATTAAAATAGAAACAATGTCTGTCAGTCAGTGACAGACTCCTTCGTCACTAATTCAGCCCCGGCGTATGCCTCTCTGCCTCTCCGTTTCTACAAAAGCACAAACCAACACCCGCGAGTCGTCATGAGCAGGGATTAGTGTGTCATCAGCTGGGTATGTGCAATCATGTCCCACTCATGAGATCACAGGGCTCTGCTCAGTGCATCTCCAAAACAGCTGAAAGCTAAGGAACATTTGTCACACTGCAGAGGAAGCTTTAGCTCAAGAGTGGTTGAAAGCCGGGTGTAAAGCCGATTAAGCCACCGCTGCTGTCACATAAGGGATGAGCATTTATCCGCACAAAGCCCCGCCCCTCGCTAGGGAGTGGGGGAAAAAAAAGGCCAAAAAAAAGGCATAGAGAAATGCATTATGTTTCAGCTATTTCACATAAAAGGGGGAGACAAGCAAAGAATCAAGACACACAAAGTATCCCGTACCCCAAGATTGTACAAAAAAATTATAATAATAAAAATCCAGGTGAGTTGCTTTTTTCTTGATGTTGTTTAGACCTGAAAAGTTCTGAATATTGAAAAGAAGTCCTGCATATTGTTCCTTTTGTGCTTTTTGCTTTTTCCTTTCATACATGAATAGTACACAGGTTTAGGGTCAGATTGCAAAGTATCTCTGCAACATGTTTTCTTTGGATTTCATCATATACAAAAATAAATAAACAAATTTCCTTTTGGTTTTGACTTAGTCACTATGGCTCAATGGTTGGAATTAAGAAAAAGAAACATGTTTCTTTGCATAGACTGTACATAAATACTGAAGTTCTTTCAACGAGTGTCCCTTGGTCACAGAAAGTAGAGCTCCTTTATGAAGGAGGATTTAAAAAGATACATTAGATGCATAGAAAGGCACTTACAGTCTAAACAGTTCGGTGTGCATGAGCAGGCCCAGTTCCACCCGGGCCTGAGTCTGAGGTGCAGAGGAAGATATGGAGTTGAGGTGAATGGCTTTCGAATACTGCAAACTGTGAGTGCGCGCAGACCTGTCTGTGATTGCCACCTTCACATATCAAATGTCTTAGCTGGGCGAGTAGCGGTCAATGGTTCGGCTGTCAGAGATTGGCAGGGGAGGAGGGGGAAGTGGTTGGCCCAGGATGTCCATCTTTTCATGGGTGAGGCCCAGATGCTCCGATGCAAGCTTGGTGAGCGGGTAGAGGCTCTCGATGGCCTTTGCGTCTGCCACCAGTTGCTGCTGCGCTTGAATGAGAAGCTCGTTGGCCTTTTCCTGCTTCAGCCCCAGGTGCTCCGCTGCGTACTTGCTCAGGGGGTATATGCCCTCTGCAAAGTCCAGCTTCAGCTTCCCATCTGCCGTCAGGCCGCCTCCAGTCCCCCCACCGCTGTGCATCTTCATGTGGCTGATGAGATTGCGCTGCTGGGCAAACTTCCCCCCACACACCTGACATTCATAGGGCTTTTCCCCAGAGTGGATGCGCATGTGCTCAGTGAGGCGGTACTGGCGAGTGAAGCGCATCCCACATGAATCGCAGGCGAAAGGCTTGAGGCCCAGGTGGCTGCGCATGTGGCGCGTCATGGTGCCGCGCTGTGTGAACTTCTTGCCGCAGATGCTGCAAGGGTAAGGCCGCGTCAGCCAGTGCGTCTTCTCGTGTTGGCGCAACGTGGCTGGGTCTTTGTAAGACTTGTCGCAGTTGGAACAGCGGTATGGTCTGATCATTTCCCCAATGGTTCCCGAATTCAGGCCCTGGTCAGATTTGGTCTCCAGATGCGACATGCTGTTTGGAGTGTTGCCGCTGTTAAGGCTTCCGTAACCGTTTGTGTTGCCGCCAATGCCTTTGGTGCCACTGTTGTTGTTGTTCCCCATCTCCCCAACAGAGCTGTACAGCTCCTCCTCTGTGTGCGTCTCCACATGTGCGTTGAGCTGCTCTGAGCTCGGGAAGCCTTTATCGCAGGGGATGCAGACGTACAAATTGTCCCCGAAGCTTTCGGGCTCGTACGGCATATGGAATCTCCCGATGGGGCCAGTAGGGGATGGACGGCCCTCGCTGCTGCCCGTCTCCTCCGTGCCAGAGCCACTCTTGTCGTCCACGCCTTCGCTCTCCTCCCCTGGCTTGTGATGATTGTGATGCTGGTCCCCATTCTCAGCCCCTTCCTCTTCATCTTCATCCTCGTCTTCATCTTCGCCAGCATACGGCAGGGGCTCGTGTTTCACCCAGCGGTAGATGTTTCCCATTTCTCTTCCTGCCTCTCCACCTTCTGTCGGGGTGTCAGGGCTGGCAGGGCATGGGTAGCGGTCTGTCCCTTGGGAACCTGAGCGATGTAGATGAGGCAGGTGGGGGGCTAAGGGCTGATTTAGGTGGGGAAAAGGTGGAGGGGTGAGGGAACCTGCCTGGTCGACAGACTCCATCTTTTCAGACATAAAAGCTCTCGCATTTGCCCCTTGAATGGGACTAGTGGCTCCACTTAGAGTTCCATCCCTCTCCTCATTGCTGTGACTGTTTGCCATATGGGTTTGAGAGGGTATGTGCTGAGACTGGGAGGTGGGGCTTTTTTTGGAAAGATCGAGGCCGAAGCTGGGGGAGCAGTTCCTCTCGGCGTGGCCAGGGCGTCCCAGCTGAGCAGGCAGAGATGGGAACACCTGAGAGGTCTGGTTGGAAGTGGGGGCATACAGCTCGCCGCTATGGATGGTTATTCGATGGGGGACCAGCTCATCCAGCGACGGCGCCCTGGGTGTGTTAAGAATCCCCCCCGGAGGACAGGACTGAATCACAGGAGTAGAAACCCTATACCTGCCTCCACCTCCTAAACCCATGCTGCTGGGCCCCATTTTTGGGTAAGGTAGAAATGCGGGACCGTGACGGGGAGGGTACTTCGCAGTTCTCCTCAGCTTCTTTTTGCACAGAGCCACCAAGTCAAGCAGCTGCAGATAGCTGGCCGCTGCCAAGACGGCACCCAGATTGGGTTCAGTGGGAGACGTGGGGTCTCCCTCACTGAGGCGCCCGGTGTAGATGTAGTCCAGGATGACCCTGAAGACGGCTGGACTCACCATCTCGTGGTCGAGGTTGATGAGATTGTCATGGACCACCAGGGACTTCAAGTAGTGGCTGCTGGCGGCCAGAATGTTCTTGTGAGCTCTGAAGAGCGCGTTCTGCACCACAATGATGACATCGCACAGAAAGCCTTTGGTGCGCTGGCTGTTGAGCTGCAGGAGGAGATCCCTAGCATGACTTGGAACTTCCATGGCATCCAGCATAGTCTTCAGTCCACCACCTGCAAGAGCAAAAATCTGTAAAATTTCATGCAGAAGTTGTCGTCCTGAAGTCAGCAAAAAAAGGACATACACAACAACATGAATGAATCGGAATAAATGTTTAAAATTATTTTGTATATTGGATTAATGAGAGTTTGATTTCTAGCACATAAATGCATTTTAAGTTAAAGTTATCGTTACAATTACAGAAATGAGTGCACAGAGCATGCTGCTTTTCAGCTTGACAGGTTGGAAGGTAAAAAATCTGATGTTTTTTCTGATCAGTGAACACGCCATGCATAAACACTTGCAGATTGTTGTATCAACAACACTTTGAAGTGAAAGCTGCTACTGTTGGCCTTCTCCAGTATCAGTGAGGTGCACACACAGATGTATGAAGCTAAATAGATCAGTGGATGCTTTTTTCTGATAACTGCACACTATTTGGTCTTAGAATCTCATCCTTGCCTGGCAGTATTATCATTCTTCATTTATTTTCTATGTTTTTAACACTTTGCATGAATCTAAGTGCCTCAATATCCTGTCACTTTGCTGCCGCTACACCTGAATTTTCCCACCGTGGAACAATAAAGGATATTTCTATTTTAAGGTATTCTATTTTGTTCTTTGGAGTTCATTCAGGTCTCCAAAGAGCAAGGTTAATAGCAGTTCACAGAAAGGCTGTAAAAAATAGAACGACGTTGTTATTTTTTATCTTTTTGGGTTTTCAAAATCTATCTTTCGGGGAACATGTTGAACTTAAACATACTGGCAGCTCTTTTCAAAATTTCAGAGTTAAGTTTGGTGACGCTAACCCTGCTAATGGGTAACATAAAATGCTAAAGAAAGCTTTGAATATACACTCCACAGTTTATCTTTATCATTTCACAGACTGCTGTCCTGTGGTCTCTTCTAATTGAAATAATGACTTTTTCTAACTTAAAACACATACAGCTCTGGGACAAATGAAGAGCCCACTGCTCTGTACCCCATTGAAAAGCCTCCTGGTTGTTCACCAAATATTGATTTCTGAACTCTTTAAATGTTAGTTTTGTTGTTTCTAAATTAATATGAACTTGTTTTCTTTGCATTATTTGAGGTCTGAAAACACTGCATCTTGTTTGTTTCTCATTTCCTACAAATAAATACAAAATAAATTTTTGCTTGGAATTTCGGAGACATGTCAGTAGTTTATAGGATAAAAGCAATGTTCATTTTACTCAAACATATCAATATAAAAAGTACAAATCAGAGAAACTCATCGTCATTTTAAGCGGTCTCTTAATTTTTTTCCAGAGCGGCATATATTTTTAACTCTGTTTTTTATATATGTATTTTCTCTTAGTACATTTCTTGAAGAGAAATCCAAATTGGCCAAAACCGGAATCAGCAGCTTTGCAACAGTTGAGAAGTAGGCCACAAAATTCAGATTTTTAATAACAGCCTCTTTTTAATTTTGCGCTTTATGATTTAGGTTGAAACTTCATCTGACTCCACCTGATGGGAATGAAAGGAAAGTGTGTGGGATGCATCCACAAGGGCCAGTCAGCAACAGCGAACTTTTTGCTGAAGGTGAGCACCGGGAATGGTTTTCTCATTAGCAGAAATTCAAGTCTGTGCATTGACCTCCTACTCGGCGAGCAAAGGGGAGAGAAAGAGCTTGAGTTACCCAAACCTCAGATATACATCTATTCTGTAAATTGCCTGCTTCCTGCTAAAGGTATTCCAGAGGAGCAAGCGTGGAGCTTTACACAAAGCAAGAGACGAATGTTTCACAAGTGTGATGAACAGCAGGTATAAACCGACGGGGAGGAAGGACACGTCCAAAAAAAGAGAGGGCTCCAGCTCGCTCTTTCTCCTCAGTCATATAAGGACCACAGAGCACACGAGGTGTAAATCAGCGTTAGACGGTTCGATACTTTGCACTGAGACGGACTCCAGGAATCACACGCGCACACACACACACACAAGCGCACGCACTTAAACATCAACACTGATTGTTCCATCGGGCCTAAAATAAACGACGTGGTCCGAATGCATGAAAAGCGCCGTATTGTTCAAGCGGTGGCATCCGAGGACAGTTTACTTCTGAGATTAAACGTCTCCAGCCGTCCCCCAGGGGCCTTGGTGTCACTGATGGGGAAACAAGCAACTAAATAAATATCATGTCATCCGTCTGATCACGGTCTTCCTGACACCAGCTCATTCACTTCTTGTTTATTTCACCCGCAGCGCAAGCTCTCAGAATAAGAACGAGGAAGTATGAACTTTTAGAAAACCTTGACGAGTGAACTCATAAGAGGAGGAACTCGTGAAGACGAAGAAGAAGAAAAAAAATCCCATGCTGATTTTTATCCTTTAAAAAAAAATGTGCAGATTCTTAAAACTCGTGGGGAATTCTTAGCACTGTTTCTGATTTTTTTTTTTTTTATTTAATTTTTTTTTTTTTTGCAAGTGCATGTTCAGCATGACAAACGACAAAATGGAAAGTCAGTCACAGTGAGGAGTGGCAATTGTACTGAGAATTTCAAAATGCATCTTTATCTTTCAAAAACTCCAGCATGTTTTTTTTTTTTTTGTTTGTCTATAAACAGCCTGATTGTGACAATAAACACCAAGAGATGACAAAGAAACGCCCAAGTTGAATCAGACTCTATGAGGTCACTGTCATTACATATGTTCACACCTCTGATTACTTTTTTCTCTGTCTTGCTTCTGTTGCCTTTCTACTTCACAGCGTCCGTCGGACGCGCTGGGTGTAGAAGTGAACCAGATAAAAGCGTGGCTCAACTTTTCAGACTGGCTGAAATTTTCTCTCTCCACTCCACTCAGCTCATTATCGCTTGGTGTCAAACTCTGATACCATCAGTGTGCATTCTCAAGCAGCAGGCCGGCACATCAAGCAACGGCTGCATCAGAAGCAACAAAAAAGAAAACAGTCTCTCTTCTTGCACTGACTTTTATTTATGAGGATGGATATTAAAGAAAGCTCAACCTCAACAGCATTGTGTGTGCACCTAAATGATGTTGTGCGTACAGCACATTATTCTGGGTTATGTGTTGTGGTGACAACAAGCATGATAACTGCGGTCTAACCATGGAGATACCAAGTTTTGCTTTGTTTTTTTTTGTTTTGTTTTTTTATCTTTAGCTGCTTAGAAAGCCCACATCTTTAAAAATATATATTTCAATGTGACCTTCATGCAAAAAATAAAAATAAAAAAAGGCATAGTCACAGTTTTAATCACAGTATGCAAAAAGAAATCAATAGAACTATGAAGTGGTGTATGAAGATGATATTCTGCTTTTTGCACGCATTAACGTTCCGCTTTTGTAATTTTGTGGGTATGGAGAGAAGCAAAAAAAAAAAAAAAAACACTCCTAGCCCTGACATCTGTTCGAAACATTGACATTTCGTTTGAATTTAGCCACGCTCGTTTAACTCTGCTCATTTAGTACTTGTTTTATTCTTATTTTCTGCAGCACACAAGCAAATGTTCTAAGATTTAACATCAGCTGCAGCCGTACGTATAAGCACAAAAAAAAAGTTCTTGTGAAGAGTTTAAGTCCGGTCAGCAGAGATCAGAATCAGTTTCCTGCTTTTAATGTCAACGCATCTAAAAAAAAACTCCTCACAGATGTTTGAGATGCTGTTTGAAAGGGACATGTTAATTTCTACAGGAATAAACGCAGTGACATACGAGAATGCTAAAACCATCACGTTAATTTATAACGTGCAATTTCCGTCCAGGCAAACCCTTAGCAGAGCCAATGTCTGAATAGCTGTCGATTTGTTCATTTACTCGTTCAATCTCCCATTTCGAGTGCGATTTCCAATTCATTAAAATCCAATTTTGATGCGTTTGTGTTGGCGAATTCGTTGAGAAAGGGAATGACCCCCGTCTGAGAGCCGGAGAAGGCGCCCTCAGCACAGACAGAGGGAGGGCTCCGGGCTCCGGGCTCCGGGCTCCGGGCTCCGGGCTCCGGGCTCCGGGCTCCGGGCTCCGGGCTCCGGGCTCCGGGCTCCGGGCTCCGGGCTCCGGGCTCCGGGGGTCGCAGGGAGGCAGCGCTCCTCTCAGCCTCCGTCCGTAATCTGTTTTACTCCGCTTCGTTTATTGTGCAGTAAACCGAATCACGAGTGAACCCAGCTTTCTGATCCGAACCCATCCCCAACCTCTCCCCATCCAAGCTCACAAATGAAATGTCAGAAAGTGTAGAATCGCCAGCAAAAAAAAAAAAACGAAAAAAAAAAACGTGTCAACTTATTATGCACTGAGAATGTTGCTGAAAGCAGCTTCAGACGTGTCAACACCAAAGAAGTTTCTTCAAATCTCGCTGTAGCCAAAGGAAACCCAATTATTGTTTTCTCTAAGAGTGCGTTACGCTGCGCGTGAACGTCGTTCTCGCTACATTAAATCAACAACGTGACTAATGTTACGTTAAAAGGTAATAATAATAATAATAATAATAATAATAATAATAATAAAAAGAAGAAGAAGAAAAAAAAGCGATTGAGGGGAAGAAATTGTTTGAAAACAATACAGGATGAGACGTTAAAAATGCAGAATTAAATATGTTACTCGTCTTTACGTCATTTTAGATGACAGCGTTCATTCTTACGCACGTAAAAAAAAAATCCGCATCATCTTACGAATGTAATATTCGCCGTTAATAAAAAATAAAAAAATGTAATGTGTGATAAGAGGGCAACCTCTGTGTTGTTGATCAACTTCGACTTGAACAAAAACGCAGCAGAATGTACACTGACTTTAACAAGAAACAATAATAATAATAATAATAATAATAATAATAATAATAATAATAATAATAATAATAATAATAATAATAATAATAAAAGAAAAATCAAATAAAGAAAATAGGATAAAACTCCTTTGCTCTGGTGCCGGTTCTGAACCGGACTGCATAAATGTCATCCTTCCTCCCCCCCGCGTGTCGCTGCCTGAGCGGCTCGGCTCTTACCTGCATGCCCGATGTCTTCTGCCATCCGATCTAAGTCTCCCTTAATGATCATCTCAGCAGTATCTGGGAGTCATATCTGACGTTTCAGTGTTCAACTGCCAGCCTCCAAAAACCCATGCCAGTTTTCCGAGCGCGTCTGCCAGCTCTCTCTCTCTATCTCTCTCTATCTCTCTCTGTGTGTCTCGCTCTCCCTCCCTCTCTCTCTCTCTCTTCTTTTTTTATGATTATTAATTGATATGAATTTCTTCTCGCTCCTTGGGTCCGTCCTCCCTCCCACCTACGTTTTTCCTCCTCCCACTGTCTCTCACTGCCCCGCCTCTCTTTCTTATTCTTTAAGAAAAAAAAACATATATATTCCTATATGCTCGCACCAGCATCATCTCCCCCCCACCTTCTTTTCTTTCTCTCTTTTCTTTCTGTCTCTCTTAATTTCCTTAGCTATTTTTGAGTTTGCCCAATAACGCGGACCGAGATGATAATGGAGCCTCTGTGCGCCTTAAGTGTTTTAGCGCCCCGTGTGATGTCAGTCTATAATAAAACTAAAAGGTAAAATCGAGGGCAGGAACTTCAAGTGACCCCGACGTGAACTCCTCAACACATCGTCTTAAAGGGACAGGCAGCCGTCGTGTAGATCCGACGGTAAACTTTGGAGATGTTGGGGAAATAATTTGCGGGGGGAAAAATAAAGATAAAAAAAAAAAATACTATCAAGGAATACATCGTATTTATTTATTTCAATTTAATCTTGAGATGCAATTTCAACTAATTAATTTGACTTTGATTTTATCCTGAGAAATTGATTCATTTGCATTCTGTTTACTCTAATTGCTAAAAGGGGAAGGAAAAGGTCGTCCACTTTTTCACAAATACGTAAGAAAATGCCCTCAAATTAAGCTACAAATGTTCAATTTCTAGACAATGGAGCCACTAGGAGGTTGACTGGACACCTGCTGTGCAGCATTAAGTCCTCTAATCATCAGCTGAGACGGGTCCAGCCGATGCGTTGTTTACGCAAAGGGCCTTCGGGGCGAATAACTGTAAATATGATAAATATACAAAATTAAATGTTTGTATCTCCTTTTCATTTAGGACGTGTTAATACAATGTTTGAACTTTGTTTACCTTATTTATTCTCGAGTTTTTTTTTTAATTCCTAAATGTTCTCGACCACTTTTCAGCAAATATTACAGCTTCATTTTAAAAAAAAAAAAAAAAAAAAAAAGTTTTTTAGATAAACGGATGAGTCAAATCCACATGGTTGGTCGGCGTCCGCTGCGTTCAAAAAGATTTAAAAGGAAGCCATATAAGAAACCCTTGGATGAACTCATCCCTGCGGTCTGGATGCCATCCCTGCCCCCTCTCTCTTACCTCGGACTCATGTCTGGTGCTCCCGCCGCGCGTCTTCGCTCCTTTTCGGCACCCGCGCCCCCCCTCCAGCCGCCGCCGCTGTAATCTCCGCTGTTCCTCACCGGAGTCCTGCGAAAAGCCCAGAGAGAGAAAGGAAGAGATGTCTCTCCAGGACTCTCTCCCTCTCTGCGTCTCCCAGTCTCAGTTCCCCTCTCTCCGCAAGACAAGATTTTCTCACGTGTTAACAGGACTATCTGACACTTTGGGGCTGTATTTTTTGGGGTCCGATCGGACCAAGCACGCGGCCCCGGCCGAGAGTCTACGCGCACAGCGACACCTAACGGCAGAGCGCCGTATTGAGCCGATTATCCGGGGCCGCTTCAGCACGGGGAGGTTCTGAGTTTTGTTTTCCCGGAAGACAACAGGAAATGCACAATCGGTTAAGTGACATTTTACTAACCATGGATAAAAGTTTAAGTTTACTTTTTCAGATTCACAATGAGATATAAAGTGATGGATTTTAGATGCCTTATCTGTACTTGTGACATGGCAAATTTATTATTATTTAAATTTATGATGTATTTTCTAATGTATGTACTTCTCATGATGTATGGCTGACCTTACAAATACTAGCTTTAGTGATGAAAGCTGATGTTAGTACATCCAAATCGGCTTTAGTTAAAATTAGTTTTCTGTAACGACCCCGACCTCAACCCTATTAAACATATACGGAATATCCTGAAAAGCTGAGTAAAAAATAAAGAAACTTGTCAGCGGCTGCAAAAAGTGCATAGTGGAGCTCAGACTTGCTATGGGCCAATATGTGTATGCATTTATCTGAGCCTCTATGTACAAAATGATCTTTAAATGTAAATGTTTGGATCCAGGTATTTACACATATAGTGCCATTTTATAGCACAGTCAAGCATCTATGTTACCTATAGTTATAAAAGTGCTGTATGAATCAAACATAACTTAAAAGGAATCTGAGTTCGATATTTGGCGCTTTGAAATTGGGCCTCTGCCTCTTTAAGAAGCTCCTGCTCTCTCCGGCTCTCCGCCTTCAGCGTCACAGTTTTGCTTTTCGTTATGCCATTCACAACCGTTCATGCAGTGTTGGAGTCAGAAGTAGCTCATATGATGAGCTCTAGTGCGGTTCCACCAGGTGTTTGCTAATTCCTGCTGCCACTAGTCTGGAGGAGCTGAGTGGGGAGGGGGCAGCTTGGAAATGGGCTTCATGAAAGCAAGCGTTCAGGTTCCCCCAAATGACTGCTGAGGGGAGATTCAAGGATTCATCAAGCATGTTTGAAAGAGTCAAAGCGATGCTGCAGGTAAGGTTTTGATGAGAGAATAACATTACAACATGATGAAAAGCTCCAAAACATTAATTTTACACAATACCCCCAAATATGGAACGGTCATATTTGCTGTATGATCCACATTCTTAGAAAAAAGTACAGTTCAAAGACCAGCATGAAAAACTCAATTTAATATTATATCTACATGCGCATGTAAATCGGCGGGAATGTGTAAAATACCTATTAATAGACAAGAAACAGAAGTTAATCACAGAAGGGGCAAGTTTATCAACCTGGCTACTGTGTTGCAGCCGTGTCCTGATATGTGAAGATCAAAACATCCTCTTTAAAAAGGTGCCGCATGACAGTCAGTCCTACCGTGTCCTGTGGGAGTCATTCTTCAATCATTCGTTCCTCTTTCACCCTGTGCTCAAGCCAATCAGCAGTGATAGTATCGCTTTTTATGTTTTGCTCCTCTCTCCCTGAGGTTAAACATCGTTGTGTTTCAAAAGAACTGGTAAAAAATAAACATCTGACATCTCAATATTTCTCTTCTTTCACTGTCTGGACTCATTTTGATCCTCTTTTCACACAGACCAACCAAAACGATGCAACACTCTCGTCTTTCCCATTTTGAATAGTGGCTCTGAGAATTGGGCCATTGTGTCACATTATACCTACACCCCTATAAGAAAGAAAGTCATATGACTGACTTCAAAAAGTGACTTATATGTACATTTATTTTAGTTATTTGTTGTACTTTTTATTGCTAGTGAACTAACAACTTATTTCTAGATTGTAAGTGGCCATTGATTGTTGTGCATGTGGTTATTTCTTAGCCGGGTTTTATATATTCCAATAACAGATTGGAATTTCAAATCTTTTAACATTTTAAATGCTACTACAGAAAAATGTGAATCAAATGTAAAACTTCTTAAATATATCTTTATCAGGGGTTTGAAATGAATGTACAATGTCCTCATTCTGTCCTAAAGGATAGAATGAGATGCACATGTAACTCTACACCTGAGTAACGTATGGTAGTTTGTTTGTCATTCTTAACAAATGTTGTTCTTTGGCTCAATTATTTCTTTACTTTGGTGTGAAATAAGATTTCAATCTGTTAGTATCAAATGAAACAATACTAAACATTATTTTTTATATAAAAGTAGTTAATAAAATATGCAAAATATGTTGAATTTTTATTCTGCTTGTAAGCTAGCTCAGGCCATAAGCTTTTTTGTAAACATAAACTCATATATGATTGTTGCATTGGTATGAATTAGGGCTCTAACTAACGATTATTTTAGTACTCGACTAATCTATTGATCATTCTGACAATTAATCGCAGAAAAAATGGTACATTTAATCCACTTCAGCCTTTTTTTTTATCCATATTAGAAATACATCAAAACATGCAAATGTAATCATGTATTCTATTCCTTTTTGTAAATAAGACAATAAACATTTTGTTGCTTAAAATGCTACAACAAATCTGAGGGGTTTTGCAGACAAAGGTTTCTTCATTTCTGTACAGTTTTGGCTTAAATGCTGCTCTGAATTAGTTTTTTCAGCAAATGACCTTTTTTTTTTAGTCTGTTTTAGTTAACGATTAATCATTGCAAAATTAGTGGACAATTATTACAACGATCGATTAATCGCGATTAATCAATTCAACCCCAGTTTCTCAGGCGTTTTTAAGTCTTTCCATTACAACCAGAGCTCCTTGAAGGACGACGGGTCGAACTGACAAAACTAATTATTTTACCATTACAGGGGAAGACGCACACAGCTGATGTGATCCAGAGAAGCACTCGCCTCGCCAAGGTCTATTCACGTCTGTTTTGATCACAACAGCATCTGACAATCTCATAAAGGACGCAGGGGTCTCTTCCTCTACGAATTATGCAGAGTTCAAGGTGCTGCAGGTTTCATTGAAATGATGCAATCCACCCCAAGAGCCTGCCGAAGTCGAGGAAAGGTATTGTCTCTCGCTTCCACGTTGCCTCGATGAACTGATGATAACCTCAGCGGCAGAAGGGCTTGTGCTGAAGAATAGGTATCTTCTATCAAGGATGTGGCCGTTTCAATTCACGCTCCAAAAATAGCGTCTGCCAGCGGAAGAAGGTAATGATGTATTATGCTGATGCTCGGGTCTTTGGGACAGGTTTTTTTTTTTTTCTTCATATTACCGGTAATTTAAAATTATTTTAACTGTTGTTTTTGTAACACCGTTAAAGTTTTGAGTTTGTAAGAAACTGAAGGTTGTTTTTTCTCACGTTAGATCTACAGACCTTTCAAAATATTCATGCAAAACACTTTTCAAATGTGGATAATTACTATAAATTATAATGTATCTTATTGAGAGTCAAAGCGACAGGTCAACACAAAGTGGTCCAGATTGGCAAAGTGAAAGAAAAAGAACAAATAAATAATCAGCAAGTGATCATTTGAAAAGTGTGTCACTCAGCCCCCTTCAGGTGGCATTTGGTAGAGTTTCCTTGATCTGACTTGACCCTCTTTAAAGGTGAGTCAGTTTGTCTCTTCACCTTTTGTGCATTGAGAGTCAAATTGTTGTCCTCTTTAAAATAGCATAATTTCCCCCACAGTTTGTCATGTTAAAATCAACAACATTGAAGAGTTTTATTTGGATTCTCTGATAGACTAACACAAGCTGGAGAATAATTGCAATGATAGAGGCATGTAGTGGCATTCTGTAGCACAGTCAAGTAACTTCAGTTACTTTCAGTAATACAAATGCTGTACATACCCACAACATAAATTAAAAGAAAACTTCCTTTGTAATTTAATGCTTTGAAATATGCCTCTGTCTCTTTAAGAAACTTCTGCTCTTTCTGACGCTCCATCTTCAGCACGTCATCACAACAATGCTCCTCGTTATGCCATTTACAACTGTTCCTAGGTTGCCGTTTACAACGGTTTGGACTAGTTTATAATGAGCTCTTTTCATTCAAGGTAAGCACCTTCCATCGCATGTTAGCTGCATCCTCTGGGTTTGCGGCAAACCTTGACCAGGATTCTTTATTACTCTTCTTTCAACAATTTGTTTCTTTCTGTCTCCCCTACATAAACACAAGATTCACCACATTCACCAACCTGAGCTGTAGATCTCTACACATCCTGGATTTAAAGAAAAAGTGCAGCTCAACCGGTTTTAAAACAACGCATCTCATCCTCTCACTTCATATTTATGCAACCTCTCATGTTTTACTATAAAATACGTCAAAGTTTTGGGTTGAAACATTACGAACTTTTGAAAACAATGACAAGTTTTGCGTTTTCTCTTCTTCATGCCACTTTTCAAGAAATTCTGATTGCAGTGGCTGTCAAATGTCTCTTTATTATCAAGATAAAGGGCGACAATGGCGGCATGGTGTAGACAGCTTCAACGGTCATAAATAAAAACACATTTTGTACTCGCACAGGCAAAACGGATCCTGCGGAGAAGGCGCCTAATCGCCAGCGCGCGGCCATGAACAAATACGATTAAGACAAATCAAATACCTCTGATGTGATTAACAGCGCATGCAGGCCGTATCTGAGATAATTAAAGAGTCGCCACAGACTCATAAAGATCCCAGCTCACTTCCAGCTGGAAGGCTGCTATACATACCATACCCGCCCACACCCGGCCCCTTCATCACCCCGTGTTTTCTCCCTGCCAGTTGTCCATTAAAGGCATAAGAAAAAAAATAAAATCCCCTCCATAAAATAATAGTCATATAAAAATATACATTATTATAGACATACTGCTAAATTTGTGTAGGTTTGCAGGTCTCCATTGTCTTCCCAGACGAGCTTTATCTCTCCAGTCAATCAACCCCTCCAATTCCCCAGGCCTGTGCTGGACATTACATTTCAGCCTGTCAAAACACAATTTAACATACTGCAATCTGGAGCTCAGCAAACCTAAAATGTTGAACTTTTGATGAACCAAATGCAAAAAAAAAAATAAAGAGAGCCTTCAAATGGTTGATTGTAAGCATTTATTCGATTAAAACCCAGCCTGGAGAGCCCATCGTACCGCCTTGTTCATGCGAGGCGACTCTCCAACAGGAACCAGAGCTGCAGATAAGGCGGTCCGAGCAAAGCTAAATCCTTTAACAGCCAGCTGTCACCCTCTAAATCACACACCTTTCCACCCCCCCCCCCCGAACTATTTCTTCAAGTGTGAGGATTGCAGGTTTTTTTTCTCTCTCTCTCTTTCTTTTTACATGTGGTGTATATCTTTGCAGAATCTCAGCGACTGTGGAAAACACAATGAAGGGGCGCTCCGAATGACTGTAGCAGAATCTCGCGGTCGCTCACATGTTGCGGAGGTCACCATGCCTCTCAAGGCCCCCGGGCCCACCTCGTTCCGACGTTTATAGCGATGAATAACGCGATCACCTTATTATTGTTCCATTTGTGCCTGCCAGAACACAAGACAGAGCGCTTGCCGAACAATAGACAGGACTGGCTAAAAGTGATTTTATCACCTTAAAACAGATGTTCCGCACTTTTTCACGGCCTCAATCACACCAGGCCCTCTTGGCTCTCTCCTGTCGTTCTCTCATTCCAATCCGTCACCCCGTTTCTTAAGAGTTTCTCTCTGTCTTTTCGAAACGGGGACAGGGCCACACATATCTCCGTGATGACTTGCCCTGACCACTCCGCCATACCAGACGCACCCCCGCCTCTCGAGCTTCGGATTCCCTTCGCCACCAGAAATTGAACGGTAGGCTCGACATTTACGCACAGGCCTCTCCTAATTCATTGTAATGAGCGGCTTCTCGACAGCTTTAGTGCGAGGGCGTGCAAGACGTGTCATTTTAAATGAGCAGAACTTTTGTCCACATTCGGTCGCTATAGTTTTTTTTTTTTTTTTTCTTTTTTTTGCCCATCTGGTGGTGACTGGTGGTGGGGGCAATTATCATGCCACGATTAGTGCCAAATAAGAAATATTTCTCTCTTTTTTATCGTAAAAGGGAAGCGTGATTGCCAAATTGTTTCTGGTTTTGTGGACACTTGAACAAAAATCTTATGTTTCATTTTTTTTCTCAATCGGAGTCAGATTGAGCGTTGCTGCAGGTTTCAGTGATGCTCCAAGAAGATATCTCTGTCATGTAGATACGAAATTACTAACAATGAAACTAAAATGGAAAATTCTAACCTTTGCTACGTTGACAGATAAGCTTTGTTACTATCTTGCCAAAACTGAAGGTAGGACATCGATTCTATCAATGAAGAACCCCGCTGGAGTATTCATAACGCTTAAAAGGGGGATATTATGTAGAATAGACATTTTTATTTTGGCTTTACTTCATCAAAAATTCCTGTGGCACTCTGTAAAAAAATTATTAGTAGTAGTAGTATTAATGTAATTATTATTTAACAAACACTATACAATATCTCATGAAGTTATCGTCATTTTCTCCCTGATGTACCTTATCCTCCACCCCTTTACCCTCATTTCCTCTCTCATCCTCTCATACCCCGCTTACCATCATTTACCCCCTTAAGGGGTGTAAGTGGAAATGACGGTAAGCCCCCCTTACTGTCATTTCCGGGAGCCATCTGCAGGAGGAACAGGATGCTGCACTAGCAAATTCAGATCAACATGATGCCACTCAAGCTGATCTGAGTTCAGGTGGACCGCCAGAGAATGCCGGGACAACTGACCGCATAGTCTACCTGCCAAGGGAGCGAAAGTGACCAATCTTTGTGGTTTTGGGGTTGAGGATTGGGTAGAAGAAGTTCACGCCAGCATGCGAGCCCAGCATGTTGGAGCCACAGATTAGGCTGCTTTCATATTTGACCATCTCGAAGGTGAAGCCATTAGCTGAATGGTAGCATTGTTGCCTTGCAGCAAGAAGATCCTGGGTTTGATTCCCGGCCTGGGGTCTTTCTGCATGTTGGCATGTTCTTCCTGTGCATGCGTGGGTTCTCTCCGGGTACTCCGGCTTCCTCCCAAAAAAAATGACTGCCAGGTGAATTGATCTCTCTAAATTCTCCTTAAGTGTGGGTGTGTGCATGATTGTTTGACCTGTCTTTGTTGGCCTGCGATGGGGTAGCAACCTGTCCAGGGTGTTCCCCGCCTCTCGTCTGGACATAGGCACCAGCCAGCCTCCGGACCCCAATGAGATAAGGGTGTAAGAAAATGGATAGATGGATGGATGGCATTAGCTGAACGTGGGAATCCAAAAAAGTTTTTCACCATTTTGAAAGAACTGCAAGGTTGCCAACCTTGCAGTTCTTGCAATGAGTCATATTTCTCATTGCAAGAGGATGTTCTCCAGTTCTACTGCCTCTCAACTTGCCACTCCAACTGCAACTGAGGCTCCCCTCACACTCAGGCCACCACTTTTGGAAACTCCCGCTCTCTGAAAACACCTCCTCGTGTTAGTAGCCGGACATTAGGAGGGGCTAGTTTAGGCTCAGTGGGTCCCAAAGTAGATGAGGTGAAGGTGTGTTTAATTGCGCCTTGCCACACATTTTTAAAAATGTGTTCACCTTTTGTGATAGAAGTAAATTTAGAGGAACATTAGTGACATAAAAAAAAATTGACAGAATTCTGGACAATTTAACCACCTCCAAAAATCTGTGCATTTGCAGCCAAGGAGAGGTTTGACATCCCTGAAGAAACCAATTTACATATTGTGGAAGAAACTGGGACGGAGGTGGATGAAGACATTTTCACTGATGTTTGTTCTGGATCCAACATCCAGAACAAACATCTGATGTTTTAACGCAGAACAAACATCTGGATGTTTGTTCTGCATTAAATAAGGCCCATCTTATTTAATACATCTTATTTAATATAACTAAAAATGTGTGAAGGGTGTGTGAAGGAGAGGTCAGTGGAGATACAATAGTGAGGAATTCAGACCAACACACTGAAGTTCTACTTTATATAGACCATAAGTGAATGATTTACATGTGAAAAGGAAGAATTTAAAAGCATCATATGTCCACTTTAAATCTAACCCCAGTAACCTACTGGTTTCCAATATGAAATGTGATTTTAAAAGGCAATGAGCAACTTTTTATTTATTTTTTTTTGATGTTATAAAAAACTAATCTTTCAACTTTTGTGCATTTTAGGCAGAAAATGAAATCGGCCAAATTTTCTCTGAGATTTAAGAGCCAACTCTGGACTTTTTAGCCAGAGAGTTTGCCTACTGGAGTTGGTTGTAGTGAAGCTGCAGTTCTATTTTTCGATGCGGGTCATTTCACGGGTCTAAAAAGCTCTGAGAGAATTACAGCAGATGGGTTTATGCTCGCAATAACTGATCTAATCACTTTAGGGACTCTTTTTTTTTTTTTGGCTGACAGGGCAAAAAAAAAAATTAAACACTTAAGCAACAACAACTGAGCCTTTTAAGACACAATATGGCATGCATATTGCTGGCTTTGTTTAACTTCCCCTGTCCCCTTAGAGCACATGTGTCAAACTCAAGGCCCATGGGCCAAATCCAGCCCTCAATAGCTTCTTATGTGGCCCTCTAGATTCTAGACTAAATATTATATTATCAGTCAAATCAATGTAGTTTTTATCTGCTTGCTGCCAAATTATGTCAATGGGTCCCTCCAGTTTTCTGAGAATTATCGTGGAAATTCATGCAAACTCAACAAATCCCAACAACTATTTTGCGCTAACACATAAATTAGAGTTTATTGCAGATTTTTCTCAAAAATTGTCAAAAACGTTCTTACTTGTACTAATAAGCTGGCACAGCCTTAATTGATGTCAGACTAGTCCATGGTCTACACAGCGAGTAATAAAAATTTGATTTACCGTCATAAGTAAGTTCAAATATCGCAAATATTTCCAAGGAAGTACCACAAACACTTTGATTTTTGTTGCAAAAATTCACACACACAAAAATCACAAACTCCTGAAGGGACTGAAAACATGTTCAATAATATTATTTAATTTTGAGAATTCATTTGACATTTTAATGGCTTGTGAATAGGTTTTCTCAATAGATCCTGGCCCAGCCGGTCCTTTAAGACCATTTATGATCTTGATTTGGCCCAAAACGAAAATGAGTTTGACACCCCTGCCTCAGAGGGAATATTCCTTGCAATTTTTTATGTTTTTATCCAGAATGATAACTCACTTCCTATATTTCCAGATTCCCAGATGCCAATCGTATGTGTCAGTGAAGGAATGAGTTTAATAATAATATGACAGCTGGTGTAAATCAGCTCTCCATCTGACAAATCCAACGTTAGCTAGGTTGAAAGCAAAGCTAACAGAGCAAACAGACTGAAAAATCAAGTGATATTGATGCTAACTGGTTGTATTCCTACTTGAGATACATTTTTTTTTAGTTATTCCACAAGAGTATTAGATTACAACCACAATGAAATGCAATTATCTTCGACATGAACTTGGAGCCTTGTTTTCCAGCTTCTCCTAGCAGCGATGCTAGCATGTTTCTCCCCTCACAAGTCTGTTCAGCACATGGCTGTCCGACGCTTGGACTCTGCTCTCTGGTCTCCCCTCATTAGCCTCATACAGCGCAAGCATTCTCCCCTTTTTTTTTTTTTTCTTTTCCCTCCCCTGTAGCTTCCACTTACAGTGCACACAGGGGTTTAAGAGGGAAACTTTTGAGTTTTTTTTTTTTTTCTTTCTTTCTTTCTTATATCCAGCCCTCCTCCTTTTTTACTCTGCTTCTCCTCTTCAGTGACTAAATCACTTTTCCGGCTTCGTTCTGCTGAAAACCATATGGATCGTGACATCATCACGGCAGGAAGCACTGGGAGAAGCGAGTGATACAGCGGCGGAGGGAGAGAATGGCCTGCCAGGTTCTTTGTGAAGTGATGTCACCAGGAAAGCACTCTGGGAGGCCCAATTGTGGAGGAGGAGGTGGATGGTGAGTGGGGGCTGGGGGTGAAAGTAGAGCAGGTTGGATTTTTATTTTTTCTTCTTTTTATTCAGAGTTAATTCCCACCTGGATAATCAAGGGAAGTGGAGAGAGAAAGAGAGGCATCTACACTTTAAAGGGAACCATGATGTGATTTGTGAACGTGTCAGGTCATGGACTGTTGAACCTATGCTGCATTTTTGGTGCAGGTGCAGCTTCGATATTTTTTGTCCAAAAAATGTCAGGAGGATCTCAGTGGGGTTTTTTTTGTTTTGTTTTTTTACCTTAGAGGGACAAGGGGGGGATTCCTGAGAGTTACAAAACTGGTGCAGAGTGCAGATATTTTCTGTCTCATCCTCTGGGGCTTAAAAAAAAAAAAAACTTCTGCACATCATCTTGCTCCTCGTCGCTGGCAGCTCCAATCTGCTCGCCAGGTTTTTCCTCTGTCACTCAACCCTCCGAGCCCCCTCCGACACATTTTTGTTCTCTGCGTGAACTCTCTCGCTTTTTGTTGTCAGATCCGTCTCTCCGTACACCATCAGCGCTGACTCTCTGTCGGTGTACGCACGTGAACACGCAGGCACCGAAATACCCCTTCCCTCTGTGCCAGGCGAGAGCAGCGAGGAGCGGAGAGCAGGGGCCGAAGCAGCTGCAGGTTTTGGACTTGGTCTCGTCTTCTGCCCCCTTCTCCGTCTCCTCCCTGGCCCCTCCAGGGACGTGGAGCCTTGGCCAGGCCCCAGGAAGCAGGGAGTCAAGACCAGGCTGAGAGGGAGAAAAAAAAAAAAGGGGGGGGGGGGGGGGCAGAGGAGGGAAGGAAGGATATCGCCAGAGGAAAAGGGGGAAAACAGAGCAGAGTTGATGTTGAAAGGCAACATATTGTAGAAGTAAACAAAATATGAAGGAAAAGGTTTACAAAAGTGGCATTAAAATGAATTTGTTATTCACTGTTTGCCACTAGGTTCACTGCTTTTAAGATTAGATATATTTTATCTAAAAAGTTGCAGTATGTAACTTTGATAAAAATATATATATATTTAAATTTGCTCAAACTCACTATGTTGTGACAGTTTAACATGAGACAGACTCTCTGTGAAAACATTGAGCTCCTCCATGTGGTCCTACTGCCATCTGCAGAAACATACAGCTCCCAGTCAGAGACAGCCAATCATAACCAGGAGGAGGGTCTTAGGTCTGTCAATCACTCTCACGTACACGCTGCTCAGACCCTTTCCCTTGCTCTCTGCATTGCTTTGCCTAGTTCTAGCACAACAGAGTCTGCCACAAATGCTAGTTAGCTAGTTAGCATGGCCACTGATGACAGTAAATGAATAATTTTACTGGAACAGTAAAGTTGTTTCTCCACCGTTATCTCATTAAGCAGTTGGATTTCTGAACTGCCGCTGATCACTGAGAAAGGCATCAGTAATTTTCGACATGCCATTTTTGTTTAAATAAAACACTAATAAAAACTGAAAAGTGATCATAAAGCTCTGATCTGGTGAGATGTCTGTCTTTTTAATGGCATGCGTATGAATATTATGTTTTAAAATAGTTATTTACTGTAGTGAGTTTAAAAACACACGCAGCAAAAAACCCCAACAAAATCAGATTTATAAATGAATTTTAGACATTATTTCCTTCAGCTATATGATAAACTCATCTTTTCATCAAAAAGAGATCAGTTCTGATGAAAAATCCTCTCCTCAACCAGATGCTTATGTTTCTTTCTCTTTTTAAAAAAAAAGATTTTTTTTTCTTAATGTTTCATCCTAATTGGAAAGCCGAGCTCTTTGTTGTGTGCCATTAACAGCACATCACTGCTTGCGTAGGTCAGCCTCGTCTGCGTCTCAACGGTCCTTCAGAGGCTTGTAACTTGTGCTCTCCTGAACAAACCATGGCAACTGGATACAGAAGCACTTCCTGCATTTAGATATTCTCTTCTATTAATGCCTTAAAAATGCTGTAAAATGTGCCACAGGGAAAAGAATAAAGAAAAAAAACAACATTCAGCAGTTGCAAAAAAAATACGGGGTAGCTCTTCTAATGTTATGATAGAGGGACACAAAGTAGAGAGGAGCTGGAATGAAGGGAAAAACGATGCAGAGGGTTTTCATGATGTTTTCTTAAGTAAAAATCTTAAATGAGCGACATGAATTCAAAGTCCGCTGGCAGATTATTTCACTTATCACAATGCATTTTACCAATGTTATAAGTCAGTGGAACTAGCACCTTTTAAAATAAAAATTAAGGAATTATAACTGACTAACTTCTATATCTTTCTAAAAATCTGGACCAGATTTCAGAAAGGGCTTACAGGGGCTCTAGCCCAGGGCACCAATTTTGGAGCATCAGCCCAAAAATGTTTCTAAACAAATGTATGCTTTTCAAATATTGCACTTTATATAAAACTCACAAGCCGACATCCTGTGTGTTGTATTCATATTTTTGGGATATTTATGAATGTAAACAATGTTCAATTATTTGAAAATTATGAAGTTGTAGTTGATTTCTTTGGGAACAACGTGGGCCTGTTGACCATTTATTGATGCATGGCATATACTAAATATGCCATGCATCAATTCTTACTACATATAATGTACTGTCATTTGCATCAGAGAAAGAATTTGTCTGTAGTGCATATGGCACCAAAACTGGCTCCAGCCCAAGGGCCCACACTCATGTAAATCCGGCCCTGCTTGCAAGTTAGTTTCATCTTATTTCAAGTGTACCAAGACATTTGCACTGGAAGCTAAAAACACTTGGTAAGATGTTGTGTTTTTGCAGTGGCATTTTTCAATTCTAATCATCTGTCCACACTTTCAGTGGGGGAAGTGATCCCCCAGCATGATGCTGTCACTACTATGTGTATTTCACCTATGAGGTGAAATACACCCAGGAATTTCTTAAATTGTTTCCATCAGAAGAGCCATGACCATTTTTATGTTATTATTGTCCAGTGTGGATAAATTCTAAATGTACAGAAGCCTGTTGTTCCTGTCATCATCCAAATTCTCTGCTACTGCTTTTGTCTTTCTAATAATGTAGGTTTTCCTGGGATCAACCCAAGTTAACTTTTCGTCATCCAGAAAGGCCAGAAAGAGAAACGACATGCTAACAGATAAACTCGTCATCTCTCCGATCGGTCGACTTGTTTCATCTCCAGAGGAGGGTAGAGTGCCCAAATATTTCACTCATGAAAAAGCTGCGACAGATACTTCAACATATTTTTACTCAAGTAAAAGTTAAAGTAAAAAGTAGCTGTCCAAAAGAAAATGTATCAATCATTCAATATTTAAAAATGACATCATCAGACGGACCAAGATGTTGGTGTTTTAAGGACCAAAATGACAATAACTCGTACAAAAAATTAAAAATCGAAAAAAATCAGGCAAAAGAAAAGTTTTCAAATCAGTTTCTTTCATGATAAAACTCATGAAACTTTAATAAAAACAGCAGGTGTGTGTCTGTTTGGTGAATTTTTGGGTGAAAACATGTTTGTTTTTCACTCAGTCGGGTATAGAGAATCCAGAAATTAGACCGTCGTGACTTTGCTTTACCCTATTGATAATGTGTTGTTGCAATAGTAATCCTCAAGCAAGAGTAGTGATGCTTCATAATAACATTACTCAAGTAAAAGTAAAAATGTACAGCAATTTAGGAATAAAAAATACTCCTAAAAGTATTTTTTTTTTTTTATGTTACCTAAGTTAATGTACCTAGTCACTCTGTTCATCTCAGAGTGTCAGGACGGCTTTCAGTTTTAATAACTTCAGCTCTGATGTGAACAGAAAAGGAAATCATTCCTGCAACCACGTGATTTGTCACGGTCGGAGGGGACCGCGCTTTTAAATCCGACATCTTCTCAGCTCCATTCTTGGTGTTTTTGCGTTATACCTGCTTTGTTTGCTAATTGTGCTTCGTTTCTTGAGCGTGACTGAACACAGAAAGTGTAACGTTGGCGTTCTGAAAACGGTGAGGGTTTGAGACCCTTTCTTTTCGCTGTTTTATGGGGCTCTGTGCTGCGGCGCGGTGACCTCCCTCTCACCCTGGTGCCACCCAGCCGGTGCAGGATCCAGGCTCACTCGGGGCCCCTGCCAAAACCCCAGCACGCCACATCTGCAACCCATAAACGCCAGCCACTCTCACTCCTCTGCTCCCTCGCCCACATCGCTTCAGACTCTCACACTCATCCGTTTCACTCTTTTTTTTTCTTCTTGTCACCCACTAATGTTTTATTTTAATTTCCCAATTCTGCACCTCCCCCATCCTTTTTTTTTTAAAAAGAAAACATTCTTTTACTGTACATCCTTTATCTCCCTTTCCTTTCCCCCTCTTTCTCTCTCTCTCTCTCCTTCCGTTTCTTTATCCACATCCAACGGAAAAACCTCTCACCCATTATATCTCTGGTGAGAGCCAACTGGAGTGTGGTGGCAGTGAACTGGGAACCGCAGGACATTCCTGATCCCAGCAGCACTAAAAGTCACCAGCATTCGTGTCCTCTGATGAGAGCGTGTGCCAAACACACACTTCACTTATGGGCTGGAGACAGTCTTACCACGTCGCTGTTGGTCCCCCCTCCGAAGGCAGCTAAATGTTTATCTGTTTAAAATTGATAGTGTTGGGTGAGAAGGGGCGGGCGGGGGGGGATTTGTGCTCAACCTATTTTTGCAGGATTTTGACTCCTCTTACCGTGAGCTGCCACCTACTAAAGAATTTTTTTTTTAATCAGTCTTTAAAAGATGTAAAAAGAAATAAAAATGTCCAACTTCTTTAAAATGAAGACGAAAAAAATCAAAATTGTTCTTTCTTCTGAACGCTGATGCTTCCAGTTTGCCCTCCTACACTGTAAAAACAAAATTATACTAAGACATTTTTGGCCTATTCTAGTGCAAATATCTTGGAACACATGAAAGTATTGAGCTCGTTTTAAGTAAATAATTCCTTAATTTTGATTTTTTAAAAGTACCAGATTCATTGGCGGATTGTTCAACTTTTAACTGGACATTTTTCCCCAAGTTACAAGTGAATTAATTTGCCAGTGTAGCTATAAGTGGTGAGATGAACGTTTTACCATGATATTTTGTGATACTATTATGATGTCGATAAAAGCGATGGTAAATCTAAACTTTTTTTTTTTTTTGGTAACTTTATGACCGTGTGTCACAACAATTATAGCCCCACAAGCACAAATAGTGCTCTTGAAAGACATTGCCATTTATAATGCGCATCTTTAGGACACGAATCACATCAAGTAATGGGATTGGATCAGTAATCTGCACACAGAAACTGCATTTAGTCATATTGCCAGATAGTTTTTTTTCTGTTTATTAATACTCTCATCAAATGAACAGTTTAGAAAACAAAGCATTTTGGTAGTTTTAAACATCACTAATGGGAATTTATAGTGACAACAATAAATCCATTTTTTTAAAATCATAAGACATTTATCACAATAAATGAAAATGACAAATGATATGACAAGTCCTAATTCAAGTGTACTTAGATATTTGCACTAGAAACTAGAAAAAAAAATACTTGGTAAGATTTTGTGTTTTTCCAGTGTAGGGGCCATGCAGCCATCTTTTTTCTTCTTCTTCCACTTTTTCCAGCTGTAATCAAATGAAAACAAAGTGAACTTTTAACTTACTTTCTTCTTCCCAAAGCCCTCACCTTCTGATATCCCAGACACATTGGCATGCCTCTGCGGTTCAGAACCGATTCAATGCGGGGATGAATCATGCAGCTGCAGGCATGTGAAGGGTTCAGCAGTTTTTTTTTTTGTTGTTGTTGTTTTTTTTATGATAAATATAGAATGTCATATAAATCAGTGTTTTCCTACACAAGAAAGAACGAGCCAGGAGGGAAGGACACAAAGCTGGAAAGCGCTTTGGTTTTAGTTTTTCAAAACAACAAAGAGGTCGTGATCAGAGAGTGAGTGTGTGCTGGATCTGAGAAGAAGGGGTATGGGTCAAAACCACTGTGGTGAGAGGAAGAGTTTTATCAGAGCGTTTTAAGATGTTAACACTTCACCTCTGAGGATGTTGTGGTGTACAACAGAAGAATTATTTACAATAAAACCACAAACATCTATGTCACGCGTGTCAAACTGGAGGCCCGCGGGCCAAACCCGGCCCGCCTAAACTATTTATGTTCTGGGGTCTGCAGCCTTTACAATCTAAGGAGTCATTTTAGTCTTCAGTCCAACTAAATAAAATTGATTTAGAGCTGCATCTTTTGAGGGGGAAAAAAAGACAATTTCTCGTGAATAGCTACTACAGAAAATCTGTTGTAAGTTTTAAATAGTTATTTCATTCCTATTTTTAGGTTTTAATGTAAAGGAAAGCATAAAATGTTTTCAAAAAGATTTCTTATCTGGAATGTTGATATTTACACACAGTTTCCAGTCAAAGAAAAATACATCTAAATAAAAATGACTGTTACGGTTAGTATCATTACACTGTAGAAATTACATTGTCGCATTAAATTTTTTTTTATTAAATCTATTTTTAAAACTTAAAGTATTTCTTTTATCATTTTGAGTCAAAGCTATGAAGAGTCATTGCGAAAAGGTCCAGAGAGCCACTTGCGGCTCCGGAGCCACAGGTTGCAGATCCCTGCTGTAAACTCTAGAGGGCCATAAAAATGGTTCAGTTGTGTGCGTGAATATTATTTTGTCAACTTAGTTTTTGCCAAATTACATCACTGTGAAAAGACGACAATGACACAAATCAAATACACAAGTTTTACCAATACATTCTACCACAACCGGCTGTTTGTGGCCCAAAATGAAAACGACTGACACGCCTCATCTATGGACGATATGCGAAGGACCAAAACACAGTATCTCACGAATACGAGATGAGAGGATGACAACGCGTGGCCTTAAAATGCTGACAAATAAAAATCCGAAAAGTGTGACGTTCACTTCCCGTTACTCTAATACAGTGGTCCCTAACCTTTTTTGAGGTACCGAACCCACCAGTTTCATATGCGCATTCACCGAACCCTTCTTCCCCCCGCCCCCAACACACAAAATACTTTGCGGTATTCTGATTTAGGAATGTAATTATATTAGTTGTGTTACCACCCCCACGCCACTAAAGGCAGTAGCAACCCTGAAAAGATGCGACTAAGGAGTAGATTTAGACTACAGAATTTGGCAAAAACTGTGAGCTTTGCTGAAGTAAATAAAGACACAAGTTCAAATCCATGCCGAGAGTGGTACTCCTTCAAACAGTGCTCCTCCGCAGCTCCGATTGGCTAAGCAATGTAACGTGATCCTCTGCAGCAAGTGATGGCAAAGCGGCGCGTTATCACCACTTTACACAAGTGTCTTTACCTCCGCTGCAGAGGCTCCGCCGAACCCCTGAGACCGACTCATCGAACCCCTGGGGTTCGATCGAACCCAGGTTAAGAACCACTGCTCTAATACCTTCAAGTAATCGTTTTAGTAAATTACTAAATCACTGCAATTCTGAAACAGCACCAAAAAAAAAAAAAAAATCAACATCATAGTTCACAACTTCTCCATATGGCTGAAATTATATCGGAGAAATCAAGCTCAATTAGAGAATTTCCAGACGGAGCGCCGAACGGAGATGAGAATCGAAACCCTTTAAAGTTTGCCAAAATTCAGGCTCATGTGCAACAAGGTGAGACCAAAATGTCATCTTTTGACCAAAGAAGTTAAAGCCGATATCCTGGTCTTGAGCCGGAAAAGGGTAGAGTGCCTTCTCCGGGTCAGGGGGGTCGTCCTGCCTCAAGTGGAGTTTAAGTATCTGGGGATCTTGTTCACGAATGAGGGAAGAAGGGAGCGGGAGATCGACAGGCGGATTGGGGCAGCGTCTACTGTGAAGCGGGTGCTGTACCGGTCCGTCGTGGTGAAGAGAGAGCTGAGCCAAAAAGCGAAGCTCTCGATTTACCGGTCGATCTACGTTCCCACCCTCATCTATGGTCATGAACTTTGGGTCATGACCGAAAGAACGAGATCACGTGTACAAGCGGCCGAAATGAGTTTCCTCCGCAGGGTGGCTGGGCTCTCCCTTAGAGATAGGGTGAGAAGCTCGGTCATCCGGGAGGGAGTCAGAGTAGAGCCGCTGCTCCTCCACGTCGAGAGGAGCCCGTTGAGGTGGCTCGGGCATCTGGTAAGGATGCCTCCTGGACGCCTCCCTGGTGAGGTGTTCCAGGCACGTCCCACCGGGAGGAGGCCTCGGGGAAGACCCAGGTCATGCTGGAGGGATTACGTCTCTCGGCTGGCCTGGGAACGCCTTGGGATTCCCCCGGAGGAGCTGGAAGAAGTGGCTGGGGAGAGGGAAGTCTGGGCCTCCCTTCTGAAGCTGCTGCCCCCGTGACCCGACCCCGGATAAGCGGAAGAAAATGGATGGATGGATGGATGGATGGATGGATGGATGGATGGATGGATGGATGGATGGATGGATGGATGGATCCTGAGCACACATAAAACATGGTGGCAGCCGCATCACACCGTCTGGATGGTTTTCTTTAGAAGAGACAGAGAAGCTGACCATAGGTAAAGATGGATGGAGCAAAAATAGTAGGAAACCTTTATTGGATGCTCAACTAGCTACTTTTTTGTCTCCTGATAAAATCCATGAGCTTAAATGATCCAGTCCAAGTCTAAAACTGAATTCAATTGGTAAAGTGTGGCAACATTTTTAAATGAATCTTTTCCATCCCCCTTTTGAAACCAGGGCCACAGTTTGTACTTTCTAGCTGTGCTAAGCTAAACGAGGCCTAACCCTAGATAAATCGCAGCTGTAGCTAAACCGTTTGTCAAAAAAAGTTTGAATCCAAAGTGACTTTACAAATAAATTATTCATGTAAAACTGAAGTTTTTCCTGTAATGTCAAAATGTGAAACAGATCCAGAGGTATGAATACTTTTGAGAGGGACTTCAAGAACAGTTTGCTTGGAAAACAGTTGTTTCCATTCCTTTTTCTTCCCCCTGCCTTTAAACTGATGTAATGTTGGCACTGCCATGTATTTTGAAACAGCTTATAAAATGCCTAATCTTGTACTTTCCACAATTGTTTTCTGCATCAGGCTCATTCTGAAACCAGTGATTTATTTCACCCTGATAGGCTCTCTCTCATTTCCCCCTTTTTTTTTCCTTTTGGACCAAAATCCACTGAAGCATGGCTATGATAAACGATAATAAATACAACCTGACAGCTGCTATTTGTCCGAATTCTGAAACATAATTCATTGATTGCAGACAAGAACTTGTACTTTAAGTACAACTTGGGAGTTCTCGTGCCGTGATTGCACTTCCTCAAATATCACATCATCTCTGTGTAATTATTTTGTCCTTGTTACGTTTTAATGCGGCTGAAAGCTGCACACGCGTGACTTCAAAGATTGAAATGATGGATGACGAAATGTTCAGATTGTTACAAGTTGTTGTAGCAACAGGTCCTGCATTTGTTTAATCATTAATTGGGATTAATAATAATAATAATAACACAGTGCTCTTTGTTTGGTCTTCCATCACATCTGCTTGACCTTTATCAGCAAAAATTGATTTTGAAAGTAAAAATGTATGATTACTTATTCATTACTGCCATCTAGTGGTTCAAAAAAGTCAAAAGCAGCAAAGAACTAAACACATACTTAGCAAGATATTTAGTTTATTTAATAAGTTTTTCACTTTTTAAACATTTCAAAACACCATCCGTCTCTCGTGTTTTATTTTTACTCTTCTACTCCATATCCAAGTCATCCATTTCAATGGTCACCTCTTTCTTGAACCAAGGTAACTGCGGGGGAACGTACGGGTCATATGTCCAGTGAGGATACACTCTCTTGTACAAATTCATTAGGACGGTGTCCTGGGAGCGAAGCTGATTATCAAATACACATTTCATGTGACCGTGAGTTCCTGGAATGATGAAGCAAAAAATATTTAGAAGTCCCATTGGCGAGAAGGGTTTAGAAAACGAGAAGAATTTGGCCGTTTCCTCACCTAAAGCATCCTTGATGTGGCCTCTCCTGCCCCATTTTGTCCGCAGCTCCACCGGTTTGAACCACATGATGTCATCTGTTGCAGGAACGAACAAAAACAATAAAATCTAGCAGAAACACATAATAACTTTTCTCCTTTTAACTAATAGCCGTATTGTCTTCATCTGAAACCTTAAAGAAGTTCCAAACTGCAGCTGCCATGTTCCCTTTGTATTACGCTGCATTCACATGGAGTTGGAAGTTTCCAGTTGGGGAGTCAGTATTTAATGTTTTCATTTCTGTAACGTGGTAATAAGTATAATTCGCTTTTAGCTATTATTAATATCATAACCGAGTCATTTCCTTTCTCCAATTATACCAACGCTGCTTGAACGTAGTTCTGTTGCAATGAGCAATAAATCACATGATAAATTATAATAAACTCAATGATTTCCATCAGCATGAGTCGTCATTTTCTCTCTTTCTACCAAAGACTGGCGGATAATAAAAGTCTTCAACTAGCCTTTTTTTTTTGAAGAACAGTTTTGTTTACAAATACTTCATAATCTATTTTATTTGTTGTTTTACTTATTTTGGATATTGTAAATGTCTTTCAGTTTCAGTGTTAAATATTCATTAGAACTGAAAGTTTATGGATTTTTGAGAACGTTTTCTTGCTCTATTAGGCCATTACTATTATACTACTTGAAAATGCTCTGGAAAAAAAACAATATCGTTTATCGCAATAACCTCTGGGACAATTTATCATCCAGCAAAATTGATTTTGACAGACCTACTTGAATTGTGTGAACGTCTCAGGCTGGAATGCTTTATTAAAAAAATAAGCAAACAAAGCCACGCCACCGAATGTGCTAACAGTGCTACCCGTTATATCGGATGTTTTCATTTCTTGATATCGGGTCGATAATTATCGTGCCTATAATCATCGTGCACCCTTAACATCCAGTAAATATTTCTGCAGACAGCGTATAGAAAAAGAGTAATGGGCCGTCGTCTCACCTCTGTTAAAGAACATGTAGCGGACGACGGCTGACCGCCTGTTGATTTTGAAAGGGTGTCCGCTCAGCACGATCCGCTTCAGGACGACGCGCCGCGGGTCGCAGCTGAGCAGGCTACCTGTAGCCACCAGGTCCTGAACGCCTGCAGAACAAAACAAACAACTCAGAGCGACACTAGACGAGCCGACGGGAGTCAACTTGAAGACTGAAATTCCAGCAGAACACAGAATTGACTTGAATAAAAACCAGTCGGTGATGATCTCACCGTCGTTTCTCTGTTTGAAGAGCAGCACTCCTGCAGGAGGGAAGGTGATGGGGGCAAACACCGACACCACGGTGGGGGCATCCGGCCTCAGGAAGCGCTCCATCTTGTGCTTGTCAGCTGGAGTACAAGACAATACTTTATTCGTTTGCCAAATAATTTTTAAAAAAATGTATGGGAACAGATATATAGAGGTTTGCAAAATTATTCTATGGGCTGTGTAAAAACATGTTCGTTGTATTTTATTTTGCACTAATCATCCTTAGATAATGAGATTTTAGAATGAGCTGTTTTAGAGCTTTGTCTCTTTAAATTTAAATAAGCTGCTGTTGGCCACGCCTCCCAACTCAACAATAAGACTCACACATGAAAATGGCTGCAAACAGAAGCGCGATTAATTACGTTAAATGATCGTTAGAAATTAAAGTTTATTGATTCTTGAGAGGATGTAACTGCTTTATTATACCATTATATTCCTTTGAAATTGTCTCAAAACAACATTATGGTTTATCGCAATAACTTCTGGAACTGTCTTGCAAAATTTGTTTTTGTGACATTATAGATTTTTTTATATATATATATATATATATATATATATATATATATATATATATATATATATATATATATATATATATATATATATATATATATATATAAATGATTTCAGTATTGCTGTGGAAATATACACCACAAAACTTGCAGCTGTAAGTAAAGCAAAAAGATTGGAAAAATAATGGACTTTTAAAAGAATATGTTCTAATTTGTTGGTTCATTGGTCACATAAATTCCCAATGAAACACATTAAGAACTGATGCCATAAGACGACAAAAAATGTGGTTAACATTTAAAACTTCTGCTTGATGACTAAATATTTCACCTGTAGTGTGCTGAGAGAATATAGGGGAGGCCCGGAACCTTCGAAACCCACAGTGGAACACCAGTTCCTCCTTGGACTTGATTGGCTCCGTGTTGCTGGGGTGCCTCTGCACCAAGAGGTGCATCACTGACATCTGTTCCAAGTGGGAAACAATTCATAATGAGTCCAGAAAGCAGCACGCCGCGCAGTCTGCGGCTCCGACGGAGACGATACCTTCTGCTCGTGCGGCAGCAGAGACACCAGCACCAGGGGCTTGCCAGACTGGACGCTCTCCATGATGGAGAAAGGAACGTCGATGATGTGCAGCGTGACGTACCAGCCATCCTGGAGGCAAGGACATGCGGTCAGAAAGGAAAGTGCTGGGTCTTTTTTTGTTTGTTTGATTGTTTTTTGATACCATGGCTCCGTCCTCATCGGCCGCAGCCTCCGCCAGGATTCTACGGCGAGTGCGTTCGAAGCTCTGGAACTGGAATATGCGTGAATAATCCAGAGGCAGGTTCTCCATGGGGTCCCAAGGCGAGGAGCGGAAACTTTTCAGGCCCCTGTAGCGCTGAAATCTGCGGGATGAGTCAACTGTTATTTTTTTTTCTCTCTTTTTGGCGTTTTTCTTTTTAAAGTATGTCTCCTCCCACATGAAAGGTCGCTGACCTGATCCTAGCTGGAGCGTCGAGGGGCGTGTCCACCTCATCAGGAAACAACTCGTGCGATCGAGCCTCCCGGTAGCGCTTCAGGCCTTCTTCTTCTGCTGCTTCGTCCATGTTATCGTCGTACCGCTGATCTGCTCCACCTCTCTCTGCGGAGCACACCTCCTCTTCCTCCTCCTCTTCGTCGTCTTCGTCCTCCGAAGCAGCTTGGGAACCAGTTTCCTGGGCAAGAAGGAGGCGGAGCAAAGAAGAACTGAATCTAAAATGCTAACCGCCCACCGATGCTTTTATCGTTTGACGTTTTGCGATAACCACGAAAGTAGAAACAAAAATGAGGCAGATAACCGTTTGTCTCACAGTGTAAACAAATATTCTTACGTCGAATTGACCTGAAGAGGAATTGTTCTAAATAATAAGGAAAGTTCAGAGATTCACAAAAAAACTAAACCATATAGCCAGAGCTATCAGGAAATGGATCAAATTGAGATTTTATTCATTTTAGTCCAGACACGAATTCTATTTAACACCAGGGCCAAAAAGATTACATTAGCTTAAACGTGATGAAATGATTAATGAAATAATCGTCCACTAATTTAGTAATCGATTAATCATTAACTGGACGATTAACCACTAAAATTAACTACTTTTTTTTAGGAACAAAAAGGCAATTTGCAAAAAGAACAAGGCACTCAGTGCAGTAATTAAGCCATAACTGTACAAAAAATGCATATAGACAAAAAAGAAAAAATTGCTTGTAAATGTGTTCTACTCAGAACTCCTTAATTTGAAGTTTTAGCACCTTTTAACCACCTCTTGCTATTAAATTATTAATCAGTTAATCCAAAAAGTAATCAACAGATCAGACCTATATAACAACGTAACAGCAATACACTGTAATGATCAAGATTTCACTAAACAAATGCTGTTATTGCATATTAGCCATAAATGCTTATCTTCTTATTTAAAAATAGGAATTTAATTATTTGCTTGTTTTCATCTTTTCATGTATTTATTGTAAAAAAAAATATGGGTTAAGTGGTGAAATGAAACATTTGCGGAATGTGGGAATGTTTTATCTGATTAATCACCAAATTAATTGATAGAATAGTCAATTACTAAAATAATTTTTAGCGGGAGCTCTGTTTAAAACATTTGTTTTATTTTAAAAAGACCCTATAGCCATGTCCTTCGATTTCACGATCATGAATTCATTTATGTTAATCTGTCTCTTTAAATCCCTGCAAAATACATCAAAACTTCTTCTAATGTGCCAAAAAATATGAACAGCTTCAAAACAGAATAAATACTTTTGCAAGTTTAGCTTCCTAATCAGACCAAGTGTAGTAACTGGGATTGTTTTATTGCCACTGAACAAACTGTGTTTGTTTATTCAGAGCTGTTTGTGCAGCAGTGCTTCCTGAAGTATGTGTTGATGTATTGGAGGTTCTCAATAGATGGAGTAGGCATGAATGAGACTCAAAATGCCTTTTATTTCATGGCATGCCATCTCAAACTCACAAGTCCCAATAGGGTTCAGCCTTCCTTGGGAAGTTTGGTTATTTTCATACAGTTTGCGTATTTTCATAAAGTTTCATACAGTTAGCTAAGACACTGGGTCAAATTCTTGGCTAGAATAACTTTATCGACATAATTAAATTGTTGCAGTTTATTTACCACAAACTGGGTGAGCAACTCTAGTCTCTGTATCTCTAGTTTTGTCTAAAATATCTCAAATAAGTTCACAAATGAGGGTCGGCCAACGATAGCCGGTGTTAGCTAGTTAGCTAACGTTGATCCTGTCTGAAGTCTGTGGTAGTTTGACCACAGTAATCTCTCCTCTCTTGTAGATAAGTTAGAGATATTTCAGGCCAAACTAGGGACACAGAGGCTGGGGTTGCTCACACACTTTGTAGTAAATACATTTATTGAAGTTATTTCCAAACCTACAATGAAAATACTAATAAAGAGTCATAGTTAGCATGTAGTAAGTTGACTTGGCTCGCTGTCTGAAGCAGCCAATCAGATGCCAGGGTCTCCATAGAAGCAGTCCTAACCCCACCTACTGAATTTGACAACTAAAGTTGACAGTTTAAATTAATTCATGATGTGCTTCAGCACAGGAACATAAAATTATTAATTAAATCATGAAATAACTACATCTAATTTAAAAAAAATATTAAAACATTTATTTGAAGCACATACAATTAATTCTACATTTATTACCAGCTTTAAGAAATTAATGGCATATTTAAGTAATTATTTCATAAGTTATTTATTTTAATATGGCACTCTTAACTTGTTGGAATTCTTGCTTTGCATACACATAAATGGAGGACTCTGCCATGGATGCAAAGCATGGACAGGATTTGAGGCATCCTCCCTTTTCATAGACCCAGCTTCCAGCTTCCAGCATGTGTGGGAGGAATGAATCATCAGCAGTCGCTCACATGGCAAATCACAGGAGAAGTCTGACACATGAGCCAAAAACACACAGCATGGGGTTGATTCACAACCTCTCCAACATCCTCGCCGCAGTAATAATAATCACTGCCATTTGAAGTGCCCCTTCGCCTATTGTTACCCCGTACAACCTACGTATTCCTGCTCGCTAATGCCGACATCAAATGGACGCGATTAACAATTACGGGTCGTAATGAACCCTTTTCATAAGGCCAGCTTCCCCTACCCCCCCACCCCCATCCCCTCCGAGCTCCGACTTCTTTTCAAACACTGCTGGAAACAAATAAATGCTCGACCCCTCCCTCCGTCCAGACAGGAAGTTCGGTTCACAAGACAGGAAGACAGGAGGCTTCTCTCGGGACTCTGGCTCCAAACACTATTGTTGTGATGTGGCGAGCAGCCTGGCACTGCAGGCTGGAGACGGACACAGAAAACAAACAGTGCCTCTCTGCAGAGAGGTGCACTGTCCGTGGGTCACGTATGCACCGCTCGGCCGTTTTGCAACTTCGCCGTGGGTTACACCATCCTGGTCGCCATCAAAACGATTTAGGCATCTTCCAAAACATCAGAGACACAAATTTATATAGTCTTCGACTCGTACGGCCAATTGAAAGAGTAATGAAAGCATTTCTTCACTCATCCATGGCAAAGGATACCTGGATTTGGTTTTGAAATATCTAACAATAAGAGCGATGTCATTTGTTCACTCATGTTCTCTAACAATCCTCTGAGGCCTCCACAGTGTAACTGGATTTATGTTAAGGTTAAGTCTGAGCAGTCAGGTGAGTTAAATAACGTTATTATATTATTGCTATTTAAATCCAAATGAGCATTTTCTTGAACAACTTAAGTCTGTCATCGGTCAGCTTACCTGAGAGTGATTCTCCTCATCTTCTCCATCCATAGCTTCGTCCATTAGGTCATCGCCATCATCATCATCATCACTGCTTTCTTCATCTGTCTCACCATTCTCCTCCTCCTCATCTTCGTCAATGATCCATGTGGCCTGGTAGTCAGACGTTCCCTTAGGAACCTTCATCACACGCTTGTTCTTTCTGGCCTCTGAGCAAAGGAACGAACATCCAGGAGAGTAAAGTGTTAACCTGCAGTTAATACCAAATGCTTCCAGGCATGTGTAGGCATATTAGAAAACTGAAAATTTGATCTAAAGTAGCTGCGTACGACTGATTCCTGAACCTTTACGAAGACTCATGTCTTCAGTGATTTAAAAAAATTTTTTTATCTTAATTTCTTCTCTTAATCGCTTCCAGTTTCAGGATCTCGTCTCCTCACCTTCAGCGTCGAGCAGCTCCTGTTCCGTCGGCCATGTCTGCTCTCCATCCATGGGGTCCACCTCCGCCTCCGCCTGCAGACTCTCCCGGCTGGACGGGTCTGCCTTCATCAGCACCCGCACCGGGGCTTCGCTTTCATCTCCGTCCTGCAAACAACAAAATGACAACATGTTACGCCAAAATTACAGATGTTTTAACGTTTACTTTTTAAAGTATTGTTTCGCAGGATGAAGCTGAACCGTGTCGCGTTGAAGGAGCTGAGCGAAGGAGACTTTTCTGTTCTGAATGCAGACATTTGCTCACACTCTTCAGCTTTTGTGTGAAAAAGGCTTGTGTAAACGCCGTATTTCTAGTTAAAGTTACCATACTGTGAGAATCTATCGCAGTTCTAAAATGAATGGTTTCAGCATTTAAGCATTATTTTTAAATCAACACACATTGATCACTATACCTCTGATTTAACACTTAAAAAACAACAACACACATTTCATTCACAGAACAGAAGATTATTCAGATTTAGTTTTGAAAAATGTGCCAAACTTTGGAGCTCCACATTCCTGAACAAATGTGGAAAATGTTTAGTGAATTTATTTTAATTCATTAAAATGATTGTTTATGGACCATTACAAGAGAAACACAAAGTAAGAATGTAATATCTCTCCAATAATAGAACTTTAATTCAGTTGTCCATAATCGCTTAGTTACAAAATAAAAGACTATTAATATAGATAAACTGACCTGACAAGTATTTCTTTTTGAACCGTTACAGTGACCTCTATTTTATCATCACCCCTGCTACATTTACTTTAGAGGTTTTTACAAAATTTTTGATGTACACCATGATGTCTGTGGTTTAACGTTTACCTGCATCTCCACATCTCTTCCCCTTCCAGGTTTTGTCGCTCTGACTGTGGTCAGGTTGAGGGGCAGAGGGTCTGGCGGAACGTCGATCTGACTCAGCTGAAAGTCCCCGTGCCCGCTGATGTGCACCACTCTGTTGGCATGGAGGGCACGACCTCGGACGTACCCGGACACGCGCAGGGTCCCCAGGCCGCTGGGCCCTCCGCCGCTCCCCTCCACAGGGCCATTTGGCGTGAACGCCACACGCTCAGCCAAAAGATGGGAGCGTCTGGAACGGAATCCCAGCTTTCGTTGCCTCTGGCTTCCCAGGTGCCTGAGGAGGAGGGTGGCGTCTTGATCCGAGTCCAACGGGAAGAGGCGGCTGTCTGGGAACCGGACCTCTGTGATCTTTGATAGAGCTTTTCTGAAATCTACCCTCTTCTTCACCGAGATGTCAGACAAACCCTGACAAACCAGAGCTACAAGGGGGCAGGGTGGGGAGAGATTTAGGAGAAATTAGATCTCAGAAGACAAAAACCAGGGAAATAGTGTCAAATTTTCCACAAATTGTACAAAAAATGGGAACCAACCATGGCTGGGGAGGCCCTGAGAGAAGAGACAGGACAGACAATGATCTCCGTAAGTGTCCCAGCCTTCAGTTGAGTCCAGGACAAACACCAGGCTGTCTGCAACCTTGGCAACATCCAGCAGGGAGTGCATGTCATCTGGCCAGAGAAACAAGGAGAAAAGCTTGAAAAATGGGAGGAAGACAATCTGAAACTATAGTTATTCTGAACTATACTTTTTTTTTTCAATTTTAAAAAGTTTGCAGAATTCAACTAAAAAAAAAAAATGTGCAAAAACTTCAAAAATATTTCCATTGTGTGAAACCTACTTCATTTATGCAACTTTTTAAACCAAACTTTTGATTTAGAAAAAAAAAAAAAAAAGCACAATAACAAACATTCAACAAAACGTACCTGTGCTCTGGTTTAGAAATGTGAACCTCTGTTTGAAGCGAGGCACAATCAGTCCAAAACTGTCCCCGACGCCGCTGACGCATCGCTCCAGGTGCACCACGCCCCCGGCGCCTCGACCACGTAGCAGTTTGCTAACCGCCCCGGCGTCAGCATTAGCATGCAGGGACACCACGGTCACCAGGTGAGGAGGACCGTCCCTGCTGCCGAGTCGCCGCTTTTCCATCAGAACCTACGGGGACAAAAAAAGAAAAAAAAAAAAGGTTAACTTTGCAACACTGGTCAGAATTTTTAAATAGTTTGTTCCTCATGTGCATTGAAAGGACCTGGTCTTTCTTCGTTTTCCGAAGCTGATTGGCTTTATGTCGTCGGTCCATCTTCCTCAGCTCCTTCCTCTGTTTTTTAGTAAGGGTCGTCACTGACACCCTGCCTGCGAGGAACACGGGAACAAGGACGTTAAAGTTCTTATTAAAATCAGGAAAACAACTGGGGAAAAAAAAGACAAAGAGTGTGAAGTTATAACTAGGCCTGTCGCAATAAGAAATAAATCAATTAATTGCATGATAAATTTAAACAAACTCAATCATTTCCACCTGCGTGATTTATTGTTTTTCTCTTTTCTCTCTACCAAAAACTGGATGACAAAAGTCCCCAGTCTCGTGTTTTCATCTCAACTACTGCTTTTATTTGCTGTCTTATTTATTTATTTGGGGTATTTAAAATGTCTTCCAGTTCCAGTTTTAAACCTTTGCTAGAATTCAAAGTTTATTGATATTTGAGAATGCGCTCTTGCTTTATCATGTCAATATCACTGCATTCCTAGACAATGGTTTCAAAATAACAATATTACAATGTATTGCAATAACTTCTTTGACAATTTATCGACCAGCAAAAAATTATTATAATGACAGGCCTAGTTGCAACTTTGCGCTCACTGTGCTTTTTCTGTTGAGTGGTTAAATATCAAAAGGGATTGATATTGATTAGATAAATCTAATCAATAGCAGTTCTTTAAATAATTAAAATACTGTATAATCTCAAATTAATAACACAAACTATCCGTTACTTATTGGAAAATGAAAACAAATGCAGCAAAGAAAATCCGAACACTTGCAGGACATATTTACGAGCAATTAAAATTAGATTTTCCAAATTAATATGTTAATGCGAGTTAATTTTAGATCGCACTCAAAAGTAAAACGTAAAAATTTAACGATCATCTCAATTTCTACTTCAACTCTCCCCAACAAAAGAGTTTCAATATTTATTTATTGCTCATTTATTTAAAAAAAATTAAATACAAGTATTAGTTACAATGAGGAAAAGTGAGAGTTTGCGTCTTTATAAGTACTGACGCAAATATTGATAATGTATTTGATCATTGGCTGCAGAGAACAGATCACCGTACATTTGACTGTAACTCTCACACTACAGCTGCTCGTAGATCCCGCGGAGAACTTTGAAAATCCCGAAATGACCCGAAGTCGGACTAAAACCTGATGTTATGAACTATCTGACTGAAACATGTGTTATCTTGTCCTCTCAATTCCTTCAGACTGCAGAACACGTGAGTCAATCAAAGCAACAACCACAAAGACACGCAACGATATCTGTAACACTTCGCCACGGAACAGGGCCTACCTTTGTTTTCTCTTTCGATTTCACCTTTCGTCCTGTGTTTGCCATGTTTGTGTCCCTTATTTTTCTGTTTGTAAACGCCGGGTCTGTGGCCTTGTTGTTTCTCTTCATTCGCAGCCATTTTCACCATGTGCGAAGGTAAGCCGATCTACTTCCTGACTTCTCTGACGTCACCTCGGAGGCGTGTTCTCCATAGTGGTTTCATTCTTCAAAATAAAAGCCTCTCATCTATGCTGTTCTAGCACAGATTATGTTGTCTATTCCTGTTTCTCGTGAAATAAAATACAATTCTAAGTTAATCTGTTGGAATACTTACGAGTTATTCTTAGTTCTGTCTTTTTATTTTTTTGTTAATGTGAATACAGACTTCGGCTTTACCCGTGGTACGCCTACATTTCCACACTTAGACAATAAAGAAAGTTCTGTTTGTTCTATTCAATTCTATTTTACTCCATTCTATTTTATTTATTGTTCGGAAAACTTATATATCTACCGGTTAATTTTTTAAGAAAGCAAGTCAAATTTTAAACTTTAATTTTAACCCCTTTCTGTTCAAAAGCTGCTCTTGTCAATGCTGTCAAATATTTCAGGGCGTTTATGGTAAAACCGGGACGAAAACCAGCCACTTCCGTGAGCTATACTGCCATCTATTGGCCAATCAGTGTAAGTTTAGAAAAGTCAATTGTATGGTTGTTAAATTGTAAAAGTTTCAATTTTATTTTGATAAGAAACAAAAAGGAAAAAAGAATTTAGGACAAAAGTCAGCAAAATATCAAAGATATTACCTTTGTTTGCTGAAAGATTTTTGTAATCAGATTCATATCACTGAATCTGTTATTTTGCTTAAATGTTGTTGATATGCTTAACAGTGAGTATACTCAAGAACATTACATTTAACATTTTTAGACAATTTAAACAGTTTAGAAGTATTTATTATTTCCTTCTCATTCAATATAGTATCACTAATTTGTACAGATAAACTGTGTAAAGGAGATTATTTTCCTTGGAGAGGATTACAAAAAACACAATGACCAGAATGACCAAAGGACCAGAATAATGACAAAAATGTAAGTATTTTATTCAAATTCATACGCTTACATATATTTTCTTAGTATTTGACATATTTGCCTACTTTGGTATTTTTCCACAATTTCTCACAGTAATTTTATGGAATTTGTGCCCATTTCTCCAAGCAAAATAGGTCTAATGAGTCAACTAATCAGCTATCTCAGTAACTGTGCGTAATACACTCTTATAGAAGATTTGGTTAGAATCTTGAGAACATCTTTTGCTTTTGTTATATGGTAACTACACACATTTTGCAACAAAACATGAACATTTCTCAGACACAGAATTAAGACATGTTCATTCAAAGGTGGGTTAAGCACGTCTTTTCAGTATTTTGAAAAAAGTTACTTAAATTAGTAGTTCTGGAGCACTTTGCTTTTTATTTTTATTTGAGAAATATTTATTTTTATTTGAGAAATATTGAATTATTGCTACTTTTGCTCGAATGTATTGTCACTGGAAATACTTTTGTTTCAAAATAGATATTACCTACTGTATTAGTTTCATAACTTTTGAGATGGCAAACGTTTCTTCTGCCTTCATTTGTATTTTTTTATTTAACTAATTTTTTTCTACTTTAATCAGTACAATATGAAAATTTACAAACTGTTTTTATTTTGGGTTATTATTATTTTTTTTTTTAAATATTAAATCAAATGATCATTTTATTGATGTTGCCTTTTCACAAAATACCTTCTTACTTTTACTCTTGAAATTTCGTGGACTGGTATTTTTTGCTTCTGCTTGAGTAAAAGTATGTTGAATTTTACGTCAATACACTTTTTGAGTACTATACTGAACTCTGCCTATATTGTCTGGAAAGCCCTGTTTTCAGTATTGCTTGTTTTAAAATCTAAACCTATGATGTTATCCCCCTGCATAGCGCGTGATTTTAACATGCCTAAAGATTCATACAAAATAGTGGGGGGAATCCTCATAATATTACTTATTTTATTTAAATTGAATCAGAAGGCTACAAACTTTTCCAAGGAATAAATGCTTTGAATGACATGTTTATGTTACTTTGCGTTTTATTTTGTTGTTGTTTTTCTTGTCTATGTAGAAGGCAAACCTTTAAAGGTTTATCGTTTTTGAAGTACGGCAGGTTCCAGAGTTTCCGCCTCCTGGTGTTCCTGGGTCAGGGAGAGTTTACTGCAACAGGCAGGGCGGAACTGCAATTTGTACCATGTCGAAGCGAAGACCTTTACATAACTTAATAATTCAGGTGTCATTTGAGCTAAGTTAAATATCCAGTTCGTCAGACGACTTCGCAGATTCCACAGTGGCTTGTTTATGGGTGTTTTTGCCGCTGCCTGAACTTTTCTCGCATTCTTCCCTAGTGTATTTTTCACGAAGAGAGGCGCGGCGGCGGAGCGCTCGGCAGCCATCTTTGGAGCTTGCCTGGGAGTGGGAGCTGACTGCTGTGGCACCCCCGTTTACTTCAAGGGTGGGCATTTTAATCTTTAGTAATTTCACTGACGTACTCTGTTTAATCGGCTGACAGCGTGAAGAACCGCCAGGATTTATCTTACGAAGCTTCCGTGCTGGGAATGAAACTGGAAAAGTACTTTCTAATCCCAAATTGGTCTAAAGTGTACGCCACTCTCCTCATCCCTCAGAACTGGCCTGTCAGAACAGGGTGAGTTCCAGCTAACCGGCTAAGCTAAATTAGCAAACATTAGCTTGTTGGGCTTTTTAAATTTTATTTTCTCTTAATTAAACCAAACTGATGTTTAACTCACTGTCTATTGAGTAGTTACACAGTAGTTCAGACTGTTAACACATTAGGAACACTGCTTGAGCTGTTTCCTCCTATGACACGTAACTTGGCTAACGTGAAGTTTGGTGCTAACATTATATAGTCAACATTGGGAATCTCTTGAAACCTTTCGTTTTATATTCGCACGTTAGAGCTTTGAGTCGTGTGTTAGTTTCTTGCAATGTGAAGGTTTACCTTTGTCACTCACAAGACGAGTGGGAACATGACTACTTTAAGGAAAATGAAAGAATGTGAAGGCTGACTTGTAAAAGAAGGGAGTTGTGACCAGTGACATGAGCTGAAACGCCCAGGTAAGATGTGATGCTTGTCAAACCCCAGAAGTGCTCACCTGGGAAACACGTGAAGCAAACTTTACACTTATCAACAGTGCTGTGTGTATTAACGCAAAAATGTATTCACATTTTCCTACAGAGAATTTACTTATTGAAACACTGTATTTTTTTTTGTATTAGATGTATCTACTTTTTGTATACTTTTTAGAGTAATCGTCTGTTTCATGTCAAAGGGAGATTTTATGTGTAAGTAAGGTGAAATGTAGAATTTTAGACTTGTATTTGACCATTTCTATTTCCTTACTCTTAACCTCTAATTTCAGTTAGTGTCATTTGCAAAGAGAATTTCCCAAATGACACCAAAAATGAAGAGTTTTTAGAAGCAGAGACTGTGAGAAAATGTATGTCCCTTGGAAGAAAATTTGATTTTATTTTACCATTAAGTGTTCAGCTAATGAGTGCTTTCTTTTTTATTGAGAATAATAAAAGTCAGTTTATTGACTTCTTATAGCAGTTTCCTTATTCAGCTAAAAATTAGTTACTGTAGCACAGAATACATTTTGCACCATCTAAACCATATTCTGCTTCAAACTAAATATATTCTGTTCACATTATCCCTCAGATTAAAACTTAAGGCTATTTCCATGTTTTAATGGAAGCTGGACATATGTTCTTGATAAGATAATTTTATTAACATAAACCTTTTCAGTAAGTCCCAGCTATGCCATTATCTGAAGATGAAATGAAATGACAGCTATTTGTTTTTATTATTTCTTCTTCTTTGTCACGCTTCGGCCTTTGAGTTTTTCCCCCCTTCTGCTGTCAAATATTTCAGTGCATGTTTGCTCTTGTTTTTGTGCCAGGGATGCTAGATGTAACTTGTCAAGTTTCTCACTAGGGCCCATTCCTACCTCTCCGGAGCCGCGTGAACAGGAAGTGCAGAGAGTCGCGGTGTAGTGAGGGCATACGTTGGGAATTCCAGCCCTCCGGCTTTGTTGTCCTGTCCTGCCGCATTCTTAAGCGTTTTTGTGAGCGGCGGTTTGGAAGGCTTGTCCTGATTCACGGAGGTATCAGTTATCAGCACTTCTTTCCTCGTGTGTGTGTGTGTGTGTGTGTGTGTGTGTGTGTGTGTGTGTGTGTGTGTGTGTGTGTGTGTGTGTGTGTGTGTGTGTGTGCGTGCGGTCGAAAACGGTGTCATGACATATGACAACAAAGCTCATTGAATCGCACCGATGTCATAAAGGACAATAGCAATAAAGAGGCTCAGTTCTGCATGGTAATGAGGCTTTATTTCATGCCTGTGGCTGCATCTGTGTGGAATAGTGGGGTTGTTCAGTGTTGTTGTGAGACAAAAGATGTCTGCTTGGACCGGGGGCTGTTTCGCCCGGGCTGGGAAAGAAGTCTTGTGACTCGAGCGTCAGCTCTGCATCTGTTTGCAACTGATCATCTGAGCCGCTGCATGGACTCGGTAAATTTTCCTCAGTGATCTTCTACAGTCCACATTAGCAGGGCCATTCATAACAACGGCAAAGGACAGGAGTATTTACTTCCACAGAGGAGTGTATATGCGAAAGAAAAAAAATTTAAAGGGTTTTAACTATTAGAACATTTTTGTTGCAATTTCCTCATAATAACTAGTTGCATATCTTTTTGAACAGGCTGTTTTTATGGTAAACATATGGAAGATTTTAATTGAATTCAGCATTAATGTCTAAATAATAAAGCACTGTAGAAGACTTGATGTATTTTGTTCAACCCAAGCAACTTCTGCAACTGCTCTTTCTGCCAGCTGAATTGTATAGAATTTTTTGTTAAGATGACAAAAAGTACAAAACCAGCCATCTGAGATCAAATGTTTAAATATGTTGGGGGTAGGAATGGGCATTTATCGTATCGTTCATAATTTATCGTGATAACTTTTCTATCAGAGATGGAGAATTTTGATTAATCTCCGTCAAATAAATTCAGTTTAATGATCTTTAAAACTCCCCCAAACTGTCTGATTCTTTGGATTGTTAGTTTTACTTAATTCTGTTTATTCAATGAGAAAATCAATAAATACAGAAAGAAGAGGATGAAGTTATTGTGTGCAGTTCAGTGAGACAAATCACACTTCTTTATGTGATTGGTGTCCTAAAGAAGCGTGTTGCAAATGTTTTAATTGTTGTGCCATACAGTCACCTAAAAAAGTAATAATAAATAGTTCTTATTGTCACTATTGTCGTCATCACAGTGGTAGCACAAAGCATTGTACTGAAGCTGTAAGTCCACATTGCCCAGCTCTGCTGTATTTCTTCTGATTCTTATTCAAATGTATTTTTAAAATTGAGAATTTCCATAATCTTGAAAGACAATGTCTAATATACAGTTTTTTGTTCGTTTGTTTTTTTGTTTCTCCTTGTGTTGCAGCGCTGAACACATGAAATCACTGTCCTGCAGATGAACCGTCGCAGGGGGCTTGCCCGTCGCTGTCGCAGACCCAGATAGTTCCCGGCGGCGGCGGCAGCGGCACCGCCCCGACGTCCCCCGGCATGCCCAACAACAGCCGGGCGGGGAACCTGAAGGACCCCGAAATCGCAGAACTCTTCTTCAGGGAGGACCCGGAAAAGCTCTTCACAGATCTGCACGAAATCGGACATGGCAGCTTTGGAGCTGTGTATTTTGTGAGTTTGTTGTTTTTTTTTAACAGGACGTATAGCGATGCACCAGTGAGTCACCTGATCACATCCACTTATTTTCCCTTAATCAGGTTTTGTTCTTGTTCAATAAATGCATCACAACTGCAAACTTCCTCATTTATTCTTATAATCGCATTATAAAGCAGTGTATTATCTGATGCATTTTTTTTTTGTATAGGCATATTATAATATTGGAATTGGATTATTAATGCTTAAGTGATCTGTCCTTATAGAAATGTTTATAGTTTTTTTCAGTCTGACCTTTGAACTTTTGCTGAAAAATCGTCACAAAAAATTACATCTTCGTTCAACTAACTAAAAAAGGTTTTATTCCATACCGTTCTAGATCAGAGTCTGTTTATAAGTGTGTTTTAGTCTGACGCTTTTAAAGATTATATGATTGATTGTGTTGATTATGCTTTCAATACCAGATGAGTCTGTGTAATGAAGGCTTTCAGTTGGCTCTAAATGTTTCTGAGTATTCCCAACACAATATTTTTGCTCTTGATGAAGCAGTCTAAATGGTTGAAACCTATTTTTGTTTGATTATTTATTCAGTTATTCTCAAAATTTTGCATTTTATGTTTATTATTATCAGATCAGTATCTCCAAACAAAATCTGTTTTTTTTGGGGGGGGGGTTTACCATCAAAATAAAACAAATATTGCTGTTATAATAGTTCAGTAGCAACAAACTGCTGGTTTGATGGTCTAAGAAAAGCATTTTGCAATTTGTGGATGTGTTCATGCATAAAAATAAGACAAACATGAACAAATGACACACAAAGAAAAAGTAAATCTTCAAGTATTTGTTAAATTACAATGTTTAAAATCAGTTCTTCTTATCTTCCAGGCACGGGATGTGCGGTCAAATGATGTGGTGGCCATCAAGAAGATGTCCTATAATGGAAAACAGTCTAATGAGGTATAATGGCGTTTCCTGGATGCAAACATATGATCAAAAACCAGGAATGTTTGTGCTTTGGGTCATACTGTAAACACGTTTAATCAATTTTGCCTTGAATGCCACCATGGGGGGGAAAAAAAGAATTGCCCATAAACACAATCTGTTATATTTCTTCAAACAGCTGTGTATAGTGTCTCAGTATGAAGCTGTTTATATATATATATATATATATATATATATATATATATATATATATATATATATAATGTCTTTTTAATGATTGTAGAAGTTGACACTTTAAGGTTGTTGAAATAGGGGGAAAAAACTGCCATCTCCTAAAATTTGTTTATCAAACCATTAAAGAAAATGTCAGGCACACTACCAGCAGATTGTATTGCTGTCAGAATAATGGAAAAAAGTGCATAGTATGTTTGGCTTTTCTTGATTCTACATAATGCAAATGTAAACGTTTGTTAGGCTTCAGATCTTACACTGTTTTGTTGTCATTTAAATCATACTACATCAAAATTGATTGCAAAACAATTCATGGGAATTAGTCAGTTTTCTCAACTACAGCATTATATTCTATTATTATTATTATTTTTTTACTTCATAAAATTTGTTTCCAAGCTGTTTCTGGGGTCACTTAACATAAAACCTAATTTGATGTTTGCTCTCGTTTTCTTTTTATGAACTTTCTGTACTTATTTCACAGAAATGGCAAGATATAATCAAGGAGGTGAAATTCCTACGGCGAATACAGCACCCGAACAGCATAGAGTACAAAGGATGTTACCTGCGAGAGCACACTGCGTGGGTAAGGGCTTCATTTTTTTATTTTTTTTTAAATCAGGGAAATTGTAAAGTGACGAGGCCTGCTTGATTGTGAAAACAAAAAATTGTGATTGCAATTGTTTGTTTTTTTTTAACAAAATTAATATGTAAAATGAATACACCTTCAACAATCAACTTGAAGGATGGGTAGTTGCCTTGAACATTAAATCTTTTTTTTTTTTCAATTTGTTAAAAATAAGTGAGAAGTATTGATCCAGATGTAGCCTTTCCTTAAGAAGTAAACACAAAGAAAAGCAGCAACATGGTTTACATCAACAAACTTTGAAAAATGAATGAATGCACTGAAAATATATAAGATGCAGTAATGTATTTAAAAAATGAACTAAATTTTAAATAATATACAAAATACAAAAATTAATGATGGTTAAGATTGATTTTCTTATCATTTAACCTTTAATCTGTATTATTTCTTGATTTTTTGATACATCTTATCCGTCAATAATTATTAAGAGCAATGTATTTCAGCTCAACAATTTTAATGTAGTCACTAAAAGATTCCCTGAATTTGTTTACATGTTGGCCAAATGTATTAAATAAATTCTAGCTATTCACTTTAATAATAGATAATTGGCCACTTTGTGTTTGAATTTCAGGTAGTTGCATAAATGGGCTGCTTTTTTTGAGTGGTGCAGACATCACTTAGAAGCAATTATTGCAGAGAATGTTTTTCATCCACATCCGTTTCTTAGAACTCCTTGTTTTCTCACAAATTCCAATTTTTTGTATTTTTCCAGACACTGCTGCTGATTCCCTTTGCCACTTTGCCATTCTGTACTTATTGTAGTTTTGGTTGTTTTCATATTTGACTGAAAGGTACAAAATGGGGCCTTGTAGATGGATGTTTTGTGTAGACCTTAACTTTCCGAGGGACGTTTCGCTGGCTCTGTCATTAAAAGGATTAAGGGTGCACATCTTAAGAAAATTATATATGCCAAAAATAGTGCAGCACAGTTATACTGTAACTGTTCTTTAATTTTTTGGAGCCAAATCAAACTTGAATGAAAACTATTCTGTTGGATAGACTTATAAGTAGCAACTTAAAAATGTTGAACATAAACTGAAAGACAAAAGCAAGAAACAAATACACAATCTCTTTATTTCTCAACAGCTGGTAATGGAGTACTGTCTAGGCTCAGCTTCAGATTTGTTAGAAGGTGAGTTAAGTCAATCACAACAAGGGAATGTTGTTCCTGCTTTGCAAGTTTGTTGTCGTATTGCGTCACCAATGATAATTGATACCTTCCAGTCCACAAGAAACCCCTGCAAGAAGTTGAAATTGCTGCAATTACCCATGGTGCTCTTCACGGATTGGCTTACCTTCACTCCCACAACATGATCCACCGGTGCGTATTTGAGTATTTTTCAAGCAAACCTTTTTTTGCTCTGTGTTCTACCGTTACAGCGAAACGTCACTCGTTTCCTTCTGTATGTTTCTGCAGTGACATCAAAGCAGGAAACATCTTGTTGACTGAACCGGGTCAGGTGAAACTAGCAGACTTTGGCTCGGCCTCCATTGCCTGTCCAGCCAATTCTTTTGTCGGGACTCCATATTGGTAAGTGAACAGCCATGTATAGATGCATCTCTATACTCGATAGATTAGAATGTAAACAGGAAGGTCATTTATTTCAATAGTTCAACAGAAACATGCAGCGCTTTGCGAAAGTATTCATACACCATGAACATTTCCATATTTTGTCACATTAAAACCTCAAATATATATTGTGAGTTTGTTTTCGTCTTATGTTTTTACTTGTTCCATCTAGTATGTTTATCTTGGTGCATATGTTTTCTTCTCAGGATGGCCCCGGAGGTCATATTAGCCATGGATGAGGGTCAGTATGATGGAAAAGTGGACATCTGGTCTTTGGGAATAACCTGCATTGAATTAGGTACGTCTGTATTATCAAGATTGTTCCCCTCCACACAGTATTTAATCGTTTCTCCCAATCAACATTACTTTAAGCCACTTAGGCTGGCTCCTTGCAATAAAAGAAACCTCCACAAGTCTGTTGCTGGCACTAATGTGACTTTATTCATACATAACTTGCCTAAGCTTTCAATGCCTAGGCATGTAATTTATCTGCATTCCTTTTTTACCTCGTAAATGAAGGATTCTCGAGGTGTGGGACGCACCAAACATTCATCTCTGTCTGCTTTGTGTGAGCTTTTGTGTTTCCTAATTGAGGGTAAACATGCTCCAAATACTTCATCTGCTCAGTTATGTGTGTTTAGACTGTACACGGCCAGACAAATGAACCTTCAGAGAACGAAATCAACAAGCCTACCCTTCTTGAAGGCCAAGATTAGCTTTAAAAAACTAAAATCACAAAAAGAATTATATTGTGACTTATTTTTACCTATTCAAGTATAAACCTAATGTATAATATTTGCACTACACACGCAAGGTTGTCAACATTTTGGATTCTTTTAAAACTGATTAGCTTCTTGGTTTCTAGCTGAGAGGAAGCCTCCACTGTTCAACATGAACGCGATGAGTGCCTTATATCATATAGCACAGAATGACAGCCCCATTCTGCAGTCTACCGAATGGTGAGTGAAAAGTGATGCGACTCACAATGCTTCTGAAAATGTCATCTAACGACTAAATTTGACATACTTTTTTCAGGACGGATTATTTTCGGAAATTTGTCGATTCGTGTCTTCAGAAACTTCCTCAGGAAAGGCCAAACTCCGAGGAGCTCCTAAAGGTGGGGAATGTAAAATTTGAACAACAGATTCCTTTTAACTTTGTAGTCTTTTCTTTTTAAACAAGGTGTCTTCACATCCTTAAAACGTCTTAATGTAACTAAAATTAGGGACTTGAAAAGTCTTAAATTTATTTAGTAAATACAAGTTGGTCTTAAATACATTAATCACAGGTCTTAAATTTTGCTGTGGCACGACTTTTTAATCTCATATATTCTATGTAGTTTTCTTTTTTCCTCATAATTTTACTGTTGCGCAAAAATTTAAGTCTATTCAAAGCAGTTACGGCTATCACTAACTAGCTAGTTTTACCCTTGCTAGCTGCTACCTAACTAGCTACTAAATAATGTGAATTTATTACGAGTTGGCTGGATGTTGTTCAGCTTGGTAATTTATTTCTTTGAGGTTTTCCTTTGTACATTTCTGTCATGATACAGGTCTTAAATTCCATTGATTAAAGGTCTTAAAGTCTTAAATTTCAGTTTGTGACACTTGCAGTAACCTTGTTTAAACCATAAAAGTTCCAACATTAACTCTTAGTCTCTTTTCTGGCCCCCAGCATGCGTTTATCCAGCGTGAACGGCCGGAATCGGTCCTAATAGATCTGATAAATCGGACCAAGGATGCTGTGAGGGAACTAGACAATCTGCAGTACCGCAAGATGAAGAAGATCTTATTTCAGGAAGCCCACAATGGCTCCACGAATGAGCCGCAAGACGATGACGAGGTCTGCCACTAGCTGGCCTGTTTAGTTTAGCAGCATCCTCTATTGTTGCAGCCTTTTTATTGTTTCTTGTCCCGTGTTTGTGTATGTAGGAGCCGGACCCCAGCGTGAGCGGGACGGGCACGGTGAACAGCGTCGGGAGCAACCAGTCCATACCCAGCATGTCCATCAGTGCCAGCTCCCAGAGCAGCTCCGTCAACAGCCTACCCGACGCAGGCGAGGACAAGAGCGAGCCGGACATGGACGGCGACGGCACGGTGATGTCCAACAGCTCGGTCATTAATCTCAAACCCGTAAGAGAATCAAGTCCCAGAATCCTGAGTATTCTCATCACAACTGAGCTGTTGTGTCTCTGTTTTCTGGTTGCTATGCAGTTTCTTCACTCTGGTTTTGTTGTTTTTCCTTCTGAGCAGGAACAAGAGACGCTCAAAGAAGAGTCAGAGCCTCATGGTAGAGCCACAACGGAGCCACAAGCTGCCCCCACTCAGACCCAGAGGACGAGACGAAACCGTGAAGACTTTGCGACTATACGCACAGCGTCAGCGGTAGAAACGCCTTCTGTCCTTACTGGGAGTTTAGGAATTAAACTATCTGAAGTCATAAAGATGATGCAGGTGGAATTAGAGGCATTTCTACATAGAAACCTGATCCATATAAACATATGGACATAAACTGCGCATCATACTTTTGGTTCCCACAGATCATTTGACAGTATTATCATGTTGCTACTGTATGTTGTTTAGTGGATTATATTAAGTACTGACACTTGCCTGCTAAAAGGAAAACTGCAGCAATTTTGTCATAAGAAATACTTAATCTAATTTTTTTTTCAATTCTTGTGGCTCAACTGATAGTTATTCAGAAAGACTTCTGATTTTCCTGGCATATGTTTTCTTAACATGCATATGGATATGTTCTAAGTTCACTTTTTCATCTTTTCCTTTTATCCAGTTATTTAAAAAAAAAACTCAAACCCCACCAAAGGTTTTTTTATTTTTATTTTTTAGAATTATTCTTAATGTAAAGAAAATGTATCTCTTTGAGCTCACTGCTGAGTTTCTGAAAGGGTGACAGCATGTCTGTGTGGCATGGCAGATTTTTTTTTTCTAGTACAGCACATTATTGACAATATTTATGTAATTGTAATCCTTACAACCTGTTTCCATCAAGTTGATTAAAAAAAAAATAAAAATCTGTGTCTTGTGTTTGTCAGCTCACACGCCAGATGAAGGAGCACGAGCAAGAATCGGAGTTAAGAGAGCAGATCCTGGGCTACAAGCGAATGAGACGGCAGCACCAGAAGCAGCTGCTGGCTCTGGAGAACAGGCTGAAGACCGAGATGGATGAGCACCGGCTCCGTCTGGACAAGGAGCTGGAGACCCAGAGGAATAACTTCGCCCAAGAGCTGGAGAAGGTGGTCAAGAAACACCAAGCATCCATGGAGAAAGATGTGAGCTTCCGAAACACAAGCATGTACCAGCTCAAAGCTGTGCTTAACAATGTAGAACTTCTGAATATATTCCTTTTAAATATCCCCAGATATTGCATTAGGGAAGCAATGGTTTCAAGGGTTGGCTAGAAAATTTCTGAAGTTCTTTTTACCAGTAGTAGAAAATGTCATCTTCGCACAAGCTTGTTGGAAAAGTACATAAATCCTCTAAGAAGCGAGTCAGACGTACGCTGATTTGACTGATTTCAGCGATAGAATATTTTACTGTTTGACAAAAACACACCAAAGTCAGTAATAGTCTGCAGTGAAATTGTAGATGAAGTTGTTTTAAATTGTTAAAGTTGGCTAAAACTGTACAGGTAAATGAACTATAACCAATTATTTTGCTTTTTTATGCTTGGCAACGGCAAAGTCTACATGTAAGAAACAGACTTTTGACTGTCACTTCCAATCCTCAGGTTGAATTTAAACCACTTCAGTTTGAATTTGCTTGTCAACCAGCCACCACCTACAACTAAATGTTTGTCTTTCCAGTGCAACATTTGCAAATCAGTAGATAACTGATATTTTTAGCTGTACAGTTTGGATCCCCGCCTTGTTTTTAACATTGTGAACACAGCACTTTAATATATGTCCACATGAAGAGAGGTTACGCTTAATTAAGAGTTTTTATGTTGTTGTTAATTCACCTTCTATCTCGGAGTCACTGATGAAAACAAAAGTTCAAATCAATATGTGGATTTTCGCTTTCCGTGGATAAAAATGTAGCCTAACTGATGGTCCTACGGTGGCTGCTGTTTTGCATTGATCACCCTGATAATGGTGGGTTTTTTTGGTTTTGTTTTGTTTTTACCACTAGGCAAAAACATTTAGCAACGATGAAAAGAAGTTCCAACATCACATCCAGAGTCAGCAGAAGAAAGAGCTGAACAGCTTCCTGGAATCCCAAAAACGGGAGTACAAGCTTCGCAAGGAGCAGCTGAAAGAGGTTCCAAACTTCATCGCACTTATTTTCATTCATATTTGTCTTTCTGTGTACTACATTTACAAATTCAACTTTAGTAGTAAGGTCAAATGTGTTTATTTATCTGCAGCAGCTGAATGAAAACCAGTCGACGCCCAAGAAAGAAAAGCAGGAGTGGCTGTCCAAGCAGAAGGAGAACTTCCAGAACCTCCAAGCAGCGGAAGAGGCCAACCTCCAGCGCAGACAGAGGCAGTACCTGGACCTGGAGTGTCGCCGGTTCAAAAGAAGGATCCTGATGGCTCGCCACAAAATTGAACAGCAGCATCTGCGAGAGGTCAGCACTGCTCACTGTGGCATTTATTGACTGGGGATGGAAACCAGTTCATATAGAGAATTGTTAATCTGCCTGCCTAACGATTCCACTTGTCGGTTCCAATAACGTGAGATGTACACACCTCATATTTTGATTTAAAATGCATCCAAGATGGCGTACCGACAGAAGTGCTCCAAAGTATGAACCACATGGAGTAAAATAACAATAAATATCATTTGGGAAGGTGTTTTCCACAGCTGGAGACAAGTCCTGACAAATCCTTCCTGAAAAGACATAAAGGATTGCTGCCCTTCTGAAAGCAAATACAAAAACAAATGTACAAAAAGTTGCATTTCATGTTAAAATGTCCATTTGACAGATGTATTCTCATTATTTTTTGAGCCAGTTTTCATTTATTTTGAATCAAATGCAACATTTTTCATACTTTGAGTTTATTTCCTAATTCAATGACGATCAATAAGGAGTCTGTATCACTAAATTCTCATCAATTCCTGACAAAACAAAGTCTGTTTTGTTTGTTTTACTTTTAAGTTTCCACCTTAGGAAGTACCTTTTGTGATTTCCTCTTGTGTACTTGTGTTGGTAGGAATTAAACAAGCGTCAGACCCAGAAGGACTTGGAGCACGCAATGCTCCTTCGACATCACGAGTCCATGCAAGAGCTTCAGTTCCGCCAGCTCAACACCATCCAGAAGACGCGGGTTGAGCTGACCCGGCTACAGCACCAGACGGAGCTGACCAATCAGCAGGAGTACAACAAGAGGAGAGACCGGGAGCTTAGACGAAAACACGGCATGGAGGTTCGTCAGCAGCCCAAGAGCCTCAAGGTTGGTCTCTGACCTGTCGTGAAACTTGTTTCACTTTTTTGTGTTCAACATCAACTGAAACAGTTTTTCTGCTTCTGATTTTTTTTCCCTATGGTTCCTGTTAGTCAACATGCTATTGATAACTCACATCCTACTGGTAGTCTCTACGTACTAGTCATTGTATATGCTAGTGGTAGCCCTCATGCTAACATCAGCCTACAACTAAAATAAGCCATTTAGCTATTTTTTTATATATATATTAGCCACATTTAATATACTGAATGGAGTAAGTCAGTGCTACAGTAATGTTTGTTTACTGAGTTTAGTAAGTCCATGTTGGTCAACATGTTTGTGATACCCCACATGCTAGTGACTACATTTTAACTAACCATAGCATTGATGCTAATTTTTAGCATAACCCCTTATTTGTTTCCAACCAATACGCACACTTTGGCAGGCCCCTGTTAAATTTCTCCAGAAATTTTCTAGTTACCAATTCTTCGTTCTCAATTGTAGCCTGTTGCGAGGAGTCTGAACAGTCTTCCAATTTACAAATCTAAAATGAAGGCATTGAAATGCCTGAAATTCATTAGAAATGATGTAAGTCGGCTTTAAATGTCATAATCACAGGTCTCAACGTTTGTCGTGGCAGGCCTGTTAATTCTGTGTATTTTATCCAATTTATCTTTCATTATAGAGCTTTTCTGTCGAGCAAAGATTTGAGTCGCCCACAGACATCGTATGTTCTGTGACTCCAGGCGATTGAGGATGCAGCTAACTAGTTGCTAGTAAACCCATGCCTAGCTAGAAAGTTTTTTTTTTTTTTTACATTTATCATCTATTGTTGTTGTTGCCACTGGCTGACTTCTGTAGCCAGCCCTTACTAAGCTGTTAGCGTTCTGTGGGAAAAAAAGGCTTGGCCCTGTTCTATAAAATATGCAAATTTCTTTTGTTTATTTCTGTCATGATACAGGTCTTAAATTTCATTGATAATGTTCTTAAAACAAGCCTTAAACTCTTACATTTGAGTTGGTGAAACCTGCAAAAACCTTATAGTAGAGATGTTTGTCTCCTAATGCGATGACGGTCTACACACATTTTTAATCTAATCCCTGTTTTTCTGTTTTCAAGTACAAAGAGATCCAGATCAAAAAGCAGTTTCAAGACACGTGTAAGATCCAGACCCGGCAGTATAAAGCATTGAGGAACCACCTGTTGGAGACCACACCAAAGTCCGAGCACAAAGCTGTCCTCAAACGTTTAAAGCAGGAGCAGCATCGCAAACTTGCCATTTTAGCAGAGCAGTACGACCATTCCATCAGTGAAATGCTCTCAACACAGGCGGTGAGTTTTCAGTGCCAGAAATGTACAAGCAAGACTGTTGATCCTCAACGCAGCATTGCATTTTTATCATCTTAATGTTTCAGAATGAGTAACATTGTGTTGTTCATTCCTCGTCTTTAGTTACGCCTGGATGTGACTCAGGAATCTCAGTGCCAAGCATTACAGATCCAGCTGCAGCAGGAGCTGGAGCTTCTAAATGCCTACCAGAGTAAAATTAAGATGCAGACGGATGCACAGCATGCCCGCGAGAAGAATGACCTGGAACAAAGGGTGTCACTCCGAAGAGCGCTACTGGAGCAAAAGGTGTGACATTTGTTCACATTCAAGAGTATATTTCCTCCGTTTGTTGCTCGGAATTATGTTTAAAAAAAAACAACAAAAAAAACCACTAGCTTGAAGTGGAGAAAAGTCAATACAAAGCAGCTTGAAAACGAGCCAAACAAGATGACTGTTAATGTTGATTCAATATTTGGAAACGTACTGAAAGGCTTAGTCTACTTCGTCTGCCGCCATTGCTAAAACTACAGGCAGAGAAAAACATCATTGTTCACAACTTCTCCTCCTCATTGGCCCAGTTAAAATTCAACTAGATATTAAACCCAATTGGAGAAATCCCAGAAAAAAAGTAAGGGCTCAGAAATCATCCATTAAAAAAATGTGAGTTGGTCATAAATATTTTAATTACATGTCTTAAATTTTGTGATGGCAGGACTGTTTAATCTCGTACATGTAGTTTGTGTTTATTTTTATTTTTTTTCCTTGTGGGACTTGTCTTGACTCTGTCAAGCAAATGTTGCAGCTACCGCTAACTCACTACTAATATGCCATAGCTATCCAGCTAGCTTTAAATTTATTGCCTGTTAGGTGGACGACATTTGTCTTTGCAATTGGCCCATTTTTGTTTCCAATCCATACGATGCTGCATTCATGCTGTGCTAAAAAACTCAGTACTACTACTATGCAAAACGTGATTTTCTTTTGTAAATTTCTGTCATGATACAGGTCTTAAATTTTTTTAACGGCCTTGGAAAGTGTTCAATTTGTGTTGGTGCAGAAACCCTGTATATCTACTAAATTCTCATTCGTTTTTACCCTCATACCTGAGAATAATGCTCCATCTTCTTTGACTTTCCCGAAGATTGAGGAGGAAATGCAGTCGTTGCAAAACGAGCGCACCGAGCGCATCCAGAACCTGCTGGAGCGCCAGGCCAGGGAAGTCGAGGCCTTTGACTCGGAGAGCATGCGCCTGGGCTTCAACAACATGATGCTGGCAGACCTCTCCCCCGAAGCGCTCAGCAACAGTTTCCCCGGTGCGCCAGGCGGCTACAGCCAGCACCAGCAGCTGCGGCCCTCCTCAAGCTCTCAAGGGCCACGCTGGGGCAGCCGCGGTTCCAGCCTGAGCTCCAATCACAGAGGCAGCCACCACCACTACCAATCCAGCTTAGGAGGGTCGCCTATGCAGCAAGGGTGGGGGGGGCATGGCTCACCGGGCGGAGGAGGAGGTGGTGCGGGTCAAATGCAGTGGGGCCACCCACAAGGCGGGGCCCTGCAGGCAATGGGAGGGCGCGTCGAGCCCGGGATGAGCAGGAGCTCCAGTGTTACCTCGCAAATATCCAACGGGTCGCAGTTCTCCTACTCTTAGATTCGCCTTCCTGTCTGCTTTGGAGTCACTTTATATAGAAACCTGTCTGCCTGTGACACTACCCCCTTCCCAAAATGTCTCCCCTTGTACAGATGTGGATGTGTGGTGGAGTAAATGTTGCTCAGGTCAAAAAAAAAAAAAGGGGGCGGGGGGGAGCCTCCCTCTCCCCCAGCCCATCCTCAACGGCAATTTTATGAGCACACAGATTCTGAAATGCATGTTACACAAGAGTATCAACAAGTAAGTTTGACTTGTTTTTCTTTTTTTTGTTTTTACAGTTCTCCTTTGTGGAGGATATTTTTTCGTACGTTTGTGCTATTCACAGCCATTGCTCTCGTTTTGCACATAAAACACCACTCTAAAGCCTTTTGTAGGTTCAAACAATCGCATTAAATAGATTTTTTTTATTATTATAATTTTTATTTCAATTTTTTTATCTTCCCGTTTATGTTTAGCGATGCACTGGCCAAATTGTTTTGTTCTTTTTTTGTTTTTTTTTCTGTGGTACAGTGGAGAACCCAATCAAACGACTGGGGATGCTTTGCTGTTGTCTACCAGCCTGCTGTAGTGGCCCTTCATGTTTTTTTTTTAATTAAAAAATTTTTCGCTCCGCCTTAATTCTCGAGGATCAACCAAAAAAAAAAAAAATAGAAAAAAAAACTTCACAAATACAGAACCAAACAAATCTTAATCGCTTTAGACGGTTGCTTCTACTAACACTGTGCCTTTTAGCTTTCATTAGCTCAGTTTGTTTCAGCTAACTCGGGTTAAGTACTTTTACATTTCTTCATTTATCTCTGGTCTCTAACGTAGATTGTATTTTAGTCTCCGAAATGGTTTTGCATAAATTTCTACAACTAAATATAGCAGAAACATTCAAAGCTACTTTTTGGCATATTTTTTCTCTTTTTTTGTTGTTGTTTATGCCTGAGTGCAGAGAATGTCACTGTAACCCTTAAACGTATCAGCCTTCAAAAACAATCTTTAGTGCTAATCCTTATTTTTTATATATATAAATATATATTGGTGCCTTTTTAATACTGCTGCCTTTTTCGAAGCACTTTATACAGCTCGACGAGTGTAAGATTAATATTTGACTTCTTTTCTCAAAGCTCCTGGTGAATGAATGTTTCATTGGTACGCATGTAGAAAAGTCACTTACTGTGCTGTGATATTTTCTTTTTCCCCCTTTTGCATGTTGGACAGTATAAGTGAAAGCAATTTCCAAATTTTTACAGCCTTTTCTCTTTTTTGAGACTGCAGATGTGTGTTACTGCTTCTGTTTGTGTTTCTGTGTGACGTTGACTGAACAGAATATGTGAGGATGCAGCCTTTGTGTTTTTTTTTTTAGATGTGTACAGATGACAGTTTCCATGAAACCAACTGAACAAAAACTCGAACCTTTTATGTGCAGGCAGTGAGTTACGACCAAGACAACCGGCTCTGTGCTACTGAACGTAAAGGCTTATTGAAAATAACATTTTGAGGCCTAAATCCTTTTTTTTTTTTAGGTTGTTTTTTTGGGGGAGGGGGGGTAAGATGCAGAATCTGTCAAAAGCATTGATGCCTCTTGAACTTTTTGTCACATTACAACCGCTAAGTTGATTTCTTGGGGATTTTACTTGATATTACAACTGATGACACATAGGAACTCATAACTGTGAGGTAAAATAAAAATGTTTTTTTTTTTCTGTCCAATTCTTTGTTAGATCTTTTAGAAAACAGCTGAAATTCAGTCTGATTGACCTTGGACGGTATCTTTAACATCAAATATTTCTGCAGATTTAGTTGGACTTTGACTAGTCCATTCTCACTATTGCAGCTTTCACTATAGGTTTTGGACTATTGCCCACTTTTATGTTTTTAGGTTGTTTTTTTACCCCTTTCAACACTAGATTCCTCCCCAACGCACCCAAGTCATTTTTTTTTTTTTATTGTTTCATTTATTTCTGCATCACATCATCCCCACAGCATGACACTGCCTCTACTGTATTCCGCTGTGGGGACTGTGTATCCTAGGTGATTATCAGTCGTAGTTTTCCAAGCATACACAGACACACATAAATATATGTTTTGAGGGCTAAAAAACAGAAGTTATGTTCTCATCCGACCAAATAAATAAAAGCCTAATGAGGTACTTTTAAAGTTTGTGGTTGTAGCATGACAAAACATGAGAAGGTTCAAGAGGTGTAAAGACGTTTTCCCTTTTTTTTTTTCCTGCTAACAAAGTTTAAACTTTTTTTTTTTTTTTAAAGAGTAATTTGACATAAATAATTCAGGTGTGTCCTGTGACTCACGGTTGAAAATATTCACATTTTTAGTGTTCTATGGAAAGTTTGTTTTTCTTTCCTGATCTTCATGTAGCAGTATCAACCCTATTTTTTGGTTTATTTTCTTTTTCCAAGTCTCATCTAGTTGTTTTGAAAGCACCGGACTTGATTCCTCATTCTTGAATTCAGTCATCTCCTTTGAATGCCACCTTTGTAGTCTGTTGAGCAACACTTGTGCAGATGATTTTCCGAACCCTACACCTTCGAGCGTTTTGTCCTCATTCCAGCCTGATTCAGGGCTGTTGTTAAACTTCTTTTTCATTTTCTGACGACACAAAAAGTGCTGGGATTAATTTTTTTTTCCCTTTCAGGTTGTACTTTAATTTCTGTATATATTTCACCACAGAAAAGTATGCATAATATCAAGTAACGTAATATATGGCCTCAAAAACTTTTATGCCTACTGCTACTGTATCCAAGTAAGTTGTATTCAATTCTCTTGAAATTTTTTTCCCCCTTTGGCTAGAAATAAAATTATAATGTACTAATAACTGGGAGTTTTTCTGCAACTCTAAAGCCAAGACCAAGTGTTTGAATGTTACGCCAGCAAAACCTTGCATACATGCCAAGTTTTACTTTCAGATTGGACAATTCGACTTCACTCTAAAATGTGGCTAAATCTTGATGTTACAGTCAAGCCCGTACTTTCTTTTTCGCTTTTTTTTAATTTTTTTAATCGTTTCATGGAACAGTTTCTAACATCCTACTGACTGAAAGCGAGTGGGATGCAGGATTGTGAATCGGCAACTGAAACAGGATTCTCTCTCTGCGGTCAAACACTGTGCCATACCGGAAGTCGCCAACACCGAACATCCGCATGTCTGTTCTCATCTCGAAGCTTTCACCCGTTAAGTGACTGTTGGTTAGAATTGAATCTTAACGATCAAGTTTTTTTTTGTTTTGTTTTTTTGGTGGGTTTGGGGGTTAAAGTTTAATTTAAAAAGAAAAAAAAAGGCGGAGTTACAGACAAATGATGAAAAGATCGCATTTCTTTGAAGATGTCAGTATTCTTTGGCACATTACCACTACAACTTATAACCTGTATTAAAATGTATAGATGGTGGAGATTCTTATTGAATGTCAGATGTTATGAAGATACTACGTGAAAGATGGTAAAGTACTAAAATTGTGTAAAAGAAAAACTTTTTTTTTTTTTTTGAACAAAAATAGGATCCATTATTGTATTGTTTGTATTGTATACCATTTTATTGTGTTGGCAGAGGGATATTGAACAGAAATCAGCTGTAATAAAGTAATTTTAGTATTATTTTGGCTTGTGCTTCTTTTTTTTCTCCTGTAACTATAAAGAAGTGTGAATTACAAAGCGGGTACAGAATATTTTTAATTAAAACACATTGTCAACTTACATTTTCCAACCACATTTTATTGTTCATATTTAAATAGAATTTCAGACATTAATTGGTCCAAATCATAACGCTGAAGTGCATTGAGAAAGAGGATACATGTTGATTTTCAAAGAATCCAAACAAAAAAATGTAAGGGTTGTGAATATAAACATAAGTTGTATTTAAATGCATGAAAGTAACAGTAATGTGATTTAAAAAAATGTAAAAAAGGAAAACAGTTTGTTAAATGTGATGAAGCCTAATGTTCTTTGTAACTCCTCTCTGTTGAGCTCTGTCACAGATATTGGCACAAAGGGTAGTAAAATACAAGCAATTGGTGAAATACTTTGACTAGTAGAGTTTTAATGAGTGGCATCAAGAATCTTATTTGTCTTTTGCAAATACATGGCATATATTATAAATAATTCAGGCTTATTCATAACAACCGCGTGCCAAGGCAACGGGTGTGCTTAAATAACAGAGTAAAAAAGTACAAATGGTTTTGAGTTGATCACCCGTTTGGGTTATTTTACCTCTGCTGTGGAGCATTACAGCTGCTGCAATTTCTAAAAGTTCAATAAACGACAAACTTGGAATAATTGCCTCGTTGGTTTGCAAGTATACGCCATTCACAACAAACGTCAACACGGTAAATATGTTTCATGAAGTATTTAACAAACAAATGGCTTCTACTGCGATAATTATATGAAATTAAATTGTTTAATATAAAAAATATTTTTCATACTTTATTATTTCATTGTAGTAGACAGAAAAGTAGGTTATAAGAGACGGCAGAAGACAGGGGGCAAAGGTCAACGGGGCAGGACTCAAACCCGTGCGGTCTGAGGCCTCAGTACCCGGGTCGTGTGCTCTACCCACTGCGCCCTGTTTTTGATAGTTTATTTGCAATTTTATGAATAAAATTCCCTTTTTCTATTTTATTCACAAAATGTATCATTTATTCACACCTCAGGAAAATTTAGAGAGACCAATTAACAACAGTCATCTTTTTGGACTATGGGAGGAAGCCGGAGCACCTGGAGAGAACCCACACATGCACATGGAGAACATGCAAACCCAATGCAGAAAGGACCTCAAACCCAGGAACTTTTTTCTGCAAGGCAACATTGTTGCCACCAGAGCCACTGTGCATGTTTTATTCACAAAATTAATGTTTTAATCAGAATTTAGAAACCAATTAACCAAACAGTCATGATTTCAGACTGTGGCAGAAAGCCGGAGCGCCCGGAGAGAAACCTGCAAACAGGAAACCTATAAAATCTTTTTAGCCTTTATTCCTTAAATTTGGTTGTCATGAATCGCTGAACACATTACGACACTGATATTTTCAGTCCCAATTATTCAAACTTCTCCTGCCTCAAAATGATCACTTATTTTATCTTCTTGGATTTTTTCTTTTTATTTGTTGGATTTTTTTTTCTTCTTCCAAATTAAATATTTTTAAGTCCTCTCCAACAGCGCCTTCATCACTGTCAGGAGGAGAGGCATGGGAAACCATCATATTCTGGTGTCTTCCTCTCCATTTATGTCCTTTTCATAAATATAAATGAATCCCTTTTGTCTTCAGTCTTCATTTTGTGCAAGAGTTTGCGGTGTATAATTCCCTGTCTGTGTCACCACCAAATCAGCCCAGCCAGCCCAACAGAGACTCCAGTAGGCATTTTATCTCAAACTCTTTTCCCACCTTTGATGACAGTTTTCTCTCTCTCTGCTCCATCAGAATTGGAGAGATTTCGTTTGGGGAAAAGTGTTTCCCTGGATGTCTAACTGCTGAGTGGATCAGACTCACACAGCATGGGATGGATGAAGCCTACAAACATGTAGTTTCCCGAGCGAGACACCTCCTGGTAACACTCAGGTTAAGGACACTTTGAAAAGTGGCATTCACCCAACTGTTTTGGAATTTGTTCCTCCTCCTCCCATGTCAGTTTGACCTTGTTGTGCAGCTTCTGTCCTCTCCACATCTGGGATGTCTGAGCCAACGTCTGTTCTGAATTGTTAACATCCCCGTCCAGGTCGGTTATTCCTTTCGGAACAGACAGAAAAAAAATCATCCTTAGACAGAGCCACCCCAGCTGGGGTAGTCTTGTCTTTGAGTACTGGGAGCAACATACCACTGGTTGGGGTTTCACAGATGTTCCTATCTGGTAATTGAAGTTCTTCGCCCAGGTAACAGTTAGCCTAAAAAACAACGGATACCCTACAATTCAGAGGTGATATTTTGGACAAGTTGACGGCTGTGACGTCTCTGTTGACTCTCTCTGCCTCTGAGACAAGTGTCCCATTCGGGGAACTTGGTAATACAAACACACTGGTGTATGCGCCTTTTAGAAGAGACTTCTCTGGCAAAGACAGAGATGAAATCGGTGAAGTCAAAACCTGTGCAAAGGCTTTTGCTGTGAGGTCAGCAGCAGATAAATCTTCCCCACCCGGGTCAGTTTCTTCTTTGGGAACGATTGAAAAATCATTCCGTATGACTGTCCTCTCACAGTGAAGATTGTCATGTAATGTCGTCTTTGTAAAGCCACTGATATTGTTTTGACTGTCAACTGTCTGACTTTCAGAACAAAAAAGTATTTGTGCTTTCAGAATGAACTTCCTCATCCTCAGAGGAAGTATCCATGTCTTTAGCATCCACATTGCCAAAGTCATCTGTGTCCATTTGAACTTCATCTCTTGAGTTTTCGTCAACTGAAGAGGATTCTTCCATTGATGGATCCTCAGATATTTCTTCAACGTTTGTCACACTGTCACAGTTTGGTTTCACTTCCAGGTCCATTATGTTTTTGGGAACATTGGTAAAGACACTTAGCTGTGGCTTTAAACGTTACTCGCTCTAATCCTGTGAGCAATCAAACACATCCAGGTGCATTTGGTCATGGGAAACATCAACACTTTCAAAAGCATCAAAGTCATCTGATGTGTTTTTAATGTTTATTTCTGTATCCCCAGAGGAAGTTTCCAAGTGCAGCTCAATTTTCTTGTCTCCAGAGCGCTGTGTGAAACAGGAAAAACAGTTTCATATCTGGATAGCTGTTCTAACTCAATTACTTTTATATTAAGGCAAGTTTTTTACTGTCTGATATCTGATGTTATTTGTTTTAGGGGTGGGTTTATTCACATGGTTCTAGGCTATTACTGTGCGTGAGATTTTCTGCCCAGAGACGCAGGTGTTAAGCTTCACAAAAACAACTTCACTGAAAGTCACGGAATCTTTGGTGCCAAAGCCATCCTCCCTACGCAGTTTCCAACCTAAGAACAATGGACGTGTTGTTTTATGCGGAAACGTCTTAAATGTTGGACCAAATTTTATCAGCTATCTCGCTTCCATCCCTCCAAACTCCCCCAGATTGGTTCCTGAGTTCGCACAGAGCTCTCCCGACTTTTTTCATGTCATGTCACAAAGAAAAGAGCAGGTTCTATAGATTATCACACATCTCTTATAGTATCTTCAAACTTGTAAAACAGACATGAAAAATTGTAATACTAAGACATTACAATATTTTCTGATTAGTTTTCTGCTTCTTTGGTTATAATAAACAAGACAATTTTTCAACATATTAAACTTATACACTTAAGAATTTTATGAAAAACTCCATTAATTAGACTAATTTAATTAAATAGTGAATACTACATCTAATTTGAAATACTCTACTGATTATGCTATGCGTAGATTAAACCATAAGACTAAAGATAACAAAACTGAGGCCTACAAAAACTATCATAATCAACCTAAAATTTCCAACATTAGCTAAAATTAAACATCATTGAAAACTAGCATAATTAAGTTAATATTTCTTACAGAAAGCAGCCAGGAAACAGAATCGCGATTACATTAGGAGTTTGCAGGTGACAAGCAAGTCATTAAATACAATTATAGCTAAACACTGCCATTGTATGCTAAGCTATCGGTCACTGACTGATGTCAAAGCAGTACGACTCATGACACTAAACAGCACAAATCTATATCCTCTTTAAGAAATCCTACTTATAATTTACAGTTTATCGAATAAAACATTATTTTACCTTCTTACTTCCCGTTGCACCGACGTCCTCTAATTTCATCAGTTGACTTTTATTTTTTTGTTTCCAGAAGAAAGTTCCAGAACGCCAGACCCAAGAAGCGACGTGATTGGTCAATGGTTAAAAAAACTAAATAAATAACTATATATATATATATATATATATATATATATATATATATATATATATATATATATATATATATATATATATATATATATATTTATTTTTTTAAATAAAAAAATAAATAAATATATATATATATATATATATATATATATATATATATATATATATATATATATATATATATATATATATATATATATATATATATATATATATATATATATATATATATATATAACACATCTCTTCTAAGAGTGTGGTATACTGTGTATATTTGAACAGGGTAAAGTACCTGCAGTGACGAGTGTTTACTGTATCTTATTAAATAACAGAACAACAAAGCTGATATAAAAACAAGAGTTCTTTAAGTGTGTGTGTGTAATATGTCAAGTAAGAGTATTAGTAGCTCCTAAGTAGTACTTTTAAAAATTTAAAGTACCGTGCAGCAAAACTACTCCTAAAGATGCATTTCTTTCCTAAACAGTTATTAAAGTACTTATAAGTAACTGTAATTACAACTCATCCATAGTTTTAAGTCAGAATAATCAAAATTAGTCATAACAATAAACATTTCAAATATTTCACACCGAGAACATTTTAAAATATTACTTCCATGTAAATAGGCATCTTGTTTTGGGTGGGCCCCTTTAATTAAAGTGGGCTGACAGAACCGGGATCCACAGATTCAGCACCGTCCAATGAACTCCAGCCATAAGCGGAAGAGCGTCCTACGTAAATTATGACGAGCATTGTAAACAACAGCGAGCGAGTTAGCTTGTAAAAGTTATGCAGCCTCAACAGTGTTTGACCTGAGTAAGTATTCAGATTTTATTTTTTTACAAAATGAGCTTGTTAAGCTTGGGTTTCTGCTTCACAGTGCTGACATTAGGCGCATATAGGAAAAATAATCCTGTTGTGCTAACGTCACATATTGTTGTCTTTGATTTGCGTGTAATGTCATAAATAAACCCAATAGAAAATGCTTTAACGGGGAAACCAAGCTGCTTCTCAAAGTAAGCCCGTTTAAAGTGTAGCCAGCTTTTTTGCGTAGCTACTTGCTGCCTAACTCTGGAGACACGCTAGCTGTAATTGGTATGCTGCTCAGTAAATTGGTCAAGTAGGAATAACAACACACACACACACACCTCAGCTAAACGGTTGCAAACCCTCTTAACTGTGCTTCTCTGGCTAATGCCATGTATACAATCTCAGGAAGCGTCGTAATTTTAGTGACCTAGATTTAATTACTGATTAACCTCATTTTATTACACTAATTTAAAAAAAGAAAGTCCGGAGTTCATCCATCTTTGTCTATACAGGCTTATCTTTTCCTTTAAAACCACAATTGTGCACTGCTTTGTGTGTGTGTGTGTTTACCACATATAATGTCCAAATAAAAGTTTTCACAGATGAATGGTTTCTGCGACAGACTGGCGACCTGTCCAGGGTGACCCCCTCTCCCCCGGAACGTTAGCTGGAGATGGGCACCAGTACCTACCTACCGACCCCACTAAGGGACAAGGGTGTAAAGAAAATGGATGGATGGAGATAAATGGTTTTGTGATGCAACATAACTTTTAGACGTTTGTTTTGAAACATCAAATAACTCGGTATATATCTTTTGCAAGATACTGTAGTGAGATGAAAACTTAAACAAAAGTCAATCTGTATTATGTTAGTTAAACAATAATTCATTTTCATCCATCCATCCATTTTCTTCCGCTTCATCCGGGGTCGGGTCGCGGGGGCAGCAGCTTCATGGTCAACCCCTTATGTGTTTATATTACACCACTTTTTTAGCGTACAGAGTAGGCCTGCAGCTAATGATTATTTTAGTAATCGATTAATCTATCCATTACTGTGATGATTAATAGTATTAAAAAATAGTAGTTTCTATATATCCTTCATTTAATCACTTAAACGTTTTTTACACATTAGAAATCCATTAAAATATGCCAACAAACAAATAATTAAGATCCTTTTTTGTACAAGAAGTTACATATGTTATTGCCTAAAATGAATAACACATATTATTCATTTAGTAAATCTGAATTGGGTGAAGCTAAAACTCGGCCACTTGAGGAGTTTTAGCTCAAACCTATTTACCAATAAATGTGTTTGTGCCTTAATTTAATTTATTGTTTTTTCAGTTTTGGCTTAATTACAGCTCTGAATATATTGTTTGTTTCAGCAAACTGCCTTTTTTTTTATCTTTATACGCCAGTATAATTTAGTAATTTAATCGATTATTAAATTAGTTGACGATTATTACTATAATCATCCGATCACGATTAAGCCGATTAATCGTTTCAGCCCTGGTACACTGACTTGTATTGTTACTTAATTGGACCTAATAGCTGATTGTTTGGCGCTAATGACCAACTCACAGTGGCTGTTCTTCCTTTTAAAATGTAAAAAGCTAAAAATAAGCTCAAGGTTTCTTTAGGCATTTCAAAGTCATATGACACTGCTGCTACCAGTTTTCGTAGTTGGAGCGAAGACATTTTGTATTGTGCCTATTTTTGTTGTCTGAAAGCACAAATCTGAGAAAGACCTCTTATAACCTGTAGAAGTTTCTAGTGGTGTTCTGTATTCTTCATCTCTAAGTTGTTGGTTTTACACTTTGACGTGTGTGTAACTGTTGTTCTCACAGAGCTCAACGATGCTGTGTGAAATCCTCCTGTCGTCACTGTGGTTCCTGTTTGTGATCTTCTGGGCCGAGACAATAAGCGTGTGGCTGTTTTTATTCATGTTTTACCAGGATCAGGCGTTTTACCACTGGGGAGATGGGTAAGAGTTCTCCTTCCTGTCTTTTTTTTTTGACACTTGTAAACTTAAAAATGTGTTACTTGGAAAATCTAACTCTGACTTAAATCTGTGAATTAGTGATACATTTGTGATGCGTTTTTCCAAGCATTCACTTGATTTTTACAGGTTATTTGCAGACGATCCCGGGCAGATGATTTACATGTTGAGCAGGTAGAATGTCTTGGCGCTCAAGAATTAAATTTATGACATTTTATGTGTAAGAATATTACTAATTTGCAAGTTTTCCGTTATTTCATCGTGTTCGCAGAGTTGAAAACGCAGCAGAGACCGAGCCACATACCTGAAATGGAAATATGTCAAGAACTTTAAAGAAGACAGTGTCGCTGTCATATGACTGAAGAGCCAATGAAAAATGCCGGTTTCTCTTTGCTGCAAATGTATTCTATCAGTTTTCTGGGGAGCAGAACAATATAAAATATGCAAATCTGATTCTCACGTGAGCTCAGTGCAACTTTGTTTGACTTTCTTTTTCTTTTTTTTCTTCACTCTAAACTCCATTTTGCACTTGCACTGAGATCATTTCTGTCTTTTGTCTTCTCTATGCAATCACTGTTTGCTAGTTGCACTCATATTTGTGTTTTCTGGTCAATTTCAAATTGATGTTTTGAGTCCTTCTATGATTTAGCCTACAACTTGTAAGCTTATCAAAGCAAAGTAATGAGCTTTTTCTATTTTGAATCAATATTTGTAGTATTATCCTGAGTTTCAACAGAAAAGCAGTGGAAATTAAGATTTTTTTTTAAACCTGAAAAATCACAAGTTATATTTCTCATTTGTCTTGTTTATGCATGTGTACTTTATTGCATGTTAATTTTGTTTTGTTGTCCACTTTCAGTTGATAAACTGAAATTTCATGCTGACGTATATGACGTCAGATGGGACGTTTCCCTTTTGCGATAAATCTCTGTAAAACAGAACCAACTCAATATATATATTTTTTTAAATAAAAATGTGTATCACATTTTCCCCCACTGATGTGTAGCAGCATGTTTTAGTGTCTTTTTGTAACTTCGACAAATAATATTTTTTGTTCTGTATATTGAGTTATTAAATAAAATAAAACTATGTTCAAGTTTGTTGGTTACCGCGTTCCAGTTTTATACCACTCCGAGACAGCAGGGGTCGCTCTCGATAAAGAGACCTTTTCGTATTCGGAGGTTTTGCCACCGGTTCTTCCTCTTCATCCTGTTTTATCGTGAGGAGCTAAAAAAAAATGTGTAGTTTGTTGCTTTGTTAATATAAACATTTACGTGTTGTAGGTTGTGCGAAGCTGAGGAACTGCCGGTGACCTCGTTTGGATTTCTGTTTTATCTCCAAAACTAGCAGCTTTGTTTTGAGTTGCGAGGGGAGATTTTGTCGTAAACATGGCTCCAACGATCCAAACTCAAGCTCAACGGGAAGACGGTCACAGGTACGACACCACAGCTACACTTTAAAATCAGCAAGCGGCATCGGCTCCTTTTAATGTTCAGCGCCAGAAATGAACAATTATTTAACATGAACCAACAGCGTGAGATATTAACAGTTATTGTTTAACACAAACCAACAATACAGATTACCTTCCTGCAATAACTTGGCAGAGATTGTTAGTTGAGGTAATGGCGTTCTTGTTTATTGTGAGGAAAATTTTAACACTTAAAATGGCTCAGAATGAATTGGTTGACCGTGTTAAGTTGAAGGGGTACTACTGAAGAGGTATAAATATAACACATATATTGATTTAATAAACAGTTCCCTTGTTAAATACGTTAGAGGTTTTAAAGTGCTTCATAAAATTACCTCGCGCCTGTTGTTGGAACCCCACGAGTTTTAAGCACTGCCTTACAGTTGGGAAAATGCATAAATTTGTAGAGCACCATCCATAAACACGGATGTTTACAGTAAATGCAAGTAAAAAGAAAGCTGTCAATGTTACCAAAATTGGCTCTTAACTGATAAGCAAAGCTTTGCCTTCATGTAAAACTGCAGGAAATAAAGTTTTTTTTTTCTTTTTTTTAGGAAGGTGTAGGTAGATGTCTTCTCTATAATTAAGTATTGCAAAGTTTTTGCATTGGACTTATCTAATATTCAAATTTCATTTTGGACTTTAACTGTAAGTCTTGACAGAAAACTATCAAAAGCACTTATTGCATTACAGTGTGTGTATTGAATCCATTTAATCAGTTTTACTTTTTGCAATTGAATTACTAAATAAGTACTTCAATACCATTTTTTGTTTTTATGTATATATTTATTGGCTAATCTTTCCAGAACAGTCTCTGAGCTCATCACAAAAAGCCCCACTGCAAAAACCATGGACAGTTTTTTAGTTCTCCAATCAGACCCAATTACTGACGGTCTGGTCATCTACAGAAATAAGCAACAGCCGTTACATTAATCGTCAAAATAATCGATTAATCGATAACTAAAATAATTGTTAGTTGCAGCCCTCATCTAAACGTTTTCCTGTTTGTTTTTCTTGTAGCAGGCCGTCTTCTCACAGAACGGTGCCAGAACGGTAAGCACATTCATTATTTTGTAATGAATTGATGTAAAATCATGTTTGCCCAGCGGAGGTGAGTTGTAAATGTTGTTTATTGCGTGTCTGCTGCAGGTCAGGAATTGTTTGCAGAGTGAAGTACTGCAACAGCTTACCCGACATCCCGTTTGATCCCAAATTCATCACCTACCCATTCGATCAGCACAGGTGAGTTCATGTACCCACTTATCTGCCTTCTCTGTTGACTCCAACCTGTTCCAGAGCAACACAGGTGTGTGTGTGTGTGTGTTGTCTAGGTTTGTCCAGTATAAAGCCACTTCTCTTGAGAAGCAGCATAAGCATGAGCTCCTGACCGAACCGGATCTCGGGGTCACCATTGACCTCATCAATCCAGACACCTACCGTATCGATCCTAACAGTAGGTTTAGATCAATGCACAGTAAAAAATATGTGCACTGTTTTGTTTTTTTTGAAACTCGCAACTGAAACACTGAATACATTAATTCTAAATGTAAAAATAAGAAAATACGTTTAAATTTTCAGTTCTTTTGGACCCTGCCGATGAAAAACTGTTGGAAGAAGACATCCAGGCTCCATCCAGTTCCAAAAGGTAAGGCTTATTAGATAAGTAGCACAATGTTTTACCTTCTTTTTAGGTGTCTTTTTTTTTTTTTTTATAAGAAACATACCATTTTTTTTTTTTTTTTTTTTTTTACTTTTAAGGTCACAACAACATGCCAAGGTGGTACCATGGATGAGAAAAACAGAATATATTTCCACAGAGTTTAACAGATACGGCGTTTCTAACGAGAAAGTGGAAGTCAAGTAAGTTGGACTCTCCTGACTCTCCGTTTGAGAGCCTCAGTGTTTTTGGGAGGTTGTGTTTAAATCGGACCTTGTGTTGCGTTCAGGATCGGAGTGTCTGTTAAACAACAGTTTACCGAAGAAGAGATCTACAAGGACCGGGACAGCCAGATTTCTGCCATTGAGAAGACGTTCGAGGATGCACAGAAATCGGTGAGTGGGAATATTTTAGGATCAACTCCCGCTGCAAAAATGCGACGGGTGCACAATTCTGTTTCTGAATAAAGAATGAAGCATGAGTATAAATACGATCATTTCTTTCAGTAGTTTACAAAAACCAAAATATTGGTGCAGTATTACAATTTAGTACAAATATCAGAAAAGGGGATAGGCTGAAGCCAAAGGTTAACAATGCCTGTTGTGTTCAAAATTCATAAATCACACAGAAACTGCCACGCAGAAAAATAGGACAACAATTAATAAAATTTGTCGCCCACCTTACATCCATCTGACTTTAAAATATCTTAAAGTCTACATTTGTTAGCTTCATTTGTCTCACCACCTGTTTACCTGTTTTGAGCTCATCCAGATTTCTTGCAGAGATGATCTTTGTTGTGAATTGTTCTCCCCTCCCTTTTTCTATGTTTCCATTAAGTGTAAGTTACCTATTTCCATTGCAAATGCATTTTTTGTCACAAAAGCAATCTGTTTTGTTGAGTTATTTTGTTATACTCTATGATTCTATTCCAAATGTAAAACGTTAGGATGTGCATACATGTTAACAGTGTTTTTTTGTTTCACATTGTTTGCAGATCACACAGCATTACAGTAAACCCAGAGTCACTCCTGTGGAGGTCTTGCCTGTGTTCCCTGACTTTAAGGTGGGCTTACTGCTCAATAAATGATTTCAAAACTCTTTAATTTGTGTAAATGCTATTTTACAGTCTAAGTAATGTGAAGAGACGACTAAATGTGGGGAGGGGGAAACAGGTTTGACTAATAAGCCTCGTACATTTTCCCTTTCAGATGTGGATCAACCCATGCGCTCAGGTCATCTTTGACTCTGATCCTGCACCTAAAGACATATCAGGGCCAGCAGGTGTGGAAATGATGTCTCAGGCTATGATCAGGTATACACTTTTTTGTGTGTGTTTTTTAGCGTTAATGCTTACCATCAGTACCATATTTTTTACTTGAGTGTAATTTGTGTTTATTACAGAGGAATGATGGATGAGGAGGGAAATCAGTTTGTGGCCTACTTCTTGCCCAACGAGGAAACGCTTCGCAAGCGGAAAAGAGACTTCGAAGAGGGAGTGGATTACATGGCTGAGGACCTGTAAGCAAAAGTTTTGGATCAATATGGAGCTTATGTGTATAAGCCAGGGGCAATAAAAAAGACCATTTTGCTTTCAGGTACGATTACAAGATTGCAAGGGAATACAACTGGAACGTCAAGAACAAAGCCAGTAAAGGTTACGAGGAGAATTACTTCTTCATCTTCAGAGACGGCGACGGGGTTTACTACAACGAGCTGGAGACGAGGTAAATACTCAGACTATGACACATTATTTTCAAAAAGAAGATGATGGTTTTCTTGATTCCTTATTAAAAAATAAAACTTGACTTGTAGGGTACGCCTGAGTAAGAGGAGAGCCAAGGCTGGAGCACAGTCCACTACAAACGCTGTGCTGGTGTGTAAGCACAGAGATATGAATGAGAAGGAACTGGAGGCCCAGGTGAGTCTCCTGCTCTGTTTTTAGATATATGAATGTTGGGGCATATAAACTGAACTTGGGAACCATTTACTGCACAACAGTTACGTGACAAAGCTCAGTCGGTTGTATTTGACACTAGATCACAATCATCAAGTTGGTTCTCATATCTAAAGTCGTGGAAATATTTATTTAGGGTGAAAGGGAGGGGGTGAGGGGAGGAGCATAAGGTAGGCAAGTAGAGTTAAAACTTTAAGGAGAAATGTTATCTGTGAACTGTAGTTTAGAGACCTAACTGAACAGCATCCTACAGGGGAATTTAAAAGCTCTGTGAGCTGTAGAGAGTGAAAATGCCAAATTACAATAAATACATAGCTTAGAAAATGGTTATTTAAAAGTAATTAATGTATTAAAACTGCAAATAATTACAGAAATAATTTCTTAAAATAAATGTAATTATATTTGTTCGCAAGAGAGTGTTAGCTAGTAGGCAGGGCTAACGTTGATCTTGTCCGTAGTCGGCGGCAGCTTCCCACAGTGACGTCTCTTGTAAATTTTTTAGTGATATTTCTGAGCAAACTGGAGATACAGAGGCTGGAGTTGCTCACTCAGAGTTTGCAGTAAACAAATTACAACAATTTATTGAAGTTATTTTCACACTTCCTGTGAAAATATTGACCCAGAGTCTTAGCAAACTTGTATTTGATTGATCCCCATAGGGAAATTTCATATTTATTGACAATCTACTCCATCTGAAGGGTTAAATGTTAGCAAATACAAATATTGCTGTAAGCAATATAACATTTATTTAAATTTAAAAAACACATAAGTGTGCTACCTGAATGCATGTTTTTTTCAGGGGTTTTGCCAACCACATACATGGTTGAATATATTCACAGGGGGGATTGTTTTTGTAAAATGTACTATAGATTTGTAAAAACATCTAAAAAGTTCCAGTTATGAGGCCAACATTTGTAGCTAGTTGCATCAGAACAGCACTTCCTCTACCATCTCTTTCCCCTACTGTCAGTTCAGGCAGATTTAATCTACAATGCCACCCGCTGTTTAAAATAGGAACTGTCTTGGCCCTCTTCAATTTCATTTTCGAACGGCAACAGAAATTCCAATTAGAAAGTTCGTTTCTTAGAAAGAAAAACAATAAAATTGGTGGGGTTTTTTGTAGAAAAGTGTGCTTATTTCAATCTAAATGAGTAATTATCTGATTTAAAAGACTATGAAAAGTCAGTAATGATTCATTTACTGTATGTGTTATGCGTTAAAGATTTTTAGAAGGATTTATTAGTGCTTTGAAAAAATTATGAAAGTTTTAACTCATTTCTAGTGTTTTAGAGCTTAAAACAAGCAAAAAACTACTAGAAGGAGAAGTTTTATGGCTCTATCAGTGAATTATTAGGATTACTTTTTAGTGTTTGACAGCTCATTGATTATTTTATTGATATTGACTTTCAGGAAGCACGTAAAGCTCAGCTGGAGAACCATGAGCCCGAAGATGAGGAAGAAGACATGGACATGGACAAAGACATGCAAGATTCTGGTTAGTTCCTTAGAAATGAACTTCCTCTTACACATTCTGGATTTTTAATGACGTTTTAATTTGCACTTGAGTAAAAAAAAAGAAAATTCAAATAAAACTTCCAAATTGTGTCTCCAGGCGACGAGAAAGAAAAGGGCAGCGGCAGCGAGGCAGAGAACTCCGGCAGCGAATCCGAGAGGGAAGAGGAAGACCAGGAGCAGAGCGGCGAAGACGACGAAGAGGACGAGGACCGGAGCAAGAGGCGGAGGAAGGCCAGCGGCAGTGGGAGCGAGAGCGGCGAGGAGAGGACCCGGGAGATGCGAGACGAGGAGGAGATCTTCGGCAGCGACGACGACAGCGACGACAACGAGCCCAAGAACTCGGCCAGGAGCAGCGGCGAGGAAGGCAGCGGCAGCGAGGATGAGGCAGAGAACAGGCGAAGCCTCAGCGCCTCCCCAGCACACAGCGACCACAGCAGCGACCACTCGGAGACCCACGCTCCGAGCGGAAGCGAGAGGGGATCGGACTCCTCTGAGGCCAGCGACAGCGAATAAGACCCTCAGTCTGCTTGAGCTTCACGTTCGACTCCAGAACTTGACCTTCTCGCTCTGCCGGCGAGCCGAAAGCGTCGTCGTCCATAGCTACTTGATGCGCTCTTTGCGTTTGAACTCGATCCGTCTCCATTTAGTCTAGATTTTATTTGTAGATTTAGATCGCACAGTAGTAGCTGGATTTTGTTTTCGCCACTAATCTCTTCAAGATTGTGTGTAAGATCATGTAAAAATTCTTTGTTCTCTTTATGTATGACTTACTATACTGATACTGCTTTTGAAATGGATAATAAATCACTGGCTACATTTTGGTCATAAAGTTTGTTTGTTTTCAATTCTTTGAGCTGCACGGAAACTCAGATGCAACATTTTACGAGATTATCAATAATTGAAATTGAATCATTTATTGGAGTCAAACAAGTTTATTTTGTAAAGCACATTCCAGCAACACGAAAACATTAAAAATAAATCTTACATCACATAGTCAGCAGATTTGAAAACCAATAACAGATGTTACATTTTGGTAAGTGCCATCATCAAAATCATTAATAGACACCATATTGGTTAATGATTAATGCTCAAATTCAGTGTTTCAGCTGTTTTGTAGTTTTCTGGAAGCGTGTTCCAGATTTGAGGTACATAGAAGCTGAATGCTGCTTCTCCGTGTTTGGTTCTGGTTCTAGGGATGCAGAATAGACCAGAACCAGCTCAGTTCATTTATGTAGTTCCAATTCTCAACAAATGTCATTGCATAGCACTTTACAAAATGAAATAAATCGAATAATGTGCAGTTACCAAACGTCTCAGTTGAAGGAAAAGCTTAAATTTTATTTTAGAGGAATACTTCAAATTACTTTCATTCGTTTTATATGTTGCAGTTCTGATCAAGTCATTACTAAACATTCTTACGTAACACCAATCACGTAAGAATTGGTGTACATTTTTATATTCATCTAAACGTATGATATATTTAACATGGTTTGGCTTGAAATCAGGGCTAAAACGTACGAAGAACAGCTGTTTGATGTTTAGCTTACACTTACAGAATTGAAAAACATCAACATCAGAAGAAAAATGTATATACAGTATAATCTGCTTAAATTTTAAGGTAAATTAACTTGATGACTCAATAAATTTCATGGAAGCTCACAGAAATCCTATGTTACAATATTAAGGAAAAACAGGCAACGCATCTAAAATGAGTTGGAAACCAAAACTCTGTTGCTGTAAGTGAATGTTTTACTGTCACAACAAACAAAACAGGAAGTCAAATTCAGGATCTTGCTTAGGGAATGAAAAGCTGGTTTGAAAGTTGCAGTTTCAGCGAAAAAATGCCAGCTGGTTCTTGAGCCATTCTTCCGTCAGGTCGTCGGCATTCCTGGTTTCAAAGATCTTCCAGAGTAAAAGAGATGCTGTTAGTTAAACAAAAAAAATCCAAATAATGGAAAGAACAACAGTATTTTAAACTTTTACTTAGCATAACATGAAGGCCTGGCTAATTTCTGCCAGTGAATGTTTTTTCAGTGTCAGCCATTTTACTCATCAATCAGAAATACCTTTGTGAGTTCTGCGATTTGGACCAGTCGATTCTTGCTGCCTGCATACATCATCTGCTGCTCTGGCTTACACCCTGTCATAAAATGACAAATTAACATACAGTGCTGAGAGACAGAAAAAAATGAATTTGCTACCTTACAGATTTTATTCATTTTTTTTGTTTGTTTTTTTTTTTTGTAACATTTATGTTTCACATCATCAAGCAAATTTGAATATCTGATGGTGCATTTTGTGTTTTCCTATCAATTAACTTTCTTGCCCTTTATTCAATAGCTTCCATGTTTTCAAAAAATCTGATCATAACAATAGTTTTAATAATAGTCACAATCCAGTAATGCAAGTAATATTTCCAGAGGAATTTGTAAACCTGGGGTGTCCAAACATTTTGGTCACATGGGCCAAAATTGCTGAGTCAAAAGTATTCACAGACCACGAAAAACAAGAAAAACAAAAAACAAAAGAAAAACAAAGATCAGGCAAATAAAATTGTCCTTTGTGTAATAAAGGAATATTATTATTTCTGTTGTATTTGTTGTTGTTGTATTTAACATTTTCCATTTCAAGAAAATGATTACAAATACTAAACATCAAGTACTTGCGCTGGATGGGTCAAATTTGTATGATTATTGAATGACAGTTGGGAGAGGGTGCGCACAAATTCAATCAAATGGCCACAAATGGACCCGAGGCCACACTTTGGACACTCCTGACAAAAACGTTACGATTCAAGAAGCTGTAATTACTTACCCATTGGGCTTGAGAAAATGAAACAGAGGGGATAAGACACTCTCCCATCTGCATGGGTGTATTTGTAGCTGTAGACAATGTATGTGAGCTGTTGTCAAGGAGAATCGCCTATCTTTTTAAAACTGTACAAACCTTTCAGTTTGACTGGTAAAAACTTTGAGAATAATCCGGTCCCAAACCACAAAGTGAACCTTTGTGATGGAGTGAGCGTCTACTCTCGTGACCTGCGCAGGTTTTGCAAAAGACTGGGGAAAATGTACATTAATTTCTATCTCTTTTTGATGATCATTGCTGTTTCTCTCTATGTCAGCGTCAGCAAAACTCCCAGCTCTCTACAAAAAGAGTAAATACTGTTGACACTCTTAGGATATCTGGGTTGGCGCTCGGGAAGCTCATTTCTCAGGTCGTCCAGTGAGATATCCTGGAAGACAGTGAAGGATGTAAGTTACTTCAAAGCAGAAGAAATAAATGCAAATGTAGAAGAAGGAGTATCAGTTTTCATTTGTAAGTTATTAAAAAGTCCATGTTGGAAAATAGAAATAACACCAATCAAACCCTTCTATACTAATCCTTAGCAGATTTTAACATGTTTTTTTGACTGGAATTTTGATGATTTATTTTTGATGTTGATCTCTAATTCTTTGAAGGCCTCTGTTGCATCACCTTAATTCAGGACAGGAAATTTGCTCGATTGCTCCAAAACAATAAAACTTCCATTCACGAGATGGCTAAACTGTGAATAAACCAGCTAACTTACCTCATACTCCTCCTCGAGGATAACAAGCTGTTTCGCCATATCTATTTTAACTGAAATAAAAGAAAAACTTCTTTATTACTGTTGAAGAGCTAAAGTATCAATTGCAATACATTTTGAAAAAAAGAAATTGAATATTTTTCACCAGAATACAGTTCTTGCAGTACTTACTGAGTATGGCTGCATTGTTGGTTTCTTTTCGAAATCTGAACTTTTTCAGTTTTTCTCTCAGACTTTCTTCCACCTCACACACGACCAGAGAGCTTGACTGCAAACAGGTTGCAAGAATATATCTGTCAAATAAAGTACTCTATCTATGACCTAATCAAAAAGAAGCCAAAATAGCGCCTTACATAGATGACTTAAACTTTCATAGCAAATTTGATCATTCTGACATGCTAAGAGCAGGAAGTGTCATTCTGCACGAGCGAGAATCTAGTTTCCTGTTTGAAGATGAGAGGCGAATGGTCGACTTTTGCACTACTACTAAAGTTAAATCGATGTATCTACATTTTTCAATTCTTATGGGTAAAATTTCATAAAGTCCAGTGAAACTAAGCTGCATATCTAAACTCTAAAAGCCACTGCATTGACTCCACCTACCATCTTGAAAGGATCCTGTCCTGTGTGACACTGCCTTGCTGAAACTGCTTGCAACGAACAGCTTCTGTCAGATTGTCAGCAGATCCTCCTTCTGTGGACGAGGGGAGGGCAGATACGGAACTCGAGTCTGCAGCAGGACTCTTTCCTGTTTTTACTGACATAACGTCAGACATATTTTTGCACAAGCACAGCTGCAAAAATGTTGTTCTTTATTGCTGAACACAGAAAGAAACCAGATTATTTTCAGGATTTCCAGGGCTTTTCTCTTGCATGTCATTGCCACCTACTTACTTTCACTTCCAAATTTCACACAGATGTATGTGGCTGCGGAAATGTGGAAATGTATGTGTTCCGAACGAATCAGTCAACCTGATGTATGTAAACTGAAAACAGGAAGGGGTCGAGTACTAATCTCTGAGGTGCTCCAAGTCAACCCAGCGTGTAAGTTTTGTGAGCAATGACAAGATCTGTATTTGAGATTTGGGTGAAATAGATATCAACCCATAATTTTAAATAATACAAGAGAAACGCTGTGGTTGAAATTATAAGGAATGAGGGCAGAGTTAAAATGTAGTGCAACTGGTGCTGCATTTCATTTATAGTCGGAGCTTTCGAGTTGGAAAAATCAATTGGAACAAAGTCGGACATCCCACGCGGAAAGTCAGAGAACTTTTTGAATGCCAGCTTCGAGATCCAAAATGGCAGCTCCTCACATCAACAATAATATGTTGTGGTGAAAACATATTTATTTTACAAAACAGGCATGTAAGTTTTAGGAGTATTACTACCAGGGGGGTGAAAGTAGTTTTAAATTCTTAGGGGTTCTATGACAAAAGAGTATATTTATTTATTTATTTATTTATTTATTTATTTATTTATTTATTTATTTCTCAAAGGGATGAGTCCCATCCAACTATCGGCCAATAACCTGTCTCTCTACAACATGGAAGCTCATGTCAGGCATCATAGCGGCTAAGATAAGCGGGCACATGGATAAATATATGAGCACGGCACAGAAGGGCATAGGCATAAATAGGCAGAGGGGCCAAACATCAACTCCTTGTAGACCACACAGTCGCCCGAGACTGCAAAACCCAACACCAACCTGTGCACGGCATGGATTGGATTGATTACAAGAAAGCCTATGACTCAATGCCACATACTTGGATCATTGAATGCTTAGAGATGTACAACATCAATAGGACTCTAAGAACCTTCATTGCAAACTCAATGGGGCTGTGGAAAACCACCCTTGAAGCCAACTGCAAACCACCTGCACAAGTGTCCATCAAATGTGGGATATACCAAGGAGATGCTCTGTCCCCACTGCTGTTCTGCATAGGCCTGATCCCCTTCAGCCAAATCATCAACAAGACTGGCTACGGATATCAACTCAAGAATGGGGCCACAATCAGTCACCTCCTCTACATGGATGACATCAAGCTGTACGCCAAGAGCGAGCGAGACATCGACTCACTGATCCACACCACCAGGATCTACAGCACTGACATTGGGATGTCATTCGGATTAGAGAAGTGTGGTCGGATGGTCACAAAGAGAGGGAATGTCATCCACACAGAAGGGTTCTCACTCCTATTAGGAACAATAGCAGACATAGAGCACAGCTACAAGTACCTGGGAATACCACAAGCAAATGGCAACCTTGATGAGGTCACAAGGAAAGGAGCCACAGCCAAACACCTCCAACGAATAAGGCAAGTCCTGAGAAGCCAGCTCAATGGCAAGAACAAGATCAGTGCGATAAACAGCTATGCCTTACCAGTAATCAGATACCCTGCAGGAGTAATTAGCTGGCAAATGGAAGAGATAAAGACCACAGATGTTAAGACTCGGAAGCTATTAACCATGCATGGAGGGTTCCACCCCAAATCCAGCACCCTGAGACTGTACACTAGCCATAAGGAAGGAGGCAGAGTGAGTGTGAGAGCCACTGATGAAACATTCAAGATCCATAGATACATCAAGGACAATATGGATGTAGCAATACCAAGTGATTACAACATCAGGAAAAAGGAGCACGAGAAACTGGAGAAATACCAGGGCCTCAGAGAGGAACTGGAAAAGGCCTGGAAGGTGAAGACCACAGTGGTGCCTGTGGTCATCGGGGCCCTCGGGGCAGTCACCCCCAAACTGGAGCAGTGGCTAAAACAGATCCCAGGAACAACATCAGACATCTCAGTCCAGAAATGTGCAGTTCTAGGCACAGCCAAGATACTGGAGAAACCCTCAAGCTCCCAGGCCTCTGGTAGAGGACCCGAGCTCAGAGGATGAAAGAGAGAGAGAGAGGAGAGACACCCCCCGTGGAGAGTGAATGGAGATATAAAAATAAAATTCCCTTCTCACCCTCCGCGGGTGGTCTGTTTCATCCTCTGAGCTCAGGTCCTCTACCAGAGGCCTGGGAGCTTGAGGGTTCTGCGCAGTATCTTGGCTGTGCCTAGAACTGCACATTTCTGGACTGAGATGTCTGATGTTGTTCCTGGGATCTGTTTGAGCCACTGCTCCAGTTTGGGGGTGACTGCCCCAAGGGCCCCGATGACCACAGGCACCACTGTGGTCTTCACCTTCCAGGTCTTTTCCAGTTCCTCCCTGAGGCCCTGGTACTTCTCCAATTTCTCATGCTCCTTTTTCCTGATGTTGTAGTCACTTGGTATTGCTACATCCACCACAATGGCTTTCCTCTGTTCTTTATCTACCACCACAATGTCCGGTTGGTTCACCATTACCATCTTGTCTGTCTGGATCTGGAAGTCCCACAGGATCTTAGCTCGGTCATTCTCCACCACTTTTGGGGGTGTTCCCCACTTTGATCTCGGGGCTTCCAGTCCATATTCTGCACAGATGTTCCTGTACACTATGCCCGCCACTTGGTTATGTCGTTCCATGTACGCTTTCCCTGCCAGCATCTTGCACCCTGCTATTATGTGCTGGACTGTCTCAGGGGCCTCCTTGCACAACCTACACCTTGGGTCTTCTCTGGTGTGGTAGATCTGAGCCTCTATTGCTCTGGTGTTTAGGGCCTGTTCCTGGGCGGCCAGGATGAGAGCCTCTGTGCTGTCCTTGAGTCCAGCTTTCTCCAGCCATTGGTAGGTTTTCCTGACATCAGCCATTTCAGTTATTTGTCGGTGGTACATCCCATGTAGGGGCTTGTCCTCCCATGATGGTACTTCCAGCACCTTGTCTTCTGTTCCCCATTGCCTGAGACATTCGCTGAGCACATCGTCCGTTGAGGCTTTGTCCTTGATGTATTTATGGATCTTGGATGTTTCATCCTGGACAGTGGCTCTCACACTCACTAGTCCTCTGCCTCCTTCCTTACGGATCATGTACAGTCTCAGGGTGCTGGATTTGGGGTGGAACCCTCCATGCATGGTAAGTAGCTTCCTAGTCTTAACATCCGTGGCCTTCTTCTCTTCCATTGGCCAGCTAATTATTCCGGCAGGGTATCTGATTACTGGTAAGGCATAGCTGTTTATTGCACGGATCTTGTTCTTGCCATTGAGCTGGCTTCTCAGGACTTGCCTTATTCGTTGGAGGTATTTGGCTGTGGCTCCTTTCCTTGTGACCTCATCGAGGTTGCCATTTGCTTGTGGTATTCCCAGGTACTTGTAGCTGGGCTCTATGTCTGCTATTGTTCCTTCTGGGAGTGAGACCCCTTCTGTATGGACGACCTTCCCTCTCTTTGTAACCATCCGACCACACTTCTCTAGTCCGAATGACATCCCAATGTCAGTGCTGTAGATCCTGGTGGTGTGGATCAGTGAGTCGATGTCTCGCTCGCTCTTGGCGTACAGCTTGATGTCATCCATGTAGAGGAGGTGACTGATCGTGGCCCCATTCTTGAGTCGGTATCCGTAGCCAGTCTTGTTGATGATTTGGCTGAGAGGGTTCAGGCCTATGCAGAACAGCAGTGGGGACAGAGCATCTCCTTGGTATATGCCACATTTGATGGACACTTGTGCAAGTGGTTTGCAGTTGGCTTCAATGGTGGTTTTCCACAGCCCCATCGAGTTTGCAATGAAGGCTCTTAGAGTCCTATTTATGTTGTACATCTCTAAGCATTCAATGATCCAAGTGTGTGGCATTGAGTCATAGGCTTTCTTGTAATCAATCCAAGCGGTACACAGGTTGGTGTGTCGGGTTTTGCAGTCTCGGGCGACTGTGTGGTCTACAAGGAGTTGGTGTTTGGCTCCTCTGCTATTTATGCCTATGCCCTTCTGTGCCTTGCTCATGTATTTATCCATGTGCCCGCTTATCTTAGCCGCTATGATGCCTGACATGAGCTTCCATGTTGTAGAGAGACAGGTTATTAGCCGATAGTTGGATGGGACTGAACCCTTCGAGGGTTCCTTCTGTATCAGGATTGTGCGCCCTTCAGTTAACCATTCAGGGTGAGTCCCATTTTGTAGCAGCTGGTTCAGTTGAGCTGCCAGTCGCTCATGGAGGGCAGTGAGTTTCTTAAGCCAGTAGGCATGGATCATGTCTTGGTGCTGTCCAGTTTTTCATACCCGAGACTCTGTCTTGGACATCTGCCACAGTGATGGTTACCGGGGCTTGTTCCAGGAGGTTGCTGTGGTCCTCTCGTAGAGAGGTTAGCCACTGTGCATTGCTGTTGTGGGACGCCTCCCTTTCCCATATGCCTTTCCAGTATTGTTCAGTCTCCAGCCTGGGTGGGTCTGCTCTGTTGTTATGTGTTATATATATATATATATATATATATATATAAAATTGCTTCTTTGCTTTGGAGTTTCTGTGCTGATGAAATTTTTGCGAAGCGGTAAAAGCTGTGTAGCTCTTGCATTACTACAATATGGAGCTGTATTTCCCTCAGCCCACTGGCTGCAATGTTGACACCTTGAGGTGCCGTGAGACCTAAATTCTGAACATAGTCTTCCACATCGAGTTGATGGGGTAACAGGTCCAGAAGGGAACCACAGACAAGACTAGACACATAGACCATCTTCATCAGTTCATTTTAAATCCTGCATCGTATTCAAAAACAGTCTAATTATTATTAATAATAATGTCATCAAAAGCTGCTAACGCTTCTCATCTGATGGAGACATAAGAGAGAAGCTACTATTCTTTTAAAAAACAGATATAAACATATGTTTACCAGTTGGTTTAATAGTTAAAATACAAGAAAAGTGTAAAACCAACAGACTCATAACCAGTTTACAGGAAAGCATAGAAATGGACTCATTTATCTCCTTCCCGACTATCAGCAATGTGGGCTGCTGACACTGTGCTGCTGTTGTTGTCAAGCTGGAAGACGTTACGTTCTGTCTATTGTTTACGTTTCCGCACCATACAGAACAAATGTGTTCGAGTGGGTCGTTTACAACCCATCAAATATGGAGCGGCAGCATCATTTCTTTGGGATCATCCTTTATTCTATTTCTATGCTAACGTGTAAAATTATTAAACCAAAATTATTTCTTTGTAGCTCTTCCCCAAGCAGGGAACATTTCTTGTCAGCAGCAGCAAATGTTTGTAATATACATTTACTTTTACTTTTAAGATATTTTTAAGTCATGTATAATTCAAAATTTTAAACCTGATAGAATGATGAAAAATCCTACTTAAATTAATGGTTTTAATATACCATTGTCAATCTAAACTTAATATTTAACCATTACAGTCCCTGTTTTAATCCCTAATCTCCTGAAAAATACCCTTCTTAAGTCCGTCATGGCGCCTCAAATGATTAACTGACGCAGATGCCAAGGGTTAATAGTTTGAGTCATGCAGAACTAATTTGACCGTTTCCATAGCAACGATCAGAAGCAAGACATTCCCCCAGAACTACAGTGACTCATTGTAGCTATGACCTCATCTATGACATAGATCAAAGAACATCTGAGGTTTATGAATGCTTGTTCTCAAAACAGGAGGTTATATGCAAGGATCTCTTTGAGCTTTAACATCGTGTTTGAAAAACATTATTACAATGCAACAAATCAGCGTCACTACCTTGCTTTTCCCCCTGTCATTTGGAGCAGGTTATTTGATAACAATGGGAGTGAGAAAGATTTTCAACAAGCTACTTCCTGGAGTTACGTTCGATATCAGTAGTTACAAGGATGAGAATGAGTACGATGAATTTGGTGCGTACCTCTTTAAACCTTCCCCAGCTGTGAAGCAAACTTCACAGCAAAACCCAGAGCAAGCTGCCCCGACTGGGGCAGTTTGCTCATCAGGCCACAGCAAACAGAAAGATCATTCAGGTTGGTCTGAAGGAGAGAATGCTGATGAAGGGAACGATTTCTGCAATCATCCTGTGCATAGATTGAGAAGGGTTGGAACAATAAGGAGGAAGAAGAGTATGGATTGCGCTGATGATAGCAGCATTAGTCACCCATCAAAAGAGATCTGACCTAGGGGACGATTTCTCTAATCTTAAAGAACAAACTTCCCCGGCTGGGGAAGTTTACGGTGAAAAGGAGACCATTGAGTCAAAGAGCTCAACCTCTGCGCTGATGATGGCAGCATTAGAAGACTGGACCCATCAAGAGAGATCTGACCTAGGGGATGATTTCTCTAATCTTAAAGAACAAACTTCCCTGGCTGGGGAAGTTTTCTGTGAAAAGATGACAGCTGAGTCTGAATACTCAACTTCTCCTTTGATGAAAACAGTATTAGAAGACTGGACCCCTGAAGAGACCATTGTCCAGGTAATGATTTTTCCAATCTTCCCTTGGTTGGATGGATGGATATGTTAATGAACAGTGAAAAACTTGCGGAAAGTGTAAGGGAGTTGTAATTACAACTGTCCATCCATTTCATCTATCCATTTTCTTCCTCTTGGGTCGGGTCACAAAGGTAGAAGAAGGGAGGTCAAGACTTCCCTCTCCCCAGCCACTTGTTCCATGTCCTCTGGCCAGTCGAGAGACATAGTCCCTCCAGCGTGTCCTGGGTCTTCCATGGGCTTTCCTCCTGGTTGGGCGTGCCCTGAACACCTCACCAGGTTGGCGTTCAGGAGGTATTCTGACCAGATGCCCGAGCCACTTCTTGACGTGAAGCAGCAGCGGCTTTACTCTGAGTCCCTCCCAGATGACCGAGTTTCTTAGCCTATTTTTAAGAGAGAGCCCAGACACCCTACGGAGAAAACCCATTTCAGTTTTTGGGACGTGAAATGTCTCCTCTCTGGTGGGGAACGAGCCGGTGTGTGAGGTTGAGAGGTTTCAGCTAGAAATAGTTGTTCTTACCTCGACGCATGGCTCTGGTTCTGGAACCAGTTTCCTTGAGAGGGCCTGGACATACTTCCACTCTGGAGTTGCCCATGGTGAGAGGCGCCAGGCAGGAGTGGGCATACTTGTTGATTCCCATCTTATATAATAATTTAATTATTTAATAATAACAAATATTAGTATTAATATAATAAGGCCCCGGGGAAAACCCAGGTCACGCTGGAGGGACTATGTCTCTCGGCTGGCCTGGGAACGCCTTGGGGTTCCCCCAGAGGAGCTGGAAGAAGTGGCTGGGGAGAGGGAAGTCTGGACCTTCCTTATTAAGCTGCTGCCCCCGCGACCCGACCCCGGATAAGCGGAAGAAAATGGATGGATGTATGGATGGATGAATGGATTATTATTAAAATAATGATAATAAAATAATTATTTATAAGAATATAAATAATAATATTTATCCATCCATCCATCCATCCATCCATCCATTTTCTTCTGCTTATCCGGGGTCGGGTCGCGGGGGCAGCAGCTTCAGAAGGGAGGCCCAGACTTCCCTCTCCCCAGCCACTTCTTCCAGCTCCTCCGGAGGAATCCCAAGGTGTTCCCAGGCCAGCCGAGAGACATAGTCCCTCCAGCATGACCTGGGTCTTCCCCGAGGCCTTCTCCCGGTGGGACGTGCCCGGAACACCTCACCAGGGAGGCGTCCAGGAGGCATCCTGACCAGATGCCAGAGCCACCTCAACTGGCTCCTCTCAACTTGGAGGAGCAACGGCTCTACTCTGAGTCCCTCCCGGATGACCGAGCTTCTCACCCTATCTCTAAGGGAGAGCCCAGCCACCCTGCGGAGGAAACCCATTTCGGCCGCTTGTATCCGTGATCTCGTTCTTTTGGTCATGACCCAAAGCTCATGACCATAGATGAGGGTGGGAACATAGATCGACTGGTAAATCGAGAGCTTCGCTTTTTGACTCAGCTCTCTCTACACCACGACGGACCGGTACAGCGCCCGCTTCACAGCAGACGCTGCCCCAATCCGCCTGTCGACCTCCCGCTCCCTTCTTTCCTCATTTGTGAACAAGATCCCCAGATACTTAAACTCCTCCACTTGAGGCAGGACAACCCCCTGACCCGGAGAAGGCTCTCTACCCTTTTCCGGCTCAAGACCATGGCCTCGGATTTGGAGGCACTCAGCCTCATCCCGGCCGCTTCACACTCGGCTGCGAACCGCTCCAGTGAGAGCTGCAGATCACGTTCCGATGAAGCCAACAGGACCACATCATCCGCAAAAAGCAGAGATGCGATCCTAAGGCCACCAAAACGGATCCCCTCAACACCTCGGCTGTGCCTAGAAATTCTGTCCATAAAAGTAATGAACAGAATCGGTCCAACTCCGAGATATATTTATATTTATATTTATATTTATATAATTATATTATTTATATTCTCGGAGTCCAACTCCGAGAATATAAATAATATAATATTTATATTATCATTTATATTATATAAGTCCATCCATCCATTTTCTTACACCCTTGTCCCTCAGTGGGGTCGGGAGGGTTGCTGGTGCATATCTCCAGCTAACGTTCAGGGCGAGAGGCGGGGTCACCCTGGACAGGTCGCCGATCTATGTTTTCGCATCCACCTGAATAATGAGTAGTTGCGCCACTGTCCAGAGGAATCACCTCAAACCAGATGTTGGACTGGATTTTTCTGGTCTCAGCATCCTGGCGGCGTTCAGCTTGTCACCTACCGCCGAGATCGAAGTATTGCTCTAGTAAAGCACGAACAGCTCAGAAACAATATGACATGGGAAAAAAGCTATTAATGAATTGATTAAGTCGTGTTTTAGATTGTTCTTGAAAAACTAATCAGTCACAGCTGATTAGTGGCTGCAGCCTGCAGATACACCCACTGATTTTTTACATCAGACAGCCGCTCCCCTCTCTTGCAGGTACTGCGTACCCCCAATAAATCTTTTAGGGGTACGCAGCACCTGACCGTACCCGCCTACTTTCACCCCTGATTACTACCCTGCATTTTTACTTGAGTAACATTATCATGAAGTATCACTACTAATTGAGTAAAATTTCTGGATACTCTCCACCGCAGGTAACTTTAATATATGAAGTAAAAATGCGTTTTAACTTATTTAAAAAAAAGACAAAAAAAAACAAAACACTAGACACAGACACACTTTATGTTAAAATTGAGACTTTTTTTTTACACACAAGCTTTGCTATTCTATTGTATTTGAAACTGGAACTAGTTTGTCATTTTCTACATATATCACACTCTATTACTTTAATAATTTTTACATTAAAAATATTACTGAACATTTTGTCCTCTGCTTGAATTTATTGAATTTCGCAATTATGTTATTCATTCATATTAATTTTGTGATTTTATAACCTAATATGTTTGTCTGTGTGGTTAAATTTTTAAATATTAAATGTACCCTCTGATTAGTTTCTCAACCTTTTTGCGAAATGCTTTTTTTGACTGTCATTTGAGTAATTTCTTGGATGGCTACCTTTTACTTTGAGTAAAAAACGTTGAAGAAGTGTTACTCTTACTCGAGTGTGGTTTTTGGGTTCTCTACTACTCTACCCACCTCTACTTAAAAAAAGTACATGGGCAGACCACATACTTGTGTTCCATTTACACTCAAATTTACAAAAAAAAAAAAAAAAAAAAAATAATAATCTCCTACGGGAATGAGTGTGACCACCATAAGCCTACGGTGGCTATATGACTTCTGTAAGTTTTTTTTTTTTTTTTTGATAACCCACAAACCCGTCAATGGAAGCTTTGAAAGGTCTGGAACAGGGGCGGAAAACCATCATACGTACGTGAAAACGTATGACACTGTGCCCACGTCTTACGTCAACTCAAAATCGAAGAGGATTTCTCCAGGCGTACACTCCTTATTTTCTGTATCCCAACTAGCATTTTTGTACATACGCTTATTCAAAAATGTTGTATTTAAGACAACAGTTTCTCGCCACCGCCAATGATAATTCTTAAGGGTTATTATGCGTGGGGATGAAAACAAGCGTTTCTGCCAACTAAGCTAACGTAACTGCAGCCGTTAGCAGAACTATTCCTACTCTTCTGTCGAGCTAGCTGTGGATTAGCACTTTAGCCTAGCTCGCTAACCAGGCACATCTGAGAAAGGTAAACAAATTTTCAAATTCCATGTATTGTAAATAACAGCTTATGGATATTTGTGTTGTTATTTAGCCATTGCCTTATCTCAAGAGAAATTACCTTTAGTTGGACCGCTTTCGTCGCAAATTCTTTAAGTACCAACGGAGAAAAGGTGTAGCAGCAGCGTCAACGCAAAACAATACAAATCCCGAATCCCTCACCAGAGACTAGGCCGACTAGGCTAACTCCAGTTTACCGCTATTAAATATGCTCAACTGTTTGAGGACAGGTTTTGTTTTAATTGTCACTGTTAAAATCACGATTCACACGCCCACTACTTCCAAGTTACAATCGACATATGATACAGAGCTTAGTTTTTCTTTTATAATGCTAAGAGAGCTACCATTTGCCGTGATGGGAGTTAGCTCTTTTGACATCTATTTAAATCTCACATTCCCTTTGCTGTTTAGATGTGATCTGGTCAAGAGAACAACTTTCTCTTGATCAGACCATTTGTATTATAATTATATCATAGAAAGACAAACTTTGTTTCTCGTTTTATGACAGTATAGTTTGGGGTAATACTTTTTTCTTTCGCTGTTAACTAATACTGAGTATACAACTCGCCCAAGGAATAGTTGATTTATTGGTTTCCTTTTTACATACGTTTCTTCTTGTTGTTGGAACATGTGTTTATTCAGACATACTTGGGAAGCAACTTTTTGATTACTGAACTCTTGAATGCTTTTATTTATGTTCGATACTCCGCAACGGGCTTTGTTTGCATATTATTTCAGAATTGTCTCCTCAAATTTTCTCTCAGTGAACTTTTTGAACTTCTGTGCTCATAATTTATGCATTTCCATAGGTGGAAGAACCTGCTATTCCTAGAAATTGCATTGGTACCACATAAATGTTTTAGCATTACGTCCCAACCACAAACGTCAATGTGTTTTATGTGTTGAGCAACACAAAGCAGCACATAACTGTGAACATGAATGCTTTTACAAAAAGCAATCTGAAAAAAAAAAAAAAACATGGATTAGTATAGAACTTAGCAAAAAAATTAAATAAATATTCAACCCACTTTGGAACCACTAAGAAATAATCGTCAACTAATTTTTTTGCCTTTCTTAGATAGCTGAAGTTAAGTCAGATTGGATTGATAAATAGCTTTTGTATTTATTTTTTTTAATCTCCGCATCAGATTCTCAATAGGATTTCAGGCTGTGCTTTTACTAGGCCATTCTAACACATAAATATGCTTTGATATAGACCATTCTATAACATTTCTGGTAGTTTGTTTAGGATTACAAACCTCCACCCAGTCCTGTATTTGACCCCAAATATTTTTCCCATCCACTCTGACCATCTTTCCTGTCAAGCACAAGCATCCTCCACAGCATAATGCTGCCACCACCACCCTTAGTGGTGGATATGGTGTATTCACGGTATTGTGAAGTTTTAGCTTTCCGCCACATGTTAAACAGTGCTCCAAAAGATGCTCCAGGTTTATGATATATCAACCTAATAATGTTTTAAACTGTTCCACTTGTTAGTTTTAGTGATTTTGCTAATATTTAACAAACTTGTTATCCTAAGATACTGTATTGATACTAAGATAAGGTAAACTCCATTTATTAACTTGGTGACTTTTACTATATAGACAGTTGGTTGCACTGGGTTTTATGTTGGGTGATTTGGAGGGCTACCGGTTATTTTAATAATCAATTATTCTATCTATTCATGTGATTAATCGATTAATGGCTAAAAAATATAGATGCATTCTGCAGCTTTTTCATTTAACCACTTACACCTTTTTGTACAGTAGTAAAAATACATTAATAGATGCAAATAGTTTAATTTTAACATTTTATTGCATCAAATAAAATGGCATATCATTTTTTTGGTGTATGCTTGATCATTTGCAGCAAAGGACGAATCTGCAGCTTTAAAAATACTTTGACTTCAACATGTGAAAGGCCTCCCTTTCTGCAGTACAGTGTAGATTCAATCTGTTGACTATTTTTGAATTAACCAGTTATTAATTGGATCGCAAAAATTGGAAATTGTGAAATTGGAGAATTATTTAACACAATTTGAACTGGATAAAGCTAAAACTATGCCACTTAAGGTAGAGCATAATTTTTTTAAAATCGTAAATGCAAAATAAATATTTTTTTGCAGTTTTGCTTAATTCCTGCTCTGGGTGTGTTGTTCCTTCAGCAATTATCCTTTTTCTTTTGAGTTTGTATACTCCAGTTAACGATTACTTGATAATTAAATTAGTTGACGATTATTTAAGTAATCGATTCATCACGATTAATCGTGATGAATCCCTAGTGATTTGAATATAGGGCTTAATACAAATGTCCATCACCTTTTTTAGATTTTTTTGTTTTTTAAATTGCAAAAGTTTTAAAAATGATGCATAGTTTTCCTTCCAGCTAGCAGCTATGTGGTACTTTGTGTCGGCCTATCATAAAATCCCAGGTTTGTGGTGGTGTATGTGAAAATGATCTCAAACACAAAAATAAATACCAGTGATTTAACATTGGTATTTATTTTTGAAATAGTTTTAAAAATGGTATTCTTACAAACAATTTTTGTGAATTGTTTCAACTTTATTTTGTTGATCTAAATAGGGCACAGATGACGTGAAGTAACACAGCTCCTCCGTCGTGAGCCATTACCTGCTACGGCTGACGCACAGTGACCATTGAGACATCTTAAAAAAAAAAAAGAAAAAAAGAAAAATCCCAGACAGCATTCGTGTCTGCAGCTCCTCCAGCACCTGAGCCATGTGAGGGGGCCCCCTCGGTCCAACCTGAGGGGAACCCTGGACTGTTGAAACGACGACCCTCCGACCCCCGCTGTGCGGGGAAGGACTCATCCCGTCTCAAACTTAACGACCCCCCTCAGATCCCCGCCCACACATTCCCACTCTCCCCACGCCATGATGTTCCGGGATCAGGTAGGTATCCTCACAGATTGGTTCAAAGGCTGGAATGAGTGCGAACAGACGGTGGCGCTCTTGTCGCTCCTGAAGAGGGTGTCCCGCACGCAGGCTCGCTTTCTCCACATCTGCCTGGAACACTGGCTGGCAGACTGCACTGAGATCCACATCCTTGAAGCTGAGGCCAACAGTGCAGGTAACCCAGAATTACCGTTTGACTTACCGTTTTACAATTAATCAACTTACAAATAATTATCAATTACTGGTTTATTAGGTTAAAATTAGTTCCAATCGGATATTTAAGGTGTTCAGTTTGATCTTCTCTAAGAGTTGTAGTTTGGCCGCCATCCAGCAGAGGGCGGCACAACTTATTTTTAAACAGAGCCAGCTGATCCAGGAGAAAAGATGGCAGTGCTGCTTTTGAACAGGAAAGAGAGTGTCCAAACAGAGTCCGGTGTAAGATGTAATATTTACTTTATGCGGTTCTGTTTTGAATACTTAGCTTTATAAGCACCTGAAAAGTTCCTTAAGTTTGCCCTTCATTGAGCGCGCCAACCTGCATGACGGAGCTTCTGAACCAAAAAATACTGATTTGCTACGAAGGTTGGGATGACGTGACGGAAAAGCGAAGAGCATAACAGAAAAATAAGCACGGTTGATTTTGAGAGCTGTCGTTGTCGGTTAAAGCGCTTTATGGAGCGAAGTTTTCACATACATGAATGCTCTCTGTTCATGGGGAATTAAATGTGTAATATATTTAATTGTTTTTCATCTTTTATTTTTCTGGTAAACAATGCCTTGAGGGGTTCTATTAAAAACAAATAATATCTATTTGTTATTTTTAATAGATATTATAATGTTTCCGTTTATTCAGTCTGTTTAATACAACTGACCCAAAATATTGTGAAAATGTAATTCTGTTGGGTGCAGCCATGATGCAAAGATAAAGCGCACGACGCCTACAGGAGCCTCAGTCCTCCACGCGCCGACACTGGTTGAGTCCCAGCTGTTGACGCGTGTCTTCCCTCTCTCATTACCTGCTTCCCTGTCTGACCACACTCAAACACAGGCCACCAGAGCAAGAAATAACCTTTAAAACATTTTTCATCCCTTTACGTTATGAAAAGACTGTCGTCCCTCTTAATACAAGAGAAAACTCGGGTTTTTAATAATCAATTAATTGTTAGTTGATTGATAAGATCAATCGACTGCAGATTAACTCAGTAATCAGTAAGTGACATCCCTATGTTTTGCTATCTATACGCAACTGGTATAATAATGAAACTGATTTACTAAGTAGGAAAATATTCATTAACTTAACATTAGCTTTTTTTTCTTGTATTAATCAGCAACCGTCAGTCAGTGGCATCAGGAACCGAAAGAAAAGGTGGTGTCCCTGCTGCTGTCCCACTTGCCTCTGCTTCAACCACGTAATTGCGAGGCCAAATGTGAATACATGAAGCTGCTGCAGAAAGTGTTGACTCACACCATTGAGAGTAGCCTTTTCGTGGAGGAAAGCCGGCAGCTGCTCTCCTATGCACTCATCCACCCCGCCACCACCCTGGATGATCGCACCTCGCTCGCCTCGTGGCTAAACCACCTGGAGGAGCACCTTTCCAGTGGCTACGCATCCAGGGCACCACCCAGCCCTTACCACCCGCGCCAGGGCTCGGACGAATGGCCCGGCTCGGCCGAGGCCCTTGACCCCGGCAACGCGTGGCCGGACAAGTCCCCATCGTCCAGCACATCTCCCGCGGGCCAGAACGGACACATGCCGTTCCAAGGCGGGCTGTCCTCACCGATCAGTGGCAACGGCAATAACACAGGTATGTGTGATAAGCTTTTGATTTGAGAGTCAAATGTGCTCTAACAGTGTTGGCCGCCAGGGGGCGTTATGGGGGGCTTCAGAAAGTTTGGAGACATGAGAAGAAATATGCAGGAATAAAAAAAATCTGAAACGCTTAATTTTTAAAATCTTTTATCATAATTTTTGTTTTCTGTTTTTCAAACATTTAATATTTTCTGGCAAAGAAAAAGACCCAAAGAACTGCCGCAAGAAAAAAATTTTTTTTGGTCTGGTCAAATAAAATTTTGTGATTTTATATAAAAAATTACTTGCTTTCTTAGAATCACAAGAAAAGATTGTGTTGAAAAATGTTATTTTCTGGTAACAGTCATAATATATTATCTGATAATATAATATATCATTATAGATATATTTTAGATGGCCACAGAACTCATGTCCATCTAAAATCAAAGGAATGATGCAGCATTTATGCTAAATGAATATCATAATTTCTTGGAACAGTTGATCAAAAACTTTCTAAAAGTCGATGTTTCTTTGCATATTTTGTAGCATGTGGGTTTCCAAAGTGGGTCATTGGCCAGCGGTTAATGCTCTGTGGGGGGCCATGGCATGGAAAAGAAACCCGGTGCTAGAATACCGCGTTTGTAATGGAGATGGCTACGAGTGTTAAAAATATGTTGTTTTTTTTATCGTTTTTCCAGGTCTAGTCGGACACATGCAGCCAAGCCCTCTGAAGAAGCCCATGCAGGTCATCCCTTCCAATCCCCAGGCCTGTGGCTCAGAGTGGGGCAGTCAGGATGACGCGGGAGGGCGACAGAACTTCATCTCCACAGACCACGCACCGCTTTCACCTCAGAGCAGCATAGCGTCTTCAGGCAGCGAGCAGACAGAAGAGCAGGGCTCCGCGCGCAACACTTTCCTGGAGGACGGCAGCGGCATGAAAGGTCAGGATTAGCTCTTGTTTGGCTCTGGTCACATTGATCATGTTGTACACTATAGTGTAACCTTACTGTTAACTGCTTTCAAGATTTTGTGTACTTTGTTGTGTTGATTCGTTTTGTCTTTGTTGCTATTTCGACATTGTGAACAAAAATTTGATTTGTGATTCTTTCTGCAACCCATGGCTCTTCAACCCCAACCTCTTTGATCTGATTTGAGAATTATGTTATAATGTTATTCCCTCACCAAAAACATTCCTGGAGTGTTGCCTTGTTTCTTTTATGCATGTTCAAGAAATCCTTTAGACTGTTCCTTCAGACTAGCCAGCAGCAACTAGCAAACACCTGGTGGAACTGTGCATCTAATGTTATTATATACAAACTAGTTCTCAGTGCAATGCTGGTAAAAACGTTGTTAAAGGGTTAATATAGGAGCCATGTCTTGATGACTTCCTGCAGGTGGAGTTTCAGAAAGACCAGGAGTTTTAAAAAGACAATTTAATGGGTTAAATTATGAAGCCAATTTAAATTATACTTCATATACATGGTATTTTTCTAACAACTTGATTGTGCTATAAAATGTCACTATGTGCTGCCACTTGAAAAAGCTATAAGCTATTTTGACTATTGTGCATCATGTGCATACATTTTTCACCAATAAATTTACAGTAATTCAAAAATGGACTGGGTTGTAAAGGAAAATATTATCAAATATGTAAATCTTCCTATAAATACTGTACTTGGCTCAAGACACTTCATTTTGATTGGCAGGTAAAATGGTGAAACATCTAAATGCATAAAAAAAAGGAAAACTTACTATTTTTGTTGCATGAACCTTCTTGAGTTCAGTAGCCATCATATTAAAGTGTAGGGCCTTCCTTTGATACATAAACTACTAGAGTTTTCTAAATAATTTATTTTCTATTGGAACCGAAATTACTACACAGCTACCACTGTATCAGTAAAGGAAAGCTGCAGAATGTTTTATGTGGCACAGCTCTTAAAACGGAGAAAAAAAACTCGTAACTTTCAAAATTGTACTACGGTTGTAATAACAGCCCAAACCGCAGCAAACTAAAAAAAAATAAAGTCCGCTTTTGGTCTGGACCAAACTAGCGGACCAAGGGACTTTCCTGGTGTGAATGCACCCTTCACCAACCGTTAAAAGGTTGATATTTTTTTAATCATCTGACTGACCGTGCTAATTTTTTTTGACCGTTGTGCGTCCTCTTTGCAGATGTTCCTGCATGGTTGAAGAGCCTTCGCCTTCATAAATATGCATCCCTGTTCTCACAGATGACCTACGAGGAGATGATGATTCTCACGGAGCAACATCTAGAATCTCAGGTGTTTCCATTTGTTCTGTCCTCTTCGCTGCTCGCCGACTGTGGTTTCTGTACAGTCTTCAAACCTGGTGATGCGTAAGCTCTCAATGAGGCGTGAAATTAAACAATGAACCCTGCAGTTGCGTATATTGAGCCAGTCACACATTGTAGGAAATGGTCGGATATTTTCCCCCTCCCCTCGCCTTCCTTGAAACAGACAGTGATTAGGTTTGTTATTTAGTGACTGTATAAATTGCTCAGTGTGCCTTGAAAGACACGACTTCTCACACCAGTCTGCTGTTTGTCTTCTGTCTTGTTCAGAACGTCACGAAAGGAGCGCGACACAAGATTGCGTTGAGTATCCAGAAGCTGCGAGAGAGACAGAGTATACTCAAGTCTTTAGAGAAGGTGAGTATTTCAGCTTCCTCTGAAGCTACAACAAAGACATCAAACATCTAAATTCAGAGTGTACACTTCCGCATTTTTTGATATTGATGCCCTCGTGTCCTGTCAGGATATTTTGGAAGGGGGAAACCTGCGCAATGCCCTCCAGGAGCTTCAGCAGATCATCATCACACCCATTAAGGCCTACAGTCCGCCCAGCACAGCACAACCCGTCTCGGACACCTCCACTTCCTCAACAGACGGCACAAAAACAGGAGCGGACAAAGAAGCGACGTCCGATGACTTGCAGTCCCACAACCCACCCCCCTGCGACGGAGACTCGTCGGTCACGCCCATCTCAGATGGGGACATAGCGGGACAGTTCACTCGTGTCATGGGAAAAGGTAACATTAACCTCTCAGCTTCTGATTGTGGCTGATTGGAGTTAAATTGGGTTCATAAAGAAAGGTGACAGTTAGATTTGTCTTTTAGAAGGTGATTGTTTTAACTTGAGTAGGATGTCAAACCAATGAGAAATTTAATAGTTGCACTGCTGGAGCAAAAAAAAAAAACCCCCAACAAAACCAAGAAAAATCTTTGAAATCTCAAAGCAGTTACTTAACTGACATCAAGTTTTTCAATGCAGACCATGTGAACCAAAGATAATTTATTTTTCATAGGTCAAGTTGTATTATGTGAAATGATTTATGCTCCCAAAACAAAACTTTTCAACATTGTGTTACAATGACAGTCTTCAGCGCATTTTTATGGCATTTTATGTGATATAGCAACACAAAGTTGGATATGGGGTAAAAAAAATATACACAATTTTTTGTAAAAAAAAAAAGAAAGAAAAAAAGAAACTAAAATATTTATGTTGGCATTGAGCTCCACCTCCAGAGCCAAATCTTTGCATCACAACATTTCACTGAAAATCAAGTCATTTAGAGTGTGTATCTACCAGATTTGCACCTCTAGAAACTAAAGATGGGTCCAATAGGTCGGATTTGGATCCAATCATACAGATTTGATTTGAATAACTTATGAACAGCATTATTTAAATCTTAAGTCAGACTTTCAATTGGTCTGGACTTTGAGTGGGCCAGTCTAACTTGTGTATATGCTTAACTTCAAACCTTTCTCCACTGGAGCTTTTGGTGTACGAAAATATTTAGCAAATGTTAATAATGCTGTAGTTCACATATAATTTTGACCCTCTCGAATTGGACTTTTAATATTTGATACAATAGTATTAGTGTAATGGGAGGGCAATACAAGTCCACACCAAACTACTATTAATGTGTAAAAACTTGTTTTAGGCCGTTAAGCATTTTTCTTCTACTAAACAGATACGTTCTGCTTTGTCGGTCTTTTACATGAAATCCCACTTGATGAAATGCGCAATATTCTTACACTTTGCTAATAGAATCTTTATTGTCAGTTGTAAATCCAAAAGTTATTACCTTTTCTCTATCTGCCTCACCTCCTTAACATGTGTGGTAACATGAAATATTGTTTGGCCATTTCAGTGTGCACCCAGCTGCTGGTTTCAAGGCCAGATGAAGAAAACATCAGCTGTTACCTTCAACTTATTGAGAAGTGTCTAGCACATGAGGTGAGAAGTAGCTTCTATTTTTTTGTTCTTGGTCAGTATGTCTCATGCAAGAAGTATCAGTTATCAGAAACTAAATTTTTAGAGGCTTTTTTTTTTTGGGTGTTAGGCTTTCTCAGAAACTCACAAGAAAAGGCTGGTCACCTGGAAGCAGCAGGTCCTCAAGCTGCTGCGGCTGTTCCCTCGGAAAGCTATGCCGGACATGTCGGCGTACCGACAGAAAGGGTGAGGTTTCCTGCTTTCTTTTACCTTTGATCTTTCTCCTAACCACTGTTTTTGTCAGAATAACTTAATGTAACCTCACTGAATTCATCCTCCCCTTTCCTCCATATAACTCCCTTTTTCTACCTGTGCTGTTTCAGCTGGAACTATGGGTCAAACTCCCTACCCACAGCAGGCTCTGTGAGTGGAGGTGTAAGCCGACGGGGCCAGAGGCAGTTCCCGATGACCCCTCGTGGACTCCCAGCTGGGCGCATGTGTCTTCCTGGCGGGATTGGCGGAGCATCTCCACGCCACACACTCGCCAATCCTGCGTTGGCAGGACAGGGTAGACAAGTCAGTATTACCTCCAGGGAATAAAAAATGGCTCCTGCCTAGCATAGAGCGATCTTAAGCTAAAAGTGAGGTGTCCACTCATCTGTAAAAAGTCTTAAATTTATGTATATCAAATGAAAGTCTTAAAATGCCTTAAAAATGTACGTTTTCCTTAAATGTTACTTTCAATGTTGTCTTCAACTTTTCGAAGTTAATAAGTCTTAAATACGCTGGTGACAGGTCTTAAATTTTGTTATGGAACTTTTCTGTCAGGCAAAAGTTTGAGTTGCATGCCAACATCATGGTTGCGTTCTGTGACGAGGGGCAGTCGCTAACTAGCTGCTAATATACTTTTGCTAGCTAACTAGCTTTTTTATGCATCTATCCTGGGTAAGAGCAAATATAGAACAAGTTGGCTGGACAGTGTTTGTTTTTACCACTGGATCACTTCTTTTGCCAACAAATATGAGCCAGCAGGGTCTTCTAACCTATAGTAAGCCTTTTTTTCTGTCTTAAATTTCATTTGAGCTGGCAGTGGAAAGATCTTAAATTTGACTTGTTGAAACCTGTTAATAACCTAAAAAGTATTTCAGTATACTAAACATTTTTGCATTTTGTCAAGTGATATCCATAGATTTGGTATTTTATTTGATTGAGTAATAGTACTATATAATTGTAAGGTGGAAGGGAAGAGAGAATGTTGTTTGAAATAAATTTTCCAAGAAGTTAAATTTGCTTTTAGCAGAGCAGAAAATCTTTTTACATTTACCATTTCCTCAACTACACTCAAGGTCTTATGTTAAAAATACAACATTTTTGTATTTTGATTAGCATAACATGAATACATTTCCTTCCAGTTATCATTTATGTGCTTCACTATGGTGGTGAATGAAATAGTGTCTCAATAAAATACATTAAAGATGTTTTATTGTGGGAAAAAATAGGGAAAATTAAAAAGTTGTCTGAAATCCTGGTAGGTGCTGCTGTATGAAAGGTCAAAGCACTCATAAATGCGAAAATGTTGATAACTGGGATAAAATTTAAGTGGATGACATTAGATGCAGCTTGTAATTAGAACCTAATGCATGTTTTTAAAAACTTGATCACAAACATTGGTTTTCCTTTGTTGTCCCTTTTTTGAATCATATTTTTTTATTATTATTGCATATGTCTGAATGATTAGCAAACCGTTTCCAAAAGTCTGTATCAGATTGATATGACACGGTGTTGTCTTCCTCCACAGAACCTGTGGTTTGCCAACCCTGGGGGCAGCAACAGCATGCCAAGTCAGAGTCGCAGCTCTGTGCAGCGGACCCACTCGCTTCCTGTCCACACATCTCCACAAACCATGCTCATGTTCCAGCAGCAAGGTGGCGCACATCAGCATATGTTCATTATGCTCATACACTTACCCACATTAATCCTCTTTCTATATTGCAAGAAAAACATTTTTAAAATTTAGCAAGAAAAAAAAGCAACAAAAAAACAAATGATTGAGTAAATAGGATCTTAATGTCAATTCTTTCCGTTTTCTTAAGAATGCCAAGTTCCAGGCTCTGACCTGGAGATCAACCCCACGCTGGAGTCACTGTGCCTCAGTATGACGGAGCATGCCTTAGGGGGTAAGTGTCCCCACCACACATTAACTATCCGTGCTACTACCTATGAAACCTTGCATGTTTGTTCATTCAAAGAACACCAACTTGTGGTGTGTTTGATGGGAAATTAGGAGAAACAGCTGTGTAGCCAGAAGAAAGCTACTAATCACTGTTTGCATTTCCATTACAAGTTGGTGCAAAACTTTGTCGATATTCTGCTAATGGCCGAAGAACAAAGTTTTGCATAGTTAAAATTATATGGAAATAAGTTTGTTCATGCTATAAGTCATTAAAAAACACACTGCGCCAACATCCTCCAGCTACCGTATTTTCCGCACTATAAGGCGCACCTAAAAACCTTCAATTTCCTCAAAAGCCGACAGTGCGCCTTATAATCCGGTGCGCCTTATATATGGACCAATATTGAGCCACAACAGGTCTAGCAACTACGGTAAGCAGCCGCCGACTTCATTTTCCCCCGTAGAAGAAGAAGTGCGCGGTGCATGCTGGGATAGTTGTCAGAACGCTGGTTTGTTAATAAAGTTTGATAATACATTTAAAGCCAGGGGGTGGAGGGGGTCGGGGGAAGAGAGACAGAGACAGAGACTGCGGCGGCAGCGTGTCTGTTGATCTGTGTTACCCAGAAAGCAGTTGGGCAAAATATCGCAACACCAACACCGTGAGTGAAACAACGACTGGGCAGCCTACTATATAAAGCACTTGAGGATCACTTCTTTACAAATGTGGATGTGTAATAATAGAGTACGGAACAAATCGGCAACCCAAACTGAAGCATCTATTCTATGCGGTGGTGCGCCTTATATATGAAAAAAGTTTTAAAATAGGCCATTCATTGAAGGTGCGCCTTTTAATCCAGTGCGCCTTATAGTGCAGAAAATACGGTACTTCCTGCTATGGTCTTCCTCGTTGTTTGTGTCAGTGGCAACATCTGGTTGCTGATCACGTGACTCGTGATGCAAAAAGTGTTTCATTGCAGTATTGTGAAATAAAGCACTTTGACAACAGACACAACACCCCCCCCCAACCGATGCGTCGTTTTTTTTTTTAGCAAAAATCTTTCTATGGACCCATTTGTGTCTTTAATAAAGCTGCTGCTGCTGCTAATTTTTTTTTTTTTAATTAGCGTTAACATTACGCAAATGTATTCTCGAAATGTCAAATTGCTCAGTATGGTCACCGGAAACTCAGCAAGTGAGGGCAACCAGAGAAAAAGGCTTCAACTTGTAAGGGAAATATAGTGTTACAGATGAATATAGAATTATTTCAACTGATTGTGTCACTTACAGCATTTGCTATTCATATCTGATGGACCTGAATAGGGAATAAATTGTTTAAAGCTAAAAAGTAAAAAAAAAAAAGATTAAAAAAACTTAGCAAAACTTTGAAAATAGATGGTACTGTTTAAAAGAGAAAAGAAAAAGTAAAATGACATCCTAAAGGTGGCGTATTTCATATCCACTGTCTTAAATACAATAACTGTGACTGAAATGCATTCATTAATGTCAAGATTAATGGAATAAGATTAAGATTACAATGGAAAACAAAACAAAATGCTGTTTTAATGGGTTCTAGTCATTATACATACTACCACCTACTGGACAAGAGATGTAATTTCACCCCCCAAAAATTTCACCATCATTGGGGTTTCCCTACCTGACAAAATTAAGACTTATATGTATACACTCAATGCAGGCTGTTGCCTAACTGTGTCACGTCTTCTTCTCAGATGGAACTGATCGGACATCAACAATATGAAGAGGAAAAAAAAACAGACACTTCATTTGAGGCCTGCTCGGTTCAGCACAAAGACAGATGTGATGCTTCAAAAAAAAAAAAACAAAAGGAAAAAAAAAAAAACCCAGGCAACGCAGTCACTACAATATGACAAAAAAACTGTGTATATGTTCTTTAATATTTTTGTACTTTATTATATACAACTAAGTTTATTAAAAATGGAATACAGATGATTATTATATTGTGGAACAGAGAAACGGTGAACTGTGTCGGCTGTGCCATGTCACCTGCAGCAGGACTGTGACATGGTCGTGCAGCGGTTCAGTTTACCACAATACGGAGAAAAAAAGAAAAAAAAAAGCAGTGGATTGGTGCTGTCTTTAGGGGTTCTGCCCTGAATTTGCTCTTCTTCTCTTACTGCCTTGGAACAAGGTTTTCTATCCACAACACACTGACAGCCCCTTCACCCGTGTTCTAGATTCGAAAAATGATAATAATAAATATCCAGCCACAAGTGAGGCACTTTTATTAACTTATCTTTGATATTAGGCACTAACTGTAATTGGTCATCATGGTACACTCTCTGAGGTTTCACCTGGAGGTTGGTGTTAACCTACTAATCCTATAGGCAGCTCTAGTCAGGGCTTTAAAATTAGGCTGTTTTTTTTTTTTTTATGTCCTCGTTGGAGATTTCGTTGCACAAACGGAAACCAGAGGACCAAACAGGAGTGAGAAATAGTTTGTATTTCAACTTTAGGGCATCTCTTTTTGTTTCACTTCGACATATAAAGTAAGAAAAAAAAAGTAACTGTCCTCCTCTAAGCTTCTACAAAGCCAAAGACAAGGGTTGTGCGTTTGTTAATTTGTGAAAGATATCTGTAGTGAGTTGCAGCAGAACAATTAAACGAAGAAAAAATAGCAGTGTGAAAAAATTGCCAGCCGCAACTTGTCTTTTATTTTAACGTCCTACATTATAAATGATGATGAATCTCATTTTGTGCCAGGGAAACCCCGAAAGGGGGCGAAGGGGCGGCTTGGTAAGAGCTGGCGAGGTTTACACCGTGCAGGAGCTTGTTAGACATTGAATTTACGATCCAGTGAACGCTAAATGAAAAAAGATCTCGGTTCTCTTGTGGGGGGAAGGGGAACTTTGCGATTTGGCTTTCAGAAAACGTTTAAGAAACGCTCGGAGCGCCCTCGTCCTTTAAAAATGGCCAACGTGATGATTTGATGAATCGTTCTTTTTTTTTTTTTTTTTTTGAGGTGCTTGACGATGTCCATGTTTTGTTTTGTTCTTTCCTGTTTGTCTGTGTTTCAAGTCTCAGAGCTCCCTACGTTATCATCTGTTATCAGTGTTGAATCAAAAACTTGTCTTTTTTTTTTCCCCCCCCAGCTTCTGTCTTTGAATGTGACAGAGCCGGAGGTGCATGTTTGTGTGATAATGGACTTTTTGGATCACTTTTTGGTTGCTTCATAAGGCAGGGAAAAGAGAGAGAGAGAGAAAAAAAAACATTCGTATATTATTTCAGCAGAGCCATAGGAGGTCTGTCTAGTAAAGATGGTTATTTACAGATATCTTTTTTCCAATTGTATTTTTTACTCTTCCCTTGATATTGATGACTTGTGCTTCTTTTCTATAATCGCATGTTTTGCCACACTAATGCAACACTGTTGTAGATAAGAGGCCATGATGGCTGACGGCGCCAGGTGTCGCCAACAGCTAGAGACCAGTCATCTTGCAACAAATGTTGTGTTCATATCGCCTAAATGTCACTGTTTACATCTTTCTGGGATGATCCCCCGATTCATAATATTTGATGTCATGAGTAATCTATTGTCTCGCAATGTAACACATAAAAGAACTGAAGCCTTCTCACTTTTGAGATGGCTGGGTAGAGTCTAAAAAAAAAAAAAGTCCTCTGTCTGCAAATCTGTGGACTCCAAATAGCACTCAGATTTTTTTTTTTTTTCCCTGTTTATACAAAGTGGATGACGCAGTGAGGAGAAAGAACAGCTTTCTCTGGCTGTGTGATTTCAAACTGTTAGCTGTCCATGTCCTGATAAAACTGTTCATCTGGTGCCTAAAATGGAAACACTCGAAACATTTATTTTAAAAGTGGCTGCATTCTAGTCATGGATTTCTTCAGAGCAGGCTCTCGGATTGATCTGACTTAGTAAAAAAAAAAAAAAAAGCATTGCACCCACAGTCTGAACTCCAGTTTGTGAGGTAAATGCGGGCTTTACGACACGCAATCTACTTTTTCTTTCAGCAGTCCACTATGTTCATCAGCTGTGTTGTCACAAATGGCTCAGATTATCCTTTTCATAGCCTCTGTTGCTGTCAACAGCCTATTTATTACATTTAGTGGACACAGAGGTACAATACAGATTTCTGCAAGAGTGTGTTTATGATGCTGATGCAGCAGGGGATGACGATGCTTATCTGAGCCAAAAATAAAAATGATGCGATGAGTAAACTGAAACACTTTTCACCGGGCCAAGGAATATGTTTACTCCATGTTTACATTCCAGCGATCCAAGAAATGAGTTGGGGAGGGAGGGGGGGGGGGATGCATTTCATGAGTTCAGCCTGGTGTTAGGAATCCAATAGAAGAGGTACAGGGCTTGTGTCATATGGAGACAACTACCAAGTGTTGCCCAGGGTTTATGATGGTTCAATTCTGCAGCCAGCTGTAGGTCACACTGCGCGTGTTTGTCGTGTACAATTTATATTTAATTATAAATAACTTTCCCCCTGACATTTTCTAATATTTTGTGAACCTTTTGCATCACATGCTTTATTCTACTTTTTTACTGTCACTTTTGTTTGTGAATGGTCTGAAGTACAACATCCCTCGGATCATGACAGTCCAAATAAAGAGGTTCAGTTCTTTTGCAAACTACAGTTGTGTTTTTTGTGTCCACTTGGATTGACTTTTGTACTTTAGAGAAGAATTGTATTCATATAAAAACGTCTTGTTTGCTTTTATTTTAAAAATTTGCCACAATTCCGTGTAGCTTTCACTTCCGAGTCATAGGTAGTTTCCCTCCCCGTCTGCTGTTCGTCAAGCTAACAGCTAGCTTCCTTTTTAACGTCCTTACTTTATCAGTGGAAATGCTACGTAGTTGATATGGAAACTACATTGCAATTGCTCAAGGTATGTTTTAATTTTGTTTATTGGCAACTAAAAACGAGTTTTACGAGTTGTTTTACCATTAAAACAGTCGTTTCTTTCCAGGAGTTGGGAGTAGCCAAGTTAGCAGAAAGCTAGTCGCTAAGCTAACTTAGCTTGTACCCAATGAAAACAGCTGACTTAGCTTAGCTGAGATGCTAACTTAGCAGCTGCTGTTAACCTTTCTCCCGTTTTTCTAAGACATGCATTATAAGTAAATTTGCGAGAAACAAAACAAAAGATCCCCAACATTAAACGGGAGTTAATGTTAGTAATGTACATAAAGTTGATAGATGTCCGAGTCTTTCTCGAAATCACAGTAACTTGGTGTGATTTAAGGAGACAGAACGAGAAAGTAAGTTAACATTTTAGTGTTTGGTTTTATACCGAAAATAAAATGAACAGTATATGCAGTGGGATGCTTTTATACCACGCAGTCTTCTCCAGAATATGAAGTTATTATAATAATGTTAACTAGTTTGAGTAACTTCTAATTTTTGAATGAAAGTAGAAAACTTAGGGTTAAATCGTAGTAGTTTAGATTTAAAACTGTTGAGCCCGTATTAAATGCAGGCGGATAGATGGAGTCACCTTAAATTTAATAAATATGCATATTTCTATCAAATTTTGTTTTTTAATTAGACCAAAATGACATAATAGTATGTATATCGCCAAAAATATTCAAAATCTAATATTTGTGCATTATTTACGTTGGGCATGGATAATGTTGCAAATCAATATCTGAGACACATGTTTTTTTTTCTGTTTCCAGTTCCTGAAATTGCCAGTTGATGTTTTTTTTCTGGTATTTGTCTGAAAATCTTGAGTTAAAACAGTTTTCAGACAAAAATGAACCGTCACTGAAGTACAGCCATAACTTAGGTTGTTGAGGTTGCATCAGTGCATATAACAAACCTTTTAATGATACAGGCCAGTAAGCTGACAATTGACATCTATGGTAGGGATGTGCAGACAAAAAGAAAACTTTTTTTTAATAGTTATTTCAATAGAACAATATCTTCAGAGTCCTCTAGGAGACATGAGGATTTATTTTTCTTTTGCATTCCCTTGCAATAATGTACTGATCAGTTCATGCAGCATAATTGAATACATTCTTACGATGCCATAGTACTTTCTGCTATATTATATATTCTGCTTTCCTGAAGTTTTTCCATGTATATCAATATCTTGTGAAATATCTTAAGTTTTATATCTTTTTCTTTAGGATAGAATTGCACCACAAACCTATAATATAAACAGAAACTTTCAGTAAGAAGGAAAAAAATGGAAAAATGCATCCAAACTATTTGGACTATTTCTGAGTTATTATCAAGAGATAATAAAGTGATCTGACAAAGAGACTACCAACTCTTTTGTCTTGGTAGTCTGAATGGTTTAAATGGCTGTTTTTCATGTGCAGTTCCCTTACACAAACAGACAAACATTCAGTGACTAAATCGATTTACAATCAGTTTTTTGCACCAAAGAGATAATAATAAACACATTTTCACATTTTCCAATGTGTATATATATTTGAAATTTTAAATTGACATTTGTAGCTGTATGCTAAATATGTCCCCTAGAGGGCTCTGTAAATATCAAACAAAAAACATATATTCAGTTTAGGGAAAACAAAATAACAACCATGTTCGAAGTGTGTAGCCAAAATAAAATATTAGAATATTTCAAATAAAAATCTGGAGGAAAATTGGAAAACAGGCCATCATTGGGTCTTTTCACATTAACATCCAAAACATCAACGGAGAAATGATTTACCAGACACAAAATCAACTTTCCTCCATCTCGGTCTTTGGACCTCAATCTATGACGGACCAAAGGAGTTAGCTGAAAAGAACAGAATATTCAGAGATTGTACAAAGAGGAATGCTCAAGGCTCCAGCCTTGTGAAAGTATTGTCTTTTTGGTGGTGAACAATATGGTTTTTGTTTTTCCCACTAAATTGTGTTCAATTGAAAACATTTCTAGTATGAGACTCTTGGACTGCAATATTTTAAGACTTTTTACATATCATTAGCATGAGTCAAATTTGTGCCTGTATGGTGTGAATTTTTTCTTGTGGTGAGTAAATTGTGCTGTCATTTTTGTTTTTGCAGGTTGTTCAACACCTTACTGACTACTATACTTGGACATTGATAGACATCTGAAACTAGTGATGTGGATGAAAAACTTGCTGAAAAATAACTGCATATCCAGCTTATCCTATGGCGACTTTCTAGAGTGGTACAACTGTAACTTCTTCTCCACATAATCTAGAATGTCATTACCAAATGAGTCGGGAAACAGAGGGAAGGAGCGAGAGAGGGGAGCTCGCCCAAAAGTGAGACAGAGCCGGTCGGAGGAGAGAAGAGACTCTGCTGGTGGTCGGAAAGGCGGGAAGGGAAAGAACAAAGGCCTCTCCACGCATGACACCGCCACTGAGCGACCCGTCAGTGACGGGTTTGAGTATGGCGAACTGTTGAACGATCTGGAGGCCAGGAGCCAAACCTCTTCTTCCACCTCCCCACTGAAGGAAACCTGGAAATGGCAGGGCTTGGACGTGGCGGGATCCACTCCGGGGCAAGGCGTCACCGCCAAGCAAGGTCAGGGCACCGTTTGCTCTGCCGCAGAATTACCTCCCCTCAGTGAGGTGGAGGGCCGAGGCTCAAGCAGCAGCCGCACTCTCAGGCAAAAAATCCAGGATGCAATGGGCCAGTGTTTCCCAATAAAGACCCACAGTGCTGCAGCGGCACCACCTCCACCCCCGCAGGCCTTTTCATCATCAGCCGCCTGCGCCTCCTCCTCCAGGCGGAAGATCCATCTCAGCGAACTGATGTTGGACGACTGCCCGTTCCCCGTAGGGTCAGAGCTGGCTCAGAAGTGGTATCTCATTAAGCAGCACACAGCCCCCATCACCCAGCCTCCCCTGTTGGATCCCGCAGCAGTGGTGTGCAGCGCCCCGACTTCGGCGACGGCCGCCGTGGAGGATGTAGACGACAAGCTGCGAGAGCGCAGGCGCATCAGCATCGAGCAAGGCGTGGAGCCGCCGCCCAACGCCGAGATCCACACGTTCGAGGTGACGGCTCAGATCAACCCACTGTACAAGCACGGCCCCAAGCTGGCTCACGGCATGAACGAGTTGGCCGGCACCGAGGGCGCCTCCGCTCACCAGCAGCAACAGATGCTTCTCCAAAGGCAGCAGCAACACCAGCTCCTGCTGCAGAGCTGCTTGGATACGCTCGACGAAGTGGCGGCCTCAGCGTCCGCTTCCCTCCACGCCTCGGACGCCGCCTCCGATCCGCCAGTCGACACGGAGGCGGCGGCAGCAGCGGTGAGCAATTCGAGCTCTAGAGCCGCCGCGCTCCCTCGAATCGAGCACCAGACGCCCCACGAAGGCTACCGCTTCCACACCCAGATCGACTACATCCACTGTTTAGTGCCGGACCTGCTGCAGATCACCAACCTCCCGTGCTACTGGGGAGTTATGGACCGCTACGAGGCGGAGACGCTGCTGGAGGGGAAACCCGAAGGCACCTTCCTGCTGCGCGACTCCGCCCAGGAAGACTACCTGTTCTCCGTCAGCTTCCGGCGCTACGGCCGCTCGCTGCACGCGCGCATCGAGCAGTGGAACCACAATTTCAGCTTCGACGTCCACGACCCCAGCGTCTTCCACGCGCCCACGGTCACGGGCCTGCTGGAGCACTACAAGGACCCCAACTCCTGCATGTTCTTCGAGCCCCTTCTCTCCAACCCCATCCACCGCACACACCCGTTCAGCCTGCAGCACGTCTGCAGGGCGGTGATAAGCAGCTGCACCACGTACGACGGCATCAACGTCCTCCCCATTCCGAACGCGCTGAAAAAACACTTGAAGGAATACCACTACAAGCAGAAAGTGCGAGTACGGCGGATGGATACGTGGTGGGAATGAAGAAGACTAGAAACTGGACTCAACCAAATATTTAAAAGTATCTAGCTGTATCAACTCACACAACACTGTATTTATTTATTTTATTCCTGCTGAATCTCATAGCAATTGTACTAAACCACACTGATGAGACAACGTGTAATCTCACTGATCTTGCACATTCAGAGCGATGCTAAGCTGAAATTAAACAAACAAGTTTCAGATTCATGCTGCTTAGAGGACTGCATCTCATCTGTGTCTTCAAGTGTGACTAAATCATCTTAATTATTTGATGATGAGGGTATGAATCAAGATGATTATAATGGAACTGCTCATCGATCACACACTGAGAAGCTGAAACGCGTCCTTACGGGGATCGGCACTGAGGTGCTGCAAGTTTTACACCGCAGTGCAGAAAGAAGTCTTTGTACTTGAGCTTTTTTCACATTTTGTCATGTTAAAAACCACAGATTTAACTTTTTTGCCTAGATTTGGACCAACATAAAGTAATAGATTATTTTATTAGTAATTTTAACCAGGTGTATACCATTGAGATTGAGAGTGTTTTCTCATTTGATAGTCCCACGGACTCTGTTCATTGGGGACCAAAACTGCAACATTTGTTACATTTGCAGCTGATGCGGTTCGCTTTCACACCGGCACGGTCAAATCAACTAAACCGTTTGAAAAACCTGCTCTCTCCCCCCCGCCCCCCCCCACCCACCCCCCGTGTGGAGTCGCTGCATCAAGAACCACTGAAGGAAACCAAACAAAAACCACCGAAGAAGATTTGAGCAACTTCCTCCTTTTTGTAAACAAAATAAAACGGCATCAAATTTTAGCAGTTGTAGGATTTCGCTTTTGTCTCCGGCGAAAGACCACGAGCCATTTTTCTCACTAGCATTAGACTCGCATGTTTAGTTTAGTAATATTTACCCAGAATGCCCTGCTGCGTTGTAGTCATTTAGTTGTAGCAAAAATAAATTAGTAAAAAGATTAATTAAAGCGGTAACGGACAGATGAGTCCTCAAAATTAGTAAAAGCAGCCTTAAAACATTTACTGAAAACAGCACCTTTAACTTCATGGTTTTCTTTTTTTCCTAACTGGTTCCTAGAAGATGAAGCAGGAAACTGAAAATATTTATTTCCAAGTTCATTTCGGACCTTAGGCACCGAAAGTAAAAAAAATAAAAATCTGCACCTTATCAGTGATTGATGTAATTAAACTGCATGCAAATCCAGCTGTTACGTGAAGACCTCAGGTAATTGTTAGATAATATTGCTGAAAAACTCCATCACATACCAAGAAGCTCACCTCTCCAGTTTGTGATTCTGAAAAGAAACGGCACAAATTTTCAGTGTGTAGTTGTGGAAAGCTGGTAGAAACGTACCCCAAAAGACTGGCTGCACCTGTTCTTTCAAAAGCTGCCTCTACAAGCTCTAAAACGGTGAGTAGAATACAAATGCGTGACACTTTAAAAAAAAAAAAAGAGTTTTATTTGTGTGACAAAATGTGAAAAAGCTTCCAGCAGCAGTGGGTTTTGTGTTTTGCGAAGCTACGCCATGAAACCAATCGTCAGGTTTGAATTTTGGGTCAGTATGCAACCCAGCCTTAATGTCAGGAGGTTCATGTGCTACATTGAAGCAACCCGGTATTCCGTCATCAGAGACCTGTAGCAGAGGATGAATTACAGGTAAATATAAACCGAGTCTCCTGACTAACACTGAACTGCTGCACAGTAAGGAGTTTAACCGGAATTTGGACGGAAATGTATTTTTCCCAAACTTTATTCCTGCTCTCATTGTCGACAAAAATATCTATTTCTTAAAAAAAAAATAAAAAAAAACTAACAAAAAAAATTCTATTGTTTAAGCCATTACTGTTGGTCTTGATAATCTCAAGTGTAATGTGGGCTTTGAATCTTTTTTTTTTTTCAAATTTGTTAAAAATATCACTATCAATATGAGAGGTAATTATGAAAAAAAAGCTCTTCTGGCTCATTGTCTTCCTATGACCATCTGCAGATATACAGCCAGGAGGAGCATCTTAGCACAGCAGAGCCTGCCGTGGATGCTAAGGCTAGTTAGCATGCCACCAGAGGCGGTGCATAAACAGTTTTCCTGAATTGGTAAGTTGTTTCTCAGCCATTAGCACATCTAACGTCACATGCACAGGCTGATTGACAGCCAGAAGACCCTCCCCCTGGCTCTGATTGGTTGTTTCTGACCAGTGTATTTCTTCAGATGGCAGTTGGACCACAAAGAGGAGGTAGAAGATTTTTCACAGATTATCTGTCTCATGTTGTACTGATACAACATAATGACAGTTTTAACAAATATGTAAAAAAATAATAATTTTTTTTTTGTAGAAGTTATGAAATGTGTTGGATGTGTGGAGATTTTATAAGCTAGTTCTTAATTTGAGGGACAAAAGTTGAGAAAATAAATAGGTAATTAAATATTTATGGATGTGATCTAAATAAAATTAAAAATACTCTTTAAGAATTACATTTTATATCTTTAAGTTGTTAATTTAAAAAAACGTTAAAGCAATAAAAAAATCAGATTCTTGGATCTAACTGATGGGTAAAAGTAACATTTTAGCTTATTTCATGATCACTTCAATACAGAAAATATATATTAATTAAATGAATGCTGAAAAATGTGTACCTTTTAAAATCTTTATGAATTTTAATTTGAATAATTTTGCTATTGATTTTATTGAGTGTTTAGTAAATTGGTACAATATAACACTCAATATTTATTTAACATAGCTACTAAAAATGTCAAAATATTTGATTCTGATGCTTTTGGCCCTTGTTATTAAGTTACATTTATTTCTGTTTGCTTTTTCATCCAAAACTGAGTTTCTACTTTCACTTTGTAATTTTCACCAAGGAATTTAAGGCTTTAAAACAAGAATGAAGAGGGAATTACTTTTCACAGTATTGACTCTTCTGGATTTCTAGCTAAAGTAATACTGCTGGTGAAATTGGCTTATTGTAGTTTGTTTTGGGGATTTAAATCACAATTTTATTATTTCATTATATAGGTTAAACCAATCAAGTACTGTTTGGAGACTTACTTTAGAGCACAAGGAAGGTGTTAAAACTGAGAAACCTTTGTGTGAAGGTGTGCCAGAGCCAAAACACAACAACTTACCGTATGTTGATAAAATGCATATTCAACTTTTCTAAATTTTTGAGTTAAGATATATTTTTTAAACATTTTGTCTTGGCTACTTATATATACTATTCTTAAAATGCCTTAAACTTAAGCAGTTGGAAGGTGTATGTCAGTGTGCTTGGTTAACTATGGTACTAATGTAATGTGCTTCGTGTGATTAATATGTCTAGAGAAGAAGAATATAAATTTGTTCTATTTACCTTAACGCCAGACTTGTTTTTGTTTACCACCTCCGTTTAGGAGTTTAGCATTTTAGTCGTAACTTTTTGAATCACAAACTGAAGAACCGCAGGTTCACTCATGTTCAAACACCTCAGAAGGTTTTATGTATAGATGATCTATCACCTTTGATAGAACAGGTGATACAAAGACAAACCCCATGATCTCACAGAACCAAAAATAGCTAGGTGGTAATTTCTTAGTGTTGCTTTTTTTTTTTTTTTTTTCCCAATGTGTTCACCATTGAGTTTGTTTTCTTAGGGTGCACTTCCTGATTCCAATACTTAGTCGAATTGTTTCTACTTAGTGAGATAGGAAGTGAAAGATAATGCCAAAATAAAGCAAAGTCACTTACCAAATGAAAAATTACTTAAAACTGGAAGAAACGGCACAATAGATCTCTGCTCTACTAACACTTCGATTCCAAATAGATAGTTATCTGTAAAATTCAGTTTTAATCTGTACATTTGCAGAACCGTACAAGAATTTTTGTAATTCTTAAATTTTTCACATCTTGTCATGTTGCTGTGACAGTCCAGCCCAAAGCAGTAAAGTAATGTGATGTTGAACTCTTCAAAAACACAACGTTTTATAAAGTGATTTTGGTCTAATTTCTAGCGCAAATGTCTTAACTAACTTACGAGTAACTTTTCAGAAAGATATAGGAGTTTGTTTTAAATCAATAATTCTGAAATATCGACGAAAAAGTGCTATTTCTACTTACAGCCTGGGAAACATGTCTTGTTATAAGTGAAATAATCAGCCAGTGGAGCCAGTCCTTTATTTTATTCAATATTAAGGAATAACTAACTTAAAACAAGCTCCTGTTTCTTGCTGACAAGTTACTTGTAAGTTAGTTTTTGTCCTATTTCAAGTGTACTGAGACATTTGCACTAGAAACTGGACCAAAATAATTGGTAAGATTTCGGGTTTTTGCAACACAAAATGTGATTTAAATGATAAAATCTTTTTATTTAATCGAAATTGTCAGTCAAAGTAGGTGTTTTTGTATTCTTCCCCCTTTAGTCTAATTTCCTCAAACAAAAACTAGTGCAAACAGCTGCCATTATCTAATGTGCCAGATACAGTAAATACAGTTCAAACTGGCATGAAAACAGACCTCAGAGGTTTGTTAGAGAACATAAGTGAAAAGCAGGGTTAGATTGCTACAATTTCCTAAGCTTTAGAAATCTCACAAAGTTCCATTCAATCCATTATCCGGAAATGAAAACAACAGATTTGCAAACTCCCTCCGAGACATGGCTGCACACCTAAGCTGACAAGTTCTGTTTGCTGTTTGTCATATCGGAGAGCAAACATACCCTGCTAAAAGAAGCCCCTCTGGTCAGAAGAGATGCAATTGAAACTGTCAAGTCTAAATGCAAAACACCAAAAAACTAACACTGCACATCTCTAAAAATACCACATGCCCAAAGTAAAACATTGTGTGGGAGGCGTCATGCTGTGGGAATGTTCTTGTGCTGAATGTTCACCTTCAAGCAGGACAGCAAACCTAGACATAAAGCTGTTCTGTAACAAACAGTTTCAAACAACATTCAGGTCTTTGAATGACTCGGACTAAATACAACATTAAATTCAGTTAGTGTTCGTGCTAACACCTGTATATAGAAATTCACAGATGCTTTTCATCCAATCAAGCTATGATTTAACTATTTTAGAAGGAAGAATTTCCGGTAACACTTTATTTGAAGGGGTGTGCATAAGACTGACATGACACTAAATATGACATAACACCTGTCATGAATATAAAGAAGTCTTTATGAATGTTTAGGACAGTTGTCATGAAGTGTCATTCGGTAAATAATGACACTTTTAATGCAAAGTTGCTCTAAAAGTTGCATTGAAAATCCATTAAAAATGCCAACTTTGCATTAAATTGTCATTATTAACAAAATCATGCAAAGTTGGCACATTTAATGGACTTTTAAATTTCCTTCTACCTCACAATTATATGCAAAGATTTGTTGTAATATTTGAAGAACCACTATTTTATTTCTATATTTAGTATTTAGAATAAAGATAAACATAAAAGAGGATAAATATTCTCTTTTTCCTGTGGGAGGAAAGATGCAAAAAAATAAAAAAAAAAGGGAGAGAGAAAATAAAGCAGATCTTAAAGTATACTATTGGTAAATTTAGTGCCATTTTCTGTAAAAACCAAGTGCAAATATTGCAGACAAACTGTTAAACACCTGCACTTGTAGTTATTGGGAAGCATTGCAGAATCTCCAAATAGGCAGGTTGCAAACCAGGAGTTTGCAGGTTTATTCTATAAAGAATTATTCTATAATTCTTTATAGAATAAAGAATTAAAACTTTATTCTATAAAGTTTTAATAAACTACAACAGAGGTTTTAGTTGCATTGTGACATTTAACAACTCCCTGTATGCATTCAATAGTTTAAAGATTAAAAAAAGAAATAAAAAATGGGCCTTCAAATTAAATCTTCATGCTGGTACAGATATTCATTTTCCCAAAATGTTTTTGACTTAGTTTCTGTTTTTGATGCAGTGACGCGGAGCATTTCACACAATTCTTCAGCCGCGTTCGATTTCTTTTATATTTCTCTATATCACAGAACCTCTTGATGTCACTGTCGGTATAAAAGCACACCACATCCAGTTGCTACTGGCGATACGACCACATTTAGACATTTCAAGCTAATAACGCACAGTCTGGTGGTAGGCTCGTCTTTAGCAGCGTGACGTGTCAGAAATCACGCTAAATGTCTTGGATTCCACTTTGCTCCGCTTCTTTTTGCTTCCTGTCCATGTCAGGCAGCCACCTGTGGGCTTTCTGGGGTTAAATTACACGAAGCCCGAGCCAGCTGCCCTCATTAAATTCAAAGTAGAGAATCAAAAGTGGCCTTTGTGAACTTGTCACCGGTGATGCAGTCGTGTTATCAGAATGCATAGTGTGACTGTTGTGCTGCCTGGTTTCATTAGTCCGAAGGTTCGGGGTGTCGTGCTTTTCTAATTAAGATGTAAAGCGCCAGGTCCTTCCATAGAAGAAAGAAAAAAAAAAAGAAAAAGTCATCAGACTATATTTCCTGCTGTTTGGAAAAAGGCAGGGTGTCTCCGCTCTAATCTCCCACTCCTGTTTTTAATGATGAAAATTACCATAATGAATTGGCTCAGGTGAATCTCCAGAAACGAAGGCAGAATGAATATGTTTTCAGCTTTCTGTGAGAGTCTGACACATTAGTTGTCATGGAGACAAAAACGCTGGAGCTTTGAAAGAGCTCTCCCAAGAGAAATCGGTCCAGGTATTTTTTAATTAATTTATTTTTTAAAAATAAAAAGCAGTAATGACTAGCGAAAAAATAAAACACAAACACCTAGAAAAACATTACCGTGGCAACTGAACACAGATGAGTCATGTTATTGAAATACCCCCACACCCCCCCACCCCCCGCAAAATAAGGTGAGTTATTGTATGAACTAGATTAGCATAGAAGAACATGTCACTAAAACTGAGTATCCTTGAAAAGTTCATTATTTTCCAGAATTTAATTTAGAAAGTTATTATAGATTTAGTACACGCAGAAGTATTTCAATCGTTTATTTCTGTTAATTGTGAACATTAAGAGAGTTATTATGCTCTCTCCAGGCATATTAACTGGAAGTTGAAGCAAGCGGAAACTGGCATTGATTTTGTTTGTTTTTAGACAGACCTGTGAAGACACATTTGCAGTAATCAATACGACTAAAGATAAACACATGGATGAGTTTCTCTAGATCCTGCTGGGATGTTAGTCCTCAAAATGTTTTATAAGGTGAGAGAAGACTGTCTTTGCAACTGTCTTTATGTGGCTCTGATGGTTCAAGCCCATCGCTGCACCCAGGTTTGGGGCCTAATCACTAGTTTTTAGCTGTAATAACTGAAGTTACGTGCTGACTCTAGATCGTTCCTCCTTAGGTTGAAAGATCATAACTTCAGTTTTGTTTCTGTTTAGCTGGAGAAAGTTTTGTCACATCCACACATTGATTTGTTCTAAGCCATTTGTTTAGTGCTTGGATGGGTTGAGAGAGTCAATTGGTAACATTGTAATGTCGAGCAGTGTCTAATTTCTTCTACTTGCTGTTGGAGCATGTAGTAGTTACTAAATAGGAGGGATTCCAGGAGCGAACCTTGGGGTACCCAACATGTGACAAAATCTTACTAAGTAGTATTGGTCTAGTTTCTAGTGTAAATATCTACATTTAAAAAAACAAAACTAACTCAAAAGTAACTTTTCAGCAAGAAATAGGACCTTAAAGTAAGGTCCTATTTCTTGCTTTAATGTCGAAGTCAATAATTCTTTCATTTTGATGAAAAAATACTAATTAACACTGAAATCATGTCCTGTTCAACTGGCAGATTATTTCCCATACAGCTAGGACATTTTTCATCAATATTAAGGAATTATTGACTTAAAACAAGCTTTAATAGTTTGTCTTTTTAGCAGTGTAACTTGTTAAGTAATGGCTGACAGAATCTGCCCTCAATCAACTCTCCCAAACAACCACAATGCAGTTTTCTCCTTGAGATGTCTGATTTGGCATGCAGGATGCAAGTCATCCATGACAAGCACTCATCCAACACAGACGCAGCTTTAATTTAAACAGCAGTTCCGAGGCACCATTAAAGTCTGCACTCAAAATGCAAAGTCAGGATCTGTGGCCTTTCTATTCTGAGCGAAGTCACTCCAAAAGATCAGCTATAAAATGAGATTTGCAGTTATGGACGACATTTGACCCACCATGCATACTCAAGTGGCCTGCACGCTGAACCTTCCAAACAAGCAATTTGAACGTCTTGACAGCTCAAGGCTTCTGTCCTGTGCTTTTCCAAAACAATGCAGAGCGCCACAGTTTGCTTTCTGACCCAGACAGGTCAGGGATAAAGTTGTGGAGGCGTTTAAAAGCAGGATTAGGACGTAAAGCTCTTTTGCGCATGCACGTCGCTTCAGGGTTGTAAACACAGTGTTTTCTTTGGTTTCTTGCAAAGAAGTTGTAACTCAGAGCTGGGTTTGACGACACACTCAAAGTACCTGCGTTCTAGTTGATGGCAGCTGTGTTTCACTGACCTTAAAATTGCACAAATTGGAATTACGAAAAGAAATCTTCTTAATGGGAAAATGGCAATGTCGAATAAAACCCCTCATGTTTTCGATAAAAAGGTTTTGCAACAGGATGAGGTGGTTATCAAAATTTTAGTATTTTTCAAAACAGCTATTGAAACACTTTTTTTGCATTACACGAGTCACACGATCAACAAACGGATGTTACTACAAGCGAAAAAGACGAAGAAGGCAACAGTAAAGTAGTAAGTAAGTAGTATTCTGATGTTGTGGCTTGTTTTATTTTTTTGTTTGGACAATGCGCAGCTGATGATGACCTCTAATGTCATTGGCTGAAATATGACTCATGTAGCTGACATGTTTTTTAATGACTTATTGGTGAACAAACTTATATACGTGTAATTTTAATTGCATTTGGAGCATTTGGAAACACCGCAGTTGGAAATTTTAGTTTTTTCCACATTAGCAGAATATCAACAAAGATTCGCACACATTTGTAATGGGAACACAGCTACAGTCATACTAGTTGGGATTTCAACGTGGCGACGACCACCAACATTGTTCGCTGCACATCATTTTCCACAAACCAGCGCCACTTTAAATTTGTTCAGCTTGGCGTTGCATGTGCTACATGTTTGCTAATACCCAAAAATCAATTTATTCTTCTGCCTCTCATGATGTCTTATGATGTGATGTCATTGACCCAAATACACAAAGCTGAGTAAGCTGTTTTATTTATGTTTTGTTTTGTTAAAAAAGAAAAAACAAATTTTTTTTAAAAAATCAAGTGGTGGAAGTTTGCACGTAATTATCCACCTGTATTTGTAATTATTTTTTTCTTTTTTTATGAAAAACAAACCTCTGGATACTAATTTTAACAAAAAAGTACATTTAACTCATCGATTTGAATAAAAAATAGTTTTTAATTGTCTTTGAAAAAAGAACTGCATTTATCTCCAGTAAATTACGCATTTCTGCCATTCACAGTCCCAAATGTATAATGAAATGACATATTTGTCAACCCAAATCGGCTTTGCAGTTAACAGAAAACTGAGAAAACATTTTCTATATAGTAAAATACATTTTTTGTTGTTTTTTTTTTTTGTCTAATATGCAGTTTTAGTAAACGCTGTATTACAACAGCACACCAGGGGGCTCTAAAGAGCTTCAGTGTTCCCTTAGCCACTGCACTGCTCTGTGTGTGTGTGTGTGTGTGTGTGTGTGTGTGCGTGTGTGTGTGTGTGTGTGTGTGTGTGTGTGTGTGTGTGTGTGTGTGTGGGCCGTTCACTTGGTGGGATTGAGCTCGCTTGCTGGCGCTCATCACACAGGTATTACAGGACCTGAAGGGGAAAAACGGAAAAGGCTTTTCTTTTCCTGTATCAAAAAGGCCCAGAGGAACAGAATGCTCGCAGGAAACACCGAAAGCTGATTGGTTACACATTCTTAGCGCGTTTGTGTCTGTGTGGACGTCCTTTTACCCCCTCACTCCATTAAGGGAAAAGATTTCCCTCCCAGCTATAATGGAGAATGAACTTTGCATGTTCATAACACCTGAGGACAATGACTTCCCCAAATACCGTAATCTACCAGTCATAATCTATGAAATGCCTTGAAGGGGTTTGTTGCCGGACAGACTTACTCGTGACGCAGCCTGTCTGCATTTGGGGAGTTGTAAGCGGACCCATATAGATTGCAAACTCGGTTACCGTGAGATGTAGTGTGTGTGTATCTGGGCCATTAATTCTATGGAGGGCGTATCAAACCGACTTCAAAATTCCTCCAGCATGCGTACAGCCAGACATGTTTCTTCTTATCCAGCCAGACAGGAGGAATAAATTTCTTTGAAGAGAAAAAAAAATAGGCAGAAGGGGGAAAGAAATAGATTTTTTTTTCTTCTATTTGAAAATGAATCCAGCTGAATAACAACCTCGCACATGAATCGGAACATTTGAGCCTTTTCAGTCAAATGAAGATCTGCTTTTGTCAGAAGCAGGTAAGAATCGTAATTTGACTTGTATCAATTCTTAAAAGACTCGCAAATCCCTTCAGGAGGTACACAGCCGGTGACATGGTAGTGATTGTTCCTGTTAAAGTAAGTCACAGTGTTTCCAGGTGGGGAGCCTGTTTTAAACTCTCTCTCCAGGCCTCTACTGCATCACTGTTCTCAGTTCAAGCTGCTTGTGTGCTATGAAAAATATTTTATAGCCTTTGGAATCTTTCATTTTTCATTTTGTTTCAACCACAAATTTCACTAAGTATTTGGACTTTTATGTATTAAACAAGGACAAAGTAGTTTCTTTTATTTTATGTGGAAGTAGAATGATACAAGATTTCTTAATTTTTTAAAGGGTTGTATTTAGGGTTGCCACCCGTCCCGTAAAATACAGAATCGTCATATCAACACTAAGTGTAACAATAACGACCAAAATAAAATACAGGAATTATTAAGGTCAGCTAAATTGTCGTGGCGAGAGATAAAGGACCCTCCCCACCCTCCCAGAACGCTACGGTCCGAAGCTGTTGTCACAGTTGACAGGAACAGGTCTGGAAAAAAACTGTGTTCTACACTCAAGAAAGAGATTCCTTCGATGCATCAAAGAGTGATGTCATCATTGCTGATGTCATTGTTACCATTGAAACGGTACATTCTAATGGTGCATTCACACCAAACACATTTTGAGCATCAGACGAGTCTGGTTTACATTCAAAGTCTATGTGGAGCATCCAACGCCGCCGCACTAGACGCTCCAAACGTGCTGCAACGGCCCTCGACGCGCCTTCACATACAGTCATGGCCAAAAGTTTTGAGAATGACACAAATATTATATTTTCACATGATCTGCTGCCCTCTGGTTTTCATGTGTGTATGTCAGATGTTTTCATCACATACAGAAATACAATTACAATCATATCATGAGTAACAAAAGCATAATGACAGAATGAGTAAATGCAGCAAGTCAATATTTACAGTGTTGACCCCTCTTCTTCAGGACCTCTGCAATTCTCCCTGGCATGTTCTCAACTTCTGGACCAAATCCTGACTGATAGCAGTCCATTTTTACACAATCAATGCTTGCATTTTGTCAGAATTCCTAGGTTTTTGTTTGTCCACCCGTCTCTTGATGATTAACCACAAGTTTTCAATGGGATTAAGATCTGGGGAGTTTCCAGGCCATGGACCCAAAATCTCTATGTTTTGTTCCCTGAGCCAGTTAGTTATCACCTTTGCTTTATGGCAAGGTGCTCCATCATGCTGGAAAAGGCATTGTTCATCACCAAACTGCTCTTGGACGGTTGGGACGGTTGCTCTTGGAGAACATTCTGGTACCATTCTTTATTCATGGCTGTGTTTTTAGGCAAGACAGTGAGAGAGCCGACTCCCTTGGCTGAGAAGCAACTCCACACATGAATGGTTTCAGGATGCTTTACAGTTGGCATGAGACAAGACTGGTGGTAGCGCTCACCTTGTCTTCTCCGAACAAGCCGTTTTCCAGATGTCCCAAACAATCAGAAAGGGAATTCATCAGAGAAAATGACTTTACCCCAATCCTCAGCAGTCCACTCCTTGTACCTTTTGCAGAATATCAGTCTGTCCTTGATGTTTTTCCTGGAGAGAAGTGGCTTCTTTGCTGCCCTCCTTGAGACCAGGCCTTGCTCCAAGAGTCTTCACCTCACAGTGCGTGCAGATGCACTCACACCTGCCTGCTGCCATTCCTGAGCAAGCTCTGCACTGCTGGTAGCCCGATCCCGCAGCTGAAACACTTTTAAGAGAGGGTCCTGGCGCTTGCTGGTCTTTCTTCCCTGTTAGGCCATTTTTGTGCAGTGCAATGATGACTGCACGTGTTTCTTTAGAGATAACCATGGTTCACAGAAGAGAAACAATGATGCCAAGCACCAGCCTCTTTTTAAAGTGTCCAGTGATGTCATTCTTACTTAATCATGACAGATTGATCTCCAGCCCTGTCCTCATCAACACCCACACCTGTGTTAATGGAGCAATCACTGAAACGATGTTAGCTGGTCCTTTTAAGGCAGGACTGCAATGAAGTTGAAATGTGTTTTGGGGGATAAAGTTCATTTTCTAGGCAAATATTGACTTTGCAATTAATTGCTGTTAAGCTGATCACTCTTTATAACATTCTGGAGTATATGCAAATTGCCATTATAAAAACTGAAGCAGTAGACTTTATAAAGATTAACATTTGAATCATTCTCAAAACTTTTGGCCATGACTGTAGATTTGAATGTAAACCAGATGCGCCTGATGCTCAAATACCTTTGGTGTGAACGTGCCATTATATGTCCAGTGTCATATTCTGTCCATCATAGTAGGACCCAATCCTGGTCCTAATATGATGGACTCATTGCTTTAGTTAAGGTCAAACAGGGGTTTGACCTTAACTAAAGCAAGTTTCAAACAGGGGTTTGACCTTGAGTCAAACCCCTGTTTGACTCAAGGTCTGTCTTTGCCTGGACTCCTCTGTTTGCAGGGGGGTCTCTGGTTGGACGGAGACTCTAGGATGGTTATTTTCCAGAGCAAGTTTCAACTTCTCCTTCAGGTCTTCAACCTGACCCTGCAGAGATTTCACCATTTGCTCCTGTGCTTTGAATTTGGAAGCTTGCTCACTGTGGCTTTTGAGCTGCTCCTCATATTTGAGTCTCACTCTGTATTCTTCAACCATTACTTCTATCAGACCTTTATTGCAGGAGGCATATTTTTCAGCCTCCCTCTTGAAGTAATCCAGCTGTTGAAGAATGCTCTTGTCGGTTGTAACTTTGGAAGAGCAAGAAACCTTTGACAAATCTTTAATCTCTGGCACGTTTCTTCCATGGTCACGTTTGACTAGCAGGTGACGTTCTTTTTCCAACAATTCTTGCAGTTTTTGAATCTCCTCCTGCTGTGATTTGACTTCAGCCTGATATGCAATCCTTCTGTCCCTTTCCTCATGGAGATCAAAAATCTTACTCTGCAATTCTTTTTTAAGATCGTCTACCTGCTTGGTGAGATCTCTGACGTGTTGGGTAGTCTCTTCCACGTCTTCCACTGAGGGGGTGATTTCGAAGCCAGCAGAGGGAGTTGTTTCCTGCCCAACTTCCAATGATATTGGACTCTCCAAGTCGCCGGAAGGACCTGATTCCCCCTGGATCTCTGCTGATTCATCTTCCGGCTCAATGGGGCTGTCGCTGTCATCTTCCAAAGGGAAAACGACAGCGTCGTAGTCGACTTGGATGTTGAGGTCCATCATATCGATCCATGAAAGCTCAGCTGGAAAAGCTTCATGTTCACAAGCAATCTGTTGTTGCTTCATGTCGATATTCTGGTAAATTCTTGCTACTCTGAAAGGTGTGTAATATCTGGAATCAATATCCTGCTCGTTTTGAACGGGCTCTGAAGAGTGATCTGTCGCGATAGAACTGTGGAACAGGTCTGACAAAACTCTGTCTGTGAGCTACATTCAAGAGAGAGATTCCCTTGTGATATCATAGAGTGATGACATCACTGTTGATGTTATTGATTCCATTGGAACTGAACATTCTATTGTAGCCTGACGTAAAAACATTTTGCCAGAAAATGTCAAACTTTGAGACGTTTCAATTTTTGTTATCAAACATTATGAAGCCAAAAGAAAAAACCCCGCAAATATATATTTTCTAAGCATATAGTGCCCTTTTATAGCACAACCTTACTTTATAAACCTTATAAATTTCACTTGTTTCAAATATGACTAAAAATAAATTTTACTTCGATATTTGGGCCTCTGTCTCTTTAAAAACTGCATGTCTTTCTGAACCTCCGCTTTCAGGACGTTATCACAACATGGCTCCTCTAACAATGTTTTTAACAGCGTTGCACTGTGAAGTAGCTCCTATAATGAGCTCAGCAGAAGTTCCACCAGCTATTTGCTATTTGCTACTCGCTAGTTTGAAGGAGCTTAGTGAGGGGGTTGCAGTGGGAGGAGCTATGTCTCGAAGACGGTACTAGGTCCACCCGGGCTTTTTATCTCTCATTTATCATGAGAGATTATGACAGAGAGATTAATCTCTCTTTGTCATGAAAGATTGAAAGATTTCTCAAACATCCATGAAAGAACCAAAGCAACACTCCAGCTGTTTTTGATGAAGAAATAACATCATAACACTAATGTCAAGCTCAAAAAAGTTGGTTTTACATAATCCATTATTTTATAGCTCAATCAAGTAACTATGTTACCTTCAGAAGGGTTATATCCATTTCACTTAGCGCCTTGAAATTGGGCCTGTCTCTTTAAGAAGCTCCCGCTCCTTCCGACTCTCCGCCTTCAGCACAGCAGTGCCTCTCATTCTGCCATTTACAACTATTTTTAGGAGTGCTGGATTGACACAATACTCCAGGTATGTCTTTTGATGAGAGAATTCATATTACACTTTTCATAAATTTGAATTTACTAATTTTTAACACTTTGGATAGAGTAGCTTGTCAATTTTCCGTGGGAGATCAATAAAGTACATTCTATTGTATTCTATTCTACAAAATAATCTAAAACTCAAAAAAGTTGATTTTACATAATACCCTCCTTTAATAAATAAAACCCGTTGTGCATTGGTATTCAGTCCACCTCCACATTTTTTTTATTGCACCTGCAAATTTTTAAAGTCTCTCTGTTCAGCTCTGAACGTTTTGCCCATTCTTCTTTACAAAATAGTTCAAGCTAAGTCACATTTTTGGAAAACGTCTGTGAACAGCAAATTGTTTACTACAGATTTCCAGTTAGGTTATGTCTGGGTTTTAAATGCTTTGAAATAATGTATTGTAGTGCTGCCTGTCAGTTTTGGGTTAATGGGTTAAAGTTGAGAGTCAATGCAACAAATCTTTAAAAGTTGAAGAGCTAATAATTATTTCACAAGTCCTCATAAGTTAAGCATCACATCCCTTTATGAATCCAGATATGAATAAACCTAAAGATGAAGCAAACAAAATGGAAGGACGTACAAGATCCATTATTTTTGAACGTCATTTGACAACAAAATAAAGTTCTTATGTTTATGATAATGGGTTTTGCGCAAACAGACTGTAACAGATAGCCAGATGTAATTACAGACGAGCATTGTTTGTTCTTAGGACAATGCTTAATCATAATGAGGCTTCACAATTACCACACACAAAAAAAACGGCCCATGTATCATTGATGAAAAGGTACGAGGGGAGGGGAGAAAGAAAAAAAAAAATGAATTGCATGAATGATACATTAGCTTGTGTACCAACTTGACTAATTAGGCTGCTGCTCATAGAGAGACCAGGAATGCGTAGTCGCCACTCCTGCTTCAGCTGGTGGTTGTAGGAGTTCTTACTCTGAGTGGTTACCTTTCAGACAAAGCAAATATTTTTGGCATTCATTTCTATCCTTTTAGCGGCTGTCAGCGAACGGACGAGTCTAATTAGTAGAAAGCAGAAATCCGACATCTAAATTATGTAAAAGTTTTAATTAACTAGCATACTGCTAACTTGCATTTATACACTGAAATATAAATGTAGGACTGTGGGGGGGGGGATAATCCATGCACAACTTAAATAAGACAGATGAAAAAAAAAAAAAAAAAGCGTATTTTCAATATGGAAAGCTTACTCATCCGTAGCGACTACCTCCACCGATTCCAGTCAAGCATGGACTTCCTTAATAACACTGTCAGAAATGAACATGATAAGAACTAAAAAGGATTTGTTGTGCCTGACTTGACAATTTGAATTTGGTGGTTGTGTTTGTGTAACCCTCCAGACGTACCTGACTGCTTGATGAATATATTAAAAGCACGGTGATTTTCCTTGTAGCTAAATAAAACATGGCCAACTCTGAATTCTTCTTATTTGGAGGAGTCAGCCATAGAACCAAGGGAAAAAATAAATCTCATGACTTTATAGGGTCTATTCAAATAAATGTCCAATTGATCATTTAATGTGTAAAATGATCTGAAAAGTTCTTGAATAAGTCTTAATGATGTGGATGATGATAAATATTTGAGTGAGTAAGATGCAAAATGCTAAATCTCTAGTCTTTTAATCCCAGGTGTATTCTGAAATCTACCTTTTGCAATAATCAAACTGCTAAAAGTCAAGATTTTTATTTTGTAAATCTGTTTACAAACTTTAGTTTGAAAGATTAATAGATTCACATTTCATAACATTACGTAAATAAAACCGTAGAAGAACAAAGTCATAATTTGGGAATAAAGTCATGCTATACGATAATTATTGATGCCAATTTTCTCTAAGACTATTGGCCAGCTATTGGATGGAGGTGGAGTCATTTTGGTTTGATCAGGGATATAATGACTTTATAAACATTATCTGAAACATACACACACATGCGCACGCACACACGGATGAGATTCAGAACCATGAAAATGTGGAGCAAATAATATATTACCAGATTTAAATATCATGCAATTTGAAATTTGGTATGAATATGTAAATCTATAAACTATTAAAAATACTTAACTTCTACAAAAAGAATTTCTAAAGGGAAAATTTGACTAATTGCCATGAAATCCCTGTTCATTTCTTCATATAGCTACATAAGCAATACTTTTGGTCAGGCACTGAAACAGCCAATAATGTCTAATGACTGAAATTACAGTCTAGGTATGTAATTTCACCTTACTGCTTTTCTTTTCCCATTGATTAATTTATATTGTCAAATCTCTGGTAATACAGTAATGTTTAAAAACAAATGTGCTATCATTTTTACAGAACTATTTTTAGATTTTGAAATCAGTTTGAATTTGTGGAAATGTAAAATGCCCATCTAAACATCATTTAAAGTGCAATTCAGTTGTGGCACTTCAGTACAATTGTTCCATACAAAACTGCTTGTTATTTTATCTTTATTTAAAATCCTTAGTTGGTTCTTTATCATTTTTAACCAAAGTTATTAAGGGCCATTGTCAGAGGTCCAAAGAGCCAACTGTAACTCCGGAGCCACAGGTTTCACACTCTTCAGTTGAAATTTAATAGAAAAAAAATAATACGAGTCTGAAGGTATGGAGTGTCCCTTTCAGAACAGCAGCGACTGTCAAAGGATGCTCCACTGCAGTTCTGAAATTCTGTAACATAAGCCTTTTAATAATCTCTGAGAACAAACTAAATGCTTAATTACATTTTAGAAAATGCATGATGTGAAAACTCGCAAAACGTATTAGAAACAACAGGAAAACAACAACAACAACAACAACAGAAAGCATATTTTACAAGTCACTCATAAAGCAAAGAGAAACGAGTGGCGTACACCAGCTGCTGGCTGAAACCCAGTACAGGATATTAAATAGTTAAAGTTCAAGTGTTTATTATTCTGGAGGCGCAAAAGTGAGGAGCAGCTGCGGTAGACGACGAGAGAAAAAAAAGAAAAGAAAAAAGGGGAGAGATTTTCTCCCTCGATATATGTAATGGACTGAGATTTCACAGAAACCTTACACTTTCAGACATATATGAGCAATGGGGAAAAAAAACACCACTAATGCCACTCAAAGAGAAACGTTCAGCAGCAGAGAGAATGCTGCTCGCTTCTAAATGGACCATTTAAATAATGATGTAGATGTAGGTGGGCTACATCTAAGACAAACACGAGCCCACTCAGATCATCTTGACCCTCTCTAGCGATGTCTGTCTAATATTCTGAGTACTCTCTGAAGCAATGTTTTTACGTTGCCGCTCCTGGCAGAGCGCAACTGGATTTGGATTTTTAGATCAGCCACTTCATATGTGGCCGATTTCCGGGAGGGGGAGTGAGGGTTTCACAGCTGCTTTGAGTGGAATATAAATCCGCAGTATGTGTGTCGAATTCAGTGTGTGTCATTGGTCATCAGTATGCTGTTTCAACTGTAATTAGAGTTTGCTAACCAGACTGTTAAAATGTGTTAAATTAGGGTGTTAACATATTCATGCTCTCACACTGCCAGTAAAGTATGCCCAAGAGCTCTGTTTATACCAGAAACCTTTGCATGTTTTATGGCATTGCTGGTTTGAAAATAGCATTCCGTCAAGTGGAGTGTGTTTTTGGATGCTTCTGCTGCGTTTGGAGAGAGGGTCACCAACAAGTTGACCTTTGTGTCGATCAGAGTAGGTCGCAAAACATTGAAGGAATTTAATATGTTATTTTAACCTATCAGATATTCCATTTGATTTAAGTGCCAACTTTGCATGATTTTGTAAATTAAGATAATTTAATGCAAAGTTTGCATTTTTAATGGATTTTCAATGCAACTTTTAGAGCAACTTTGCATTAAAAGTGTCATTATTTACCAAATGACACTTCATGACAGCTGTCATAAACATTCATAAAGATTTCTTCATGTTCATGACAGGTGTTATGTCATGTTTATGACAGTGTGATGTCAGTCTTATGCACACCCCTTCAAATAAAGTGTTACCGTTTTATTAGTCTTTGAGAAGGCGAACTTGCATCATTATGCCATTATCAATACATTATTTGAAAATAATCTCAAAACGACAATATTATCGTTTATTGCGATAATTCCTGGGACAGTTTATCATCCAGGAACATTTATCCAGACAGGCCTTGATGTGACATAATTACACAGTGAAGGAAGATAAAACATAGTTTTCAAGATTTTTGCAAATCTGAAGTGTGGGTGAATTTGTATTCAGTGCACATGTTTAAATACTTGGTCAAACGACTGTTCACACCACTTTGACTTGCTCTTTTACATAAAATCACTAAAAATATGTTGAAATTTGTGAATGTAATCATATAGAACATAAGAAAGTTCAATGAGTGCAAATACGTTTGCAGTAAGATTCAGTATATCTGCTCTTTCAAATTATTTTACTTTCTCCTTCAGAGTTTGTTTTAGAGGATCAAGTAAATTAAAAACAGCACATACAGTTGCATGTGAATAACTTTTTTTAAACCAATTTTTTAAAATATATATTTAAAAATAGGAGTTCTTAGCTTGTGTTTGCTTTGTAGAACACTGGAAACCACACTGGACTGGTTGCAGGTTTGATCTCTGCAGCCAATTTAAAGGTGTGAAGGACTCCCGATGAAAAGTTAGCAAGCAGCAAGCAGCCTCTGAACAAACTAAATAAAGAAGCTGTACCTTGTATTTGGAGCTTAAGTGGATTCGTCACTAATGTGAAGTCCTTTAGTTTGTTTGTTGTCATTGTGTTTCCTCTCTAAACATTTGTTCTCACAGTCACCTCTGGTGGTGCCACACTCCAATGAGCACTCTGGTGTCTAAAGTTGTTTTACGATACTGGCTTAGCAGATACAGAGAGCTGCCAATTGAGAATATGTGTGCCATTAAAGTCGGGGTTTGTGAAGTATTTCTGAATAATCAGTACCTAATCTGCTCAGGAATGTGGTCCAGATTGGCCATAAAAATTTATATACCCACAGCTGGGATTTAGTGTCTGTTTATCTGAGGTTTTCTGTTACTGCCCATTAAGATTTTTTTTAGCATTATTTAGCCAAATGAAGTAATTATTGGCACCCCTAACACTTCCTATAAAATCAATGTAATTGACGCATTTTATATTTTTTCAAGAATACCCTTTTTCTGTATGATGGTCAAAATGTCCATGAACTTTTTAGAAGCAATTTACAACTTCCTGTTTATCTTGGGTGTAAATATGATTCTTTAAAATGGGGAAACACAACAGATCATAAGACATACATATATATATAAATATAAAAGAGAATTCGAGACTCGACATCAGCTTTATTGGCTAAGATTTTGCACACAAATCGCGATCTCTGCCACCGACTTACCTGAAGCTAAAAGTTTAAACAGCTTGTGTCCTGGATGTGTGGGGTCTGCACAGATGTTAGCTGTGATGAGGCTGATGTGGGAGGTAAGAAAAAAAATCTATATATACATATATACAGTATATATCATCAAAGTTCACCCTTAGAAAACTATGACAAACTTTTTATTGTGAGATTACACTGATGATTCTAGATGCCTTTATTTTGACATTTTAAACGCTGTTACAATAATAATAATAATAAAAAAAACAATACTTCTGAAAGTAAATGTATTTTCTTTGCTGTATTAGTTACCTCCTTCAATTACAATTCACTAACATCTTGAGTAAGTTGCCGTATTATTCGGGTTATTTTAAATAAAACACATGCCTACATCTCAGCATGCTGAGCTTCCTGATTAGAGAAACAAATGAGCAAAATCAAATATTTTTGCGAAAGGGAAAAAAAAAACACAAGACACAAAAAGCAGATGGTCCTATGATTAGCTGTGAAGCTTGATTTTATATCTGTGTACAGCGACAAAGCAAAATGTGTTATGAATATTAATGCTTCTAGTTTGGACTCGTGCCTATGAACACCTCCCAGTTTATTTGTGACCTAAGCTTAGCATTTGTCTGTCTGCGTTGCATAATAGCTCTCGCTCTGTCTCCACAGTCCTTAATTACCTACTGGATATGCTAAGCGAGTGACATGTGAGAGTAATCTTAAGAGAGACAAGAGAACATGTCATTCTAGCATAATTTTAAATTATATGTCATTTTCTCTGCCTTTTTTTTCAACTGTTATAAAAACAGTTGTGGGGAAAAATAAGCAAATACTTGAAAAAGTATTTACCCCCTTACATGTTTTATGTTTTTGCATTTTTGTCACAATTGCATACTAACATAAGAGAAGACAAATTGGCTAGACTAAAAGATAATTGAATTTATTACAGCTCATTATGTAGTATAAACTTTTTTGAGCTTTATGTCATGTCATGAGTGTTGATTTTGATTCTTTAAAGTATGTTTGAGAAGTCCTTTAATCTCCTGTAGCAACCGTATGGATGTGCCTAAACGCTTGTTCTCATAAAGCTCTGCCTGGGAGAAGCTTTGCTTAGGAGACAAAGCTTCTCCCAGATATGCGATCTCCAAGCCAAAGTCCCGCCCCACAGAGCACCGCTCGCCCCCCCCACTCAGCTCCTCCAGACTAGCGGCAGCAGCAACTACATAACACCTGGAGGGGACTACGAGTCTGCTGAGCTCATCACATGAACTATTTCTCAACCCAACATTCCGAAGACAAACGACATGACGGTTGTGATGAAGGCGGAGTATTAGACAGAGCAGGCGCTTCTTAAAGAGACAGAGGCCCAACTTTAAGGCATTAAATTGCAAAGTTCAATGTCCTTCAGGTTATGTTTGACATCTATAGAATTTTTAAAACAGCTGAAACTAAAAGTTGCTTGGCTGTGCTATAAATCTAAAAGCTGTCCGAACCAAACTTGTAGAGTGTGAAAAACTAATTGCTCCTCCAACCTAGCATCCTCAGGATTAACAAGGGTCATTGAGCTTTTGCGATAACTGAAAATTTGTCTTTTACATTGTTGTGGAAGAACTCTCCATACTCCTCCATATTCTGCAGTATGGAGGAGCATGTTTTCACATGGATGGCCTGCTTGACACCATTAACTTTCTGAGTACATTACACCAGCTTTATGGTCCCTAAAGCGGACGTGAAAAAAATTTTAATATCTGAATATGTTAACTAGGTAACCTGTCAGATTTTCATGTTTCATGAAAACATGAAACTTGTTACAAGCTTGTTTGAATTGTTTAATTCAAATGACTTTTGGAGGTTTTGTGAACGTGTTGGAAAGTCCACGTTGAAAATAATTCTCAGCAGGAATTCATTTCAAATCAGACATAAAATGCAGCAGCAAAAACCATCTCACGATAGATCTTTCACCCCCCACTGTTAACAAGAGCTGCAGCAGAGCAGAAACTTTATCGAGCTCTTCCTAGTAAAGTAAACCGACCTGTTTCATTCTTTATTCACCGAGGACATGATTTCATGCCTACATTTAAGTCGTTCTGCCCTATTCTTGCAACAGAACATGCTATGTCCGGCTGTTTGATTCAGCTTTTAGAAGTGCGATTCAATAATAACATCAGTAACGACGGGCTAACCTACAGAGAGGGGGGTCTGAGCGCTTTGCGCAGCAGTGCAGACATTAACTTTGTCTTTATGTTATTGAAAACAATAAATCTGATGCAGGTTTCCTAAACTGTGCATTCCGCGTTGCGGTAAAGCTTTCCGTTCATTTGTGGCGACCCGCTTATGCTCAGTGCCGCAGCCATTAAAAGGGCCCAGCAGTGTCTTACTTTCCTCATTCCTCAGTGGAACAGGCTCAGTGTGTCTGTCCTTTACTGCGGACTGCAGGTGCGGAAGGAGAAATGCCCCACATAGGATGATGGCTCACACAGCACAAAAAGATTATTGGCACATCACTTAAAGAAAGACATTTATACCGCACATCGTTTTAGACATAAAAAATTATAAAAACACAACCTATCCTGACTGCAGTGGCAATTTCCTTCAGTCTAGATCAGTGTTTTTCAACCTTTTTTGGGCCAGGGTCCCCCTATCCTTTATCCAGGTCCCTCACCGCCCCCCACCAAAGAATTTGCAGGCTACTTTGCACTGGCCATTATTTCATCATTAATATTACTATCACTATTGTAGATGTTTTGATTTTTATGCTTGTTTCTGTATTTATCATCAAAAATAATTTCCCAGAGAACAAAAAAGTCATAGGAATCGAAATTATTTTCACAGGTGTCTACAAAGACAGAAACATGGATTATATCTTTACATAAACCTGTCTATTGATTTATATATTAATAGTTTTACTGGACAGAAATTACAAAGAACAAATCTGGTTCTTAATCAAATCCTAATGAGTCAAATTGAAAGTGTCATGGAGTCATCAGCCTCATGACATTAACACTGACATGAAAAATAATATTGAAGAAATAAATACTGTATATCAAATCTAATTAAAAACATAAATAAGTTATTTACTGTTATGGTCTGTAAGATATATTTATTCTCAATACTAGATGTGGTCTCAACAAACCCATGACATTTCAACAATATTATTTTACCTTTTATGTGGAAATAGTGTCTGTTTATTCTTGCCATACACTCCTCTGTATTAATTATTGCTCGAAAGGTCTTGCCATACCAGTTTATTCCTCTGTATTTACTTTAGTTTCTTAGTCTATTCTTGCATTTTGTTCTTCATTAATTTACATTTAGTTTCATTTGATTAGTATTATCCTGTCTTGGTTTATTGCTATGTCCACTTTAGTTTCTTTCCTGTTGCTAGATTTATTTTATTGTTTATTGACCATCAGTAATCTTCACTCATCACCTGCTGCGCCGCCTAATCGTCATGTGTTTCACATCATGTGTTGATTTTTTCACTGTTCAGCGTCGGATTCTCTGTTTTTATGCCATAATTCATATCTAGTTCGTCACTCCGTTTTATGTCCCGCTTCTCATGTTTCAGAGTTTTGCGCAATGTGAACGTCTTTTTTTTTTTTAAGCCCCTAAGGTGCAGGGCAGTCGGGAAGCGTATCGATGGAGAAAAGCCAGACCGACATAAACCTTTTAAAACAACGGAAACAGTTTCTGCATTCTGATTATTGAAATTTAGAAGTGCTGTGTTGTTCTATCACCCCCGTTTCATAACGGACCACTTGCAGCACCTGTGTTAACGCTATAAAATGAACGCTCTCTATCGTGGTATCACCCATGGAGGGATTTCCTGATTTCTTTATTTAAATGGGTTCATTTTTCAGAGGGATACACAGTGAGGGTATCGTGAGTTTAGCTACCAGTAGCAGGAGAACGGAGCTGCGCCAAGATGCTAACAGAAGCTAACAAACACTGAATAGAAGAAGAGCTGCCATCGATACAGTTGCAGCCAAGCATGGTTTAATATTACATAATACAGTTTTACCAAGTTGCTCAAAGTCTAAACTGGCATCGTTGTGCATTTAAGGCGTAAAGTTTACCTTCGACCAAATGCCCCCCAAAGGCATCCCAGCGCCCCCCTTTTGTAAAAATGTCCGCCAGCGCCCCCTGCCATCCTCTGAATGCCCCGTGGGGGGCGGTACCACCCACGTTGAGAACCGCTAGTCTAGAACCTTAGAGCTGCTAGCAAATTTGTTTTTCGTTGTACAACCTGACACAGAACCTACAGAACAGGCAAACAAGATTATCCTACGTTTTCTGATTTCTGTAAGTGAAAGTCAAGTCCATTCCCTTATCTATCTAGATGCCAGAAACTATGTATAGTGTTGATTAAAAATAGGTGTGGCAAAACTGCGAAAGACAAATCTGATCATGTTATTGCTCGGCGTGACGACACGTCTCCGGCTCACAGCGTGTTCATCCCAGCTGCCAGTTTCTTCTTCCTGTGTCCTGGCATAATTAATGGACAACAAATGTTCCTGGCACAAAGCAGCTATTGTGCTCCCCCCATTAAGTTTGCAAAGAGGAACATCAGAACTGTGTAATGATGTCGACTATTTATGACTGTTTTTTTTCCCCTTTCTTCCACTGTAGTTACAATGCAGCAGAACTGCTGCAGCTCTCTTGTTTTTTTTTCATTTGTTTTTTTAAATGGATCAGCATGGGTACTTCTGCTCCTACCATAGAAAAGTGCCAAAATTTACCAGAGTGGCATGCGCTTGGTGATATGTTCCTCAACATTTCAGGCTTTAAAATACGTTTAAAACTGCAGTAGGTAACTTTTGAAAAACTATATTTTGTAAGTAAGTATAAGTGAGTATATTATGAGACAGATAATCCCTTTAGAAAATCAAGTTCCTCTGTTTCCTCCATTTTTCCGTTTCTATTGCCATTTGCAGAAATACACCGTTCTCCATCAGAAACAACCAATCAGGAAGAAGGTGTTGGCGCTGTTAATCATGCTTGTATAACCGCTGCTCAATTCAGAAAATCAATTTGTTGAACAAATACCATCCAACAGACCTAATACCACACCACACGAATGTAGACAGATTCAAAGATAAGTTATCTTACAAAACAATAAACTAGCAAAAACAACAAAGAAAATCTTTCAGAGCGTGATTAAAATGATCTGAAAATGAAAAGAAGGCAAACATATCAGTTTGCAAAATTATTCAAACCTATCAATACATATCAATTCACCTAATATCACAGAAAAAACTAGCAAAACTAAGACTGTACAACACATCATGTTCATGATCAAACATAGCAAAGTCGTGTTGTTGGGAGGCTTTTCCTCAGCGCCTGTTTAGAAAAAAAGAAGAAATAAATATAATTCTGGAATTATGGAAGCAAACTCGCAAAAGCCTGAAAAGACTTGAGTCCAGTCAGGCTTCAAGCACAACAAACCCAAACAAACACGCTAAATTACAGTGGAATGGTTTTGATCAACGCACATTCATGCTGTATGTCAGAATAATCAAAGTCCAGACATTTAACTTCAGCTGAGAACATGTGGATTTAAAAACTACTGTTCAGAAACAGACTTAAAGCTAGGCTGTTCAAGCTAACAGACATGTCCCCTTAAAAGACTTACTTCTGCCTCGTGCTACATTAGTCAGCCTTATACTCTGAGCTCTATGGATGTATTATGAGAAATAACGACGGTATGAATGCTTCTGTAAGTTACTGAACACATGGAAGCAGGAACGCTAACTTTGAGAGGGTAACCCAGGTTCGGTTAGCCGTGATATTCCATATAATCCCACCTCTCTGCTTGAACATCCACAGAATGCATTTAGGATCACAGTGCTACAAAATATTTCAAGCAAACATTAATCATTAAGATTTTCATCATACTGTATCAGCTTTTGTCCTGTGCTTTGAGGTACTTATATTTTTTTATTTTTTGGAAGCTGCCAACATTACAGCATGTGCTTTCCTTTGTGCTGCCTGACATGTCAGAGTTATTCCACGTCCATTTATGACCCCCGTGTCACGGATGAAGCACCCTAACGTCAGTTTTTCTTTCATTTTTTTAAGGATCTTGTCAGCTAAAATGAGCCAGTGGCATTATTTTAGGAGAACCTTTCACTCCATGAAGCAGAATAAAACAGATCCAATTAATATTCGATTATGTAGAACCCTATTCAGTCCATAATTATTTCAAATCAGTCTAATTCCCTCAAATCTCATTATATTATGTAGTTAAGTTCAAATCCAGTTCCAGTGCAGTCCAGCACAGTAGATAATAATCTTCCAATTTAATAAAACTATGTCAACCTTTATTGTCTCCATGTCATTAACTTTTTTTTTCTCCCCCAGGTATTTTTCATCGTTTACAAGCACAGGTTAATGTCTAATGACATATTTAATCTTTTATGTATTAAAAATCCCACACATTTTCCCCTATGCAGTCATAAATTTCATATTTCCAATGAATTTAGCACCACGCTGTGGCCATTTAACACCTACCAAATGTTTTGAGGTCATCCTAAAAGGACAGTGATGTTTTAACTTTTAAATTTTTTTTATCTGCTCCAGGAGATTACAATATTGCAGGACAAACCGCCTCCATCAGCCTGCAACATGCACAGTTATTAGCCAGGGGTAGCTTTTAGGGAGCAGCTTCCATTAGCCTGACACTTTGTAGCCAAAGGCTAGCCGCTGACTGACGGGACCATATTTTACCACTGAGAGGACTGTGACAGTGCGAGTGTGCCTATTTAATAAAGATGTGTCAGTTTGAGATGCTCCAGCTAAATGGGTGGCCTCGGTTCATTTTTACCAAAGCTGATTGCTTAGATAAATGGAAGTCGCAGCTTTATAGATTGAACGATGTAACGGCTTAAGTCATTTTTTTTTTTTTTTACTTAATTTTTTTCATTTGCGTATTGAGTTGTCTTTTACGTGACCCAGCTGCATTTTTCCCCCCCTCCTGGCCGTTTTGTCGTATGCAAAAACATAGGACAGACTTCTAAACCTGGTGGAATCTTAAACCAAAAAGAGGTGATAAATAGATCATAAATATATATGACTCCAATGAAACTGAGGAAAATAGGGGAAGGATGAAAAAAAACAAAACAAATGGTGTTGCTCTTCGCAAAGAGGGTTTTTAAATACGAGCTAATAAAACCTCACCTGCTGAAATGAGTGGACATTTACTCACATATGGGCTTTTTACCCACCAGCCGGCATATTCTACTGTGCCATTAAATGAAAGTGGTGAAAAGTTTGACCTCACATTTAGGACTGAATCTGAAAATATTTTTACCCCTTTGATATCTTTATTAAATTGTCCATACATGAAACTGAACTCAGTAAATGGTCTGAACTTGTATAGCACTTTTCCAATCATTTTGACCACTCAAAGCGCTTTACACTAGAATCACATTCACCTATTTATGCAGCTTGGGAGGCAATTTGGGGTTAAGTGCCTTGCCAAGGGGCATGTCAACACACGGCAGGAGGAAGCTGGAATCAAACCTGCAACCTTCTGATTGCAAGACGACTAACCTACCCACAGAGCCACAGTCGCCCAAGTACATTAAATAAGTCTAAGCACAACTAAATTAGAAAATACGTGAGCTCTAACTCAACAACAATACTATGTTTGACTGTCGCCATTATGTTCTTTTAAATTTTTTATTATTATTATTATTCCATTACTTTTACGCCAGATGCCAGGCATTATTTCCAAATAGTTCCACCTCTCTCTCGCCCTCTCCATAAAACATTAAAATGTCTCTTGGTTCATGTAGATATCTTTTGGCAAAAGTGAGACGGATCTTGGTAGGCGCTCAATCCCTTTTATTATTGCTGGATTACGAACGCTGAACGACCTGCTGGACGAGCCGTCGGCCAAACACTACTTGGAAGCTACGCCTCTGCTGAACTTAACGTTTCCTCCGTTTTTAGCCAACTTTATGTTGTCTGGTCATTTAAGCTTCTGTTTAAATGTTTTCCTGATTGCAGAAATCTGACATTGATCAGGCCTGGCTGTGGCTAATGAAACTAAGCTTAAGTTTTCCAAAGCCGGTGGCTAATTTGAGTTCATTCATGTCAAGAAAGCTGATTACTTTGTCTCATAGCGCCAGGTTGAATGCAACAGTTTGGATGCCCAGTAAATCATCCATTTAAAACTGTTTTTTTATATCTTGTCAGGTTATTTTGGTGTGTAAAAATATCAGGTTGATGAATCAAAACTCTTAGTTATTCTAATAGCAATTCAAAGATTGCTTTGACATGACTGAATCTAATAAGAGGCAAACCAGATGCCACCTTTGTGTGAAAGCACAAAAACAACAGATGTTGAGCAAAATGCTGTACAATTCAATAAAATAAGAACAATAAAAATAACAATAAAAATAAGGCTAAATTAAATACAAGCAACTGTCATCATAAAAGAAACTCAAAAGTGGAACTTGAGCAAAGATTTAAAAGTCTTGACATGCAAGTTGGGTGGCAGGTTAGTTTTCGTGGCTTTAAGGTCATAAAATGTAACCTTACTGGCAGGTAACGAGTCAGAGCTGTTGTGTGATATTGAGCGGTACCAGCTAGAAATACCCGGACTCACCTTTATGCACAACTTGGACTTTGGAAGCCAACTCTTGGAGACTGGAGTCTCTCCTGGAGTCCAGGGTAGGATACTCTCCAGGGAAAGAGGCATAAGGTGAGGGTGAGGATACAGACAAGCCCTGGGCTGAGAGCCACAGATTTCAGGAGTTTTCTTTGACCCAGAGGGTCGCCTCCAGGCAGCTGAATGTTACAAGAGGGGAGATTCAGACTGTAAGCTGTGCTTCTACACCAAACGGCCAGACCAGATTTCCAAACTACTGGCTACTAATATTGAAAAAAAAAAAAAAAAAAATCACAATATCACAGTTGCAGTGTTTCTATTGAATGAGAAACACAATTAAAATCATACTTGAATAAGTTTGTTCATGAGATAAGTTGTTAAAAAAAATGCAGAGCCGTTATCTTCCTATCATTTGCTATCTTTGCATTAAATTATAATTTACAAAATCATGCAAAGTTTGCACTTTTAATGGACTTTTAATGCAACTTTTAGAGCAACTTTGCATTAAAAGTGTCGTTATTTACCGAATGACACTTCATGACAACTGTCATAAACATTCATAAAGACTTCTTTATGTTCATGACAGGTGTTATGTCATGTTTATGACAGTGTCATGTCAGTCTTATGCACACCTCTTCAAATAAAGTGTTACGGTGTTTTTCACCGCTGAATGGTTGCCACGGGAGATTAAAGAGTTTCTCAGACATGCATGAAAGAATGAAGGCAACATTTAACGTGAGGGAACAAAATTTTAATGTGACGTGAAGCTGAAAAAAGTTGATTTGACCTAATACTTCCCAGGTATTTTTTTTCAGTCTTTCAGTGTCGATTCGATCTTCACACTTTCAGACAAACGCAGAGAGGATTTTATTGTTATGAAAACGAAGAGCCTTTTTTGTTGTTCAATAAAAATAGAGTAGATATTAGAGATGATGTGCAGATTTTCTGTGTAAACGGGAGCATTTAGCCATAGCTCCAAACTTTAGCTTTGACAGAAAGTGAAGCTGTTTTTTTTTTTTATCACTCTGTCTTTGAGTATTGACACGCTGTCGGTTTGACTGTTTACGTTTATCTTTACAGATAATCGTCTAAACGTCTGTCTGTGTGTGAAATCCCAATTTTTCGACTTTGTTTTCCTTTGACACAAAGTCATTTTGCAGCAGACAGATGGCAAACAGTTTCAGTTTATTTTCTCCTGGAGACTGGTGTCCCTTATTTTATTTTTGTCTAATACAAACACAGAACAAGGATGAAAGTCAAATATGTGCTGAAGGTTCATTCCAGTAAAGCAATAATATGATCTTTTATGTCCACAGTGATAAGAACAATAAAGGGTTTGTTCAGAGCAGAACGAGCCAGGTTGGTGGTAAAGAGCCGCACGGCGAGCAACAGGTGTTGCTCAATCTGGCAACCGCTTTGTGCGTGCAGAACGTCCCAGAGTACTGCAACATTTTCTTTATGATTCCTGAACACCTAAAAAATACATAATCCCTTTTTTTTTTTTTTTTTGATTTGAACAGAGTCTGGCACTGTGATCAATATGTTGTCACATAAACTCATTACACTACTCAATAAAAAAAAAAATTACAGCTGTTTGGTAAGCTGAGGTGAAAAACACATCAGCAAAAACAATTTTGCAACAATTTTGGGTGCTTGTTTTATTGCATTATCGTAAAAAAAATAAAATGCAATAAGTCAAAAAACTGTTTTAGCTGGAAATGCTGCTCTATTATAAATGGTGTTATAAATTATTATGTAGGCATTAGTATTTAATCTTTTCTACCAAAGAGTGATGGTCAGCACTTGCATCATTTGTTGGGTAATAAATTAACCTTTCAGTTGTGATGTGTGTGTTTTACTTTTAGCCTCTGCAACTCTGTTTTTTCTTTAAAGAGGCGATTGCTTCAGTATAGTTTAGGATCTGCATTTCATACACACAGCACATGGATTCTATAGAATCCATTCTATGGGACCCGTGTGTGTGTAAGATAAAGCGACTTTTTTGGGGGGGGGGCCCCCTGCTTGCTTGTGGGCCCCATGGAGCAGATTTGTTTGCGTATACTTAAGTGCTTCTCTAATGTTGCCGTAGCGACACGCTGTACTTGCACAGATAAAGATTCACTTACCTCAGCACCCCAGTCTCGAAGTGGTGCCAGCAGGAGAACAATCCAACCTGTTTCCTTCATGTTTATTTATTCAGTTAGCTGGTTTCCCTTTGGGATTAATAAAGTGTTTTTGAATTTGAGTCGAACTGAACTGAATTTCTTCATTTGCAAGGGACTGAGAGGTGGTTTGTAGAGCGTTGAAGTTCCATCTCCAGGTATTCGGTTGATCGATAAATGCGAGAAGAAAATGAGCTGAGGTGATGTCACTTCAAAATGAACTCCCTCAGTAGCAGGCAGTGAATGTTACAACATTTATTCAAGTACGAAAGAGGGACACATCACAAACGTCACACAGGAATGGATAAAAACACAATTTTAGATATGCAAATGTACAAGGAGAGATAAGACGGAAACATTTCGACTGGATCTACATTGATTGCTAACTGTGTGTTTAAAACTAGCTGTTGCTTTGATTTTCATTTTACAATGATAAATTGTACAGCAGTTTTATTCTGCAAGGCTATATCTCTTTCTTTCTCTCTCATGTATCTAAATCTATGCTGCTGGCCATCGGTAACCGATTAAACAGTTGTTTCCTTTGCCCAGACATTAGACACACTTTCTCCTATTGTGAGATTCAACTGGTAAACAGAAAGCGGGTTTGTTCTGATAAAAGGAATATTTTAATGAGATACCCACAGGTTTGGTGCTTATCGCTCATCTCAGCAAAACACAGATATATACGTCTGAATGGTTATCGACTTAACAGTAGGCCTGTGGATCCTTAAAGCTGCATTCTTCAGAGTATATATAGACCTAACAGAGGTGTTAAGTATGGGAAAACCAAACCTGGATAGATAAGGATTTCTGCATCTGTTTTCTGTTTATCAGCATTTTCAGTGTCATTTAGTTTGAGCCTCTTATGAAATTCACACACACAGCTTCTAACTGCATATTGTTCAACTTTTTATGTGTGATCTAAAAAAAAAAAACCTCCATACGAAGACATCTGAAAGAGTTAGAATCTGATTACATCTAATGAAAAACTCTGCACATCAATGTATCTGATAAGATTACGTTTTAATGCCACAGTCTTAATTTCTGCATCTGTAAGCTTTCCATTATGTTCCGCTTTTGAAATTCCTCCCTTAATTAAAATTTTGCGTCGTTCAAGAAAAGAGGCTGTCGGGTTAAGCCGCTTTGCTGTGATGCAATAAAAGTGCATTATGTGTGAAATGGTGTACATAAAAGGACTCCAGAAGTGAATACGTCTCCCCGAAATCTCCATTGCTTTACATGGGCAAAGTGTTTGCTTTTCTTAAATGAAAAAAAGAGAGTATTTTGTAGTTTGTAATTTAGTCGATGACCCTAATGATCAAGTGTTGTGGCATGACAAAGCTAAAAATCAAAATCAAATCCAGGATATTTTTCAAAGTGCCAGTTCACTACAAATGGAAATTAAGGGCTCTACGGAAGAAAAACAAGCCCAGTTTGATTCGGTTCAGCTTTTATTAAACCCAAACCAAGACATTTCAGTCATAGTCAGATTAAAAACATTTGCATATAACCCAGAGATGTCGACTCGAGTAAGCATTCAAAAGACTCGTGAGCCGAGAACCTTTAAAAAATAAAAGATGATTGCAGAAAATGGCAATTTGAAACTGGACTCCATGTTGGGGCGAAACACTTGCTAACAAACATTGCTACTTTAGTCCCCAGTCGAACTGAGTCTACTGTGTGAAAACACCCGTAGGAGTAATGGTGGCAATAGCTCCATTATTGATTAGGCAAAGAAAAGAAACCAAGAAACACTGAACCATTTGTATTTTCTAGAGGAAAGAACACTAAGACCATTGATGCAATTACGTTGCATCAATGGTTCTATCAATTATTCAATTTGGAAAAGATATACAACTAAGCACAGGTGGGCAATTGACATATGACTAATTGAAAATGTTGCATAAACTGAATGTAGTTAGAGTGCAAACAGTCTAGTAAAGCAGCATAACCATAGCGATGGCTCAGAAAAAACCCAAACGGTCTTTAATTTTCAGCGATAATGAAATTTACCTGCTCTTCACCACACCATATAGAGCTCAAGTCTGGGGATGCGCTGACAGTTTTATTAAACTGGAACCCTAATTATTATGTCTGTTTATTAAAGGCGTCATGATATTATCTCACACTCCCCCTATATCCCCCCGCCCGCTTACATATTGTCAACACAACAACTCACGCTGTTGTCTAACTTGATCAATTATTTAAAAATCAGATCGGCCTTTAATTCGTGATGAACGGTTGTTTAAACATTGATGCCGTCATAGCTTTTTAATCCCCAATAAGAAGTTCTGACAGAGTGCCAGAGGCTCTGGTCACTTTCATTACACCAGACAGCTGAGAAGATTTGGTCTCTGCTCCAGTCACCAGGCAGCTGTAATCAGGAGCCCCGGCTCCCTCGTGCTCTCGCTCTGTAATTAGAAACCGGGAGGATGTAGAGGGGAGCCATTATTTCAACCTTACATACCCTTGTCATATAACAAGATTTTTTTTTTTTTTTGAGGATTTCTTCTCTGTCCACTTTTACATTTTTCACAAAGCACCAGAATGCATTTGTAAAAGTAGGCCACGTGTCGTTGTGAGGTGTGCGTCTTGTCTTTGCACACAGCTGATTCTAAACACCAACTGGGATTCTTGGCTTGCCGCCCTCGCCGTGTGCGCCGAGGGAATCCCAAATTTCCGTAGTAAAAAAAAAAAACAGCACAGGAAGCTGTGACCTCCTTTGAAAAAAGCATGAATCATCCTGTTATCTCCATCTCCTCGGCAGCAGGAGACTCTGCCTGGCTTTTGGTAAATGCGATGTTCCCGGTTAGGAGATCGCAATGGCGGTCTCGGGATTGAATTGTGGAATCAGATTTGCATGCCTGCAGATAATGCGCACGCTGTTAAGGAACCGAGGTGCAAAGGGGAAGTTGATGCAGGAGGGAGCCTAAATCACACAAAAAAAGGTAGGATGATCGAAAGATCTGTTGGGTAATAGGCTTTTTAAACGGTGTAGTTCCAGTTTGGAGTAATGAAGCGCAGACAGTAATTAGTATGCCCTATGGGTGTCTCGTCAAATTACCTCTTGGCCTCATTGCTGTGACTCAAAACAACTAACCCTTCCAGTCAGCTGATTAAATGCAGCAAATCCCCACACTGGCTGATTTTCTCCTAATTGGCATTGAAACCTCAAGCCAAGTTTACACTCAAAATATCATTCCTGGGATTTCCATTTCATTTGCACTACATTCGGACCCACCGGGGATTTCATTTGTGTGCAACAGTTGAAACGGTGAGTTTAAGAGTCAGCTTTCAGACTCTTGTGCAAACTGGAGTTTTGTACAGTCAATGTTTCGCTTTGAGCACTGTTAATTATTCCACTGCTGATGTGAATTTGGGTTTCCATATGTTAAAGGACAGATTATGCTACCGGGAAATGGCACGCTCTGGCGATTCCCCTCGTCTGCCATCTGGCCTTTGTAGCGCCTGACCTTGACGTACATTCCCCAGGTAGTGGTCTTAGGTGGCGGTGGGCTCTCTGGTATGTTGGTGGGCTGAGTTTGATGAGGCACATATTTGAAAAACTGTTATTGTGTTTGCTTACTTCCCTTCCCAAGCGAAGACGGCGCAGCCTCATATGTGGTGACATGTTAGAGGATGAATAGCAGTAAGGTTTAAATCTGTAATGTAGTGATTTCAGGCAAATAAGGACATAGGGACACACAATGAATCCAGATTAACCTGATTTCAGCGAGGTATCATTTTCTTTGTTGCACTCATCCTTAAAAATAGAACAGAAAGATGTCGCACAGCACAGATGAGTCTAATCTTTTAGGTAGGTTGAAGTTTTCTGACCCTTAGTTAATATACAGACCTCCACGTAATCCTTGCAGGACTTTCCTCCCAACCTTTTTTGGATCCATGATGTCAGCTTGATTTTTTAAAATCATTCATGTGTGCGAGATATTGCTGGCTTGGTTTGTGATGTATGGCTACTTCTTTGCAGGTTTATGATGGAATTGCTTAGTGAAGCATGGTGCCACCCTTGCGGCCACTTTGCCTACCAGGAACCGAAGACGCAGACAACATATAGTCCCCAGAATCCAATCTGAAGTATCAAAGAACATTGTTTTGTTGGCTTCACACAGGTCATCCTGTTTTCACACCCCACAATCAAGCGGTAATGCTATAAATTGTCTTCCGAACCACAGGTGGTCATCCCAATCTGTTTGATGCTAGAAAGTCAATTGAATGTGATTCTCCCATGTGACACTATGTGGAATCATCAGACACAACTGTTTGTGGTTAGATTGTAAACCAATCCCCCATTTGGGAAAGGGAGGGACTTTGTTCCACAATATAATATAAATGAGAAAGTTTGGATTTTGCAGGCACTGTTGTGCGATTTCTCCCTCTGCAGAGATCTTTCAGAAAACCGTAAGTAACTGTAAGGCAGCTAATGCCAGATAACTAATGGCCATCTTCCTTTGAAAGTTTTTCGGACCAGAGGATACCCAGAGAGCGAAATCTGGAGGGACATGGTCTTATTGTTCTAAAGCACCAAGACTGTGATTTTGTAAGCTTAAGCATTTGAGAAGAAAGTAGCTACTGCTGTTTTTGCTAACGTAAATATGTAAATATTTTAACTTGGCTCCAGTGTTGCTGAGAGGTTTTCTAAAGATGACGTCTTCCATGTTGTCGGCGAGGCAAGCAGGTTTGAGGTGTTGTGTAATCACGTTGAATACTTGTATTGATTTATATGAGGAAAAAGTGACTTTGGAATGACTTCGTTTAAGTTGTAGTTACACCTCCATACCAGAAGGTGGCGAATTACTCCATGAGACACAATGGCGAGGTAACAGGCCTCCCTCTCTGATATGGGGGAAGTGAGGCATTGAGAAAGTTCACCTGTCTGTCATCATTTCTCTGTGTTTTACTGGTAAGTACGGGTAATAAAAAACATACAAGTGGGTGTAAATAACTTATAAGAAACGCAGCTAACTGTGTGCATGTAAGCCCTGTTTTTTGTGACGTTTTGAATGACGTAAAAAGAGAGAGAGTTAAGTCAGGGCTATGCAGGCGCCCTTTTGATTTAGATATTGAACCAGGCATCTGTACTCTAAGGCTAAGCTGTGGTGTATGTTAAAACGGTCCAGCTGTGCATATTAAAATTGTGTCTTGGTTAAAAGCAGAATAAGTAGGTAAAAGTTATTACAAATATGTAATTCGTAAATTGTGAATTGTGTCATGTGAAAGAGTAATTGCATAGATATTGGTGATTTAAAAGTCATTGTACATGAAGGGACTGTACAATTTGAAAATAAATGTGATTCTATTAATAAATATAGCAGATATAGCAGCTGGTGAGAAACTTCACCAGCTGTCTCATAATTTTTCAAGTTTTTTTTTTTTTTACAGGAACATTTAATCTGTCTAACAGGCTCAGTGTCTGGGTCTTGTACCCTTCATCAGCAGTGGCACACCTAAACTTCAAAAAGGCCTGGAACGAAACTTTGAACGCCACCAAACTGTGTGAGTGTGTTGACGTTGAAAAGAATGATTTATTTATTTATTTTTTTCAAATGCATGGAATTCTAGTAATTATGAAATTCAAATGTTGGTTGAAAAAGTAAAAAAAAAAAAAAAAAGTTTGAGTTTGTTTTGTAACCCCTTAACTGTCACCGTCAAAATGCTTGCATGTTACCAAATGGCTCCATGATGACACCGGTGCCCTCATTACAGTCAAGGGGTTCATTATTTTAAAATACTGTTTCTGCAACAGGGTTGTCTGGGATTATTTTTTGTTAAATCAATAATATGTATATGTGGTGATTGGAAAAGTAAGTGATTGGCTCAAAGGTAAATCTGCGTAGTATCTGGTATCTACTCTTTGTGTAGTAAATCCAAATAGAACCCCCCCAGCCTCATTAAGTTCCTGTCCCAGTTGATAGACACAGCAGTGGGGTGCTGCATTATTTGTGTTTCTGGCAGATTTTGATTTTTATTACAGCAGGAACTTTGTCTTTATAGGGAAACAAAATAGTCATCTCTAAAAAAAAAAAATATATATATCAATTTATACATTTTCTTTTTAATTTACATTGTATGGACGTCAAACATAAATTACACACTTCTCAACAATCATTTAAAACCACTTTATTGGCATTAAATCAGTTAGACCTTACAATTGCTGACTGGCTTTTTAAAATTTCCACTGGTATTTTGACTATTTATCCTTGGTGATGATCTCCATGTTTGAGGTCGGGAGACTTCCTTACCATCACCCTAATCTTTAGCTTCCTCCACAGACTTTCTATCACATTCAGGTTGCTCTGCTGCCTGGTCCACTTTAAAATATTAACATCACTTCCTGTGATAACAAACGTGTTGATATAATGAAATTACTTCAGACCTCTAAGGAAATAACACTTTTGGGCTTAATTGTATATCCCTTTTGGCCTTGGGAATGCTGTTCAGTTCTTCAGAATGAGCTGATGAGTGTTGTTAGGGAGAGTCTGGATCTCCCTCCCTCTTGTTACCCCCACAACCCAAATGGTTGCAGGTGTAGGCGTCTGAAATCGCTTAGATACAGAATGTGATTTAGAGCAGTGGGTGTTTATGAATTAGCAGGCCCTTCCAGAATGAGCAATCCGAGAACTGATAGTTGAAGTTGCCTAATATTTGCTTTTGAGTCGCATTAATCCTCCGGTCTAATTAACGAGGCGAGTTCCGATGATTAATTTCTGTGAGTTTGGCAAGACCTTAAAAAAAAAAAACCATTTGTTTGATTGAAAGGATGAATTTCCGGGCCACCCTTCAATCTGAGTGCAGAAAAAAAAAGAATCTCAAATATCATTTCTTTACAGACATGATTGGTATTTTAACTCGCATTTCTCTTTCATGCCTATACGAACGTTCACACCACGTATCAGCCTTGTATTCTCAAGCATGAAATTACATCCCGGCCTCTCGTCTGTAGGATGCTTCGACAATGATTGGTAATTTTTGGGGTTTACTCAGCGAAAGCTCAAAATGGCTGCGAAGATCAGTAATTTAATTTTTAACAACAAACCATTTCCAGGATTAAATGATTGTGTTCATACATGAACCAGGGGAAAGGAGAGTGTAAATCACTGCAGGCAGTGTTCACAGGTGGTGTAATTGAATTCTTAAGGGAGGTGGGAAAGAAGGGTTACGCTGGCCTTCTGCCAGCCTACCAAATAAATCCTGCCCATGCCAAATGAGTGTTTTCTAAATTGTTTACAGAGTGCTAAGCTCTCTAATAATGGTTCTCATAGATAACTGAGAACCTTCTGAAATAGAGGTTTGTCTGCGACTGAAGTATAACATCTTCAGCGTATTTCTCTTTCTCCCCTAGTTTAGTTCATTTCATTTAGTTAATGACTGACATTTTTAAATGTCTTTTTAAAATAGGCCATATTGACTGTCTTTGAGAGGGGAGTTGGGACACCAGTTGTGGTCTGAGGCTGGCCAGGGGACCAGAGAGTCATAGAGGACACACTAACCTTTTAAAATAATTATATAAAGTCATTTATTCTCTTCTCAACATTTGTATAGTTGAGTTTTATGCTTTAAGAACATTGAAAAGGGTAGTATTGTGTAAAGCTGACTTTTTTGAGCTTTACATTATGTTATAATGTTATTCCCTCATTAAAAGTTATCTGGAGTGTTGCTTCGATTCTTTAATTCAAGTTTGAGAAATCCTTGAATATCCCCCCATCCTCACACAACTTCTCCTCAGAGTTGCAGTTTTCAAGCTGAGGTTTTGCATTACAGAGCAGCCTGCCTCTGAAGGAGCTCCACGCAGCTCCTTCAGACTAGCCAGAAGCAATTGGCAAACACCTGGTGGAGCCGCATATCTGTTGAGCTCATTATATGAGCCACTTTTCAGTGCAACACTGGTGAAAATATTTTGAAACGGTTGATAGTGGAGCCATGTTGTGATGACTTTCTGAAGGTGGAGTTTTAGCAAAAACAGACGTTTCTTTAAGAGACATAAATGACCAAGTTAAATTTCTTTTTATGTCCTGTTCGATATTTGCATCATTTTTGTTACTGCTGAAGATCACACTTACTTGATAATGCTATAAACTGATACAATGTGGCTGGAAAACACATAATACTGACCCTTTAATGATTGTGAGTTGAGACTTGGGTTGATGTTTACCTTCCAGCAATCAGGTGTACAACTGAACGGTTTTGATAAAGTCATATTTCATTTAATTTTCTTTACTTAAACAGGTTAAATTGCAATTAAGATCAAGATTTGATTTGTGAGGCCGACTTGGGCAGAAAATCTGCAGCACACATAAGAGCTACACTGTTCAGAGACATTTTTAAAGACAACTAGATCAATAAAATTCTCAGAAAAAACTTTTTATTTTTGCATGCATTATTAGCTTTTCTTTGCCTGTGCACGCATATTGTTGGTCTTCCCATATATGTTATTACCAGAATATAACTCAGTAGTCGCCTGAATTTTTTTTCAACTGTCACAAATAAAATTTTTACTTAACATTTACTTTAGAGAAATCAGATCTCTAGCCACATGGAGTTTGAAAAAGACAAGCTTTTTTGTCTTTAATGCACTCGTGACTCAAACAAAAACCATAATTCAAAAACTTTTACACTTTGAAGGAACCAAAACGGCTGCAGGGAGCTGAAACCCTGGTCTGCTTCGGTGAGTCACAGGCATCCGAGCCTCCAGCTTTAGACCTCATGTCATTCCCATTTAATATTTTCATTACACTGATTACACACAGAAGCCTTTCTAAAACCCGTGTCATTGTTGTTGCAGATTTAACTCTCTGCCCTCAGGAAATTAACTGGGGTGACGTTGACCTTTGGTGTGATAAAGATAAATCCCTCAATTTGGGAGGTAGTTGTTTCTTGGGGACACTGCCATCCTAAAATAGAATAAACTGTTTTATCATGCTTCAGTTGGGCTTGAACAGTTTAAAAAAAAAGTGTTGCAATTAGTGCTCTGCGGTGCACACATCTGCCACCTTCTCCTCTTTTGCTCATTCTGCATTTTCCTCCATTACAAGCTACTGCTCATATTCACAGCATGCCCTCAGCTGGAAGATCAAACTGAGATCTGCTCTTGATCCAGTCAAATTAGTAAGAACGCTCTTAGAAGTTTTAAAATCCTTCATCATGTTCCGCGTTATCGCCATGTTCAGTTTCAGGTGAAAGTGTAATCACTGATCAATCATCAGCATCTTTTTTTGCCCATGGGTTTTCTTTGCTAATTTAGCAAAATTTGATCCAACTTAAAACGTAGTAAAAAAAGAACCCCAGTATATTAGCAGATATAAAAGATTGGCATAACAAACATAGATATGTTAATTATTTTTACACGAACCGCAACAACAATAATGTACCTAAACAAAACGCTCAAGCATAAAATAACTAAAGATATTAACATACAATGTCTTGATGTTATATTCTCTTTTTCTTTTTGAAATTATGTAGCAGCAACATTCATCAGTGTTTGGGGTTTTTATGATAGCCCAACACAAAGTAATACTTAAAGGGGAAGTATGTAAAATCAACATTGTTGAACTTTGTATAATTTTGTGATATTCCATCATCAAAAACATACCTTGAGTGTTGCTTTGATTCATTCATGTATGTTTGTAAAGCCCTTCAATCTTCCATGGCAACCATTGTAGGGTACCTGAAAGCTTGCTCTCCCAAAACTCCGCCTATTTCCACAAAGCTCCTACTTGGAGCTGCAGCTTCCAGGAGTTTTCAGCTCCTTAGACTAGTGGCAGCAGCAATTATAAAACACTTGGTGGACCCACACATCTTCTGAACTCATCGTACAAAATACTTCTCAGGTCCAATGGACCCAAGAACGTTGTTTAAAGGCTTAATGGAAGAACGTTGTGTTGATGACTTCCTGAAGGCGGAGTGTCGGAAAGAGCAAAGCTTCTTAAAGAGACAGCGGCCCAATTCCACGGCATGAACTTTCGAAGCCAAATTTTTTTCTTTAGTTACATTTGATATATATAGCATTTTTCTAACAGCTGAAAGTAGCTTAGTTACTTGATTATACTATATAAAACAGACAATGTGTTTGGAAGGTACATTGTCCCGCCCCTTTAACAATTTTTTTCTTGGCTTTTATGCAAGATACTAAGAAAAGCAACGAAATTATTACTTCGCATCAACCTTGAGCTATTTAGCAGAGTATCCAAGCTAAAAACTGGTGCATCCCGCAAAAGAAGAGCTATAATCTGAGTTACAGATTCTATAAAAAAAAACCAGAGAAGAAGCATAACTTTTCTTAACCTAACAATTTTGCATAATTGAAAAAAAAATTAAGGGTCATGAATGCTTTTGCAAGATACTGCCTTAGTGGGAGCATTTTCTATTATATAATGTTTCTCTCTTCAGCATTAAAAGCTGGAAATACCCCACTGTTAAGAGTCTTGTTGCATAAATGTCATTTTATATGTTGAGGTCTTTCGGTTTGATTACAATTTCTTCTAAACAGCAGGAAGCCACCTACCACATAATTTGACCTACAGGGTTTTTGTCCCAATACAAGGCCTTTTTTTCTCTCCAGTGCAGTCAAAACAAAGTTTAAAGATGTAATTACAGCACTCGCTGAAGAAAAAATAAAAACAACATTTTTTCACCAGACAACAAAGCTTTGTTCCGCTGGATGTTAATAGACTTTAAGTAATTTCATGGGAAGGGATAGAAGGGCCCTTGGCTTTTGCATTCACAGAAAAATATTAAACACTTGGGGCTTATTATTTAAATTATATTGCTATTTAATCACCAAGAATGTTTTTTTTCCCCTTCGTCTGCAAACATTGTGGGAAAAACAGCAATTGTCAGTGCATCTATATAAATGTTTGATTATTGTTTAACTCAGGGCAACTGTTATGTTTCTTTTTTAACTAAGATTAGTTCATTAATTTCGCCTTGAATAAATAATTACATTTTTATTCATTGTATAAAAAGTAGCTGAAAGATTATCCTTAATAACCTTGATGTTTTTAAATGTGTGGGTTTCCATATTATTCCCTATATATTGGATTAGATGTCTACTACTTAATATTCCGTGTTGGATCCTGCTTTATTTTAGTAATTCAATTACCAAACTAGATATAATGCATAATTTTCATATCTTGGCCTGAAATATTGATCCCAGCCAGGCTGTGCTGATTTTTCACTTCCAGGTGATACAAACTCTGCTGTACAATTAATGTTTGCCGTCAGGTTTCTCATTTACAACATCACCTTTTCAACCTGCTAAGAAAGCCAAAGGAAGAGCGATTCTTTTTTTTGTGTGTGTGCCAGCATCTGCAGGCCTCGATAAGCCAAGTCGTGCTGGTGTTGGTGAATCAAGACCCTTGACTATCTCTACAAGTCGTTTTTGCAGAGGCTCACCCTCTCCCAGAGATGCAGGTCTGGATAAACTCAGATAACCTAAAAGGATGAGGGGAAGATAGAGAATGTGCTATGATATACACATAATGCAGGTCAGCGCACAGACCTCCCCCTTTCATGCAGCCGCTTTGAATGCGGGCCGTAAAAAATGCCAAGCTGCGACTCTGGGCTGCAGCTGCAACATGCCCTCCAGCAGGTGTGATGTCATGTTGGTGTAATGCAGGATTTCCAGAGACCCCAGCTTGTGGACAACACGACTCACGCTGGTGTGGGGAGGCCTTGCACAAACAGCTTGAAGCCAAAATATGAATAATCAGTGCCTGTCCCCCTTATGGGCAGCATGAAAACTCTACAGGTATAAAATGAATGTAGCATTCAGCATTTAGTCACAGCCAAGCAGCTTAACGCTACTTTTCTCACTGTCAGGAATTGTCATTGAAGATCATAAAGTGCAGCAGTGAATGTTATGGGACTTTGTGTGTTTGTCTAAAACAGAGTAGAGTATAATTATGAATTGAAAGAGAAATAATACATGGCTTACAAATAAAAATTAGAAGAGATTAGCATTTTTTCTTTAAAGCTGTTAATCATTTGAGGAATATCTCTACAGAGATTTAATCAGTATAATTAACATGTTTGTTTTTTTTCACATTCATATTTCCAAATGACTTCAGACCAGCCCTGTTTAGTCCACTTTATTTGAACTCTAGTTTGTTTGCCTAGAAAGTCCAGTTTGATTTGGAAGTGTGAATACGTAATTGAACTCTGATGCAGACCAAAATGACAAAATCTGGTACGCGGAGACTGCTCTAGAATCAGGAAGCGTACCATAATGCAGGGTATTCTGGGGGTAAATACAACCAAAATAGATGCCTGAGACGGGCGCTAGCAGGAGAAATGCTTCCTGGTCTTTTGCCAAAGACAAAAGAGAAATCCTACTACCACTAAAATTCAATGCTACTCCATTTTTGTTTACATATTGTGAAGAAGGAAGTTGCACTAATGTTGTCTTCAGAGGTTTTTGTCGTTTTCTTCAGTGGTTCTTGGTGCAGCGTTACCGCAGGTGAGGGGGGAAACAGGTTTGTTAGAGGGTTTGGTTTGTTTGACACCATTGTTTAAACTAAATGCCTCTATTGTAGCTCTTGCTCTATGTTTAGGGTCGTTGTCCTACGTAAAAGTGAACTTTTCAGTCAAAAGTGTAACATTTTGTGGCTTTCAAAGCACCTCCTTGTATCCGGCTTCCTTCATTTTTCACCAGTTTGCTTTCACCAATTTCACCCACTTTTCTTCAATCTAGGGACCTTTGAGGGAAAGGAAGTGTACTCACTCCACCATTTTCTGTTACCATTAGCAGCCACATCCATCTGGCACATTTCAATTCATACAGACAAAAAAAAACATACATACACATGTTAGAAAAAGGTGCTTGGCGGTCAGCAGGACTCAAAAGGTGTCTCTTATGATTGCATCATAAAATGACACCAAGATAAAAATTTTGAGGAATTGGCTCTTCATCAGATTTACATTAAACCATCCTTTTTTCTGTTTAGGACAAATGGCAGGTGTGTACTCTAATTTTAAATATACCATATGTTATTGTCTTCCAGTTTTAGAAAGTCTTGACTTCCAGGCTCTTTCTGTTTCAGAAGTGTACCTTTCAATGTTTTCTATCTGCTTTGAAAAACAATTGAAAGGCCAATTGGGATTTATTTATGTTCAAACTTTTAAGTTTTTTTTTTTTTTTGGTGTTCTCACTATGAAATATGATGAAATCTGCTCTTTCAAGTGTGACTCCGATATTCAGGCACTTGTCGTTTGATCTGCTCTACAAAAAGTGACTCTAAAGTTGCAATGGTTGGCCTCAATTTCTAAATGATACAAGGGCTGCAGCTATTTTAGTAATCGATTATTTTGACAATTAATTGATTAATTGGATAATAAAAAGAATTGCCATATTCTGCAGATTTTTCATTTCACCTCTTAATGTTAATGTTTTCTGCAATAACATTAACATTGCTGCTAAATTAGTTTTAATTTAGTTTAAATCTTTCTACAAATTGTTCAACAACACACAATACATTAGACTAAAATGTTTTATTCTAAGATTTTTAATTGATACAGTATCATACTACTGCTATGTAGACGTAGAAATATTATTTTGAGTGTGGTCAAAATAAAATTTAAGCTCACTTTCTTTGCATTTTATTACTATAATATATAATTTATCTGATACAAACCAGAGGAATAAAGATCTCGCTATGTGTGAGAGGGGAAAAAACCCAGCACTGCACTGCCTATTTCTTATCCCGTGGCCTGCAGCCAAAATCTGACATCTGAACAGATTGAGCAGCAGGTTGAGCTGCTTATGAGATTTCTATACGAGTTCTGAGAAACACCTTGGGTCAAATTTTGGGCATTCTTTCTGAATTCAAGGCACCTGATCTGTAATACTTTTTGCTTTTGTTTGCCTGTTTGATTCTCGTTATATTTAAAGCATATTTTTACCTTATTGTCTTGGATTATTGCTGTCTCTGTGAATAACTATGCACTTGAGGCACTTACTATGAATAGTTTAAAGTAGCCATGTTTTTTTTCTTTGTTTGGTGAAGCAGCATGACATGATATAATCCTGAGGCCATGGATGTTTGCTAAGGATAATTTTCAGTCGATTTGAGTCATCTTGTTCAGTTTTGAGATAAAAAATATACATTTAAGAAAATAACCAGGATGCTACTTTGGATGTAAAGTTAAATACTACTTTAAATCATCAAACACTCCAAAGAAAAAGTGTGGTGGGCTTTTGATTCTCTGCCTGTCTTCATTGACATTCTATCCATCTTTCTTCTCCATGCTGAAGAAAACTGAATATGATGCTGCCACTAGAGGTGGGCAGATTGATCCAAAAACATCAATAATATCAATGCCAAGTTGGTATCAGTATTGGGTCAATGCCGATATGATATGATCAATACTCTAGTTACAGATTCCCTCTTGAAAATCGGTTTTATTTTTTTTTTAGATTTCTCAAATCTACCTCAAAATATTGTTTTAATTTGCTCTCAAATTATAATTTTTTGCACGTTATTTAGGAGAAATAAATGTTTGATGTATAAAAATGTAAAAAGGTATTTTTTATCAGTATTGGTATTGTTGATACCACTACTGTTAAAATGATAGATACAGCAATCATAACCTCACCGCTCTTGAAAACACAAAGTGTGATTTGTATCAGACTACTTGCATTTAGTCATTTCTGATGCACTCAACAAACATGAAAAAAAGCAACAATAATCATCCCGACTAATTTAAATTTATCAGATAAATCAAAATCCTTATCCTAAGAAATTTACCACGAAAAATGAAACGATAAATTTAATAAGCGTCCATGGCAGCAGTGAAAGTGAACAAAGCCATTCAGTCCGTGTTGGATATGCTTCCAAATATTCAATGAACTAACAGCCGTCTTATTCAGCTTGGTTCTTCTCTCTTCGCAATCGAGCTGTTTTTTTTTGTTGTTTTTTTTTGTTTTTTTTTTAAACAAAGCAGACAATTTTCAGTGAGCTTCATAGCTTCAAATTGGCCCTTTATATACGTCGAGGTCAAACATAGCAACTGGGTAAAGTTTAAGACGCCAACAGAGTCTCCGCCTCCAGGAAGCAATCGTTTCTCAATAACCTGGACTCCACACCATCTGTAAGCGAATACAGAAGCGAAGCGTAGAACAATGTGCAGGTTTTTACTAGGCCAGGGTACAATATTAAGAACTACTGATATTAGGGTTAATGTTTCGTCAGTGTTTGCATCTACTTTGCTTTAAAAAAAAAATGCATAAAGGATCATCACCTCATTTTCTCTTAAAATACAGAACACAAGTTGCTTTTAACACCAAAATGCTTTGACCTCTCACATCCAAGTCACAGGAATAGCAATGTTTAACTTTGAAGTTGACTTGCATCAGAACTACATTCTGAAAATCGGAAGATATCGTTAGATGTAAGAGGCCTTAAGTAAACTGACGACCTGTTGTTTTTTTTTTCTTCATTTGTTCTGCTGACTCCATCTCTACAGACACTCACATATTTCTTCTGTAGTGAACCAAGGGTCTTTTCTCTTCCCTATAGCATGCCCCTCTCTTATATTAAACGTAAAATTTAATCTTCTGTAATGATTCGAGTTTAGAATGTCTGAACTGCTTGTATACTCTTCACATTTAAAGACTTTCCCCCCTTCTCCCTGGCTAGAATTATTGATTTAATTTCCATTAGATTTTCTGACAGCAACCTCAAAGTTATTCATATGAAGTGCATTTAAATTGGAAAGTGCTCCCTCCACTCCACTTTTGTCCCTATGGAAACCCTTGGCTTTAAGTAATATCTTGCTGATGATTATGTTCGGTGTTTGATCATATTTGGATGTTCAAAATGCAAATGTAACAGAGATCTTTCTGTGTTTCTGTTTTAAATCGGTAGGGTTGATTCAGCAAATAAATTTGAATTGCTTGGTTAATTTAACATCTCTGTTCTAGATGTTGCTTCTATGCAATTTTTCTTTGTTGAATATCATTAAAAACCCCAGCTGCTGCTCTTTTTCAGTCGAATTGATAAAAAACTTCAATCTAAGCCTCCTTCGGCTCTTTTGTGTGCTCAGCATTAGGTGCTATGGTGACCTAGCCACCTTCAGAGAGCTGTCTTTATGGCATTAAAAATCTAAATTTAGACTCATCATACCTTGCTAAGCCTCTAATCTCTCATCACAGAGTGCCCCTCCATGTTCCTTGTTACCGTGCTCTCCTTTGCATCTTAAAGGCTGCTTACAAAAGCCTCACGTACTCTGCGCACATCACAGCTGTGGCTCTTGAGTGTTTTAAGTTCACAAGGTCTGAAAATGTTTTTTAAAGTATAAACTAAGCACACATTGATTTTGCCTAGCCGCAGGGTGAAACTGTTATGAAAAAGGGGAAAAATAAAGGATCTACCTGCAGGACTGTAGCCCTGGCACTCATCGACTCATCGACACCTCTTACAAATGGGCATGAAATGTAAATGCATCGCTTATTGCGGCACAAGAAAGTCATGCTGAGAATTTCCAGAAACAATTGATTTTAATAAAACCACTTTTACATGATTTATTTCTGGGGACTGAGATGGTGGAGGAGGAAAGTTTGATTTTGTGTCTGCTGAATCAGTTCTGTGGTGGGTTATATGTGTTGGATCTTTATTCTGCTGAAACATTCAGAGATGAATTATTTTCCCACAGAGGCCACCAGAGTTTGAGCTCCTGATGGGATGATTTCTAACTTGACTCTCAGTAACCGTTAAAGAAAAACTGACTTGCACTCTCACAGATCCTCCCCAAAGCTCAATACATGAGATCCCTTAAGGGTTTAGTAATTTTATCCTGTTGTTTTTGGTAGGACAAAATGTATTTTTGGCTTACTGAAATCATCTAACTGTTTTATCTCCCCTTAGATTCTCCTCACTGTGTGTTTGTGTAAAGATCCAGGTCTGCTTGTCGTTTTAAACTACTAAATTGTTGTCTTGAGTTTTGATTTAGAACGTAGGCCTGTCACAATAATCAAATCAGTTAGTGGCATAAATTAAAACAAACTCAATTGATTGTTTTTTCTTTTCTCTCGGTTTCTGCTAAAAACTAGATGACAGAAGTTTTCAGTCTGCTGCTTTGGTCTCAACTAGCAACTTTTGGTAACACTTTATTTGAAAGGGGGTGAATAAGACTCATAAAAATGACATAGCACATGTAATGAACATCAATAAGCCTTCATGAACATTTATGACTGTTGTCATAAAGCATCATTCGGTAAATTATGACACTTTTAATACAAAGTTGACATTATTCAAAATGTCTTTGTTATCATTACTGTTTAAACTTTACCTTTAATAACATAAAGTTATCTAATTTTTAAAGTGCAATCAGTAATACTTTTATTATAACAAATTTATATCGGTAATGATTTCTTGGTTAATGTCAAGTTGTCATAACAAAGACATTTTAAATAATGTCAACTTTGTATTAAAAGTGTCATAATTTACCAAATGACGCTTTATGACAACAGTCATAAATATTCATGAAGGCTTGTTGATGTTCATGACATGTGTTATGTCATGTTTATGACAGTGTCATGTCAGTCTTATTCACCCCTTTTCAAATAAAGTGTTACCCAACTTTCTTTGGTTTACATGGGCTTCATAATTCACTTGCTGTTTCTGTTTTTATTTATTTTGCGTATTTTAAAAAATGTCTTCCAGGTCCAGTGTTAAACGTTCATTAGGATTTGAAACTTATTCATCTTTGACAATGTGTTCTTGCATTATTATACCATTCCCCTCATTTTACTTCAACATATACTATTACTTTGTTTACCGCAATAACGTTTGGGACAATTTATCGTCCAGCAAAATTTATTGTGAGACGTATAAGCACAGTTAAAGTGATCGGATAAGTGAAGATTAAATCATAATTGAATATGTTCTCTTGTCTTTTCCACTTTTGGACTAAGATGAATGAAGTCATGGATTATGTTTTAAAAGCTGAAAGACTGATCAGCATTAAAAAGTCTAGGGATTTCTTCACAGCGGTTTTTATGAATGCCAGTAATTGTGGCATCCATTTTGCATTAAGAAATTATTTTAACATCACCACCTTACTTCTTGCCTTGGATAGAAGGCAAGAAAATCTGGTAGTCAATGTGGGAAATCTTGAAGAAAAGACTATAAATGAGGTTCAGGAAAAGCCAAATCCTAATAAGAGCCCAGTACAGACCCTATTTTTATTTATCTATTTTTTTGAGCAGGAACTTTTCCCTTACACATCTTTACTGTCTATGAATTCATGTGGGGAAACTGGATATTTGGGCGTTGTATATTTGCTCAATGTTCTCTCCTCACCATTTAACAGACTGTTGAAGCTTTATTTTATAACGTTTATCTTTATTTCACCATGCCTTTCTCTGTTCATTTAGAGACGGTTTGCTTTTATTTTTAATTCACTGTTTTGTAACTTCCAAATGGTTATGTAATGTTCAGCTTCCAAGAATTGTATTTATTTATTTATTTTTTTTTATCTCATGCCGGCCAGCGCCTGCAAAACAGTTTTAAGATTTCTCATAAATGGCCAGTTTAACAGGCAACAGAAAGTGCTGAGGATGCACTTTCTCTAGCAGAGCAAAGCTGGACAATAAACTGTCGAACCGCATTCATGTTCAGAGATGTAGGTGTGTGCAAAATAGGAAGCAACATCAAAATAACTTGCACTGTATTTTGTTGTCAGCTTGGGGCTTAACATCTCCAATGTGAATTCACATTGGAGATGTCAAACATGATAATAAAACTCCAGAGGAAGTTTTATTATCTGTAAGTTTATTAGCTTTCTTCCCCGAAACATCAAAAAATGTTTTACATTGTTTTCCAAAAAAAAAAAAAGAGCCGCTTTTGTAGTCGCACCGTCTTCCCTGTGTCGCTTTTTATCAGATGTAACATCAAAGTACCTTTCCTCCCTACTATAACTGAGTGAACGTCGTGTCTGTTGGTGAGCATTTTTCAAAAAATAAAAAAATTGGAAATCATCAAAGCAAACCGGGAGATCGTTGTGTCTGAAAGGATTTCAGGTACCAACGCTGCTCTGTCTGCCCTCATTACTGTTTGGTGCATTACCTCTGAGTTTGGTGGTTCAAAGCAACGTACCTGATGTCCACTGAAACTCTTTGTAGCCATATAGTCTGGTAAAATCTTAGCTTTTTTATCATTTCTGCCAATAGAAAGTCATATAAACTCTTGAAGACTAACAGACCGATTGTAAATGGTCAAAAATGACTGCATTTAACCTGGATTATTTGCTAAACGGTTATTGTGTGAATGTTTGTTCGCTCTTCTTTTCTTACAACAAGGTATGAAGTTTGTCACAGTAATCCTGCGTGATTTCCCGATGGAATAACTCAGCTGGCTTGATGCACTTACAGCCGCACTGCAAATCTCAAGGATAAAAAGGAGAAAACTGAAGTCCTGTTTGTTGCTGATAGAGCTGAGTGTTGCGTGCATCATCACAAAGCCTTTGTAACATTGTTTTGGTGCCTTAAAAGCCTCGTTTCAAAAGCAAACTTCATTATAGTTTAGAGGGAGAAAAATTAAAACTCTTCAACACACAAAACACAAATGCATCTCAATTAACTTTTTCTTTGTTTTCAAAAGCAGGCAAGTACTTTTTAAACAAACTTTTCTTGTACAAAAAAAATGCCTCTCTTAAGCAGAAATATCCACTCATCTGTCTTCTATACCTATCTGTCCTTGCAGAGCTGGTGTCCATCTCCACCGGTCATTGAGTGAGAGGCAGGGTGACCCTTGTGTGGTTCTCCAGTCTATCCAAAGATACAACTATGGACAGTAAAACTTGGTCTGGGCCTACAGAATAGCAATTTATTTGAACAGTAAACAGATTTTCTTTAATAAATGTACCTTTCAAATGTTGAATGAAGGTGTAACCACTTGTTAGTAAAATAGAAATAAGGATTGAATGAGCACTTCTACTTTTCCTGAGCAGCTAACAAAGGAAAAATCTGAGGTACATTGAAGTATGGAGGTGAAAGGGAATAGATTTCTGATTACCCCCCAAAAAGAGTCTCTGTGTTGTGTTGTTTAAAATAATACAAGCCCTTTATAATATAGTTATTTTAATTACCCTTAATGTATTTCACTACTGAACTAAATCCTGCAAATATGAATACTAAACTTGCAGAAGGTTTTTCTAATGATCAAGCAACACAAATACTATTAAATAAGGTGTTAACCTTAGCTTAGAATAAATTGCTATAGTTTATGGGTATACCAACATGGCCATAATGTGTTTTGACAGGCATGAAGACGCAATAATGGTGTTTGAGTTCAGTACCATGTCATTATTGCCTTGGGGGAATTGTTGCGCACAAGGTGTTAACCAAACTGATATTTTATATTATCCTCCATACCAGTTGAACAAACCTGGGTGTTTTCTGAATAAACTAATGGAAGTACATGTTTACCTCAGTGAAATGATAGCTGTTACTCAGCTACGCCTTTTTTTTCTTTCTTGGCCTATTTAAGAAAATTGAATGCCACACCGCAGCTTTCCACTAACATAATCGTGTTTGATTGGGAAATTGCTTTATAAACATGTAAATACATGCAGATTTTGTGAAGGGCTGCTGTTAAACTTATGATTTTCCTTGCACAGATATTCTCTGCAGGAATGAACTGTGACCTTACCAATTAAGTGGGTGAATCAGAAGACCTCTGTAATAGATGTTGTTGTGGATCTGATGAAATCAGAGATGCGAGGGAGAGGAGGAGGAGTAGAACAAGGTTCTTTGATCTCCATCTACTTGAATGAGCGCTGGCATAAATTGCCGCCTCAACTATCAGCAGTGAAAATCAAATGAGATCTACAAAGCTTATGCCTATAGCCTGGCTTATGCACTCTTAAAAAATTGCAGGAACTAGCAAGATATCATCAACATCAGTGGAGTGGGTTGGTGCAAATCTGGAAAACTGAGTGATTGCAGAAATATGATGTTTATGTTCTTTCTGATTCAAGTGCACCGTTACAGTAATAAAATGTCTTTAATTTACATCAAAACTGGGACTGCAACAATTCTGTAATGCATTGAGTTGTCTTAATAGACAACAGTAAAATACATTAAGTGATGAACAAATATTTCACATTGAGTAAAATGTAATGGAGCTCACCAAACTTTGATCTTAACTGGATTGATTATGCTTTAATCTGTTCTAAACAATTAACCAAGTCTTGCATAAAACTTGTTTTAAAGCATAAAACAAGTCTAATGAAGTCTATATTTTTATTTTTTACAATTTCCAAAACCCTCACATGACCAAATAAAAATCAGTATTGTTATGTGTAGTCCATATTATAATCTAAAAGAACAGCGAAAAAGATATTCACCACAACAATATGCTATTTGCCTACATCAGTCAAAGATTTTTTGCAATTTTCAGATACAGAGACAGAACTACACTAAATAAATCAAAATTTTCAAGTTTGTTCTAACCAAAATAGCTACAGAACCATCTCCGAGATGCAGCTGGTAGCTTTTATAAAAATGTTTTTATTTTAAATATACATTTCTTAAAACTGTCACTATCTTGTGACAGTATAACCTGAGACTCTTGGCACCAAACTTGAGCGTGTGGCTAAAATCGGACTCCATCCAATCTTGATTAGCCCTAACCATAACAGTTAACAGTATTTTTGTACTGTAGCAATCTTTTTACAAAGGTAAATCAAATCAAAGTATCAACTAAAAGTGACATTTTTAAAGTAATTCCATTTGAAAAAAAAAAAAAGACAAATGTATTGATTCACTGAACTATGGCGAACATTTGTTATTGTTGGTGTTGATAGTTTTTAGAGGTGTGCCGATCGATCAACCACCAATCATTATCGGCTGATTTCCCTCAAAAAGGGTATGATCGGTGATCGCCAATCACTGTCTCGTGTTGCCAATCACACAAACTGATCACCTGTATCTCACTTCGCAGCCTGCTTATCCCCTCTGTCCTTCACACTGCAAACCACTCAGCAACAAATGCTAAGCAATGTGGTGAGGAGCGTTTAACGCTCAGAGTGAACGGGGAAGTTTGCGTGTTGCGACAGAGAATTACCTCAGGGGTGAAGCACGTCAAAATGCACCAACACAACGAAACTAAGACGACATTTAAAAAACAAGCACTTGACTGAGTTTGGCTATATTGAGGCTCAATGCAGGAAAGTATGGCATCCGTAGCGATCAGACAGCAGGTAAAGCAGCGCACAACTACCAACACTCACCCGGATGAATATAACGGTCAGAAAGCTAAACAAATAACCCTAAAAATTATCTAAATAAACGAGCCAGTGGTGTAAGACGTTGGTTCTGCTCTCACTGTTGGCCGCGCCGCGCCGCGCCGCGCCGCACCGCACCGCACCGCACCGCACCATCTTACCTGGGCCAAGGATTAAAAAAAAAAAAAAAGCAAAACTGTTGCTTAATCGCTCAGTCTTTTTTTCTAGATGGAAGAAAATTTAGCATTTGGAAATTCGGATCCCAGATTCTGTAGGAAGTGTGAAGGAGCTTCGATTCCTTGATGAGTGATTTGGGGAACTGTCATCTGCTGATGTTGATTTAATTTGTTTTATCAAGTCTAAAATCTGTGAGCCCATCAACCATGAAATGTTAGACCTCACGCTTCCCTCAGCTGATAACTTTTACGAAGATGCTAATTTCATTTTCTAGAAGCACACTGCCAAAGTATTTAACAGCCATGCTATCACTGTGCAATGCTTGCCAACAAGCTCTCCTAACCTAATCCCTACAGAGGATCAGTGGAGTACAGTGGAGGGGAAGACGAGATAAAACATGACCCAACAATGCAGAGAACTGAAGGCTGCTGTTACAGCAACCTGAGCTTCCTTAAGACCTCAGCAATGCCACAGGCTGACATCGTATGCCACATAGCACTAATGCAATAATTCATGATAGAAGGGGCCTTGGGAAAGTACTGACTGCAAATACTGTTACTACTGTTTTTTTAAATTTTTTATTATGTAACCTTGAAATTTTCTGAGACTCTATTTTTTCACTGTCAGCTATAATCATCACAAAGGAACGAATGCTTGATATGCATCATTCTGTGATGAGTTTAACATAATTTAAACCAATGAAACAATTTTACAAACTAATCCAGACAGGCACCTCTATTTTTTATATATATATATATATATATACACACACGCACACACACACACACACACACACACACACACACACACTCTAAAAAGTGTTTTTGGGCTGTAGTTCATCTTATGGACTTATTTACATTAATTTCGCTTAATTCTTTTGCTTTTGCTATGATAACTTACTTTTTTGTGTTTATTTAACTCAAAACTTACAAATCTTAACCTAAAGGAACTTTTCACTTTGACTTTACTTGAAATAATTAAGTATGATACCACATTTGTATCCCTCGTTTGACACAATGACTCAAGCTAACCAGGGACAGATTCCCTGGTGTGTGACCGTGGCTCTGTGGGTAGAGCAGTTGTCTCATGATCAGAAGGTTGATGGTTCAATTTCAGTTCTCTCCTGCCACATGTCTATGTGACCCCTGGGCACCCAACTGATCTGTGCATTAAATAAATGTGTGAATGTGACTCTAGTGTTAAGCGCTTTCAGTGGCCAAAATGCTATGTAAGTTTATTTACCATTTTTGATGTAAACTAAATGATTTGAGTAAGACTGACTTAAATCTGTTATCTTAAACATACGTAATACATTTGTTAAAAATAAATTAACAAATTGAGTTGGATGATTATAATATATTGAATTGGTTAAACTTAATAAACTAAGTTGGATAAACTTAATTGAACTGCTTGTTATCTACAGAAGCAATTCAATTAAGTTGGTTCAACAATTTTCTTTTTAGAGTGTATAAAGGATGCATGATGTGATTAGATAATACAACGAAACTACATGCTGACTAGTTCAAAAGGTGTAATTGTGCAATGATTTGTTGGGGCCTGAAAAAACTCAATAGGGAGTAGTTCCTCATGTTACATAGAAACTTGCACATAAAGCCTTGAAGAATGGACTGGTAATGAAACTTTATTGAGCCTATGTTATATCGAGAAATTGAGCTGTAAATTGCACAGACCTGTTATATCTCTTTGCCATCCTACATTGTAAAACAAAGCCTAGGAAACTCTTTAAACCTCACAGGGAGAACAAATTTACAGTGCAAACGATTATAGAGAACGCTGTAAATCAGCCAAAATGATCAAATCAACCAGCATTTAAGGTAGACCACCATTTACCTTTGAAATCTGATTGGCCACCCATAATAGGGTTGTACATCATTTTGTTCATGTTGTACTGTACATAGATTAGCGTTTTGTCCACACTCCACGTCAGTAGAGGACAGAAATGCTCCTTTTGTTGTTCTACAACTGACGTTAATTTTTTTTTTTGTTGTTTCAAGTTGTTTTTTTTAAATGGGACATTTTTAAAAACATTTGCATGCAAAAACATGAGATTATAGCCAAGTGCCTAATTTCCATTTCTAGTTCCATTGGCAGATTGAAGTATAGGATGTTTAATAATAATACAATGTAAAAGCAGCCTCAGACTACCACCTAAAATAAAGTTTGTCTCTAATGGTTCAATAACTTTCACTTAGTTGATAAGAAAGTGGAATAGATTTTGCATAACGCCGCTAAAAAAAACATTACCTACAGTTAAGCTATGCTAAGCTAAACAAGTTAATTGTGCAACTACTGCATAGTTTTCGCATGCTAAACAGATCTATGTGTTTTGTTTGCTTAAATACATAGTTTTGTTATTCAGGTATTGGCCGACTGTTTCATTGTGATCTAAGACTGCAGTGCATTTAGATGAAATTGCAAATTTCACCTTCATACAGTTTGTGCCTCTGCTTTGCCCCCCTAAGAAAAAAAAAAGTCTAGACACACCTTGCTGCTTAGCTTCAAGTAACTGTGAAATGCAGAGTGGGGGAAAAAATTATAATTAAAAACATTATTACTGTAGCACAAAAAGATGCATTGCACTTTCAGGAAAGCAATACTAAAGAGTGTGCAATCATAAGGTTATAGAAATAAATAGCATATAAATGCTTAGGAAAGCTCTGAGCCAATTCATAGTTGTACATTTGAACCATAAAGATTCACAGAACATTCTCAACATTTTTTTTTTTACATCTAATGGGTTGTTGTAGTAGTACACACCTTTCACTTGCACATAATCGTTGCTCTCTTGCCCACTTCAACTGCATTTGCAGGATTCTAAGATTTAACAAAAAGGAATTCTTAATTTAGCTATTAGATAATTTCTCTACAAAAAACAACTGTTGTTTTTAGACAATATGGTTGAACGGTTTTCTTTATTGAAAAACATGCCATTAATGTGAACTGAGTCACTAAACTACATAAACTCAATGTCTCTCAGGAAGACCCAGTTTAGTCATTTATTTATTTCCTTGTCACGTCGTTGCTGTAGTTACACCTAAATCCACCAAGTCTCTTCCCGTGTGGGTGTAATTGCAGCCTCCCCTATAGGGGCCTAGTCACTCGAGCAAAACTTCAGTTCTGTAAGATTAATGAACACTCACTATCCACTTTATTAGCCATATCCTTTTAATTACTTAACACAAACAACAAATCAGCCAGTCACATGGCAGTGACTCTTTTCATAATCTTTTTGTGTCAAAGAGAACCCGCTGAAGTATAAACAGAGTATCTGGATGGAGAAGAAAAGGATTTCAGTGGTACTTCCTGAACAACTAGTCTACTAAACAGCAGCCCCTGGTCCTACGTTTTGCTTCGTACAGACGGTGTTAGCCCTCCATCCATACCTCGTTCCTGGAGATGTGGACTCTGTTGAAGTTTAAAATTTTACCCAACTGCTAACATTTGCCGGTGACGTATATAATGGCCAGTGCAACGCTATAAAGTTTGAGTCATTGTGAAGATAGCCAAGCTGAATGAGGCGGCTGTTAAAGTTAATTCAATATTTGGAAGCGTGGCCAACACAGACTGAACAGCTTGGTCCATTTCTTCTCCTGTCATTGTTACACTACAGGAAAACTACAATTCAAAAAGAGCATAAAAAATCTTTGTCCTTGTTCACGACTTCTTCTGTTTGCTCACTGACCCCGTATATATTCTGTCAGGGGAATTCAAATGAATCGGGGGGAAAAAACCCAGACTTGTTGTGAAGTAAGATTTGAATCTAGCGGAACAGTGTAGGAAGGCAATGGCCAGGCTATGAAAACAGTCGTTTGGGCAAAAAGGAAAGACTCATGTTTCAAGATTAAATAAAGGAGCTCAGTGCCATTCCAGCCGCTTAAGAACCGAAAACTAACACAACTGTTTGCACAAGCTAACCAAAACAGGACAACAGATCGGATAAATGTTGCTTCAGGTGCAGCAATCAGAAAGAAGAGACAGAATTTGGCATGAGCATGAAAATAATACATTCTACCTTGTATCAACAATTAAGTTGAAGGGAGTAATTTCTGACTGACTTTCAGCTCTTTGGACAAACTAAACATCACTTGAAATGCCACAGTCTACCCAAGTACAGCTAACGACTGTGTCGATCCCTTTATGGCCGTAGTGTACCCGACTTCCAGCAAATCATCTCTGGTTTAATGAAAGTGACAGTGCGTTCATCGCACTCCCCTGTCCTCCACAGTCGCTAGACCTCAATACATAAAAGCACATATGGGATGCAGTGGCACAGGAGATGTTTCTTATGCAACCACTATATGGACCATATTCTCTTCGAAACATTTCCAACATCTTGTTGAATCTATGCCACGAAGAACAATGGCAGCTCTGAAAGGAAAAGCAGAGGCCCATCCCAGTACCAGCAAGGCATATCTTATAAAGTGGCTGGTGAGTGTATAATGGCAAATGACAGCTAACATGAAATGGGCAGAAACTACATGTGTAACTAGATTAAACTGTCAAACTATCTCCATGAAACATCACCGCACACTTGAAAACTTGCTTGGAGCGAGCACAGCTCGCGGCCACAGACAGCTGTATTATTTTGAGGGCAAAAGATGATTTCTTCACAGTTTTGGCTGCCGAGAGAGCAGTTTTTGTTGCAGTGAAGATACTGTCGAATCAATCTTTGCTATCGCCTCTCCCTTGCGATTAGATCACGAACTGCCTCGCTGAAAATTTGGTTTGGGATTTATTTATGCCGCACATCAAAAATACATATTTTAAACTCTTGAGTCATTATCTTGTGCAGAGAAATGTTTTCACGGATGTTGTGAGCTTGAAAGGAATGTACTTAAAAGGGGAAAAAAAAGTACATTTTAGTTGTTTATCGCAATGCCGTACAGCACAGATTATTAATACTCCTGCAGGCCTGCGTGTCTCCAAACATCTCGTAACAGTCGGCGCACTTCGTTTGCGGTTGAGCAACACTTCGACGGCAAAACGACAAGTGCCTGTTCTTCCGGAAACAGCTTTGCAGTGTCTGGTCCTGCATTGAAATTCCGGTCCTGTAAAAAGACACAAACGTGGAGCGGAAAGATAACAAGCTCACTTCTAATCTTTGCAAATGTGTTTGAGGCAGGTGCTTCCTGTAAAATGGGGACAGCACAGCAAGATCAAAGCAAATTGCTCCATAAATTCAGTCATCTTATTCTGCATTCAGAGAGAAACGACCAAGAAGCTCTTTGCCATTTGGAGAAGTGGTTGGAAAAAAAAAGAAAGAAAAGAAAAACAACAACTACACATGTATACAGAGCTTTAGTTTAAAACTGGAGTAAGTTTCTGGCACTAAGAGGGTCAGATGTTTTGCTACTGCTACTGCAGCAGAGTGTCCATTACAAATGTCCGCATAGATTTAATATTCCGCTAATGTCGAAGAAACACATTTTCACAGTTGTGTTTCCATTACGTAAGAAGCGCAATTAAAACTACTTGTGAATAAATTTGTTCATCCAATAAGTCATTAAAAATTCTCGCTGCGGCATCATCTTCCAACTGCTTCCTGTTGTCGTCTTCCTCATGGTTCAGTGGCAAACCATCGTTGTTGATCATGTGATGCAGTTGCAGTTTTGTGGAATAACCTAATTTTGACAAAAAAGCCCACCTAACCCTAGCGTCATCGTTTTATTGAATAACCTGTTTTTTTTTAATTGGTGTGCTTCTATTAAGTAAATGTATTTTCGAAATATCAAATTGTGCAATTATATGGTAAATGGAAACGCAGCTACTAACTTACAACAACACACAGATGATGGCTGATAGACTGTACTGTAAAGCAGGACACTCAGCCTGAACCACTAATGTCTGCTCTCAAAAAGTGATTTCTTACTTATGGAAAGTCAATGGATAAATATCATGTCAGTGTTCGTAGCTCCAAAACATAGCAAAATAGACGTCCTTTCAAAAGTATTTATCCCCTGTAATGTTTTGTACATTTTGTCACGTTGCAGTCACAAACCTAAACTAAATGTGTTTTATTGGGATTTCACACCAACACATTGTAGTCCTAAATTGAAACAAAATGATATACGGTTTCCAAGTTTACTCACAAGTTTAAGTATAAAACGTCCATTGTGTGTTTTCATTCTGTACCGAGTCAATTAAGGTGTGGACTTTGACTTGGCTCTCTGATTCATTTCATTGTAGCTCTGCCGTTATGTTCAGAGCTCCATCAGTCTCAAGTCTTCAGAAGTGTCTGACAGGCTTTCTTCCCGGATTGCCTCCATCCAGTTCAACTCTGTGAAATAGAAGGAAATGAATACATTGTTTCACAAATAAGTATTTGTAAAAGGCATGCATTTGTCAATCATGAGCTACTTTGTGCTGTTACATAAATTTCATTTTATTAGAAACTTTATGAATCGATGGGGAGCAATATTTTAAAATGTTTTTCAATTGTTTTTTTTTTTTAACCTAACAATATTCAAAACAGATCTGTATAAACAGAAAGCAAATAAAACTTTAAAGGAAAGGGAGATTTTCAAAAGATTTCGATTTGGAACGGTGACGGTGGAAAGTTGCATTTTGATTAAAGGTGTTCATTTATGGAACAATCTTGACAGTGAGATAAAACAATCTAAATCTCTTTAAAAGATAGTTGGAAATCAGTATGATGAAGTAATATGGCATTGATTAAGCTGATGTATTGCTGTAATTTTACTTATTTCAAGATGAAAATACGAATAAGGGACAGATTTATATTTGTATTTTTTTCTGCTCTTTTTTATTCATAATTTCTTTTAGTTGTTGCAGGAACTATTCATATTTATTATAGCGTGAACAAAATAATGAATTGAAACTCTATTTCAGTTCATTAAAATATGTCATTTTAACATGGCAAAATGAGAAAATGTTTCAACGATATGAATACCTTTGCAAGACATCGCATAACTTTTTGACTTTAGTGTTTTTATTTCATGAACTGAACATGCTTTTTTTCCAGTTGCATAAAATTTTTAAGTATCTGCCCTCATTTATCTTTAGTAAAGTCTTTGTGTGCAGCATTTAAAGCTCATAAAAGTGAAGTAATCAAAGTAGAAATAATCCATTTCTTTCTTCTTGTTGAAAGAAAGACCAGTACCAATGATTCCTGCCTTATTTGTTTGTTCATGTGGCTTAACTCAATAATATGACTCCGTATAAAGTTTTTTCCCCCTAAAATCAGATATAAGACAATGGCTTTTATTCAAAACAGTCTGAAATTGTCCCATGGTTACGCAATATTGTGTCTTTCCAACATAGCCACTCTAATGAGAAAAAGATTTGATTTTGAGAAAAATATAAAATAATGTATATATATATAAAAAAAGAATTACTTGCATTGTGAGAAAATGCACACTATGCTGCTTTTCTCCAACAAACAGCATTAAATCAGTCCCTCTTTACATTATCAGATTGTTACGCCCAAATAAGAAATATGATTTCGGTGCTTTGGTTTCTCGGTGTGACACAATGATGGAGAAGCTTTAAAAATTCATATCACACTCTTGCAGAAACGATCTGAAATGTCGGACCGCGTGAAGCCGTCTGTAGTCATTCCCTGCAGAAACAGCGAGAGATGACTTTGGTTAATCAGTTATGTAAAAAGAAACGTTTAATATCTGCAGCTATTTTCCACTGGTGGAGGGATCAACAAAGCCACTGGTTTTTACAGCTCTTGTTGCTGCCATCACCGCTGCTTTACAACTTGTTTACGAAACAGTAAACTGATCTGACAGCACGCCAGAGGTGTCTGTGTTTCTGTTTCTGACTGTGTGAGTGCAGATTGTACTTTTATTTGAGTTGTACTGTGAATGCTAACTGCATCCATTACACCGTTTTCTACCCCTTCACTCATCCATTAACCTTTTCTCTTGCTTTCTTCTTCTCCTCCTTCCAGGAAGGTAGAGAAAATGAAGACTCATGTACTATAACCCAAGTCTTTTCAACCTTCTCTCTCAAACTTTGCCTCCAAACCGCTCAACGTGGAGCTGTCCTGATGTACTCATCTCTACTCCTGTGCATTTCAGCCACTGCCATAAAAAAGCTCAACGTCTTTAACTCTTCTACTTGTCTTTGCTGGAGTCCAGTCTTCAAACGATGCATCATAGCATCTCACTAACTTGGAAACCTGACATTCTTCATCCACTTTGCATTGTCTTCACTTCTCTAGTGTGTAACTATTTATGGTTGACCCCAGGTATTGTAACTCATCATTTATTTCAACATTTTGACTGACTTTGATGAAACATACAAATAGTATCACTACAACAGTTTTTACCCAGATTTTTGTCTTATGTCCTATGTATTTTGATGATAAGGAACCTGTACATAGGTTTTTGCATGATTTTCTCTCATAAATTCGTCTCTTTATTCTCGTGCATTACTTAGTTTTTTCTCTTCAATGTATGATCAAAGCAAGGCGCACCACATTGCTCAGTGGCAGAGCAGGCACAACATCCATGTATATAATTGCTAATAATCATAAAAATTCATATAATTTCTTTTGAAAAATTATTCACTCATTTATGGAGAAGAATTACAGCAAGACGATGCATAAATAGGCCAATCAACGCTGACTCACTTCTCAGTTGGAAATCTGTTCAGTGTTGGAATAATTTTCAATTTAGCAATCATCTAATAAAGGAGAAAGACATGATGTTTCTGAGGGGGGGAAAGTGACCACATTAATTTGATTCTGATGCACTGCAACTTTAACTGCTAACATTTCAGAGGTTTTTAGTTTTTTCTTATCTAACAGGCTTGAACAGTTCTCCTGTTCAAGCCTGTTGGTGGTAATGAAAAGCTTTTAAAAATATTATATGCTCACATCTTGTCCTAACAAAGATCAGCTGTGTACAGCTGACATTTTCTGTCACAAAAGAATATAATGCAGGTAGCATAGTGAATATCACAGTAGGAGAAGAGACAATAAAGAAGAGCAGCATGTCAGGACCTTGGCTTATTTTTGAAGGGTTTTTTGGATTTGTTGTTTTGTTATCCGTATTTTGCCTTAGTAGTTGTTTTGATTAGAGCAACCTTCTTTCTGTTTAGTTTAGATCAGATTTTTTTTTAAATCATAGAGATTTTACTTCAATCATGTTTATTTCTTGTTTAGTTATTCTTTGTTATTTAGATTTAAGTTTTCCAGCTCCCCTGCTAGTGTTTACTCCTCTTTGTTCCCCTGTCATCTCTTTCTCACTCTCCCTCAGCCTGCCTTCTGCTCTCCCTTCACAGCTGCGCCTTCTTTCCTAAGTAGTAATTAAGCTCATCTCCCTGAAGATATTTGAAGGTGAATTTGTGCAGGTGAAATTTTTGTTGCTGAATTTAAAGAAATAATATATAATTTCACAGAATAAAAATTCAGTTTTGTAAATTTAACGTATAGAACAAAGTCTGACTTTTTCTTTTCCATTTAACCTTTTCTGTTTCAGAAATGTCCTTTTATAATGTATTGGTGGGGAATAACAGTAGTTTGGGATTTATTTATGCATTCAAGTATCATTTAAAAAAAAGTGCAGTAAGAGTGGATTTATTTTATCGGTATATTATTAAGATGTATTTTTTAGTGGTAGAATAATGTTTTTGCATCTTTTGGAGTCAGAAATGGTACTTTCCACAATTTTCTTTGGCATCTTCCATTAAAAATTTGCTTTCTAGTCACTTTTACAAAACACTTTTTTTCCTCGACAGCTAATTTAAAAAAAATAAATAAATAACACAGCTTAATTATTAATAAATCCCCCTTAAAACCTTTTATCGTTGACCAATAGCTGCTCTGATGTCCACAAATCAGTGTAACACTATAAAAAGATACCAAGTGGTTTCAGGAGCCTATTATCTCAGTTTGTAATGTAATTAATAAATCTTAGTAAGGAGAACCTGTGGAGGTCAGGCAGCTGAAAATCAGAAAAAATGTTCATTCAAAAACTCCTAGGATTGAAAACTTTGATTACAGAAAAGTCTTTCAAAAGATTTAGTCAAAACTTTTGAATTACAGTTAATTGTATTTGATAAAGCCAAATTATGAATATTAATGCATGAATATTACCTTTATGGGAGAATAATTAGATAAAATCCTTCACTGGCTCTCCATCACAAAAGTGTCAGAAAAGTGAAGATACTAAGAGGCATATTCCTTTGAAAATACAAGAAGTTATAAAAAAGCATGTTTTGTGTGCAGCAGTCCTAATTATGTTTCTGCCAGTGACACAAGTTACACATGAGGAGGAATGGGGGGGAAAAATCTCTGTCATATTACATTTCTGAATTAAATTAAGGAATAAAAAAAAAAAGCCTTACACATCCAGATGTTGTTCCTCAAATCCCACAGTGGACAAACCCAATTCAACAAATCCACGTTTCTCCAGATTTTATCTATAGACCTGAGAAGAGCAATTGACAAACTTTAGCTCAGAAATCCCATGGACCTGGAGAAGATCTACGGTGGAAGCCCTTTGTAATTTGCAACAAAGTTTCAGTCCAAGCAGATTTGCACTGGCATTTTCCTCCAGCCAGTCAAGGTGGATCTTGCTCATTGCCTTCGAACTCAGTCAATGGATGGAAACCTACTCAGTATGATTGCTCAGCTCCATCACTTCCAGACGAAACAAAAAAAAAAGTATGAGCTGCCCCATCAGCAGTTCCTTCTGAGCTATAAAAGCAGGTCAATCCACATTTTTCCTGACTTGCCAGCAAAGGTGATGACGGCACTTCAGGAGGTCTGAAAGAGGCTCAAACAAGGGTCAGCTTTGCTTTCCTGGCTTGGCAGTGGGCCACTTTGACTCACAGAAGATATTCTCTACTCTTAAAGAAGCTACAGCTTTAGCTGAGACTGTGTCATGAATGTGTAACGTCTGGCTCAGTGGGATATGACTCTTGAAGGTATATTTGCACAGGTCGAAATTTACCCATGATCACAATTGTTAATGTATTTTATTATAGAGGAAACAGTATGCTGGGACTGTTGGTTAATCTCTTCTATGGTCTGGCTGTCTCTGAGTAAATGTGTGGTATTTTGCGCACTCGCTTTTACGGAAGGGGGATGGGGGGGAATATTTATTCTGATCATCTTTTTCAATGCCTTTATGAATGTTCAATATATTTGCTAAATATGCATCCTACTTTCACCAGCTGGACTTCCCGGAGACTGAGTCATGTTTCACAGGATAGACCTGAGAAGTGTGTGAAAGTATTTTGTCATTTAAAATCTCTGTCTGCGGACATCGTATTTTTGCAGGAGATCTTCAGGAGCAAAGTGGCTAAGAAAGCTGGATTAATCAGATCTTCCAGTCTCCATCCTCTAACAAGGCTCAGGAAATAGCAGTTCTAATCCGTAAAACTGTCCCTCACAGACACATTTCCACTGTATGTGACTCAAATGACAGATCTCTACTAGTTACAGGAGAGGAAGTGGTGGAGCCTCATGTTACCATAGTACATTTCTTACACGTTACTCTTTTAAGTGGGTATGATCCAGGTCAGCAAACCCAACCAGCATTCCGTGATGGGTTGTGTGGGTGCTATTAATCTGGTCTCCCTGCTGAAATTTTTATAACTCTTTCAGAAACTCCCCATGTTTTTAACCAAGTTGTTTCTCAAAACCTTTGACACTATCGTCATGCCTATTATGTAAAGCTTTAATGCTTTTCATCATAAAGACTCACTTGTACAAATTAAGGCAGAAGGGTGGGCTAGATCTGCCTTGCTTATTACATTGAGCAGTAAATCTTTAGTCTCTAGTCTGTCGAGAGAACGTTTGTACAAGAGAGGTATTGAGGAATACGCCGGCTTTGGTTGTCATAGAAGAAAATATATATCACAAACAGCTAACTTCCTGCACTTTTTGCATCACCCAGACATGCTGCAAATACAAACACATGGTCTCAGACTCTGGCGGCAAATTAGGAAGAGTTGTACACTGCCGGACGCTGACGTCCATGCTCCGATCTGCATTTCCTCCAACTCCCTCAGACAAACCTTTTGAAGACTCAAAGGCATTAACTCTCCTGTAAGTTTGTATTTCAATAAACGATTTGCCTCATTTTCCCAATTACATGAAAAATTTTCTGTTCCGCCAACACGTATTTTCAAGTAATTAGGAACTATGTTCGTCAGAGTATGAGAGACTTTGAACATCTTCCAGGAGACGACAGATGTTGCATGCTTTTGTTAGGTGTTTCGGATGCTGATTGGGGAAAAGCTTCATGCTTAAACGGCACTGCGTCACCGTTTTGACGAGATCACCAAGCCGCCTTAAATCCACTGTAGTTGTCATGCCAGGGCACTATAGAGGCGATGGCATGTCGTTGCGCTTCTGTCTTTGATGAACCAAGTCCTCACGTAACACAGTGACCTCCTTCATTTGATGCAGAGACTGACCCCCCTAACTCAGAGTGACATAGATGATGATAGATTGTCATGTCTCGCAATTTTAAGTCTGTAAATTATGTTAAATCTGGTGTGGAAAATGTGCATTTTCTTGTAGCTAACCATAACCTTATCATGACCTTCTGTGTTCAAAAACAATTCTGGCACCAAATTAGTCTCTTAAAGCAGTTAACATTTATTTAAAGAGTTATTTGATTGTTTTTTTGTGTGTGTATGATTTATGTTTGTGAGCTAGAGGGCTTTTTGTACAGCCACTTACTAGCATCACAGTGCAGAAATAACCACAGCAGATCACAACAGCTCAATCAGATAAAATGATTTTCAGTGGCACGATGCCTTTGAATCTTCTCATCTACAAAAAAGATTCAAAATAAGTGAACTGAGGTGACAGCTTTGCCAGCTTGTTTACCAGACAAATGGAAAGCTTTCTATTTATGCTGGGCATGACACACCAACCCCTTAGGCATCTTGCAAAGAGGGGAGAAGAGAGAAAGAGAGACTGGGGGTTGGGAGGGGGGGCAGGGAAACGAAGTTCCTTGGCAGTGATTATTCTGCCTTAAGTAGTGTCAGCATTAGAACAGTTTCATGGCCACGGTTTGGGCATCTCTCTTCACTGGTAGCTTGTCCGCAATTATGCAGGGAACTCCTGACATGCTCACAATCCTTCTTGACAAATTGAGGCCAATGGAAAATAAAATACCAGCAGTGGGTTCATAGCTGTGTCATACGGCGGTGGAAACGAGTCTCTTGAGCGTTATGGTTTTCTTTCTTTTTTTTTTTTGAGTTATTACTTTGATGTCCATCCCAGCATCTCCTCTCTTCAGCCTTGATTCTTGATCAGCTTTCCTTTAGGCCCTGATCTAGAATCGGTGCACGTCACAGAACCCATCAAAACCTGTCAGTTTATTATTATTATTATTATTTTTTTTTTTTTCACAAATTGACAGAGTTCCTGCCAAGGACTATAAGGGTAGGTAGCCAACTTTTAACTGATACACAGTCCTGTGGTAATTGTCCTTGAAAGCTCATTAAAATGTTCAGGAAACTTGCACTGAAACCTATAATGTCCACAAGGATGAGATGTACTGTCTAACAGGATAATAGAAATAGTTCAGAATAAAAGTTGTTTAAATAGAATATGTCAATGTTACACCAGTTCTTTATTATTGTGTCACAAATTTATTTCCTTTAAATAGTTTTCAACATAGCTGTGTTGCTTACCATTGTCGGTACATCTGCTTCTTTAGTTACCTTTGCCGAACTTACTGTCAACACAACGTGTCCTTCTGAAGCATCTTTCAGGATATACAGGGAACATGAAAGTGTAATACATTGATGCTAGACTTAGTTGTCTGTTGCTTCTCTGTTTTGTTTACCATTTTTGATGACATTACTGTTCTTCCAGCTTGCCGAATAATGGGTTAAACTTAACTCAAATTATAGAGCTACTTTATTTTAAGAATAATTTATTTGACATTTGATCATTTGGGTTTTTTTAACCAAATATTCAGGTAATTCATAAGGTAACCCAAAGGCCTGTACATTGCTATTTCTGACAGAATACATCATATTTCTGAAAATTACACTTGGAAAAACCACAGTAGATAGCAGGAAATTACAGACTTTTCACATTTCATGCACACACACAATGTCTGTTATTATTGAATAACAATTTTACAGTTTTTTAAACGAGACAACTTTCTTTCCATCAGGTTATAATCAAGGACATGGCATATGAGCCATATTGAGATAAAATCTACTTTCCTGTTATGGAGAGGCACTACAATATCATGTTGATACTACTTCTCATATAAAACGTCCCATCTGTGTTCTTCACCTAGTGTGGCCTTCAGATTTATTCTTGGATTACTGCAGCATAAACCTAAAGGGCAACTTCTGGAAAGCCTTTATGCAAAAACAGACCTTATTTTTAATGAAAGAAATGCCCCCATGCGCTATTGCAAAGTTGCTCTTTTCAAATTATACTGATTATGTAGATTTTATGCCAGGTGAAAGAAAAACAAAAGATGTCCGTTTCACAGATATTTATATCATGTTTTCACATAATATTATTCTCATCTGGTGCTACTGTCACTGAGACCTTGAAGCTTGACCTTAAAAATCTACATTTTCTACATGTATAACTTCATTCTTTTCTTTTATTCCATTTTTAAAAGTCTCTATTTGAAGTCTTGAATTATCCTCATCCACCTTTAGTGTTAACTTTTATTGTTTTAATAAACACACGCTTTTGTTATTGGGTTACTTTAGGTGTATCAGAGTAAAGGGGCCTGAAAACAAGAGTACACCAAGCATGTCAGATTTTTGTCTCTAAAATTTTTAAAGCCATTTACCTTTTACTTTCTATTGACTAGTAATGCATGGAGTTGTGATGTAATGCCCATTTAACTGTTAACTGGAAGAAAGTAAACACATTATTCTTTCCATAATTTGTTTTTACATCTGATTGTGCACAATGTATCTGTACTTAACCTGTAACCTTAACCTTGGCTATTTGCATTGCCGGTATTATGTCTTCAGACATTTAAATTGATGTTTCCTTTACTGCAGCCTTTCATAAAATCATTAATTTTATAAGGCAGTGGGAAATAATTCAACTTCCTCTAATACCAGAGCCTTTCTCATGCAACTTGCTTTCTGTAGAAAAATCATACAGTGCATAACCTTCCCCTGTCAATATGTCTTCACCTCAGCTCACATCTACAAAACTTCTTGCTGCCTTCATGTCTTCTGCTGTTCTCTTCACACTGCTGCAGTGTTGCCCCTAGCTACAAATATTCTCTAGGTCAGCCGTGCTGCATAACATTGACACTGTTGTATCTCCAAAGGTCTTCTGAGATTTGAGCTGATGATTTTAAAGGGCATGTTTCATCACAGCTTAGTACCAGAGAGCCTGGAATGTGGAAAGCACCGATTTAAATATATCCCCATCTGACTTTTCATCTTAGGCACAGCAGAACCGCTTTGATGGCCGTCCAGATGGGTCGCCTTGGTTGTCTTGCTACTTGAATCTGTGTGGCTTGGGTGGTGGTCAACATCTTCCTCAGGGGGGTTTGGAGGTTTTATAGGGGTTGTGGGAAGCAGGTATGATGTGGTTGAAGAGGGTTCACATTGGTGTGGCTTGCGGGGGGGTTCCCTTGGGTGTTGTGCTGTAGGGGGGAGTCCATCAATCTGAGATGGATGGAGTGGACTGCTGAAGATTCACTCGGTGGTGTTTGACCTTCAGGTGGAGTTGTTTGCAGTTGGGGATCTGTGACTGGTGTTGTGCTTCCTTGGGGTTTCCAGGTGTCTCTTTAAACCATGACAAACCCTTTTTTGACTCTGGTTGGTGACTGTGGCAAAGTGTAGACCCTGCTGGAAGTTGTGAAGGGTTTTGAGATGTTATTGGGGTTTGAGTTTTAGCCGATGGATCAGCCTGCTTAGTGAAGTGAGTGGATATTTTTCCCTTCACAAAGAAGACTGGTACATGAGACGACAACTCATGATCGTTTCCATCTAGAATCAAAAAGGTTTATCCTAAAAATGTATTTGCAGCAGCCACTCAATGTGAAGATTCATATTTATTTGTTGTTATTTTAGCCGACAGTGACAAAAGCCAGAAAGAAAAACGTGATTCTTTTAAAGGTTCATCAGAATAATACTAATGTATGACTACAATACTTTGAATGCCTCATGTGGAAACAGCATAAGCATAAGAAACCACAAACAATAACAAAGTATCCATGCTGTCCGTTTCATTCCCTTGCTTTAGTCGTAGCTTCAACCTTGTTGGCTTCGGCTGAATGTAGGGTTCTGCTTTGTTAGATCTTAAAACTCCTGTCTCCAGGACAATATTTTTTCTGACTTCCTTATCTTGACTGGGTTAATTATTATTAATTAAACTTCATCACTACTGTCTTCCTGGGTGACCATGTTCTCTGACTGACATATTTTCCAATTTTTTGCTGTGGTTTTGTTCTGTTACAAGTGTTTGCATGTGTCATGATTTCAGTTGTGTGTCGATTTTTATGTTTGCAAGTTTTCCTTGATGTCCTTGAACACCTTTCGTGTTTTATGGTTGGTCCTTTAACCCCCACGTAAAGCTTGGTGGAAAACACTTATGTGCATACGTTGTGAAGATTCACAGTAACCGCTTCAGTGGTCTGATAATTTGGTCTTGCTTCTGGTAAGATGAAATCACGATCTGGGGTGGCAGATCACCAAAATTAGAGGACGGATATCAAGAATGCGATCAAAAACATGAATAAAAAGTGAATAATGTTGATCATCTCCTTCAGAGCTGTGTTCTGCTTTGTGACTGAAGGTCTTAAAATTCTTGTGGGTGTTATTTTAACACATGCCGCCCACCTAAACATTGTAGCTGATCAGTGTGTTTCCTGAAGCATCACAAGACAGAGAGACAGAGCAAGAGAGAAGAAGCAACTTCGCCGTTGACTAATACTAGATTCATCCCGCCAGGCCGGACAAACAAAGGCCGCTGTGAAATCTTCCTTTTCAGAAACGGACCTTCTCGCTTGATCATTATTTAACACAGCTCGGCGAAATTCCGCGTCCCCCATTCTTCTGTTCATCATCCGCAATTTGTTGTTTTGTTTCATTTCAAATAGTTGTGTTGGTGATCACACGGCTCTCGCATAGGCCAAGATTATTTCACGGTTTTCTGTTCTTATGTCAAGTTGCATTTTAAGCTTGTTATATTGATTTTGTGCTCTGCTTAAGATCACTGGCAGTTGGCCATTTCTCCGTGATGACTCTGGCATTTGAACAAAGATCGAGACAGCGTAAAAGCCCCCATTATTTGTAATTTAGAGGGCTATTTCCAAGACGAAGTTGAGCCAGGAAAACGCGCGGCGAAACCTCCCCCACCACTAAAGCATTGGGCTTATAATAAAACACATAATTTGAAGAACATGAGATCAAAAATAATCCCATCAAAATCAGTGCTACAGATTTGCCAGGGCTGCAGTTGGTATGATAAAACCACCCACAGATTGGAACAGTTGTATTTATGCATTTGGCTTTTTTTGGGATGGTGTTTACAATACAAGACGCCCACTCAGCCATGACGAGTTAATAGGTGTTTCCAAGGTTTCGTCTCCTGCTGCGTTTTGTCTTTTAAATATTTTTCATTACCTTTTTATTCAGTCGTCTCATACTACGCCAAATTAGCTTGCACCCGTGGTGAGGTTGCATAGAAAGTCTTAAGTTAATCTGTCATGGCAGTAGCACAGTCCCACACCGATAAAAATATAACTTATAATTTGAATTTATTTACTTAGAGGGGGGACAAAAATAATTTTAAGAAATTCAGAAAAACAGCTATCTGGACTAATTGAAGTTTTAGGAACTTGTAACTAGTAATCCATGTCTTTCTGTTACCCAGTGGCATAAAGATGAGGACCAGAATCCATACTGATCTACATTGGTACCAATGATTATTTCTAAACATATGACTTTTGAATTGAATTAAAAGTTTGGATTAGTTTTTCTTGTTTTTTTTTATTAGCTTATGATATTTTTATCCTTTTAAAAATGTGATGTGCATTGTGAAAATCGCCCGTAATGCTGCGATGCTCCTAAATAGAAAGAATTACTCTGCTACTATACAGTGCAACACTTAGTAAAGTAATATAACTGATACAGTAATTTTGTTTTACATCGAAGAGTATCGCCTACTTTTTCTTCAGTTCTGTTCTCTACTAAATTACATGCTTAGTGATTTAGAACAGCTGTAAGTAAGCTCCAGGCATAAATGTCATACAGATAAATTCAACACAAAACAGAAGCATTATAGTACTTAACTTAATTCTAAAAACATCATCTTCTGTTTTTTTGCTGCCTTGTAAAAGTAACACATTTTCTGTAAATGTCTTTGTCACTTTAAGTTCCCTTGATCGTTCTATTTCGTTTCCTTTTCCTTTTTTGTTCAGTGCAAGTGAACAGCTAAGCAAATACAAGACGACGTGATCTGCAGAAGTAATAAAGTTGACATTTTTTTATATTCAGCAAATTTAAGCCAATCTTTTACTGCAAAACCCAAACAGTAAAAAAAAAAAAAAAAAAGCAGCATGAAGCAAAAGCTTTATGGGCAGTTTATAATAACAGTCCCTCAGGTGTTGATACATAGCCTTTTAAAACACTTTGTATTGCCCAGTCGAGATGCTTTCTATTATTTTTATGCAGTTTGCACCCATTTTTATCAACAAACCACTTTCTTCTAATGGATGATTTTTTTTTTTTTTTTGCCTAAACTGATGTTTTGAGGTTTCTGTGTATTTACTGATGTTGTGGCTGGGGAACTATAGGACCATGCTAAATATTTTAGCTGACATGTGCTGATAAAATTTACTATGTAATGTAAAGTGAGCTGAAAATATGCTCAGTTAAATTTAGGACAATCTAAAAATCAATCTGTAGGATGATTATTTTTTGTCTCCACTGAGCCAACTCTGACACCCATAAAAAGGAAAACAATGTTTTCTTTATTGTCAAAACTTTAAATAATGATTGAAATCTGATGACTGCATTTCATCAAACTGTTTTTTACTCACTAATAATTATATGATTTGAAAAAACAGTAACAAAAGATTCAGCACTATGGTAATAATTCTTGGAAATTTTGTGAACAAACATAGAAATATCTTCTAAACTGATAAAAAAAAATGTAACACTTCTACCAGTAAAAACATTATTAAAGGGTTAGTGGAGGAGCAATGTTTTGATGACTTCCTGAAGAGCTGAAAAGAGAAGGACTTTCTTAAAGAGACGGCGGCCCAATTTCACATTGTGGAGTGAAGGGAAAGAAAATTATACCAGTTCGAAAAGAAATTTTGGATAAAACAGGAAAGGCCACCTCACCAGTTTGCATGCACAAAATGTTTTCTTCCAGGGAGCCCTGTCCAAACATAACAGCACCCAAATACTGCTTGAAATAATCTTCCTCAGTATAAAACTCTCGGATGAAATCTGATTGCATTTCCTCCCCGGCACTGAGCGGGTCATTTTGACATGACCAGTGTACCAACAAGCCGCTGACGGTCAGACTTTCTTCTTTTAAACACTCAATATTTCAGGATTTACGTCACATTGCCGTTTAAGTGTATGGATTTGCACAGTGACTGCATTGCTTTGAGTCCCGCTCAGTCTGGCTGGTGAACTGAACATACTACCACAGGGAATACTCTAGTGTCTTAAGTGCTGTACACGGGTTTTACCTTTGCCCCAGTGCATATGCTTAGAAAGATATCGACTTGCTGACAATAAGATTGAACTGTCTCCAAAAAGCTGACAAGTATGTCTTTATCTTGAAGTTTCTTTGGTTATAAAGCAGTTTTCCTTAAGATTCCAGCAACTTATCACATTTGCGAAGCTTTTAAACCAGGCATAATTTAGTAAAAAAAGATTTTTTACTAATAATCTCGATAATCTCGACTTTAGGCTGCGGTTCACTAGCATTCCGAGTTCAAACAGAGATGAAGTTTTCACAAGTCATTTCAGATCAGAAGAACTTAGCCTCTTTCCCACGGGACATTTTTTGTCATCCGTTCTTTAATTTCTTCAATGTGATGGTTTCGAGACCTTGAAATTTATAAAAATGTATGTCTGCTGCGATAACTGGCAGGACGCGCTGCTGGGCGGGCGGCTGCAATCCACCGGACTGCCGAACCGTGACTTCAAGCATTTCATTTATATTTTAGGGGATGTGGGTGGGGAAAAAAGAGGAAATAAAATCAAATGAATAATAAATGAAGGGAAAATGATTAAAAAGAAAAAACGTGTCATGTAATTGGAAATGCTGAACATGCGGCTACAGTAGAAGCTGGGTTTATAGTAATGCCAGTGTTATCCCTCCAGGAAGAGCTGAGGCACTTGATTTATTTTTTTATTTTTTTGAGTGGTGGTCAGGGGCTGGGGCAGCTTTATCAGCTGGTCATGTGGGTGTCATTAAGTTGTCATCCGCAGCGTTGGCAAGTTTTCTGCCGGTGTTACTGTAGCTCTCCAGAGTAAAGGCATTCTCCGCTCCGGCTGTCTCACTTTGTTGAAGTTTAAAGTAAAAGATCTTGGCTGAGTGTGTGTGACTTGTGCTGCCAGCACACGCTCATCCCTGGGTTTACTGTCAGAACAGATTCCTGGATCGCTAGATGCTGCATGTCAGGCACAATTTTATTAAAAATTAGGGGCGTTTACAGATCGTAAAGTTCATACATACTCCGAAATATGCAGTGTTTTTTTTTTTAGCAACTCTTTATCCTAGAAGCTTTTACGTCAATGACAGATTTCTACCCAAATGAAAAATTGTAATAGTAAACTTTAATGCTTTAAGGTTATGTTTTTGTTGTTGTTGTTGTTGTTGTTGTTGTTGTTGTTGGCAAGATTTGGATTAGAAAATCAAAACAGAACATACAAACTGATAGGAGACTCAGCATTTATTGCACTATGTGGTACTGGCCTTGAAAAAAATCCTGTGTTTTTCAAACAATGTCAATATAATTTACATTATCGTACACATTTTGCACTATATTTTACAGATCATGCAAGAACTTATTGACTTGCTTTAGTTACTTTTGATATGGAGTTGAAATTGTGCTGTGGAAAGGTATTCACTCCATGATGTTTTTTGTTTTTTTTTCACACAATAATAAATTATTTAACATGATGAAGCAAATTTTTATCAAATATAACTTGAGATAAAAAAAAACTAATATTTTGGCTCCTTTAGACTAGCGGCAGCAGCAATTAGCAAACACATGGTGGAACTGCCCATCTTCTGATCTCATTATGCAAGCTACTTTTCAGCGCAACACTGGTAAAAGCGTTAAAAGCCTAAAAGAGGGTGGTGATGTTATGATGACGCTCTAAAGGCGGAGTGTCAGAAAGAGCAGGAGCTTCTTAAAGAGACAAAGGCCCAATTTCAGGGTGTTAAATTACAAAGTCAAATTTCTTTTTGTCATGCTTGATATATACAGCATTTCTATAACAACGGTTGTTATAAATGACATGATTGTGCTCTAAAATGTCACTATATGGATGGAAAATTCATAATACTGCCCCTGTAAGCCAAATAAAAACGTCTTACTAGTTTGATAACTAGTAATGCATCATTGACGCAACTGTTCTTAAAAAACTCCCCTGATTTCCTGACAATCAAATAAAAGATCTGAAAATGCAACTAGTTTCTCCTCACCTCTGGTATAAACTCGCTGAAAACCTGAGATAGGCAGAAAACGTTGGTTCCTTTAAATCAGTACTGAAAACATCACCTTTACTTTTTAAAAAATCTGACAACCGCATTGCATAGTCAGGGCTGAATTCTGTCAGAAGTTAAAAAAAATCGATAAACATGAAACAGGCTGAAAACGTCTCAAAAAGCAACACAAAAATTCACAGCCTGTAGAAATTTAAGAACAGACGAGAAACAAAAGTGCCTGAGCTGCATCAAGGAAAATGCTCTAAAATAATTTTTAAGGCTTAGGTGCTCTAATTAGCCACGGCGAGATCCATTATCCACAAACACACGAAACAGTAAGCGGTGACGAGCCTTCCAAAGGAGTGACTGAAATTTGTCAGAAAGCACGACTCATCCAAGACCTCGCAAAAGAACCAAGAATAACATCTCATCCACTTTTTAAAGTTAAGTGTTCATGACTCAACATTGAGGAAAAAAAACAAGGACTTGGCAAAAATGTCACAGATGAGAGTTTCAGGTGTGAAAACACAACTGAGCAAGAAGAACACAAAGACCCGTCACACGTCTGCCATAAAACATCTTCAGGAACTGTTCCGAAGGTGTAGTTCCAATGCATCTGGTGCAAAACTAACACATATTTTTTTTTAAAAAAGGAATGTCGTGCCGACAGTCAAACACAGTGTGGGTAATGAGCCGGGGCTGCTTTGCTGCTTCAGGAACTGGATAACCTGCCATGTCTGATAGAATCATGAATTCTGGCTGCCTTGCCAGAAAACCATGAAAGAGAATATCAGGTTGTTAGTTTGTGACTTCAAACTCAAACACGCTTGTTTTCTGCAGCATGTGTACAGAGATGTAGCGAGATCTCAGGATATTAACACAACAGTATTATTTGTCAAGGAGAAGTTTGTTTTCCGAAGCACCGTCTGCTTGTTCTCAGTGGGAGTTTGTCTGGTGAAGTAAGAGCATAACATATTATTATGAGTCTGAATACATGAAAGTAACGTCTTTAACCTTGACAATCTATTACATACAGCTCTGGAAAAAAATAATAGACCACTGCAAAATGATCAGTTTCTCTGATTTTACTTTTAATAGGTCTATGTTTGAGTAAAATGAACTTTGTTCTATTATTCTATGAACTTCTGTCTGAAATTGCAAGCAAAAATTTAATATTTATTTGCAGAACATAAGGAATGGTAAAAATAACGAAGAAGATGCAGAGCTTTCAGACCTCACGTAATGCAGAGAAAACAAGTTCATATTCATTTAGAAACAACAATACTAAAGTTTTAACTCAGGAAGAGTTCAGGAATCAATATTTGGTGGAATAATCAGGAGGTTTACACTGAGGTTCAGTGCACTGGACTCTTTTTTTTTTCCAGAGCTGTATGTGTTTGAGATGCTTATTTTGAGTTCTTGATCAAAAGAACAAATTTTTACTGTTTGAAGGGCTTTTTTAATGACATATATTTTGGCATTGAGGATTTTTAAAAGGAAGATTTTCTTCAAAATTAAAACAATATTCTTAACTTTGCACATAATGTTTGACTTCTTCAGACAAAAAATTAATAATTAGGGGGAAACTTTTTAGCATAATGTAAAAACAAATATTCTATGGCACCACAGCCGTTTGTTTCCTTTGTATATTTAAGTATTTTTATTTACATTTGGTAGTAGTAGCTACTACTACCAAATGTTGGCCACAATTAGTTTATATTTTTTGATATACATTTTCATTGACTTACTAAATGTATTGTGATTTTGTATATATTCATATTCAAATTTGTATTCTGATGACTGGTCATAAAGGAAAGTTGATTTAAAAAAAAAACAAAACAACAACCCTGTTTTAAAGTTACATATTTGTTTGGCCAAATCTAATAAATAAATAAAAAGAAAGAAAAAAACAGAAAATGTGGAATATTGTCTGATACTGTTATCAAGGTATTTAAAAAATATAGATTGCGATAACATTTTTTTATTTACCAATATCTCCATCCCCTACTCATGTATGTTGTTCATGTGAATAATTTTTGCACGTTACTTTGTATTTTTATTTGTAGTTTCTGTTTATATGTGTGTAGTTGTAAGTCTGTTTCTATCGGATCAGATCATTTGCAAAGTAAGATCCCCTAATTCACAGAAAGTGTTCTTCGTTTTTTTACCAACTTGGAAGAAATTGACACTACAAAGTTTTAGTCTGAACAGTTTTTCGTGCTGCTAAGTGAGGATTTGGTCACTGCAAGTTGACGTCGCAATAGCGTGAAAACGTACACGCCCGTTTTGTCCGAGACACTCCGCTAATGAGAAATTCATTCATTCTCAGATCTTTAACAGGAAGTGGGAGTGTGTGGGGTGTTGTGTGAAGCACGGCCTAATAAATAAAGTAATTATTTCCGGAGATAATCATATTTTCTACTGCATGTGCAAAAATAGTAGAAAAAGGGAATGTTTGCAAACTTTTAAATGTCACTCGAGTCTTATATACACCGAGAGAGGCAACACTGGAGCACATTTTTAATATGGAAAATATCCTCGTGAAAATATATATGCTCACTTTACTCTGCATGAGAAACTCGTAGTTTGACGAGCTATAGGCGTGCAGAAATATTAGATAATTACCTCTTCATAACCAACTGTTTATTTTCTGATTCTTTGTGATATTTTTCACACTCCAACGAATGGAAACCATTTTATTAAAAGCGGGAATGGTGGAGGGGGAAGGGGGGAGGATATCGTCTCGCCTCAGATGGGGATATAAATACCTCTCTCGCCTCAGAGATGCTTATGTATACTTCTTTGTAATTGTTTCCTTTATTTGCGCAGCGCCAAAAGCCTTCCCCTTCGCTCTTGACTGCACAAGAAATTCAGCACAGTTCATTAGGAAGTATTTGGCGAGGGGCGCTGGCTTATTTCTGGGGTCCACCGAGGCTTCAACTCCGATTAAAAAAAACCGCCGCGACATCATTTGATAAACTAAACTGCATCATTATAACAAATCAGCGCGGAGACTTGTTTTATAGCATCTCCTTCATGGAGCAAAACACAGGCTTGTCTTTTTACTAATCACGCTGCCAGGGCTACTGATTGCATTCACAATAATCAATGTGCCATCTTTAAAAGAGAGGGAGAGTGTGTGTGTGTGTGGGGGTGGGGGGAAAGCAGAAATGAATAGTGGAAATTTACCTCATCCATGAGAGCTCCTTTATTTATTTATTTTTATATATATTTTATTATTTAGCACACTCACCAACAAATGATCAGATGAGAGATTTTATTTGCCAAGACATATAATTAGATTTTTTTTTTTTAAGCAGCAGTAAATCAGGTGTGTCCATGCTTGCTGTGGCTGCTGCCTATTGGAAAGAGATCAGGATGAAAAATCGGCAGAGCCGCCGCGGGGCCGAGAAGATGCTTGTTTCAGCATGTTGTGCATGTCACCCTCTCCGCCGCAGCTCCAATCAATGCTGCCTTGACAAATCTCCCCTGGAGTATGAATCATATTTTCAAGTGTTTGAAGGGCATTTGCTCGCCGTGGCCCTCGTGGTGACCCAGCTCTGGCTCTGGCGTCCGCAGCCGTTTCAGAGTCGATGATGTTGCATGCTATGTTTACAATGGGGACGGAGGTTCATTTGGAGGTGAGTTATTTATGAAATATAACGGCCTATTTTTTGATTTAGATTTTTTATTTTTTATTTTTTTAAACGAACAGAATTATTTGGCTTCAGACTCAACAAAAGCCCAAAGTATGCCTTTGGTCTCCTCGTGTTTACTATATTGTGATGTCTTCGGCAGACATGAATGCACCTGAAGTCCAAACTCACGAGTGAATATTACAAACTCTACCGACCCGCGATGATCAGACGGTCCTGCGGAACCGTTTAAACGCTCAAATCTTTTCGACACATGTTGCCTTTTGGCACTCCAGTTCTACAATCATTAGATCAAAGCAAACATGAAGGGACTTTGGCGAATTTCAGACTTTTTAAATCTGTTCACGTTTGCTTGGTAGTAAAAAGCACATCAGCATGTAATCTGGCACACTATCTGAAAAAAAAAAAAAAAAAACTTGCAGTTACCTAAGTGCTGGATACGAGCGCTAACAGTTGGGGACGTTTCAGGACCATATGTGATTCAGCGATTCTGACAAAACTGGAGATTGATGGAGCAAAACTGATGTGTCTACTGTGCTGCATCTGTGTTAACGTCAGGCTTGTTATCGACAAAATAAGTTTATCTTTGTGAGTTGCTCTCTTCATGTTGATATTCCACGGCAATTGTTCAGTGATGCTACCTACATTAGAAGTTTTGTTTAGGCAGCTGTTAAATGCAAGTGAAATAACAGATTTTCAACAAAATGAAACCGCATTGGTAAAAAAGTCTAAAGTGCCTTGCAAAAAATCCACTTCAACTTTTCCCCATCTTGTAACAGGCAGCTTTGTCATGTTGTAATGTTACTCCCCTCCCCTGCGTTTCCCCCCTCAGCTCCTCCAGACTAGCAGCAGCAGCAATTAGCAAAAACCTGGGGGAACTGAGCGTCTGCTGAGCTTTTCATACAAACTACTTCGTAGTCCATCTCCTAGAAACCGTTGTAAACAGCATAATAAAAACCATTGTTGTGACGATGTGGAGGAGGAGCTTCTTAAAGAGACAGAGCGCCAATTTCCAGGCATCAAATTACAAAGTCAAATTTATTTTAATAAACTTTATTTAGAAATGGATCAATGCACATCTCAAAGATAAGTGTCACCATTTGATGAAATGTACCAGATTGCAGCAGTAACTCGACAGGTTACAAAAATGGATATAGCTGTGGCACAGAGATTATTATAATTTCATTATATTTTCAAGCCAGATTCGAAAACTCTGAGAGCTGCAGCTCCTTTTAAGTTATGTTTGATATATGCAGCATTTTTATACCAACTGAAGGTAACATATACAATTATAAAATTAATTAAGAAAATTATTCACATACCATATATGTCTTAAATTCACACTTTTAAAAGAAGTCTCTCAACAATTCATAACATTATTCAATAAAATATGGGGGTTGTGGGCAAATCTCAAAGTGTATATCAGCGAGTTCTGTGAGCGACTGGCAGCAATCCTTGACTCCTCGGGGGGTCACTCTGACAATCTGCCTTGCCATCCCAATCAATACAGCCACATGGAATCGGAAGTGTCTTGGAAAAGCACACTCACTCAACTCACTCTTTTGCTGCATCCTGAATTCAAACGTGAAGCTTTATTCTTGTCATAAGAAAGACAGGCTTTTCACCTGCAACTGTGCTCAGAAACAAAACAGGCTGATCTTAGACATCGTGCAGGAGACATCTGTTGTGTGATCAGCTGAATTTAGGTAAAATTTGGATGCTGGGTTCTACGTGACGTGCTGAAGGCGAGAAAAGTCATCGCGCTGCTATCAGCAAGAGGTGCAGCATCACCGGTGATGAGAGGGTGCGTTTGAGCCTGTGGCGTAGATGATTTGCATTTGTTTGATGGTACTTGTGATGCAGAGGAACATTGGAATATTAGACAGAGATTAGAGATACTGGGTGCAAAGTGATTGAAAAAGATGTTTCAACAGTAGAGCAGCTTCTTGACAATGACCGACTGATTTAACGTTTTTCAGTCCGGTTCCCGTGGTCACCACTCTGACTGGCCTTGACTAAGTGTTCAATGATATCCACATATATACCAGAGAGACCACAGTACCAGCACCATCCAGTGCTGGTACTGTTATACTTCAGTGCAGCATTTAACACTTTGACCATTACTGAAGCGACAAGAGAGCTGGATCTGGCTTTGTGGAAGAACACTTGACTGGTTTCAGTCTTACCTAAAGAAAACTGACTTCTTTGTGTCAGTAGGTAACTTTTCATCAGGGTGGACAGAAGTCACTTGCGGGGTACCCCAAGGTTCAATCCTCGGGGTCCTTCTTATTTAATACATAAATCTCACTCAGATTATAACAAGTAATAAGATTAGCTACCATAACTATGCAGATGATACAGAGTTCAAAATCACAACGCCACCAGGTGACAACAAACTCATTCAAGAACTGAGTAGATGCATTCAGTGCTTGGATGGACCATACAATTCGGCCATTTTGGCCACGAAGAAGAATGACCAACTGTCAGCAGCACGTAGTTTCAGCTATTTTAGCTAGAAACTACTGATCTTGGTGTAACGATGGACTCAGACCTGAACATTCATACACATAGAAATAGTTAGAAAGCCTTTTATCATGTGAGTAACATTGATTAAAGGTCTGAAGTCCCAACAAGATCTTGAGAGACTCATTCATGTGTTTATCTTATTTACTCGCTTCGATTACTGTAACAGTCTCTTCATAGGTCTGCCTAAAAAGTGAGGCAGCTGTAACTGATGAAGAACGCTGCTGCTCATGTTGTCTCTAAAACCTGGAAGATGGATCACATCACCCCAGTTCTAATGTCCGTCCACTGGCTCCCTGTAGCTCAATGAATAGACTTTAATACTGTTAGTTTATAAATCACTGAATGTCTTAGCATCACAGTACCACAATACAGTACGGCTGTTGTTGTATAAACCTTCCAGGTCCCTCATGTCTTCTGGTTCTGGTCTACTCTGCATCCTCAGGATCAGAACCAAACATGGAGAAGCAGCATTCAGTTGTATTCAAGCTTCCAGAAAATTGCAGAACATTTTATATGTTCCGCAGTTTATATCAAGGCTAAAACCCCACCTGTTTAGAGCTGCCTTCAACTAATAAGTGGAACATAAAGTGGAGTCTATTTTTCAGCCTGTCATCGTTTTCTCTTACTTCGCTGCTGCAATGTAATGATTTTTACTTGTTTGTTCTATTTTCCTTCTGATCATATAAAGAAAATGTGCTACACAAATGAAATTTCTTTTCCTTGCCTTTATTCAGCACAAGTTACAAAAGCATAAATTCTTAAACACAAAGAAATGCAGTACAGATTTTTATTCCACTGAAAATGTCTGATACTTTATAAACTGTTGCTACATCTCACTTTTATAAGACAAGACATTCACCATGGACATAAAAGCATATAAAGTTTTTGTAATTAGCAATGAAACACACCAGGATTTGTACCGCCTGGATGCATTTCCATTCAATATTTTCTTCTTCAAAAACAAATATTAAGTATTTGTTTGATATATAAATGATTTTACCTCAACTGAGACAAGGCTGAGTTATAGATTGTGAGCGAAACTCAATGCTGAAGGCTGTGTGCAACATATGTATGAATGAAGTGTTGAGCATTCAAAGTAAAGTCTAGACTCTTTGTTCCACAAAAGTACGACTTAATTCCAAATCAGCCCCAAGAGGTCAAGTCAAGTCTCAAGTCTGTGAACGACTCTCACTTGAATCCAAGTTTCCAGACATTGTGTTTACAGTGGAAGTGTTTCTTAGGTCAAAGTCTAAGAAACACTTAGACTTTTTGTGTTCTTATGAAACACAAAATTTCATTTTGTGTTTCATCACTAAGTCGTCTGAAGTCTCTCAGTGAGTCTTCTCAGTATGATCAGTCTTCGTTTTTGACTAGAGTCCAAGTCTCAGGTTTTTACAGAACAAGATGATGTCAAGTTGATAACTTAAGAACTTGAATCCAAATTTCTAGTCTTAAGTCTTTGTGTGACATACAGTAAGTGCAACTCAAGCCTCCGTCTCTCTCTTATCTCTCTTCTTTCCTTTTTTACTGGCTGTGTTATGAACAGGGGAAAAAGTAAAAAAAAAAAGAAAAAGAATATATATATATATATATATATATATATATATATATATATATATATATATATATATTCTTGACATGCAGTCAGGGAGAAAAGGGTGAATGAATTATAACAAAAATAGCAAATTAGATGCCGATATTTCTTTTCAAGAAGAGAAAGTCAGTTTTGATTCCTGGAATATATTTTCCCATCTGACCCTGGCAGTAGATGAATTCATTTATTTCATGCAGGAAGCCTGTACTTATGATGTGCTGCTCAGGAGAAATAATATTGCTCATGCACATCAGGGCTGATGTGCTGTCAGTGCATATCAGGGAATAAATGGTACAATTTAAATTTCATTTTGTGATTCATCACTATTAGTCCCCCCAAAGTTTGGAGAAGGGTCACTGATTTGATGCAACTTGTCCGCTCATGATCGTCTGATTTATAAGCCATATTCTTCATTAAATGTAAACCAGATTATTTTTAAATAATACGTCACCTTTATCTGAGTAAAATGAAATCCGTAGTAGAGGCTCTTCAGCACTGTAGTGAGTGATGAGAGACGGCAAAAATGAGCAAACACAATGTTGGGCCTCTGGCCATGAAGCTACAGGAGGCTGGTGTAAGAACTACTAGTCCCACAATGCACTGCACTAATCCACTTTGGTTCTCATAGCAGGAAATGAAGCCGTTTCAAGAAGGAAAGAGTAATGTAATGCTTACCTCGCTAATCAGAAATGACCTCGTTCATCGGAACTTAATACGTTCATCAGAGCTTAAAACGTTCTTCGAAACTTAAAACGTACATCGAAACTTAATACGTTCATCGGAACTTAATACAAGTTCCGATGAACTTGTATTCATCAGAACTTAAAACGTTCATCGGAACTTAAAATGTAAAAGTTCCGATGAACAGAACTTAAAAGTTCCGATTTTTAAGTTAATCGGAACTTAAAATGTTCATCGGAACTTAAAATGTTCATCGGAACTTAATACGTTCATCGGAACTTAATATGTTCATCGGAACTTACCTCGTTCACTTGATCTCACCTCGTTAAGCGGAACACATTTGCAATGGAAACAGCTTCTGAGACTGAACTACTTTAGTCTCTTCCTGATGATCAGGTGGTAATTTTAATCTTAATACTAGTTTTATTAATAACTGCCCTATGCTGTAACAGATACTCATAACCAAAACCAGATATTTGTTGCCACAGCAAGATGAATGTTAAGAGCTGAATATGAGAAAGTGCATGGATGGCAAAAAGGAAATCAAAGCTTAAGCTTTACAACTGAACCCTTGTTTATTTCCATAAAATAACAGAGAAGCCAGACGCATATGGAAACACTGTAGCTGCCAACCACACTCTTAAACTTTCAAGGTGATACCTGATTCTTTGGATCAGCAGGAAACTGTTGCCAAGGGAACTGAATTACTTGACTGTTGATAAAGAATGTCAGGCAATCAAGAGGGAGCTGGAGGCACTGAAGCACTTTCTGATAGGGCAGCAGCACCTCCACCCTTTTTCACTTCAGAACATGGATGTGGAAAAGCTGACAATTCATCAACCTTTTCTGCCACTGCTGGTCATATTCACTGTGATCAGAGTGATAACTCTGTTTGCATTAAACGTCTCTATCTGAGCACGTCAGGCCACCGCTGATGCTATGTAAACCAAAGGCATTCATAATCACAATCATTACCTGACAAAAATAGACATGGGAAGGTCACCTACCAGGCACAGCCAGTCTTACAGACAGACACAGCAGACAAATGTCAGCGTGCTGTTCTCTGAAGACGGCACTGTCAGTTAAACCGTGGATCTGAGGCTTGCCGTCTTTTTTCCCCCCTCTCCACAGAGTGTGTTATTGGCTGTTCTCTTCCGAGAGTGGCTGTCAAATCTCCACGCACAAGCCTCTTGTTCTTATGTAACAAATCTAATTCAATGCTACTCGTTTCAAGAGGGAGCTATCCTGTCCAGCCGAGGGAATGTGATCAGGCGGAGAAGAATAATGTAAAAGCCGTGTTTTCGAGGGGGCGGGGGGGGGGGGTTATTTGTACTTCCCAGCTAAATAAGCAATGTGTAATCAGAAAGGACAATTATATTTACCAAAATATATCTCGGTGACTACTTATTTCCACAGCGAGCTGTGCGCATCCAATCTTTTATTGAGTAAACACATGACTTCGGGGCCAGCCACACTCGCACTTCGTTTTTTGAGGATGCTCTGCATGCGTATGAGTGTGCTACTTTTAGCTGCAATGTTTTTGCAATGTTTGAGGTTAATGTTGTGGAAAAAAAAAGATTGTATCGTGCAGAAGTGAACGGATGAGAATGCAGCTCTAGTGAGAAGTTTACATACACATTATGGGCATTCAATTCACACTAATTTGTACAGTTTAGTAGTTTGAACATTTTTGTGATTTAGAATCAAATGATATTTAACTGTTATGATAAAAAATGGAATTGATGCACCAGATTGAATTCATTGAGAATTGTTTATAATCCATAACAGATCTAAATCATACCTATAAACCCACACCCCAGTAAACATGTTAGTTTTGCACTTCCACCATCAACTTTTTACAACTATAAGCTTGTGGCAAATTTTGGATCAGTAGTGCAATATTAAAAATTATTTTCAAAAAATCTTGGAACAGATCATTTTGGCACTAAGCTCATTTCCTGAAAACCTTTATTCAAAAAACGAACTGCTAATTCCAAATTAAAGGCCTTATAGTCCTGGAGCGTTTATTAAAAAATGTACCTCGTCATTTGGTCAAAACAAACATTTATTTGCACGGCCAGAAACACAAGAAATGATCTATATGGTAATCAAAGCAAGGTTTTCAAACATAAGTAGCCTGGTACAACTGAGAAGCAAGGCGGTAGGTGGATCAGGTGGGCAGATCAATCCAAAATATCAATAATGGCGATACCAAGTCTATATCAATATCAGATTAATGCTGGCATGGAAAGACCAGAGTTTCAGATTCCCTCTTGAAGTTTTATACTATTTTTGTGTTATAGTTTCTCAACTCTGCCTCAAATAAGAATTTGTTAGAAGTTGTTGAAATAATATTTTTGCACTTTGCAAAAGGAAAAATGCACACAAATCAGCTTAATATGTTAATATCTACAAATGTCCAAGTTCTGTCCTACGTTTGAACAAAATAATCCCAAGGAAAAACTATAAAATCACCTAAAGGGTCAGAACTCTGATGATATATCAAACTTAAATTAAAAAAAAAAGTATCGGTATCAGTAATATTATCGGCAATACGGGTATTTACTTGATATACCAACATAAGCAGTATCGCACACCTCTGGTGGACAGCCACACAGATGTTTCTAGTTGATTGCAGACTTGAGATTTGGAGGTTCCTGGGATGCTCCTGAACACCTTATCCAGTTTCCTCTTGTCTTAGACTTTTAAACTTGGCTTAAAAAAAATTCCTTTATAGCCTGAAACTACAGTGACACTCATGCCAATGATGGAAGTACTTTTTTTGTAACCTTTTTTTTTTATTTTTTAAAAAAGGATCTGAATTCAGTTGGTTTCAAACATTAAATAGATGTTGTGGTTTAAAATCGCATTCCCTTTAGCATTCAACAGACTTATGTGTTTGGGAAAGAGAATCAGCAATTATTTTCAATTGTTACTCCTGTAACTCTTTGCCTTTTGAGAGCTTTACATCACTCGTAGACATTTCGCAGGCCATGTTTTGTTAAACACTTTATTTTCACTAACCATTTGAAGAGATGTTTTTGCCTCTGAAGTTTATTAAAATCTAATGCGGTTTGATTAGGTTTGACCCATAAATCGGTCTTTGAAGAGAGAATCTACATGCAGGCTCTTGGGATCAATTAAATCAATTTTCTCAAGAAATTGTTTACTCATTAGGCCTTAAAATTCAATCCAATAAAGAATCACTGAGAGGTTCCAAATTTTTCTAAATAAATTAGATTCACAATCATTACCTGTAGTCATCTGATTGAGGATTCCCACTCTTCCCTTTTATCTTTTTCTGAGTGATGTAGTCACGAGGGCTGAGATGTGATGAAAGCGGAGAGCTGAACGAGAGCTCACTGCGTAGTCATTTAATTCATATTCACTTCTGAAAACTGTAAGCTGCAAATTGCAAGTAATTATGATCCACTTACTGAGAAAAATCCCGTCTCAGAAGAGACTCTTACAAGCTCAAAATGTTGAAATATCATCCAAAAACATTTTATTTTCTGTCTATAATTAAAATAAGTAGAAAGATGCCATTATGTTGATTCAGTCCTCTGGAACACACCATTTTGTATTGTGCAGTGCTGTAGTTATTTAAGTATTAAATGGGAGAAAGACTATTTTGGGTTCTTTTAGAGCAGGGGTCCCCAAACCTTTTCCTGTGAGGGCCACATAACTTTTCCCTTATCTGGTCGGGGGCCGGAGTCAGTTTGTAACAGAAAAAGTGTGACGATTGCAGGAGTGCCTAAATGTAAATATGTATTGTTTTCCAGAAAGCACAATCACATAACATTATCTGGGTTCTTCACAGAACAAATATCAGGAAATAAATGATAACACTATTAATGAAATAAATAATAACTCCTCGGAGAAACCCACTTCAATGACAGAAATCCCATATGGAACAGTGAAGAGAGATTATAGAGGTGTATATATAGGTGAAACATTTCAATTTTGGTCTCATCTGACCAATTTCTTCCACATGTAGTTGCAATTTCCCCAACATGACTTTTTCAAACTTCTCATAATGGCTCATTTCTTCTTGCCACTCTTGTGTAAAGTCCAGGTCTGTGGAGCACTTGGTTATTCATTTATAATCTAACTTTATCCTTTAAGTTTCTGGTGGATGTTACCAAGTAGAAGACGTCTGAAGGCAATTGATTTTAATTGATTATCTAAGAGTATCTAATAAGGTAGGTGTAAATGCTAATATATGTATTTGAAATAAAACTTAAGAACATTGTATTACTGTCATTTTGTTCATCTTGGTCCATCACAAAAGTAGCAATACTAACATTGAATTTATACTTATGTGAAAAAAATCCAAAGAGAAAATTTCAACAAGTGCGAGAACTTTGGCAAGGCACTTTGGTGTAGCAGGAAAATTCTGGCTTCAGACAACACCAATCTAATAACCAGAAATCCACACTACTTTAATGATAAAGCCAATATATAGGCAAATCTAAAAACTCTTAGACTTTGTAATTTTATATTTAAGAATCGGTGAACATTTAATAAAGGACATGAGTTAAACAGCAAAAGGTGAACTCACCATTTCCGCTTTTAAAAATCTATTTTCCAAATCCCCAGCAGCCTGAGGATCCTCCATCCATTTCAGGACCCGACAGCAGGGATTTGTTCCCATCAAGACTCAAAAGCATCTGTGAACTGTGTTAAGAGATGTTTTTGCGATAAGGCCTTCTGGTCGGAGCACCAGGCGAGGAAAGATTTTTCATGTCGCAGTTTATCAGAAAGGTGTTGGAGCGAGGTTGAGGTCAAGGTCAGGCATCTGCACAACAAACCCGAGACACAATTTTGACCCATGTTGAAACAGAAGAAGTCTCCCTCTTACGTTTTTGCAGCAACCACATCTGGAAACATAAAACAGGACAAAACACCTTGGTGTGAGAAATAGAAGCAGGATTGTTGGAGTTTATACCAACAACTTTAGACAATGAACATTAAAATAATTTTTTTAATGTAAAACTGAACCTTGTATGTTTGTCTCAAAAGAAGAAAAACAAAACGCATGCAAAAGTGTGGGCAAGGCCATTAAATTGTTGCCATTTTTTAAGCTAGGAAATGGCAACAAATATGCCTGAAATTGGCCTTATATGAATAGAATGTTCCATCATCTAGTTAATAGAAATAGATCACTATATTTGTTGTGACTGTAGCCACCAATAGCATGTAGGTTTGAGGTAAGCAGTGTAATGCTAAGAAACCATAGGCAGATTTTAAAGGGGAGCCATTATGCTTGGTTTGAACAAATTAAAATAAATCTATGAGCTAACATGTTCATCACATTATTTGCAAAAACTATTTCTCAGAAAATGAGATTTCACTTGCTCAGTTCTGCAGTTGAGCTCCGTTCAGGGTGAGATGTTTCTGGGCTCTGTCCTCTAAATCCAAATAAGTTACTTCTGGCCACGCACCCCCCCTCCCAGCACGACGTTTATAGTCGTACTTTCCTACACCTGAAAATAGCTTCAAACAAATACGCAGCTGTACATCCATACACGAGTCAGATCCATAGCTCATTTTCCAGAAACAAGAAAGCCAGAAAATGGCTGGGTGCATTTTTTACATTTTTTTCATTTATTTTACACTTGAACATTTCTAGAAGCAGTAGAGACCCAAATGGAAGTACAAAAGCTGAATTCTGCAATATAGGTCCTCTTTAGACCAAGCCCCTCCTAATTTGCATAATAAGACAAAAATGCATGAGGTAAAGTAAAAATACAGGAAAAAATGTAAAAACAAAATAAAACAAAAAAAAACCCCACTGAAATAAAAAGTCTTATCTTCCTCTAATCATTATTCAGTAAAATGTTTGGGGTTTTTCTTTTGCCTCAGAGCTGAGCTGGGTCCCTGTAGGTGGCACTGGTTGGTGATAGTTGGCGCTGGTACTAAAAAAGGTCCAAAGGATGAAACAGAACTGAAAACACACAGAGATAAAAACCAGCGGCATATTAGCATTCACACAATACAGTGGTGACAGTTAAGGTTTGTGCAATGATAAAGAATGTGATGAATATAGAGTACCTTGCAAAATTATTCATATCCCTTGAACTTTATCACAATTGGTCACAGTAAGCTATAAACCTCCATGCATTCTGTTGGAATTTCATGTGAGAAACAAACACAAAATGCATCGCTATGAAACAATGTATGGGTTTCAAAAGATTTTACATAGATGGAAATCTGAAAACTGTGCTGATTACTTTTATTCAGTGCATTGGAAAACCATCCTTTATGGCAAATACAGCTGTAATTCTTTCGTGAGTCATCTAGAGACTTAAAACACAGCCCATTTTTCTTTTTTTCAAAATGGTTAAGATCAGTCAGCTTGGACAGATGGTTCTCAAGTCTTGCCACTGGTTCTCAATTAGCCTTAAGAATATAACTTTGAATAGACCGTTCCACTACGTGTGTACTTTGATTTTAAAGCGGCGGTATCATGTGTTTTCCAAGCAAAGAGTGCAGTGTTAAGCAAAATCAAGTAACTATATTACCTTGAGATGTTATAAAAATGCTATCTGTATCAAATGTGACATACAGAAAATTTTACTTCATAATTTAATGCCCTGGAAAGGATTCCTCAAACACTCAGGTGTGTTTTTGATGAGGGAACAACATTGCAACATGATGTAGAGCTCAGAAAATCACATTTACATGATACTGAGCCTTTAACCATTCCAATGCAGCTCTGAATTTGTTCCACTGTTGGAAGATGAACCTCCACCCTGGTCTCAAGTGTCCTCAGCATATAATTGCCCTGTTTTTCCATCCATCTTATAATAAATTGTACACAGTTTCCCTTCATCATAATGTTACCACCAATGTGTTTCAGTGTAGGAATGGTTTGTCAGTAGTGACAGCTTTGGATGTACACCAAAAATTCCTATTTGTCTCGTCTGACCAGAACACCTTCTTTCCCCTGTTATGGTTTGTCCGCCCTTTAAATTGGATTGTAACTTACAACATATGACTTTTAGAGCATTTTTCTCTTTGCCACTCTCCAATGAAGGCCAAATAACAGACAATCTCGCCTGAGCTGTGGCTCTCTGGTACTCTCTACAGTTGCCATGGGCATCGTAACTTATTCTTTGAAAAATGATCTCCTTTCCAAGCCTGTCAGTTCAGGTGGACGGTCATATCTTGATAAGATTTGCAGTTGTACCACATTGTGTGAACTATTGGATAACGGGTTGAACAAGCGCTCTGCGAGAGATTGAAAGCTTGGGATATTGTTTTATAATCTAACCCTTCTTTAAAACCTCTCTACAGCGTTTTCCCTGATCTCTCGGCTGTGTTCCTCCTCCTTTATGATGCTATTTTGTTCACTAATGTGTTTTAGCATTCCTCTGAGGCCTTCACAGTGCTGCTAAATGAAGGCAAATTCTCTAAACTGTGAAAATATTTTAGACTCCCCCTTTCAAGTCGGCATGAAAGAGGATTTTCTTTTGCTGTGTGAGACACAAAAACTTCACTCTGGCATCCAGAAGGGTGACAAAATGCAAGCCTTATCCTCCATTGGAGGTGGGAATCGGTTGCGTTTTTCTATTTTTTTTTTGTTGCAGGTTTCAAATCACAGCTAATCACTGTCATCCATGACCGATCACCTCAGGTAAACTGTCTATCACCCGTGTTATAGCTACATGTGAACCTGCTGCACCTAAGGGCTCCAGTCTTCAACCTATCATGTTACCTAGAGGCAAAGTTCCTGTATAAGGAACAAAGCAAGTGACGTAAAAGACCTTCATCTTGTCTGAGCTGGTATTATTGTTTGTGGGTTTTTTTTCAGAGATTTTACAGGAAGTACCTAAAAAAGTGTCATTTTGTGAGCTCATGCCAACTGGTTTCAGTTTGCTTCCATTAACATCAACAGACACGATTCTCATGTTGCCTTGATGAATTATGTACTTAATTATACATGAGTTAACTCACAATTTTGGGTCTCTGTTTAATTTCCATAGCCTCATATAAAATTTATTGTAGATTGATGCTAATTTATTATAATTTCAAACAGTTTTAAACCGATTGATTCCAAAGTAGAACTGCGTGATTGTTTTATTAATGTCTTTCTGAGGTGATGCAGTTCTTTGTACATATCATATTCTGAATTAGTAATAACTCCTAATAGACATTTACATACTTATAATAATTAATGAGTTACATCTATCCGTTCATTCTCACATTCGCATGTCATGATGCTTACCTTGGATTTTCCAAACGATCTCTTCCTGGTTTGGAACTGCAAAGGTAGATTTCTTCCGTTGCACAATCTAAACTTTTGCATCATCATTTGATCATTCGTTAAATCATAAATCTTGTAATACTTCCTTCCAGCTGTCCCAGATTTGACTTCTGGTGTTAATCTGGATCATGAAATGTAAATAAGGTGCTAAAATCAGTATGCATGCCAGTCACTTAGAAGACTGAAACTCGCCGCATTAAAACCGATCAAACGGACCAAAACATATCGCAGGATAAACTACAGTCCCAACATGGCAGCAGTCTTCAGCTACAGTTGCTCCATCCTCAAGAAAATAATAAATAAGCTAGAAAATTTCTGAAGAAACTTAAACAGAGCCTGCTAAAGCGTGCCCGTCGGTTGGAACCCAGCATTCTGATGCTACAAATTAGCATCAATGCTAAAGTAAGCTGCAACGTACTCGATAGCATGTGGAGAGCCACAAACATGTTGAGTAACATGGACTTATGCCATTGAGTATGTTGAGATTCGTGTACAAGTTAAAACGAGCCCAACATTAGCCTAAATGCCGTCTGCAGCATGTGGGGCATCACTAGCATGTTGTCTTACATTGACTTCCTCCATTCAGTGTGCTAAGTGTGGCTAATAAATAAGAAAAAAAACTAAAAGCTTTTTTTAGGCTAATGCTAATGGGAGGACGGTGAAATGCAAAAGTTTGTGCTAATGCACTAACTTGAGAGAAGAAATATATATATATATATATATATATATATATATATATATATATATATAAAATTCCCTTCTCACCCTCCGCGAGTGGTTTCTTACATCCTCTGAGCTCGGGTCCTCTACCAGAGGCCTGGGAACTTGAGGGTTCTGCGCAGTATCTTGCATGTGCCTAGAATTGCACATTTCTGGACTGAGATGTCTGATGTTGTTCCTGGGATCTGTTTTAGCCACTGCTCCAGTTTGGAGGTGACTGCCCCGAGGGCCCCGATGACCACAGGCACCACTGTGGTCTTCACCTTCCAGGTCTTTTCCAGTTCCTCCCTGAGGCCCTGGTATTTCTCCAATTTCTCATGCTCCTTTTTGCTGATGTTGTAATCACTTGGTATTGCTACATCCACCACAACGGCTTTCCTCTGTTCTTTATCCACCACCACAATGTCCGGTTGGTTCGCTATTACCATCCTGTCTGTCTGGATCTGGAAGTCCCACAGGATCTTAGCTCGGTCGTTTTCCACCACCTTTGGGGGTGTTTCCCACTTTGATCTCGGGGCTTCCAGTCCATATTCTGCACAGATGTTTCTGTACACTATGCCCGCCACTTGGTTATGTCGTTCCATGTATGCTTTCCCTGCCAGCATCTTGCACCCTGCTGTTATGTGCTGGACTGTCTCAGGGGCCTCCTTGCACAACCTACACCTTGGGTCTTGTCTGGTGTGGTAGATCTGAGCCTCTATTGCTCTAGTGTTTAGGAAACATACAAGATATATATATATATATATGTATGTATGTATGTATATATATATATAATTTTTTTTTTGTATGTATGTTGTGTGTTATGTCTTTGTGGACCATGGGACTATTGAATAAAGCTTCTCTCTCTGTCTCTCTCTTATAGAAATTTATTGCTGGCCCAAATATAATGACTGCCACTTTATGAACTTTATTATTTTTTAAATTCAAATGAAAAATCAAATTCACATTACACCAAACTAATATTATGTAGTTCTGCTGTTTTATACTGTCGGCACAAACCTGCAGCTCAGAACTTCCCTGCTTTTCTCTTTATTACTGTCAGCTCTTCAGAGAAACAAGCTGTTAGAGGTGCTGTTATTTTCATGGTCATTCCATTACAAAACTTAACGCTGTGTTCCTGTCGCTCCCCGTGATTAAATTCATAATTACGATCCTCTGCACTGATAGCAGACAGCATGTCCGTAAACAAGTTTTACTAAATATTGTACAATAACTGAAAAGAGGGATGTAACTTCTATCATGAATATACTGTAGATTAGCCAAAAACTCGACAAATTGTAATGAAATACTACTACTTCCGGTGAGCGCCGGAAGTAAGACTCATAATCGTTTCCCCAGTATGCCTCCCAGGAATAAGGTGGATAGAATGTTCAGTTCCAATTGTGTCAATGACATCAGCAGTGATGTAATCACTCTATGATATCACAAGGGAATCTCTCTCTTGAATGTAGCTCACAGACAGAGTTTTGTCAGACCTGTTCCACAGTTCTATCACGACAGATCACTCTTCAGAGCCCGTTCGAAATTAATCGAAACGAGCAGGATATTGATTCCAGATATTACACACCTTTCAGAGTAGCAGGAATTTACCAGAATATCGACATGAAGCAACAACAGATTGCTTATGAACATGAAACTTTTCCAGCTGAGCTTTCATGGGTCAACATAATGGACCTCAACATCCAAGTCGACTACAGTGCTGTTGTTTTCCCTTTGGAAGATGACAGCGACAGCCCCATTAAGGTGGAAGATGAATCAGCAGAGATCCAGTGGGAATCAGGTACTTCCAGCAACTTGGAGAGTCCAATATCATTGGAAGTCGAGCAGAAAATGACTCCCTCTGCTGGCTTCGAGATCACCCCCTCAGTGGAAGTTGTGGAAGAGACTAGCCAACATGTCAAAGATCTCACAAAGCAGGTAGAGATTCTGCACAGATGTTCCTGTACACTATGCCCGCCATTTGGTTATGTCGTTCCATGTACGCTTTCCCTGCCAGCATCTTGCACCCTGCTGTTATGTGCTGGACTGTCTCAGGGGCCTTCTTGCACAACCTACACCTTGGGTCTTGTCTGGTGTGGTAGATCTGAGCCTCTATTGCTCTGGTGTTTAGGGCCTGTTCCTGTGCAGCCAGGATGAGAGCCTCTGTGCTGTCCTTGAGTCCAGCTTTTTCCAGCTATTGGTAGGATTTCCTGATATCAGCCACTTCAGTTATTTGTTGGTGGTATATCCCATGTAGGGGCTTGTCCTCCCATGATGGTACTTCCAGCACCTCGTCCTCTGTTCCCCATTGCCTGAGACATTCGCTGAGCACATCATCCTTTGAGGCTTTGTCCTTGATGTATTTATGTATCTTGAATGTTTCATCGTGGACAGTGGCTCTCACACTCACTAGTCGTCTGCCCCCTTCCTTAAAGCTTGTATACAGTCTCAGGGTGCTGGATTTGGGGTGGAACCCTCCATGCATGGTTAGTAGCTTCCGAGTCTTAACATCCACGGCCTTTATCTCTTCCATTGGCCAGCTAATTATTCCGGCAGGGTATCTGATTACTGGTAAGGCATAGCTGTTTATTGGGCGGATCTTGTTCTTGCCATTGAGCTGGCTTCTCAGGACTTGCCTTATTCGTTGGAGGTATTTGGCTGTGGCTCCTTTCCTTGTGACCTCATTGAGGTTGCCATTTGCTTGTGGTATTCCCAAGTACTTGTAACTGTCCTCAATGTCTGCTATTGTTCCTCCTGGGACTGAGACCCCTTCTGTGTGGACGACCTTCCCTCTCTTTGTGACCATCCGACCACACTTGTCTAGTCCGAATGACATCCCAATGTCAGTGCTGTAGATCCTGGTGGTGTGGATCAGTGAGTCGATGTCTCGTTCGCTCTTAGCGTACAGCTTGATGTCATCCATGTAGAGGAGGTGACTGATTGTGGCCCCATTCTTGAGTCGGTATCCATAGCCAGTCTTGTTGATGATTTGGCTGAGGGGGTTCAGGCATATGCAGAACAGCAGTGGGGACAGAGCATCTCCTTGGTATATGCCACATTTGATGGACACTTGTGCAAGTGGTTTGCAGTTGGCTTCAAGGGTGGTTTTCCACAGCCCCATCGAGTTTGCAATGAAGGTTCTTAGAGTCCTATTGATGTTGTACATCTCTAAGCATTCAATGATCCATGTGTGTGGCATTGAGTCATAGGCTTTCTTGTAATCAATCCAAGCGGTGCACAGGTTGGTGTGTCGGGTTTTGCAGTCTCGGGCTCCTCTGCTATTTATGCCGATTCCCTTTTGTGCCGTGCTCATATATTTATCCATGTGCCTGCTTATCTGAGCCGCTATGATGCCTGACATGAGCTTCCATGTTGTAGAGAGGCAGGTTATTGGCCGATAGTTGGATGGGACTGAACCCTTTGAGGGATCCTTCTGGATCAGGATTGTGCGTCCTTCAGTTAACATTCAGGGTGAGTCTCATTTTGTAGCAGCTGTTTCAGTTGAGCTGTAAGTCGCTCATGGAGGGCAGTGAGTTTCTTCAGCCAGTAGGCATGGATCATGTCAGGTCCTGGTGCTGTCCAGTAGGCATGGATCATGTCAGGTCCTGGTGCTGTCCAGTTTTTCATACCCGAGACTATTTCTTGGACCATGGGACTGGTCATCTGCCACAGTGATGGTTACCGGGGCTTGTTCAGGGAGGTTGCTGTGGTCCTCTCGTACAGAGGTTTTCGCATTGCATATGTTGTTCCCATATGCCTTTCCAGTATTGCTCAGTCTCCAGCCTTGGTGGGTCAGCTCTGTTGTTATTACCCTTCCATTGAGAGTACACTTTAGCTGGTTGGGAGCCTTTGTTTGGCAGTTTCGAGTGCTTCAGGTATGGGCATCTGGCTGTACTTCTTGGATACTGATTGCACCTGTCTTTTCCATGGTGGGTATTGGGTCTTCTCATGGTTGCTCTTATAGCCAAGCATCACTGATGCCGAGTTGTATATTAGCTCATTTGTTTCTGTTATGGTGGTAGGGATCATTCTCAATGCTGCATTCACATCTTCAATTAGATGTGAATGCATCTTTCTGATAGTACTGGTGTTCATTACTGCCATGATTCTCTATCTCAGGTCACTTGCTGCCTCATTCAGCTTTGACGGTACGTTCATTACTGGGGCTACATACACAGTCTCTGGGAGGGTAGTTGTAGTTAACTCCCCTCTGACCTGGCGTTCATTCTCCTCCTTGTAGCAACATTTGTGTCGCCCATTTTCGTCTTGTTCCAGTAGCCCACTTTTCATCAGGCGTGGCATGTCGTGCTTATTCGTGTCTCTCATGGTATGAGGTAGGGTATATAGATCCAAGGGTCTTGCCTAAGGACCCACACTGACAGCTCAATGTCACCGTTGTAACTTTTTGCCCCAGCCCCAGCCTGGCCTCGAACCCGGGTCTCCCGGGTGGAAGACTGGTGACTTACCCATATAGCTATACAGTCAGCTAAATACTGTGTGTGTGTGTATATATATATATATATATATATATATATATATATATATATATATATATATATATATATATATATATATATATATATATATATATATATATATATATATATATATATATATAATCAATCTCTGCAGGGTCAGGTTGCAGACCTGAAGGTGAAGTTGAAACTTGCTCTAGAAAATAACCATCCTATAGTCTCCGCCCAACCAGAGGTCACCCTGTAAACAGAAGGCTTCCTACAAGCAGAGGAGAGACCAAACAAAGACAGACCTTGAATCAATGAGGGGTTTCCATGCATAGCCTGGCTCAGCCTTTGCACCAACCCACTCCCAGGTTGCAAACAGAAGGCTCCCTACACGCAGAGGAGTGCAAGCAAAGACAGACCTTCAATCAACCAAGGAGGTCCAAGGAAAGACAGACGTCAATGCGACCAACCTCCACAGGTAGTATGGAGGGCCTTCATGCTGGCATTGGTGTGAAGGCCAATCTATGCCCAGCTCTGCCTTTACGCCAACCCACACCCAGGTGGTACTAACCTAGGTCACTATCCAACCTCAGTTTTAGCAAAACCCAGGTTTTGCTAAAACTGGGCATTATGGAAATTGGAGGCTTTACACCAGAGGTGCCCAAATTCAGTCCTTGAGGGCCGGCATCCTGCATGTTTTAGTTCTCTTCCTGGTGGTTGTAACAACATCCTCAGCAAGTCAATGTTCTTCTGAGGCCTTCTATTGAGCCATCATTTGATGCAGGTGTGCTAAACCAGGAAGATGGTTGAACACACCTAAACCATCTCCCTGATTTAGATGTGCTAAACACACGAAATGTGTTTTCGTTCACACCAAATGTGTTTCGAGCGTCAGGCGCATCTGTCTATGTGGAGGCGTGTCGATGGCTATTGCGGTGCAATTTGAACCGTTTGGAGCGTTTGACACATCTAGTGCATCCAACACTCCACATAGACTTTGAATGTAAACCAGACTCGCCTGATGCTCAAAACGTGTTTGGTGTGAATGCACCATTAGAATGTTCAGTTCCACTGGTAACAATGACATCAGCAGTGATGACATCACTCTTTGATGCATCAAAGGAATCTCTCTCTTGAGTGTAGCACACAGTTTTTTTCCAGACCTGTTCCTGTTTCAGACTTATAAGTTATAAGTTATGAAACTTCTACAGGAGCATTGTTAAAATTATTTGAAGGCACAGAATCAGCCCAGTACAGGTTCACATTCTCAGGTGAGAGAGACTCACCTGGTATAAAGTAAATTTTTTGGTCCTGGAATTGCATTTATTAATTTGATCAAAGTATGTCATGAATATGTGTGCATGTACTCCAACTTCCGTCCAGATCATACTAGTGGTTTTTTTTGTTGCATTTGCCACCACTAGATGATATACATATAAGTTACAACATAAACAGCACTATTCAGATATATATATATATATATATATATATATATATATATATATATATATATATATATATATATATATATATATATACACACTGCTCATACATATATATACACACGAGCCGTGTTAACGGTAGTAGGAAGCGGCAGTTATTTTGAGGTGTAGAACAATAGGTTCGCAAGTCAGTCACTGCCCTCCCTATGCATTGCTATGGTAGGCCCCAATGATTTATTAAATACCTTAGGCACCTGTCTAAATCATCTGATCATTGTTATTACATTTTTGTATTCATTTAGCTCCTAAAATTAAAAGAAAACTGTCTGTGTGACACATACCAGGTATTCAATGCAAACCCTACATAGATTCTCTTGATTATAATGAATCTTCAAAAAATGTGGGCTCTCCCATTGAATTTGAATTAGAGGTGTTGACTTGTGCTCCAAAATATCAAATGATCAGATATTGGACTAAATAGAGATATTTGAACATTAAACCAACCATTAGTGTAAATTTAGGTATGATACTAATTAGCGCTACCAGGGGCTTGAGAAATTAAGCAGACTTTTAAAATCTCTAATTATTTTATTGATGCTGCAAATGCTCCATCAAAACTTGCCATGTTTTAAATATAGCTATATATGAGTTCCCAAGGCCTTTTTCTGCAACATGAAATCAGTTTAAACCAGTTGAATTTCTATGTATACGACTGGTCACAACAAAACCAGGTACAAGGAAGGAGTGCAAACAAAAGTTAGCTTTTGCCTGTCTTATCGAGTGAGAAATATATCATTTGAGTGATGCTGTCTTTTCTTGTCCTTTGAATTTAGTCTGTAGTTGTCTTAGTATTTATCTTTCACACAGATGAACTCAGTTGGTTGTATTTTAATGGTTTCAGAATGAAAGATATAAATTCAAAGGAACGCCACATATTTTAAATTGATATTTAAAAATCTTTAAAAACTTTCATCATTTTCTCTTACAGTTCACAATGATGTGCTCCTTTGTTTTGGCCCCATATAAAATTACAAATATATATCAAATTCTCACATAATGAATGTAAATCTTTGACACTATTATCAATAGTATTTATCTGTGGGAAACAAACTGGATCCATGAATACCTCACAATCTTTCTTTTTTCTCTCTCTCTCTTTCTCTCTCTCTCTCTCTCTCTGTCTCTCTCTCTCTCTCTCTCTCTCTCTCTATTTAAGATTTCTGTGAGCACACAAACCTGCTGTCTCATTCTCTTTTTTTTGTACTGGTGGAAAATTTACATATTTTAATTAGGGACGCCATTTTTCAAGGACATAAGATTTGCTCCCAGTAACGCAGCAGGTACCAACTTCAAGAATCTTATACATACTTTTAGGGGCTTTCTTACAGAGAAACTCAGAAAACAAACTGTTTCCGAATGCATAGCTGTTGTTGTTTTTTCTTCTGTTTTTTAAACTTTGATATATGAAGCTTAAATCAATGTAACTTTCCAGTTCTGACTTCCATTGCTTGACCACATGAATTAAGATTAGTTTGTTGGCTTATTTTACCTGATGTCTTAACTGTGTGGCAAAGCAAGGTGCAACCCCGTGCATAATTAAAGAAAGTAAGAAGTCGATAGTGTAAACATTTATTGTTTGCTTCAAGCTGTTGGCTTGGTGGTCACTTTACAAGGCAATGATGCTCGCATGAGCAGAGGTTTCATCACTCAGTGCAACGCTTTCGTCATTGTGTGTAATGCAACTCCTCTGTTACCTTGCAATGATACAGATTACACCGCATGAGCACATTGTGAAGTACGGCTTCTCAAACAGAAATCCCGAGTGCTGACAGCGATGAGACGGAGTCCACTACAAACAAGCAGTGCTCTGGGACTTCTCCCACCACTGCAAAAAAAAAATATATATATATACTCTGAAAATCATATATATATCGTCAGCAAGAGCTTATAATAACAGCATTGTGGAAGTGTTATTTTGATACCTCTTACATTTTGCCTCCAATGAGCCAGATTAAATGTTCTCCAGACTTTCTGTAGGTTTATCCTAATTATTGGGAGGACTTTGGCTTGTTGTGTCAGTTTTCACTCGTGTACCCGACAGTCGCTGCACATTTCATTCCCTTCAAATGTCATGATTTTGCAGGTTTTTGTTGTTGCAACGGGATGTTTGAAGTAGCAAAACAAAGGGACGCTTTGTCCCCGCTTAGAAAAACGGGGATGATTTAAAGTTCTTTTCTAGTTTCATGATTTACCGTGAGAACATGGGGGATTGTGACTCGAGTTACAAAACGACTTTGCATTGATACACATAGACTTGATCGTGTGTGCCAATTGCTGACTTTGTGTTTAAAATCTTCATTAAGTAAGTTTATATGTGCATTTTTAGGATTTTGAATACATAAGATCTGGTGTTAAAATATAACAAGTCGTGGGTCAGGTTTGCATAATCAGCTTGAGTTCAGATGTTTGAGCAGGTTGGACAGACATAGATTGAAGCTGTAGTTGGTTTCTACTTCCATCAACATTTTGATAACTGCGCCCAGTTTGTCTCCACCACCAGTGGCCATCTGTCCATCCATGTACAACCTGCTGACCACTCTGTAGTTGTGTTTTCATTACAATCGTGCGCAAAACTTTCAATATTCTGCTAATGTAGAAAAAAACACAGAATTTTGCAATTGTGTTGTTTCAATTAAATAAGAAATGGAACTAAAATCACATGTGAATATGTTTGTTCACTGATAAGTCATTAAAGGACATGCCACGCCATCATCCTCCTACCACTTCCTGTTGTCTTCTTCGTCGTTCCTGCCAGTAGTAACATCAGGTTGGTTTCCCATTGGAGTTTTGCGAAGTACAATAATTGAAATACAGACAAAAAGACACCTCAAAGACACAGCAACAATTTGTTTTATTGAAAAACTTGAATTTTTTCAAAGTTGGCACGTTTACCTTGAACTTTTTTTTTTTTCATAACTCCAATTTAACATTTTATGGTTAATGTGACTCATTTTTCTGGTTTAAGGCTGTCCTTATGAGTTGTCTTCTTAACCATACAACACTTTTTGGAACAAAACCCTAACATGCAGCTTTGATGGGTAAATTTCAGGACTCCAGGATTGACTTCAAGGTCGTACTGCTGAACTATTTTCCTCACAAAGACTTTTTATAAGCTACCTTCCAAGAAACTATTCCACAAAGTATGCCATGTGATGGGTTTTGAACCAAGCCAGGCCTCATTTTGGCAATGGGTATCTTCAGTAAAGCTGTTGATCCACAATCTTCTACATCCACCAATTCCTTGCCGTCTTCCGTCTCTTCCATCCAGCTCTTCTTAGACATAGTTGACGCTATTTGAGAGTCAATGTAAAATAGATGAACACTTGATCATGTATCCAGGCGTCTTGTCCTTGAAATAAATGTATCTTGCATGTAGGGAGGATGTAATGTGGTGCAGCTTGTGTTGAATTATGCCTTCACTTGGCAATAGGTTAGGGTTGGAAAGGACATCATCATCAACCGCATCTTCTCCACATTCCACTCTGTACTCATTATTTTGTCTCTATAGCCAATCAAAATACTTAACAAGAGAAATAAACAAAATGGTAACAATTCATCCATATGAGGTAAGCGGTTTGTTTAAGGACACAGAATGGAAGTTTCTTTGGTTTGGACGCAGACGTAAATTGAGGTGGAGTCGTGTGAGGTTATTTTCAGAGGAATGTTTGTATGTGAAGCCTCTCAGCACTTACATATGAATCATTCTGGCCTGGGTAATACATCTCTTAGGTCCAAGTCTGTACTGGATTTTTGACAGCTGTTGTTCAATCATGAGATTTTAAGATGCTGTTTTATCTGCTGTAGAATGTTCTGTACTCATTTTACTATACCACATGTCTATTTTTTTTATCACACGCTTCACTCACATGATCAGCTGAGGCTAAACAAACGAATGAAGACCCCAAAGGGTTGTGACAAGGACACTGTAAAAGTTGAAAATAGAATACATTTCTTTAAAACAAAGGTAACACCTTTATTTGAAGGGGTGTGCATAAGACTGACATGACACCGTCATAAACATGACATGACACCTGTCATGAATATAAAGAAGTCTTTATGAATGTTTATGACAGTTGTCATTAAGTGTCATTCGGTAAATAATGACACTTTTAATGCAAAGTTGCTCCAAAAGTTGCATTAAAAGTCCATTAAAAATGCAAACTTTGCATTAAAAGTGTCATAAAAGTGTTTATGACAGTGTCATGTCAGTCTTATGCACACCCCTTCAAATAAAGTGTTACCAAAACGAACTCGGTAAATGTGCAGCAGGTAAAAAGGTGAAGCAAAATAAGTGTACACGTTTTGCATCAGACATTAATTAGGACCTTTTAAACAACCTTAACCCTTGTGTTTAGAAATGGGGTCTAACCGACCCCACACACGTAAAACTTGTATCATTTGCCACAGTCCTCGCATGCCCAAGGGTTAACGCTGCCTATCAGCGTCGTTACAGAACAAGTCAGCTTTCCACCTCTAAGCAGTAGCACTGTTGTTGGTGTACTAACACGTTCCTCTCAATGTTCGAAACAAACTCCAACGGCGTAGAAAATGTTTCCAGTTTTGCATAATTTCCTTATTTGATTCCCTAAGTTGTTTGAAGCTAGCTGGAGCTGCTAAGATCCTTGTCTTCATCCCAGTCACGCTCCCACCCCCTCCATTTTACCGTTTTGTATTATTCTGCCTTTTGGATCCTTTTATCTTTTTCTCCCTCTCTGAATTTCCCAGGTCTCTCTTTTGTCCCTTGAAGTGAACGCCTCTTGTGCCAGCAATATTCCACACATGATGGTAGATCATAAAGAATCCCATATTTCTTGATAAGGTTCGGATTCGAGGGTGGTGTTCTCCTGAGCCAGAAATTGTTTTGTACGTGGGGCTTCTTTTTTTTTTTTCTCCCTCAACCCCCTGCAGATCTATGGGCTGTGAGCAAAATCAATTGGCTTGTAGCAGAAAGAGAATAAAGTGTGACACTGTGTGGATTTAGCATAATGTAAACCCATTCCGCTTCACTGAATTTCTTATTAGATAAACCTCGATTTAACTGGGAGGTACGTTATGGATAAATGTCTTACTTAAGAAAAGATTTCTAGCAGAAGCTGGAAGCCCCCGGACAAGATTTCTAAATGGTCAATAAGTCTTTTTCAATACAGGAAAGGTGTAGTGTCTTGTTTAAAACGTTAGAAAAGGAAAATCATTGTCGATATGGACAAGAAAGTCATTTTCAGTGCTTAAGAGCTAATATTGGAATGTCAAAAGCTTAAACTAAGTTGGACAGAATGAAAACACAACTTGGTATTTAGTTCGAAGCTGCCTAGTTCTGTTTTTTTTACATATATTTTCTTGTAGTCTGACACTTTCCCAGCTTAGAGTAGTTTATCAAACCTTCCTCATCTACTGATTTAGTTGGCTTAACCTTAAAAAAAGGAACAAAGAAAAGTGCTTTATGGTAAACTTTATGTTTATCCAGCTGTCTACATGTTAGCATGTTTATTTACCTTGGAATTTTCTTAACAGGCCAAAACAAAGTTATGCTGCATATATGTGAAGAGGAAGGAAGATGTCTGTTTTCATGTTGTTGTTTTTTTAACAAATAAAACTGGGAAGCGTGACATGCATTTGTATTTAATCTGACACCCCTAAGAAAATGCAGTTGAAATAAAACATGGTGACACAATTGTGATTTCTAAAAATGGAATCACTCGGACCAACCCTGAAATGCTTCAGTCCAACTTTGTTTGCTTAAAGAAGACTTTTGAAATGGGCTTTTTGAATTTAACTATTTTTATATGGTTATAATAGTTAAATAACAAACTTCAGATAAGCTTTCACAAGATAACAAGTATATAAATACTAGAAATAATCACCAGGGATGCACAGTATGTCTGAATTGGTGTCGCTATCAGTACTGCTGACAGTGTCAAAAGTCTGGAGAAATACATTTAATATGATATCAGTAAATATATCAGGTACCACATCGGTCCAAATTTCCATATCGGTGCATAGCTAATAATTTCTCTTCTGCCTAGTAAATTAACCTGAAACAATAATAGTTCATTTCTTAGGTGGACCTGGACAAAAATTACACAAAAATCTGAAATTATATTCAATATGAACATTATAATAACAAGCAGCGATCTCTGAAAGACACTTAAATAAATGTTTGCAGACTACTCCAGTATTTAGTTTTCGTCTTCTTCGTTCTCAGTCAACCAATAGATGACTTCTCACTCTGAACAGCCGTTTTTTTTTATACTTTTGGTCTACATGTGACCTTTGGCATCTTTGTTACACACAGAAACACACACGTCAGCTATGTGCACAGTTCTATCCACCACCCATTTGTTGTGACCGGGACGGTAGGAAGGAAGTTTATTTGTTCGGCTTGTCAGACAGAACATGAAAAGTGGGCATATCTGGAGAAAACAGGATGTTTGGTCACCCTAAATAAATCCGACTTACATGTAATCTCAGTATGATGTTCTGTGAAGGCCTCAGAGATTTGTTGGAGAACATCCATAAATCATCAGCAGCATGCTGATGATTTATCCTCCACACAGTTTAAGGAAATAGTTGTGAAGATGTTTATATCAGGGTCAGGTTATAAAACAAATCCTGTGAAGCTCTCACATGCTTATATAAAAACTCAATATAATACAATGTTGTAATGTGACAAGGCGCATGGAAAAGTTCAATGGGTGATGTTTTAAGTACAATACTATTCATTTGAAACACAAGCCATACCTCAGAAATGGATTTTTATCAGCTCAGGTTATAGTTGAAAAAATGCAATTAAGTTTGTGTGTTCTAGTGTAAATCTTTTAGTAAAGTCTTCTGATGCACTTACATGAGTAAAATGTCTTCAATTGAGTTCTTCTGATCTTAAAACAGGCTTTCCCTGTAGAAAAGATGTTGGAGTTTGAATCAAGCTAGCCTTACCACACCCCAAATGTGGCTGCTATGAAAAGAGGTGGAAATTTATGCATTGTGAAGGAGCTGTTTTGCTATCTGTAAGTCTTGTTTTACCAGGGCCTGCCAGATATTTCATAAAACCTCACAAAAATGTCAGCTTGTGAAAAAGGGAGCATAACATTTATCCTGTAAGACAAAACCGAAAAATACTCTTATACTTGTAGCAAGCTCTTTGACAGGAAAACACCAGCGTTGTTATCCATGGTTAATCAAGTTTTGTATCAACATATACGGCAAAATCAACTTCTTAAAAGAAGTTTACGACAACCAAATTGGACAAGCCAAAGGATTGAGCTGTTTGACAACAATGACAAAATGTTTGAAAGATTAAAGATGCTTTCTGACCAGAAACCAGTAGACCAGCTGCTCATCATGGAGGTTTACTATCATTCTATGAGTCTGTTTTTCTGCCTGAAATGGCCGCCGCCTATCCGTGGTTCAGTATTCGCAGATTTACCCATTTGTGGATTTTTCTGTGGAACATGGTTCTAAATTATTCATGTAAAATTTGCCTACCTACTGATTTTTCTAAAGAGCGTTTCTAAGACAATCTAAAGAAAATTGAGCTTGGGAAGCTGGAATGCTACTTGATACTGACTACAACTTTAATGCTTTTAGATTTTTATGTACAACTTTTACATGAGTTCTACATTTTCTGATAAGAGAATGAATATCTACCAAGAATTTATTCAAGTATCAATGAAGCCGTATGTGTAATTCTCACCCGGTGTGGATTAGAGCTGAAACGATTAATCAGATTCCTCAGATTAACAATGATTAAAAACATGTCAGTATGTGAAGACTTCATGTCTTTAAAAATTGTTTTAACTGCTACCCCACAAAAAAAAAAAGAATTGTTAAAATATTTAATGTAAAGTCAGAAATTAATATGGCATTTAACACAAAAGACGTTAATATGTCTTTTGTGTTACTAAAACCTTATTCAGTAATTGAGTGAGGTGTTTGAACAGAAACTACTGAAGTAGCTTATTGTTTTGGGACTTGAAAAGCCTCTTATGTGTTTTAAGGAAAGGTCTACCCCTTCCAAGCATTTCCGTGACACCGACCTTGATTATTTCCTCTCTGCAGATGGGAATGATCCATAGTTTCCTCCAGAGCTTTGTCTTACATATGGGAAGAGCTTCTTCTTTTTGTTTTTTTTTCTGCAGCCTTTGCAGAAACAGCTGAGGCTGCCATTCCTTTGGAGGAAAACACATTTGTTTGACTGACACACACTTTAATGTGATGGTCATATGAAAGCAATCCATTTTTGAACACCAAGGACTCCTGGATTATTGGGAAAAAAAAAAGTTGCCCGACTCGTGTGACTCAATTTCAAGAAAAGTCTCAGGGAAACAGAACGCAGCCGTTCTGTCTCTGAAAGACTTTTGAGTCGTTGCTCTTGTTTTCCGAAAGAAACGATTTCAATGTTCGCGTCTGTCAAATCAATTGTATCCTCCTCCATTTTTGCTCGTATTGATGCATTTCTGAATAGTTCTACTGTCATGGTGTGTAAAGTGATTTCACAGTGTCTCAGCCATCCTTCCTGGAGTTAATTGCTCAAAAGAGTCCCTGTGCAGTTAAACCCAAACAGGATTAAACACCAATTGATCTTCCCCCTCATGCTTCACACTGACAACCTTTAGCAATTAATGTATACTGGAAAGGCACTAACAAGCATTAGTCCTTGCCGCTAATCACACTCTGTTTTACAGAGCTGCAGTTTTTCTCCCTTCTTTTTTTTTTTGGCTCTCTCAACACAACTCTTAAAGACATTAATCAGACATAAATCATGTAAACTCAGCGTATTTGGTCTAGAAACGTGATGCCTGTGCAAATCCTTTCTTTGACTGCTACAACATCTGCCGCATTTAACAACGCCGGTCTCGGTTTAGTAATGATGAATGTCTCCATGTCTGTCTCTGTCATAAGGAATGTTTTTTTTTTTTTTTAAGAACATTTGGTGCATCATAGAGATATGTAACTGCTAAACATGTGCTTTGAGGAGAACGGCTCATTAAAATGGATCATAGGTTGTCTAAATTAAGACGGTAATACCTTCTCTTTGCATTTTTCTCCTCCGAAAGTGGAGGAGATGCGGTGCGAGGGGAAAGGAGAGCCACGCTTCTTTTCTCTTGATAAGGCTGACACTTAGGAAGCTTTGATCACGGCGTTTTTTTCCATATATTGTCGTAAACCTTTTTCTGTCAAGATTTGCGCTGATTATTTTTGTCGCCATTTTTTTTTAGCAAAATCAAATTAAGTTACCTTCAGCTATGCTGAATATATTAAAAACTATTTGAAGGAAAAATGACTTTGCACCATAGCTGTAACTCACATCTTGAAATTGACCTCTGTCTCTTTAAGAAATTCCTGCCCTCTCTAACACTCTTCTTTCAGCATGTCATCACAACAATGCTTCTCCATTATGCCGCTGACAGCTGCTCTTAGGAGCCTTGCACTAAGAAGTGGTTCATATGATTCGTGTTAAATAAACCAGTCGCCTAATCTGAAATAATTTATCACTTCACTACTTTTCCAGTAGGAGATTCCAACACATTTGCTTTAAACTTTAGTGTTTTGTATGAGGTTGAGCTAAATTTGTAACCAACAGAAACACACACATGCACACACACAAAAAGATATTGCTCTGCATCTTTGGATGAGTTTTTCAACCCACCATTTTTCTGAGCTCTGGTAGTATTGATCAAGGAACGACGCTTCAATCTCTTGATCCGCAGTTGTTGCTGAATAACACAAGGTATTGAATATTGAATGATCGGCCCCGGGGGAAATTAACAGGGAATCACAGCAAACGGTCCGTATCAAAAGTCGAGTTAAAATGACGGTGGCAGGAAAGATGGTGAGATGGCGCTTTGGGGTTGGAAACGTTCAAAACGCTTAGTGTTATCTATTGAAGTTGTGGCGCTGCAGGTGCTGTAGGGGCCCTCGCTCCAGCTCCTTCTCCCTTCCTGTGTACACACTTGACTCCTCTGAGAAAAGAGCAGCAACATCTGTTTAACCTCAAGCACTTTTGTCCAACTGAGGGATTAATGGATAAAGGCCTGTCAGTGGAGGAACCGGAGCGAGCTGTTGCACTCACCTCATTCGCTAGTCCCGTTTAAAAGCACAAGTGCGGCAAACAAAACAGCTGTTCTCCAACTTACTTCTTGCTTATCTTGCAAAAATGCTCAAACAAAAGGATGCCCCCGGAAGAAAGAACAGTGAGAACCAAGGCTGCGATATCACACAAAATCTCCGGTGCTGGGGGATTTTCTGCACAGAGGGAACCTTGAACAGATTGCTTTCAATGCTGGGCAGATGTACTGTTGGAATCCAACATTGTCTCAATTATAGCCAAATCCCAGATCTACTTTTTGTGCCAGTTGGAAACAAAACATTGTGTATTTACAATTTTATTTCTCCTGCTGCAACCAGCAATAAAACCGAGAAGAAGAGGAGCCCGAAGGCATATATTGCAGAATGAGTCATGTTATTGTAGCACTATAATCCTACAACTGCAGGCTTGCCAGTTTGATACAAAATCACCATCGAACGCATAACGACAGTTATAGAAAACAGGGAAAAAAAACAGGGTCATTTACACACACACACGCACGCACGCAAATGCACAAACACACCAGGGATTCTGCAGATTTCACCAATTCACATTTAAGGCTTTTAAAAGCCTTTTTTCAGACCACTGTTAATGAAATTCGAGACCTATTGCACAACATAAATATACCATACAAAAGAAAATCACATTTATCAACTTGATACGCGTTTGGATTGTTTTGTTTCAATTCAGCTTTCCAAGTTATCAACATTTTTTATTTAAGCAAGCCTACTCTGCCTCCACATGATTTTTTATGATGTTGATTTTATCTATGATTTTAGTTGCACTGTGTAGCACTTTGAGATTTTTTCTAATGAAAAGTGCGGTACAAATTACATTTATTATTATTATTATTATTATTATTATTAAAATAAATTAGCTCCTTCTAAGCCTTTGATTAGCATTTTGAACCCCGTCTCAGCCAAATTATGTGTTCCCTTTGATTACGGCCTCCATCTTAGAAATGATTAATGTGTCCTTAGCAAACAGATACATACCACAGGCTTTTAACATAGCTCTAATTAAACTTAAGAAACATTCTCTTGATCAAGATGAGTTAATGAATTACAGACTTATATCTAATATCCCTTTATCTAAAATCCTTGAACATAGTTACTAATCAAGTTTGTGAGCATCTAAACAGTAACAACCTGTTTGAAGAATTCCAGTCGGGTTTCAGAGCTCATGACAGCACTTGAATGGCACTTGTGAAAGTCACTAATGATATTCTCTTGGCCTCTCTTGGACTTGTTTCTGTTCTGGTTTTGTTAGATCTCAGTGATGCTTTTGACACAATTACAATATTCTCTTAGTGAAGCTTGACAATGCTGTAGAGACCAAAGGAACACCACTGGGCTGGTTTAAATCCTATCTGTCCAACAGCTTCCAGTTTGTTCATATGAATGATGATTCTTCACACTGTAGAATCACTTGTGGCGTACCACAGGGCTCTGTGCTTAGACTAATATTTTTTACTGTCTATAGACATGTTACAACTTGACAACCGTGCAAAATCCCATCCCCCAGCTCCCTTTTTGGAGGGTAGAAAAACTGCTCACCAACGATAACTACTATTGGTTTTACTGTCATGTTGTCCACATAGCATGCTAAATCTTCAATGCACACACGATACACAATTATTTATATTTATATGCTTAGTAACGTTTTCATTTAAAGAAAAAAAAACATGGCAAGGGAAGTAGGTCAGTTATGCTAGCTTGACTTTGACAACCTTCACATGTAGATGTGCTGCAGAATTTGGTGCATTTCAGTTCAGTTAAGTGATTGTCGCCATGTGTTCTCGTCCAGGAGGAGTGAATGCTGCAAGCCAGCGACTCGATGCTCTTTATAAATGACAATAATTAAAACTAAGTATAGCTAAAGCACCTGGCATTTGTTGCTTCTGTACACTTTTGTAACCAGTCCAAAAAAATCCTACAATATCTATTGGTAGTGTTGAATTTCTTCTTTATGCGGTGTAAGGTAATGGCTAACCCAAGACTTAAATGCTGATTGTAACGGATTTGCTTAAAAAAAAGAAAAGAAGTAATATTAATGTGGGATATGGAGCTTAGGCTCTACAAATGTGGTGAAAGGTGTAGAAATGACTACACAGTGTTTGCTAACAAACATACTGCTCATACAAGTGTTGACAACCACTTAAAGAAAAACTAAGTAAGTGATAAAGGTTGTGCCTTGTTGCTGCCTTGTATTTAGTAAAGAAAGTGGAACAGAGTACTAATTAGGACCTCTCACTTCTGGAGGGAAAAAAACAGTATATTCTATCTTAAGGCTAGCTAACATCATCTCTCTGAGGTGGGGCGTTAGTGATGCGCTTCAGCCTTCAACTTGCTTGCACTAAACTAATTCATTACGATGTGGTCAGTCTAGCGCGTAGTTTAATTTAACAACTTAAAGATCAGACTTCAGCGTAAACTACCCACATACAATCACAGCTCTCGGCATAGAAAACATCCTGAACCCCCCTCCACCGCCGACACTCTCTTTGGATGACATATTGCTCATAGATGAAGTGCTCGGCTTAATAAAGTGTTGCACCATTGAGCACGAGTGATGCATAAATCTATGCCTTTCCTGGGACTGATTCGCCCCGTGCCCCCACTGTGTACCCCCCCGTGTGATTCAGGCGGCTTTGACATTCACCTGCCTGCCATCGCGGGCAAAGAAACAGACCAGTAGCTCTAACCTTTACTCAACCAGCGATTTAGCCTGCCTGCCCGCGCTGATAACACACTCCATCAGAGTTGCCCCTGAGAGGAAGAGACGCGGGTTGCTCTGCGGTGCTGCTGTGCTCAGGTTGGGCCTTTAGTCACTGCCACCCATCCTCTGTGTGTTTGCCAGCATCCTCCTTTTATCTCAGCCTCGCTAGCCTCTATTTCATACACCCACTGATCCCTACCACTCCTCTATTCTACAGCACAAAACCGTGGCGCAGAGCCTTGAAAGTCACCTACACGAGCTCGCACGGCCTCCGGATGCGTCTGCCGTGCAATTCAGACGAGAAATGCCTTACTGCGGATACATGCTTGACATTTCCCTCCACTGCAACTCTATCAGCAATGCCACAATGATATGCTGTCTGACTAATTCGTTTTCATGAGTCCCTCTCTGTAGTTCAGCACGACAACGCGTGGCATATGACAGACCTTGACGTTCTCTGCTGCTTGTTAGCCGCAATTACGGTGCCGCGGTTCAAGTTTTTGATATTATCTTACGAAACCTAATTAGGATGTTGCGCATTCTTAAGATTCTCAAGCAATGAGCATATTTCTAAAGCGTCAGTTCATTTGGCTTGGCCGCCTGCAATGAATGAGTAGCTAATGAGTTTTCAGGTGTTATCAGGTGCTCCCCCCCACTTGGGCTTTAAAAACATCATTTATCCAAACCAGTGCTAAGAAACATCAATCTGAACAAGTTACTTTTGGAAAATTACAGGGCATTCTGTTAAATATTTTCTTAATAATGACCAACTGATTTCAGGTCTTTCAGTCCGGTTCACAGGCTGAAAGACCTCCGAGGTTTGGTTTAAGATGTTTTTACAGGCCTAAGTGTAGACCTGTTTTAGCTGAGACTAAGCAGTACAAAAAAAATAAAAACACAAAATGAGCAACAGTGTCCAGACTCAAACCTGAAAATAAGAATTTAATTCGTATTCTTTAATTAAATCTGAACTTACAACACTTTTAGACCCAGACAGCTTTGCTTGGTCTGATACTATGTAGGCCATGTCTATGAATAGAAATGTCTTTGACTCATGTCTAAATGAGATCTTTGTATGGCTCCTGCACTGAAATCAAGTCTGTTTTAAACTGAAGTGCATCTCATTTGTCTGATTTGTGGAGTGCACAACTAATATTTGTCCTGTCAACAGATTCTCCCGTGTGCGCTGTGGATCTGTGCCGCTTCTTCACAGTCACCACTGACGCACACAGTGCTGTGCCGTCCCACTGGACTCAAGAGTCCCAGGTAAGTCAGCTGCTCCCAGACATCCCCATAAACCAAAGGCTACCACATAGCCACATGACTTGAGCCCCTTTCTGAATTTTAGTTGTGAAAATTCAGAAAATTTGTAGCATGATTCCTTTTTTTAAATTATGCTACAAATCATGTCAGTCTATCACATACAGCATACTAAATTAAATATGTTAAAATGTATAGTCAGGGACATACACAGATAGACAGTACTGTCTTTTTTTCCAATGGACAAAAAAGTGGCCTTATGAAATCTTCTTCTTTCTTTTTTTGTTTTGTTTTTTACAGTGTAGAGTGTGTGGCCTAAGGTAGCATTTCTGGATTTAAAAGCCTATATTACCAGTGCCCCACATATTTGTATTTCTGCCTGACATAATTTTATCATCAGCTGTCATGACTAGTAGTTAATCTCATTAAAGGGATAGTATTATGTAAAATCTACTTTTTTGAGCGTTTACATCATGCTATGATGATTTTCCCTCATCAAAAACATACCTGGAGTGTTGCTTTGAGTCTTTCATGCATGTTTGAAAAACTCTTTAATCTCCCATGGCAACCATTCAGCTGTGCAAAACGCCTGGGGGGACCTAGCTCCGCCTTCAAGACGCAGCTCCTCCTCGGAGTTGAGGTTTCCAAGCTTCTGAGCTTCTGCCTCATATAATAGCTCTCTCCCACACTCAGCTCCTTCAGACTAGCCAGCAACAATTTGCAAACACCTGCTGGGATTGCCTAGCTACTTGTCAACGCTGGTAAAAATGTTGTTAAAGGGTTAATATAAAGCGGTGTTGTGATGACTTCCTGAATGCAGAGTCTCATAAAGAGTAGGAGTTTTTAAAGAGACAGAGGCACAATTTCAAGGTGTTAAATTACAAAGTCAGATTTGTTCCAAGTCAAATTTGAAATATGTAGCATTTTTATAACAAGTGACAGCAACACAGTTACTTGATTGTACTATAAAATGGCACCTTATGCCTGGAAAATACATAATACTGCCCCTTTAATCCTAATAATTCCTGTAAAAATAATACCATGTGCAACACAAGGTTCCTCCCCCCCACTTGAGCACCTGCCCCCCAAAATATCTGTGCGCGCCTCCATTGTAATGTAGTAAAATGTGAAAAGTTCAGAGGGTCTTATTATGTTTTCTAGGCACTGTAAATACTACAAAGACATCGAAATCTGTCTACATTTCATAGGTTAACCCTCTGCAGAATGGAGGGTTATGTCATAGTTTGCTGCCCTGGAAGTAAAGTGTCCAATCATATATTTGAGAATATCGTGCTCCAGAGCATAGGGGGGATTTTTCTTTTTATGGAGCAGTCATCACCTAATAATGTGCAGCTGAGAGTTGTCTATTCAGCACAAAAAAAGGTGTTCAGCTTAGAGTTTTGTTTTTTTTTCACATTATTTCCCTCTGACAGATGCTCACTAAATCTGTGCTCCAAGTGATTATGTTTGTCAGGACAGTGGTCTGTTTGCTGAGCAGCAGAGAGTGAGATTGGAAGGTGAGAATAGCCACCAAAGATAGACAGCTGCAGCGTTGTGTTGATTGCCACTTCCTCTTGTGTGATTGGAAATAGTTTTTTTTTCGTCTTTTTTTTTTCTTTTTTAAGTCTGTGTCTGCCAGGCTCTTGATGGTACCCTTCATCTCTATGCCAAGGAGCTGCAGCCGCTTTCACTCATCCTCCGTCTGAAGGACTGCGATGGAACAGGGAAAACTGTGCTTTTGCACTTTCGGTCCATGTGAAGAATAAATCACAATGCTTGTGTGTATGCAATCAGACTGTTTTGCTCCTGCAATTGGAGTAACAAATTGTCTCCCTTGTAATCAGCCTCCCTTTGCCTGCTGTTCTCATCAAAATTCTCTGAATGATCTGTTGCCATGGTACCTTGAAAAATCTGCTGCTGAGATTTTTTTTTTCTCCCTGAGATGGCATTTCTCCCTTTTCTATTTTTTTTCCTCTCCTCCTCCTCCTTCTACAGATAGAATTACTTTGAATCAATTCAATTCAATGTTGGCGCCTAATGTAGAAACAAATTGTTAGGACAAAGACCGACTTCTGCCGGATTGTTGTCAAATTATTTCACACCCTAAATGAATGAAGACTTTTCAGAAGAACAGGGTTGGAAATTGCTCTCCGCGGGGCCAGCTGTTAAATACCCAGGCACCTTTTTCCTTAGTATTCGCACATCTTTTACTGTAGACAGAACAGATATGATGGGTTTTTAGTTGATCTTTAAACGCTTCCCCTCAAAACGATTCCCCTTCAGAGGAGAAACCGGGAGCACACTGTGTTTGCCTCGCTTTCTTCACACCATGGCCTGGAGTCATGTGGGAGCTGAACTCCCATAGGAAGGCGTCTGAACTTCTATATTAGCAGCTAGTCTAAAATCGGTGGGGGTTGCTAATGCATCAGGTGTCTGAAGAAGAAGAAAATAAGAGCCTGGTAAAATATAACCTACCTCCAAACATGAAATATTACACCCAAACAACTATGCCAGGGCACAACATTCTTGAAAAAAAAAAGTGTGTAGAAAGTTCTTCTCTGTGTCTCTTTTGAGCCATCAAAACTTCTGAGATGACTAGATTTAGCAAATATTATCTCAGATTTTTGTGATGGGGTTAATTTAATTCTCAGGACTGATATTCTCCAAATGTTTCTGTTTATTTTTCACATTTTCTAGTCAGTTTGACTCATCACAGCATCATTTTTTTGAGTTGAATTCCCCCTCCTCCCGCCCCCCTGCATTTAGCTACTTGTACGCAGTTATAAGATGTCATATATTATCAGTTGCTCTCATCATTATGATCAGAATCGTATGCTTCAGTTAAATTGAACAAATAAAAGCAAACTTATTATTATTTAATTGTTTAAGTTATAGCACTGCAAAGGAGTTGGACAGGCAATTGTAAAACTAATACGTGTATTTTTAAGATTTCTGATAGAAATACTATATTTATTACAGTATTCAAATGATACCATTGCTCCATTATATTTCTCTCTGGTTAGAACAGGGGTATTATGTGAAATTCACTTTTTCAAGCTTTTTATCATGTTGCTAGTTATTCCCTTACCAAATACATACCTGGAGTGTTACTTTGATTCTGTCATGCATGTTTAAAAAATCCTTGAATCTCCCTCGACAACCATTCAAACATTTGCTACCACAAAGCTCCGCCTATTTCCATGAAGCTCCTCCTTGGATCTGCAGTTTCCAGCTGAGCTTTCACCTCACAGAGCAGCCTTTATATAATAATGATGTAATGCTGAAAGGGGCGTGTTGGAAGGAGTAGGGCCTTCTGAAAGAGACGCAGGCAAATTTTAAGGCTTTAAATTGCAAAGTCAAATTTCTTTTAAGTTATGTTTGGGCTTTGGTTGGGCTGCACAGTGGCGCAGTTGGTAGAGTTGTTGCCTTGCAGCAAGAAGGTTCTGGGTTCGATTCCTGGTCTTTCTGCGTGGAGTTTGCATGTTCTCCCTGTGCATGCGTGGGTTTTCTCCGGGTACTCCGGTTTCCTCCCACAGTCCAAAAACATGACTCTCAGGTTAATTGGCCTCTCCAAATTGCCCCTAGGTGTCAGTGTGTGTGTGCATGTTTCTGTGTCCTGTCTGTCTCTGTGTTGCCCTGCGACAGACTGGCGACCTGTCCAGGGTGACCCCGCCTCTCGCCCGAAACGTTAGCTGGAGATAGGCACCAGCAACCCTCCTGACCCCATTAAGGGACAAGGGTGCAAGAAAATGGATGGATGGATGGATGGTCATGTTTTTCGTTACAGCATTATTAACAACTGAAGGTAACATAGTTATTTGATTGTGCTGGAAAATGTCCCTGTGCGCCTGCTCATCCAGTCCCCTATTAAACAAGGCCAGCAGGCTGGATGAGCTAATAAAATAAAATGTCAGCTGGCAAACATACAGGGCCTTTAAAAAGTATTAATGCTGTATGGACTTTTCCACCGACTGTCAGATACAGTTGAATCTTACATTATTAACAGATTTCGTTTTAAAGCAAATTTTTTAATTTAATCTGCATGCTTCTTTTGACTGGAAGCCTTTTTAAAATGTTTTTGAGCGACACAGTTAGAGCTTGAACTTGAATTTTATGGAGAATCTGTCTGGAGAGGCAAAGATTTCCGTGATGGCAAATAGGTTTTCAATTTTAAAGACTTGAGTACTATCACCACAGATAAATAAAGTACAAAAACAGAAAGCAAAAAGCTTGCCAGCTGCTATGAAACAAAAGTGGCTATATAAAATCAATGTATATATTTTCAAAAGGACTGAAAGTTTCTTGTATTTATTTTGGCTGACAAGGATGACAAGTGTTCAAAAAAAGGAATAGAAGCTAAATTATTAGAAAATGGTGTCAGATGTATTCAATTTAGAAAATCAATATATATATAAACATATGATGGACTCGAACATTCTAATGATTATTTAGCTCTATCATTCTTTGAAACACCAGTCACTTATGAAAAATAAAGTGAAATGCAGTTGTTTACAAGTACAAAATGAAAAAAACATGTTAGGAGGAAATGTATGCACAAATTGGAGAAGGGGAAAATTAATCTGAATTGGTGTTTTGTACATCGATAGTTTCATGTCTATATATAAGTCACCATTTACAGTAAGAACTGAAGTGGATCTTTATATTCAAGGTAAAAACCATTTGTCTCAGCCTCTCAATAAGATTTATAAGAAGCAAAAGGGAGTAATCCTTCAGGCCCCGGTAGAACAATGAAAATAAAAAGGTTTATAGTGCAAAAACAAATGTTACTGGTAACCATGCAGACATTCTGAAACATTCGAAATGCCTACAGCCTTAATTGACCATACAGAAGAATATACAAAGCATGTGTAAGAGACTGCAGGCAGGGAAAAATTCATTAACTACAGAACAACAGAAATGATGGATGATTTCATGCTTTTGTGGAAAGTGAGACAGAGTGCTCTTTGAAATACTGAATTACTAAGTGCGGTGGCTCCATTAAGAGCAAATGTGTCAAAAAAATTCATGTAAAAAGCCCTTTTAAAGGAGACCAGACGTCCTGTGTCTGCTTATTTTACTGCCAGTGAGAGGGTATCTGTTGGTCCGCGAGACGGTGATTTAAATTTTATCATAAAAGAAGGAAAGTGACCTTTTGAATTCCTCTCTATATTACAAGTCTTGACCCGAGATCATTAAATGGGAAATCCAATTTTTAAATGTATCATTTAGCTGTTTTAATAAGGAAAAATGTCAGTTCCTTAATTACACCCAGTGATATTATTTGTCATTCTTTTAGATTGTGCCAATGAGTATTCGCCTCTCATGCACTAAATAAGATGTTACCCCTGAACAAAACGCTGTGTGCAAAGCTTGCACTCTTAAAGATAAGCAACATCGTGGTATTGAAGAGAAGCGTGCTCGTAAGTGAGCTGTACGCCACTCTTCCCCCCACATGGCCTGTTGTTGTCTTTAAGATCTTCAATACGAGGAGGCATTGAGGGCTCCTTAAAGCAATAAAGTGGTTCTTGTTATTTAGACTAGATCAGACTGGCACACTGAAAGTATGAAGCACGGACACATTTAGGATTCACCATACGTCAGTGACACGAGTCAAAAAGTCATTTCTGATCACTGCAATTATTGAAATTTAGCCCTACTTGCTTTGCTTTTGATTCCCTGTATTGTAAAGATCTGAGCACGAATGCGATTGAATAAAAGAAAGATGAACAAAGCCCACTGCATAGAGGAGTTGTGTTCATGTAATGTGTCTGGTATCACACTCTGCCTTTTGCCGTTGTCTGTTTTTAGTCCTTACATATAGCTGTGACAGATCTGCAGGAGTGAGTTATTTAATTCGTTTGCACCTTTTAAACCTTGCTTATGACGTTGCATAAATTCACAGATATGATGAGTGTCGATGTGGTGGCATCGTACGGTTGCTGCAGATTTGTTAGCTGCACATCCGTGATGTAGATCTCTCATTGCCACTACATCTGAAGGACGCTCTATTGGATTGAGAGATTATCTCCCACTCCATTACACCACCTCCAACAGCCTGAAAGGTTGATAAAAGGTATGAATGTTTCATGTTGTCTATGCTAAGTGCTAACCAACCTGTGCCTGTTAAATTTTTTTGAGCCTGTGCGAGTTGTAGCATCAGGTTGCTAACAAGAGCGCCTCAAGATTCGGCCATGTGGCGTTATATTTGCAAGAATCTTAGTTGTAAGGAGTGATTTTGAGCTGCTGTTGCCTTATTAAAGGAGGAGTATTATGTAAAATGGACTTCTTTTTTTTTTAACTTTATTTCATGTTATGTTATTCCTTCACCAAAAACACAGCTGGAGTGTCTAAATGTTTGCTCTCACAAAACTCTGCCTATTTACCTAAAACTCCTCCTCGGAGTGTTGGAAAGAGCAGGAGCTCCTTAAAGAGACAGAGGCCCAATTTCAAAGCATCAATTTGCAAAGTCAAATTTCTTTTAAGTTACGTTTAATAGATACAACAATTTTATAATTTCTTACTTGATTGTGCTATTAAAAGTTACTGCTGTGTCTTGAAAATACATAATACTGCCCCTTCAAGCAATTTAAACAAATCTGCCAACTGACCGCTGACTAGCAAAAACACACAACTGGATGTTTTATCTATTCAATACCGCATACTTCATCAATTTGATACCAAATAAATACAGGGCTAGTATCGCTGATACTGATACGATACAATACGATACTTATTACTTAAGTATATCTTCAAATTTCTGATCTCTAGGCATTTGTGTGGTTTTTGCTTTAAATTATTTTAAAACGTAGGAGAGAATTTTGATAAAGCTTATATGTGTCTACAATATCATTTTTGTCTATATTTACACAACGAACAGAAACAATATAAAAACAAAACAAATTTCTGTGGACTGTTTTCTAATGAAGTGCAAAAAAATGTTTGAGAGCTAATCAAAGCAAAATCTTTTATTATGGTAGACTCGAGAAACTACAATACAGAAATAAAGTAAAATTTCAAGAGGGAAGCCAAAACTAAAGTATAAATGTTAGTATCAATCAATCAATCAATCAATCAAATGTTATTTGTATAGCACATTTCAGCAGCAAGGCATTTCAAAGTGCTTTACATAATTAAAATAAAAACAGAAATAATCAGTGAGAAAGAGAGATTTAAAAAAAATAATAAAAAAAACAACAAAATAAAAATAAAAATAAACACAAAAAAAAACAAAAAACATTACATCATTAAAACGTCAAAAAGAAAGAAGAAAAAATTAAAAACATTAAAGACATAAAAACATGGAAGACATCAATACCATACTGCTATAGACTTGTAGATATTATCAATATTTTGGATCATTCTCCAGAAACTGGAGAAGCGGGTTAGCATCTGACACCAAAAACCAGTTCACACATTGAAATCAACTTAAACTTTTCAACTTTTTTATTTGATACTTTTATTGTGATTCAACATTTTTCTTTATTCTGTTTAATAGGTTTGATTAATTTGATGCTCTAAAGAAGGCACAAAAGTTGCCAATTTCTGAAGTACTCAACACACCTGGCAGAAATAACTTTTACCGTACAAAACCAAGAAGGTATGTTGTTTGGAACTACAGTCATGGTCAAAAGTTTTGAGAATGATTCAAATGTTAATATTTATAAAGTCTACTGCTTCAGTTTTTATAATGGCAATTTGCATATACTCCAGAATGTTATAAAGAGTGATCAGCTTAACAGCAATTAATTGCAAAGTCAATATTTGCCTAGAAAATGAACTTTATCCCCCAAAACACATTTCAACTTCATTGCAGTTCTGCCTTAAAAAGGACCAGCTAACATCGTTTCAGTGATTGCTCCATTAACACAGGTGTGGGTGTTGATGAGGACAGGGCTGGAGATCAATCTGTCATGATTAAGTAAGAATGACACCACTGGACACTTTCAAAAGAGGCTGGTGCTTGGCATCATTGTTTCTCTTCTGTGAACCATGGTTATCTCTAAAGAAACACGTGCAGTCATCATTCCACTGCACAAAAATGGCCTAACAGGGAAGAGTATCACAGCTAGAAAGATTGCACCTCAGACAACAATCTATCGCATCATCAAGAACTTCAAGGAGAGGTTCCATTGATGCCAAAAAGGCTCCAGGGCGCCCAAGAAAGACCAGCAAGCGCCAGGACCGTCTCTTAAAAGTGTTTCAGCTGCGGGATCGGGCTACCAGCAGTGCAGAGCTTGCTCAGGAATGGCAGCAGGCAGGTGTGAGTGCATCTGCACGCACTGTGAGGCGAAGACTCTTGGAGCAAAGCCTGGTCTCAAGGAGGGCAGCAAAGAAGCCACTTCTCTCCAGGAAAAACATCAAGGACAGACTGATATTCTGCAAAAGGTACAAGGAGTGGACTGCTGAGGATTGGGGTAAAGTCATTTTCTCTGATGAATTCCCTTTCTGATTGTTTGGGACATCTGGAAAACAGCTTGTTCGGAGAAGACGAGGTGAGCGCTACCACCAGTCTAGTCTCATGCCAACTGTAAAGCATCCTGAAACCATTCATGTGTGGGGTTGCTTCTCAGCCAAGGGAGTCGGCTCTCTCACTGTCTTGCCTAAAAACACAGCCATGAATAAAGAATGGTACCAGAATGTTCTCTGAGAGCAACTTCTCCCAACCGTCCAAGAGCAGTTTGGTGATGAACAATGCCTTTTCCAGCATGATGGAGCACCTTGCCATAAAGCAAAGGTGATAACTAACTGGCTCAGGGAACAAAACATAGAGATTTTGGGTCCATGGCCTGGAAACTCCCCAGATCTTAATCCCATTGAAAACTTGTGGTCAATCATCAAGAGACGGGTGGACAAACAAAAACCTAAGAATTCTGACAAAATGCAAGCATTGATTGTGCAAGAATGGACTGCTATCAGTCAGGATTTGGTCCAGAAGTTGAGAACATGCCAGGGAGAATTGCAGAGGTCCTGAAGAAGAGGGGTCAACACCGCAAATATTGACTTGCTGCATTAACTCATTCTGTCAATAAAAGCTTTTGTTACTCATAATATGATTGCAATTGTATTTCTGTATGTGATGAAAACACACATGAAAATCAGAGGGCAGCAGATCATGTGAAAATATAATATTTGTGTCATTCTCAAAACTTTTGGCCATGACTGTAGATAGATTTTGGGGTGCAGAGCTTGTACTTTACTACGATTTAGATGGGGTGGGGGAAGCCTTCCAGTTCCACTTACAGCATGTTAAATAACACATTTTTACTCAGTGACTGAGAGCAGCAGCACACGGGGTGATTCAATGACTGAAATAAGGCCACGTTAATCCGTTACAGAGCTCTGTCGGTGCTCTAATGATGCTGCTCTTCCTGTGGGCAGCTTTTTATTGTCCCTGTCACCGCGCTAATTTTAATCCCATTTCAAGGTATGCATACACATGAGACCATTCACTCACAGGTTCAACTGCTGCAGCAGAAGACATTAAGGGTCCTCTGGGTTCAGGCAGAACAGGGGGAGGGGCAAAAAAAAAGCTACAATTTTTACTGTACTTAATGGAAACTGATTTGGATAATTTGTTAAAACAGCAATAAAGAACGTCCATGTTGAGTAGAGAGAGAGGGAGAGAGAGACAATTTGAGATGTCTTCACTCACTTCCACGCATATTAAGCAACCCCAGCATGTAATGTTTCCCAGGTCATTAAGTACACCTCTGAGGATATTAGCAGCTGGGTGGTGTGTACTGGAACTAAGTCCGGTCCCCTCCCTGCCTTCATGTTTAGCATTTTATGGGATTGCAGGTCTGCTGATTAGAGCGGATGGATCACACTGACCTAATCTGCTATTATGCTTTCAAAGAGTACAGTGCGGTAATTTCATCACTTCAGGGAGCGCAGACTGTTAAGATGGACAATATCTCGGTAACAGACTAATCAATCACTTTTAGAGTGCATTACTGAGATGGAGCTTAGCCCCGTGGAAGGCGGCCCGATATAAATAGCAGATTGGCTTCCTTCATGGCTGTTTTTCAATTTCCATCAGCATTCTCCCCATGCGTCTCGCGCACTTCACCCACCTCACGAACACACACACGTCCTCATTCAGCCTCGCAGTAATGTCATTATGAAACTCGTCGTTTCTGCAAGCACAATGGCGCGCCCGTCGAAGAGGCACAAAACTGTTTCGACGCCCGAATCTCTCTTCCACTTGATTATTATGCCTTTGGGTGTTTGTTGGGGTCACGGCGAACCAAAGGCCGTGACCCCAACCGTGATCTAAAGTGTTACAGATGAGCGGCACACATCGTCTCGCGAGTTTACGTCTGAAAACGAAACGGGGCGTTGGGCCCAATCGTTTCTGAAGTGCCCTTTAATTACGTCAGGCTCTTCCTCTTGTGTGAATCGGCTAATTGTGACCGCAGCAGTAAAACGTAGACGGTTTGAAATCCGCACCTCTTACAGCACACACACACACACACACACACACGCACACACACGCACACACCCCCACACACACACACACAAATCATATTTCAAACAGTAAGTAGAAGAGTGAAAATCTGTGTTAAGATTTTCCCTTCTTAAACGTGTCGCTTTAGGACCATAAAGTGTGCATATGCTATTCGAATTAGAAACTTTATTCACTGCTGTTTAACTTCTAATCATTTTACTATTATTACAGCAGAACATTTGGGAGCGGTTAGTTGTAATAGATTGACTGCGGCTTACATTTTTGCATTTTATATGTAAAAAAAAAAAAAAAAAAAAAAGAAAAGGAACAAAATTAAAGTTAAGCTTTACTTAAAGGTAGTAATACCTCCTGTGTTTCTGCACATCTCACCTCCCCCATTTTCAAATGCAGTGTCTTTAACTGGAACTGCTGTGTGTCAATAATCCCACTGCCAAATCAATCTGATTTGAGAGGATTTGTCAAGTCCAGCAGAATTCCTCCCTGCAGTCACATGTTGCGAAGTCTCCAGGCAAGCAGTGGGGGATCAATATTCACAAAAGAAGACATTGTGAGCAGGCTGCAGATGTTTGTGCTACGATTACAAACAGGTGATCTCTGGGTTTCTTTGGCTTCTCTGAAAGGATTAAGCATTGCTGTTGTTTTTTCCATTTGTCTCTTTCAACGTGTAGATATTTATGTTTATTTTTCCGCTGGGTTGATGTTTCATATCTGTTTGCAAACGGAGAGAGAAAGAAATTGTCCTAATAGGCAGTGAAGTCTGACTGGAAGATGTGGGTGGTTAAGGTATATATAAGTATATAAGTGTGTTTGTTTATCTTAATCTGGACACTCGCCCAGTGGCGGAGCTAGACTTTTAAAGTTGGGGGGGCCAAGGGGGGGCCAGGACTACCTCTGGGGGGGGCAAAATTTTAAATGTGTGTATGCACATATAAATAATTTTAAAAATTAACCAAACTGAATATTTGGTTATTTTTTTAAGCCCCTCTGTCATTTGACATGTTATAATTAACACCTTTGACTGCCGCACATGGAGACATGATAGACTTTATGCAGAGTTCATCGCAGAGGAAACTAAAATCAATCAAATAAAAGATCCTTTCTGAATATCATCTCATGGACACTGAACTAAATGCATCTTTCTGACCGGGAGCTGACAGCGTGTTGAAGAGTTATGGACACCTTGGTTAGGAAACTGCTGTGACAGGTAATTTGACGGGTAACAATATTTCGGGTCGGACCAGAATTATTTGCCTGATGGTGGTTCGGGCTTCTAATGACTTTACATTTAATGAGTTTGCAGCACACAGAGAAAACCTAAAGAGAATGTGTTCTACTTATTGTAGTTTAAATAGAGGAATAACAACTGACTGTTGAGAGAGGAAAGACATTAAAGTGCAGATCCGTTAGGCAGAAACAAGCGCAGAGCGCTGGGCAATAAATGCGCTTAAATGCTCCACCGTTACGCACCAATTAATCACACATGAGATGACAAACGCCAAATATACAATATATAGTTGCACTGCTTACGTTAATGGTGTTTTAAAAACAAAACCAGTAAAAACTTAACCTAGTTAATATGTCAGATTCCCTCCTCACCCTCGTCTTGATAAGAACAGAGAGCAGTTCGCTGGTTTCTGTCCAGACAGTGATGAAGCGCAGCTGACCACTTGGTGCGCAGACAGTTTCAACTTTACGCACAGAGAACATCGTGGAGCTCATTATTAATCAGACTAAGAACAATATCAGTCAGAGAATCACCTCTGATCTGGATGCTTTAACGGACCAGAGACTTTGGAGCGTCCAGCAGCTGATCCACTTCTGGTGGTTTTTCTCCCGCTGAGGGATCAGGAACCGATCAGAGTTCTGTCGTCTTCTAATCACGTCATTTCGTGAAATGTTACCTGATTTCAAAAACGTTCTAGCAGAGAAATAATAAATGTTTCGTTTGATGACTACAAATTGGAAATAAAATGATTTTTTTCTTTGACGGACAACGAAAAAAACTGTAGCGCCACCTCTGCTCCAAACTAGGAACATTGTCGGCCCTCTTCGGTTTTTTCTCTTTTTGCGGAGGATCAATAAATAACTTATTGGTGTTTTACCATCACCACCAGGTATGAAGTGCTTTAGCCTTTGAATTGCACCACAACGCAGCATAACCGAAACATCCAGGAGAAGAATATCAGCTTGTTGTTATGAGTATAAAGGAGGCTGGTATCGCGCCTGATAAAAATCTATTTATTTATGTCACATGGACTTATATAAAGTTTTATACATTTTGTTTTGATATATTTATTATTGCTTTTCTTCTTTAGATATTAGGTTGGCTTAGAATGATTCCAAATAATGTACAGGAATAACCTGGTGCTGTTACATGTCAATCACCTGGGGGGGCCACTAGGGGGGCCAATCAGATGACAGGGGGGGCACTGGCCCCCCTGGCCCCCCCTCTGGCTCCGCCACTGCACTCGCCTGCACATTTTGCATGTAAAAATTCCCTACTTTTACTGTCTTATTAAAGGGGCAGGATTATGCCCCAACTGGAAATTACAAAAATATATTTGCTTATGGAAACAAATATTTGAGTTTCAATCAAAAAACTGACGTTTCTTTTGATTAAAAGTGAGGTGTGTTTTTTGGGCCGTATTGAAATAGATGTATTTCGCAGAACTGCAACGGAAAGATGTTTTTTTCGCATCACACGAGTCACGTGATCAATAGCTGGATGTTGCTACTGGCAGAAGCGAAGAAGAGAAGAAGTAGGAGATTGATGGTTTGTTTTTGTCTTTTGTCTGACAATTCTCCCAGCATCACAGTTCAGGTAAAGTTGTGTGTCATTCAAATGTGTTAAATACATTGTTCTTATTTAAAACTGCAGACTGCAATTTACCCAAGACACTCCATAAGTAGCTGCTCCGAAGGTTAAGGGACGACGACGTCTCCTTTTGACGTCTGATAGACGGTGCGCTAGTCATGGCTGAATTATGATTATATCTCATTTAACTGTTTACATCATTCACTGCATGATTTATAATGACTTATTGGGCAAACAACCTTTTTCACAGATGATATTCACTCAATTTATTATTTTGGAAAATAGGGTTTTTTCAACATCAAAAGAATACAGGCAAAGATTTGCGTAAAGGTAAATGGAATCATGCATGTATTTCAAATAACAAAAAAATAGAAAATACTAATAAATGAATGTACATTAAGATGAAAATCACAACTTAAGCCTAGGAATTCTGTTCATTCTTGTTTTTTTTCCATACTTTTATTTTCTTTTTTCATTCTTATCCAGACATTAAAAACGTGCTAAATCAAATTCGACAATTTTCCAGACCGCGTGGGAATCCTGTCCACAACTCATTCAAGATGTGTTAAAAATCACTACGACCTAAACAGAAACCATCGAATATCCCGACAAGTTGGGGATGAATGTTATGTTTGAAATGCAGAATCGAGCCCCCTCCCACACACACACACACACACACACACGCACACACACGCACACACACACACACACACACGCACACGCACACACACACACACACACACACACACACACACACCTCCCATCTCTCTCAGCCCACCATCCCTCTCCTCCTCCCTTCCTGTCTGCTGTTGCAGTATCATATTGTGCTGGACCATGAGCTACCAGCCCAACCCGAAGTATCACACACACCCCACAGCATGCCTCCCTTCCGCTATCTCTTTCGCTCCCTCTCTCTTTCTCTGTCGAAATAAATAAATGAATTCCTACAAAACTCTCCACAGAAAAAAAAAAACTAAACAAAACAACCCTCCCTCGGTATTGTCACCGTATACTCGCTTTAAACGGAGCCCTAATGACATCACATTGCTGCAATGCTGCGCTGTCCATGAAATGTGTCAGTCGTTTCCTGTGATAACCAAGGAAGTGTCCACTGGCTGCTCGAGACATCATCATGGCGTGACTAACCGGGCTCGTATTTGTGCAGGTGGACGTTTTGCATGATCAGACATTGGCTGCCTATTTTTGTTTGTTTGTTTGTTTGTTTTTTCTTCCGGGATCCAGAAGATTTCCCCACCGCATCCCGCCAGGAGAAACCAAAGAAGCGGACGGAGCAAGTCGTGTATGAAAACTAATTGCTCGCATGACTGCGCATACTATTCGGGGAGACTGCATGCGTGTGTGTGTCTGTGTGTGTCTGTGTATGCTTGCTTGGGTGGGATTCCTTCGTCGCGCCTCAGACGAGGGGGGAACTTATGACAACCAATAGCTCCGGAGATGAGCTGAAGCACGAGCGTTTGTTTTGCAGGGCACGAGCGGTTCTTTTTTTTTTTTCTCTTTTTTTTTTTTTTTTACGGAGAGTTTTCTTTAAGGCTCCAATTTGACGCCAACGTCTCTCTCTTTTTCAGGAAAGCCTAAGTATCGCTTAGAGAAGAGCTGCAGTTCTCCATCCGGACACCATCTCTTCTCTCCCCCTCTCTTTTCCTCGGCTTACGGCAATACATAAGAGGCGGGAGATGTAGGGAGAATGTAACCCACCTTGCTATGTATATTTTTTGAGGGAATATTTTGTGCTATAAAACAGCACGCGGGAGACTTATTGGTGCCACCAGACATTTCCATCCCTGCTCCGACGCAAACCTCGGACTATCCCGAGCTTTTTCCTCTCCCTTTTTTCCTCCTCTCTCTTTGGATTTGGCGGATTTCAGCTTTGCATCTCCTGCCTTTTAAGCCACAACCAGGACCCTACTGGGATTTTAGGTGCGGTTTTTGTCGTCCCAACACAGGTAACTAAAGAAACCTTATTGTTTTTTTTGGTCGTTTGTGACATTTTGGCTGCCGGTGTATGTAACCTATAGATGCTCCTTCTCCTCACTTCCATTGGATTTTTCAGCACTGTGTAACTTAATAGAAAGGTTTAGTGTTTTTTTTTTCCCCCACTGGAATTTTTTAATTCCCAACACCAAGCTGTGAATTAGTGTGAATTTATCAAAGGAAGCCAGTGTGTAACCAGTTAAATCAGACGCACTGGACTCAAGTCTTTGGCTTCTGTACTATTAGTTCCACTTTTGTTGAGTCCAAGAATGTCAAATGGAGTTTGACAGCTTTGACACATGTGTGATGCAGTGTCTCTATCATGAATCAATCTATCTATCTATCTATCTATCTATCTATCTATCTATCTATCTATCTATCTATCTATCTATCTATCTATCTATCTATCTATCTATCTATCTATCTATCTATCTATCTATCTATCTATCTAATCATGATCAGTTTGTGCATGATGCAGCCCCATCATATTGCTCTTCTTACCTGTGCAACCCAGATGCTTAAACAGTGACAAATGAGCTAAATTTCCACAGACAGAGGCGCATATGGATGGTGGAAATGGTCCGGGTGTGTCTGCATCTGCAAGACGCAGAAGACTTTTTATATTTATTTATATAGAACTTAGCAGCAGCATGAGCTGAAATCCAATGCAAGAGCAAGAAGCACAATTTCCCTCCTATTGGTCAGAGAGTGGACGGGTTGCACCGTGGATCCATGGAGCCTGGCTGATGATCATGATAATGATGAGTAAAACTTGTTAGAGCTAACTGGTGAGTGGCGTACAGCCAGATGATCTGTGTAATAGGCTCCAGCTTGATGTGTGTATGTGTGTGTATCGTTGGTGTGAGTTAGTGGTACAACACATTTGGAGAAATCTGCCTAGAAGATTTGATGAAGAGCTAAAGCAACAGCATACTCCAGTAAGACATAACATTATGATCACTGACAGGTGAACGGCATATTTCTTCATTATGGAGCATTTTACCCTTAAAACAAAAAATTGGATTTGATAGAGTTTGACAAAGATCAAAATGTGACGGCTAGTCGACTGGGTCAGAGGATCTCCAGAACATTACATGGTGGTGTACCTGATCTACTGAGACTGGTAAAGAGGTTAAAGGATAGGACAGTGGTGAACCATTGACATGGTTCTTGATGTGCATAAGGAGCAAAGGCTGGTCCATGATGTTTGATCCAACTGATGAGCTAATGTAATGCAGATTTGCTGAATAATGTGATGCTGGTTTCCAAAAGTTGGTCGCTAAGGGGGGTGATCTGTCTGGGTGGTCTGCTGAGGCCTGTCCACTGTGGAAAGTCTCTTGATCATCAGAACTGGACCACCAAGCAATGGAAGACCTGATCTGATGAATATCTTTTTTTTTTACTCTGTTACTTGGATGGCTATTTGCATTTTCTTACATTTGTGAATCATATGGAACCAGGATGCGGTAAGAGACAAGATCAAGCTGGTGGAGGCAATTTGACACTCTGGGCAACGTTTGAGTGGGAAACCTTTGGTCCTTTCACCCGTGGGGATGTTACTCTGATACGTACGCTCTAATTAAACACTGCTCTGCCATGAGGCAAAAATGGTAGATCTTCTGATCTCAGTTACACCAAGTATCTTTTCTAAGTGCTGCATAAAGTCTGATCCATGCATCAGACTTAATGCTACAGTTAATAACTTTTATAAAATGTGTTTTTTAGATTATTTTTTTAAACATATTTCTTTAAATTATTAAACTACTACTATTTTGTGACAGTATAAGACAGGTAAACTGTGAAAAAAATTGAGCATCCTCCCTGTGGTCCTATTGCCATCTGCAGAAATACATGGCTTGGTTAGAAAGAACCAATCAGAGCCAGTAGGAGGGTCTTAGCACTGGCTGTCAATCACTGTAACATATGTGCTGCTCAAATGCTTGCTGTCTGATGTGATCTAACACGTTCTCCACAGCATAGCCTCCCATGAATGCTCATGCTAATTAGCATAGCCACCGGTGACTGTGGACAAACGGTTTCCCTGTAATGGTAATTTGCTTCTCCCCTACTAGCACATGAGCATGAGCCTCCTGGCTCTGGTTGTTTCTCACCGGGAGCTGTGTAAGTTTGAAAGTGGTAGTTAGGACCACAAGGGGCTCAGTTTTTTTTTTCCACAAAACTTATCTGCAGGCTCTAATAAATATGTAAAAAAAACATTTTTAAGTTACTTACAGCAGCTTTAAAGGATCTGCTGGTAACATGTTAGAATTACCAAATTATTCACTGGATAGTATTTGAACTTTACAGAGGAATTAAGCGCAATTAATTGGAATACATAGAACTAACCCTGTAATTAATAATAACTAACGTCGGCCTCCAGCAGGGATTTTAATGTCGTTGTGCAAAATACCCAATGACATAATTTTGACTAAAACAACCATTTTTTATGCAATTACTACCACACCCTCTACATCAGGGGAATTCAGTTGAAAGCGTTGGTGTTCTGCAACTTTTAGATGAGTCTCTGCTTCAACACACCCGAGTCAAATAATCAGGTCATTAGCAGGGCTGTGGAGAACTGGACTGCATACTGAGGAGGCAATTCAGCCATTTGATTCAGGTGTGTTGGACCGGGGACACATGGGAAGGTTTCAGGACACTGGCTCTTGAGGACTGGAGTTGAATTCCTCCATGCTCTTATCGGCTCTGCGGTCTTCCATCATCACATAAAAAGCCACGTTTTTGAGTCCAGAGCACAAAATCATTGAAGCGACACATTCATATTTGTGAAATACATAAAGTAAAGTAGGTTTTGATGATATCCTTAGGCCACTGTAATTCATTTCTAGTCTTATTGCTTATTCTCATGGTTGTGTGCCTGTGACAAAACAAAATGTTTATATTTCGGATTTGAGCAAACTATGATAGTTTGCTTTAATTTACCTGGTTCCCAGTTAAACCTAATCATCCCAATTCCCTTAAAGCTGCAGTATGTAACATTTATAAACAATGTTTTTTTTATTTTTATACATATTTAAAACTCATTGTGTTGTGATAATATAACCTGAGACAGATAATCTGTGAAAAAATGAGCTCCTCTGCCACCTTTCTGTGGTCCCAAAAACAACCAATCAGAGCCAGGAGGAAGGTCTTACTGCTGTCAATCATTCTCATGTACTCGCTCCTTAATGTTCTGTTGGTGCATAAACAACTAAATGTCACAGGTAAACTGTTTACTTGCTGTCATCGATTGCTAAGCTAACTAGGAACTATTTGTAGCCTAACAGAGAGCAATCGGAGGGTGCGAGCAGCGCGTACACGAGCAGGATTGATAGTGCTAAGACCCTTCTCCTGGCTCTGATTGGTTGTTTCTGACCAAGCTGCAGATAGCAGAGGAGCTTGCTATATATTTTTTTTCCCCACAGGTTATCTGTCTCATGTTATACTGTCACGACATGCTGACAGTTTTAACAAATATGTAAACAACATAATGTCTATAAAAACTACATACTGCAGCTTCAGTAACCACTGAAAGCACCTCCAGGTTTCCAGTGGAGTCCTTGACAGGGTCAGGGCTGCAGGCAAGACGGTCATAAAATTATCTCTTAATCTTCTTCACGATGGTGATATTATTAATGCAGGGAGTGAGCAACGTTGATTATGTGTGCAGCAGACATTTATTTAGCTGTCGTAATTTCAGGCCTGTATTTGAGGGAAGCTGGTAACGGTACAGGCTGAGTATCCTAATTTTAGAGCGTGATGCCAAAGAGGCCGGCGCTGCACTCTGGAATTATTTCTTTATTCTGAGGGGGGGAACTCAAATGCCAGCGTCAAGAAAGAAACAAGAATAAGACTGTAAATCTGTTAAGAGTTGAGGTTAGATGTCAATATCTTGCTCTGAAGTCAAGAGAGCTTCCCTCATCTAGCTCTGCTTTATTCGCACAATGCCTTCCAAGACCTCCCCCTGGGGATTATGTAGGTACCAGGCAGCTGTGTAGTTATATTGGGACAGGGAGTGAGTGTTTCTGCAGAATGCAGTGCTGTGAAGAAAAAAAATAAAAAAATAAAAAGAACACACACTTCAGCTGCATCTGCTGTATATGCAGCATCTATACCAATGTGATGCAATCCTGGGTGATCGATATCAGTCTTCAACACTTTATGTTTTGGCAATTACAAATACATGCAACATGGCTGTAAAGGAAACATTTGTTATGTTGAATTGTCTTGTAAAATCATAATTTTTTTTGAAATTGACTTAGCCTAATCAAATTACACAGCATCATAGAGATTTTGACATAAATGACTATTAAAAGAAAAATACTGCTAAAAAACAAAGGTTAATGAGTTTCCCTCAAAGGAGGGTGGATACCCTTGAGCCTTATTGGATTGGTAATTTGAATTAGCGACGTGTGCAGTGGGACTCTTATGTATTTATGTGTTTTTTTTTGTTTTTCCCCCCCCCACCTCTTTCAACCAGCTGTGTGATGCAGTAAGCGGTGATAATCACGTCTGTGGCTTGTCAGGGTGTTGCAGGATGTTACAGCAGAAGCTCAAAGCGCTCGCTGTCATGTGTTCGCCTAATGAAATCAGACAGGATGGTCATTATCATCATTGTGCATTATTGCCGACACTTCCATCTTCAGCACTGCTAAGCCAGGCAGAAAAAATAAAATAATGAAAAAATCTTACCTGTGCGGAATAAATACACAGAAACCCTTGCAAAGGCATGTATGGAAGCAGATGTGGATATATAAATGTATATTTTTTAACTTGTACAATTTTTACTTTCTGAGTCTTACTTTATGCGAGCTACGAGGTGCGATAAATGGGGTCCCTCTGCTTTGTCATTCTGCTGTATTGTGTTACAGCTCCTGCTTCGGTGCTGGTGTCATGTGTTCTCATTATGAAAGTGGGACTGGGAGAAGGTTATCAGCCACAGCAGGAATGAAAGAATAACTGAAACACAGGCTATTGATCTGTATGCCGCAGCATGAAAGACTTTATAATGCAACATATAGAAGAGCTTTTGTTGTATGTGCAATATATAAATAGCTTTTTTTTCTCCCTTTTGCAGCAGTGAGTCATGTCAAAAGCTTGACATTTTCACAGGGTGCATTATTTTCAGTAAAGATGACTTTTATGATTCCCTTGGCTTTGGGTCTGTAAATGGTAGGTAGAAATCTCTGTTTGGCATGTTGTTGCCATTAGATATTGCTTCGTCATACAATTAATATAAAATAAACAAATATTATGCATGTGTTTAGAGGACCATATACCACGTGAAAGAAAGATTAAGAGGAGTCGCACCAAACGGTTCAGTAACGTAGGAATCTAATAAATGGGATGTGTAAATTAGGTTACAAAAAATAGGGCTGACAATGTTAACACATGTGATTAACCTGGAAAATTTAACTTACATAATGCAGATTAATAAAACTATCTATTTTGACCTAAAAGCCTCTCTATCATGGAGGGTTACAAAGTTCACAGCAGAACGTTTTGGGCTCAACACACGGGGAGCGGCGAACAACTTTGAAAGCCGAAAATGTTTTCCTGATGGCGACGGCAGCATTAAAAGTCGAACCTTCATGTGTCTCCTTGTTAGCCCGCGTGTGCACGACTACGAGCTCGAAATTTCACATGAACGAATTATGGTGCTCGTGCATGTCGAACGCAGGGTAAGCGATTGTCGCCTTGTCGCACGAGTTGAGCACGATGAAGGATGAGCAACTTTCACATTTTTATATAATGTTTCAAATAAAATGACTTCCTTTAAACTTTCCTGATTATGAAAGAAAACCCCTGATAAATTTCAGACTTGTTTTGGTTTGAGTCAATAAAACATTTTTCTAAACAGTGGCGGTTTTCGATACGGCCCATATGGGCAGTTGCCCAGGGTGGCATCAGAAAGAGGAGGAGCACCCAAGAACAAGTTTCCAGCTACTTGCATTTATGCATAGTGGAGTAAGTTTCCCCTTAATTGCTGTGGAGTACTGGGAGACAAAACTACCTGCTTTCTGCTACAAAAAACAAAAAGAAAATCTAACAATAACTTGCATTTTAATTGGTTGGAGTGGGGAAGAAGGATGAGCTTTCCCTGGGCACCATTCCTGCAGGAACCGAAACTCTGTGCATATTTATATTCCAGGCTGACAAAGTTAAGCATAGTGATTAATTGTGATAAAAATTTTTAATCCATTGATCAAGCATTGAGCATCAAGCATTGAGAAAGTATTTTAAATGTGTATATGAATGTGTATATGAATAGTTTTGTGTGTTACTATTAAAAATACAAAGAAATATCACTTGGATACATATTTGCAAGAATAGAAATGACTAGATCACCTCTGGAGTCCTTCTCCGTATCCCTGGAGTAAATCTTCTGTTGACATGGGGGGTTTGACTCTGAAGGCAGATTACAGCATCACCCAGATTACAACATCACCCAGCCACCACACCAGGTGGATCGAGATGCATGCATAAAGATGCACAGAAGAAGTGATCTATCACTATATTCTTAAACCACATTTATGGTCTCACGCTTAAACACCCATGCAGCAGTAGTTATTGCTTTGTAAACTCCCACTGTCCTGTGGGGAGGAGAAGTGGGGGGTGGGGCTGCGGTAACTGCTGCAAGGAGGAGAACTCACCTTTTAATTCAAAAAAATCAACACTATCAGGTAACACAATCAAGAGGGCAACTTCAGCTGAACAATTAGGCCATTTGTCATTCTGACTACACCAGCGGCATGAGGTCTAACGCGCTGACAAGCTAACTACCTGACCCGGGGCTGCTACAGAGACGACGTGATAATGCTTGCCATTCTTGGAACAGTGTGTGTTCTGAATAACTTTGTGCACTTGCAGGTGATGTCTATACTTTAATTGACATGGCTTGTTCCACCCTTGCCAGCTTGGAAAGATAAATTAAATGTAATATTTTAGTTAAGTAATACTTTAATCTATTTATTTTTACCAATTCTATCCTCTTACCTGAATTAAAATACCTGCTAAAGCTAATGTGTATAAGCTCATTTAATAAACAGCATTTGGACCAGTCAGTTTTTATGTCTATGTATTTTCTGCCCATATTTGCATTTTTATATATCTTTTATAAATCTTTTTATGGTGAAAATATATGCAAATGTTGCCATGACATTATTAGGTGCTATATATACCTTTTCCTTTTAATCTGTCATGTATATATATATATACTGCTCAAAAAAATAAAGGGAACACTTCAGTGTTCACTTAAATGTTAAAGTGTACCCTTTATTTTTTTGAGCAGTTTGAGCAGTATATATGCTATATGGGCATTTTTGGCAATTTCATGTGCACAGTTTAAGCTTTTGCTGATCCTACTTGCTAAATATTGCGTCATCATGAAAAATACAACTTCAGAACTCTTAAAAATATATCAGGCAACAATTATTACTCCTGACAGTCCGTAACGACATTAATATTGCACACACTGATGTTGCGAGGATGATATATTGGGCTGCCCTACCTTTGGTCACACTTTTTTTCCACTGCAGAGCTGCTAAATTTAAACTATGCTGCTGAAAGGACAGGGGTAAAATGCAACATAGACTTTACAAGAAGGTAGCTGCAGTTAAAAAAAACAGCTGCTGTTTTAAACACTAAAGTCTGTAAAACCTGATGCAATGGTCTAAGAAGCTGCTGTGGCCAGACACAAAATGACTTGCTTAACATTCATTAAGCTGTAATCTGGTGCAGTACATCTTTGCTCTTTGAGCTCAGTGTTTTCAGTGCATGGTTCCAGATAAATTACCAGTTAAAATAATATAAAAAAATTTAATAAATCAATGAAGTTTATTTGTATAGGACATTTCAGCAACAAGGTGGTTCAAAGTGCTTTACTTCATAAAACACAAAAACGCTCAAAAACATCACACAGTTACCAATTAAAGAGCAAAGATTACATTTGTGGCATCATCAAAAACATCAGTGCACATCACATATGTTGGTCAATGTTCCATTAATTACGATCCAAAGGCAATTTGAACAGGTGGGGTTTTAATCTTAATTTAAAGGATTTCAGTGTTTCGGCTGTTTTGCACGTTTCTGGAAGTTTGTTCCCAATTTGTGGTGCATAGAAGCTGTATACTGCATCTGAAAAAAAGGCTTAGAAGACCATGTGCCACATAATACAGATTAAGAGTTGCACCAAGCACCTCAATGATGTAGAAATTTAATAAATGGAATGTAAAAATGTAGTCAAGGGCATTTTGTAAGCCATCTATACCAAAATTTACAGGCAATTAGCATCAACAGCATAGGTAACAGTAACGGCAGAGTTGCTGTGTATTTTCTGCCAACTTGCATTAGTCTTCCGACCACCTGCTAACATTTCCAAAGCCGACACGCTCTCGCAGATAGAGGTTGGAAGCAACTTTACTGCTTTTGCCCATCTGGCTTATCTCTAGAACAGAGCAGGCTGCTGCATGAATGTTCCTCCAAATATTGCTCTGAGAATGCAAAACAACTTTTAAATGGCTATCTCACATTTTCCCTATCCATCCAGCGAGACACAAGTCCATGCTGAGCAGCCGACTGTCCGCTAGCGGTCGGCCCCGATAACCAGCTCAGCCCATATGCCTAAACCTCAACGTGTGTACCAAAACGTTTAGGATTGTTTTTACACGGTGAATGTGCAGATCAGCGTTAAACTGACACATCTGCTTTGTAGTTTATAAGAACACTATGTACAATTAGGCCTATAAAGACTAAGATACAGGAAATCAGACATATGTTATATGTAGTCCTCAGCACTGTTGCACTAGGTTCTATTCTTGCGTCTCATGTATTTCCCTCTTAAATGAAGTCCACTAACTCCAAAACAAATCTTACTACACAAGTAAACATCAGAAAAGGTAGTTTGATTTGGTTTCATGAGACCTGTGGTTGTTGTTTCTAAAGGATGTTTTACTTTTAAGACTCTTTCCTGTCACTGCTCCCGCTTTAGTTGGAGATAAACAACGAAGGATCTGAGTATAATGCGATACAAACCATGAAAGACTTAGAATAAGTAGGTGTCAGTGCCTTAAAAAAAAGTTGTTAATTCTGTGGATATTGGACCTTGTGTGAGGACTAGAGCAAGCAAAGAAAAGAGAAAATAAGTGCCAATTAAGTGAGTAATAGGAAGCAGGAGTGAGATAGATGTTCCTCCCTGGGTGAGTAAAGTTATTTAAGTGCTCAAGATGTTTAAGAAAAAAAAAGTTTAAGAAATGGCACTATTACACCAGTCAAAAAGATCAAAGGGTACGCCACCAAAGCACCGAAGCAATTAAACCAGAGCTACGCTTTCCGAATTTGCTTTCTAGGGTTTGTAACAACGTGACAGGAACAAAAGCGGAGGTGCACTCGCTGCACTGGAAACCCAGGTAAATAATGCGAAGGTCTCGAGAGGAAGAAAACACTTTCCACTTCTCAACTTTTGCAGCATCATAAATTTCAAAAGCAGTGGAAACAGAAGGAGCAGTACAATGGTACACTAAATGGCGCAGTCATAAATTGAGCTATTTTTTTACTGATGTGACACATTTGATGTGGCCCATATAGATTCTTTCCTCGTTCTCATCAATAAAAATGAAATATCTCGCGTGTTGTCGGCAGAAAACTCACATTTTTATTCATGCACCTTTGTAGGAAATGATGTTGCTTTACAACAAGATGATGCTGGTTTTGCTTTTTGCACAGCTGAGACACCGGCAGGCATCTCGGGTACATTATAAATTATTTTGTGGGCTTGACAATGAAGAGTCTGGTAGTTTCAGGGCATAGGTCTGAACTGTGCAAAGGGTACCTTGACTTTCATGTAATGCATTCGGGGTGGATCGAATGTTTCTGTCCGGCATCGCTCCGTTCAGTAAAAACGGATCAGCACATTTTATTGTCATTTTTTTTTTAAAGGTCTTTCAGCAGACACGATATCACATGAAAACGTCAATAAAAATAAGAGAAATCAGCAAAGCCCGCATAAAGTACTATTTAAAGACTCCATCGCTTTTTGTGTCTGCTCGTGTTTTGCTATAATCTCTGATATTCCTATTTTGTCTTGGTAACCTCTGAAAATAATGATTGGAGCATGTTTCCTTTCATCTCCGAGGCTTTCAGCCTCTGACTACTGAGCGGTGTATCTGAATAAGAAAAACTGTCATTTATTGTCGCAGAGCATAAATGTGTGCCTTGAGTGTGTGTGTGTGTGTGTGTGTTGTTGTTTTTTTTAATGACATCCCTAAGTTACAGTTGTTTGCTTCAGACAGCTGCAGAGGAAAAGATGAAAAAGATTCAGGCTGACCCGCTTGGTGCTACCTGATTGCTGTCACATGTAGAATGAAGCTGTAGGAACAAGCTGAAAGGAAAGTTTGGAGCTGTTTGATTGCTCTAGCAAGAGCAAAGTAGAAGAGAATCATGATAAATGGGAAGACTTGTAGTGCTGGGAGAAGTACAAGATTGTTTAAATTAGGTGGTAACATTTTTTTGTCTCCACTGCTGATCAGAGTCAGCAATTGATGTCAAGCCAGCAAAATTTGTTAGCTTTAAAATATAGCGAAACAAAACGACAAACATAACCACCAGACATAATCTGGATGCTACCGTATCTTTTTATCTTCACAGTGATAAATATTTTGTTCAATTATATTTTACCTACATCTGACTTCATGCACACAGCTGCAGTTTTTAAATAAAGCAGAATGTATTTTGATGATATGCTAGCTTGTTCGCTCGCTAGCTCCCGAAATATTTCTTGCCTTTCCAGCTCAGCATGAGCAAAAAACAAACAAACAAACAAACAAAAACTCCTACTCCTTCTCCTGCGTCTTGAACTTGGAGCTTTGCTCTGAATGTCATAAAACCTAATGTCTGTCGTTTCAGCTGCTCGTCCTCAAACTGACGGCTGTGTGAGTAAAGCACACAGAGTTGCCAGGTTACGTGACAAAAATAAAGGTATTGCAGATGTAAATACAGACTTTTTTTCACTGCTAACATCATTGTAGGGGGAACATGTTAATTTTCAACGCACTTTACAGACAAACATATCCGATTCATCTATTTAATTCTATCATGATAAATGGGAAGACTTGTTTAAATTAGGTGGTAACATGTTTTTTTTTTGTCTCCACTGCTGATCAGAGTCAGCAATTGATGTCAAGCTAGCAAAATTTGTTAGGTTTAAAATATAACGAAACAAAACGACAAACAAAACCACCAAACATAATCTGGATGCTACCGTATCTTTTTACGGTATTTATATTCTCTAAAATAACTAATGGTTATTTTAGTAATCAATTATTCTCTCTATTTTATTTTTTAGATGCTTAATTGAGTAATCAGACGAAAACAAATGGACACATACTGCAAATGTTTTTTCTGTAATTAAGTACTTAAGCCTCTTTGTGCTTACCAAAAATACATGAACGATGCAATTGCTACAAATGATCAACAATCCACTAAAGGAATGCTATTTTTTCATCTGTTCATTAATCTTTATCTGTATATAAACAGTTACTTTCATAAATAAGAAAATAAACATTCTGTTGTTTAAACATTTGCATTCTGCCTAAAATACAATAACAAAGAATTTCTTTAGTGTATTGTTGATCATTTGCAGGAACGGATGCATCTGCAGGTATAAAATACCTTTAAATTAGTTCAAATTCTGTAATAAATAACAACCATATATTAATCTATTCAGTTACTAATAAGATTTTTATTGTTTTTTACAGAATTCGAACTAAGTGAAGTTCACACTATGCCGGTTGATGAGTTCTGGGAAGAACATATTTATAGAAAAATGTTTTCTTTTTTTATCTTAAATCAAAATGTATAGATTTGGACAGTTTTGGCTTCTGCTCAAAACTGACCAGAAGCCAGTTTTGAGCAGAGTATATTTTTTGAGAATATACTCCAAAAAGAATATCCTCCTTTTTTGAGTATATTCTCCAGTTAACAATTAAACGGTCACTATTATTTAAATAATCAACTCATTACGATTAATCCGATTAATCGTTTCAGCCCTAAATACAGGTGTCAGTCAAATTCAGTTTATAATGCATCTTGCTAAAATGTATCTTAAGAAAGCTCAGTCGATTGCATCAACGCACGAGGCAACAGGGATCTGTTGAGCGCAATAAAAGCCCAACTTTTCTGTGGCTGAAATCACATACAGTAAATCAACAACAAGCAGTGGGTGTTGAGTTCAGTCAGGGACTCCAGCACTGATTCAAAAATGCATTGATTGGAATCCTGACCTTATACATGAGATTGGCTTGGGAAATGCCTAGTTTGAGAAAAGAGAAAAAGAGAGAGAGAGAGAAACGCTTCTACAATGAAAACCAAGACCTCAAGGCAGAGCAGACAAATATTTCATCTGACTGCATAAATTGAAAATGGTGCTTCATGATGTTATTAAAACATTACCTTGTGATATTGTCAAGTTTCAGCAAGCATACTGATTATTGAGTAAGAGTTCTAAAAGGTGTGGGTTTAAGATCTAAATGTCCAGATACGATTTATAAACGCTTTAAATGCACAGCACCTTAAATGCAACATTCAAGCACACACCAACACTTTGCATATGAGACATATTCTTGTGTCGCTACGCATTTAAAATCGTTACCCTTTATTATTAAAACCACAACATGTTTTGGAATATGAATTCTCTGAGCATCATTTTGCATTTTGCAGCTCTTTCTAAGAATAACGGGGAAAAAAACCAAAAGAAGAAAGTTTTCAAAATCTCTCAGTTCCTATCAGCTGTTCTGAAAGCACTTCAAAGAGAATGTCAAAAATCATTACTGGAAGCATTGCGTCTCCGAAAACGGATGCATGTCTGAGGGGGAAATACAGTTTCAAATGCAGATGAGAGCCAGGGAACTAATTCTGTCAGGAAAACTGTGCAGGATGTGTAACAATGCTGAGCTTAGTGCTTCTGCAATTACAACATTTTATGCAAATTTCTGCCCTTAACATATTGTGTGCTACTGATAGTTTTATGACTGTAATCATGTGTAAACTTAATAACGGCTTAACCATACACGGATACCTGAAGGGAACAAATCCCCTGGAACTGTTCCAGTGTGCTCTTGCTTTGCTTTTGCCCTTCAGCGCCATCAAATAAATTTCTTTATAGCAGAAAAAAAATAAGCTTGAGTAAATGCAAAATGCACTTTTAAATGATTATATTGTTTAATAAGGGAGAAATGTTACGCAAACAATTCTGTTCATGGTTTGAATATAATAAATATTGACCTCTTAACTTAAAAACTGTGATTTGCAGTTTGGACTGTAATTAGGTCTGAGTGTGACTCATGAAATAAAAACAGTTTGATTAATCACAGTTCTCATTAAAAAAAGAAAAGGTGGAGAGGCCATGACTTCAGAGAAAGTTTTTTATTTGCTTTTTGTATTTTCCCAGGTTGCCGTGCAGCAAGACAACAAAAAACACAAAAACACAAAACGCTTCCAAGTATCTTCGGTCTAGTTTCTAGTGCAAATACCTTAGTGCACTTGAAATAAGACACAACTAACTTACAAGTAACTTGTCAGCAATGTATAGGAGCTTGTTTGAAGTAAATAAAGCTGCTCCTTAAAGCTGCAGTATGTGACTTCTACAAAGTGACATAATTTTTTTCAGCACAGCTTGTCCTGAATGCTAAGGCTAGTTAGCATGGCCATCAATGATAACGGATAAACAGTTATTTCTCTGCCATTTGCACATTTAGCAGCGCATTCACCAGGATGATTGACAGCATTAGGACACTCGTCCTGGTTCTGATTGCCGCATTTCTGGCCCTGGAGGCAGACGCCAGACCATCCTCGACCCTTCAAGGATAAGCGCTTATAGTAAACGGATGGATGGACATCCTCGCTTAACGTTGCAGGACATAAATGAATACCTTTAGCTGAAAACCAAACTGCACTCTGTGACCTTTCTGCTCCTTAGATTTTTTTTTTTTTTTCTCCACAGATAATCAGTGTTTACTGAAATGCAGAAAGACGGTGAAGGATTAGTGCCCTTTCAGTCAGACCTTGATGTGCGTCGCTCGTGGAGGCATTACGTAACCATGGCCTATGATAATAAATAAAACGCCAGTGAAAGCACGTGTGTCATTTAGCTACTCTGTGACTGTCAAAAAAAAGAAGAAAAAAAGACCTCAAAGCAAACCAGACACATAATCAGTCAATCAATTCAGTTCATTTTCTGAGATATGGTAGTGTTTTGGTAGACACCCGTCATAACCCGACCTTTCTGAAATGACTTAATCCCAAATAAATCTATATCAATATTCTCCTCTTCACATTGCAAAGGAGGATATTTTTCTCTTCCTGTTAACTAGAGGAGGAACAAAGTAACTACCGACACCTGTCATCCTAAATGAGCGTTTTTTTTTGTAGAGCCATCCACCCGTAAATAGTCGCCTCCCACTCGGTGTTGGAATGATATTATATTTTGTAAACAAAAAAGAAAAAAAGAAACAATTGTCGTGCAAAAACCTCCGGAAAATTGCAGCTTGTGATTTTATTTTTTTTTTGCTGCTTACCTGAAGGTGACATTGATTTAGCTCTTGCTTTCAGCTGCTGCATCTGGTCATATTGATCAAGAACTCCTACTGGGAGCTGCATTTCCCTTAAGTTCCCCCGAGCAAGCCAATTAAGAGAGCTGCATGCATCTCGTACAGAATCCGAAATGTGCACAAACACAATCTTCCCTACAGTCCCATTAAATAATGCATAAGGACGATATATTATTGTACAGCGCTTACAACCACGGGTCTCACAAGTCCTATTCAAACTTTCGGCCTCCGAGCTTAGAAGCATAGGATGCAATGTAGTGCATTTAATGCACTCCTCAATCTTGACTGAGGCATTAGCAAAAGAAAAAAAAAAGAGAGGAGAAGATAATGCCTTTGTGAATTACTCCTCCCGAACATGCCGCTGTGATGAGAGACCGTTCTGTCCCTCTCTTATTGATTTGTTTGTCAGAAAGTCGTATGGCGTGCTCTTCAGCAGACTGCGCCGGCCTCGCTGGGGATCTTTATGTCTGTTGGCTACTACAGGCTGGAAGACGGCAGAAACATCAACTATTCCAGTAAAATGGGCATTTAGGTGGCCTCGCAGATTTTCTTGCCGCATTTTTTAAGTCTGATTATACTAAAGAGACGCGTCATCTTTTGCTGCCTCGAAGAAAACAAGAAGCTTGTTGATGATGTGTTTGATCGAAGAGTCGCCAGATGAAATGATCTGGTTTAATTTACATTATTCAGTTTCATGTTTGGCAACCACAGTTAGCTGTAGGGCTTTTATCTTAACAGTAAGAGAGATGAAAAATGATCCAACTTTTGCCGCGGGACATATTTGAATCCATAAAATCAGATAGAGGGGCAGTAGTTTGTGTTTTCAAGGCATATGGTGACATTTTATAGCACAATCAACTATGTTGCCTTCAGTTGTTCTAAAAGTGCGGGATATATCAAATATGATTTAAAAGAAATTTGACTTTGTAATTCAACACCTCAAAGTTGGGCCTCTGTCTCTTTAAAAACTCCTCCTCTCTCTGAAACCTTACCTTCAGGATGTCATTACAGCATGGTTTAACAACCCTTTAACAACCTTTTACCAACATTTCACTCAGAAGTAGCTCATATAGAGAGCTCAGCAGTTCCACCAGCTGTTTACTAATTGCTAATGACTAGTCTGAAGGAGCTGGATGGGGGAGTAGAGGGAAAGGGCTGCTCTGTGAGGCAGGACGTTTAGAAATGGCATCTCCAAGGAGGAGCTTTGTCGTCAAAGACGGCGCTTGGTCCAATCAGGTGTTTTGCGTTGCTCCCGTTGCCACGGGAGACTAAGGGATTTCTCAAACATGCCTGAAAGAATCAAAGTATGTTTTTGATGAGGATCTAACATTATAAGATGATGTGAAGCTCAAAAGAGTCGATTTTAGATGATACTACCTCTCTAACTTTGGTGAAGTCTTTATTAAAAGTTCAAATACTATTGATTTATTGGTTTCTTTTCGTCCACTTTTACTCTGGCAGCTCTTTGCGGTACAACTTCCCCACATTTGTATACAACGGCAGACTATTGCTATTGCTCCTTGGATTTAAGGAACAATAGTCACAGGTTATAAACCAGTGACAGTGTTATAAATCACAAGGCTTGGCAAAAATACAGCACAAATAATTATCGATCACTGTTGTCAGCGGAACTGATTGATATTATTTCTGTAAAGCTCTCTGCAGGCGGACTACTTGACCTCTGCACATATTTACCGAAAATATTAATATGAAATCGGGATAAAATGTTAAGACTGTCTAAAACTAGAGGTCATTACAACATTCTGGTGCACAGCATGATGTCTGTGTGGCCGTGTTTTTCTTCTATAAGCAGTATAGCATCTTTTTCAGCACAGAGACCTGATCACACACTGCAAACATAAACCTAATAAACCAAACATCTTGGACATAAAGATGGTGAAATACAGCTTAGAAAAATGGCAGTTTTGCAAATTTATTCTGCTCGAACCTTTTAATATTTTGTCATGTGGCAACAGAGCATTTCAGTGGATTTAGCTGATTTTTGGAGTGGATGAATAATTAACGTTTTGTTCACAGATTCTGTTGATCTTTAGAATACCATGTGCCTCTTGACCGATTCTCTGATTAGTGCTCTCTTTACTCAGCCTGCCGGTTTAAGTGGACAACCTCATTTTGGTGGGTTTGCGATCTTCTCATCACTTTAAAATGACGGAGTGAACGCTTTGGATGGTGTTCAATAACCCAAATCTGCTCCAAACTTGTCCCTGATCTGTCTGATTAGTGATGTTTTCTTTAGCCTTCATTATGCCACTTTATTATAAATGTTATCAAACAAATTCACGAGTTGGAATTTCTTTACCGCCTGACATAATATGTAAAAGTTCAAGTGTTAATGAATAAGTACTGTATCCTTCACTTTACATTTTTTAAAACCTTTTTTTAAATGCTTTGTTACACACTCTTTATTAGAAAATGAGTCACGTAAAATGTTTCAGTGATGTGTAAGTGTGGTTATACTTATGGTTTCAAGATGTACAAATTTGACCTTTTTTTTTTTTTTTTTTTTGGAGTAAACCCATCTCCTTCCTCCAAAAACTGACTGATTGTTTAACAGAGATGGTTTTTGGTTCCTCTGGGTCACTAAACGGACTAACATAAAGAAGTTTGTGTCATGTGGCTTTATCGACTGCATTCTGCAAACTGGTTGTAAGATTGGTTGTTAACATTTTGAAGGTTAGCCACAATGTCAGTAGTAATTAACTCAAAGTCCAACATAGTACGGTTTTTCGCATGGTGCCTGTAAAAACAAACTAAAAAATATCTGCAAGTTGATAATATTCCATAATAACAGAAAGTGAGAAAGTGTTAGCAACTGGATTGCAGCTTTACAAAGAATATTAAAAAGAAATCTTTCTAAAAATGTTATGCATGTTTTTTTTTATTTTTTGCTTGTTTTCTAAGACTTTTCTGAGGCTGTTATTGTACCATGAATAATTAATTTTCGTCTTATTTGGATGTGAGCGGATTCTCATTTTCCCTTTGATCAGTGCATTGTGAGGGAAAAACAACAAAACACTTCCATCATTTTTCAGCTACACTGAAAACCAAACAGTGCCAACTGTGAATTTGAAGTTTTTCCATATATTTTAGTTATTATTTTCAAATCGAAGACATCAGTGTGTCATTAGGAGTTTTTACCTGGCTTGCGATTTGACTGCTAATTATTTTTACATTGCCTAAAAATGGTAACGGGTCTGGATGAATGATTTGTTTATCCTCAAAGTCTGTCCCAGAAATGACTGTCAGACAGTTAGTTTACATGTAGCACGTTTTGTGGACTATTTAGTTAATTTAGTGAACAATCTGCTCTGGCCATATAGAAGAAAAATTAGTGTGTAACTACGAGATTGTTAAATTGCATTGAAAGCCACAATGCGATATGACTTCCACTCATTTGTTATACAATTTTCTAACAATTGACAAGAACATTGTTAAAAAAACAAAACAATAGGTGCTTCAGAGGAAATGGGGAAACAAAGCTTCTAACAGAAATCCTGTCAAAACCTTTTCCAGGGTGATTCTTTCTGTCTGTGAGGCTCTGACAGTATCAAAAATTGTATATTCCTCTTTAGTATTCCTGGAGCAGAGCGCCATGTGAAGTGGATCAAGTGCACTTTATTCCTTGTGCAGCTACCGGCAAGTGAGCTTCGGACAAAAATAGCCCTTTGCCAACTTCAGCCGCCTGATTCCGACCTTCAAGTCATTTCAGACCTCCGTTTTATAGGGAAACAATGCAACAGAAAATCACACAAAAATATTGTGAATAGCTGCATTTCCTGGAATTTTTGTGGTTAAACATTTTGTGGTTAAAGACGCACATTTAAGTGGATTTTATTTGGATTTTATGTTCTTAACAGAAGTTAGCACATAAAATGAATACAAATTAGATAGAGTATATGGCTTTCAACATTCTTTAAAAAACGTTTAGCTTGCTTTTGTGGGCCTTTAACCTGCTGCCCTTAAGTAAAATCCATTGCAGACGACTGCCTTTAGGATTCACCTAATTAGTAGATAGTTAACCCATGTGTAATTTAATATCTGTATAATTACAGGTGATCCTCTTTGTAAATCAAGTCAGTCCAATTAATCCACCTGATGATATCTGATAAAACTTTAACCCAGTAAAAACAGAGAGCAGTTTTAAATGTCAATTTGACTTTACAGCAATCTCTTGTTGAGTTCAAGCATGTGGTGACAGCTGAAAGAAATGACTCCCTTTTAGCAAGTAGTAAGCTACAGCTTTGAGAGGAGAAAGCTTAATAAACAACAATGAAAAAAACGGATGCTGGTACAAAGGTTTACTATTATTATTATTATTCAAAAAGAGTTAATATCAGCTACACAATGTGAGTCAAGCTTGTCTGACGGATATATTCTTTTCCTTCGATAAACGTACATCTGACTAAAAAAGCACTGTTTCTGTTCAGTTCTGCTGTCTTAAATCCTAAAGCGTAGTCAGTTTTGATTAAACAAAATTTGGCAAAAAATAAGGTAAAATTCAGTGGTTTTTTTTTTTACACATTTTGTAGCATTGTCTGTGGATCCTTGACCGGAAGCTAATGCCTTTTGGGGGGCCATGGCATTGAAAAGTTTGGGAACCCCTGTCTTGATAAAGTGTCAGTGTTGTGTTCGTATCTTAATGAAGTCCGACATCAACAGGAATCAGATCACCTAAATGAGTTGAACCTTGTTAGTCTTAACACCTTTTTCACTCTCTGTTGGACTTTTACAATGAGGTTCACTCAGAATAGCCCTCTGGAAGTGTCGGTCTGCCAAACACAATAAATGTAAAGGAACCTTCTGCCACTATACGTGTGCAGGGACTCCTCTAATCAACAGTAATATCCCAGTAAGAGTGGTGTTTTTAAAATGTCCCTCTGGGGTGCTGCTAACCTTCAGCATCGCCCCTGGACTTTTTCTCAGCGAGGTTTCATGAGACAGATCGGCATTGGCACATCAGGACAATTTGCATGTCATTTTCCCGGCCGAATCTCTTGTGGCACGGGGAACCGTCCATAATGGCCTCCACCGAGAGGCACGTGGAAGACACTGACATTGAACCGGCCAAACATCAGCTAGGTCAGGTCCGTCCGTGCGAGTTTCAGGAAAACGGTAGTGACATAAACTTCTCAATCCTCCGCATGCCCATCTATCAAGATGCAATGAGACATTCCGTCCAAGCTAGTCAGAGGGAAACATCAGAAGGTCGGCTGTATTTCTGACTCTTGTGCACTGAGATGTGAAACACATCAAGGGGTTTATGGTTTGATATTTATATCAATATATCGCAAGCTAGCAACCAGCTCAGCAATGTAGAGATAACCTTGCTAAAGAGTGATTATCTTTGAATAGCCTCTCAGAGTTATTGATGATGCTCTTCGACATGCTCCAGCGGTGTAAGCTCATTAGATTGGACTGAGAAAGTGTGTTTCTTTGTGGGGAAACTTGATAAATTAGGGGTGAATGGAGTTGTGCGCCGGGCGTTGGGTGATGTTGACTAAAAGAGGCTCATTTATGGTGAGCAGGATTGCTGATGTTAGGACATTCATAAGGGCCGTCAAGCTCCTTCTGGGTGCCTGGGTCGACTGTTTTACATTAACTATGCTATTAAAATGTTTGATAATGTGACCTCAAGGTCATGTTTTGTCACGTTGCCCCAAACTTTAACATACTTTATTGGGATTTTATGAGGTTGGACAAAACGAGGTAGTGCATAAGTGTATGGTGGAAAGAAAAGAATACATCTTTGATTAAAAAGTGAAACATCTACTTGTTTTAAGCTTGTGCTATGAGTGATACCTGTGAAAAATACCCAGTGCAACTACTTTCCTTTACACCTCCCTTCACTTGTAAGTACCAGAAAAAAAGATAAAAATCTCTGGTGTCCACTTAAATTTGGCACTTTTTACTGTAATAGGAACATTTGTAAGACAAAGTTCAAAGACAAACGCCAGACAAGTGATGCAAGTTATGGAGAAACTCTGTCTGTCTGGAGAAGTAGAGTCTGCAAGAACTGCAAGGCTACCAAGATATGGTCGTCCATCTGAACTAACAAACCTGACAAGGAGAGGGTTACCTCTGAATGCAGCATGAGTTAGCTTGGTAAAAACCAGCCTCTTGTTCTACGCTTTGCTTCGTACAGTTGGTCTGGAACCTTGGCTTTTGAGAAATAATTGCTACCTGGAGGTGTGGACTCTGCTGAGGTTTTAAATTTTACCCAGTTGCTAACACTTAGCCGTGACTTATGTAAAACTTGACACCATCCTCCACTGTGAGAGAGAGAAGTGCCGAGCTGAATAAGGGGCTGTTGACATTATTTCAATATTTGGAAGCATTGCCAACAGGGACTGAACGGCTTTGTTCACTTCCTTTGCTACTATTGATGAAACTATAAGCTGACTACAGTTATAAAATGGCACAGAAAATCAACATCAGTCGTTCACAACTTCTTCTGTTCGCTGACTGACCTGGTTGAAATTCAGCCAGAGAAATTGAACTCAATGGGAGAAATCCCATATTAATTACTGGGAGGAGATGAGAGTCGAGCGGTATTGTGTTGGAATGCAATGGCCAGGCTAAACATGGGTGGTAAACATAGCAGAACCTGTAGATGGTAACACTATGCCACTTTTCGTATGCTACTTCTCTTCAGGAAATCAGGGCAGAAGGTCAGAGTTCATGATCAGATGGATAGCGCTAAACACAGAGCAATCCTTTGAAAAAGAACTACAGGCTCGGGTTGAGATTCATCTTCCAGGAGGATTGTCATTGTAATGTGACATGAAAATTCAGAATAATATTTGTGCTGATAAACCAAACGCTTGCTGTGTTGGCAACCTGCAAACAGCAACATGGGAAGAATTTTTGAAAATACCCACATCTGTGCCAATAAATAGATTTACTTTAACTTCTTTTGGACTTGAAACGTGACTGAGAAGACTGGCTTTGGTTTTGTCTGGTAACCTTTATTTCATTTATCTGTGTGAGATTAAGAAAAGGCCCGGTGCGGGTTTTGAGAAAATGTCACAGTTATTAAATGGTGTGTCTGGTCTGTCTGTCATTGCGAGTACACATCTGAATTTTCAACCTCACAAATTTTGTTTGTTGTATGCTTTCAGCGCATTGTGGTGCTACTTAAGAAAAGGAAATCAGCATCGAGAACTGCTTTAAAGATTACGTTTTTTGTGACATATATGCTTAAATATACTTTCAAGGAACCGGTTCTCCCCCATAGTATTTCATTCAACGTAACCTTTAAATAATCCCACTAATGTACACAAGTAGGACCGTGTGAAAAAGCTTAGGTGACGACAAGTTTGCATCACCTCCTTTTATCCTTTAGGAATTTTATCAGAGGCATCACCATTAGAAAACACTTCACTTTCTCTTTGCCTCATTCCTTCCCAAAATACCTAATGGAACTAACAAACTATGGCGTATTTTGGGACGAATTTAGAAGTGTAAATTACTTTGTTGACATTTTTGTCAAGACCGTTTGTTTGTTTTGCCGGGGGATTGGGCGCTGCTCCGTGTTTGATTCGTGTCTCGGAGAAAATAAAGCTCCAGCATAGGATGAAAAGGAGATAATGCCTGGGAAATCCTCTAACTGGCAGAGTGCATTGCATGAGCCTGGTAATAGCAGATGGATACCCCCTTTGATCCTGCGGTTCGGGAGGAGAAGTCGATGGAGAGACTGTGATAAGACATTCAGCAGTTAAGCTTTCTTAAGTTGACTCAGGTGTAATTAGACATTAGACGGCACGGGCATTTTCACAACACCGCCAGTCGAACAGGATACCTAGAAGTGTTTATCTTACTACTTTTTGCTGGTTGTACATATTTAACAAGACATGTTTCTATGTTTGAGGAGAAGAAAATTAGAGATGTTCAAATAAAAGAAAGTTGGTTAAATATTAATCTTGTGGCGTTTCATAGTGAGAATTGTAGTTGGCATCTAAATCTGCGGTAAAGATCTTCGGATTTTGTGTGTCCCAGAGCTGAAATTTCACTTAGCGAAACAGAAATGGTTTTATTCGTTCTTACTTTCTAACAGATTATAGGTTACCGAGAGGTTTCTTCATGCTTTATTCATGATTTTTAGAACGTCTTATGCTTGGGAAAAAAAACACAGCAAATTGATTTTCTTCAGTGTTTTTATCTTTTATGTTCTGAGAAATAACCAAAATCTCTTTTATAGAAAAAAAAAGAGTTTAAAAAACCTTTGCCTCGAATACGACCCCGGAGTTATCTGTGTTCAGTGAACTTTGTTCCAGAAAGCATATTACCGGCAGATCCCTCAGTTTAAGTTCAACAAGGGTTTCCAAGTCAAACTGCTGCCATGTATTTTTTTTTCCCCTCTTTGGTCTACAAATATTTTTGCTTTCTGACTTTAAGTGTCAAGGACTTCTTTTTTCGTATCAATACATCTGTAGCAACAGGTGAGGCAGCTTTTAACTGACATTTTTTTCCCCCTTTTATCATATATACATTAAAAACCCAACATTTATGATATTAAGATTTAAATGAGTAGATTCATACAAAAGTTCTTTTTTTTGTTTTACAAATGGCATTTTGAAGTATTATGTAATGGCTATGGTGAGCACAACAACGGCAGATCTATCATGTAGGCTAAACTTTGTAGATAAGTCTACCAAAATGTTTCCAAATCTGTATTTTTTTTACATTGTTTGGAACTCCAAGCATACACTAAGTATAATAAAAATAATCAGAATTTAAAATTTTACCATCATTTACCTGCTGTATAGTATCCTCATGTTCAATTTTGCAACACAATGCCGCCTTTCAAGCGTCGCAGTCGAACATGAAATGAATGAGTTCCTGTGAACATCTCCGCAGCTGTGAAACTGCTTGGATTCTGACATGTCAGTAATTTTGCGATTACACAGCTGAGCAAAGCGAAGATGCCTGACAGCTGGCTGTCATTTGGGTTGCTTAGGGAACGAGGCTTCGTCACATTAGACAGTAAAATCTGCTGCACATTTAAAGGTTTCATGTCCCTTGTGATCATCACACACTTTGCCCCGGGAAGTGAAAATTTTACACTCTACAAGTCATTAATTTTTTTTTAGTTGTCAGTAAATTTGCTGTCATTACTTGCTGTTTTATTCTGATAACCTGGAATGACAGAAGTCTTAAGTTTTTGCCTCACTGTTTGAGTCCGAAGCGTTCCCCTTGTTTCACTTGTGTGGCCCGGTGACTTGAGCATTTTGGTTTCCCTTCTATTGTGTGCTCACTGATAATACACATAGGTGTTATTTTGCTGAGTTGCCATGGTTGCGCACATCCTACAAACCTTTTTTGTGACATCCCAGTGGCTCAGCTGGATACAGTGTGTGTGTGTCTGTGTGCATGTGCGTGTGCGTGTGCGTGCGCGTGTGTGTGTCATGAAATCGTGATATGCTGTCTTTGGATCCAGCAGGGATGCTTTCTTGGATATCACAATCACTTCTTTCTCCGCCTGCTCTGTTTAATCACGACAGGAACACCGAATATGACAACACAGGGGAGTTGGAGGGGGAATGAAAACACCGGACTTGACAAACGTTCTGCTCGAGCATGCTTTGTGTTAATCTGAATAATTAACAAAATGGTGGGTAAATATTTTTGGAGAATATAATTGCAGAAATCACCGCAATTATATTTTATCGGTAGGAACAACAGTTTCGGTTAGATTTGCAACGCGAGACTCGAAGGGACACAAGACGGTGTTTACAAAGGAAAATAGCTGACTAGTATTAAACGAGGGCTGATCTACCCTCAAATCCGGTGTCAAAAATTGTTGTCGGATTTGCCAGAATAATAAATGTTTAAACATGCAGGCAGAGCTTGTTAGAAAAACCTACTGCTGGTGGACTGTCTGCTGCTCAGCGTGAGCTTCTTTGGGGATATTTTAGTGATGACAAGGAGAAAATACTAGACAGCTGCTACTTATGTGTTGTGTGCAAACATTTATAGCATTGACAGTTATGTTGGGTTATTACAGCTATGATGACTGGAGAGAAAACACTCGGTGTTACAGAGGAGGGACAACTGCAAAAGGAAGGTTGACCGGATAAGAGGAAGTTGCTCTCTTTCTTTCTTTTGAGTTTTCACCCTTGATTTGCCGTGGAGCTTGTAAGATCTGCAGCCTTTTGGTAAAGCGAACAAAACTAGGATTGTTTGGATATGTTTTTTCACACCAGATAGTTCGGTATGCTCTGTTTGATTTGGGGACCAAAATTGCAACATTTGTTATATTTTCAAATGGTGTGGTTCACTTTCACCGCACCATCTGAAGGATTTGTCCAAATTCTTGGACAAACCAAATCCAAGGATTTGGTTTGTCTCAAACAAACCAAATCCTTGAAAAAACCCCTCGCCTGTGGTGGCGCTGTACCAAGAAACACTGAAGAAAATGACATAAAAACTTCTGAAGAAGACACTTAGCGCAACTTCCTTCTGTATGCAACTGTAAACCAAAATGGAGTAGCATCAGATTTTAGCGGTTATAGGATTTCTCTTTTGTCTTTGGTAAAAGACCACAAAACATTTCTCCTGCTAGCATGTTTGTTTTGGTTGGATTTACCCAGAATGCCCCGTGCTATAACCCACTTCCTGCTTCTGGAGCGGTCTTTGTACCACTTGGTGTTGACATTTTCAATCAAACTGTGCCAGAGCTCACTTCAACCAAACTGAGACGTAGGCTTTTAGGCGGACCAGAGTTTGCATTTTTGGTTCGATTACGCATTCACACTGTCCCAAACAAATCGGACTTTCTAAGGAAACAAACCAGAATTTGATTGAACCGGACTAAACAGGTCTGATGTGAATGAACCCTAAGTTATAGATAGATAACTGTGCTAATGGTGCTAATTGCCAATAACAGTTACTAATTAGGGCTTAAAAAAGTCATCAACACATGTTCTTATCTAGTTTTTACTAAAGTAGTGAAAAGCTATTTTATTTGGTTTAACGTTTGTCAGTCCATTGTGCTCACATTATTAAACTCAATTAATAATTAATAAAATAAAATATGTACCAATCAAATGACTAGAGATCATACTTGGATTACGTTTCCTTAATTCTACTCTTATGGTGATTAACATGCTAGATACTATATTCCTATTCATGAGATGCATTATGTAATTCCTTTGTTTTTTATCAGATTTAAAATCACTGCTTCAACCAAAACGCCTACTACACATCAATTTTTTTTCTCCCTCTTTCTATTAGAGAAAGTAATTGCAATCAGTCAAAATCAGAAAATTAGAATTGGCAAACCATAAAGGAAAAAAAAGGGTTTTGGCTTAGGATATGCAGAGTCACTTCTTCTCAAAAAATACTCCATTATAAAGTGATTTATTTATTATTTTTTTCCACTGCTGCTTTTCACACCGTTTTACCAACCCTTAACACCACAAGAAGCACCCGGTTGACAGACAACTTTTTTTTTTTGTTCTGACGTACTTTATGCCCCTGAACCTTACCAACATGTTGGTTTTTAGCTTTTAACTTCTGTTTTGCATGAAAGAAACAATATGGAAACACTGGCATCCTATTGGAAGACTTTGAGATGCCAACATATAGTCTACACTTCAGATTTAACTCCATAGCTGGCAAAAATGTGAATAGAGGCAGGAAAGTATTATTGTGAAACTTCAACTTATTCAATTTTGTAAACATAAATGTAGCTGAAGACAAAAAAAAAGTGACAAGATTGCATCTTTACATATTACCTTTAAAAACGTCAAGATCAGAACACGGAACGCTAAATGTTGAGCTAAAAGCTCCTTGGATAAAAAATTATCTGTATTGGCACAGTTGACAATACACATATTTGTGAACGATTACAGAAATAACATGTTGCTGTTCAGAGCAGGCTGCTCATTGTCAAGGCATCAACTGTCTGTTTCAATTAGATTTGCGGTGCAGAGGCTTGAAAGTGTAGAATAAACCTTGTTGAGAGCAAACACACCAACACGGTTGACTTGGGCAGATAGCATTAATCTCAGCATGGCTCCGGTCTAATCTGTGTCCTAACATATGGCTGCTGAGCATATGGTCCAAATGAGTCCAATTTATCTTAATAAACAGTGAATGACATGACGAACACTGAAATCGTTTCTGTCACTAAAAAAAGTCATGTTATTGTGGTGTATGCACTAAATGTGGAAATCATAGATTTTATTGGTAATTGTAATAGTCAGGCAGTTATAAATTAAAATGTTTGTACAAGTTTTCTCCCTGGCTAAATTTGGTAAATCCTTTTATTTAGACTCTTTAACCTCCCCAACACACACCTCATCCACTGTTCTGTACGTTTTTGACCCAAGAATGAACTCTTGACACAATCTTAGTGGGAAGTGGCTTTTAAAATGAATTGATAAAAATGTGACAGTGAAGCGGAAGCAGCCTAATTCTCACGTAAAGTCGCCGGTGGGCTCAGCACAGTGAGTGGAAGACAGTTCAGCTGTGAACACAGCCGCATAATGGCTTTCTGCTGAAAAAAGGTAGCAGTGAGGAAAGCTAACGCCAGGATACTCCAAGGATTTCTTCTTGGAAAGAGACCAGGAGTGACTAAGAGAATGTATGCGCCACAAAACCAGGAATATTGAGCTCACTGAGCTGCTGAATGAGGAGTCATTTCCTGGTGATGGCTTTGTTGGGCCATTTGTAGTAATTTTGGTTATTATGTGAGGTGAGTGTGGTAGTTTTTACAGCGCGCTTCAATACGCTGTCCTTTATGACTACAAAGCTCTCAGGAATGGGCTGAGAATGATTATTGTCCTTTACGATGACGAGACCGAATGAAGTGATTCAATTTTTTCGGCACCATAGCTCTTAGTCAGACCAGTTAGGAGAACAGCACAGTTGTTTTTCTGTCTGCTGATGTGGCTCTGTGTCGACTCACCTTTCAGTCCTTCTAATGTAATACATTTTCATAAGAGGAGGTGTTAGCATGTTAGCCTACTTTTAAATTACTTCAAATTCGTAGTGCATCTCTGAGCTAAAGCACTGACTGATGTCCCTGTGTTTTCACACTATTAAATGTTTCCTCAAAATACAACAGTAGAACGATTTGTCTTATTTCCAACAAACCAAATGAAGGATTTTTTGTGAACGCTAGAGATGTATTTCGTACATCTCACTAGCACTAGCAAAGCAGGCTTTCTAACATTCAAACAGTGTACAAGCTAAAATTAGCTTTGATGCTAAGGTTAGCTAAATTCTGCTAATAGGATACGGGCTATCACTCTTGATGAGTATTTTCAACATCAGGCTAAAAATGTGATTTAAACATATGTTTTTGACACGTGTCTATGTCCAAACTCATCAATATTGTTTATAATTTTTATGTTAATTTGATTATTTTTCTTGATCCTTCAAATTTTTGTGCCGAGAAAAGTAGTTGGGAGATGACATTTAAATTACCTTATGTTTGTTACTTCTGTACGTTGTGAGGTTTTCATCCCGACTTTGTTTTTAAAATTGAACATGTCATTTAAAACTTTGGGCGTAGTAAAATATTGTGGGATATCATTGAAATGTACATTTATTTTAACAGTGGAATTCAGAAAGTGAAAGTTGTAGATTCATTATAATATTTTAGGTTTTTTTTATTTGAAGAGTTCAGCTTACAATAAAACCTGAACCTTAGTTTTTCAAAGAAACAAAATAGATAAGAACACTTAAAAAAAACTGTATTACACAGAAATGCAGCCTGCTGAAAAGTGCTTTATAAATGTTCCTTTTGACCAAAATACGTTTTTCTTCCACTCAACTTCCTATTAGTATGCAGTGATGCATTGTTATTCAAATACCCAGACTTTTAAGCGATGAGATTTTCTTGCCACACTTTTGTTAAGGGGTGCCTAACTAACTGCCTGTTAGAAAACTGTCAAGTAAGCAGTTTTCCTCATGGAAAATGTAGGTCAATCTTTTACTCATCTCATCTACATTTCCTAAGATTATAATAATCAAAATTAACTTACAAATGGAAATGTATCTACAATCTCTTTAATATGATTGTCTTACGACTAAAATCGTTTGTGAACTGAATTGCTGAAATAAATTAGTACTTGGTAAAGTATTACCATTTCACGTGATGCACCTGCAGTAGCATCACACTGGTGTAAAATCATAGCTATACAAACTGCGGAACCAGACGTGAAATCTGAGCATCCAGGCAAGCAGCCAGCACAGGAAATAGTAGCCTTGAGTGAGAAATGAACTCAGCAAGAAGCCATTTTTCTGCTATTGGAGAGCAGAGAACAGCCTTATCAACCAAAGATGTATTCTCATGAGGGCGACTGGCTGCGCTGTGTGTACAAAAGTAGTTCCTTCTGCTCTGTGCCGTGACCACGACCCGTCCTTTGTGCTCCAAGCGTGTTAACCTGCTCTGCCGAATCTACGCCGTTTTAGAGATGCTAGAAAAAGGTAAACTTCTGGCTCACTGTGAGGTGGTGTTTGTCACAGAGGCAGCTCTGTGTGTTGGGGTGTGTGTGCGTGTGTGTTTATGTGTAAAGGATAAGGGGCTGGCTCCAATCTGTGAGCTGCTTTTCTCACTTTTTCATTTTTATTTTTATTAAAAGCAATGTGTGGTTCTGTGTACAGAATAGAGCGTTAGACATGCTGTTTAGCAACGGGTGAAGGCTCTCACACAACCGGATCATCTGGTTAAAAAGCGGAAGGGCTGCAGAGCAAAAGAAACCAGGAGCAGATTTTTGTAGGCAGAAGAAAAAAGAGAGAGGGCAGCGGTCTCCACACACACACGCACACGCACCCCCCCACACGCACACACGCACACACACACACACACACACGCACACATGCACGCACGCACACACACGCACACGCACACCCACACACGCACACACACACACACACACCCCCCAACATTTATTGATGTTTCCTATGCTTTTAAAAAAGTCATAGAAATTGACTGTTTTGTATTAATAGCTTACGCCCACAGGAAAGTATTATTACCTGTTCAGGAAAGTGTTTAATGCACTAAACAAAAACATGAATATTTAATAAAAGCCTCCATCAAAACAAATAGTAGAAAGTAAAGCGAATAGATATTTTGACAAACTATCATGCAGAATATTACAACATGGATTTTTCTACAATATGTCTTTCAGACAATACTCTTAAAGTCAGGCTATCTGTACTGCGTATCAGGGTGGTGTAAAAGAGTGAATTTTCACCAAAAAACTCGGAAATTTAATCTGAAATTTTCTAGAAAAACACATGGAAATTTCAGTTTGAAAAATCGACAATTTTCAAGAAAAAAGTCAGGAATTTTGAGATTTGATAATTTTTGTAGTTTTTTCTAGCAAATTTGAAAACTTTTGACTTTTGGAACTAAGAAGATTTTAGTTTTTTCTAGAGCATTTTTGAGATTAGTCAATTTCAGCTCTTGATGTTTTATTTAATTTAGTAGTTTATCTTTGTAGGGACTAGTGTTTTAACTATCAACAAATATGGAAGTTAATTTGTGATTTCAGTTCGTAGTTGGGCTTAGTTTAATTTTAAACGATGCCAGCATTTCTCAGTCTGCAGGTTTGTTCTCCATGCTGAATTCAGAAACAGTTTGTCAATAAATCTACATCCTATAAATACACAAAAAATAAAAGATTGAAAAAAAGAAGTCTTTATTTCACATAAACTATATATCCAGTGAATGTCTACATGTTATCATTGGCCATTAGTTTAGTCTAGTCTAGTTTGTCTGGAGTTTTTTTCTGATGTAGTGAAATGTTTCCTTAGAAACAACGATGGCTGCTCTATTCATGCTTCTCTTCAGAAACTTGTTTCACTGAGTTTTGTGCAGTGCAGCTACAGCCACACCATAAATTGAGCTTTTCTTTTTCTTTTTGAAACACTTCCTTTGACATCATTTACCCTTTTCACTGTGTTTGTACAGAAGCCAGGTCAGGACAACCTGTGTTTTCACATCTTATTGACCAGACTCTGGACAGATATAGACCTTTTCTTCCATCTTGCCTTAACAAAATGTAAATCTGCCCTTTGGTCTGATGTAAATGTTCCTCGCTTGTCATTTCTTGTTTCCTGAATACAGATTTTTTGGGGGGATTAATCTACGAGGAAATGCTGAAAATTACAAATACACTTTAATTATGTTTTTTTTTACTTCATGAACAATACTCTACAGTCTGCCTAAATTCCATTGTATCCTCCAGAAAAAACCCCCAACAAAACTTGTAATTACAATTATCTTGTAAATCTTGAAGATATTTACTCAAATTAGCTAACCTAAAAATACATAAATATTTTGTTGTCACTATATCATGACGGTTTAACATTAGTCAGATGACTTCTCTGTGATCCTGCTGCCTTATGCGGAGATGCATCGCTCCCAGACAGAAACAACCAATCAGAGCCAGGAGGAGGGACTTGGTGCTGTCAATCAGTTCTGCACACACTGCGCATACTGGATCACACCTCAAGTTAGCAGATGTGATGCAGCTGTACTTCTGGCAGAGAAACATCCTAATGTTACAAGAAAGCTGTAGAATCGAATAGAGAAATCCTTTATTGTCACTAAGTGGAGAAATTCAGGAGAAACAGCAGCAATGCGACAAGACATCAATGTATATAGGTTCCCACATAGATACAAGTATTAAAATATATAAAAAGCAAAAATTACGAATGATATACTATACAGTAAGGTCATAACATAAGATGCTGTGCAGTTATCAAAATGAGCGCACTCTGTTCCAAGGAATTTCCAAAATGTGCATATGTATTTGCATTGAAGACACCAACTATTTACAGTTTATGGAAATAAAAATGGTTTAAACAACAGAGATGTGTGCATCCCATCAGAAATGTTATTGTGTTATGTAATGTTAAATCCACCATGAGATTTGTGCCAACCTGGTGAGCCACTGCTGTCCAATCAAACCCATTGGTAACAAATGTTTCTTCAACTGGAGAGGAGGAAACATCTCCAGTCGTTGATAACTCAATGACATGCACATCAGTTGGATATTTTTACATACTTTTTTTTAATAGGTTTTTTGTTGATATTCTGTCTCTCCACATTAAAATGGAACTACACCATAAATAATAAACACTCTCCGTTGATTTGTTTTTGAACAAACTCGTAAGCTCAGCGGGGATCCAGTACTTACCCCCTACGGTGTAACTGTGATTCCACATTAATAGTTATTTTTGTAAGGATGGGGTTGTCGTTTAAAGTAAAGAAACAGATTTATGTCGATGTTTAACTACAACCGAGCAACACCTTAAAAGCTTTGTGTTATTTAAAGTATATATTTTGAGATGAAATAGCTCAACCAGGTCAACTTAACCTCTACTTTACAGTTTTTGGGACTAAACCAAAAGGAGGTTGTTTAAAAAAAAGAAAACCTAAGATGTTTTTACTAGTTTAGAGTGCAGTGATCCTAGTTATCTTCCAGACAGGTGTTCCAAAATGTCTTGAAGGGCTTGCCATAGATCTGAATGGGGGCTCTGAGGCCCTCGCCATCTGCCGTAGGACCCTGGTCGTCTTCTTCCTGCCTGAAAGTAGTTCACGCTTACTCCACCGTGTTTGGGCTCTAATTATCCTGCTGCGTGGATTTGGACTTAATAACTTATTCCGTATGTGATCTTCAAAATGTAAACATTTTGAAGATTATTTTTGCTTTTCAGCTTCTTCTACAGTTGTACCCAAAACACATCAAACAACACGATTTATATTCATATTCCAACACGTGGAAGACACTGGCCCCTGGACAGATGTACGCAGAGTAAACTGTGTCACCCATAAGCAGTGCTGTTTACATCTGGCTTAATTCTACATTTAAAGCTGGAAATTGCCTGGAAATTATATGAAAGTTTAAACTTTATGTTTTAAATTTGTGTGTGCGTGTGTGTGTTTTACCTCCTTTTTATGAGCTGTACATAATTTATTTGCAGTTCATACATTATTACATTCCTCTGCTTTTAGGAGCAAACATAAGCTTTTCCAAATGATGTTTGCTTTGATACCCAGCCATGCTCCACAGCAAGGTGATGTTGATTTTCCTCCTTAGTATTTTGCATACCATTTGCATTAAATTTCCCATCATTTACTATGCCATCCATAAAAACGGCTCGGTGCTCTGCGATTTCCATCATTTCGCTGGCCGCTCTCAATCAACTCACGGGCAGAAGGTTCCGGTGAGCAAGGTAATTGTTTCTTTCAAACTTGAATCATTTTTGTCTTCCACTCTCCAGTTAAACAAGTTGCATCAGACTGCTGTAGAGGCTTACTTAGACAATCATGTTTATTTTATGCAACAGTGATTTTTCCAGTTATAAGGTAATAACTGAGATGTAGTAATAAAATATGTCAGTGTGGCAGGTGATAAAATGCTTCAGCAAGCATGTTACATGTGTGGGGGGGGGAATCAATGTAGATCTACGGAGCGGGAGAGTGTGTGTGTGTGTGTGTGTGTGTGTGAGGAATTGTTGAACTGGTGCAGGATTTAGAATATAAATGTAATGAGGTTCTCCTGCTAACAGTGAGCAATTTTAATGGGCCTGTTTTTCTGCTCTGGACCAGAATTCATTTACGGATTGCACCATCGTTGACAAATACGAAAATTTATGGAAATGTGAGAAAGAAAAATTGAAGTAATGGTAATTTATTTCAATGATTTCATTCAAGAACTCATAACATGTAGCATCATTGTGGTAATATAATGACCACAATAAGCTAATATTTGGAGTAGATGTAAAAAAAAAAAATCTGTTTAACATAAAGTCCCTCTAGACTAGTGGCAGGAGGAATTAGCAAACACCTGGTGGAACTGTGAGCCTGCTGAGCTCATCATACAAACTTCTCACCCCATTAACAACCAGTCTTCTAAGAATAGTTGGTAATGGCACATTGAAGAGCAATGTCTTCTTAAAGGGACAGGGACCCAATTTCAAGGGATTGAAATGCATCTTCTAACAGCTTTTATAACAACTGAAGGTAATGTAGGTATTGATTGTGCTATAAAATGACACTATGTGCCTGGAAGATACATAAAAATGTCCTTTTGATGATCTTATGTTGTGTTTCCCTTATTTATAATGCTGAACCATCAGCACTCTTGACTTTCCTTTAGTCTGATTCATTTATCGGTGACAACAGGCACTCCAACTGAAAAGCACAATGAAGCAAACTATATCTTTCGAAACTGAACCAAAATGAACGCAATACCCGGAAAAAGCCACATTAAGATGCATAACAGCTAGCAGCATGAGTCAGCTATCAAATCTTTGGGGATGGGAGCTTGCTTTGAAATAGAAAACATGAAAGAAATCCCAGTGCCAGCTGACAAAAATATCAAGATATCACAACTGCAACAATAAACGCTTTGTTGGCCAAGACAGAAGCTGAAGACTGTGGTTGAAAAACGCCCATTGGGGAAAAGAGAAGGTACTTAGAATAAAAAAATAACAACAAAACTTTCTCTTTCTACTTGAATTTTATGAAGCAGGTAATTAAAAAGTTTCCAATGTTCCAGTGAAAAAGTCTCAATTTGAAATATTTTTCTTATGGCTGCTTTCCCAGAGATTGTCTGGAAATAATTAGCTCAGTTTGAGCTTACTTTTTAACAAGCTTAGAAGTGCTATGAGCTGAACTATAAGCCGGCTTAGTGGGATAAGTCCTGTGCACCGACTACTGACCACATGCTTTTGTGGCTCTCTGATACTGTATAGTTTGAGAACGGGTAGGTTGGACTCGCTGGAGTCTACATCAAAAGAGTTTTCTGAAACTGAAGACAAAAGACAAAAATGAACCGACATATAAAGGGCTGAACAAACACCCACCGCCCTCTATTTCTGGTTTTGTCGCTGCCCAGGATTTCCCTCATATGTCCGACTGTCGTTACGGCACATCAAGTCTTTCTGATTGTGCTGGCTTTTGAGGGAACTGTAAAGTAATGAGAAAATGATACACTTGTGAATATACTTGTGACCCCTCTGTGTCGAGAGTGTCTCAGCTTGTGATGGTGCCGGGTTTAAAGTCAGGAATGCATAATGGCCTTGTAGCTGCCGCCGCCGTCGTCGTCGCCTTTTAAAGATTTCCAGATTTTCCGAGCCATTACCTTTGAGAAATGAGCACCGGCAAAGAGTGAAATATCCCGTTTGGGCGGTGTGTTCCTCGCCAGGGTTGAGGCACGCAGAAGAGGGGACCTTGTTTTGTCAGTAAATCAACATGACCTGTGAGTCTTGTGGTTGCACACAAGGGTGGATGGGGCGGGGGGGGATCGTTGGCAGCCCCAATTCTTCAGATCTGCCTTTTGTCCTCTGTAGAGCTCTCTGTTTCCAGTGGTTTCTCTCAAATACCTTCAAGGTGCTTTAGCACCGAGATGCTTTTCCGCTCTAACATAGTGAAAGGTTTGCGTTACAATTCGGTTTTCTTGTGCAGTTGCTTTTCTAATTTGCCCACTACTCCAATTAAACAATAAAAATAGCAAAGCTTTCTATTTCCAGGAGATGGAGAATTAAGACCTCCCCACCATTAGAGCTAATGGGCCTTGTCACCACCGTCTCTGTTATATAGTGCAGCATCCAGCAAAGTGCCAATAAAATGCGTCTTTATTTGTAGAGACAAAGACGTTACCATCCTCCGTTTCCCCATGAGGTCTTTATTTAGAACAATATTAAAGTTTTTCTTTACATCTCAATGATTTCTATTTGCATATAATACATTTTAAACAGTGTGTCTAAATCAAAAGCAACACGAAGCAAAGTGTGAGTATTTTAGTATATTTACATCACTTTAGATATCTGATCTTTTCACTATTTTTGCTACCTTTCTTTATCTCTTCTGTGATGAGCAGCTGAGACCAAGTATCTATTTGCTCTCCTGAAAGTAGAAGTCTAAACATCCAATTTGCATAACATCTGCAGGTAATTGTTATGCAGCAGGAGAGAGGAAAAAGTGAATAAAAACCACACTTAATAAGCATAAAACTTAAAATTTTGTTTCTTTTTTTTTTCTTTTGTCAGAATCTCCTTTATCTGCCCTTGGGATTGGAAAAAGGTAGCAGGGACGGATGATGGGCTGAATGCCTGATATGGCAAATCATTGTTAATCTCTTACAGTTTTTTTTTCATAAAACAATTGTAAAATGTAAGTTGATGAAGTCAGTTTAGACATTGTTCATCAATGTGTGGCTGCATATAATTAGTTGTTTATTAGGACAGTTATTACTTTAGCACAAATAAGTAGATTAGTTTTGGTTGAGCAAGTGTTTTTCCATTAATTTTTGCTTTTTCTAGTATATGAAAAACTAACAATGTCTTAAAATAGTGGAACTATAAACATAGTTTTAGTCTCAGAACAACCTGATTTGACTCCATGTCTGCTGAATAGTTAAAGTAAGGCACAATAGAAATTATATTATTTATCTTAGACAAATGCATTCCAACATTTACATCCCACCTTGATGGTAAAAGTACGTATCAGTGCCGACTTTTGCACTTATTTAAGGTACTTGCAGGATATTGAAGGGTCTCGATTGCAGCTGGAAGGGGCGGCTCTTTGGGAACTGTGAGTGCTTTTGGTCTGGGGGTGAGGGCCACACAGCAGCACCCAATCCTTCTTAAGGAGAGCAGGAACAGAATGTTCCCTCTTGTCACAGTCTCTAATAGCCTCCATTACATCTGAAAAGTAGCTAGACTTGGTGTTGATTTTATGAAAAGTCACCTGAAAGGTTGCTACGTTAGAAACGGTGCATCCCACCTCCTCTCTTCCTATAGTTCACATTCTGTAGCTCTGCAGTTTGCAAGAATGTAAAAAGCAACTCGAGGGTCATTTGTATCACTCACTGTACTGACCCTAAGTCACACAAAGTGCCATGATGGACGCTGGACGTGAGGGACTGTTCCACTGACCAGAAGTTTGGTTTGTGTCCTTCTTGGTGAGTCGGGCGAGGAACCCGTGATAACTGCTTGCAGTTCTAGTTAATCTTGTAAATATAAACATTAGCTCATGCAGCAGTACATCAAACAGTCTGCTACAAACAACACTAATTGTTTAGCTAAAAGTGTTCTGGACTGGAAAATATCAGATCACGGATTTTCAAACTCAAATATTGGGATTAGAGCATCTCTAGTATTCAATTATGTTTTTGGGTTAATTTTTGTTTATAACCGATCAGCCATAGTTTGAGGCACATTATTTTAATCACTAATTAAAATACATTTAAAGACATTTTTCTTATCTGTAGACTTTTAGTATCTGTAGACTTTCTTCTGCATGTATTCGGATTAGGAGCAGATTTGTGCGTGGTATTTGGGCAGCACGCCGTATGAATAGCCCACAGAGGGGAAGAATGACAAGCGTTATTAAAATAGCCAGTAATGTGATTTTTATTTTTTCTCTCAAAAATCTCACACTGCTGATAACATACCGGCATAACATCTCTAAAGATCAGGGAGGGCTTTATCATTCATTAATGAGAACATGTTAGCCAATATCCGTTATTAGTAGCATAGATGACATGTATTTTTCTTCCCTGTGTCCTGTTAGGGGTTAACCGCAAGAGGGAATCAATTGAATATGAAAAACTCTTTAGTTACTCTATTTATTGTCCAAATGAATACAAAATGCTTTATGATTTAGATGCAGAAGCCGAGGAAGGGCATGTTTTCAAACTCCATGTTGCAGTTCATCGTTCTGCAGCCTGGCCCTGGCCACGGGCGTAAAGTCACACTGTATCCATTATTAATCAAATGCCTCTCAAGGACGACGTCTGTGCAAATTGGTATGCAGGAGCTGCCGAACTTACTCACCAGCAGTGACTTAAAAATTAAGCATTAGAAAGAGATTTGGTGTTTTTCTTACCCGTGCCAAGGACGGGTCTCTTTACCGCACAAAAAGGCCGCAGGGATTCAGCTGAGGATTTCACTATTCTCTGTTTTTACAGGAACACTGCATGAAAAAAAGATAATTCATTTTATTGTGTGAATAGGATTAATAGGATCAGGTCAAACTCTTGATGTAAAATATGTGATTAGGTGTGATTGTAATAATTGTTATTAGAGCTGAACATTTCCTTTACTGAGTGCTTTAAACCAGTAACTTTCTACGTAATCTCATTTCTGAACAACTAATTCAGCTCTTGTTGGAGTTCGGATTTAATCCCACAAATTTTAAAGATGTCTCGACTTTGTCGATGTTCAGACGCTCTTTCATTACTCCTCAGCCCATCTTCTGCTGACATTTTTTTTTTTTTTAAATGTCTCCCCGGAGGGAAAACATGTTCTAATTCGGACACTGACATCTCTGGGAACTGTATGGCTGAAATGAAGAGCCGTAGGCTTTCTGGATAAAGAGAAAAAAAAATACTGGAAGACTTTTTGAAACTTCTTCTTATCTTCATTACCAGGCCCGAACTATACTGGGAAAAGAAATCCCAACAAAAATGGAAAATATTTCATGCATGCGCAATATATGCAAATTACAAGACTAAACATGAGCTGAAACTGTACAAAAAGTTTTCTTCTGCCTCTTTATTGAACTTGAAATGAATCCCACAAATACTTCCTCCGCTTTTTAAATTTTTTTATTATCTCAGCAAAAGGCTTTCTCAACAGATACCACCCAGTCTGCCTATAAAGGCCCGCAGGGTGGAAAAACATAGTTCTTATCTTGCACTGAACTAAATATCTAAGAAAAAGAAAGAACATCTTAATTCGCAGAGTGGCCTGACAGATGGGCAAACTCCATCTGCTGGTGATCATTACAAACTATCTGCTGTCATTAACTCTAATTTGGCCAAATTGCCATGTAAGGGTTAACTAAGTGGAAAGTGAGCAGCTTCCAATTTTAGATTTATGCTATTCATGCTTTTTTGCTGTGCAGAGACTGGAATATTTTGATGGGAAAGCGGTGTTCTACAGCCATGAACATTTATTTCATTTATTTAAAATTTTTTTCTCCTTTACACTTTCCTCAGTTACTTCATCAAGCACCCATGCCAACGCCTAACGACAAAATGTACATATGTACAATGTACAGGTAACATAATACTAAAGGGACATAGATTATTTCACTTTTGAGCTGCAAAACAAGTTTTTGTGTCATTTTTCTCAACAAATTCATACATAAAATACATAATACCGCCACATTAAATTGCTTTACCAAAAAAAAAAAAAACACTTAAATTCCAAAATGAAATAACTTACTAGGATAACATCTCAGAAAGAAAATATTTTGCTTGAAAAATGAAAAGTAAATGACTTGGAAAATTGTTTTATATGTGTATTTATTGCACCCATGTGAGGCTAAAAGGGCAGTATTATGTATTTTTCAGGCACGTAGTGACATTTCATAGCACAATCAAGTATCTATGTTACCTTCAGTTGTTATAAAAACACTATATCTATATCCAATATGACTTAAAAGAAATTTGACTTCATAATTAGCGCCTTGAAATTGGACCTCTGTCACTTTAAGAAACTTGTACTCTTCCTGAAACTCCACCTTCAAGAAGTCATCGTAACATCACAACTTTTAAGCCTTTAAAAACATTTTTACAAACATTTCACTGAGAAGTGGCTCTTATAATAAGCCCAGCAGATGTACAGTTCTACCAAGTGTTTGCTAGTTGCTGCTGGCTAGTCTGAAGGAGCTGAGTGGGGGAGTTGCAGAGGAGGACTGCTCTGTAAGGTGGAAGTTTGGAAACTGCAGCACCGAGGAGGAACTTTGGCATCGAAGGCGGTTCTTGTTTTATACACCTGAATGGTTGCCAAGGGAGATTAAAGGATTTCTTAATCAAAAACATGAGAGAATAACATTATAACATGTTGTAAAACTCAAAAAAGTTTTTGTTACATAATACTTCCCCTTTAAGAGTGTAAGAGAATGAAATTAACCCTAAAGGGAGGCCCTTAATCTGACCAATCAAATCAAAGTGAGTGTTTTGGAAAGTGGGGGAGGCTACACACTCCATTTATACTGATATGGAACAGAAAATTATCAAATATTCAAAGATAAATAGAACAACTGTGGCTTTCTAATGAGGTTGTGCTCGACATGTACTGTGGTGATTTTTGGCCTAATGTCCTTTTTTTCTGTTTTGTACACAAAATCTTTTTACTGGTAGCAGTCCATGATAAACTGGCAGCCGTCCTTGAGGTTCTGTGGACTCATGGATGAGCTCATTCACATCCAAACCAGTCCTGATTCTTACTCAAATCAGAAAAAAAATAAAAATAAATTGTCACAGAGTCCTTTTACAGAGGTCAAAAGTTTAGAAGTATAGTTCTAGTATCAAAACACAGCCATTATGGCAGGTTATTAAATTATCCTTTGAGTGACTCAAGTCTCACTAAAGGGTCCTCCTCCATGCAGTGTAGCACCGTCGAAAGGCATGTCTCTGTCAGCGCACACTTACTGACTGACATTTAGATAATGGATCATTGTCCTGTTGCATATTCATCATCCTGCTGTTTCTGAGAACAGGTTGGATTTTGGGTACGAAGGGATTCATCGCTGGAGTCACTTGTATGTAAGAGTGGGAACACAGAAAAGAGAGAGAAGCGAAAGAGCAGAGAGTGACAGTGTGGTTCCTCTTTTTCTCTCTCCCCAAAAAAGAAAAGGAATTTTAAAAAAAGCGAGGAGTCAATTGACCAGCAGGCGTTAAGAGGTTTAGTGAGTTTGAGAAAGTAAAAGCAGTCTGGAGTTCACTTTGCCGTGGAGCTCTACCTTTCCTCAAAACGTATATAGTGACACTTAAAGGCGCCGATGGGCCCTTAAGGAGCCTCACGAAAACACCATCTAATGGTGAAAGCGTCCGTCTTTTTGGCCCGCAATTACTCTATGAAATTGCCACTGCAGCCTCTGGCAGTGCTGTAACCTCTCACCTCTAGATGCAGTCCACTCTTTCCACTTTGTGGTCGGAGAGCACTGTGCTAATAGGGCAATCATGTTTCCACATAATTTTTTGAAGGAAAAGTGGGGGGGAAACAGGTCAAAAACATACAGAAGCTATTCACTCATCAGATATGTAAATATTGATGAAAAGATATTAGGTCCAGCGGTAGATTTTTTCACTTATGACAAGATATTTTTACAAAGTTTTAAGTGAAATAATCTGCCTGTGGGACTGGTACTTTTGCATCAATATTAAGGAATTATTGACTTAAAACAAGCTGTTGCTGAAAAGTTGCTTACAAATTAGTTGTCCTGTTTCAAGTGTACTAAGATATTTGCATTAGAAACCAAACCAAAAATACTTGGTTAGATTTTGTGTTTTTGCAGTGTGCTGCCTAGTACATGTACTCAATAGGCCTCCTTAAGCATCTCTCTTACGGATACTGTTATGGAAATGCTAGATGGCCTCCAGTAGGTTTCCTGTCCAGTCAGACTCAGTGATACCAGTGCCATTAAACCAGGCATTTTGCCAGTGTGCGCGGGTGCCACGCCCTAGTGGAAAATGAAATTGCCGTTCTAATAAAGCTCATCAGTGGAGTGAAGCATGAAGTGCACTAAACATTACATTAATATATATGAATAGTTAGGTTCTTAAGCAATGGTATTTTGTGGCCTCTCCTGTAAGAAAAAGCCACAAAATAAGTGCCGGCCCCTTGTCAAATCAGCAACCTTACACATAATGGTTTTGGTCATTCCATATCATTTGTGTATTTAATAGCTCTCATTGCTCTTAATGAGAGGTATTTTGCAAAATTGACTTTTTTTTTACTGTATATCACATTATAGCATACCTGAAGTATTCTTGTGATGCATTTGTACGTTCTTAAGGATTTCTTTAATCTCCTTTGGCAACCATTGAGAGGGTGCCTTAACGCCATGTGCTGCCTATTTACTCAAAAAACTGCCATAGAGCTTGAGTCCTCAGTTGAGCTCCTGCCTCACAGAGCGCCTCTACCTCACACCTTCTTCCTCTCAGCTCCTCCAGACTAGCGGCAGCAGCAATTAGCAAACACCTGGTAGAACTGCGAGACTTCTAAGCTCATCATACGAACTAGAACGGATGTAAACGGCATAATGAGAAACGTGATGACGTGTTGAAGGGGGCGTGTCAGAGAGGGTTAGGGTTCTTAAAGGGACACAGGCCAATTCAGGGAGTCAGATACAGCTATGGTGCGAACCTTTTTGAGTTGTTTTTGATATACAGCATTTTCATATCAATTGATGGTAACATAGTTACTCAATTGTGATGTAAAACAGTACTACGTGCCTGGAAAGTACATACTTCCCATTTAAATGATTGCAAGTCCCTGATGACCTTAATTTTAGGTTTTCATCATATTTTAGCCATACAGATTAACTGAGAAAATAGTTAAAATATATCCCTCTGTGTAATTAATCAATGTATTTGTTTCACCTTTTGTGTGTTTGTAAAACTCCTGAGCGGAGCAGCAACCCTCAGTATCTCCCACAGACTGTGAATTCTTTGAGGTTGGCGATCCAAATTGTTTTCCGATAAGTCGCTCTAACGGCTTAGGACTCGCATCCTTTCACTCCCGTGACTTAACCAGACGAGTTGTGCTCATTAAACTTGAATGTAACCCACGAGAGCTTCCTTTGGTGGTCGCATTGTGACATTTCCGTCGTCCTGTGGAACTTTCTGGTGACACCGGCTCATGTCTCACCTTTTTCTCACGTTCAGCCACGTAACCACAAGCCGTCGGCGGATGTGTCACCGCCGCTAGCTGCTCCACTGACTTAGGAGATAACATTATGTGCTGAACAGGCCATTTGATACCAAGATGCAGATAGATTCATGGGGGCCTTCATGGTGCAAGACGCTTAACCTGGCCAGTTAATCACCCGTGCTAATTATATCTGCTGTGACTCCATATGCTGTACATCAGCAGCCAACAAAGAACAGCTTTCATCTAATCCACGAATTAATGTGTACTGTACAATCACAGCGTGCGTGTTGTATTTCTTAGTCACCTGATAAATTGCACATGATGACTCAAAGATGTCAGGAAATAGCCAGATTCCGTAATAAATAAAGATGAAAGCTGGAATTGCTTACATTTTTTATTTTGCCACCAGCAGTCAGTTTTCATTTGTTCTTCTCTCAATATACATATTTTTTTCCAAGGTTGTTTCAAAGACTCGGGAGTCATTGGTGAGTCTTTTTCAGATGGAATCTTTAAAGAACAGAATTTCTGTAATTAATGTTTGACCTTACATAAGAATGTGATAAAACAATGAAAACAAAAGAAATGAAGTGGCTTCTCTCTCATCAGCAGGATTTCATGATTCCAATGAACAAGTATCATCATCAGATTTAGTCGTTTAAAATGGGCTCCAGTTGGAAATTGGAGAGTTTTAAGGAAACTTATTCTGTTTTTGAAAAAAACAAACAAAAAAACCCCCTTAAAATTAAACTAACTTAAGGAAATTTCTGTTTTATCATTGAAACAGTTTTTGCTTCTAACTTCTGATAAAAAGTTAGCTATCTTTTTCTTGGTTTAATACCGAGGACAAGATCTCAAGCTTCAAACACACATCTCTTTGTGGATGTATGATTTAAAAGCTCTGATGTTTAGTTTATTGCACAAGTATAACACGTATTTCAATCTTTTTTTTTTTTTTTGCGTCCTTGCTACTGTGCCTGATGAAGTGGTTGAAAATACAATTTCACTTTTTTGTGTCCCTTGCTCTTTCACACTTTATGTGCACTCAACCTGCATGTGCAGGGAAAAAGTCAGGTCCTACTAGTGGAAAGGTTACTCTGGAGCCCCGGAGGGAACTTTTACATCCCACTGGATCCCATTTTTACAGGATTTATCAATGTATTTATGTTAAATGGAGCTCTGCTTTATTCATTTTGTCAGTGCCCGTCTTGTGCAGTTAGCATTAAACATTTCCATACAGACATGTCAACTTTTATATGCTTTTAATGTCTTTTTTCCTCCCCTGTAATCCTGTGATCAAGTTTTTGAGTGATTGGGATTTGAAATGACTAAAACTGAAAGAATGAGGCTGTTTGACGTTACTCACATCATTGTTACGGTTCGGGGTTAAAGCTGACTGTGATCATTTTAGACAGTGAATCAGGAGGATTTTCATTTGTTTTTATCAAAAGCAATTAAAAAGTTGTAGTTCTATATTGCGTAGAAAATAAACGGTTATCTTAGCTAAAGGATTGTCTTTTCTTGATGCAAAAATGTCATTAATTACACACAGATGGATATTTTCAAGTATTTATTTCTGGGTGTGGGGATATTATGTATAATCGACTATTTTGAGCTTTATGTCATGTTACAATGATATTCTATCAGTCATCTTAAACATTTCTAGAGAGTTGCTTTGTTTTGAGAAATCCTGGAATATCTAAATGCTTGCTCTCACAAAGCTCCACTTATTTCCACAAAACCCCTCCTTGGAGCTGCAGTCTCTCCCCCCGCGCCTTCCCCACTCAGCTCCTCCAGACTAGCCGCAGCAGCAATTAGCAAACATCTGGTGGAACGGAGCATCTGCTGTGCTCATCATATGAACTACTTCTCAGTCCAACACGCCTAAGAACAGTTTGTTAACGACATAATGGAAAGGCAGTTTTGTTATGTGTGCTGAAGGCGAAGTGTTGGAATGAGCAGAAGCTTCTTAAAGAGACAGACGTCCAATGTTAAGCCATCAAATTGCAGTCCTCTTTCTTCTAAGTTAAGTTTGATATATATATCAAACCTGATATATATATACAACATTTTCATAACAACTGAAGGTAACAAAGCTACTTTATCCATTTTAAAGCTACTTTAAAATGGATGGAAAATACAAAATGCCACGCCTTTAATCATGACAATTTTCTATTTACTGCAATTGAAAACACGACATTTAGGATTAGAATATTACATCAGACCAATAAAAGACTTTTTTCTTTTTGTTTTTTCTATTTTTACTTAGACATGTGGGCTTAGTGAAGAGAATGCCTAATTCCTGCTTAAAGGTTGTTGCCAGTCCATCGCAGCCCAACACAGATACTCACACCTAAAGACAGTTAACGGAGTGACATTCATGATTTGAATTATCTGTGTGTAATTAATTATACACCGTGTTTTATTGAAATAGACTTTTCTAAAATATTCTAATTTATTGAACTAGTCGGCATATATGTGGACGTGTGGATATTATATATTATTGTATATTATGGACTTTTAAATATAAATAAATTTACTTTCCTATTTTTGTCTCTACACTCCTTCCATGTCGTTAGTCCTTCCAGTCATGACATGTCCCATTTAACAGTGCTGAATAGACAGACCCTGATTGTCTTAGGCTATAGTACTAAGTACTGAAAATTCCCTGCAGTGTAATGCGATCCTGTCAGGTCGTAAGTGCAGAGGAATGGCTCAGCCCCGTCCTGCAGGGTAAAAACCCACGTCATGCGCTGTTCATTTCCACCGTTAAGGCAGAAACAAAGCGTGGATCATCGTGGTGCATTGCCGTTCAACGGTAGAAAACGACTGGAAGAAAATTACCCTAATTTGCGAGTGCACTTGGTCAATTAAAAGCTTGTTTGGGTGGCTTTTAAAAGCTGCTCAGTGTTTGCTAGGCTATTACAACAACAAAAGAAATAGCCAATCTGAAAGTTCAACAGCTAGCTGGCAGTCCTGCAATGTGCATGATGCCAGTCATTTTGCTCTTTGCAGAAAAGAGATAATAGAATTGTGGGCAGTGAAAGGTTAGAGCATCGGGGGTTTGAATCCCTTTAGTGTCTGTAAACATGTGAGGGAATGAGAGGTCTTCTTCTCTTCCTCAGCACTGACTGTTGCACAAGAAAGCCAAAGAAACGGTCTGCAGACAGACTGTTGTACAACAATCTCCTATTTGTTTGTATCTATCTACAAATGTCTTGTTACTCAGTAAAAAATAAAATAGCATCAGTTGTAAAAACGGGTCGATGGGAGTTTTATAACCTGGAATAGAAATGTGAGAGATTTAGGATATGAGACTATTTAGATTAAAAATATAACATAAAAATTTACTAAATAAAATTATATTCTACATTAGTATTTAATGTAACTTGAGTTTTATAGTAAACAATTGATACATTTCATCACAATTCAATACTTTTTGCCTTTCTGCACTTTATAGACTAAAGTAGGCCTACATACTAGGGACGTCAGTATATAGGCTCAAGTCCCAAGCCTACATACTTAGCTTTGTTCCTGAAGTTTATAAAGTAACTTATATTGGTTAATGTGGAGGCATATACTTTTAATTTGAAATTTGTCTGTGTTTTTACCCAATCATTTAAAATTGTTGCTATTTTGAAACCATTGCTTTTTTGAAAATTTGTGTCATTTGTATTTCAAAGTTTTTGCAAGGCTGTAATACACTCCATCCAGTCTTGAAGATATACAAATGCCAACAAGTCAAATAAGCTTCCATTATTACAAACCTCTTTCGTACAACATGCAGCTTTTTTTCTTTAGTACTACTAGCTTGTTATTGTTTTCTAACCTAAACAATAGAAAATGTATTCAGAAGTTCCTCACTGGTGTTTTTGGGTTCCCTTATTCAAATACATTTTCTAAATGATCTTATCTGACTTTCTGAGTTCTATTTACTTAGTAAATCACCAATGAGGCTATTGGTGGTTGGATGCTATTTTACAGAATAACATCCAACCACAAGTGTAAAACTGCAATGTACCAGCAGCATTTCTCCTGAAGTGGAAAACATCTGCAGGTCAGCTGGGTGTTGTTGCTGTTATGGAAGAAGAGAGACTGTTGTACAGTGTTCTCCTCTTTGTGGTTCGTTTCCTAAGGAAGACAAAACAGAGCATCTACCTGCAAATGTCTTGATACTCAGTAAAAAATAAAATAGCATCAGTTGTAAAAATGGGCTGATGGGAGATTCTCACTCCCACTGGCCCACACCAGCTAGTGTATGGGCCAGTTGATCAATTAAAGTTTTCGAGTTGCCTAGTCAAACCCTGGACTTTAAATTGATTAGGATGGTGTTATGCATTCATCAATTCTAATTTATTCTGATAAGTAATTGATTTATTGTTATTATACATTCCACTTATTGATGTTTAAATTCCCCAAAACTGTGTGGATTGTTAGTTTAACATTTTTCTCCACTGTTTGTTCAATGAGGGTATCAATAAATATGAAAATACGATTAATTGCAATTACTGTGTGCAGTTTAGTGATTCAAATCACATTTCTTTATGTGGCTGGTGTCCCAGTAAAGCATACTACAAATTGCATCTTTTTCAAGAGCAGTACCTAAAAATAGTAATAAACAAGTCTTATTGTGACTATCACAGTAGTACCACAAAATATCAGGATAAAACTTAAAGTCCATATCGAGCACCACTATATGACACAATCTCTAACATGCTATTGACAGTTGACTCTTGGTGGTGGATGTTGATAACCACAGACTACCTTTGCCTGATGAAAAATTTGGTAACGGTCAGAGACCTGTTTGCCATTATGGTTGTATGTATCTAAATATTAACAGTTCCTTCAGACAAAAAGGGGTAAAAGCCCCGCAGTCCCCAAAAACTGAACAATTGCGTGACATTATTTTTATAAAATGAGCTGCGATGATGCAGATGCTTTATGGCATTTAGCAGAATCCTGCTCGGCTGCGGTATAATGGGTTCCCTGTGACCTATTTGAACAGTGAAATAACGTCCCAGTGGAACGGAGAGCACAGTATGAATGAGGTAACTTTGTGAGATGCCTGGACGTTCTGGGCTCCTAACACAGGAACATAAAAAGGAAAGTGTGTCGTTAAAATCAGAGATTGCTGTCGGTAAAGCTGTTTTCTCTTCAAGGATGCGATAAATTAGTTGTGTTGTTAGCACTGTGTTAAGTGTTAACAGTGTACAAATGAAAAAAAGGCTTAAAAGCAACCTTTTTTGATGCAATGCAGCACCTTGCCTTATGTAACTTTTAAAACAGCTCTGCCACACCATTTCTTAAAAAAAAAAGAGAAAAAAATGGTGTCACTTTGTCCTTTATCTTCCGAAAGGTGCCAGCAGGAGTTGAAGTTGATTTATTTCAAGTGTGATCATGTGCTGTCCGGTTCAGTTTAGCTATTGCCAGGCTTGCAGCGCTATTCGATTTTGTTGTCAGTGTAAATCCACTCTCCCTGAAGCGTCTTTGGCTTCATCACTTGCTCTCACGTGTATACATGTCTATCCTTTTCACACCCCCACATCAACTTCCTCCCCCTTCGGTCTCCATTAGAAGACATTTTGCTTTGCGCTGATCCGTCATCCCGCCGGCCAGCTTTGTGTCTGCTCGTTGAATCGCCTCTCCTTTTTAAAAAAACAAACAAAAAAAAACATTTCTTCTGCGAAGAAAACTAAACATCAACCTCCCAGTGTTTTTCTGGGTCAATTGCAAAATGAGATACAGTGGGACTAGTCGGGGTGCACCGGGGCTGGTTTCTATGGTAACTGCAGGGCTGTATTTAGTGCAGTTGTTCCAGCGTGCGCGCGAGTGAGAGAGCGGCTTTCTGTTTTCAGCCAGGCGAGGAGGAAAGAGTGAGGACCGCTCCCGTGGGGGGATAAACAGAAAGTGGGGCGATATCTCCCATCCCCATCAAACCGGGCTCTCATCTCGAGGAGTCGGCATCGTGTCAGGAATCCCGCACCTGAGACGGAGCCAGAATAAAACCCGAGGAGTCGAGTAGCTGACATCGGTTGTCTGCTGGCAAAAAAAGTTCTGACTTTTCAAATTAATGTCCCTCTGTTGGGTGGCATAAAAAAGCTAATTGCTGGAAGCTTTAATGGTGTCAGCATGTGCAGGTAGAAATGGCTGCTGATGGTCTTTTGCATGTGTGCATAGCATGACTGGTAGTAGTAGAGTTCAACAGAGTGTGGGCGACCTTCCCTCTCTTTGTAACCATCCGACCACACTTCTCTAGTCCGAATGACATCCCAATGTCAGTGCTGTAGATCCTGGTGGTGTGGATCAGTGAGTCGATGTCTCGCTCGCTCTTGGCGTACAGCTTGATGTCATCCATGTAGAGGAGGTGACTGATCGTGGCCCCATTCTTGAGTCGGTATCCGTAGCCAGTCTTGTTGATGATTTGGCTGAGAGGGTTCAGGCCTATGCAGAACAGCAGTGGGGACAGAGCATCTCCTTGGTATATGCAACATTTGATGGACACTTGTGCTAGTGGTTTGCAGTTGGCTTCAAGGGTGGTTTTCCACAGCCCCATCCACAGCCCCATATATATATATATATATATATATATATATATATATATATATATATATATATATATATATATATATATATATATATATATATATAAATGAAATATTTTAATTTTATATATCTGAGTATGAGACATAGAGAACGGCAGACATCTCTGTCTTGTAGCACTGCTTCAGTTAGATATATCTAAAAAAAAAAAAAAATCCTGACCAGATGCCCAAACCTTCTCAGTTGATTCATTTAATCATAGGACAGCAAAATTTCTACTCTAAACTCTCTGTGGATGAAGGAATTTTCAAACATACCACTGTATCTTTTTCTATGTATCTTTTTCTGGCCCACCGCCAAGGCGCTAACATACCATAGCACAAATTTCAACAATTCTTTCAAATTTGCTTTTCAAACTACTTCTGAGAAACCTTTCCGTGGTTGAAGTCCAGAGATCTTCTCCAGCACTACCTATAAGGAGTGCACTGATTGCAACTTTCTTTCTGATCATGGATTACCGATCTTTAAAAACCCTGACCTGCTGATTCCGATTTTGGCTGACTCCAATTTGTTTTTGTCTTGTCTGAATGTTGCCAAATGTAGCAATAAGGTCAGTGGCTGATTTTTAGGCCTTTGTTGAGGTCAATGAAATCAGTGGAAAAGACCGGCTTCACATATAATGGTTGGCCAATAACCGATGTCTCAAAATTAAGGAAATCAGGGCACATTTATTGTGCAACTCTATATGTATCCAACACATATAAAGCACAAGTTGAGGTGCATCTGTACACCAAAATCTTTGATTGTCACCGACCTTAAAGGGGTGGATGTTTTCTGTTCAAGAAGCTCATCCTGGCTGCTGTTTAGTCAGGTGTGGATTGCTCCAGTAATAGCTGAATGTCGGTGCCTGGAGACGCGAAACAACCTGACTGTCTAAGAAGACTTGTTTCCAGTGAAGGTTCGGCTCCCTTAGGGCTGTTCCTTATCTCTAAACCAATGTAGGGTTCATGAGCAACGTGGCTGAGGGAGAGGGTTGCCTCCCATGCAAACCCTCAGGGTCTCATCTGATGTTGGGCCAACAAACTGGACACAGCTTTCACTTTGGGTGTACACATTTTTTTCAGATTGTCTAACTCATACTGTACTGTCACGGCACAGTGACAGCTTTAACAAATATGATAAAACATATTTCTTTCAATAAAAGTCACACATTGCAGCTTTAAAACTCAAGGGTAAGAATCCGAGCCATTCAATTTCTTCTGAGTCAGCTTTTTCTAGGAAGTGTAAGTGGTGGCGCCGACATGAGGACAACAATTCAGGTTTAATATTACATAGGCCTGCTGCTCGCGAGAAGCGTCGGACTTGGAACAAAATTCATATGTGTCAGAACACAAAGGGAGACTTTGGTGCCAGATGAAAAAGAGAATTTCAAAGCTGGAGCATGGCGAAAAACTTTGGCTGGAGTTTGAGGTCACTAGCTAGAAAGTGACCGCGTCACTTTGTAGCTAGCGCACGAACAAAACAAATGTGCCGGCTAATTGAACGTGGAATGATTTATTAGAGGAGTCAAGGACAACAAATCACTGCAGTGCGTCTCGATTTGATATTTAAACACATACTTCCCTATAATATAAAAACAAAAGAATGGCTAAAAAAGCAGAAATGTGAAACAGAAATGGTAGATTAAAAGATAAATGAAATATGTCAGAGATCCGGCAGTACACTTTTGGGAAGAGCAGAAACAAGCGCTTACTCCTTTTTGAGTCTCTCCGGCACACAACAACAAACACACTAAATGTTTCATGAGTTAAGGAGAGCAAAGAGAGCTGTCAATGCATCTGAGTGGCACGTGTCAAAGACAGGGCATGGCTTTGCATGAAAAATACATTCACCACCTTGGCTTTTCTTCTCGCTTCTGAGCATCTGTCGGTCCCACAGAGGCAGCTGCTGGAGCCATTTTTCTACAAACAAAGTTAGAGTAGCTTTAAAAAAAATTAATTTTGTATCTCCAAAATTGATTATGCTTAAATAAATTGGAATGGAATTGAGAAAGTTATTTTTTCTGGTTATTAAATTCAGAGAGAGAGAGAGTAACTTTGTCACTACATGTAAGTGGTTGAACTTTGGGTTTCTGTTTAGATCGTTTCTTTGTTGCTTAATTACCAGATCTTGCAATTTCAGTTTGTTTCTTTGTGTTAGCTCACTTGCGCAGTTATGACTCTTTGGGCTTTTTGGATGTGCTTCTTTAGATGATTGTTCCTTTCTGTTTGTTGTGCATGTTGGCTTCAGGTTTCTCTCTTGGTGCAGCCTCCTGGTCTCCCTCCCTCCCACCTGCTCTGTTTATCTTTCACCTTCCCTCAGCCTGACAGCCATCTCCCCTTCCCAGCTATTTTCCATCTCCCAGCTTTCCTCTGCTTTTACTCTCCCTCACCCGTTCTCTATTCTCTGCTGCTGCATGTTAATGGAACGCTTAAAGCAGAAGTGTGCAAACGCTTTTGCCATGCGGGCCAGAATCGTCAAGGTGGAAGTAGTTGAGTGCCACAACAATCTAAAACGTCATTGATTTTTTCTTTCTTTTTTTACCTAAAAGCAACTAGGAGGTAGGAATTAAAGCTACAGAATGTAACTTTTTATTAAACATTGTTTCTTACATAGCAGTTGATATTGTTATTGTCGTGACAGTATAAGACAGATAATCTGAGAAAAATATCGAGTAAAAAGTGGAGTTGGAGCAAAACTACTTCTAAAAATGTGTTTGTTTTTTCTCCCCAAAAAGTTACTCAAGTAAATATAACTGAGTGAGATGTGGGTAGGTCACATTGTACAAAATCTAAACTGATTTTTTACAAAACGCTGCTTAGAGGCCAAAACCATGGCCTCTGTGATTCAACCAAGTTTCTCTCCAGCTTCTTTGAATGTCTAATAACCAATCAAATTCCTATGTCTAAAACCATATCACACAACTAATAATATCCTTGGCCATGTTTCCTCTTCCCTGCCTTGTTCATCTGCTCCAGTACAAGCGAGCACCCATTCAGAGCGCTCCCATTGGCACCAGCCAAACATCTCAGGCGTTTAACAATAGATTTGTTAGAAAACTGCGGGAAGCCTTTGTAGTGGGGCCATTTCAGAAATAATGCCAATGAGCTCTGCTAATGTCTGGCGACACAATGAGACACTTCTAAGAAGGCAGCATGGCTTCAAAATTCAAGCAACAGAGACGATCCCAAGAGTTAAATTAGATCGTTTTAGCTACTTTAAAAAAAAAAAAGAAAAAAAAAGTCTTTCACAGATGAAGTGGTGAGTTGAAGACACGCATAATACACAATTGTGGACAAAACACTGTTCTCACAGCTCAACTCTGCTAATATTTGAACTTGTGCGTAATTCTTGTAATCTCACAATTGCAGCTGTGGGGAACAAACAAACATAACAAACCAGAAATCAAACGCATTTTCTTGTAGGATTACTTTACAGAATATTACAAGCAAAAACCTCCGCAGCTACGTCGGAGCGTTCTTTTGAGAGACTGCTCTGTGACAAATGCTGTTCGTTGTTACTGTCTGCGCTCAAAAGACAAAGTGTGGAAAATGAACACAGCGGTCATAGACCTATTGACGGTGATGGTGTTTTAAAAAAAACAAAAAAACAACAACAACAAACGATCCGAGTTTGCAAACAGGGCCGTAATTCAATATGGATTTAGATTTCTTCCATTGTGCGTCGGCCAACATTTGAGGCTGCCCTGTTAAATCAGCCCGCAGATGTGAGCATCAACACGGACAGCTGCAGAGATGAAAAATAAATGATTGTGGTGCAGATGCCATGCCAATGCACAGCTTTGAGGGTGGTCATTTACTGTTACAACTTTGGCATTAATGTGACAATTTAATATCAACACTTTACAGCTCAGAGATTACAAATATGCTGCTTCTTACAATTGGCTGTCAAAACAAGGCTTGTTCATCTCTCCCGCTGTCTGCCGTTTGTGTCAGTGGTCTTATTGTGATTCTAATCCCATCACACTATAAATCCAAGCAGCCCTGCTTTTGAGCAGGATGGGTAATGAAAGAGTGCCGAAGTTCCTTCGAGTTGACCTAGTTGACTTCCTTCCTTCTATATATATATGTGCTTTTTAATAAAGAACATGCAAATCAGTGTGTATTTAATGTTCTGTAAAATCTAAATTTTTGAGCTTTATGTCATGTTATAATTTTATTACTTCATCAAAAACATACCTGGGGTGTTGCCTTGATTCCTTCATTACCATTTCAGAAATACGTGAATCTCCCTTGGCAACCATTCAGCTGCACTAAACGCCTGGGTGGACATAGATCCGCCTTCAACATGCAGCTCCTCCTCGGAGCTGCAGCTTCCCAGCTTAGCTTCAGCCTCACATCACTCCCCCACTCAGCTCCTTCAGACTAGCCAGCAGCAATTGGCAAACATCTGCTTGATCTGCACATCTCCTGAGCTCATTATGTGAGATACTTCTCAGTAAAATGCTGGTAAAAATGTTGTTATATGGGTAAAAGAGGAGTAATGTTGTGATGACTTCCTGAAGGTGGAGTTTCAGGAAGAGCCGGAGTTTTTAAAGAGACAGAGGCCCAATTTCAAGGCATTAAAGTGTCACATTTCTTTTAAGTTATATTTTATATATTGATATAACAACTTAAAACCCTCCTGTTGGCCTCGGGTCAAAATGACCGAGATTTGTATGTGTTTTCCCTATACACAGAAAATGAGGACAACAGGAGGGTTAACATAGTTACATAATTGATCTATAAATGTTACTATGTGCCTGGTAAATGCATAACCACCAAATATCCTCATTTGCACATTGTTACAATTCGAAGACTGAAGTGCACTGAACGAGAGAATGGAGCTCCAACTTTAAAAATGTAATTGAATTTAGTTTGTCAAACCTAATTCATTTACGTTTCTTTGACATGACGACTTGGATATATTTTTTTAACAAATTAACTAATTTTCTTAAAGTTGGATCAGCTGTTTTCTTTTTTCAGTGTGTAACAAGAAAAGGAATAAAAAAAATCCAACTTGAAATAGATTTCTAATGTGTTAATTTCATATTTAATTTCAATGCTTTTTGTGTTACCTCAGTACTGTGAAGGCCTCTGAAAATTCCTTGAAATAAGAGAAATTGTTTAGAAATACATTGCAAGTGAGTCATAAGGGATTTATAAAGTTTGTTGAAAAGGATTTGTGTGAAGGACGTCATGTCAACCTGTGCAACACACAAAGAGTGATTGGATATGCACAACATTTCTTACACTTGATATATTAAAACTCCAGCTAGAATGTTTCTCCTGCAATAAGAAACATGTAAATTGCTTTCTACTTCCATTTTTCCAAAACTCTGCTATCCTTCTAAATTAATGTCATCCACAATAATTTTACAGATGGAATCTAGGATGAAAACCTCAAAGACTTTATAACCTGCATATGAGTAACTTCTCTCCATGGTTGCATGGGTAGCATACTTTAGAGTCTGGCATGTGAAGTGTCTCATTTCTTGTGGGGGAAAAAAATCAGTTTAAGCTTCTTCTTTTTGTAGCTAGCGGCTAACTGCTAAGTGGTTGCTTCTTTTAGCTTGTGTTCAGTTGGTAATTATTTGATCTTCAATCTCATCCTATACTAAACATTTTCATTCCTAAATGTCTTCCTCTGCATCATCATGAAAGGTTTTTCTGTCCCCCAGTAAAATTCAAGTCTTTCTAAGCAAATAATCTTGATTTGTTGTGATTAGGAACCACACTGGGAAAGCCTTGTTTATTGAGAGTTTTTTTTTTTGGTCTCATCTGTGGCTGGGATTGAAAATAAGAAAATAAAGATTGGTTCCTGCAAGACGGAGGGTAAATATGCAGGAATGTGAGAACAGCTGGTGTTTGAATTTTGTGATAATTTCGGAACCTTGTGCAGAAAGTCAAAACTTACACTTCCTCTCACACACACACATCCACATACGCTAACAGCAGGGCCAGACCGGAGAAGGACAGAGGACCAACAACTTCCACACTTGTATTAGCACCTGGCCTGGTGGAACCAAACACCCTGTGTGTAATTTAAACTCAGAACGTTGGTGTACGGTATGTAGTTTGTGAAAATTTATCAAAAATTAGCCAGTGCTGAATCTGGCGTTCCTTCATCAAAGAAGCCCACATACGCCCATACACCAGTCTAGAGTAAATTGTTTGATTTGAAAATTGTAATCCATTTTTAATAATTACCTGTCATAAAAACAAACCCATTCTGTCAGCATTGTTAAAAATGATCAGAAGAGGAATAATTAAAAACCTTTTGACTCGTTTTATTTCCTCTTCTTCCCGAATTCATTGAAGTCGTCATTGTATCATCTGAGCCATTAAGACAAGACAACACAATTTTCCCTGTCCAAAGCATAACAACATTTATTAGACAAACAACTAATGAAACTGACAAAACTGAATAAAACCAGCAATATTTACCTCACATGACATCCAAACACATGTCAAAACATTACGAGGAAACATCCCACCGCTATGGATGTTTCTTCGGAGACCGGGTCACAAGGGAACCTCAGGGCGATCTGAAGCTAAGCTCCGTGCTAGCTAGTTTTATAGGGCGGGCGTGTTTTCCTTCGATGCTGTATTGAACTTAGGGGAGTGTCCTTAGCGCGTTTCATTTTCGTTAAAATGAAGACAGATGTTTTTTATGACCCTGTCTATAATTTTATCAAGTGGTCAAACACATACAAAGGCTGTGTTCGAACTTATAGAGAATTACAAGCTAAGTTAGTTTAATTAAACTTAGTGTATAATGTTTCAATAAAAATATCCTAGATAAAAGATTACGCTAATTGAACTTATGGATATAATTTGAAGTGAATTTCTTTATTTGAAACACCATTAAATTTATCAAATTATTGAACATATGGTTACGTTTTCACAACTAGCTTATTTTAAATTTATTTCTTAACAGCATGCAGCTGTTTAGCTCATTTCGCTAACTTAGCATTAGACTGTTTTTTTTCTGGTGTTGGGAGACAGGCTCAATATTTACCAAATAGAAATACATTTTTTAATTCAAACTACCATTTAGTTCAAGTTAATGTCAGTGTGTGCCAATAAATGACTTCCAAAGTTTTAAGAACCTAATTTACACGTTTAAAAAGAACCAGAAAGCTTGTCTTGCTAGCATACGTGGCTACCATAAAAAATGACCCTACTTATCTGGGCGGCGTCGCATCTCTTACCCTTTTTACGTTGAGCAACTCTTTTATTGGAATGAAAAGGATCATCCCTCTTCCGGCTATTAATGTGAAAAGCTAATTCTATTTGTCTTGTATGTGGCGTAATATATTTATTTCGCAAAACGTTCAGCCGAGGTGCAGACAGGGGAAGGATAATTCCTGGAAGTGATGTCAGGCCGCTTGATTTATAATGAGTGAATGTGCAGAGGAGTAATCTACTTTTGCGATGCCCAGGGCCGAGTGAAGAGCTGTATGACTGCGAATAAACACCACCTCCGGACTATGGAGCTGTCATTAATCAGAGCCTGGGCTGACAGTCCGGCGCCCGCTGCTGCTGCATTCCCTTCAGACCCCATTGCAGGATATTTATGTTGATTGTCTGTACTTTCTTTCTTTCTTTCTTGTCTGCTGCTCCCATTCACCTTCTCTTTGTCATAAATTCAGAGCATGTAGCACGCTTCAAACTCTCAGTGCTTGGAAAAAAAAAGTAGAGGTAGTTTTTCCCATTGGGTGATCTCATGGCTCATTTCTTTTTTCGCCGTCAACAAGGGAAACTAATAAGTAGGGCTGAAGTGAGTTATCGGATTAATCGTGATGAATCGATTATTAAAACAATATTCATCTAATTTAGTGATGGATGAATGAACTGGAGTTAAATGATGGTAATCTTATTTGAAAAGGGATTGAATTATTTGTTTATCTGCATTTTTCAAAGTATATCTGATATTGTATTAAAAAAAGGTTGATGTGGTTTAATGAAAAACCTGCAAATATGCCAATTTCTTCATACGATTCATCGATTAAGTAACTGATCAGAATTATCGATTCCGAAAATAATTGTTAGCTGCAGCCCTAGTCAAAATATAGTAAGCCAGGACTTGTAGTTTGCTAACTGAGGTTGTTTAGAAACAGATTAGGAACTCCTTGTCCTTGTTTGAGCTCACCTAGTCATGAACGAGTTTGCAGCCATGAGCCTGTGATCAGTGTGAGCTACTATGGTGAGATGAGCAGTATCTGTGACAATGTGTGATGTTAGACAAGGAAAACCAAAGCGCTGCTTTCAAAATGTGACACATTCAAGTGTTTCGGAGCTACCAGTGATTCATTATCATCAATTATTCAGAGCAATCATTTTTCCAAAAGTCTAAGGGAAAGACAGGAACAAGGTTGAAAGTGCACTGTAGGATGCGCTCCGCCTTAAAATATTCATACCCCCGAGAACCTTTTTACGTTTTGACATGTCATGACTACGAACTTAAATGAACTTTATTTGAAATGTAGGTGATAGATTGCATACAACTATAATGTTTGTCCATTCTTTTGTTTCCAAAATAGCTCAAGCTTAGTCAGATTACTAATGGTGGGCGATATGGACTGCAGGTTTTATTACGGTATTTTATGGTGATATTTTATAATCACCATACCGATATTTTATCGTTATCACCAAGTTGGTGATAACGTGACAATAAGAACTTTATATTACTGTATTTTTCGGTGCTTGTGTAACTGTGACTGCATTACATTTGTAATATGCTAAAACACACAGTAGCCATATTTGATCGTACTTCCAAAATATGGAGAAAAATATTAACAACAATCGGCCAATTTTAGGGGCTTGTTTATTGGAACTCATCGTGACTGTGATCATTTTCCATTCACTTCCTAAATATGCGCTGCATTTAATCGATCTCTTAAGAAAAAAAACAAAAATTGCATAAAAAACATTCAGGCTTGATTTGTAATAGCACAATATGTGAAAACATTTAAGGAGAACAAATTATTTTTGTAAGAAATAAGCAACACAGGAATAATAATCCTTAACCTGTTTGTGTTCTTCTGGAAATGTGGCGCTTTACTCAGCTGTGCAGAAAGAAGGAAAAAAAAAGAAAGCAGGTTGCTTTCATAAGGGGACTGAAAGCTTCCTGTGAGAGGAGCTTTCCATTAGTGCTACTGTACACCCACACTTCTCTTTCCTCACACACACGCACGCACACACACACACACTCACACCCCCTCACACGCACACACACACACACCAAGTTGGGGCCCTGCCATTATTTACATATGCAGTAGCTCCTCTGGAACCTGTCGCAGGAGCAGGAGCGAGGATTGTTTCATTCGTTGTCATATATTTTATTTTATTTATTTTTTCAGACCTGCTTTTGGACCTGAGTTGGGAATTTTGATTTCATGGCAGACAGATGCCAAATTTCATTCTTTTTTAGTTTCCTTCAGAGGAGCGCCGTTGTTGACTGTTGCAAAGTCAAAGCAAGCCTGAAAACGAGCTGTGACGCACAGTAAGATCCTAGCCACTAATGAAACTTTTTGATCAAATACGTGAATTTCTATTAAGATTAGCATTGACGAAAACTTAACGAGACATCGGTAGGGATTCTGTGAAAAAACTCAAAACATTTCTGTTCCCCCCAAAAAATTTCACATTTTTCTTATACGTAGTAAACGAGACTGCTTGTTTTACATTTACATTTCAGACTGAAGTTTTATTGAGTGTTAGCTCTTCTCCCTGCCTGGCTGCAGCGTTGCTGTGGGTCGGGTCGCATGGCTGCAGGGGGAAGAAATAAAATCATCAAACAAAAAAATTGCGCAATATACTCAAAGCTGGCCGTGTTCCAGTCGTTTGGAGGGCGCGGCGTAAAAATATGTCTGTGGCCTGTTGAAAAACACTGAGATTTCAAGGAAATAGTTTAGATTTATTTAGCGGTGAGTCCATTCAAACTGCACAGCCATTTATCAGACATGAAAATTTACTGCAGCAGCCAGTGTGGGGAGTAAATAAGAGCACAGCATTTTCAGTATGCTGCTCAAGCCACTTCACGGGTCACAAGAAGCATGTTTTTTTTTTTAAGCCTTACTATACTCATCTGATTTATAGTTTTCTTTGACGTGATTGAAGAGGGATTTCTTAAAATAGAAATGCTAAAAATAACTTGAGATCTTCCTTCAGTTCGAGGTAGTATAAATTAACGTCATGTAACTTTTTTCAGTCTGACTTGTTTCGTTTTTTTCTGTGTGAGAAGGAAAAACGTGAATGTTTTCTAAATTGGAACTGTGCAGGTCACTGAGATTTACTTCACGGAAAAAAAAATCTTATCACAAGTCAGGCACCGATAAAATAATGAGTCCTGCTAAGTCAGAGGAAACTCTTGACTGTTTCCTAGTAATATGTGGTTCTTTAATTGCAAAGAAGCCGTGAGCAAGTCCCTCTGTCATCAAACAGTTTTCAGAGAAATACATAAATACATGAATGTCTGGAACTGGAATGGGATTTAGATGAATATTTTGTTAGTTCATTTGTTTAGTAAAGCAGTCTGATATCGTATAAAACATGATACACAGGTTTGGTTTGGTTGAAATTCTTCTAGCTGTTAGTTAAGCAACTTAAACATGACTTGCTTTTGAATTTACTTTAGGCTTTACCCATCGTCCAATTCATTAGACTGTAGTTTTTTGTTACATAAATCATATTTTGTAATATTTTCATCCATCCATCCATTATATTTACTTGAGGCGGGGTCACCTTGGACAGGTTGCCAGTCTGTCGCAGGGCAACACAGAGACACAGAGGACAAACAACCATGCACACACACACTCACACCTACGGGCAATTTAGACAGACCACTTAACCTGTCAGTCATGTTTTTGGACTGTGGGAGGAAACCGGAGTACCTGGAGAAAACCCACGCATGCACAGGGAGAACATGCAAACTCCATGCAGAAAGACCGGGGACGGGAATTGAACCCAAAACCTTCTTGCTGCAAGGCAACAGCTCTACCAACTGCGCCACTGTGCAGCCCATTTGATACAACAGAAAATCCTTAATGTATTTTGTTGCTAAGTCATTCAGCGATCCAATGAGTGTCTCTTGATCTTGCTTGGGCATTAATTGTTTATTTCTAGAAATTTTCTTAAGGTGATAGAAATTGTATTAGGCAATAGTTTGTAGCACTAGACGAGATAGTACACAATATTAAGTAATATGTGCATCATAGCAGAAAAAAGTGTTGTTTAAAAAAATTAATTCAAACTACTTTCAGTTTTTCACATCAAACGACGTTTAACTGAAGTCGTTAAACACTGGTTTTAATGTTTTTATCTTTTTTAATCTTTTTTTTCAAAATCTCTTTCTCTTTCTCACTGTTTATTCAGTGCACATGCTGATTTTATTTTAATTATGTAAAGCACTTTGAAATGGCTTGCTGCTGAAATGTGCTATACAAATAAAATTTAATTGATTGATTGATTAACTTTTGAGAAATCCCGAACTACTATTTTAAAGAAGCTTTATTTAGTCTATAATGTTTCAGTTTAGGTGACGTCTTCAAGCAGGATCCTACTGGTCCAAAATGGCTTTTTACTTTGAGAAATAAAGATTTTATAAATCACAAATGATGCATAATAATATTTCTAGTCAGTAAATAATAAGCCAGACACAAATTCTTTAAAAACTATGAAAAAGTACCTAACTTTATTTAGCAGCAAAATTCAAATCTACAACTTTAAAAAAGCACTGAGATCAACCTTTATGATCTATTACCTGGTGCAATATATGAAATCCTAGATTATGTTTTCAAGATTTGGATGCTAAAATATTTTGGACCTCATTTACGATTTTAAACGACAGTTTTGAAGCTGTGAATCAGGCGCCAGGTGCACCATTGTTAGCCCGTCACACAGAACAGCAACATTTCTGTTTTGTCCGTCACTCCTTCACTGTCTTTTTTTTTCTAAACACATACCAAAATGCTGTCACACAAAAAGATCTGAAGACGGTGGTGAATTCTTCAGTTTTAATTTAGCAAAATGTAGCCATACTATGGAGTCCACAAAGGTAAATTTCCTTTAGATAAAATATTTCTTTTATATTTAAATAGCCTGAGACAACCCCTAACCTTTGTATTGTTTCTCCAAAGGCTTTTGTTTTGGTTAGGCAGAATGCTAACATGCTAACTGCAACCTGAAAGCATTTTTTTTGACAGATTTTCTCTGGATCAAAGAGTTAGCCAAAAAAACATTATGCTGACAAAACTGGAAAATGTTCCACAAGACAGATTGTCGCTTAATGCTTAGCTATTTGAGAATAATCTATTGTAAACTAAATGTAACCTTTGTTTATGGCTAGCTAAGTTTTTAAACGGGAAAATCCCGGTTCACTCAAATTTTTTTTGTCTTCTTGTAATATCTTCTACATTCATTCAAAATTGAATAATTTAATCTTATTACATAAGCTCAAAAGAGATTCAATAATTTTACTGAAACGTTTAAAGATCTTCAACTTCTTTGGCTCCAGCTTTATGCCTTTCAGAGATGAGTTTCTTTTCTCTGCATTCTGGGAAACGCATTTTGTCCGGGGATGACCAAACCTTTGATTGCCGTCGCATTATGCTGTCTGTATTCAAACTCTGATTCTTTGAAGCTGGGTGCTGAATATTCAGTGCCTTTATTTGAAGATGGAAACTCTCTGTTCAAAACAGAGTGACAATTTCTGAATGTATGACTGATTTTCTAATTCTTGGTTTGAGGACTTGATGTGTTTGGGAAGCTGCCTGCTGTTTTTTAAAAGCAGTGTTTCTGTAGCTGTTTTCACTGCATGTCCAGCTTAACTTTAAATTTATCCAGTCCTTGCAGCCTTTATTTAAAAAGATCCCTCTAATAAGTGAATATTTTCATAGCGAAATCTACATTGAGGGTCTTTGGTGTGTGACATTCAGTGGAATTTGTTTTCCAGCGTTAATAATAGATTAGGAATGCACAGTCAGAATAGCATTTGCGAATCCTCTGCTCTCTTTAAGCGTTTTAGATATGAAACCTTTCTTGTTAGCTGTAAATTAATTCCTCCTCATCCACATTAAAGTTTGAAACAGTTCTCCCATACACCGGCTTTCAGTATGAAATGACATTCTGCTGGATTATTTAGTTTGCAACATAATTGAAACAAAGGTTATATAACAGGTGTTAAAACAAATTACAAAATTAAACTAAGTAGGGAAACTAAAAATTGTCATCTTTTTGTGGTGCTGTTATAGCAAAACTCTTTTAGAAATTTTGCTGTGGAGTAGTTTTGTCAATTTTGACAAATAGGAACTCGCCACTATACATAATGTATAGCTTGATCATATTGCCTTTATTTTCTACATACAATATATGCACAATTATCAAATAGTATGCAGTAATTTAACTTAAAATGTTTCTATTATCAATTTCTTGCAACTATAATTGTAGAACAATTTATACTTTAACATACAGTTTTGAATAAACACATGCTAAATTTTGGGTACAGTGACGTCTATGTTAGCTACAATGACATCTATGATAGCGACAGTATAGATGTCACTGTAGCTATGATATCCCACTACTGTTGCATCTATCCTGGAGCTAGCATAGATCAACAGTAGCACAGTGTCATGTATGCTAACTGCAGTGGCATATCCACTCTAGAGAAGCTACTGTAGCTAGCAGAGGAGATTTTTGACTAGCAACAGACTCCTATACTAGCTACAGTGGCATCTATGACAGCTACAGTAGCTTCTCTAGAGTGGCTGGCATAGATGTAGGGTTGCCACCTTTCAGAAATTTTAGAAATCAAAATAAAGGACGCCCACCAAAATTATACTCCAATCAGAGTAGCATACCTTCAACACATTTATACTTGAGTAGATTTACTCAAGTATAAACGTCCTTAAGCTTTAATGAAGTAGGTGTAAAATGTATTTGGTAAAAAATTATTCAAGTACTGAGTAATTGATCATAACACCTGATTTAATATTCCAAATGTTGTCTCAGACAACCCGGAATATAAAACTTTAGTGAACATTCTGGTATTAAGGCTGGTTCTAGACCAAATGTCCCATGAGAGCCAGTGTGTAGTCAGTGTTTTTTTTGTGGGGAACACTTAAAAAAAGAATGAAACAACAAAAAAAAAAAAACAGCAATATATTTCATCATTTAATATTCTGAGCCAAAGAGATGCATCGGCTAGATCCTGATCTAGCCGATGCAAATGGAAAATGTGATCCTATCTCCATACAGCAGTTAAAAGTGCAGAATTCTAATTTTTTATTACTGGAAATTGTTAAAGTAAAATTGTGAAGGTTAAAAATATCTACCACTCAATATCAAAAAAAGTAATTTATTTAGTATAATTTCTTCAGTTCCCCTGTCTAGAACCGCCCTTGGGCTACAGGTCTGTGTCTGGTGTAATCCTGGTTAGCATGTTTTTTCTTCATTGATAGGAAGTCAAGTGGAGTATCCAGTCGAGGACATTTTAAAAGACGCGGGTTGATAGCAACTCACCGCGGCTGTGTAGTGTCCGTCTCTAGGCAACCGTTACAACAGCGTCGTAACGGTGTTGTAACCGTTACGACGGTTACAACACCGTTACGACGCTTTGAGGGGGGATCCCTTATCTCCTGCCATGACAATTTAGCTGACCTTAATATTTCCTGTGTTTTATTTTGGTCATTATTGTTACACTTAGTGTTGATATCAACTCCAAATACGATTTGGACGTATTTATAGAAATACGTCCAAATCTTGTCCCGTATCGGTTCAAGACGGGACGCAGCATTTATCAGCTAAATACGGGACGATTCTGTATTTTACTGGAATGGTGGCAAACCTCCCCTGTGTATTTTTGAGGGTTTTTTCTTTTAACTTCATAATGTTTGATAACAAAAATTAAAACTTCTCAATGTTTGACATTGTCTGGCAAAATGTTTTTACGTCAGGCTACAATAGAATATTCAGTTCCAATAGAATCAAAACATCAGCAGTGATGTCATCACTCTATGATATCACAAGGGAATCTCTCTCTTGAATGTAGCTCACAGTTTTCTCAGACCTGATCTGTGACTAGCAACAGACTCCTATACTGACGAGTGATCTGTTGCGACAGATCACTCATCAGAGCACGTTCAAAATTTATCGAAACAAACGAGATATCAATTCCAGATATTACACGACTTTCAGAGAAGCAAGAATTCATCAGAATATTGACATAAAGCAACAACAGATTGGTTGTGAACATGAAGATTTTCCAGCTGAGCTTTCATGGATCGACATGATGGACCTCAACATCCAAGTCGACTACGATGCTGTTGTTTTTCCTTTGGAAGAAGACAGCGACAGCCCCATTGAGCCGGATGTTGAATCAGCAGAGATCCAGGGGGAATCAGGTCCTTCCAGCGACTTGGAGAGTCCAAGATCATTGGAAGTCGAGCAGGAAACAACTTCCCTCTGCTGGCTTCGAAATCACCCCCTCAGTGGAAGACGTGGAAGAGACTAGCCAACACGTCAGAGATCTCACCAAGCAGGTAGACGATCTTAAAAAATAACTGCAGAGTAAGATTTTTGATCTCCATGAGGAAAGGGGCCGAAGGATTGCATATCAGGCTGAAGTCAAATCACAGCAGGAGGAAATTCAAAAACTGCAAGAATTGTTGGAAAAAGAACGTCACTTGCAAGTCAAACGTGAACAGGTTTCTTGCTCTTCCGAAGTTACAGTCGAATAGAGTATTCTTCAACAGCTGGAGTACTTCAAGAGGGAGGCTGAAAAATATGCTTCCCCAATAAAGGTCTGATAGAAGTAATGATTGAAGAATACCGAGTGAGACTTAAATATGAGGAGCAGCTCAAAAGTCACTCTGGGCAAGCTTCCAAATTCAAAGCTCAGGAGGAAACAGTGAAATCTCTGCAGGGTCAGGTTGCTGACATGAAGGTGAAGTTGAAACTTGCTCTAAAAAATAACCATCCTAGAGTCTCCACCCAACCAAAGACCCCCCCTGCAAACAGAGGACATGAAGGATAGACAGACCTCTAATCAACCAGGGAGGTCTGAAGAAAGATGGACCTCTAATCAACCAGGTAGGTTTGAGGAAAGACAGAGGTCCATGCGACCAACCTCCACAGGTAGTATGGAGGGCCTTCATGTTGGCATTGACGTGAAGGCCAATCTATACCCGGCTCTGCCTTTACACCGACCCACACCCAGGTGGCACTAACCTAGGTCACTATCGAAGCCCAGGTTTTGCCAACACAGGACATTATGTAAATTCAATCCTTTATACAAATTTAGGAAATCAAAACAGACACAGGCAAATACAATTCCTAACTCCAAAATCAATGGAGAAAACCATCCATCCATTTTCTTCCGCTTATCCGGGGTCGGGTCGCGGGGGCAGCAGCTTCAGAAGAGTGGCCCAGACTTCCCTCTCCCCAACTGCTTCTTCCAGCTCGTCCAGGGAAATCCCAAGGCGTTCCCAGGCCAGTAGAGAGACCAACCTCCACAGGTAGTATGGAGGGCCTTCATGTTGGCATTGACGTGAAGGCCAATCTATACCCGGCTCTGCCTTTACACCGACCCACACCCAGGTGGCACTAACCTAGGTCACTATCGAAGCCCAGGTTTTGCCAACACAGGGCATTATGTAAATTCAATCCTTTATACAAATTTAGGAAATCAAAACAGACACAGGCAAATACAATTCCTAACTCCAAAATCAATGGAGAAAACCATCCATCCATCCATTTTCTTCCGCTTATCCGGGGTCGGGTCGCGGGGGCAGCAGCTTCAGAAGAGTGGCCCAGACTTCCCTCTCCCCAACTGCTTCTTCCAGCTCGTCCGGGGAAATCCCAAGGCGTTCCCAGGCCAGTAGAGAGACATAGTCCCTCCAGCCTGTTCTGGGTCTTCTCCGAGGCCTCCTCCCGGTGGGACGTGCCCGGAACACCTCACCAGGGAGGCGTCCAGGATTCATCGTGACCAGATGCCCGAGCCACCTCAACTGGCTCCTCTCGACGTGGAGGAGCAGCGGCTCTACTCTGAGTCCCTCCCGGATGACCGAGCTTCTCACCCTATCTCTAAGGGAGAGCCCAGCCACCCTGCGGAGGAATACCATTTTGGCCGCTTGTATCCAGGATCTCGTTCTTTCGGTCATGACCCAAAGCTCATGACCATAGATGAGGGTGGGAACGTAGATCGACCGGTAAATCGAGAGCTTCGCTTTTTGACTCAGCTATCTCTTCACCATGACGGACCGGTACAGCGCCCGCTTCACGACAGACGCTGCCCCAATCCGCCTGTCGATCTCCCGCTCTCTTCTTCCCCCATTCATGAACAAGATCCCCAGATACTTAAACTCCTCCACTTGAGGCAGGACGACCCCCCTGACCCGGAGAAGGCACTCTATCCTTTTCCGGCTCAAGACCATGGCCTCGGATTTGGAGGCACTGAGCCTCATCCCAGCCGCAAACTGCTCCAGTGAGAGGTGCAGATCATGATCTAATGAAGCCAACAGGACCACAACATCCGCAAAAAGCAGAGATGCAATCCTAAGGCCACCAAAACGGATCCCCTCAACACCTCGGCTGCGCCTAGAAAATCTGTCCATGAAGGTATTCAGAGTTAAAAACACCAAAATAAACATTATTAAAACTTTTCTACATAAATGCTGCAGCAGGTAGAATTTCTAAAAAAAATAATTGGTCTCTCTAAATTGTCCTAAGGTGTGTATTTTTGTGTGCAGGTATAGGTATGTTAGATGATGGATGAATATTTGTTAAAAGTGTCTGACGGTAGAATATAAAACAGAGAATCTGTGAAAATTAATATTTCCTGTGTTTTATTTTGGTCATTATTGTTACACTTAGTGTTGATATCAACTCCAAATACAATGTGGACGTATTTATAGAAATAAATACGTATTTATATTAAAACGTCCAAACCGTGTAACGTATCGGTTCATGACGGGACGCAGAATTTATCAGCTAAATACGGGACGATTCTGTATTTTACTGGAATGGTGGCAAACCTCCCCTGTGTATTTTTGAGGGTTTTTTCTTTTAACTTCATAATGTTTGATAACAAAAATTAAAACTTCTCAATGTTTGACATTGTCTGGCAAAATGTTTTTACGTCAGGCTACAATAGAATATTCAGTTCCAATAGAATCAAAACATCAGCAGTGATGTCATCACTCTATGATATCACAAGGGAATCTCTCTCTTGAATGTAGCTCACAGTTTTCTCAGACCTGATCCACAGTTCTGTTGCGACAGATCACTCGTCAGAGCACGTTCAAAATTTATCGAAACAAACGAGATATCGATTCCAGATATTACACGACTTTCAGAGAAGCAAGAATTCATCAGAATATCGACATAAAGCAACAACAGATTGGTTGTGAACATGAAGATTTTCCAGCTGAGCTTTCATGGATCGACATGATGGACCTCAACATCCAAGTCGACTACGATGCTGTTGTTTTTCCTTTGGAAGATGACAGCGACAGCCCCATTGAGCCGGAAGATGAATCAGCAGAGATCCAGGGGGAATCAGGTCTGTCCGGCAACTTGGAGAGTCCAAGATCATTGGAAGTTGGGCAGGAAACAACTCCCTCTGCTGGCTTCAAGATCACCCCCTCAGTGGAAGACGTGGAAGAGACTAGCCAACACGTCAGAGATCTCACCAAGCAGGTAGTCGATCTTAAAAAATAACTGCAGAGTAAGATTTTTGATCTCCATGAGGAAAGGGGCCGAAGGATTGCATATCAGGCTGAAGTCAAATCACAGCAGGAGGAAATTCAAAAACTGCAAGAATTGTTGGAAAAAGAACGTCACTTGCAAGTCAAACGTGAACAGGTTTCTTGCTCTTCCGAAGTTACAGTCGAATAGAGTATTCTTCAACAGCTGGAGTACTTCAAGAGGGAGGCTGAAAAATATGCTTCCCCAATAAAGGTCTGATAGAAGTAATGATTGAAGAATACCGAGTGAGACTTAAATATGAGGAGCAGCTCAAAAGTCACTGAGCAAGCTTCCAAATTCAAAGCTCAGGAGGAAACAGTGAAATCTCTGCAGGGTCAGGTTGCTGACATGAAGGTGAAGTTGAAACTTGCTCTAAAAAAATAACCATCCTAGAGTCTCCACCCAACCAAAGACCCCCCTGCAAACAGAGGACACGAAGGATAGACAGACATCTTTCTTCGAGGTCTGAAGAAAGATGGACCTCTAATCAACCAGGTAGGTTTGAGGAAAGACAGAGGTCCATGCGACCAACCTCCACAGGTAGTATGGAGGGCCTTCATGTTGGCATTGACGTGAAGGCCAATCTATACCCGGCTCTGCCTTTACACCGACCCACACCCAGGTGGCACTAACCTAGGTCACTATCGAAGCCCAGGTTTTGCCAACACAGGACATTATGTAAATTCAATCCTTTATACAAATTTAGGAAATCAAAACAGACACAGGCAAATACAATTCCTAACTCCAAAATCAATGGAGAAAACCATCCATCCATCCATTTTCTTCCGCTTATCCGGGGTCGGGTCGCGGGGGCAGCAGCTTCAGAAGAGTGGCCCAGACTTCCCTCTCCCCAACTGCTTCTTCCAGCTCGTCCGGGGAAATCCCAAGGCGTTCCCAGGCCAGTAGAGAGACATAGTCCCTCCAGCCTGTTCTGGGTCTTCTCCGAGGCCTCCTCCCGGTGGGACGTGCCCGGAACACCTCACCAGGGAGGCGTCCAGGATTCATCGTGACCAGATGCCCGAGCCACCTCAACTGGCTCCTCTCGATGTGGAGGAGTAGCGGCTCTACTCTGAGTCCCTCCCGGATGACCGAGCTTCTCACCCTATCTCTAAGGGAGAGCCCAGCCACCCTGCGGAGGAATCCCATTTTGGCCGCTTGTATCCAGGATCTCGTTCTTTCGGTCATGACCCAAAGCTCATGACCATAGATGAGGGTGGGAACGTAGATCGACCGGTAAATTGAGAGCTTCGCTTTTTGTCTCAGCTCTCTCTTCACCATGACGGACCGGTACAGCGCCCGCTTCACGATAGACGCTGCCCCAATCCGCCTGTCGATCTCCCGCTCTCTTCTTCCCCCATTCATGAACAAGATCCCCAGATACTTAAACTCCTCCACTTGAGGCAGGACAACCCCCTGACCCGGAGAAGGCACTCTATCCTTTTCCAGCTCAAGACCATGGCCTCGGATTTGGAGGCACTGAGCCTCATCCCGGCCGCTTCACACTCGGCCGCGAACTGCTCCTGTGAGAGCTGCAGATCACGATTTGATGAAGCCAACAGGACCACATCATCCGCAAAAAGCAGAGATGCAATCCTAAGACCACCAAAACGGATCCCCTCAACACCTCGACTGTGCCTAGAAATTCTGTCCGTGAAGGTAATGAACAGAATTTCAGAGTTAAAAACACCAAAATAAACATTATTAAAACTTTCCCATATAAATGCTGCAGCAGGTAGAATTTCTAAAAAAGTAATTGGTCTCTCTAAATTGTCCTAAGGTGTGTATGTGTGTGTGCAAGTAGAAGTATGTTAGATGATGGATGAATATTTGTTAAAAGTGTCTGACAATCGAATATAAAACAGAGAATCTGTGAAAATTCGTCTGACTCCTCTGGTTCTGATTGGTTTCTAATGCGTTGAATAGGAACCAATCAGAACCAATCAATTGGTTTCTAATGCGTTGAATGTGTTTCAGCACATTCAACGCATTAGTCTACTATTATGCTGCAGCTATGCAATTGGCAGAAAACACCCTAAAATTATGTAATTGTTATTCATAAATTGATTTAGAAAACAAAATGCTGTACAAGTTTGTCAAAACTATTTCAACCCTTATTAGAACTTTGCATTCATTTCCCTTCATTTTTGTAGCTGCGATTTTGCCTAACTCACACATTTTCCCTAACCCTAACCAATGCTAGGGTTAGCATTGGTTAACCCTAGCATTGGGGTTAACCAATGCTAGGTTAACCTAGCATTGGGTTAACCTAGCATTGGTTAACCCAATGTCTGTTGGACCCCAATGTCCAACAGACTTCCCTAGAAGTCTGTTGGACTTCTAGGGAAGTCCAACAGATGGACTTCCCTAGAAGTCCATCTGTTGGACTTCTAGGGAACCATAACATTAACTAAACCTTAATTCACATCTTCCCTCTAAACATTACCTCTGACCCAAAAAGCAACGAATCCATCATATTAGGACCGGGCTTTGGTCCTAATATGACACTGGACATATAATGGTGTGTTCACACCAAACATGTTTTGAGCGTCAGGCACATCTGGTTTACATTCAAAGTCTATGTGGAGGTGTGTCGAGGGCCGTTGCAGCACGTTTCAGGCGTCTAGCTCCACATAGACATTGAATGTAAACCAGACTCGCCTGACACTGAAAACTTGTTTGGTGTGAATACACCATTAGAATGTTCAGTTCCACTGGTAACAATGACATCAGCAGTGATGACATCACTCTTTGATGCATCAAAGGAATCGGTAACACTTTAGTTGAAGGGGAGGGAATAAGACTGACATGACACTGTCATAAACACCTGTCATGAACGTCAATAAGCCTTCATGAATATTTATGACTGTTGTCATAAATCTGCTATAAATTTGTTATAAAAGTATTACTGATTGCACTTTAAAATTTAGGTAACTTTATGTTATTAAAGATAAAGTTTAAACAGTAATGATTTATTGGTTAATGTCAAGTTGTCATAACAAAGACATTTTGAATAATGTCAACTTTGTATTAAAAGTGTCATAATTTACCGAATGACACTTTATGACAGTGGTCCCCAAGCTACGGCCCACGGGCCGGATCCGGCCCGCCGCCACATTTGGTCCGGCCCCCTGAACAATACCAGAAAGCATTCCGATTTTTTTTCATATATTGTATTTTCCGGTTTATATGTGGATTTTTCTTCAACCACCAGGGGGCTCTTTAGCAGGAAGTGTGTCCTATAAACTGTGGGTGTTTTGTTTTGCAAAACACCCTGCCATCTGTTGGACTTCTAGGGAACTGCTTGACTTTTATGTTATTTAATCAGTACGGTTGTTTGCTAGCGGTAGAGCAGATGAACACACGTGTTTGTTATGAACACTGCATTCCAGGTTTCCCTCAATGAAATATATACTAGTCAGTTCCAGCGACCGTTTCACTAACGGTTTTTTGCCCATGTGCTTTCTGGGTAAAAATCAATCGAGAACCCCCCCGCCGCTGAACAGTTTCAACCATCACTGACCTTACCTTATTTCCTGTGTTTTATTTTGGTTATTATTGTTACACTTAGTGTTGATATGTGTACGTGATAGGCGTGTCTATCGTACATTTATAGAAATATGTCCAAATCGTGTCCCATATCGATTCAATACGGGACGCAGCATTTATAAGCCAAATATCTGTATTTTACGGGACGGGTGACAACCCTACATAGACGCTAATATAGCTAGCATAGGAGCGACTGTAGCTAGCAGAGCAAATTTCTGACTAGTTACAGTGGCATTTCTGCTAGCTACAGAGATACCACTTATACCAAGCTATTTGTAGTTTTCAGTAAGAGTGATTCACTGTTTTGGTGCCCTGACCATGATCACAAATCCAACCAAATATATTTCTGACAAACTTGTTTGTGTTGCAAGGATATAAAAAGGAAAGCCATAGCTAGCAAGGACAACACAGAAAACTTTAGCATTTTTTTTGACAACACTTTAGGGACTTTTAATAATAGTGAGACATTTTTCAAACGGTGCCTTTTTTGATCACATTGGAATGTATGTAATTGAATATGTCAACATAATTTGGATTAAACTAAATATTATGATTAAAATTGCTCTGATTTTAGCTGTGATAATGTATGAATAATTTAAAAATGCTTTCCTCAGGAGTTTTATGTTATCAGTGAGGTTCATCTTTACTGTTCTGTAATTAGCATGTTGTGTGTAAATTAAGTGTTTTCTGCCCAGCATGATGCCATGTTGTTTGCACTGCTGCCTCAAGGCAAAAAGATTTCTGCTTTTCAGTGGGATTTCAGGTGTAGTGCTCTTCTAGGAGTCAGATTTCCTTCCACAGCCCCAAAACATGTATGTAGGCATAACTAAATACCATGTTACCTGGGTGTACATGTCTGATTGCATTGCTTTCTATAACTGCACCCTTTAATTAACTGGTGACCCATTAACTTCTCCAGCCCTTTAAAAAAGCTGAAGAGGTTTATGGCGATACAGAAAATATACCTGGAAGAGGGAGTTAGTGGAAAACTATTGTGTAATTTATATTTCATACTATTGTCTGAACACTCTTTGAAACACAAAAAACATTCTTTTTTTTGTCATTCAACAAGGTAAAAAATGATTATCCCAGCATGATTTTCTTGAAATCCCAATGTTGCTACAGGCAATAGAAAGATTACATTATGACCAAAGACATATAGGCATGTTACCTCAATAACACAGAGGTGTTCTCCTTCTATCTGAAAAGAAGCTGCTAATGACATCTCTCTAGATCACAAGATGTAGTACTTGTAGCAGGAAATTTCATTTTATGTTGGACAGATGACAGATCCTTCAGGATGACAGACAAATACTAAACAAAGTAATATTTTTTAGTTGTAGCATTTTTGGATCTTTCACAAAGTCAAATCATATTCCCCAAGGGAATCTTACACCTTTGTGGGATTTTTCTGGGAAGAAAGCTGCTGAAACATTATTCATTTATCAGATTTTTAGTTTTACCCTAATGTAATAAAGGATTTGGAGTGGAGAACGACATGTACTTACTCCTAAATGATGTTGGAGATTCAAGACTACAGAATATCGTCATGCATCTCGAGAGGATGTTTCACTTTCAGTTCTTGTACTGTAAATTTCCTCTGACACGGCTGGTTCTTCGTTTTGAGTTAAATAAAAATTATTAGAGGAACTGTATGTAAATCTGTACCCAATTTTAAGAATATATAAATAAAAATAAATAAATCTTTTGTCAAACGACTTAGCCTTAATTTGAGCTGGTAGACGTATTACTGAGAAACAAAGCAATTAGTGTCTTTTGTATCACGGGATGCATGTTCAGAATTATGATGTATTATCTTGAATTAAAATTCATATAGCCACTTTAAATGTCACTTACAGTGAAACAAGCTGCGACAAATTCCTTTATTGAAATGAGCTTTTCAGTTATCTCCTGCACACGGCGCAGCAATGTGAGCAGCTCCAACCTGTGTGCATTTTACAACCTGCCTCTTTGCATTATTCTTGCTCGGCTACAGAGGGCATTAAAAATGCAGTAAAACCAGCCCTTGTTTATCCTCCCTTAATAGTATTTTGTGCAGACCAGCATTCGCAGAGTCCCCACAGTGGCTCTCTGAAGACTTGCATCAACATAACTAAGCTTCTTTAAACTTTGCAGCAGCGCTGCGAGCATCTGTAAGCATTTCAAGTCTTTGTTGAGCTACAACCATTCATGTCGACTGTAGACGCAAAGCTCCAGTGATCTCAAAAGTGTAATTATTTTTAACTTTCTTTCTGAGGTCAGGCAGCTAAAGACCCGCTCAAGACTCTCTGCATTGCTTGTGCTGACTGGAGGAACTGATTAATTAGGCATTTAAAGGGCCATATGAAGTGTCTGTATGTTGTAATCAGTTAAATTACACCGGGTCTTTATTAACAGCAAGGCACACGACTTTCTAATTTGTTTGTAATTCTCATATCTTGCACTATAAAACCAGTTTACACAACTTACAGTTTCCATTTGCTTGTGGACACAGAATCTGTATTTAATATTTGATATTCCTGGTCACTGATGCAGCTTTGAAGATTTTTTTTTATCTGAACCATTTGCTTTTGCACTCAATCAAAGTGTGTCATCCAGCTCATTAATCTAAAATATCATGTTTAACAAATCACAAACATAATCTGTTTCCAGAGTACAGTGATTTAGTTCAGGTTTTACAAGTTCATATGTTCATTGCATACATTTCCCATACATATTATTATCATGATTGGCTAATCCTAAGGCGAAAAGCAAGTAAAGCATAAACTTCAAACTGTGTCTTTTAGAATCACTCTTCACTGCGGGATTATCTGGGTCAGCTTTTACAGCTATATAAATTAGCTCTTTATCTTGGCACCGACACCAAGCGTCCAATCATGCTATTTCACTGGTCAGTGTGTTATAATTTGTTTTTTTTCTGCAAATATACTGTCATATGAATAAAATAAAAGGGTTAGTCAGCAGCTCTGTCAAAACAATGGCACAACACAAAAAGTCTTTTCCTTTATTAATAAATATCTCTTGCCACAAGAGCTTACAATTTAGTTTCTTATTTGCTTGATATAGACATGGGCTACCTGTGATGATGTTTACCAAAGTTTTTAAAACATGGTTTCAAAACTGCTAAAAATTGTCCTGTTCATATCATAGCAGAGGAAATACCAGAGAGACCAGACATTCGCTAGGTCTTTGAAGCACTGCCAAAATGTTTAGGGAATGTCCTGATCATTATGGTCGTTAGGACGCGTTCACACCAGCCCCGTTTGGGTTTTAATTCAACTCTTTTTTTATTTAGAAAGTTTCACTCGTTTGGGTAGGAGAGAGTCAATTGAACTTTGATGCCAAAAAAGCAAACTCTGGTCCGCCTACAAACCCAGGTCTTGGTTCGGTTGAAGTGATGTGGATTCTAGCGGACCGGAGACCGCCTGAAAGACTCTCTGCATGGCTTGTGCTGACTCAATCAGGAATCAGACTATAGCGCAGGGCATTCTGGGTGAATACAACGTAGCGCTAGCTGAAGAAATGAGCTCATGGTCTTTTACCAAAGACAAAAGAGAAATCCTACAACCACTAAAATCTGATGCTACTCCATTTTTGTTTAGATTTGTGAAGAAGGAAGTTGCACTCATGTCTTCTTCGGAGGATGTTTTCATATCATTTTCTTCAGTAGTTCCTGGTGCAGCGCCACCACAGGCAAAGGGGGTGAATAGGACTTCACAGTTGGTTTGTTTGACACAATGCAATGTGAAAGCAAACCGCACCTGCTGAAAATGTAACAAAAGCTGCAATTTTGAGTGTATCGGATTATGAGCTGTGAAAACACCATTAATGTCCTCTTGGGTTATCCAGTCCTCACTGATGAACACTTCTGGTACTTGACACAGAAAAGAGTAAATCAGTTCATGTGAACTAATATCGGATCACTTCGGGCCTCACATTGACAGTCAGAAAATCCTAAATTCTCAACATAAACAAAAAACCAGACACTGCGAACATGGACAAAGATGATTTATGACAAATTCCTGATAAAGGTTTTTTTGTTTTTGTTAGTCTTGTGGAAATCCATACCATAGCCGTCATTACAGAAATTAAATAGATTCTTCCTACATTAATGTAAATTTTCATTGTGATTCATAAAGCTGACAGATTACATTAAGCCTGTTTTCCTCACTAATTAGCTCCACTGGTCATGGTAGGATGGTAATCGTTTTCACTGGAACAAGCCAACCAGTAAAATGCCCAACTGTGTATTGTATGTTGTATTTTACCTCATAAATACTAAACCACAGAAGAAAAATGTTGTATAAAGTCTAAAAATGATTTATTCATGCATGTATTTGAGAGTAGTGCATACATGCCAGATAAAGCCATGTGTTCTCAGAGGTATTTTCAGACTTAATGGGAGAAGGAGTCTGTAACCCTCCGAGAAAGGTTACAATGTGAGCATGGAAAATGTTTTATTCAGCTTTTCTAACAATCATTCTAGTACTTCTTCCAAAAGCACAACCTTTTACATGTTTTCTCTTTAAGATTTTAATGAGGACAAACAAATGCACGGCTCACCGTGGAGCTAATTGTATCCGTGTTGGAAGGCCTCGCCAAAAACTGCTTTGAAAAAAAATCGGGTAACGAGGACGTCTGCAAACTTCTCCTTCCTGAGTTACCAGCCCCAGCCCTCTCCCACGGCTGCTGCCGTCACACTAGCATGCATCACACACTTGTCAAAGCACCTCTCCTCCACCCACCCTCTTTCCGTCGAGAGTCGACACCACGGTCTCACCACACATGTACGTACGCTCTCGCAGACACCCTCGCAAATGCTTTGCATGCGGAAGAAGGAGAAGGACACACACACACACACACACATTTGGAAAGGAAGGCCCTCGTATGCGGACGTCTTCCCGTTATGGTGACAAATCCCGCCTGGGCTGGCTTCCCATCTGTGAGTCGAGGCATGGCGCGGTTGTACAAGTCATCTGCCTTCCCCCAGATGGATCCGCTGGGCGTCCAAGGGGTTTTATCTTGTTGCTAGACGGGGGTTTATGTTCGAGTCTTGCGCGATTCAATTAGAAAACGCAGAGACCCGACGTGTATTTGTCAAGCTTTGAGGCAGTGAGAGCGTACCTCTACAGAGGCGGGGTTAGGGTTATCATTACGACTCGCCTAGGCTTAATCCATTAAACTGTAATTTCACCTCTATGTAAGCTTGGATGACTGAATATCATACCCTGATCCCCTTTTCTCTGCTTTTTCTCCCCCCCTCCAAACCATGGCTTCCTTTTTGGCCCTGTAATGGGATTAACTCCAGTGACACCATTCTTAAATATAGCTTTTAGACTCTGCAGGCTGACTCTTCTTCATCACTTACTTTCAGAAGGGATAAAACGTGGCTTTGGTTTCATAATTAGATTCCTCTCCACAGCCTAAATTTAAATGATGACAAATTAGCGACAAACAGCTCGGTGCACGCACTTCATGTATTGTGCCAGTCCGGTCAAGAGGCCTCCAGCAACATACGACGCAAGTGACAAACCGTGATAATGAATGTGTCTGTTCGAATATGTAGAGAGGATCCTGCCAAAAATAATGGACACCGTCAATCACCGGTCAGGTTGTCTAATTGGGTCGGCCGCTGTAAGTAAGGCAGCTTATTGTGACCAAAAAGAAAAGCTAATTGAGGTTTATTCTCACGTGTTGTTGTTGTGGTTACCCATAAGATGGGGGGAAAAAAGAAATGGCTATTAAAAAAGCATATTACCCGGCTCCTTTCCGCTACATAATGAAATCAACGCGGAAACAATTGACCTTGGCAGAACAAAAAGTCTTTCATTCCACTCACTTATCATTGTGCTTTTACTGGAAGACATTAGGGAGCTGTTTCTTTGCTCAGTCACTTCAAGTTTCCAGAACTATTGACTATTGTAATTGTCAGGTTTACCCCAACCCCCTGGTCTCTGGCTCTTTTGTGGTCATAGGTGTCACAGCTCGAGTGCATGTAAATTTGATTTATTGAGCCGAAATATGCAGAAACGAATGCAGCTGAAAGCAAAGGTAAACGAGGGTCATTTGAATACATTTTTTAAAATCATATTATAGGCTTCCCTTTGACGCATCTTTGATTGAACAGAAATCAAAGTAAGCCCAAATCTTATACGGTTTTGATCTCCATAGAAAGTGCTCCTGGCTCATCGGTTCAGTGCTTAGCTGGGTATGTTGCCCTGCTGTATCCTCCATTTTATGCATGTGTTTTGCTCCCACTACCCACTTGATGTTTTCACTGGATTCCTCAATTCCTCTTTTTAAATATTTTTATTCTGATTATATGATAATAGGAATCAGTGAAATGAATGTAAACTGAATTTAGAATGAACTGGATCATTTATTAGCAAATGAATTGGACCTGCTTATCTTGCAGCTCATTATCTCAACACTTTGTCATGTTCCTACACAATATGAAAGAAAAAAAATGTAATTGAATATCAGCTGTTTAATGTTTACCTCATTGCAATAAAGACATTTTTTAAGCTTAATTAAAAGTATGTGATTGCAAACAGCACATTCCATGGAAGAAATCTGCCTCGTTGCTTGAACAGTTAAAATATTACTGCAAGCATCTGGCGAAACATCTGGCTATGAATTACAGTAAACGCTAAATGCTTGACTGGACCGGACTTGTTTGTACTGTACTTGAGAAAGCATTGAGCGATTTAAGAGGCTAGCGCTAAAAGAACAGCACTAAACACAACTGTTACTGAACTGTGAAATCATTTTTCGTAGCTTAACGTCAGTTTCGTGCTACTTTTGTGAAACGCAGAAAACAAAGGACATTTGTTTACTGCATGTGCAGCAGAAATATGGAGCAATGCCTCTTACATTAATCCATTTATTATTTATAAAACTCTGGATAAGATGACTTGTTTAAAACCACGGCAAACATAATATACGTATTAAAAATGTGTGCATGTTTGTGTTAGCATGGGTCATTCAAGATCTCATGCAACCAATGCTGTGCTTTTAATCCTACAAATTTTAATGGATTAATCTGTCTTTTAAATATATAGAAGGAATAAGGGCCAATTTATTTTACAGTCACCATTTCACTGAGCCATCATGAGGATCCATTTTTACAATAAATTGCTGCTTGTGTGAAAAGCTGCTTGGATGGGATAATGGTGAGTAAAATAACACGCTAATAAAGTAGGTAAATGCCAGCAAAGGAGAAAAAAATCCTGTCTTTATGCTTCTCCTTCATCCTATATGTTATTATTTCCTATTTATCAGCTTTTATTTATTTTTTTTATTCAGCCCCAATTCAGTCTCCCACTTCTGAGAAGTAAGCCGTCTTCCTTTTGGTGCCAATGATTTGTCATTGAATCACAGCAGCCATCTGGATCCAATACCGTTGTGTTTGCAGGAAAGCCGATTACACCTTACAGTTTGACGATATATAAAGACCTGGACTGAATACAAACTGCATTTTTAGGATGGCAACAAATCCGCAGTGAATCTTTTCAGCTAGGATTGATGGAGCAACAGCATTTCCACCTGGGCCGGGTGACTTTTTACACTTTATCGTCTGTTACACAATGAAATTTTGCATTAAAAATAAATATATTCAGATCTTTTATATAATGAAGAGTTGCTACAAATCCTTTAAAAACATTAACATTAATGTTAATCGATGTTTTAATGTTTAGATGACTCACCAAACTCACTATAAAACCAGGCAGTTTGTAGCAGGTGCTCCACACGCAAAGACAAGTAAAGTGGAAACTCAAGATGTGAGTTTAATTCGTTCCGTGACTAAGTTCATAGGCCAATAGAATTGTATTTCAAATGAATTTTCTCCATTTTGAAATAACTCATTTTAATCCATTCTAGTCTTGTAAAACATCGCCCAAAATTATTTTTCCCATAGTTTTTTTTCAAAATTATGGAAAAAAAATGCTTATTTTTTATTAACAAATATACAGGCATACTTTGCCAGGCCCTCATTTTGAGAGTGTTTTTGTTTTTCTTCTGGCTTCCTGCATTTATTGATGTGTGTCATTGTTCATCAAAGTGTGCATTGTCGTCCTGTTTATCATACAACAAACGGTATGATTGAACCATTTCTCCTCGGAGCAATGGGTGCACCGTTCTGCTGCTGCAGATATTAACTCTCCTAGATCTACAATATTATTGCAAAATTGAAATCTCAAGTGACACCGCTCTGCACCTGCAATAAGCCAGGAAATAAGCTCAGACATCATTTTAATAAATTTAGCTGTCTTTGGGATCGGACAGCGAAATGGAAATTTGCAAAGAGCAGCCATGCTAACCATTCTAAGATGATGGGTTTGTATTAAAGTGGCCGTTATGTGAATAACATTGATCTTTCCCTTATAGTTTGACCATATCATCTGTTTTCGGGATGCAAATGTACACTGGTGGTGCCTTTGGTTGCTCTGTGGTGATGCTAGCTGTGGGTTCAAGCAAATAGGCATAAATTGCCCGATAAGATGAACTGTTTAAGGTCCAAATCCTGGTGAAGTATAGTTAAAACATATCTGTCGGTGCCTCTCTGTTTGAAAACTTGCAGACACTTTCAGCAGAAGAACCTGCTTATTTTAGGAACTTTATCACTAAGTGAAACACATTATGTAGACTCATTACACACAGATGGATGTTTGAAAGCCTTTATTTCTGTTAATTGTGGTGATTTTCCACTTACAGGTAATGAAAACATGACATTTAAAATTAGAGTATTACATTAGATCCATAAAAAAACAAAAATGTGGGCTAATGAAATATATGTTTACTACCTGCTGAAAGGTTATTTTCAAAAGATCCCTGGTAGCACTTTATTTGAAGGGGGGTGAATAAGACTGACATGACACTGTCATAAACATGACATAACACATGTAATGAACATCAATAAGCCTTCATGAATATTTATGACTTGTCATAAAGCGTCATTCGGTAAATTATGACACTTTTAATACAAAGTTGACATTATTCAAAATGTTTTTGTTATGACAACTTGACATTAACCAAGAAATCACTACTGATATAAATTTGTTAGAAAAGTATTACTGATTGCACTTTAAAAATGAGGTAACTTTATGTTATTAAAGGTAAAGTTTAAACAATAATGATTTATTGGTTAATGTCAAGTTGTCATAGCAAAGACATTGTTGTACACATTTTATATTCCACGTTGCACACAAATTATTCGAATAGTTAATTAATGACTCACCCCACCCCACCCCCCCCAGGGTGCTACACGTTTTTCTGTGACTGTAAAAGCACTTCTGATTAAAATTGTGAACTTTTTAAAAAGGTTCATGAGTCATCATTAGCACTTTGTTTTTCATTGAAGCAATCATAAATGGAGAGAATGTTGACCTGGTAACCCTGTATGAATACCTGCTGTCCTGTCTGACTGTTTTGTTTGGTTTATGTTGAATCAATATAAACATGAATAAAAGGGGAAGACGCGCTTAAAGCCAAAAATAGATTAGCTGAACATTTTCCCAGTATTAACTAATGACGATGGCGTGTTAGGGCCAGAATTAAGAATAAAAAGGAATAAAATCATACAATTACGAGAATAAAATTGCACGAGATTAATCGTAATATTCAAATATAACTGTAGTATTAAGAGAATAAAGTCATATTTCATCTTTATTCTTGAAATATAATGACTATTGTCATATTATAACTTTATTCTCATATTATTTTTACTTTACTTTCATAATACTAAGACTATTATATTTATACTATAACTTTATTCTCATTATCACAACTTTATTCTTGTATTATTTGGAAATTTTTCTGGTAATAGAATGATGTTTTTCTCATAATTTAAGGACTTCAGATTCTGAATTTTATTCGATTTTTTTCCTAGCATGGCCCTAAAACTCAGTCGTATCTAATAGCATAAATCTTCTTTTGATAATTTTCCAAAACTGGTGCCATTTATATAATTGGTTAATAACTGTGTTGTTTGTTGTTTGATTTTTTGGCTGTAGAATTATACCGGCATCCTTGTTTTTATATATATATATAAATGTGCAGCCTCCACCTGCACATTTTCACTGACATTTCTTTAAAAAAAAAACACACCATGAACTCGGGTCCCATTTTGCTGCCTTTCTCTGCACCCTGCTCAGTATCTACAGGACATGCTGAGAGCATCTGTACAATAATATCAATCGCTCATGCAGACTCATGCCCAAAGTGTTCCCTTCTCCCCTCTTTCATTTTTGCCTGGCGCAAATGTCCTAACTGGGCTCGACTTTACATTTTATGAGAGGACTTAGCATATAAAAGAGGACATGAGTTTTCCCTTTGTCTCATCATAAGGTCCCATGAAAGATTCAGATTAGGTTAAAGCCTCAGATTGTACCAACCTTTCCTCTAAGAAAAAAAAATGTAAACTGTCAAATTTAAGGAGTCACTTGTGATATATATATATATATATATATATATATATATATATATATATATATATATATACACACGCACTGTTCTTTTTTTTTTTTTTTTACAAAACTGCAGCGGGACTTTTTTCTCCTGACTTTTCTGTCAGCACTGTTCTGTTTATCTTAATGGAAATCTGCAGTTATTTTTTTTCCTTTTATTCTTTTAACCAAGAAAGAACCTGCGATGCATTTCTGATTAACCCAATATAAAAGGAATGGCAAATAAATTACATTTCATAACACATCAACTCTCGGATCTAATCTGAACTATTTTCATCTCCGCCATTGTGTGTCCGTCACCGAACCGGTGTTGCTTATCTGCGATACCTTTTCACTCTGAGCGGGTTAAATGTGATGCGTGTTTGTCGTTCGCACGTGAAACAAAGTCTTCAGAGTATGGTGCGTCCATCCAGGATGGCCATTTCTGACTCAGGGAACTGAGAGAGAGCCGTGTTTAGGGATGTTAAACATTAAAGAGTTGTCTTCTCATGGGATTATCTGTAGAAGAAGAAGAAGTCAGAACGGCGCCAACTGGCACACCAAGATCTGCTTCCATCCAAGTGGAACACTTCTCCAGGCGAGCGAGACTTAAGAGACATAATCCCTTTCGGTATCGGCAAAGGGTGTCAATACGTCGATGTAAAATGGATTGGATGCGGTGTTATTTTAGGGCTCTCTCTTGTTGATCACTGACGTTTACGGTTGTTGTCGGTTTGGCTTCTGTTGGCTTTTGTAGATCCTTCGACTCTTTAACAACAGAGAGCAATTAAGGCAGTGATAAAACACTTTGTCATGTCGGGTTTTATTGTGTACACCCCAAAGATGTTGATATATTGTGCACGAGGCAGATATCGAAGGAAATAATTAGACATAGAAAGATAATGCTTCAAGCGCATCTCAAGGGTTGAACAAATAATGCTGCTCTCTGCACGTTTCAAATGAGATTACATTTTTAAAAAAAAACCTCTGTTCTGTCAGCATGACTAAGCAAGAGTATGAGTCTTGTTAATCATGTCTGAGGGGATATTTTGAAAAAAAAAATGGAGATGGTTTAGGATTTTTGAGGTAAGGTTCTTTTAAACGGTAGAGAAAGGTAATTTCTCACCTAAAGTAAACTCTTTAATCTTAATCTTGATTAGTTTGGGTGAAAACCTGAGAAGGAATACAACTTTAAAAACGTCAATCTCAAAAACATTGTAGTCGCTTCACCAAATCCTATTTCTTTAAAGGGGATGTATTATGTAAAATTTACTTTTTTGAGCTTTACATTACGTTATTCCCTCATCAGAAACATTCCTGGAGTTTTGCCTTGATTCTTTCATGCATGTTTGAGTAAACCTTTGATCTTCACGGCAACCAGTCTGCTCTGCAAAACACCTGGGAATTAGCCCCGCCTTCGAGGACAAAGCTCCTCCTCGGAGATGCAGTTTCCAAGTTTCTTCATTACAGAGCTACTCCGCCACTCTGCTCCTGCAGACTAGCCAGGAACAATTAGTAAACAGTTGATGAAGCAGCACGTCTGCTGAACTTATTGCAGGAGCTGCTTCTCAGTGAAACATTGGTAAAAACATTGTTAAAGGGTTAACAAAGGAGCAATGATATGATGACATCCTGAAGGCGGGGGTTCAGAAAGAGCAGGAGCTTCTTAAAGCGACTGAGGGTCAATTTTTAGGAGTCAAATTACGAAGTAAAATTTCTTCTAAGTCATGTTTGATATATAAAGCATTTTTATATCAACTGAAGTCAAAATAGCTCTGTGTGGCTGAAAAACACATAATGCTGCCCTGTTAGCAGGGAGAGGGGAGTTGGTCAGACAAATTTAGGTCGGTCCTGTTTGAATCTTCGCCTGACCTGTGACTGAGGGTGAGGTTCAACTTCCAGCAGGAATGAAAACTCTGAACATACAACCTGGGATAAAGAGTAATAGTTTCAACCAAAGCATATTCATAAACTAAATGACAACTCTCCATAAATCTAATTCTGTGTCAAAACTCAAAAACGTATTTTCACATTTGCCTCCTCCTGTCCAACGTAGTCTGAAAAAGAGAACAGGAGAAACTTCCAGCCTGTGGATGAGCAAAGCTCACTTAGAAACTCTTTAGCTATCCCTTTAAATCACTGCGGCAGAATCGGCTATTTACTGTTGTTAATGCTGCTAAAAGTTAAATAAACGATCTCGCTTTTGTTGCTCTTACGCTGCAAAGTGTCTGAACCGCTCCATTTACCATACAGGAAATGATGCTCCGAGTCGTAGACAACGTATTTCAGGACATTCCTTTTATATCCAACATCAATATTTGGTGCTGCAGCAGCCCAGCTCTTTCGTTGAGCTCATTAAACTTTCATTGTGTCTCATCTTACAACTGCTTTATCATGGACCTTGGATTCTGCGGGTTATGGATGCTGATGCCTAAATGATTTTAAAACCTGATGTTTTAAAGATTAGCCTCTTGAAATTTGAAATGGAGTACCTAAAATTTGTTCACCCATCCATGTTACTTATAGTCGTTCCTGAGACTCTACCAGCAAAAGCACTTATGCGCTGAAAAAAAAAAAAAAAAAACCCTGATTGCAGTAGTTATGGAGCTTATTTTAAATGTTTAAATTAAACTAAAGATGTAGCTGGAATTACTATTTAGATCCAAATTACTTTTTTAAAGGATTGACAAGCTTATTAAGCAGGTGATAATAAAGTAAAATAATCATTTTTACTGCAAGGATAATTAGCCTGTTTGCATTTGCATACTTGATTATTTGCCATGCCGGATTATGTCTCGGAAATTTGGAAAGTTGAAGCACTAATATCGTTTGCTTCATTCGATAAGTGCCAGAAAAGCTGTGGGGTAATAAATGGCTTCTTTAAAAACATCCTCAGAATGCCTTTTGTCTTCGCCTCCGCCGCAGGACTAAAAGGAGACATTTTGACTTTTCATTCTGAACTCAGACAGTGCTGCAGGCGGTGTCTCATCAGACTTGTAATGAGACTTTGTTTTTGTTTTTTTTTCATGGAATGGGGAACATTTAACGTTAAATGGTACGTGTGATCAGTGAAATGACTTCCTGAGTCAAAATAAAGTTTGCAGACAGATTTTTTTTTTTTAATCACACCTCCTGCCCCCACCTCACCTCTGTAAACAACGATGGAAGGAAATTGCCTTGGGGATTCTTTTTGTGACGATAGAAATGCGATGTTGTCTCTGTGATGCATGGTCCTGCTTTCTGTCGAGTTAGAGTTGCGACTTTGTGACTTCAAGTTGGACCGCGGAAGTTCAGGGGAAAGGACACAAAGTCTTGAAAAGAAGTTCGGTATGTGGGTGCTGAAAAGTCTCTGGAAAGATAAACTGCAAAATGCAGAAAGTGAGACGCGAAGGCTCAATAGCTTTGTGATAAAATTTGACATTAGAATTTTACTTTTCCTGCCAAGAAGGCATCTGTATTAGAAAGTTCACTCCAATCATCCATTTGTCTCCAAACAGTTTAAACATCTAAATGTTCTTCTTTTAACTTGAGGTATTTTACCAGCACAAGTAGCGATTGTTTTATGTGTTTGTGGAATGTGCATAGTTTTCCAGTCTGTGTGGGTTGGCAGACACACAAGGTCACGACAACTCTAAATACCTAAAGAGTGAGCTTGACTTTCTGTCTCAGAGTAAGACATTTCACCACACGGCTTCTCTGTTTCTAAGGAGGATGTCTGTTGGGTGTTGTAGCTGTGTTGTGCACAATGTCACCCCTAAAACATTGCCTTTTATAAATGAACTGCAAAACACTCAACAGTGTCTGGTAAAAAAGAAGATTTTTTTTTTTTAAAGCCAGAAACTAAATATATCTTTTCTTCAAGTAGCACAATCTGACACTCAAATTATGCTGTAGTCCTCTGCCAGTGAGCTTCCTAGAATTTCTTTAATGTTTCTTACCATCCTCCTTATTGTTCACAGTGGCAGGATTTGGCTCTTATCCAGCCTGGTTTGCTGATGTTCTCGTGGTTAAACTGTTTAATCTTGTCTCTTACTGCAGAAATGGCAATTTTTGTTAGGTTGACAACATTCCTTGTTGCTGTATGCAGATTTGTAAAGACCAACACATATCTCGACACCCGGGAGGCGACCTCGGTTTACGTCCCATAGAAGTTCCACCATAAAGCAAGAATCACTTCCCTTCCTCTGGCCAATCGACCGGCGAAATTTGAGTGTGTGTTGGGTTCACCCCTAAAAGGCCAAAAACAGTTGCTTTTTGCTGCTGTTCATTGCTCCATATATATTTTATTATTTGTCTTTCCCAAATGGGACGTTTTTATACCCCTTAGAAAGAGCACGACATTCATGGGGAGCGTGGTAACGTTACATTAGTCAGACAGTGGGGAAGTTATCCCGTCAGACCGTCAGTTCCCGAAACCGCACCCATACAAAAAACATTCCAACATAAAAAAGTGTAGCATATAGTAGGAAATCTGAAGCACATTTATTTTTTCTTTGTAGAAATTCTCCGGGATGCCACTAATTATGGCACTGGATTAAAGACTAACTTATATGCTGAGAAACCAACTGATGACCACTACCCAAGGATTTTCAGCAATATAGAAAAAACACAAAAATCTTGAGAGAGAAGACTTAAAGCAAGCTATTTTTTAGAGACTGAAATGTTTAGAAACACAAAAGATCCTGAACTGAACATATTTTCTTCAGTAGCAGGTCAGGTGTTTGTCCAACTTAAACATTTAAGAGTTGGCTGAAATAAATGTAGTTTTGCTCCGTCTGTGGCTAATTGTAATGTTTACCCAGCGTTTTTCCTCCAGTGCCTCATTTCCCTTTCCAGCCTCTGCTGCAGTTCCTTATCTGTTCATTTATTCGCCTGTCAGATCCTCTGCTGCTACTGTCGGCCTGTTGCCTTGTTTCCCTCAATTCTTTTCATCATTCAATCCCTACTAATCACACGCCTTCCATTTCATCTCTGCGTTTTGGCTTCTCCACTACGCCATTATGTGACAGAACAGGGAGAGATTCAGATTAACGGAGACATGAACACAGCGGAGCAAAGATACTTTACTTCAGCCTCTGACTGTTATGGAAAGAGAGACGTTTTTCAGAAATAGTCAGTGATCTATATTCTATAGAGAATAGAGGCAGGGACAGTTGGTAGTGCTAACTGTGCCACATTCAGAGTAATCATAAAAATTAGAAGCTAAGGACATTTTAAAAATGACTTATTATGCAAAATTGTCTTTTTGCACATTTCTGTACTTTCATTTGGATTTCTGCTGCTTCAAGAAACAGCCCAAGTGCTAAAAACCATCCAACCACTTTTGGCAATAACTAACTTGTTTATTGGTGTCTGGAAAATGAGCCCTTTCAAAATCCTCCCGATTATGACGTCGCAATGGGCGGGCGTTGCCCTCACAGAGCCCAGTCCCTCACTAACCAAAGTGGAGCTGTGCTCACTTGGTTAATAGAAGACGAGTACGTTTGGTCTGTTGATTTCATCCTTGGAAAAGACGAGTGTTTCGTTGTCGGCTACAATAAACGGTTCCATGCAGATTCTCCAAGTCGCTGAAAACAGAGCTGCTTGGCTTCATTTCACTTTTTAATACCGATGTCCCGGCCACATTGCCAAAGAAGATTCTAGTTTGCACAAATCTTTTGAAAACAACCAATATTTTCTCCATGTTACAGGTGAAATAATTTACGAGTCCTTTTTCATCAATATGAAGGAGTTATTGACTTATGACAATCTCCTATATTTGCTGCAAACTTACTTGTAAGTTAGATTTGCCTTATTTCACGTGTGCGAAGATAGTTGGACTAGAAACTAGACAAAAATTACTTGGTAAGATTTTGTGTTTTTGCCATGTAGTTGTGCAATATCCAAGTCAATATTCAAAATTGTACAGTCGTACAATTGTGCATCTGTTTGCAGCCATTTTCATGTATATAAAGTCTGAACACCGAGTTGCTTTGGCGAGCAGTATCTTATTTACATAATAGTGACTTAGCTCCGTATAAGTGATTATTAAAAAAAATTATGGAAAAGCTTGATAAAATAATTGAAAGAATGATTTTTCAATCTTGTCAAGATAAATATATTTTTTTCACCTAAATATTGAGTTTATTTTTGAGTGGATCTTAAATGCTTCTGCTTTGAGGAGTTGAGAGATATAATCTGACTCATGAATACAGAGATTTTTCTGCTGTTCAGCAGCTTGGACAGTATGGTGATAATCATGGGCACACTCAGAAGGAACTGAATATTCATGGTTCTGTACAGGAGGAAGGACGAGTCTAATCTGATTCAGGCGGCAGCATTTCTTATCGATCATCTGGAGGGGAAGCAGAGTCTTCATCGATACAAACTAAATCCACATGAACTGCATTCAGGTTGTGTTGTCACAGAGAGAACCTTTTGGTAATTACAGAAATATCTGGACCCACACAGAGAGGAGCGAACACAAAATTAATCATCAGTTTCACCAAAACATTGTGGCATCTTGACTCTTTTAAATTCTGCTGTTGATGGTGTTTCTGGATGTGAAATATGTTACATACCTACCTGAAAACATACATTTCTGTCATCTATTTCAGTGTTTTTATAACATTATATATATCATTTTTAAGTAATTAGCATCCTGAAGAAATGGGAACTGTAAATGGAAACGTTTTTTTAGATCGATATTTGTGTTTGTGGTGCTATGAACAAATCAGTCAATTTCAGCAACAGGGCGGTTCAAAATGCTTAACGTCTTAAAACAGGCAAATAAAAAAGTAATAAAACACACAATAGAGTCAATAATAACAGAACAGTCACAAACATTCCTTTTCATCAAATCATCCATAAGCATCAAATATGTTAGTCAATGTCCCATTTATTATGTTTCAAAAGCAACAGGTGTGTTTTATCCTTGATTTAAAATAATTCAGTGTTTCAGCTGTTTTGCAGTTTTCAAGAAGTTTGTTTCAGATTTGTGGTGTGTAGAAGCTGAATGCTGCTTCTCCATGTTTGTTTTGGCTATTATAGTCTTTTATTATTATCCCAAAATATTGAGATAAAGTCCAACAAAGTAAACAAAGTCGCCCACCTCTATATACACTGTAAGATTTCAAAACAAGAATTATGGTACAAATATGAAAAGTATATTGTTAGAACAATAAATATTTAATGAGGGCATCATTGAAAATGAATATGAACAAAAAAACCCAGCAAGATTTAAGTACCTATCTTAAGAGAAAAGAACAAATTCAACAACAGCCATGTTCATATTCTGAAGAAAGATGATAAAACAAGAATAAGAAAGGTTACTCTGTTAAAACAGAAAAAAGAAAACTATTCTAAACAGGCGGCCTTACATTTCCGACATGCTGCACACCTCCTCCTCAGGTGTTTTCACAGCTATTCACAGTTTGAAAGATGTGACTAAAACATTTCAGATGATGGCCAGGTGAGTAAAAGAAACCTCCGAACCAGCTGCGGAGGTTAAGGACAGTAAAGGAAAAAAGAGGTGATAAGCATGAAATATCTACCTTAACCAATAAATTAAGCCCTTTTTGCATCTCTCAGAGCATCTGCAGGATTTTGCCATCAATTTAAAGCATGTGCTGTATGCATTCAGAATGAAATGACACAATTAGGCAAAATAAAAAGGAAAAATGTATGCAGCTGTCTAGATGAATTAAATTGTTAAGCACAGCAGTGGATTCTAGCAAAAGTGAAATAAAAAAATTAAACCTGTCGCATTTGGAAAGCTTTGGGGAATTTGGCATGCAAAACAAATTTACACAGTTTTTCACGCATCACCTGCACTGCAAAAATAGAAAATCTTACACTTTATTTTTGGTTTAATTTCTATTACAAATATCTTACTACACTTGGAGAAAGACAAAACTGACTTCTAAGTAACTTTTCAGCAAGATATAGGAGCTTGTTTTAAGTCAATAATTCCTTAATATGAATGAAAAAGTGCTGGTTCCAGATTATTTCACTTATGAAAATACTTTTTTTTTTTCAGAAGTGAAATAATTTGAAAACTGTCTAGAAATACTAGGTAAGACTTTGTGTTTTTACAGTTTTGTGTTTATGTAAGAATATGTTGTAACAGTGTTTGTATTGTCCTCATTTATGCAGACAGGCAGACATGAACTGCACACACTTTACAAATGCCAGCTGTGGTTATTATCATTAAATTTGAGTGATTAATAAAATCTGCTGCTCATTTGTATCTTTCACAATGATGTTTATCTTTTCCATCCTGTGCTAGTTTATATCAACTCACTCACGTCGATTAAATTGGCTTTTTTTTCTGTTGTTGGAGTCATTAGAAAGTAATAACTTCTTTTTTTATACGTTTTTTGTTCATTTTCCTCTCGTTTTTTTTTAACCTGAATTTAAGCAGCTTGTGAAGTTCGCTTCAATCCGAGCGCTCCGAGTGAATCATTTATCATCATTCTGACATTTAATGATGATGTGTTAAAAATAACAAGAGTGATGGTTTTACAGGTACACAGGGCGCATCAGCGGCTAAATGCTATTAATACTGGCAGCCGCTATGTAAAGACAGATGCTTTGATGTTGAAGAACCTCATTTTAAGAGAATTAAGGAAGCTTGTGCACACTCTGAGATAAAAAGAAAAGAAAAGAAATGACATGAATACTTTGTTTATCAATTGGGAAAAAAATGCTTGTTTGATGATTTCTTCATATTGTCAGGGCTTTTTTAAACTCAGGAAAAAAAACACGTATATGTTCTGTAGGACATACATTTGTGAACTAATCATGTGGTAAGAAGGCTTCTTTTACATGAAAGGGATGCTAAATCTCAGGTTGTCATCCAGATTTCAAACAGGATGCATGTTGGGAGTGCTGCATAATTGCATTAGCCGCGCGGCATATTTGTGATGCGGGTCTTGGCACCTCCTGCACAGGAACGGTTTCCTCACGTGAAGCAGCCAGACTGGATTCCCCTCGCAGCCGATTAGGATGCAGTCTGCTGCTTTTAAATGAGGCGCATATACACACACACACAGACACACACAGGCTTACGCCAATGCAACCAGCTTGTGGCGCGTTGTAGTAAATTTCACCTTCGTTTGCTTCCGTTTAGGATCCGAGTTCCATTCGTGCAAAGAGAGAAACGGAATCTACTCCAGCAGTGCCAAGTACGGTTTTAGCTTGAGATCATCCGAAGTTGCGAGAGCATTCAAAAGGTTCTGAAACCACAAACCTAAATCAGTATATTTGGAATCTTACACAATAGTCCAACACAAAGGACAAAAATGATGCTTTTTTTTTTTTTTTAAATAAAAATCCAACAAATGAGGTAAACATTGGTATTCATTTACAAATCTGACACCCCCAAATAAAATCCAGTGTAAACAGTTGCCTTTGCAAGTCACTCAGTAATTGAGTTGCTGTGTGAGGGTCTCAGAGGTTTGTTAAACAATGTTATAAATCAAACAGCATCATGAAGACAAGATGTTCATCTGCAAAAAAACACAAAGTATTTTTTCCTAGTTTCTAGTCCAAATATCTTAACACACTTGAAATAAGATGAAACTGACTTACTCGTAACTTTTCAGCAAGATATAGGAGCTTGTTTTAAGTCAATAATTCCTCAATATTGATGAAAACGGCCAACTCTCTGTTAATCCTATATCGATTTGATACAGTAGAGGCTTCCGCACTTCCAATATATCTGCCCTCTGTCGCTTTTTTTTAGCAATTTAAACTGTTTAATCCATTGTTGACCTGTTTTTCCGAGCTGCCTTTAAACGCAACATGAGCGCTACGACGCTTGCGCTGGGTTTACACCTGTGCGGCAGTGAAGGAGACCTGCTGCTGCTGTGCAGAGCTACGCAGGTGTGTTAGAATCATGGCAGCAAACTAGCAAAAATGCAAAGAACTTTTCACAGTTTTTTCCCCAAACTAACAGACTGAGTTCAGTAAAGTTGCTGGATGCAGGTAATGTTAGCTAAATGATGACTAGCTAATACAATACAGCACCTTAAACTTGTTAACTAGCAGCCTGTAGGCTACTGATATTGTTTATGTTCAAAAGTGTGTAGTACTTGTTACATTGTGTGACTTTTTTGGGAAAAAGGTACTTATATGAGTAGTTTTACAGCACTGTACCTTTTTCTTTTACTTGAGTAATGTTATTATTGATATGTATGATTTTTGCCCCCCCCCCAAGAAAAAAATAAGCCGATGCCCCCCCTCCGTTTGACTTGTCTGGAGCCGGGGCTGCATAGCCTGCATGTTCCTGAGTGTCACAACATCACAGATGAACGTTCCACCTCAGCAAATTCAACTCTCTGCCAATTATTTGATTTCGTTTTGTTCCATAAGCAGCAATGCAGCTCCAGACTGTAACTCTAACACTTACCCACTACCCTACCCTAACCCTCATGTTTTACTGTAAATTGGACACCCTTCCTCTGAAATGCTGTGTTACTTTTACAAGCATTGTAATGGGACACACACCTTCCTAGAAGTTCCACTTTTATCTTGAAAGTCACCCAAAGATTATTGTGTAACAAAAAAAGAAAGAAAGAAAAAAAAATCAGGTGTGTGAAAAATAGGTTTGGCACAGGAATCATAACATATTAAAATAAAAATGTGTAAAGCATGTGAAGCAATGCTAAAGTAACAAATTTGCTCTAAAATAAGACATGAATTTCCTCCAGTCCTCCCCTCTCCCAACCTCACAGGAGTCCGTTCGATTACGCCTGCAGTATCTTTTATTGATTTATTCTTTAAACCGATATGTAAGGCTGATACAAGACACAAGATATGTGGTTTTGCAGATGCAGGGGCTAAATCCACACTAGCCGGAAATGCATTTTTCCCCATATGCGGCGATGCTTTTTTCTGCAAGAAATATTAAGAAGAAAGAAAAAAAAAGCCAGATGTTGCCGTGTTAAAGCTAACACGTTTTCCTCTCATGCAGCATCTCTCCCACCTTCGGATTATTTATGTGGTGCTGGTAAATGTGCTGAGCACGCCGGAGTGTATAAATAGCTGCGTGGACATCATCAGAGACTGCAGCTCACACAGGGGAGAGAAAGGAGGGAAAGAGCTTACAACCAGGGCATCAGATCATTAGCAGCAGAGACTAGCTGGCCTGACTCATCAAGAATTCAGGGGAACTCTGATCCGTGGCCTGTGTGAATTTTTTCATGGATAACAGGACCTGACCTTTTTGGTTACATTAGCAGGTCTTCTGTTGGTCTATATTCAATAATTACTTTTACTCGATGTCGATTCGTTCTCCAGGTACGACGGCATATTAGGGTCATTGCAAATAGAAAACAAGAAGAGTAAATTTCCCCCCCCCCAAAAAAAAACCACTGTGAATTTCTGAGTTTGAAAAGTCAAAAAAAATTCTAGACAATGCTTAGAAATTTTGAGATCAACCTAAAAAAATTTTTTTTGAAAAAAAATAAAAACAAGCATTTTTGAGCTACAGAAGTTTTAAATTTGCTTGAAAAAAACTCAACAATTGTGAGTTTAACATCTGGAATTTTCTATGAAAGGAAAAAAAAGGATATTTTGAAAAGTTAAAAATTTGCTCAACAAAAGTCAGAAATTTTAAGATTAGCCTCAGAAATTTTCTAGAAAAACAATAACATGGACATTTTCAGAGTTTCAAAAGTTTAAAAAATTTGACTTCAAAACAGAAAATTTCCAAAAGTCATTTTTTAAAAACATTTTTTCTAGAAAACGTCCACGCTTTTTGGCGGAAATGTACTCCTCCTTGTTTTTGATTTACAATGGCCCTGATACGTTGCCGTACTCTATGCTTTCCCTTTGGCTGAATCACTTTTTTCATCTGTGTCTCAGTAGAACCTTGGAGATCTTGCTGGGTTATTAAAAATAGCTACTTAACCAGAGGAATTATTAGAGCATCCCTTATTTGATGTGATTCTCTCAGGCAACTTGTATTATTGCTCAGCGTCATGGCGGTCACTGCCTGCACCTCACAGATATTTCCCTTCTTAACCCAGAAGTCACAACTTTCCATTCTGAGATAAACAGTTTCTTCTTATTATTATTATTATTTTTTTTCCCTGATTACTTTAGATTCCCATTGTTGTCTCTGTTTACTGGAGTGTTTCAGCCTCTCTGCAGCGCCGGCCAGCCAGCTAGCTGCTGCCTTGCCTCAGGTTGTTGCTTTTTTTTTTCCTTCTGGAGCTCTCTCAGCTCTGGAGGTCACATTGGCTGCCCTGAGGGTGCGTGTTGTGGTCAGCGTTCCAACTGTGGGCATGCTAAGAGGACCATATGCTGCCTTTGAATCCGTGTATCAGGACTGTCTGAGGAAATTTGGTAGATGATGAAGATGTGAGGAAAAGGAAAGCATGCAGAACATTGGACTGGATGTCTTGTTTTATCCTTCAGAATTTAGGTGAATGTTATTCGCATGCTGCCTTCAGATACAAATCACAAAGACTGCATAACCAAGACTGATAAAAAATTGTATGAATTTCATGTCTGTATTTGAAATTATGCTTAAAAATAAACACTTTTTTGATGTTTAGAGTATGTTGACTTGCAAACCATGGAATCACAAACATAAAAGTGGAATAAATTTTGTCCAGAAGAAAATAAAGCAGAACTCAGGGAAAAAACAGAACACGTTTTTTTTCGTGCTCTGTTCAGTTCGCATTCGTCAAACTCCAGTTCGTTTGCCTTTAAGGTTTGGTTTGTATGTGGAGGTGTGAATACGCAATCAAACCCAAAACAGCGAACTCTGGTATTAAAAAAAAACAATTTTGATTCGGTTAAAGTGAATTATGGGTCAACGCCAAAAGCAGGAAGCTAACTTTAGCACTGTGCATTCTGGGTAAATACAACCAAAACAAACGCTTGTGTCTGACACTAGGAAGGGAAATGTTTTGTGGTTTTTTACCAAAGACAAAGAGTAATGGCACTAAAATTTGACGCCACTCCATTTTTGTTTTAAGAAGTTGTGCTCATGTCTTCTTCTGAAGTTTTTGTATCGTTTCCATTAGGAGCTCTTGGTGCAGCGCCCCAACAGGCGACAGGGTGAACAGCTTTTCCCAAGGATTTGGTTTGTTTGACACAGTGCAGTGTGAAGCAAATCATATCAGCTGAAAATGTAACAAATATTGCAATTACACAAAAATATCATGTGCTCGCTGTCTCATGTCTTCCGGCTTTGTTTTCATAGCTCCAGTAGGTAAATTTGTGACAGAGTGCTGTGATCACATAAAAGATGTTTTTGACTTGGCTTTTATAACACTAAGGGTCTTTTTTTTTTTACAATGCATAAAAGCCTCAATAAATTCTACTCTAAACGCTGCCTTGAACTCTCATTTGCAGCCTTCTGCTGTTAGAAATCAGAGATCATCTGGTTGGGATTGTAAGTGTTCACGGAAAATATTTGTTCCTTAAAACAGCGATAATGAATAAAACAGGTGATGTTAGGACATCTGTTTGAAAGAAGGCCGAGATAAATATTCAGATTTGTACAGTCGTTGCATCTGTGTTGTATTCCCTTTACAGAAATTAGAATACCATAGAAGAAGCCTCCCTTCATTTACGTAAGGAACGGTTTTTAAAGATGGAATTTCATGGTTTCTAATACAACTATCCACCAGCACTGGTTTAGCATTTTAAGAGACACTCTGCCAGGTTTAAAGGATGTGCTGATTCAGAACTGTATTGATTTGGACATTAGCAGCAGCCTTGGGTCACACCCAGCACCAGATACAGGAGACAAAAGAAGTGAGTTTTTCAATCAGAAACCATTTGGTATTTGAAGGAATATTCCTCTAGATAAAAAAACAAACATTGAAAGTGCATAGAAAGTAAACTATTTATTCTGTTAGTCTTGGAGGGAAAAAAAACGACATAAAAGCTCCCAGCTTCCCAAATGGCTGCCCCATTCTGTGCTTAGAACTTCTGAAGTCCTGACACTTTGAACAAATAGATGTTTGTCCTTGAGGATGGCTGCATCCAAGAAACCCCGGTTTCCACGCTGGCTTTACAACCGCACTACCAAATGAATCATTTATCATGGAAAAGTCAGCAGCTGTATGAATATGAAAGACTGTGTGTTATTCTAAATATATTTTTTTTTTACCATTTTTTGTTTCTTCCCTGGCTTGCTTTTCTTAAATAGTCAAATCTACTGATCATGTTTTGCGATGACTGTTTAATAAAATATTAGTTTTATTTGAAAAGTTCAGATGGGATATGTATGGAATCCCCACAGTATGATCAAAGTGAGTAGAAATATCAGTGTTTACTCATGAGTTCAAAACAAAAGTTTTTTTGTTTTGAACTCATGAGTAAACAGTGTGTGTATGTGTGTGTTAACATGTGTCATCTTGTAAGGCCAATTTTTCTATAAAATACTACATTATGAGGAGAATCCAAAGTCTGGACCTCAGAAGAAGATGGGTTAGGTGTTAGGTTTAGGTACTAAGGTGTGAATTAAATTTAGACTAGCGAGTAGACTAGCGATAATAAAGGTTATGACTGGGTTTGGCATAAATGCAGTAACTAAAATACAAAGTCCTCAGTTTGGTGGTCAAGCAACTTAGTATGTCAAAGTGACCAAACCTTCATTTGTGCTGACAGAGAGTGTGCACAGTTCAGCATGAGTTAAAATTAATATTTTTTGGCCAGGTAGGTGAAATTATGATAGCATTTATGTTAGCTTAATAGCACTGGTACATTTTTGCAGCACAACAAATTCAACAGCATGAGATCATGCTGTTGAATTTTTAACATGCATAGAGCAACATAGCTTCCCTTGCTATTGAGAAGAGAGGCTGATCAAATACAGGTCCTTCTCAAAAAATTAGCATATTGTGATAAAGTTAATCATTTTCCATAATGTAATGATAAAAATTAAACTGTCATATATTTTAGATTCATTGCACACCAACTGAAATATTTCAGGTCTTTTATTGTTTTAATACTCATGATTTTGGCATACAGCTCATGAAACCCCAAAATCCCTGTCTCAAAAAATTATCTTATTTCATCCGACCAATAAAAGAAATGTGTTTTAATACCAAAAAAGTCAACCTTCAAATAATTATGTTCAGTTATGCACTCAATACTTGGTCAGGAATCCTTTTGCAGCCTTCAATGCAGCGTGGCATGGAGGCAATCAGCCTGTAGCTCTGCTGAGGTTTTATGGAGCCCAGGATGTTTCGATAGCCTTAAGCTCATCCAGAGTTTTGGGTCTTGGTCTCTCAACTTTCTCTTCACAATATCCCACAGATTTTCTATGGGGTTCAGGTCAGGATAGTTTGCAGGCCAACTGAGCACAGTAATACCATGGTCAGTGGTTTTGGCACTGTGAGCAGGTGCCAGGTTGTGCTGAAAAATGAAATCTTCATCTCCATAAAGCTTTTCAGCAGATGGAAGCATGAAGTGCTCCAAAATCTTCTGATAGCTGCTGCATTGACCCTGCCCTTGATAAAACACAGTGGACCAACACCAGCAGCCGACATGGCTCCCCAGACCATCACTGACTGTGGGTACTTGACACTGGACTTTTGGCCTTCTGGCATTTCCTTCTCCCCAGTCTTCCTCCAGACTCTGGCACCTTGATTTCCGAATGACATGCAAAATTTGCTTTCATCCGAAAAAAGTACTTTGGACCACTGAGCAACAGTCCAGTGCTGCTTCTCTGTAGCCCAGGTCAGGCGCTTCTGCCGCTGTTTCTGGTTCAACAGTGGCTTGACCTTTGACCTGGGGAATGAAGCACCTGTAGCCCATTTCCTGCACATGCCTGTGCACGGTGGCTCTAGATGTTTCTACTCCAGACTCAGTCCACTGCTTCCTCTGGTCCCCCAAGGACTGGAATCGGCCCTTCTCCACACTTTTTCCTTCCCACAGACTTCCCACTGAGGTGCATTGATACAACACTCTGGGAACAACCTATTCGTTCAGAAGTTTCTTTCTGTGTCTTACCCTCTTGCTTGAGGGCGTCAATGATGGCCTTCTGGACAGCAGTCAGGTCAGCAGACTTACCCAGGATTGCGGTTTTGAGTAATGAACCAGGCAGGGAGTTTTTAAAACTCTCAGGAATCTTTTGCAGGTGTTTAGAGTTACTTTGTTGATTCAGATGATTAGATTAACTGCTCGTTCAGAGAACCTTTTCATGAAAATATGCACATTTTTTGAGACAGGGATTTTGGGTTTTCATGAGCTGTATGCCAAAATCATCAGTATTAAAACAATAAAAGACCTGAAATATTTCAGTTGGTGTGCAATGAATCTAAAATATATGACAGTTTAATTTTTATCATTACATTATGGAAAATAATGAACTTTATCACAATATGCTAATTTTTTGAGAAGGACCTGTATGTCGGTCAATGTTTCATTTATTATTGTTGAAAAGCAATTCTAAACAGGTGGGTTTTTTAATCTTGATTTAAAGGAACTCGGTGTTTCGGTCGTTTAACATTTTTCTGGAAGTTTGTTCCAGATTTGTGGTGCATACAAATTGAATGCTGCTTCTCCATGTTTCTCCAGAACCAGAAGACCTGAGAGGTCTGGAAGGTTGATAGAACAACAGCAAACTGTAACTTTTTAATCATTGGTTCCGGTAATCAATCCAAAACATGCCGCTTTTATTCTTTTATACATATATATATTTACATTCTTGCATTTTGAGAAACATGTTTTTAGAACTACAGTGGAGGAAGCTTTCAGAGCAGCACACCATGTGTGTTTGTGGCAGAGATAAAGAAGCAGCAAGAGACAGCGTGTGGGTTTTTATGACATTTGATCTTTAAAAGATGTTTCAAAACAAATCTGCTTTTGTGTTTGAGTGCAGAACCTGTTTTCTCTTCTCAACAATTCACACATCCTACTACTTTAACGTTTTTAAATTGAAAAAAAAAAAAAAAAAATCCCCAGCAATAACCCAAACATGGATTATAAATCCTCCTACGGTCATCTTCTTCTCCCTCCGTTTGAGCGTATGTGCAAGTGCTTGACGTGTGGGAGCCCGATGGGTAGGCGTAAGGGCCAGTTAGCATGCATTCACAACATGAAGCTAAAGCAACATGAAAAGCTCTGAAGTGAGAGAGAGTTTGTACAGCACAAACTCTTCCATTCCTGAGAGCCGGGGGCTTCGGTGGGACTTGAACACAGCGTGCTCGTCTCTTTGAAAAGTGACGTCCATGAATTTGTTCTTCTCACTCCGCTGCCGTGGATCAGCCATAACACATGAACCTTGGTTTACATGTTAAAGGAATCCACAATGAGATGAACGTGTTGGCCTAAATATGTTATAGTTTTCCTATTAACTAAAAATGTGCTGTTTGCGATATATCAAAACTCATAACTACTTCACAAAATGTCTATCATTTGTTACATTTTTCACCCATGGAGTTTGCCTTTTTTTCAGCTGTGCAATGTTCTGTACTGGAATCTACAGTGTAAACACAGGAAGGCTGATTTTACCGGAGTTGTTTATTATACTGCATTTGACTGGTGTAAATGTAGACATTGCTACACTGTGTTGCTATTGGCTGTAAATTAAAAAACAAGACAAAAGAAAACAGTGATGTGAGTTTGGATCGCTTCCCACATGAAATAAAAGAGCGCTGTGGGAAAGAGCCCAACACAGCTTCCGAAGGATTCTTCTCTCCAGAAGACTTTGAGTCATTTGTACGAGCAAAACTGAGGAAGGCCTCAACTTGCATTTGTTTTTGAAAGCTAAAAACAAATGCACTGCTGACTAATTTTATTCGCAAAGCGCCTAGACCTGCTGAAAAATGCTGGAAGAAACATCAGACAGGCAGCTCTGGCAAGTCTATGAAATGATAACAGAGCTTTTGCTACTGCCGCCGGTACTGAAATTGAAACCAGAGACCGACGCCGAACTGTAGACCGAACCCTTACTGGACTGGACACAGAGCTATAGAACTACTTATCGGATGGGACACTCTGACCAGAGGTATGCGTCATTCATTTTCATTTATGCAGCCGATGATGACAGCAACACAAATACCAGCTTCTTCGGCCAACTCTATCCTCTTCTTCTGTTTGGTCCTCCTTATCTTCATCACATATTGCACATTTTCATCGAGTTCAATTTGAAAAAGCTTACTGATGTCACTCATTGCTGTTTTGGCTGGACGGAGGTAGCGCAGTTGGACCTTTAAATGTCATTTACCCAGAATGAATTGATGTGACAACATATTTTTTTTTATTTATAAAAACTAAACAGCCTACAGTATTATTACTGTTTAGTTTTTACATATAAAAGCAATATTTCTCAAATAAACTATTGTTGCAACTAATGGTGGATGTAAAATGTTTGCTGTCGGTTTCTTTTTTTGGGGTGGGGGGTGGGGGGGTTGAACGATGCCGGCGGTGAAGGAGGCATGTTTCTTTTTTCATCAGCGCCCGGCTGAACAAACTCCGAGCAAAGCTTTCGGTGTCGAGGTTTACCTTGTTTGCACTTCGGGAAGAGGTTGGTAAATATGCCTGGCTTGGACAAACACGCTGCAAAGCAATGACTGCTGCTGATAAAAAGAGGAAGAAAAAAAAAAAAGAAAGAAGAAGGACTGTTGAGATTCTAATCGAGATTGCTGCTTTGGCAATTAGATTTGACGGAGGGGAATCAGAGCTTCTCCTCAGTTGTCATTATTAACGGAGATAAAGAAGTGGAAAGCAGCTCTCTTCTCCCCTCCCCTTATAAGCTTCAGTTAACTGTGACTTCCTCATGTTTGTCCCCAGTTTTCCAGCTGGGGGAAAAAAGGAACGGTTCCCTCGAAAAGCTGTAGCCTTCAGAGGCTTAAAACAAACACTTTTTTTTCTACGATGACCCTTCAAAAACAGTCAGAGATACACTGAGAGAAGCTTATTTGTGTTAAAGTGGCCCAAATCTAATTTAAAATCAGTAGGGCTTGAAAATTGCTGTTTACAAAATTCAATCTAACTAAGCTGAGCAGCAAAAAACAAAATTGTCTCTTCAAGTACGAAGTTGCACACGTACCCCATTGGATTTGCAGCTATACACAGAAATAGCCAGCTGCACACCACATATTTTAGTTTCTTTTTTTATTAGTAAAAACTGGAGAAAAACCAGAAAAAATAATTCTACTTTACAGTCATGTGCTACTTTGCGTTTTGTCTAAAATGCCAATAAAATATTTTGAAGTCTATGGGTTGCATGACAAAATGTCAAAAAGTTCAAAGCTGAGTAATAATTTTTCATTGAACCGCACAAGAAATGTTCCAGCTGAAGCGACTTTTCATTATGTCTACTAATATGATGAGAAAATCAAGTTGTGTTCAAAAGAAACTGCACAAAATCTCAGAAAAACTATTTTCTTTCTTTTTTATCTGCTCCTTCAAATGTCATATACATGCTGAATATGTGGTATTATTTTACAAAATGGTTTCAATCAAAGCTAATATTTTCACTTGGGTTAGGTTGAGTGAAATATGAGTTTCTTAGGAACCACAATTGATGCCATGAGACCCCATCAGAAATGTTTTCTGATGCCGTTTTCGCTGCACAGATTACCAGGGTACTGGTCTGAAAAGAGACTTTCATGCAGAACAGAAAGAAGTGCCATCTTACAATTGAGTAATACCAGAAATAGATGTTATTTAATCAAGACCACATTGGAACATCGGAGTGAGATGAAACTGTTATGGCCTGCAAAAACCCTCCAGTACCTGTTTATGGATTTTAAACAAACAAGACGCAGATTTCAGCCTCCCTCATACCAGCGGTCTGCTGCCTGTGGCTCTGAAGCTGCAGGTGACCAATATTAAAAATCTGTGCAATGATTTTAAATGTACAAAGAACAAAGAATGTTAATTTTAGCCCTTTTTTTAGATATATGCCTAGAATGTCTGCAGTAAACTAGTCTAGATGTTTTTTCACTTCATGTTTTTGTTCAGTAAGAATAAGTTCCTCAATTAAAAAATGTATGTTACTGAATATATTCTGTTCAGTATAATGTAAACATTTGCATTATGATGTGTATTTGTAAAAAATAATGTATGTTTTTCAAAGGTTCTTGTACCTTTTGTTTTTCTGGATGGATTTAATTTAATGAAGGTCAGGATTAGCTCTTCGGAGTGTAAAGGCGGCTTCTCAAAGAGGTTGATTTACAACGTCTTTTTTCATTGTTTTTCAATGCAGTGTTAAATCTATTCTCAATAAATATCTCAAGGTTCTTTACAAGACAGGCGTGTCTAATTTATATCAGGTATACAGAGTTTGATTCAGATTTAATCAAATAAATTCAAGTATTCAGTTGATTCTTCAAACACTAGTGTATCTATTGAAGGGAACAGTGAGTCGCTGATAAAGCATGTGGTGACAGTGGAAAGCAACTACTCTCTTTTAACCTCCAGTGGAACCTGGTTTAGTTTTCGCCTTTATCCGGAGCGACCGACAAATAAATAGTGTTAATATGAATACTAGCCTGCCACTCTAACTTTAATTTTCCTCAAAAAAAATGACAGATTAAAAATATAGTGTATCTGCATCACAGGCAAAAACTGTGAGCTTTCGAATCGATTCTATTCTTCGAATCTCAAAAAACGGGTAATAAATCTGCAGCCTGAGAGTAAAGAACATGCAGTAAAAAAAGAAACTACTCTAGATTAAACAGGGAGCAATTGAAGAGAAGCTAAAATTGATCCCAATTTAATTCTCATCAGAGCTCTGTCTGCGGCATTTCTGCACCTGAAATAAGACAAAACTAACATATAAGTAACTTTTTACCAAAGAATATGAGAATCTTTTAAATCAATAATTTCTTAAAATTGAGGAAATTGCTCCACTGGCAGATTATTTTACCTGAAGACTAGTACGTTTTCATCAATTTTAAGGAATGATTGACCTAAGACAAGCTTCTATGTCATGCTGAAAAGTTACTTGTAAGTTAGTATGTCTTATTTTTAGTGTACTAAGACATTCACAGTGTAAACTGGACCAAAAAATACTTCCAAATTAGTGTTTTTACAGTGTAAAGGACATTCTGTTTACAGTTATTACAAAAGCGAGAGCAGAGGAACAACATAATCAAACTCCACATCACCATGCATCGCAATAATGCTTACTCAGCTCTTGTCCAATTTGACCTCCACTAGCTTGTTTGTTAAACTTTCCAAGTGCATTTAATTGATCGCACTAAAAGCTTGTCGTCAGTCATTTCAAAGTTTAATTGCTATTTAAACCACAACAACTACTTATTGTTGCTGCAGTCTGAATTGAACGGCGACTTCAGTTGTGCCTGTATGTTTACGGATCCTATGTTTTCTGCTTAATGAAAACAGCAGCCTATGCAATTAACGCTGGCCTACACATGCATATTTAACACTCTTTAACAATATCCTCCAGATCCAGCTAGCCTGTTCTTAATTAGCTGGTATTATCAGACAAAACTGGTGTTTGTTTCGCTGGAGGAGGAAAAAATAATCTCTCATCTGCCCTCCGTTTGAAGTCAAAGATCCACGAAATATTGTTGTGGAAAATCTTCTTCTCTTTTATCACCGTAAGCGGAGTTTCTACTGTGCAAAACAACAACAAAGTCAACAAATGAATATGCTGTGTCAAGTTGGAGCGGAGAAGATCATTTGTCTCGTCGCGCACCTCTGTCACTTATCATGTCGGATCAGAGGGGTGGAGCAGAAATGATCCCGAATGGCTGACTCTCTCCGCTCGCTCGCCCGCATGCGGAGCAAAAAACCAACGTAAAACAAATTCATTCAGTCTCCGCCGCAAGACAGGCGGCTTTCTCCGTCATCACGCTTGGACTGTTCTGACGCGGAGGTTGAAGGGGGTGGAAGGGGTCTGTCACAGCACACATGACAAATAGCAGCGTAGTTTATTAAGATGAAATACTGAAAGGAAAGGCTGCCTGGCAGGAAAGCGGAGGGTTGTGCTTCTACACCTGCGTTGGTGTATCTTCACAGCATCCCAGGTGTGAAGTTCTATTTCTGTGATTGACTGAGAAAACTGGCACTTTCTTCTTCCTACCACTGCTTTTCTCAACATGCTGTTAGCGGTTGGAAAGGCCAGGCAACGGACCAAGAAGTGATGTGCCACATTATTATTCACTTTTTCCTTTTTTACAGAAAATTATCTGTCTGGCCAGTAGTTATCTGAACTCTGATTCTAACAGCTCTCTAGTAATGCCTAAAAAAATGATTTGTCGCAGTTTCAGTTCATTTTTTTTTTTTTTTTACATTTGTCATCTGACAGGTTACGTACATTTCTACTGCAGTCATTTTTTATGTAGATCAAGTCATACTTACCTTTCTTGAAAGGCATGTTTTATCTTTCTCATTTTGAGGAGTAGGTAAATAAAAATGGCCTCTGCATGACATCATACATCACCAACCATGTTTTCATTAACCATAAAATAAATTAATTTAATGGAGACGCGACAATTTTGAAAAAACTCACGTTCTTCGATTCAGCCTTAGAGGTGATTCGTAAAATTGAAAGAAAGAAAAAAAAAAAAAAAAGCTTTTTTTCCCCGCATCACACAAGTCACGTGATCATCGACCAGATGTTACTACAGGCGGAAATGACTAAGAAGACAACAGGAAGTAGCAGGATGATGATTGTGCCGGCATGTTTTTTAATGATTATCGCATGAACAAGTTTATTCAAGTGTGATTTTCGTTGAGTTTCTTATTTAATAGAAACAGCACTTGCAAAATTGTGTTTTTCTGACTTATGTGGGATCGCCACAGTTTTTTGTTGAAATATTGATACAAAAAAATGATGTCAACTGAAAATCTTGATGTTGACAAATCATATTGATGCTACTCACAGCAGCCCTGGAATGAGAAATCTTTTCTTCACAGAGACCACAGACCTTGGCTTCCTGTGGCGCATGGAGACATTTCTGTAACATTTGGTCTTACCTCTATTTAAAGCTTATTTTCCACCACAGGAGCCTTTTTTCCAGGAGCCAGGCTAGTTTTCTCGGGCCATTATTACTCCCCTGCATTTCCACTGCATCTACTAGGGTAGAAATAAATAACCAGACACCAACCTCAGAATAGACCGTGACACAGAGTTAGTAATTTTTATTTTAAAGTGTATTTTGGATGGAGTCTTGTGGCAGGAGAGTTCTAGTTACATTTGTCAAAGTAATAATTCAGTCACTTTAAAAGAGCCTTTCTCTTAACTTAAGGTCCAAAATATTTTAGTTATTCAATTTCTGTTTACAGCCGTCTGGGGACAAAGAGGGAGGAAATCATTGAAAGTATCATCTTAGTAAATTTAACAGATAGCATTATGAATCACAGACAAGATCAACTATGACTCTATATGTAGTTAACAACTGTTATTTTTTTAGCCTAATCCAGGGGCCTGCAAACTTTACCATCCAACCTTTGACCTCAGTACAGCTGGATAAAACTCTTTAGGGTTGCAAATGTTACATGTTAACCTGTTGTAAAAAGTCAACTTAAATTTTTTGGGATAAATATCTACACCATACGTGTCAGGTCTTCTTGTATATTCGGGGAACTACTGTATTTTCCCCCTTTCCCGTTGTCCTCCCCATACTAAAATTTTCCTTTAAATTTCCTGTTTCATAATATAACTGAAGAAAAAAAAAACTAAACATTCCTGTTCCTACAAACACATTTTTCACTAGCCTCACAAGAACTACCACCGGGTCTGGTGCAGGTGCTGACAGCAGGAACAAACCAGGTGTTGTGCCAAAAACTGATTGGGTGAAATTGGGTGTGCCAAACTGTTGCTAATTTCTTTCTTGGTCATTTAATTCTTTAAGATAATACCAATAAATTACATATAGACACAGAAGATCTTGCCACCCCCCCCCCCCCCCCAGCTCCATGCTAGAGGGCAAAAAACTGCGATGACTACAATTGGTTTTACTGTCAAGTTGTCAACTTAATGCGCTAAATCTTAAATGTATGCACGATATGATATGTAAAAGCAAAAGGGACGCAGTGCTGTGCTACTTACTGTCAACACTACAGCTAGATAACAAGGTCAGAAAAAAGTTGTAATTAAAAAAAAACTGAGTGGGAGGGGGATGTAGGTCAGTTATGCTAGCTTGACTTTGACAATCGTAACATTTAGATGTGCTGCAGAATTTGGTTTGTTTCAGTTCTGTTAAAAAAAAATGAGAAAAAAAAAGGCCGACCTACTAGCTAGTCTCCCACCGCTGTAGTAGATTACAAATTGCTGAAATCTGCATTGGTTCTATCTATGTAATTTTAATCAAATTACTAGCAGCCATTTTGGAAGGTCCAAAGAACCACTTGTGGCTCTGGAGCCGCAGGTTGCAGACCCCTGCAGGTTGCAGACCCCTGCAGGTTGCAAGGGTCTGCGTTTACTTAGGGTTTACGTTTACGTTTACTTAGGGTCCTCCCTAAGTAAACGTACGCAAATAAAAAGTTAGAATTTTTCTCAATCTTTCAGTGTCACAATGTCTACTGATATAAAGGCTCATATAATTTCAAGGCCTTTTAGTCATCTTTACCAAGTGTGCCACTAAATGTAGAGCAGGTTATGTACTTCCTGAGCTATAAATGCATGTGTTCCTCTGCAGCAAAGAGAGTAGCTCTGTTTTATGACACTCATTTTATCGCCTGAACCTATATATAAACCTTTACACTCAGTGGTTTGTGTGCTGTGTTTTATACCGTCGCTGCTCATTGGATGATTGAAGGGTTGGCTTGCAGCATTGACAGGCTGACAGAATGAGAGCAGTTGTTATTATTCACTTTATTAATGATCTGATCAACTATTTTAGAAAGTGAATAAAGGGAAGAAAAGTGAGACTGATTCAAAGCTTTTGCTCTCTTGTGAAGAATTCTACAGAAACAGATGTTACGACTGTAGTCACTTGAAATGCATCCTACTTAGCCTGTATAATATAAATTTAAATTATTGTCTGTAATTTTACGGAGTTTTTTTCTGTAACAAGCTAATAACATAACTGCCTCTTTGCACTAAACATCACAGAGAAAGCATGCAAAACTCATAATAGTTTGCATCATTATTCATTGTATCATTTCACTGCATCTGTTTCCTGTGACAGAAGACTTTAAGTCTTAGGGAAGAAACTAGCCCCAAGCTAACGATAGCATTCAGGTTGATTATGCTAGTTAATCAAAATATTATTAAAGTATAGAAACCTGGAAAATACCCTTTTTATGGAAGAAGGAAAAACACTATTTCTTCCTGGAAACTTTAATTGATCTGGGGAGAAATAATCATTCCAGCTCCTTGGAGACGACGAGTTACATTATTGTCAAAGTTTCACTTTTGAACCAGGGTTTTTAGTTTAGTTTTTATTACTTGTATTACCTTTAGTTTTTTCATACTATGGTCAATTTTTAGGTGCAGAATTCACAATACAAGTATTGTGATTATGTTTACATCAATTGGGCAATGAATACTCAACAGAAGATACCATTTTCAAAAAATGTAGTCAAATTTTGTTGACAGGCTAAAATATAGACTCATAAACATGAAAATGAAGAATGGTATGTCTATAATTTCAGTATATTTTAGTCCGTTTTAAAAACTAGTTCCAGTTAGTTATAGTTTTTCCCCAATAAAGCTGCAGTATGGAACTTTTTTATTACATATTTGTTGAAACAGTCATTATGTCCCGCAATATCTTATGAGACAGATGATCTGTGAAAAAAACTTAAGTTCTTCTGCCTTCTCCCAGAGCTGTCTAGAAACAACCAATCAGAGCCAGGAGGCGGGTCTATTGACAGCATTCCTCTGCAGGCTGCAGCTAGCAGAGGAATGCTCAGGCTAGTTAGCGTGGCCAGAGATGACGATAGACAAACAGTTTTCCTGTAACGGTAAGTTGTTTCTCCGCCATTAGCACATTGAGCAGCAGTTCATGAGGTTGATGGACAGCGCTAAGGCCCTCCTCCTTGCTCTGATTGGTTGCTTTTGGTCTGGAGTGGTGCATCTCTTCAGACAGCAGTAGCAGCTCTGGGAGGAGGTGTAGGAGATCGTCTCATAATGTCCTGTCATGAAATGGTGACAGCTTTAACAAATATGTTAAAAACAACAACATATTTGCCAATTTTATTTAGTTCAACAAATGGAAGTGTGTTCTCAACTTCTGTTTTCATTTTAGTGAACTATAATAACTTTGTCCTGAACAGAACCTTTTGCTCTAAACCCACTGCAGCAGCCCTGAGTGTCATGTGCGTTCACATGAACTCTGACCTGTTGTTTCTCTCTGCAGACTGCTCTGAAGAGAACCTGGTAGCGGCACCCACCACCGCCCAGTGTTCGGGTGAGTTCCCTAACGTGAATTACATTTTACCTATTACATAACCAGAAATTCAGACTCCAAACATGAAATGGGATGCAATTTTTTTTTTTTTTGCCATTATGCAGAACAGAAGGACTTCAACCCCCCAAGTTGGCTGAAAGCCCGCTGTCATCCTTCGACACGATCGATCGCCGTCGGGGTTTGAATACCCCATTTATCACTGGAGCTAGCTAAGCCTCCGGTTCCCGCCATTTTTAGTTCCTCGGCCCCCACGTTTCCAAAACTCAAACGGAGCTGCGGAGGGGAAATAAAGCGCTTATCGCTCTAACCTCTGGGACAGGAAGAGAAAGGGGCCTGCACGAGGCGACTCCGTCAGCCTTCCTCTCACGGAGTCTGGGCTGGCCCGGCGCCACGACTGGCTGCCTCGCGGCCCGCTCAATGGGAGTCGGCTCCATTATCAGAGCGGCTGCCTCGCCGCCCTGCAGCAGCCCCAGCAGTCCTCTGCTCCTGCAGATTTAATTCCTTATCTCAATATGGAAAACAGACCCTGTGACGGAGAGCAGAAAACACCCAGGGCTGCGTGTGAACACGAGCACGGAGCGGGCACGCATACAGTGAGATGCCTCGATAAAGTTGTCGTTTGCGGTGCGTCGGGAAGATGCGCGGTTAAAGGTCGCGGATCAGTAAAGGAATTTTCCGTGTACAGTAAGCAATTATTAAAATTCATTGAAGGAACGGTTTCTGAGGCTCGCTTGCGATGCGCCAGATGTATTTGCAAAGACGAGCGAGTTGTCCTCGTGTTTTGTTTGCAGATTAATAATAGCTGCTTCGACAGACTGCTGAACTCTCAAATGACAGAAACTCAGCGTGAACCGGCAGCCTCGCGTGTGCTCCTTTTGTTAAAAGTCTTGCATGAGCACTTTATCACCTCTTAGAAAATGGAACAGCTGGGTATTCTTAATGACAAGTTTTTCAAAAATGTATTTCTGCGAGGGGAAAATAAGTCTTCTCGGCGTGACATCACTTTGGAGATTTTTTTTCCCCTTACTGTTTTCCCCTTTCTCTTTTATTTAAATATAGTTTGTGATTAAACCAATTCTCTCTCATGTGGCTTGGCAAACGGTCCCGCCTGTAATGGTAGCAAAAGAATGTTTGACTTAGTTACTTTTGCAGACCTACGCTCACAGTCTCATCAAAATGTCATGAAAAACCAGCAGTGGGCTTAATTTGTCACCTTTCGCAGACTTGTGAAGCCAAAGGTTTTTGCGTTGCCATGCTAATAATTTGTGTTTCACTTTATGCTAATCATCTGAAAGACCTATTCTTCCTGACAGAAGTGCTTTTTTTTTACCTGTTGTTTAATAAAAAAATAACTTCTGAATAGTTAATTCCTGCAGAATAAAGTGGAATAGGAAGAAGGAAAACAACAATTACTTATTACAAGAAAGAAAGAGTTAGCCATGATATGAAGAGCATTGGTTCTGTTGTGGTCTTGAGTTCTGTGCCATTTTGGGTTGAATTTGTATTTTAGTAGATTCTGATGTTTCATCATTATTATACTACCTGTCTCAGTGGCTTAGCTTTTTTCATTTTCTTGATTCTAACTCGTTTTGTTTAGATTTTGCTCCCTTTGTTTCTCCCTCTTCTGCTGTTTTATCCCAGCTGCATCAGTGCAATTGTTCATCGGTTTTCACCGTCTCGATGCTTCTCAAGAGTACTTCCTGTTTCCTCTGTGTTATAATTAACGTTTTAGTTGCCTAAACTCAACTCAAAATGACATTGCCTGTTTCCTGCGAGCATTTGGGTCCCCAGCGACCACTCTGCCAACCACAGAGTAAACTCGTGTTGCACACGGTGCTAGCTTAAAAATGACCTAAGTTAGCTTTAGCAAACAACGTGACAAAAAGCAAGAACAGCTCGCTCGATAAAGTTTGCATCACACAAATGCATGAGAACACATTCAGACACGTTTTGTCTACTAAACGTAATGCTATCGCTGTTGTTCGTCCGTACAGCATGGCCGCCCTGTAACACGATTGCTGTGTAAATGAAGTGTGTACTGGAGCAAGGAGCTGCCGTGGTGAATACTGCCTGTAAGGCAGACAGCTGCTCTTATCGACAAGTTTGTGCCTGTAAGTTTCTTCTGGTACTCCAGTTTCCTCTGGGGGCGGGGGAAAGAAAAACAGCATTCTGGGTCACTTGGTAATTTAAAATTTCCAGTCGGTGTAAAAACTGTACTGTAGGGACCAGATGACAGAAAGTTTTAGCCGATTTTAGGATCACAGGCGAGACGCTTCGTCACCTGCCTCCGCTGACTGCACATCATTGGACCGTAAACTTTAGCGGTATATTTGTCAGAAAGTTAACTTTTATCCTCAAAGTCGATGCGTTAGGATCAGGATGAGCAGGCAGGTTTTAGGATATCCTCGAATTTGACAGAGGCTAACTTGGCTGTTGCCAGGCTGCAGCAGGTCAGTATTTTAAAAAAAAAGAAACAGACCCAAGGAAGGAAGAGTGATGAAACAGCAACAGGGTCTTGAGTAGCTAAGGCTCACTGATGCATGTTGGGATCAAAGATTGGCCTGTACAGTCCAATCCAAGAGATAGACTCCTCACATTACTGACAACGTTACTGCTGAGTGTGATAGGAGTTGGAGTACACAGCCCATAGCACTTTGGTGTGTGTGTGCGTGTGTGTGTCTGTGTGTGTGTTAGGGATGCATTGGTGCAGACTAGCCAGCGCATTGCTGTTCTTTGAAAATGCAAATCCAGAAAAGTGTTCAAAGAGCTCAGGAATAACACATTCTGCATTGTTTTGTTTTTTTACCCTGACCGTCGTCAGGTTGCTGGGCTTTACATGACGCAGCTCTCTGAGAGGAGATTGATTTTTTTTTTTTTTCGTTGCTTTTAGCCGGCAGTCCTGCAGGATGCTCGTCTTGCAAAAGAGGAGCGCCTGTTACTTCAGCAGTGCACAGACCAGCAGCTCAGAGCAGCTACAAAGGCAAATAGAAAGGTAATAATCCGTATTATAGGCAGCGACAAAAAGCCCTTAAAGGCACAACCATGGAATTAGCTACTGAACGCGCCTGGAAATGCACGAAAGAAGACGTAGCACTTTCATGACATCAGTGGAGTTCTTTGAATTATCTTCCATGCAAAAGATTTCAGCATGTGGCGTTGAATCAAACACAAGCCGGGCAGCGGTCATGAAATCTTTGTTTTCACCCGCCCCTTCTTTCTTTTTTTATTTTACTCGTCAGTGTTTCTCTCTCTCAGTAATGAACTGTGTCCAGCAGCAGTTTGGCACCTTTGACATCCTGCTACATCATGAGATCTTGATTAAAATACTTTTATCAGGTTTCCTTAAAAGCTGCGACCGCACAGAGAAGCATCTCAACACCACAACTAATTAATGTAGCGGAGTTCACCTTCAGTTCATTTGCTTGGGATGTTCCCGTTTGTGCTAATGGACTCGGTTGTGCTCCTGACCTTCTACTGTCTAGTCTGAATTTTGCATCTGCAAGTTAAATAGAGGATCGGATCAGCGCACACCGCAGCGGCTCTGTGGAGCAGTGATGGCATGAAAGCTTCTGATTGTGAAAAATGTCCATTGTAAATATCTTCTGTGAGATCAGAACGTATCAAAGAGAAAGTCTTTAGAGAGGGATAAAGGTAAATGACAAGATTATCAGCATTTATCCATCATGGCATCTTTCCTGAATTTCTATCTTTTTTTTTTTTTGATCAAATGAAACATAAATGACATCAAAGCAAATATATTTATAGTATACTTTTTAAACATGTTCATAGTTTGAAAATGGTGGGAATTCATCATTTGTAAGCCAGTCGGTTGCTGCTTCTTCTATCTGCAAAGGTTCAACTTCCTGAAAATGGAAAATATTATTCTCAGGGATTGTTTTTTTTTTTTTTTAGTTAGTGTCCTGTTGTGTTTCTCTCCCATTTATTTATTTTTTGGCTGCCGTAGGCACGCCTCAAGTCTGCGCGCTCGTCAACACAAACACAGTAATCAGTCAGCCTCGTCCCACACTCTTGACGGCTTGTTGTAAAGAAATAAACAGTGATTTTCATGCTTTTTGCATCACGGCCCGTCTCCTGTGCACTCAAGAGATCCATTACCATACAACACCTCATTTACGTAGCTAGCTTTCAGAGCACATCTGCGCCACAAAATCTCTTGCACTGAAGAGCTCGTCTAATGGGCAGCTCCAATAAAAAACCAAACAAGATAAAACAAACACACACACACACAAAAATAACACTCTAGATTTTAGATTCCTCGTGTGAAAACAGCTGTCGTCACGGTTTTTAGGAGTTGGAACAGTCCAGCTCTGGTTTCCTTCTTGTTTACATTTAAAAAGTACTGATTAAATCCATTTTAGTCCCTACTGGCCGCACTGACTTAATGAAATATCTTTAATAGCTCCATATTTAGCATGTAAACATGCAGCAGTGCTTCACTGGTAAATGCTGAGTAGGTAATTAGTAGACTTTAAGACAATAGCTTGCAGTAGCAGATACCCACTTAGACTAATGGCAGCTGAATGGCATTGCTTGTAATGTTTACTGTGTAATTACATGTTAATTATGATTCTTTAGATGAAAGCTGTACCCTGCGTTTTTATCAATTTACTGACTACAGTTGTTTCAAAATATAAGCAACTAATTCACCCCCATAAGTAATCATTGGTAGTTTAATTTGTTGTTTTATTCCTTTTTTTCCCTCTTTCTTTTCTTTAATTTGAGAAATAATAGGAAACCTTTAGTAATTATATATTCTCAGTTGGAGAAAATCCCTGAAAATTTAGCCTGTTATGAATATTGAATAAGTTCTGCCTTTCTCTGACTAGTCTAAAAATAGAAACAAAAATAGGGTTCCTTTTAAAAATGAGGGCAACTCCAGATGGATGGAAAAAATTAGCCTTCTAATAAACTGCAAAACAGCTGAACATACTTTTCTCCTTGACGACTCTTAAGAATTGCATATTTAACTCCCATTTAATAACTTATTTATACTTAACTGAATAAAACCATGTTTTCTCAAACATGAACTTCATGGCGAAAATGACAGGAACATGTCCAGCATCACAGCGATCAGCCGCTTAAATAGCTTTATCATTTCTGCTTGTATCCAACTTTTCAAGCAAAGTGGTTTTTGAGTTAAAGAGAAATATGAATAAAAAATCGAAGGTTACAGCAAAAAAAAGAATACGAAATATTTTGAATTGAATTAGTGTGGCTGCTTTAGGACACTAAAATGCCTACTTAACTTCTTATTCTCCAAAATTTAACAAAGGCTTCATGAGAATTACCCGAGGTTATGAAAGTATCCGGTGTTGTCTGTGTAAAATACGATAAATTAACATATTTATTAATATAATGAAGCAGCTCCGAGCAAAGTACTGTATAAATGACTGATTATAAGCAGCAACGCAGAAGTTAATTTTAGGTATTTTATGCAATATTGTTTTAATATTTCATAATCAGCTGTAAAATAGCAGCAATACAAAATATGACCAAAAAAACCAACTGCTGTTGTTCCAGAAGCATGACTCTTACGAATTGTGACGACATTAAACAAAAAACAAAAACAGCAAAACTGACCAGTGCTGCATCAATAGTCGTGTTACAAATAGGGTTTGCTTTTTAACTTCTTTGCTCCTTCGTTCTGTTAATAGTGTAAGTCACGACTCACTCAATTATAGGTAAACACAGGAAAATGGAGGTCAATAGTCAATGTTATGATCAATTTAACAGCTCAAGGTTCTTTTACTTGTTCTTCCATTACAAGTTTTTAAATTACTTTTTTTTTTTTATGTAATTTGCCTCTCCTCCCTCACCACCCCGTCCTCTGACCTGCTACCATCCTCAGACCTGCTCTCATATATCATTATTAAAGAGCACCGATTCAGGCGCTTTATCAGAGCCAGCCGTCCGGCGAAAAGCTACAAAGGGGGCAGAAAACTGATCCCTCTAATGAGCCACTTTTTACCATAAAGAGGTGAGCAAGCTCGCCTCCGTTTGTACAGTCCAGCCAGACTTCCTGCGCCTCGCAAAAAAGACAAACGGGGGAAATGGGATTTTAATCCTTTTGGATCCTCGTTCAGCAGGGGAAAGGTGAATCGTTTTCACTGTGAACACAAAGAGAAATGAACACATTTTCCTTCCGACTTTTTAATCACATTGTCAAACTTACATATTCTTTCAATAATTGCGTAATTGCATGCAACATCCATTGACTATCGACTTACATTTACATTGCTAAGACGTGTGAGTTATGAAAGGAGCTGCAGCTTCCTGCGGCCTCACTTGTAATGCGACGCCTCAGCTGCTGCACTTAGAAACATGCTAGCAGCTTAGCTCTTTAGGATGGCAGCGTTCATGCAGATCAGAGTCAACGGTGAGATATCAGAGTGTTGATGAGAACTTTTGACTGCAAATTCATATCTGTGAGAATCAGAAAGCAGTGATTTGTGCACCGAAAAAAAGAAAATGTCACTTTAACCTTAAAAAAATTTTATTGGTCACAAGTAATTGAATGAAGTTTTACTTGATGACTTAAATTAACTTGGATGAACTTCATTTGATGCCTAATGACCAATTAACGCAGTACGTTTAAGTTTGATCAGCTGACAACTGACAACAGTTGCTTTGACATTCATCACCGTGCTCACTGTTTATTTTTTTTAAGCCAAATTTTTTATTTTTTTTGTCAAAGTTTCCCTAGGCAACAAAATATACTCTGTGTAATTTTATCAGGGCTGCAGGAGGCGAGCTTCGTTCCCCCAGCTGTTCCATCTCCACACACCGCCAGACGTGGGACTTATGTTGTTTTCGACGTGCGGCATGCCATTACTGCTTTTATTCAGCGGCGGCGGCGGCTGTCGCGTGGCGCGGAATAAAAACAACGGACATCTTTGCCGAAATCAGAAATGACATCCAGCGAAGCATAGACGGAGGGAAGTGATGAGGAAAAGAGAAATGGGTTCCAAACAAAAGAAAAAAGGGGCTGTCAGAACAAAGGAGGCACGAGCCAAATCTCTTTTCAATCACCGTAGGACAACGTGTGATTGTTCAACTGTGCACAAACTGTTGTGCCACCCGAGTTAATGTGGAGGAACTTTGGAGCTGCTGTGTCTGTGTTTCTCTGGAGGCATTGTTTACATCCCACACGTCATTTAAACGGCCGGCCGTGGGTGTGCCACTTTATCCACCTTGTCCCCGTTGGGCTCAGCATCTCGACGGCGAGTAACTTTAAAGTGCTGCAGAGCAAAAAATTCACTCCGAGACGCCGCGCCGAGTTGTTTCTTAAAGCCTCAAAGATAATTTCTGCTTTCGATCCCTAACTGAAAGCTTTGAACTGTGTGAGACGTTGTTTGGTAAATCACACTGAAGATGGAGAAAAATCTGCAAACCGTCTGAGCTTTTCTTTTCATTTCAGTTCAAATCTGTTAGGGTGTGTTGGGGGGGGGCTTTTTTCTTTTTGTTACCTGGAATGTTACACTTCATTTCAGTCCCAGGGGATGAAACAAAACAATGAAACTAACTTGATAGAAGGCAATGACTAGAGTTTCTTTTCCACATTCTGCTTCCCCTTGTACCGCTAACGCTAACACAGCAGCGACAAGAGGCAAAGGCAGTGCAACCGTCTTCACCACCCTGAATGCTTTTACAAAAACACATTTGTTTTCTTGTGCTATTTTTTCCCCCTAAATGGCCATCATGGATGTTTTCTCCAGGAAGAAGAGAATTTTAAACATGTAACCACGCACAGGCATGTTATTGTTTGGACATGCCAAAACAATAACAAAAAAAGATAATGTTGCTTAATAAGTTTCAGGTATAGACCTGCTCTATTGGCAAAGTGACTTTTTTTAAAAATGTATTTTTACATATTTATTAAAACTGGCACTATGTTATGACAGTATAGTATGAGATGAATAATCTGTGACAAATGGAGCTCCACCTCCTGTCTGGTTTGTTCAGAAACAACCAATCAGAGTCAGGGGGATGGCCTTAGCGCTGTCAATCAACATCGTGTAAGCGAATAATTTTTGTAAAAGTTGCATATTGCAACTTCAAATTACTTTTGACATAGAAAATAATTCAGGTTGCCATTTGGCAAGTTGTGTCCTGCTAAAAATGTGTGGGATATTACCCACTGAAGGTAGGTGGAATTTTATAATTTCGCAGCTAAATTGCTTTGATTTTGAAATAAAATATCTTTAAAAGACAGAATTAATTTACAAAATAGTTTTGAAATGTTCACATCTCTGAAGCTTACTTAAATTCACAAAATTTTGGGGGGGAATGTTTTTGGATTTATGAAATTATAGAAATTGTCCAGATGATTTGAGTGTAATATGGTTTTCAGAAAACTTACACAAACAAAAGGCATCAGTACTCTTATTTTCTAAGCAATAAATGTTGTATGTTTCCAAACAGAAATGTTGCAAAACAAAAGAATGACTGCAGCATACTGACTGAAATGATCAACATCATAAATTCTCCATGGATTATTGAAATAAGACGAACAACTTTAAAGTAAGAAAAATATTATCAACTAATATTATCAATTATCTAACTCTGTACCGTGTCCCTGTGCTTTCAATTAAATTTGTTTATGTACGTCAACATCTCTGGTAGTCAATGAATATTCATCTCAGAATGATGTTTTGGTTGAGTGAGTTTTTATCACACGGTAGAACAAAGGAAGAGCATCTGTAATGAGTTACATCGTCGTGCTGAAAGGCTGCTTCCTGGAATGTCTTTACGTTCATCATAAGCGAAAGTGGAACTTATTAGAAAATGCTGACGAGTTTAACCTTGCCCGACGACGCTTCTTCACCAGAACTCCAATAGGTTTTCTACAGATGAGACTTTGACTCAATGTGGGACAGCACTAACAAAACAGAATCATGAATTGTAATGCGCGTTCATGTCGTAGGAACCCGATCATTAAATCCCAGCCCAAAAATGTTTGGGATCTTTCCTTTATGAGAACCTCACACTGCAGGAAAACAAATGCTTTTTTTTTTCTTCTAAATGTCTTGTTAAAAATGCCTTGGTTCAGGAAAAGGAGTGTGCTCACTTGCATGGGAATTAATTAAACAAACAAAGAAAAAAAAACATCTCAGTTCTTTGTTTTCTTTTTTTCTGGGATCCTAACTAACAAAGCTGATATTGTTTGGTGTAGTTCTTTTGTTTGTGTCGCTTCAAATTATACTCCCGGTGGCATCTACTCCTCCTGGTGCTTTGGCAGACAATAATATTCTTTCCGCTGCCAAATTTTAGGAATGCGTCCTTGTAGCCAACGTGCGAGATTTACAGTTGTGAATATTTTACCGTACAAGGGCAAACTCACCCGATTTCATAAAAAAAAGAAAAAAAGACTAGATTGTTCGACCTTGTGCTCATGACACAGCAGTAATAGTCAAAGCTTTGACTAGCAGATTCGATCGACTTTCACATCGACTCTCTCTAACTGAGGCGTGTCGGTTTGTCGGGTGAAGGCACAGAGGAGGGTTTGAAGACGATCCGTCGCCGAGAGACGTATGAGGCGACGCGGTGGGTGACGCCATGCGCCAGTCAGGCGGCCATCACAAAACTCCTTCCTTTGTGTGTAAGCCCACGGTGACATTACTCTGACCTGCTTCTGTTGGGTCTCGAAAGAGGAACCCCGCTGGGTTCACAAGGACGTTCTCTTTAAGCCAATAACTGAAGTGTGAAAAGGGCTTTAGCATGCCATGACTCACCAATCCCATCTGGGTACGTTCTCCTGCACCGTGGCTCCTTTCCATTTGAAATGTATACCGTAGTATACATTTCAGGTGGTGTTTTGGACAGCGTTATCAAATGAAACCCTCTCATGTTTTGTTCTTCCTCTTAGCACTTAAAATTTTATTCGGTGGTTGCGCTAAAAAAAATGACAACATTTCAGTCTTTCGTGTTCATTTTTATTTATTCTAAAAAAAAAATACAAATTTTTATAAATCTTAAAACGGAAAAGTTTGAGTTTACGGAGACGTTTCTGGGAGTGGTATCAAACCTGGTGTCCGCTAACATGTCTCAGAAATTTTCTGGACAAAACATGGACATTTATGAGTTTGGAAAGTCAATAATTTGTTAGAAAACTTTCTGAAATTAATCTCAAAGTTTCTGGCAGAAGTTTACTCCCCCTATTACTTTTCTATCTGCAGCGGCTCTGATACTCTGTTGCATATATTGGAGTTTACTTGACGGTCTGAAACATTTAGACATGAGGTAACAGTAGAATATGACAAAATTTAAATATGCTAATGCAATGTTGGCACTGAAGCACTTGGTGTGTTTTCACACCAAGTACTTCACTAAGACAAAATGAATATTTATATGTACATATATTTATTGCCTTGCATGATGGTTTGGCTGCCAAAATGTGAATACTGATTCACTTGAAAGTCATGATTAGCATGTCTGTCAGTCACTGCAGATCCAGAAGAGGTAATTCATATGTTTAACTGTCCTTGTAGCGCAGAGGAACAAATGAACTGTCTCTTTGTAGGACGTCTTTGAAAAGTGCCATCTTTAATGTTTCATGCTGGGAACAGTGTCAGTGAGTTGCTGCACCTTCAGAAGGAGATATGTTAGGGCATCCTGTTCTGCAGGAAGTTGATTTATCGGAGTTAAACCACCCGAAAAATGTCGTTAAAAGCACCACCGGCACCCTGCATCGCCCAACCGCTGGTCAACGGCTCAATCGATCAAATAAATGGAATCAAAGCGGAATGAAGATCGGTGGAGCTGAGACGCTGCGGAAACGTGTTGCCAACGTTGTATTCCTTTTGTTTTGTTGTGTTGCACAACAAAAAGGGGAGCCATGAATAATTCAGGCTCTCCCCGATGACTGCCCATTTGCAGCCGCTCCTTCGGCGAGCAGACTCCATGCATTCTCCCGCCGTGCTCCTCAACAGACGGCGTGTTTTGTTTTTTTGTCTTTTTGTAAATGGCAGCGAGATACATGTGACCTCTGAGTAGTAGGACTCCGCCATCCTTCCGCGTCTTAATTTATTCATAACCCTCCGCCTGCACCGGGTACCGCAAAAGCCCCTTATCGTAAAAACACTGTGGAATATAAAAACGAATGTATGGAGGATTATTACGGCCGTATGTAAATGCCGAGGTGAAATACGGCTCCCCTCTTCATCAGAGCGCGAGTCACAACAAGGCGGGAGGCAAGGGAGGAATAACAGAATGCAGTGGTCATAGATAATAACTCGATTTGCCGTACTGTAATCCATGAAGGGCATCTCCATCCCCCCCTCCCCGGGCAGCATGGCATGTCATTTTTCTTCACCGCTGGTTCCTTCAATCACGCTGATGTGAGGCTGCCTGCAGTGACTGCCTAGAAAAGAGACGATGCTTGATGGTTTCTCCGCGAAGCTTTATTTCAAGATTTAACGCTCGCATCTGCGAGACGAGCTGCCAATACCGTTTGAGGGCTCAATCAATTCATCCCAGATGGATGTTCATGACAGTGGAAAATGGCGGGTGACAGCCGATTGTCTGAGAATGTAGGACTGGCTGAACAAAATGTGATATGCAGTGTGTTTTTGTTCGCTTTTGCTGCAAAAAACCCAGAGATTCTCGACAAAACATAACTTATGAGTAACCTTTTTTTTTTTGCGAAATATTGGAGCTTGTTATAAGTCAATAATTCCTCACTATTGTGGAAAAAGTAGTAGTTCCACTGGGAGAATATTTAACTTATAACGTGAAAAATGTCATGTCAGGAGTTTATAAAATCTGTCAATGGAACCAGTACTTTTGCATCAATATTTACATTTTCTTGGTCCTTCTTAGAATTGGAGTTCATTTAACTTTTTCAGAGATATTTCAGAGATATTGGGTTGTTTTTACGATTTCAAATGTTAAAATTTCTCAGTCAATAGTTGAAATAACTCTGAAAGAGTTAAATTAAATTAACACCAGTTCTGAGGAAGACCAAAGAGGCTCGACTCGGTGTTGATTTAACACTGACAGATTCGCTGCTTCTGGGTGAAAAGGTACTTGTAAGTTAGTTTTGTCTTATTTCAAGTGTATTCATACATCTGCACTGTCAACCAGTTAATCAATCAACTTTATTTGTGTAGGACATTTCAGCAACATGGCAGTTTAAAGTGCTTTACAAAATGAAAACGTAAAAAAAACCAGCATAAACATGTACAGTCAACAGTTGTGAAAACCAGTAACAGACATCGCAGTAGAAATTGGATTTTAATGTTGGGAAAATAACCTCTTTTTTTTTTTTTGTATTCACCTTTTGTAATCACGTTTTTTTTATGCACTATTGCGGTGCATGCTATCTGTACATTCAAAAGCAAAGACTCTGTATGAAAGCAACACAAGGTGCTGAAGAACGGTTCGCTTCCAGGCAACAAATCTCCTGTAAGCCCTGTGGTAATCATGAGGGTAAGCAAAGGCGGGAGAATGTGGTGACATTGTTACAAAGTGGCAAGCTTTGTGCTGGGAGGAGGCAGTGGGTGGATGAATGCATCAACAAAACATTGTCAAGAGTCGGGAGACAACAATTCATTTCCAGTACGGAGTCAATTTTGTTGACGCAGCACTTTAAACGCAACTAAAGTTGACCAATGCGCTGTGCAACCGGGCCAAATAACATAATGGAATATACAGCGAAAAGCACAATAAAGAGGAAGGAAAGACCTTTTACAGGAATTATGTGCAATAAAAAAATATAGAGAATGTATTAAACTGGAAACCTTTGGCCCTGTGGGTTTGCTTCACAAGACATTTCAATTGAAAAATTGGTGGCTGTGCCTCTACTTATTGTATTAACCAGTTATTTAAAGTTATGTAACGTGGGACAAAAAATGACCTGCAAAAACACAAAATCTTGCCAAATATTTTTAATAAAATGAAACTAACTTTAAGTAACTTTTCAGGAAGATAGAGGAGCTAGTTTTACATTAATAATTCCTTAATATTGACCAAATAAAATACCTGTTCCATTGGAAGATTATTTCACTTATGGGAAAAATGCCTTGTTATGAGTGTAATAAGCTACCAAGGGAACTTGTGCCTCTTCATTAATATTAAGTAATTATTGGTTTAAAACAAGCTCCTATATCTTGCAGAAATGTTACTTTTAGATTAAATTTGTCTTATTTCAAGTGTACTCAGATATCTGCAGTAGAAGCTAGATCAAAATAATTGGTAACATTTTGTCTTTTTGCAGTGAGCTTAAATTAAAGGTCGATGTTATGTAAAAAATAAAAATAAAAAAAGCGCTGTAAATTGATGTCCTTTAAGCTCTTTATCCCTATGCTGACATGAAAACAAGCACAGAGACACATCAGATATACACCACAGAGCAACAACAAAAAGCAAGACGTAGTTGATGTGACTGGATGGTGCTTTGACTTGATAATTTGTGGTTTCCTGAGTTGGCCAGCTCTGGACCCATCAGTCACAGAGAAAGGATTCGTTCACTTCTGCTACATATTGCAGAAAATCAGGTTTATTTTCTGCAATACTGTTAGAAAGTATTAACACCAATTTATTGCACTGACTGCTCCTTTTCTTTAGAGATTGTATATGTGTAAGTGTGTTATGGGTTGATTCAGATACAGTCATCTGGAGTGGGTATAATTAGGATATTTATGTTCAGTTTAAATTACATATTTACATACACCATATTAAATAAACACATGATCTTTGCTTTGATCATGTGTTTATTTGATTGCTTTGACTTTTCCAGATACCAATATGATACCTGGTAATAAATATGATACCAGGTATCATATTTCTTTGCTTAATGCCAGATTAATGAGAGTTATTGTGAGATACATTTTTCCATTACAATCTTTATATTCAGTTATGGTAATATTACATTTCACAATTTGATATGGACAGATCACTATTGATCTGTGACATCACAAGCTTCTGACTGAGGATAATTCTGAATATTTGAGTTAATCGGAGGACGTAGTTTGATGCAACGCCTCAGGCCTGATGCTTCCCTGTGAGACATTATGGGATAATGAAAAGAGGTTCAGCCAAGTTACCTGTTAGAGTGCAGTGAACATTGTTTCATTTTCATTTTTTTGAATTCTGCAGCACATCTACATGTTAAGGTTGTCAAAGTCAAGCTGCATAACTGACCTACTTCCCTCTCATTCCCTATTTCTTTCTAATTCAAACTTTTTCCTGACCATGTTATCTACTTATCACAGTCTTGACAGCATCAAAGCACTGCATCCATTTTTCTTTTATATATCAGGAGTGCATTTAAGAATTAGCGCTTTATGTTGACAACTTGTCAGCTAAAACCAGTGGTAGTTGTCATCGGCGAGCAGCTTTTTGACCCCCAGCAGGAACATGGCAGTGGGATCTTGTGACGTCACAATGGAACGTGTCTGTATTTGCTGAATAGTTACTTGTAAGGTATTGTCTTATTTCAAGTATGCTAACATATTTACACTAGAAACTAGACAAAGAATACTTGGAAATATTTTTGTGTTTTTACAGTGAAGGATGCACAAAATGTCTGACCAAAATAGTACCAAACGGGAAACAAAAATTTGACCAAAAAGAAAAAAAAGTGCCGTCTTATTATTACATTTTCCTCATTGATATCTGGTTGAAATTGCGATTGAATTGAGTTGAACCTATTTTTCTCCTAAAAGCCATTGAGATTATGTTTGTTGTGAATTAGCCATGTACAAATTAAGTGACCAGCAGGCAACGGAATCAAAATCAGCTGTGCTGGCTAAATTTGTGCTAAAAACTGTACAGCCATGAAGATAAACTAGCAAGGAAAGAAAGTCAAAGATCCGACCAATGAACCTGAATGTTACACATATTTTAAATATGTCTTAAATTCCTTTTGCATGTTAAAATTTGCAGCAGCAGCATCAAACTGCAGACCAGGAAGTAGGATGAAGATGCGTCATTAGCTCAGTCTTTAGCCAAGTTCCTGCAGACATCATGGGAATTCCAAACACCAACAGAGGCCAGATCCACTGCCTGTAGCAGGAAAGTTTGTTCAAATAAATGGATCAATATCTCCCCTTATTGCTTTCGCTACTTGATCCTGTCTGGCTGCGATACTCTCCTTCCTGAATCCAAATGAGCTCCTGTCATCCCTGTTGTTTAAACAGACCCGGCTCCGCGGGACAGAGCCCGAACCGTCTTACGCATTACTTGAAAGCGACTCGATCAATGAAATGTTTGTCAACGAAACTTGTCTGCGTGTTATGATTTGAGTTTTCCTTGTCAGCCTCATTGATCATTAGTCCCGCTCTGCTGCCCACATTTGGATCTGTGTGTGTGTGTGCGCGTGTGGGGGGGTGTGTGTGTGCCGTTGTGAAGCAGGCTGCTCAGCAAGGCGGAACCAGGTGTCGGTGTCGGAGTAACACTCTGATTAAATCTCTTGCCTTTTTGCTTGTTCCCCCTGCATGCTCTCCTTTAGGCAAATATATTAGAAAGAGGTGACCTTTCGTCGGGTGTGCACAAAAAAAAAGAAAGAAAAAAAAAACTCGAGTGCTTAAACTTCAAGAACCAGACACGTTGACTTCAATTAATTGTGGCCGGCATAACAGCAGGTGACACGTACGAGATGGTTCGCTGCACCGTGCTCATCGTCACTCCGAGGCATTGCACTTTTTTTCTTTTTCTTTTTTTTTTTTTTACCAGAAGAGAAGGATCTCACAGTCACAGTCTGCTCTGCAGCACCTCAGTCTGTGATTAGACCTCTCAGCACCAGTCAGGCGTTTAAATACACTCATCACGATGTGAATATCATATCCGTTTTGACCTCTTAATGACGCTTTTGAAGCTGCACTCACAACATCGTCAACAAGTCTTTGAACAAGAATTGGGAGTACGCATTCATTTACTGATGTATTGTCAAAACAGCATAGGCTGGAAATGTAGAGCGTCAATTATTTTAATTTAATCTGAAATTAGCAGGTTGCACCACAGGAGTTTTGTCCACACCAACCAGCTCCTGAAACAATTCTACACTGCAAAAAAACACAAAATCCTACCAAATATTTTTGGCCTAGCTTCTACTGCATGCATCTTGGTACAATTGAAATAAGACAGAACCAATTTACAAGTAACTTTTCAACAAGATATAGGAGCTTGGTTTAAGTCAATAATTCCTAGACATGTTTCCCATGATACACGTGAAATGATCTGCCAGTGGAGCAACAACTCTTCCATCAGTGTTAAGAAATAATTGACTCAAAACAAAAAAAATTTGACCAGAAGATGTCAATAGTCAGGCTATCTTAGGCTACTTCAGTTACCCTGAAAAGGTCAACATTTAGACATCATTAGTGGCCTATATACATTTCAGTTTTTATCAGCAGTGTCATTTTGATCAGATGGAAAGCTTGTCTCTGTGTTGCCCTGCGACAGACTGGCGACCTGTCCAGGGTGTACCCCGCCTCTCACCCGAAACGTTGGCTGGAGATGGGCACCAGCACCCCTCCCGACCCCACTGAGGGAAAAAGGGTGCAAGAAAATGGATGGATGGATGGATGGTCAAAGCTTGATAACTGGCCAATCGGGCAGTTTTAGCGATGATATTTGTACTAGAAACTGGACCAAAAGTATTTGGTAATACTTTGAATAATTTTATCCAAAAACACACTCTGTTCACCCACAATATTACTAGAAGACACACTCAGAGTACTGTACTGAATTAGTGTATTGACCAAATTGATGCGATTGATAAAAATAAAGTGGCTGGAATGAATTATGGAAAGATGCAACAAAACTTTTATGTCACATAAGAGGTCAAAAACAAAGGATTAGAAGAAAAAAAAAATTTCTAAGGAATGTACCTTATGTATCTCTAACAATTATAATATTTGTAATAATCAAATTCATATAGCGCTTATAAGGGCACTCAAAAGTAGCTCAATGAGATTAATACCTTTGCTATGATCATTTACATCAAGTGTAATTGCATATATTTTAGGAACTTATTGTGAAAATACATTACCTGCATTGTGACTTTTATAAGACAACTTTGTTAACCAAAGGAAATAGTAATAATAATAATAAAAAACCCTCTTTGCACCTTGTTGGGTCTGACTTGCAAACACAGGGGAAATTGGGCCTGAAAAATTGAGGAGGTAGGCATTAGAGGCAATTCACTTCCCCCCTCACTTTCACTAGGTAAAAGATGAGTCCTGTACCAAAGGATATTGAACATTGATGGAACATTCCCTCTAAAATAACCCAATTATTGTCAGAGTCATATTGCAAACATTTCAAATGCTGATTAAGGGCTGTTTTGCGGGATGATAAAACCGTCTAAATCGAATGAAACGCCACGCCGCCGCTTCGTCGTTGTCGGGAGGGAGGGTTTACGCCACCTCCTGCAGCAGGAAAGGATCTATCAGCAAGTCGTGCTCTCATCCGTTTCGAAGGCAGCAGCTGTAACACAAACACTTTTTTGCAGCTTTCATGCTGCATGACCTGGTGTGTGGTGTCGACTGCTTCACTGGGGCTGAAATCGGGAGCCCAAACAGCAACAAGAGCGGCCCAAGGAGAGGTCTTAGATTCTTTTGGGGTGAAAAAATGAGTTTGAGACAACAGCTTTTAGCGTAAACAAAACAATATAAAACGTTATGATTAGGCTGCCATTTTTGCATCTTAAAATGAGAGCGATTCGGTCTAGGCTATTCATTGTGACTTCTTGAAATCCCTAAAAAACCAGACGGACTGAGATTGCGTTCTCGCACTTCAAGCTTTAGATATTATTCATGGTAATGCGAGGCATATTTTCAAGAGGTCCCATTTTAACTTTTCATAAAGTCCCAGTACCTCACTGGAGGTGACTCGTTTCCACCCTGCATTACTCTGCATCCATAATAGATGACTGGCTCAGCCTCGGCGGTGGTGTACATATGTTTACAACTGTCAAATTCACCAAGAGGAGTCACTAAAAGTCCTGAAAAAAAAAAAACAGCCATCCATCTAAGTTGGATGGCTCCCTAAGACCTTGTTCCAACACCATCTCTCCCAACAACATCAATAATACATACAGAGATAAATGCGCCCGAGTGCATCGGATCAAAAACAAGGCAACAAATGGGGAGCCGGGAGAAATAAGCAGCTCGCTGACGACGGACGGAGAGGGAAAACTCACACCACTATCACTCAAATTCAGATGATCCTCAGTGACAAGAACATTTTAATACGTCAGACGTGCATCAAACAGTTAAACTGCCAGAAATGAGACTTAAATGCTTGAAATGTTTGTTTTAGCTTTGAATAGTAGGATCAGAAGCTTATGAAAAACATCATTTTAAAACGTCAGCCTACTGAAATCTATGTCTATGTTTCATTTGGAAACGTTTTTGCATGAATTAAAGCGATTAGTCTGGTGTGGCTGTTTGTTGACAATATGGGGTTTATATCAGGCAGGTTTGCTGGCTATATAAGCATAGTGAAACCATGGTCATTAAATAATAATATCAATAACTTTATTGGTAACACTTTATTTAAATGGTTGTACATAAGAGTGGCATGATGCTGTCGTAAACATGACATAACACCTGTCATGAACGTGGGGTCTTCATAAATGTTTACGACTGTTGTCATGAACCGTGGTTCGGTAGATAGTTGCAGTTCTAATGTAAAGTTCCATTAAAACTTGTGTTAAAAGTAAGTTAAAAGTGTCAACTCTGCATTAAAAGTGTCATTATTTATTTCATGACAACTGGAAGACTCCTTCATGTCGATGACAGGTGTTATGTCATCTTTATGACAGCATCACGTCAGTCTTATGCACAATCCCTTCAAATGGCGATTTCAAACAAAGGAGATAAAAATAATCAATATAGTTTAGAAACAATTAAAATATCAACAAAAGAAGTGAGGTATGGAACTAAGGGACAAATGACAGAGTGAACGAGTGGGTGTTTGACTTTGTTTTAAAAACTCTAGAATTGTTTTTTTTTTCCCCACTGAACTTTTTTCCTTTCACCTAACTTTCCATAAGAAGGCTTGCATCTTTCTGTCAAAATCCAGCCTCTGTAGCTGTGATGTGTTGTGGCTTGCTCTTGATTTCAGTTTCTATCTACAGAACAACATTTTAGTCAGCAGGATTCCCAGTGACGGTGTGTAGGCCGTAACGGGGCCATAACAGGGCATTTCTGTATTAGAAGCACTTATGTCAACAGGCTTTATGTAATCGTCACTTGACATTTTGAATTACAATAAAATATGTGTCCAATAATATTAAAACTTGCTGAGGCATACCTGTGCAACTGCAGATGTTTTTCCCACTCATACTCAGATTTAGTTTTTCTTCAATATTAATGTTTGGCATCTATCAAACACGTTCTGCAGAGTAAAACATTTCATGTTGTGAAACGCCGTCACATGACAGCAGAGATAAAAATGACTGCCGTTGTGCATTGTCTACAAACCCAGAATGAACGGGCTTGACGACGTACCTCGGACTGACGGCTTTTCTTTTGAAGGATGCCACTGGAGCATAAGGTGACACAGAATTGGAGATTACAGTGAAGTACTTAAAAGTTTTCCCTCAGCTGCGTCGACGCTCCGGGGTTCTGCACGACGCCTTTGACTGAGTCGCTGAAATCGGGCGAACGATTTGAGGTGTTATCAGTATTTCACTTTCAAGTACATAGCACTTATTTTTAATACTTTATGTTTTATGGCTGGTGGCTTTGAAGCGCGGTATTTTTGTTAAGGAGCTATGGAGATATTTTAAACTTCCACCACTATCCCTTAGGTTTTTATATATCTATATATATATTTTTTTATTCTAAGCTCCATATTATTTATTGAACAGCCGTAGAGTATGTTCCCATGTCTTTGAAAGATTTATCTCTCTTTAAATTCATTTTTCCTCGTGAAATTCTGTAACTCTGAGTGAATCTCTTCAAAGGTTGGTGGGTGAAGTCCAAATTGAACATGCTATTAGATTTTATTTCTTTATGTCTGAAAATTGGATTAAATCCTCATGTAAGTTTAAAATTATGGTGATTTACATCATGTCTTTTTTTTTTTAAAGTAAATCAACATTAAAAGAAATGTTGTTTTGCAAGCTTTTGTTTTTTGTTTTTGTTGTTTTTGTGCGTGTGTGGGGGTGTGCCTGTGTGTGTGTGTGTGTGTGTGTTTTTTTTTTTTACCAAAGCAGTTTCAGTTCAAAACCTGGACCAGTTCCCTCCGTTGCCTCAAGCCGGACATCAGCTCTGGCAGTGAAAAGCAGTTTTCTAAGCAGAAACTTCCTTCTTTAATTCCTTCAGGGACTAGTTAATGAAAATCAAAAACCTATTACAGCATGGCTAAGAGACAACATGGCACCCAGGTGTTTAGCTTTCCAAAAGAAATGTGATTATTGATCTTTTGTTTAAATGATGCTAATTAAGAATCATGCCTTAGCCCAGATATACCTTTTTCTGAAAACCCTCCATACAGATGACTTTTATTTTATGTTTGTGTTCTGATCTTCTTTGGGCTTATTTTTGTCAGCAAGGTGTTGCTATATTCAGTTTATTTCTCTGTGCGGTTGTTCTTACCACAGTAGTTAATATCTTCCTTATTTCTTGTGTGTTTTCTTGTCTCACATCAGCATTATTCTTTTCCCCTGGTGATTTGTACATCCTTTCTGTGTCTTAGCTCAGCTCCTTCTGCATTATCTGTGTTAATTATATTATTTTTCCTCAGTCTATCTACGTTCAGCTCTCCCAGAGCTGCTCTAAATCCATCTGTTTATGCTCATCTGCTTTCATTATCACACTGCCCTCTTTTTCCTCAGTGTTTGAGCTATTATACCTTCTTGCCAGATGTTCTGTTCTTTTAGTGCCGTTTTGTGGTCAGTTTGTTCTGTTTTCCCACATTTACGTTCCCTCTCTGTCTCTGGTCTGTCTACACTGACGTCCTTTCAGAAACCAAGAAGGTGGAGATGCCCCAAGTTTCCTTTTTTTTATTCTATTCTTTTTTCTTTTTTTTTTTTTTTTACACATGCATGTGTGTGTATGTGTGTTGGTGGGGGCTTCAACAATAATGCTTAAATTTAATTGACAATAACATTTTAGCTAGATACTAGCTTCTTGTTCTGGAGCCATGGTAGAGGGGTGTGGTGTGCAGAAGTGGGCCCTTAAATTATAAATATATATAACCAGCAAAACAGCTGAAACACTGAGTGCCTTTACATCTAAACTAAAACCAAAAATGTTTAGTTGCTTTTGAACCATAATGAAACATTAATCAACATTCTGATGTTTAACTTGATAAAATATAACGCTTCAGATTGACTGTGTTGAATGACTTTGTATTTTTGTGTTTTTCTGATGAACTGCCCTATTTGCTGAAATGTGCTATACAAATAAACTTGACTGATTGATTGATATATGCAAAAATATATATTTTCCTTCAACATAGACCTGACTGTGAAGAAACTGGGCCTGATATCGAAGTTACATCAAACAGTTCAGAAATGGTCCGACCACAGAGACAGCTTCTGACTTTGCGCTCATCAGGCTGTGCTAAAGGCCCGCTGCGCTACAGTCGGTTTCTCCGCTTTGGGTTGGAGCAGCCTCCAACTCTTTGGTATAAAGAAACGGTACTGCAGCGCAGCTCCAGCCTGCTTTCAGGTCGCGCTCTGCTCCACTTTCACCTTACAGTTGGTGTCAGATGGGATCTGGGCTGGAGGTGAGCGATGACCAGGATGAACTCACTGCAGAAGCTGACCTGCTAAAGGAAGGTTCAGCCCGTGGCCTTTAGAGCTCACATCTAATGTTATATAGTCTGTAACAAAAATAACAACATAACAATTTGGGCCGCAGCCAAGCCTGCCACAGTTCAATTAATCAAGATGTCTGAAAGTTGACACCCATATATGTGAAATTTTAATAAAAGTTGAGATTCATGTCAAACAAATTAATCTATTTTTAAATACGATTTTTTTTTTAATTCAAATTATTTGAAATATTCACTTTTTTTTGCTCTTTGATGAAGACATGCCACGATGAGACAGATTATTAGGACAGCACACAATTCAAAGTGCTACATGATTAGAAGGAAAATAAAACAACAGACAAGCAAAAAAGAACAAAAAAAAACATTGCACTGCAGTGGCAGAGTAAGAGGAAAATTTTGACGGGTTCCATGCAGCAGCATTACTACTGCATGGAAGGACTTTAGATCTGGGCTGATGTTCTCCATCTTCCTGGTTTTAGTGAGAACTTGAGCAGCAGCGTTCTGGATCAGCTGCAGCTGGAGGATTTAATTTTTAGAGATAACTTTGCAGTAATCAAATAGACTAAAGGTAAACATACAGATGAGTTTCTCAAGGTCTTATTCAATACATATTTTATCTCTCCACCTTACAAATTTCAGCCTTTCCAAGGCGCTAGCATTCCTACTGTACGATTCTGCATGGTAGCCCCTGGATGTATTTTGATCTCTGCAGCTGGGTTGCTGTGGAAGTTCACCAGTCAGATATTGTTAGAGTTAATTCAGTAAGACACAGCAGCAGTTTAGGTTATTCATTAATGTACTTCATAACTCAACTCTTGTCTAATCAGAAGTAATCTCTCCTACAGTCTTTTCTTTAAGAGCTACAGTCTCAGCAGCATTGTACCAAACAGGGAAAACATTGGCTGCCTTTGCTTTGCATTGTCCCCACATTATGACAATGATATGACAGGATGCAACGCCATATTAGATTCTTAATGAAGGTCGGTTCTTATGTTCTAAGGTTGTTGTTTTTTTTAATTATTTTTTCCCCCACGTTTAACTTTGAGAACCTGCCCCTGTATTGGTCTGAACTCTGTCAGAAACTAGTTCTAACAGGAAGATCATGACATGATTAACAGAGGGACTAAAAGAACACAAGAACTTACAAATAACAAAGCAGAGGCGATGCAGACCAGGGCACAGGCGGCATCGCCAAGGGAGCGCGACACAGAACCCTGATGACAAACGACTTCTCTGAGGAGTATAAATACTGAGCAGGGTGATTGGTGGAGTGAAAGCAGCTGAGCGATTGCAGTGTGGGGGCACTGAGGGCTGGTGATAAGACAGAAGAGAGACACAGTGAACACTATCTAAAAAGAGGATGATAAACAAAAAGAGTAATCATGGGAATTACTCAGAACCCAGCCCCAAAAATAAAACAGACCTCAGACTGAAGCAGACAAGACAACAAACCCAAAAACTGAAGGAGAGACGATGATCACTGCCACAACAGATAGGTTTAAACTTTCAGACCATGACGTTTTACTTTGTCTAAATGAAATATCTACAATCCACATTTAACACTAGCTCATGTCACAGTGAGGTCTACGTAAAGCCTCTGTGGGAATTAAACAACTTAACATCATTTCAATCACTGGAATGACTAAAGACACACAAAAAAACAGACCTCAGAACTCGGAGCAAACATGACGAAAAACGTGCAAAGTCTTCGTCTTAGACATTGTACTCTCTCTAGTGTTAACTTTTAGCTTGTAATTTTCAAACTTCAGTTGTGAAGCTACGACCACAGTGTCTGTAAAACAGCCAACTGCAGGCTGTTTGCATGAGAAGACAGGCACATTAATTAACCTGCTAATATTGGGTTGTGTTACGCTATAAAAAGCAGAACTGCCATAAGTTATAATATTTTGCACAGGAAGCACTTGAAAATTATCTCATTAGCATCTGTTAATTCTATTGCTTGCTTAAGTTTGTTTATAAAAAATGTAAACAATGTTAAGCTATAACTGTAAAAAAAAAAAAAAAAAAAGAAGAAGTTAGATTCAGCTGCAGTGGGAATGTTGCTTTGATTTGCACTTTAACTTAACAGTTTTATTACCATGAAGTTACGGTACTTTTAATAAAGGTTATTATATCACCATAATGTCAGACCAGCCAAAGCTTACAGTGTCTACACCTGCTTACCCATGCTGGGTGGATGCCTGTCCCCATCGGCCTTTGGGCGAGACGTAGGGAACACCCTGTACAGATCACCGTCACAGGGCTGCACACACGCACACCCCCCCCACCCCCGTGCCCCCCCCCCACACACACACACACCCACACACGCACACCCCCACACACACACACACAACGCAGAGTACTAACAGTTATACACTCACTATTAACATAGATTATTTAAAAAGACCAATTTACCATATTATTACCATATTGTTACCTTTCTGCTACAATGTACAGGCAACCTTTTCAGCAATGAGGTCCCTACATTGCCTTTGGTTGTGACAGTACCTGAGTTTCTATTAAGCATAAAATTGCCCAAATTGAAATCATGAAAATAAATTAGCTTAATGGAAGCAACAGTTTCCATAAAAAGCTACATATGTATCCACTGCCACGTATGAGGGGTTGGTCGCTCCAACGCCTGAATAAAACTTTGACGTTCCCTCTGATGGCTGATAGACGATGAGCACTAGCACCATGGCTAAATTATGAACATATCTCGTGTAGCTGTTTGCATCCATTGCTGCCATGATTTTGACTAGCTTATTCAGGTGTGATTTTTATTTCACTTATTATTTAATGGAAACGCCGCAAATACAAAATTGTGCTTTTTTTTTTCAACATTAACAGAATGTAGACAAAAATTTGTGCACGTTTGTAAGAGAAACACAGACAGTGACAAGTAAAGACCGGAATCACAGTGATGACATTGTTGGAACTTTCTGTGTTGCAAAGTCAATTGGTGTTCAACAAACCTATTTCAGCTTATTCATCTGACATCTGCTTCAAAGTCGTTCACCCAAGTCCCCCATAAAACGGAAAGAAACACAAGCAGAAGGTGGTTTCTACATCTGGTTCTTATTCTACTGCATTGTTTGTCTCACATTTTCACTCTCCATTGTCAGAATGTCCTGTGATTTTTCACATTAAAAAAACGAGCAAGACCAAGACCTTTCCGAGACTAACATCGTAAATAAAGTCAAAGCCAAATTTTACATGAATTGCATGATTTTAAGTGACAAAATTAAGTCCACATAGTCAGCTGAAAGAGTTTAGAGGGGAAACTAAATCAATGTTGTTTTTTCTTTGGTGATACAACACAGCAGAGACAGGAGCTTCCTGTGTTTCTGTGTTGACGTACTGGAAGTGATTTCATCCCGTTTTTGTTTTTTTTTCATCTCCTGTTTGTCCTCTTTGTTCTGACCCTTTCTCACGACAGACAAACCCCGCTCTACAGTAGTTGGCAATAAATCCGAAAACATAACACAAATTACAGAAGACCGCGTGTCACCCAGTACGGAGAGAATGGAGATGTTTTCTGAAGGGAGAGGAAGTAAAGGGTGCTTTTTTTTTTCTTTTTTTTTTTAAACCTGTTTTGTTAGTGACTGCTGCGCCACCACCTCCCACCACCTGTCAAAGTGACAGCACTGACAGTCCTTGGGCACAACTCTGACATTATTTGCTGAAGGTAAATAAGGAAAAATATGTCGCCAGCGCGCATGATTCATAGTTAGTCCCAGCTCCTGTGTGCAGACATGTTTTCACGCTCGTTTTTGAAAACTTGGGGGGGATTGCTGCAAAGATTCTCTATAGTGTTGTTTCGCCCTCCCTCTTTTGGCGATGTAGTGGGGATAACAAAGATAATCCCAGAAGTTGTTTTTAATTTTTGTTTCATTTTATCTTTTAGTTTGGAATTGTTCTGCCATTGATCTCTGTGAAGGAATTATGTAGCAAAGCCATTTTTCTTTTCCCCTCCCTGTCATTCTTTTTTAGTATCTATTTAATTGTGCAAAAATGTGATCCAGCTGAAGCCTGCTCTGCTACTTTCTCATAACCCCGCTTAAAGGCTTGTATGGATCAGGATATGGTAATACTCGCCATACTAAGCCCTTGTAATCTTCATGCTTGAATTTGTGAACAGAGGGCCGTGTCTTTTCAGGGTACTGTAAATAGTGGCAGCATTATATAGCATAGCTGCGTGGAGGAAAGTAGCTCTGTACCGCGTGTTGAAAAGAAAAAATCGCAAAGACTTTTTCACAGCCTCTTGTAACTGTGCTGCTTTGACACACAAGTGCATTAAATATGACTTAAAGCTCAGAAGATGAACGGCTCTGGACTTATGTAATGTTGTCTTGGTAACTTTAATTCATTTTACTGCAACTTAAGACCATATGCATGTCTGACGGCATCCGGTAAACCGTGAAATCACTTGGTTTTTCATGAAGCCCATTTGGATTTTGTGGTTAAGGCTCAATGGGGCAGAGGTAGTCATAAAACCTTCATTTAGTATATCAGCACTGTCTTTTCTCATTATGAGCTCACGAAATGATCATTGTCGACATTGAAATGAGGCCACGCGCTAATGCGGTGAGACCTGAATGTAGTCATGTTCGGTGTTCTTTAATAATCAAGAGAGGATCTAAGTTTGGGTTTTTTTCCACTCGCTATTTATTTATTTATTTTTTCCCCCTCTACAAACCCTTACTCTGTGTAATCCAAAGCAATTGACATATAGAATTCCAGGCTTAGCTTCTATCAAGGGATGTTTGAAATGATTGGGAACTTTTTTTTTAACCAACATTCATATGAAAAGGCCTTAAGTTGTACAACTTTTTACTTTTAGTCATGTTTGGGCTTGCTGATGCACTTGCTTGTCCACTGCTGAGAAATAATTAAAGACTGTTAGTGCTGGGTGAAATGGCATGTAAAAATAAATTCCTCCTTTTTTCTTTTTATTCCAAATTTCATATCCAATTTTAATACATTTTCTTTAAAAAAAAAACTGACAGAAAATCTCTTAAAAATACTTTTTATTTCAATGGTTAACATCCGTTTGGAAAGCCAAGAAGCACATTGGTAGAGAAAAAAACATCCATATTTTCCAAAGAATAAATCTTGTCTATTTTGTCAATTAATCGATTTTTTAGCGATGAATCAACAAAATTGATTAATCAATTAGTTGATTTTGTCGCTTAATTGTCCAACCTGAAAATCTTTATAAAATATTTAAGCACAAGGTAGGCATCAAAGCAGCTAATAGTTGCATAATCAATCAAATCACAAACAGTTGTTAATCAAAATTGCAATTAGTGTATCATGTCAGTGCTAAGGTTTGAATCATTCACTTATCAGAAAACGGATTTTGTTTTTTCAGTTTCCCACTAAACTGAAGTGACTCTCTTCAATGGAGCCTGTCGATTATCACTGTTTTAACTTCAGCTCATTAGGTGCACACAATAATCAGATTTGTTCCAGCGTGTCAGCATAAGTCAGAGCAAAAAAAACACGTGAAGCACATGTAGAGAGGAGGATAGAGTCCCAACAACAATCAATTCTCACAATCTTTTGAACACAAATCATAGCAGAGCCAATCATTGCTGACGTAGCAAACGAACTTCTGCTCATCTGATTGGCAAAACGACAAGTTTTGGCAGGGAAATGAATAAGCTGAAAAACAAATGCACTAATCTATCTTGATTAAACGTGTTCAAAATGCAGCAGTTTATATGTCACTAATCATTAACACTGCTGTCTCGTCTCACTTGCCCTATAATCTCCATATGCGCAGAGCTTTAGATTGGCTCTTGGTGAAAAATAAGCTAGATATTCCCCATCTAATATTTTTAGAAGTATTGTTGTATCTGTACAAATGTTTTATGTAATCAACTTTTGTTTAGCCACGCTTTACACAGTTTTAATTAGGAATGCACCGATTGACTTTTTTCACTTGATACCGACGTCAATATCAGATCAGTATCAGCCGATACTGATCTGATACAGAAAAGCAGCTGAATTGAATTAAACCTTTTTATTTTAAAAGACATAAATGTACAGAATTCAAAATTTATCTGATAACTCTGCCCTTGTACAGCACAACAAATGTCACCGGATAACCGATCTAGAATTTTTTTCCATACTGAGACAGATACAGATACTAACATCGGATTGGTGCATCTGTAATTGTAACACAAGGCATGCTTTAAAACATTGTTTTACTTTTCTATCATATAACAACATTGCTGGACTAAAGTCTATTATTGCTGGAAGAATGAGAACATGGAGCTAGAGCTTGTTAAAGAGTCCTGTTTAGTTTTTATTATATAAAGTCTTAAAGTTGAAGATTTATAAATGCGTTAATATGTTGCATTAATAAATGTGTTTTTTACAGCTCAAACCCCAGGAAGAGAAATAGTTGTCACGGCAATGGCGAATGAGGATCTTTATAAACAAACAATCTATAAAAGCTGCGAGAACAGTTTTTAGATTTATCAATAAGAAAAGTATGTTAATGCATCTGAGGATATCAGTTTAATATTGTCAGAATTTAAATTGTTGGCACAAATACAAAACCCTCACTGGTCCATGGTAACATAAATGGTAGGAATTGTCAGCAGCTGGAAATAAATTTAGATCCACATGACCAGAACCTGCTATTCAACCTCCAACGCCATAACATGAGGCAATAATCCATGGGAATGAATACGGGTTAGTATTTTCAACTTGGATTGTTATGTATGTCTGAAACCTATCTCTGCAGAGATGCACGATATTGTTTGCTTCTTCCATCATTTGTTATCACTTGTATCTCCCCTCCTATTGTCTGTTATATAATGCAGTTATGATGTTTGAAAACGGATAAACCACTGCAATTCTCGGCATGCCTCGCTACATATTCTTTGCAGTAGATGCACACATAAAGGAAGTGCTGATATTGTTGTATTTCCTTATGATAAAGTTTGATTTGTTGCAGGTTTTCAGCCTAATATTTGCTGTGGATGGTGTTTACATCAAAACATGCAACACCTTTTTGGCTCCATACTTAAACTTGTACATAGGAATGGGAGTTTATCATATCGTTTATCATTTATCGTGACAAATATCATTATGAGATTTTGATATATTGTTATGACAATAAATTTCAATTTATGATGTTTTAAAATCCCTGAAACTATTTTCTCACATTTTGTTCAACAAAGCTATATCAACATATTTTAAAAAAAATATGAGAAACTGCAGTTACTGTGTGCGTTTAGTGACACAAATCACACTGATGTCCTAAAAAAAAAGCGTATTATGACTGGGAATGTTTTTCAAGAACAGAATTTGTGTTTGTGGGACTATAATTGCTGTTACACGCAATCATGATCAGATGACATAAATAGTTGATATAATCACTTTTACCACAATAGTACCACAAAATATCAGTATACAACTTTAAGTCCATATCATCCACCTATACTCGTATGTTAAAATTAGGTAAAATATCACCTGCAGCAACACAGGAGCTGTGGATTGGTTGGTCTGTGAGCATAATAATAATAATAAAGTAACCCGCCTCAATCAACACCGAAATGGATGTTTTATTTCAGCTCAATCCTCCGTTTAGTTCCTTTTGTTCTCCTGGTAACCTCTCCTTCCTCCACCAGCAGATTCATGAGTATCGATCGTCTGGGGGGGAGCACACACGTACAACCAATTCATTTTTGCCTGACCTGTAAAGGCAAAGGTTTGTAGAAGCTAATAAAAAGCTAATTATTCAATTATTCTTCTCCGACAACCCATTTTCCTTCAAACCATTTTATCTATGGTTGTGGTGCATTGGGAGCTCAGACGAAAAACAATTGCTTGTCTGAAATAATTACCTCACTTTTGTGGTTTTAGCCTCGGTTTTTATTGCGAGAGATCAGACCGAGCAGGATATGTCTAATTTACTAAGTGACATATATCCCATTAGTTCGGCGTTTTGGGGTGTTGCTAGCTTAAAAACCCTATTAGTGTTGTAATTAGTGATTGAACGCGTGCACAGCTGGAGAAAACATGAACATGTACAGCACATAATTGATACTTTCCCATATAGTGGCCATGATCTCATGTGAAAAGGAGCCCATTAATCAAAGTGCTGACAAGGGGAGTTGTGACCACAGCCAGTAAAAACAGGAAATGGCCTGACAGGAGGCGACTTCACGGATCTGCTGAGGACGACTTTAACCCCCATGGTTATGAAAGCTATCAGGCTATGCTGAACTACTGAGCGGTGTCACTATTATCTGACCGAGTGGTTTGTCACTTGCGCGCAAATCCGATGTGACATTGAGATTGTCCTTTAACAAGTGTGTTACAGCTGCGCCCTGCTTTATTGCTCGTCTTTATATCGACACCGCGATTGCTGAAGTTGGAGAATGGAGCTCCTCCGTGGAGAAAAAATAATAATAATTTTCAATTCAGACCTTAACCTCCCGGTCAGGAGGTTTAAAAATAATTAAAGCCTGTAATAAAAACAGAGAAACCTCTTTAGGAGTCTGTGCTAAAATGAAGTTCTCATACCGCAGTGTGTGATTTATTAAAAATCATCTTGTGCTTACCCAGCTGCTAGTGTAAGCTCCAGAATTTCTCTTTTGATTTTTGGATATCTTGTATCCATGCGCTCATAGATTTGCATTTCATATTACTTTGGTTACTTTGAAATTGATTTAAATTGTTTTAGGGTGAAATGATTCTAGAACAAACATTTTACAAAAATAAAATAAAACAATTTAATTAAGTTTGAAATTATTAGAGTTTCTCTATCCTCTACATTGTCAAAAATATATGTATTTGATACTGGCTGCATGTTTCACCTGAGTTAAGAGAATTAAATTTGACACTTTACAATTTCAGTATAGTTGAAGTTAGAATGACAAAGGATGAAAAGCTGGCTAGTCCTAGCTAACTGGGCTGGCAGCTGGTACCAGCTAGCTACATTCAGCTAGCTGCCAATCCAGCTAGCAAAGCTAGCCAAACAGTTCTTGCTAGCCAAACTTAAACTATTTTCAGAATTTGTAGGCAAAGCCCAAGAGGTATTGCCTGACCATTGCCTTCCTATGCATTTCCACTTGATATTCATCTCCCTTCAGTGGTATGCCTGGGATTTCTCCCATTGAACTCAATTTCTCCGGTTCACCTTCAGCCGCTGAGATCAACGATATTGATTTTCTGCACTGTTTTACAATTTTATTTTGCATCTGATTGTAGTTTAGCAAAGGCAGTGGAGGTGAAGTGAACAAAGCCGTTGAGTCCGTGTTGATCTCGCTTCCAAACATTGAATCAACATTAACAGCCATCAGGTTCAGCCTGGCACTTCTCTCTTTGCGGTGAAGGACGGTTGTTTGCAGAGCAGGCACTTTCCAGTAAGCTTCATTGCGTCAAACTAGCGCATTACATACGTCACGGTCAAATGTTTGCAATGGTGTAAAATTTAAAACTTTTACACCATCGTCCAGTAGCTGAGGGTCCAGACCCTCGGCTATTGGACAATATGTTGGTATTTACTAGGCTTCAGAGCTGGGTCACTCCCAGGAAACAAACCAGTTTAATGAAACACTTTCAATTCTGCCAAGGAGAGAGGACCAGTAACAATTATGCTAGAAGTGTGTTGATGGCTACAATAATTGTAGGTTCAAAGTAAGACACTTATGTTTTAACCAGAACTTTAGTATTGGAATATTTGAGCCTGTATGTGTTAGTTTGCCTGTGTGTGTTTGTGTGTGTGTTTGGTTTGGGAACAAAACCTACATCAAGTTCAAACATTTGCATCCGACTCTTGCTTTTAAGCTAAATTCAAGGCGTCGTGTCATCATCCCACCCTGAGAAAAGAACAGTTCCAAAGCATGATTAATAACTATGTAGTCCTCAAAATATCTTCCAGGTTCACCATTTGTGTGTGTTTTAAAATGTGAAATTATTTACCCTCCTCTTTTAGCAAAACCACCAGATTAAGATAAAAGCTTTATCTCTCTTGCATCATCAAACACGTCCGCCTTGGAGCCCAGCTCTTTTCCATTTTTGGCACTTTTTCCAGGGAAGGTTGCTATAAAGCACTACTATGCTCACCGTTTTTCCATTTCCGATCATTTACTTTGAGGGACAACCAACAGAAACATTGTCAGGATTGCTCGTATCCAACAAACACGTTGATATCGAAGATGGTTATTTTGGAAGTAATATTTAGCACTGTTCCACCAGCCCAGCTGGCCTGCTGGATTCATTTATTCTCTTTCCCTCTTGTGATGCCTCCCACAGCCGTTCTTCTCCTGCGACAGAACGCGGCCAAAGACGGAAGTCTGAGCCGCTCCCGTTGGCACGTTGAGTAACAGCTGACAGAACAAGAGAATGACTGTTTCCCTAACAACTGTCTTTGTCTGGCAAAGATACGAAGGGATCACTCTGATGGATAATGACTTGATATAGTGTGTCCTTTGGCCAGAGCTGTGTGCCACCGCGGATCATTTTGCTTCATATACCTGCGGGGGGAAAAGAAAGAAAGAAAGAGAGAGAGGTCAAATGGTGTGGCTGTAGAGTTTTAGAGGGTGGATTGTTTCTGAGATAAAACGGAACTAGCGTTTTCCAATCCAACATCAGAACGTTCACTCTTGCCTGAGTGATGATTTGCTGGGAACCTCTACCTTTTTTTTTGTTTTTTCTTCAACACCATCAACCCCCATGCCTTTCCCTGTATCTCCTTAATTTAATCAACCCCGACACAAGTGTAGCCCGAGATGAAGTGGAATTGGAAGTGAGACTGGGACGATGTATCGAAGAGCAAAGGCTTTACGTCATGAATGCTTCATCGTCCGGATGAATAGCGGAAGGTGGCGAGGCTTCAGAGTCTGTCGGAATGCGAACCGAAACGCTTCAACCTGAGTGCAGAGTTGTGTATTTTCATGCACGAAGGCTCACCTGATGTGGTAATCTGACATGGATTGCATGACTCAAGTAAAGCCGCGACTGTGTCATGTTGATTGTTTTGAGGTTTTTTGTGAAAAGAGAGAAACCGACCTTGACAGTCACCTTCCTTTCGATGTCATAAAAGGCAAGACAAAAAAAAACAAGACAAACAGGAAGCAGGAACGTTGCCATAAAAATAACCTCTCTCAGAGATTGTCGCCTATTTTTGTCAGTGGATGTACGTGCTAGCAATACCCTCGCTTTACAGCACGCAGTAATTATCCAGAGGCATTAATCACCCATTTATTTATTTATTTATTTTGGCACAAACCTCATCATGAGCAGAAGATTCACTCGTTCTGTTTCGCACAGATGAATTCCAAAGCTTTACAAAAAAAAAGAAGCATAATACATTTTTCACCGCGCTCCTTTGTTCTCTTATAGCTACGGTGATGCAGTGAAATATTAATGACAGGACACACATTCATAGCCGTGGTATCTTCGGCTGCGTTTCTCCGCTGCCTCCGCTGCTGCTTATGTTGCTTTTCCTGTTGTTTCATAATCAGATCAGCGTTCATATCGCGCCCAAAGCTGCCAAGTGGAAAAAGGAGCAAGCTCAGTCAATGAGATTATGAATGTATGACAGCATCTCTGGTGTGTTGAGAAATGCGGCCTCCTTTGTTGCTTGAATATTGTTTGGAAGTACGTTTCAAGGCCTGCTAAACTTAGCTAGAAAAAAAAAAGCTTTCGATAATGTTTTGTTCACATTTAGGTATTCCCTTTGTAAAAATAAAAAGAGAAAAAAAATATGCTGTTGATCCACTATGTTCATAATATTAATATACATAATGGATTCCTCACATAGTAAAAGAAAGTGGTCTGAAATGAATTATTTCTGTTCGACTGAACATATTTAATCACACGTTTAAGAAAGCGTAGTGGATTCTGTGCATTTCTCAGATTAGGATTTATTTCCTGACAGTGAGAATAATAACATTTTAATAAAGACAAATTATTTAAAACGTCTAAATATAAATCAATATAAATAAGAAATTATATAAAGTGATGACAGAAGAATAATGGAGTTTCCTTTATTTATCCCTACTCTTCTTTAGTGCTAATTATTAGGTTTTGTAAAGCAGAAACTACCTACCAACATACATAAATTCAAGTCTACAAACAGAAAGACTACAAATAATCACCATGGCAACCTTCCCTACTCAGTTCCTCCAGACTAGCGGTAGCAGCAATCACCTGGTGGAATGGCAAGTCTTCTGAGCTCATCATACAAATTAATTCTGAGTTCAAAGCTCCTAATGCGTTCACACCAAGAGCGTCTTGCACATCAGGTGCATCTGGTTTACATTCAAAGTCGATGTAGAGGCGCGTCAAGGGTCCGTCGGGACGCGTTTTGCTTATCTAGGGCGGCGCGATTCGAAGCAGTTGTAGCATTCAACGCATTCGACAAATAGGCCTGCAACGGAAAACAATGACTAGAGCGAGTTTGACCCATCTGACCCGGCCTGGACGAACCTCCACATGTACTATGAATGTAATCCAGACACAACTGACAAGTGAAATGCTGTAGAGCAAAATGTCAACCGTCTGCATTCAAAGAGCACACGCGTCTCGAAGTTGAAGCGTCGGGACGCATTTTTGATGCGCGTAACGCGTTCCATGTGAACGCACCACGAGAACAGATGCAAACAGCAATGAGAGGCATGGTTATGAGGACTTCTTGAAGGTGAGGTGTCGGAACAAGCAGACGCTTCTTAAAGAGACAGAGACCAATTTCAAGGCATTGAAATGCCTTGAAATTGCATTAAATTGCGAAGTCAATTTTCTTTTAAGTAATGTTTGATATATGCAACCTTTTTAAAACACTTGAAGGTAACATAGTTGCTTGATTGTGATGCAAAATGGTGCAATTTTACAGCACAATCAAGTGCTGCAAAATTGTCTCGATCTGAATATGAAAACTTGATGAGATGTTACAACAGGCTGGTCATCGAACAAGAACAGATCTTAGTTCAGCACATAAAGCTTGTCATGTTAAACAACCAGCAATGAAAACGGGATAACATTATTTTGGTCTTCCAGCTGGAAAAAGACCAACACGTCAACAAAGTATAATTATGAATAAAATGCATTCGAAAGCCTGTGGCTGTTTTTACATTCAAGGTTTCAAATACTGAATCACCCAAATGAACAACAAGGCATAGAAACATAAAAGGTAAACATTATTAACATATGGCTTACCATCAACATGTTAAAACTTTTTAAAATTAACAAAATACAGTAGGACCAGTCATAAAGAGGAACATTGATGTGTATTTCAATAAGATTCAAAGCATAATAAATCAAGAACATAAACAAAACACGTTTCACATATTGAGATGCGTCTTCTGTGTGTCATAAGATGCTCTGCTGAGTAAATAATCATAAATAAAAACATTAGGAACATTTTTGAAGGGCCTTGAAGGAAAGGTAGTTCTTGAGGTTGAGGTGTTTGTGTTGAATATCACACACTATGTTGATTTTTTTTTTTTGTCTCTTAGGAGTTTTGTTTTTCATAACATTTGGAGTCCTTGGCATCGCCCTGACTGTCTGGCACCTGCCTGTTCAGGATGCTGCAGCTGAACCTGTGATGGACACCAGGGCTTGATATTTGGTGAGTTTTGTCTGAATATCTACACACTGACAGTGAGCGGTTTCACGCCCCGTGCACTGAGCTCTGGCAGCTCAAAAAAAAAATGCAGTGGTAAGCTGCGGTGCGACAGTATGGAAACTTAACACAGACTGTCGAGCAAAACTGCAGGTGCCACAAGAAGTGGGTCAAATGATTTTAATGCCGGTGTCCGGCGTTACTCAGCAGGTTGAGGCACAGAAAATATCTGCTGTAGTGCACATGAGGGGAATAAACAGACACAAGAGACTGCCTGGGAATAGAGGCGCAATAAACAGAAATTAATATTCTGAAATGCAAACATCACAGTGATGTGCATTAGGAGGGTGAGTGGATTACATCTGGCTAATTAAAGTTGATTTGTTCATAATGCTTCTTGCTTACGGCAGATTAAATAGCTGTTTTTTGACAGAATTCATAGCTTGGTTTTATTTCCGTGAGTAAAACATGCTGCGTTATCCCTCATGTTATTAAGCAATAAACAGTTCCTGTGAAAACTTTTCATATGTTGATTAAAAGTATGAGGTTTTATGTTTTATTGATTTAATTTAACCCTTTTTTTTAACAGAAGATGGAATGATTATTCATAAAATAAATAATGTTAATTTGAACAATGCACAGGTAAAAGTGAATCGTTTATGGAGATGATTCATATAAATTAATATATGATAAGACGGAGAGCTCACCCTATAGTGTTTGTTTTGTTTTGCTCTTTTGCAATGCTTGGGGTTTGCTTTTGTATTTCTGAAAAGATAATAATTGATTAATAATTAATCAATTATTATCTGAAAAGAAGCACAATTATTATTTTTTGTTAATTTAGAGTTTTTGTTTTACAATTAACATTTTGCATTAAAATGTTAATTTTAATGCAAAATTTTAATGCAAGTTGGATTTTGCAAATCCATTGCAAAATCCAACTTGCAATGGATTTTGCAATGGAAAGTGCAATGGACTTTGTCAGAAATGGTTTCTGACAAAGTCAGAAACCATTTCAACCGCAGATCTTTTCTGCCCTCTTGATAAATGTTCAATATAGTTAAGGTGTTTGGTTTCCAAAAGCCAAATGGTCTTCCTCATTTATTCCAATATCCGTTTTTATGTTTGTTTGAGGATAATTGCTTCACTGGAACATTTGATTATCTCAAAACTTAAGTTGGTGGTAGTCTCCATTTTAATAACCATAATGAACAATGGCAAAAAAAAAGCAGACCTTTAGGATGATTCTGACACTACAGTGATTAATAATACAAAACTTTCAGGTCTATCAACTTCACCTTTATGCCTCTGGTTATTGCTTTTAAATACTTTTTTTTTCCTCTTGGAAATATGGACTAAAATATGTCCAAGCACAATGACCCTAAAGACACATCAGAGCTGGTTTTATAATAAATAAATCGCTCTAACCTCAATAATTCTTGAGGTTAAAAGCCAATATGTGGCCTATGATTAAAAGTAAGGTCAACAGCAAGAAACCAACTCACTTAATACACCTCCATCGATTCTAACAAGATGAGCAGACGGCTTTTCCTTGCAGGGTCGCTGGGAGTCATCGATCTACCTTACAAGCCAAATTGTTGTTTATAAAATTAATTGAAGTTGGTTAATGAACCAAAGAAAATGGTTTAAATAAAACAAAAGCACATCGTTAATTAGGAACTTCATGCCGATGAGTGTATGTCATACGATGCACATAATGATGTTTTTAGTCTGTAAAAACACAATTTGTTTTTACAGACTACATTCAGCGTGCTCAGATTTATGACAACTCGTGTTCCTTCTACGCATTCACGAAAGAAGGAAATAAAAATAAAAAAAGCTCCGAAGTGGAAGAGATGCAGACTAACGGCTACAAAGCGATCCTTAAATCTTTGGGATTTTGATGTAGTAGCTGCTCATGAAACCTCATCAATTTGGCAGCAACATGATTTGTGGATGCCGGCTTTCAAGAGATTTGTATCCCACTGCGAGAGATTTCAAATATGTAAAGATTAAAGGATTTTCCTCCAAACAAACAAATGATGTCCAACAATATGGGATGTAAGCATGCTATCTATAGAATGAAAGGCAAATCAGTATGACTCTTCTCGTCCTATAATGTATTTTCCAAACTTTATCTCACTATCAACATTATTGATTAAAATAATTAGAAAAAATTTTGAATTAGAAAAAAACAAGGTGTCACTTATTCAGCAGACGACATCTCGTACTGGATTAAAGAGATAAAATGAGATTGAGCAATATTCTGGGATAACATTTCTTTTTAAGAGAAAATGGTTTAAATAATTAGTCGTGTTTTCAAATAATCTAATCAGTAAATAATTACACAGTTATGGAGTAATCAGTCTAATTATTTTTACTTTTTTTAAACTACTACTGGTTATCAAATGTAATCCAGACTCTGAAATAGCTCTTAGTTAAACGTTAGCATTGTTAGTGGCTAATTTTTAGCGAATCATGATGCTCTCCCAGAAATACAAATCATATCTTATCTCTTACTTGGTCATCATATTTTACTTCTTACTTTCTACCATGCAAAGGTTTTAGAAGAGGAAGAATGGGTTTGCTCCCAGTTGTTGCCAGGTAACCTAAATAGTCATTATTGGCTAACTTTGGTAATAACTATGCAATAGTGTGACCTAAAAAACATTTAAATTCAAAATATGAATCTCAGTCACATATGTTGAGCTTAAGTCACAAGTTATTACTTCAAGGTAATAATAATCACTGAGACTAACTTCAAAAGTCCAAGTCTTCGACTTAGACTTACATCCAGTCCATATGCTCCCTCGTAAAGTTGCCGTGCAACCAACTGTATCTTAGATTGGCTATAAAATGGAAAAAAAAGCCGGCAGCACTAGATAAACTCTATTCTAAATGGCACAGTACAGTATAAAATCTTAAGTTAAAACTCTGTGCATGAAATGATAGAGTAAATGAACCTTGCAGTCTCTTCGGAGGGCAGTCAGCTCAGAGTAACCGTATGCATGCAAGGTACAGCGACTACGTGGATCTATCCCAGTGTTTCCCAACCCTGGTCCTCTGAGACACGCTGTCCTGCATGTTTTAGGTGTGTCCTTGCTTCGGCCCCAGCTGATTTCCATTGACGGCATTTGCTGGACTGCAATTACCTGGATCAGGTGTATAAAAGCAGGGCAGGGTTGGGAAACAGTGATCTACGTGGTACGCTCTGACCAGGTTCTGCACTGTTACCTTTCTGCTGCATCTGATCCACTTCGCTTCCAGTGGCTTTGCATTGCTGAGTGTATACCCCGGTCTCCTGGGGAAATGTGTGAGGAATTGTGATGATGTGTGAACCTCTGACCCTCTGTGGTCTGGACCTTTGTGGTATTATCGGTCAGGGACTGAACAGAAAAATATGATGGCTGCCACTTGTCCTCTTCTGGTTCAAAGGGAACGCCAGAGCAAAGATAATTACCCAGCTTGTGTAACAGCATTGAACATAACAACACTTCCCCCCTCCCCTCCTCCTCCTCCTCATTGTATGCATAACGAGCAGCATCTACAACAGCCTGCATAACTCTGCATATTTTGACATCTTGCTGTTTGTGTCCCCAAAAACATTTATCCCCATCATTAAGTCTGTTTTTCTTTGATAAATTAAATTCATCCTTTCCTGACGGCAGAAAAAAAGGCAACTCTTTCTTGTGCACACATTGGGCATATGCCCAGATGCTCTTTTAAGCATTTTTTAAATCCTACTTCTCAATTCTGAGGGCAGTAAGGCGGCCAGCGAACAGCTTCTCCACCTTTATCCTCCGTTGCTCACATTTATGGCACTACAAACTGCAGAGACTCTCTTCTGCACGCATGCTCTGAATATTATTATTTTTAATAACGAGGGTGGGAGGGAGGAGCGGGGGGGGGGTAGGGGGGGGTCAAGGTATTACCTTAAAATTCAAGTGCACATCCGTCTTCTCCTCCCCGAACCCCGTCTCGTGTCTTGGGGTCTACTTTTCTTGTCAAAGCGATCTGAATCTTCGCTGGCAAGTCTTTCCTGGAATACCAAGTGCCGAGATCAGTGACAAAGGGGGGTGTGAAGTGGGAAGCTCAGGGACATTCTTGAGGCTTCAGAAGAAGATATCACCTCCATCTCTGCACCTGATACTTGTTACCGCGGTCTCTAATCATCCGAAGAAATTAAGCGACACACCCGGGCGACTGCCGCTTCTTAGAACAACGTCTGTGAAAATCTAAATGTGGGGGTGGGGAAGCGGAGGGGGAAACCTGGCAAAATGAGACGCACCTGCAAGCGCGCAAAGTGGCACGCAGCAGACGCCTGGCTCTGGGGGGAGCCGTGCTCGCCATCTTGGACCGCTCTGTTTTTTGGTTTTTTTCCCCCCCGTCAGTCAGATATCTTTGTGTTCGCTGCAGACGCTCTCAGGGTTGGCAAACACATTGAACGCTGAGTCACTTAAACATCCACATCTTGACAGGCAGCTGATTCACTGTCCATTGATTTCCTCATACGTCATATTCTTTTGCCATCTTTGTAGCGTGCAGTGTGGAGGGAAGGGGTGGGGGCTTTGTTTGAGCCTTTCTGCACACGTGTCTGTCTTTGAGCACTCTGGTTTGCACATTAAAAACTCGACGCCGTGCCTAATGAGACATGGAGGTGCAACTTTATCCCATAAGTATCCTCATTAGTTACAAGGCCCCACAACTGAGTTTTAAAAATCCATTTACGTTCATGGCCAAGAATAGCACGGTAAGTGTTTGAGAGCAAAAGCAAGTCTTCGAAACAAAAAGGAGTGTGTGATCCGTGTAGACATCCTCAAACCCTCCAGTTTATTAATTCTGAATAAAATATGGATTGCTGTTTGATTTAAACTTGCAATGCATGGCTTGAATACAAAAAAAGGCAAGTTTTTCATGTTAGAAAGCAACAACAGATTTTTTTTTTTTGTATACTTGTGACTCACTTTTCATACATTTCGTTTTATTTGCCTGTGCAGAAATCGGTGGGGCGTCGCAAATTGCAGGGCAGGAGAGAGTCAAAAGCATCAAAATAAAATCTACTTGTCTCACTTTGAAAATTTTTGAAAATTGAAATCTTCATTTTGAGTATGTTAGTTTTTTTGGAAAGCAAATTATTTCTTGCATACCAGGAGGAGGAACTATGAGTGTGTTTTCTTTTTAAAGGCTTTCAGAACCGTATTCAGTCCCTCCAGGAAGTTGTGATGTTTCGGTTGCAACTATTGATATAGATTCACTCATCATTCTCATTTTGCTCAAATTTTGCACAGACTTGCAATTTTCACCAATCGTTGCAACTTTTCCACAAACCTGACCAATCACTTTTGCGTTTCCTGCATTTCCTTCTATCTGACCAATCCCCCTTTCTAACTTAACTTCCTGTTTCACCAGGTCTTTTGAACACCAAGCCTGCAAGATGAAAGCATGTGTGATGCTAAACAGCAACACTTGCCTTTTTGTTTTTTTGGGTTTGAGATTTAATGCTACATAAACAGTCCATGCTGGCTTGAATGATCATATGCCGTATTCTTCTTTTGCACTTTGACAACTCCTCAGGACATGATTTTAATTCGATTAAGGATGCTATTTCAGGAAGGCACAGGAAGATGTGTTATTTGCACTTTAGATGTTAACTTTGTTCAAATCTTGTCTTTTTTGTGAAGGTTAGCTGCAGCAATTCCAACCTTTTTTGCAAGACCATGTTATGGCAAAAATAAAGCCTAAAACAAGCTTGTAACTTTGAACACAACTTTTTGAAAAAAGTGTTTAGGCCTCTGCAATCACAAAAAAAACCCCAGAAGACATTGCAACACCCTTGAGGGAATGGTAATTAGAGTGCATGGCATTATGACTTCTATAAATACATGCCTATTATTATTCCATTATTGTCTCCTGATGTAAATTCTATAGAAAACCTGTGAGATAAGCTCAAGAAAAGTGAGATTACATAAATAAATTTACACTCCCTGGTATACCTCACACCACGGTGTTCAGCACAAGCACCTCATACGAAGGTATTTCTGGCGCCTTGCAACTGAGAAGTTTAAGTCAGAGAGAAAAAAGAAGTCATACAGGAGCTTTGCAATTGTGTATTTTTTCTTTCAGCATGGAGTCAGTTTATACAGACCGATTGATTTGATGCAGGTGTGATAAAGCAGAAACACATCTAAAAGTTGCACTGCATTAACCTTTGAGGACTTAGATTTTGAAATCGCACAAAGAGAAACTGTCAATTCTCTCTCCATTTTGCTTTCACCAGTAGAAATGCTCTCAAACATTCGGGGCTGTGGATCTGGCAAAAAGGGCTCAAGCAGAGCATTAACAGCATGGCCACCATCTATCGCGCTTTCTGTTACTTTTGTGAAAATCAATTGTATATTAACTTGGGCTTACTTTCCTTACTGCATGAATAATGTAATTTAAAGCTTGGGTCTTTCAGATAAAAATCATAGTGTGAAAAATGCTGCCGCGATAAAAAAAAAAAAAAAGAATTTATGTTAAGCTTCTAACACATTGATTAAAACAAAAAAAAAGTAGCAGTAATTCAATTAATTAGGGAAATAAAAATTATTTGGAACTGCTATGTGAACACAAGTGGCTGCCTTTTTCAAAGTACGGTGTTATGAATATGCAGCATATCACCACAGAGCGAAGCTCTTTCTACCTCCCGGTTCACGGCGGTACAAATCGAGTGTTCTCACTTTCATCGCAAATGTGAACATCTGGACGTCCTTCCTCAGGTTTCCACCCTTTGCTGTGCTCTGTAAGTGGCTCATGACGCACTGCTGCTGCTACACACCGTCCATCTGCACATTTCTTCTGAGCGACGCTGTGACAAGGGGATTGGGGGGGGAACCTCTCCCTTTCACATCATCTACCAGTGTATGCAGCATATGGGCCGCAGACCGCAGGCTAGCAGCAAACGATATGCGCTCACGAGCTACGGCTCCTTCCATTGTCTACCGTGCTGCAGAACGAGTGGGACGGACCCCTGAAGAGAGAGAGAGACCTGGCAGAGGCTCTGCTTCCATCTGCCTGCATGCCTCGCAGTGGAGCCCAGCTCGCACCACTTGAGATTATGCTCACGTCCAAGTTGTTACTGTAATTTGCATTGGCTCATAGGCAGGGGAGAGCGAGGAGGTGGGGGAGTTGCACATGAGGCAGGGATCTTATAAGTGGTCCTGGCAGCACAATGAGCCTGCATGGGTGTACTATTATGGACAAGTGGCATGGGCAGAGCTATATTAAAGTGCAATAATGGGATTGTGCTGGTTGTCCTGCTGACTAAGATTATGGTTTGCGTTAGTGCATGAAGTAAATTATAGAAATGTGCAATTGGAAACCATCAGTCACATTCAGTGTGGTGTTGCAGGCTTTGCAGACGGACTGTTCAGATAATCTGTTCTTCCAGCTCCCGGAGAGCCATGGCACTCAGACAAGCACAGGTGCATCAGTTCACTTTGATGCACCTGTATTAGCATGAATAGGTGCTTTAGAGATCCAAAATATCGATAATAACCAGGTACTAGCATGCATGGATGGATGGATGGATGGATGGATGGATGGATGGATGGATGGATGGATGGATGGATGGATGGATGGATGGATGGATGGATGGATGGATGGATGGATGGATGGATGGATGGATGGATGGATGGATGGATGGATGGATGGATGGGTTTTCCTTTTGTTTTGTAGTTTCTCAGATCTGCCAATAGATTTTTTTTGTCTAATAATTTTTGTACTTTGCTTTAGAAAAAAAAAAAAGCTCACAGATTTATTTTTTTCCCCTATTGTTTCTGTTTATTATGTTAATAAATTACTAAACTATTTTGTAGGCACCTTTAAATTTTGTCCTAGGTTCGACTGAAATAAAAAAAACCTTAAGGTCAAACATTTGATGCTATATCACAAGCTAAATAATAAAAAAGTATCGATATCGGTATCAGTATTGGTGATACTGACCCTATATTTACTTGGTATTGGATCAATGCAAAAAAAATATTGATGTCAGAGATGTCACTCTTCTAAGAAGTGTGTTCACTGTATGCAGTCGATACTTGGTTTTGGCTATATGTGCATTTGGAACTGTGAATCTGTGGATTTGGCTCTAGTGTTAAGAGTTTTGGGTGGTCAGTATGATTGGTGAGTTCAGTCCATTTCCCACCTTACAATGCCAGAGGTTGAAACCTAAAAACAAGAACAAACAAGCAGTACTGCCCTGTCTTTTTGTCGCTGTAGTTCAAAGCGGAAACATTATCATAAAATCTCATTAGGAAATTCATTAAAATTCGAGGCAGCTTTGTTTGCGCCATCGCCCTAACTGAATCTGTTTTGGCTTTTGAATGTCGTGGCTGCATTTATTTGAGAGGGAGACAGTTTTAAAAACAAAAACACAAAACAAAACTTCCTGTTGTATAACTCAGAAGTGAAGTCACATTTCCCCACTAAGAAAAAAAAAAAGGTCATTTTAGCTCAGTTCCACAGAATGTTTTCTAATGTCCTCATTTTTCAGCCTTAATTTGTTTCCAGCTTGATAGCTTTCGGACTGCAATTTGGATCGCCGGCTAATGTATCAAATTCACTAATTAACTAAAGGCAGAAAATAAAGCACAACTGCTGATAAAGCAACCTCAATCAAATAGGTTGTGAACTCATTATTTATAGTAAAGCTACAACAACAGCCACTAGTAATGAACTTCCTGTAGCTGGTGGCAAAGTCACTACATGTGCAGTATTTAACGCCTTTATCCTTAACAATTGTTTCCATCAGTAGCCCCATTTTTTATTTTTTTTTTTAGATTACAGTTATTAAGTTAAATTGAATCTACCAGAGTGGTTAAGATTGGGGTTTTAATGCCAGATTAGTTTCTTATTAACGTTCATTTCCGCCGTAAAGTTAGTAAAACATCAGCACTTCTGCATAGCAGTTAATCTGTTCTGTGTAACTGTGGCCTTTTCATTAATGAAGGAAACGGCCCTACGCAGCATTCATCTATATTAATTTTTGCACAAAGCCATTTAAAAAGGGATATTGATAAAAGATAATTACGTGACTGATGCGAGCGAGAGAGATAAATACGTTGTTCACTCAAATACTGGGCCTGACAGGTTCGCGATTAGGGACTCAGCAAGTGTGGCGCAAGCTTATCTTCAGTCACTCTAAACATTTAATTCCCATAATTGCCAGTTATACTGATATGTCATGGATTAAATAAATTGACCCCATTTTCCCTGCGAAATGTAATTGGAGGCAGAAAATGTCATATAAGGATCTAATTGGGCCAGAGGATAATGCGCATTGCATCTATTCTAATTACAGCAGTGTTGGATGTTGTTGTCTCACCTCTGAGATGTGCGCAAGCTGAGCAAGTAAATATGCGATGAGGGCAACGACTCGGCTTTGTTGTATCCAAAAGTGGTGGATTAGTATTAGAAAAATAGAAGGTTTGGGACAAGAAGTCATGAATCAGCCAATCACACGGCAGCAGCTCGTTGCATTTAAGGCGTCTATACCTGGCCGAGACGACACGCTGGGCTTCAAAGCATCATCAGACTTGGGGAGGAAGTATGTTTAAGGGGTTGTGGTTGTTTGTGTTTGGTTGTCTCAGTCTCGTCTGAGTATTTCAGAAACTGCTGATCTACTGAAGTTTTCACTCATGACTAATTCTCGAATGATCGGCGAATGATCGGAAAGTGACCAGGCAGTGGCAGGTGAGTGGAAGAAAATGCCTCGTTGATGTCAGGGATCAGAGGAGTGCAGTCAGACCGAAACGGCTTAGAAATAAAAAAGAAATATGATAGAAATGCCTTGGTTGTAAAAAGTTACTTTTACAACCAAGGTATGTGGAATACGACCTGTGAATGGACAAAACAAAATACCTTGGAGCAGACGGACTATAGCAGCAGAACATCATAACTCCTGTCCTGAGAGAACAGGATCCTGAGGCTCAGAGAGTCATCGAGTTTAGATCGGGCCGAGGAAATCCAACCCGCCCCGCCCTGATCCCATAGGCTTTGTGTCCGAGACCTATTCAACCCGACTAATTAACTTTATTTACATCCCTGAGCCTGAAGTAAACCTGATATATAACTTTAATTATGCTTTCATTTCTAGACCACCATTTAAGGAAGCAATCTAACATCTCCTGTTTTCAGCTTTTGTTTAACGTCTTCCAGCTCCATCTTGTCGTGCGTTGTAGCCACAGGGTGAGTCAAGTGTAAGTCCTGTGGGATGCGTGATTGGTTGGATTCTATCTCCATGTTTGTTACAGTCTGATTAACTTCTGCAATGTATTACAGGCTTATTAAAAGCACCACAGAAGCCCGAGCCCGACCCAAACCGATGATTGAGCAAATAATTCTGGGCCAACCTGGCCCAAATTTCGACTTGGTCCATAAAGCTAAACTCCATTGTCTCACAAAAATAACAGATTGGAAAAACATTATCTAAATTCAAGCATAAATTGAAGAAAACATCAATCCATCCTTCTTTAAATCAATGATATAAGTTTGTAGTTGGTGTGTAATGGTGTCAACCCACACTTTGGGTTATTTAGTACAAGCTGAACATTGTTTAAATGCCTTCACCTACCATCTAATGATGGCTACTTTCACCAACTTCAGCTCAAAGCACCTCAAGTTGGTTTCTTAAGCATAACAATACATTCTCTGTACTCTGGCGGCCTCCAGTCACCAGATTTCAATCCAAACATGGCATCTGGTAGAATGGAAGATTAGCAGCACCAACGTGCAGCTGTTGAATGTGCAGCCGAGGAGTGCTGCCATCATGTCAATATGGTACGAAATCTTTGAGGAATTTTTCTGAAACTTTGTTGAATCTTTGACTCAGAGACATAAAGTGGTTCTAAAGACAAAAGTTTGTGTAATCTGGTGCTGGGAAGAAAACAGCATGTGGACTTTTTCTGCTCTGTCAGAGCTGCTGGTCCCCTAAACACCAGCTCAGCGTTCCCAGGGTTCCTATCTGTTCAAAGGCCCCAAGTTTTACAAAACGATGGCAAGTGACACCTGCAGACTCAAAGATGGCAGGTGTCAAAATTGCGTTTTCACTTTTTGTCCCACAGCAGGAAAATGTTATTGTACTTGTCAAATAAACCCATTTGTTAAAGTTAGCGTATTCTCTGCAGTTTTTGCTAAGCCACACAAAAAAAAGACACATAGAGCACTTTTTCACTGTAAACAATATGTCCCAACTGAGACACAGAACAAAAAAATTATTTAGAAAAAAAAACACACTTCTGTTAATTCTTAATCTGTTCAAAATGTTATTCAACATGCATGGTGGAAAAGATGTGAAGGAGATATTTTTGGCATGTTTTTGTTACTATCATACCTCCTGGGACTAAAAACAACGTTGCTCCTCGTAGATATTTCTTTTATATATGTGCCTCTGCTACCCTAGGGGAATTAGGCCAATGTGCTTCGACTTCAATGGATGCTTTTAGCTTTCAACTTTAACTGCTTGTGGAATATTAGTAGAGTAGTAGTATTAGTATAAGCAGGAAAACACATTCGAAAAAACAAATAAATTATAATTTTTCCCATTAGCTTCGAAAAACAGGAAAAAAGATAAGAATGAATTCAGATCGGTATGTTTCTCCCATAGTGTTAGTTCAACTTAGCAAATACAGGAGATCATTACATATGTAGATGATTTCTTCTCATAAATGTATCACGATAAATGATACAAACGATGCGATAAATGGCCCATCCCCAATTTAAAGCTAGTTTAAATAGACTAGACATCTGACAAGGAAAAATAAATAATAATTATATTACAAGAAATACTGACCTCTTACACAGCAGATAAATGAAACAAGATTTCAATCTACTCTGCAAAAACCTGTGGAAAGAAGCTCATGAAAAGCTCATCAAAAACACTCATGGGGCCTCTCTAGTCCTTAATTATCTTCAGGAGGTTTTGGGGAAATGCTTAAAATACTTCATATTTTTAAACCGAATCTTGCAAATGATGTACTGCTCATATTTTCAACTTGGTCAGTTTTAATGTCGGGGTATGAAGGACATCAAAGGGGATAGAGGGATAGTAGGTTTGTTTTTTTTTTTTATTACTGCTACCTTCCAACTGTACACAGCACATTGATTCAGCTCTTATTTTATAGATTACATAAAAAGTAGAAGTGGGTGGGGGGAAACACACCAACATTTCATCACATCTGTGTGCTGCAGAAAATAAAAGCAAATCAAGGTCAGGACAGCGCAAACGCTCGAGTAAACACATTCTCACATGAAGATGCAAATTGTGTATGCGAGTTTGCACGAAAGCAAACAAACAGTTTGAGTGTTTTTGGGTTTTTTTCCCCCCCAATGGATAGATGAGCACAGATACGGTGGCAAGTTGATAATAACTGAAGGCCGCCACTTTGATTCGTTCATTTTCTTAAAGCCAATAGTGCATAGATTAAAACTTGATGAGGATTTGCTCACCGATGTGACATTGCAATGTGCTTTATTCGACAAAGAAACGGGATTACTAAAGCCTTCGGCGGATGTTTGGCAGATATCCTGTGTAACACTGTTTTGCGACGGCTTTTCACCCAAGTGTGTCAAATTAAAGTTGCACTGTCCACATTTATACACTTTTTTTTTTTTTTTAGCTTGTCAGAAAGGTTACAACATAAAGACGAGCATTGGAGCCTTTCGAGGTTTCGAGGAATACCGTCCTCTGCATCAATTAGAGCCGTACACATTTCCTATTATTGCATCCAGTTAGCACAGAAGATTTATTCATGTGGATCGTGTTAGTAATAAATCTCAATTGTTTTTTTTTCTTTCTTTTTTTTAATTAAATGATACTCTGAAGGAGAAAGCCTGCGTTATTTGAAAATGATAAATGAGGTCATTTAATCTTGAGGGTCTGGTTTGAAAGAGGGAGGGAAAAAAACGAGTCCTGTGTTGATTTTAATGCTCTCAGATTGACATCACGATGTGATTAACGGGTTCACCAACTCAAAACTTTAGTTTTAGTGTTTACTAATAAGCAATAAACATAAAATGTACAGCTAAAAGATCATTCAGATACTAGGTTTTCGTTGGAAAACCTTGTTTAAACGCGAATCACAGTCTGCACCAGGCTGTTTCCTTGCAATTTGCTGAATTTCCCTTTCTGGAACGCACGTTTTCTGCGCCTCCCATCAGTTTCAAGCTGCGGGAAGATCAATTATCTGAATTTTTTTCTTCGACTTATCATCAGCATCAGAAGATGCAGGTGTATGCTTTTTTTTTTTCCCGTGGAGAACGCGGCGCCCCGCTGAGTGTTTGTGCAAGAACTTCAACCTTGACCCAGCGTTGTGTGAAAACGCATTCATGTGAGTGCAGATAGAGGGAATCATGCAGTCTGAGAGTTCTTTGACTGATCCCTCTGAAGACGCTAAGGCTCTCAAGCCCAAAGGTGTTTCTGATGAAACGTGTTGTGACTATTGAAAGAATATGTAAGAAATCCTATAAGGAGCTGCGTCACGGACCAAGCAGCAAGGATCTAGGAGAAAGGTATACAAAAATTCAATTTAATTTTTCTAAAAATGAACATGGACATGAAAATATATATTTTTTAAATCTAGTTAATAAAGGATAAAAAAAAATTCAAAAAAGATGTAGCTAAGAATAATAAAAGGACTGTGAACACAAATTCTAAGCTACAAGACAGGAGAAGGGGTGGGGCACTAAGTCACCCAACACTGAAAAACCCAACAAACAAATACAAAACAACTAACTTTAACTATAACACAAAAACAAACTAATGTGAACACAAAAATGTTCCTCTCATTAGAATTTCAAGATCTTCTCCAAAGTCGAATCTTTTGCTTCCAGGATACTAATGAGTTCCTCCGCTTCCTGGTGTTGCGTCATAAAAAGTCCTCTCCTCCAGTCGGTTCCTTAATTATATATCAGCAGAAAAACTGAATAATTTATGATTATCAGGGCTTTTTTTTCCTTTAGTAGTATTAACGATAATCAGTCATTTTAACATTGTCCTGTTTTTCACCTCTATCATATTAACAAACACTACAAATATCCAAAGTACTACACTGGACTCTTTTCCTGTTTAGCTTATTTTTATTTATTTATGGTAACACTTTATTTGAAGGGGGGTGAATAAGACTGTCATGACACTTTCATAAACATGATATAACACCTGCCATGAACATGAATAAGCCTTCATGAATATTTATGACTGTTGTCATAAAGCGTCATTTGGTAAATTATGACACTTTTAATGCAAAGTTGACATTATTCAAAATGTCTTCGTTATGACAACTTGACATTAACCAATAAATCATTACTGTTTAAACTTTACCTTTAATAACATAAAGTTACCTAATTTTTAAAGTCCAATCAGTAATACTTTTATATCAGTAATGATTTCTTGGTTATACACCCCCCTTCAAATAAAGTGTTACCTTATTTATTTATTTTTTTGTCTTTGTTGTATACCCAACTCTAACGCTTGTATTTTTGATTCATCATATCACAAATAAAAAAAGGAACATAGGACCCCAGAAAACATCTCCCATGACTCTGCAGAGACCATTTAGTTACTAGCTAATTTGTATTCATCGTGCACTTACTTAATCTGTTCTGATGGGGGAAGAGATAATGTAATGTTTCTGTTAAAATGTATAGTCCTCTATTCAGTTCAAATTTTGTTTTATGTAAATACAAATGTCAACACACAGTCGGCGTGAGCCAGGAACTGCGATTACCGTGCAGAAACCCCGGCTGCTGGTGCAAAATTCAGCAGCTCTGGAGGATGTAAAAATCACCGATCTGCATTATTCATTAAACGAATAGTCGCTAAATAATAAACCAGTCAGAAGGAAAACCAGTTTTGCTACAGAAAACAGTTTGTATTAATGATAGATCTGTGCTGGGGAGCCTTGTTGTACAATTAATTCTGTTCATTTTTCAGCAGGAAAAGTTTCTTAGTTTATCCACTTAATAAATGCTCCCTATAGGGCGTAAATCAACCACTTGCTTGAATTAGATGTGGCACCGAGGCACATAAAAGGCATCCAGAGCAGGGCACCCAGGCACCATAGGAGCCTCAGAAAGAAGATTTGAAACTAATTCCTCTTGTGACACAACAAAGTGGCACCGACAAAAAAAATTCATCTGATTTGTTTCTTTTTCTCTTTCAGTCTGTCTATAAAGTCTGTGAAGGACTCTGTGCTAATGAAGCAAAGAACAAGAGCAACAAAGCAGCAAGTCAATAAATGTAATGATGAGGACAGAGGACAAAAAATATACAAAGCAAACGATCACATTATGCAGAAACTACAAACAGACGAGACTGAAATAATAAAGTTTTGTGAATTACTGATTTTCGTTGCCAACAGTTCACGGTTTCCAAGGCTTTCAGAGTCTAAAAATAGCAAGTTGCTCAGATTTATTGCCTCTTCACTTATTGTTTGCTTGACTTGACTTTATTAAAGTGTTTACATCTGATTCTTGGTTTTTTTTCAGTGTGGGGATTTCTTTGGGACAAATTTGGCAGCTACGGTTGACCTTGTAAGGCCGAGTCGTCACTCTACCTGCTGATTGCTAAAAAGCTGGTCAGCGTATTCAATCATTCCGGTTCTGTCGGTGTCTTGATGTTAAATAATCTGGAATGTATTCAGATGTGCTTTTGCAGATTTGCTGTGAGCAGTGAGCACTTCACCAAGAGTTAACATAACTCCAATCAGACTAGAGCCACTTTGGGTTTTTCGCATTTTAAAAAAGAGATTTAAAAATTGTGACTTAACCAATGTTATCAATCTGCTATGAATTATTTCTGCAGTAAAGTGTCTCTAAGTTGTTGTTTTTCATGGATTTATACAGTTATTTACAATTTGGAACCAGCTTTTCTCCGTGTTTTTAACGACGTTGTTGCACATCAAACACACGCTCCGAAACGGAACGCGTTGACCGACATCAGAAAAACTTATATAAAAAGAAAGACGTGAAAAAAAAGATCAATGAATTGTATTGGCTTGATCTGCTGTACTATGACCTTTTGAATAGCTTGTTTGTCTGCAGCCGTTGTGGAATTCCTTCTGAAATGTCATACAGATAAAACAAAACCTCAACACACTGACGGCCTGACAGGATCTACTGTTTCACCCGGTGACTGTGGGAATATGTATTTCAACTGTTCACTCTTTAGTGTCCACAAAAAAGAACAAGACATTTAGTAGTTAACAGGAAGGCTGAATTTTTCTGTTGTAGCAACTTTTTTTTTTCACATTACACATTGTTTAATGGAGCATCCTTAATATAGGAATTGTGGCAGGCTTTCAAAGATCTCCGTAGCTGCGTTTCCCTTATAAATGTGCACAACACTTTTGTTGATATTCGGCTAATGTTGGAAAAAACAACATTTTGTAATTGTGATGTTTCCATTACACAAGAAATAAGTTTGAATAAATTTGTTCACCCGATGAGTCATTAAAAAACGTGCCGCGCCATCATCCTCCCGCCGTCCTCTTTGTCGTTTCTGCCAGTAGTAACATCCGGTTGTCGATCACATGATTTTCGTGATGCGGAAAAAGTGTTTCCATTGCATTTCTGTAAAATACACTAATTCCATTACAGCCAAAAAACATTGTCATCCCAGTGCAAAAACTTAAATTTCAATTCAAAATTTGCTAATTTATTTTTGATGTAAACACAGCTAGAGTTATTTTGTTTTTCTTTATAATTGGTTTTCTTCTGTATTATTATTTTTTAATTCTTTACAAATTAAGGTGTAAAAATTTTGTTTATATTTCAAAGAATATTGGCAAAACTATGTTTTACAGCCTCTGGTCTGTCTCACATGGAGTTTGACGTTACCCCTAATCCAGACATTAATAATAATAATAATAATAATAATAATAATAATAATAATAGGCCAATAATAATAATTATTATTAATAATAATAATAATAATAATAATAATAATAATAATAATAATATAATAATAATGTATATAAGTGCTATTAATTGTAACTCTGAAATAATTCAGGACCAGAAAACACACGTGTCTTGAAGTCAAAGTTTAGTAGAACCACTGATGGGACGTTGACCAAGGAACTCTCGGTTGTGCGTTTATGGCTCTTTTCCTTTTGGTACGCTATTTTGTCTGTTTCCGTTGTAAAAGTGAACCAAACCAAAACCATACCACAACATTCCTAGGCCCCCGTTGTAGGTCCACAGGACAAATGGTATGGTATGGTTTGGTTAGCGTGAAACTTATGGTGTCACAACACACAGTCCATTGTGTGTTGGACTGGGAAACAGAAAAACAACAATTTATGACAAATCGTAGTAGTTTGTGGTTACACTTTTTAGGCAGAACTAGGTTTTACAGCCAGTTGTCTGTCTCATCAACGTCCCAGTGAGAGTCCACCTGCCAAAGGAAACAATCTCCTGATTTCACAGAGCACCGATCTTCAGTGACCCGTGTCGCAGCGCTCGGTGGAAGCGAGGTATCGGTGTCCTTACAGCTTGAATCAGAATTTATGGCTCCCACTTTGGAATGCATTAACTACATTTTAGAGCACGACTCTCGTTTTGTTTTTGGTTTTTTTTCCTTTTTCTTTTTCTCTTTGTTTCAAGTAAACTAATAAATTAAGAAGTTATCTTAACACAGCTCCCTGCTTTTAATTAAAAGCTTTAGGTTTTGAGGAGGGCTGTTAAAGTTAAAGCTGGAATGCATTAGTGCAATCTCACCGTACCATTAAACACTTGTGCCAATAAATCCAATAAAAGTGCAATTACTTTCACAAAACCCCAGATCTTTTGAGCTTGGAGTGGTGATGCACTTCTGTATTGTTGACAGCTCAAATGTTTGTAGTCACTACATTTAGTTAACATCAAACTCCAAGCACTTAGTTAATAAATGATGCTTTCACAAAGTTTTCGCTCCATCACAGATTTATTTTGTTTTTTCGTTATACTTTACTATGTCAGATCATCTCGAGACGAATATAACTAGAGTGAATACAAAATGCAGTTTTGTCTGCATGGGGGGCCCATTATGTTTATGAAGGGAATCATTTGAGATCTTAAGGTCAAGCTCGTTCGGGTTATGCGGCAGGACAATTGTCCAGTGCAAACCAAGAAGTGGTGGGTGATTTGATCCAAAACATTGATAAGATCGATCCCAAAGGGATACAAGTATCAATTCAATACTGATCTGGTAAGATCGATACCTTAGTTTCAGATTCTCTCTTGAAATGTTATTTTGCTTTTGAATTCTAGCTTCTCAAATATATATATATATTTTTTACTTTAGATAAAAAAATGAACTTAAATTTGCGTTGTTCTTCTGTTGTTTCTGTGTTAGTTACATGTTAACATGTAACTAAAATATTCTGTAGACACCTATAAACTGTATCTGATTTTTGTCCCAGATTAAAAAGAAATAGAAGTAGAAAGGAAAAACCACAAAAGCTCCTAAGGGCCACAAGTTTGATGATGCATCATAAATAAGTATTGATATCGGTATTGGCAATACTCTCTTCTGATTTGCTTGGTATCAGGTTGATACCAAAATATGCAGTTTCACAGTCCTCTATTTGGAGTAGCCTAGTCCAAGTCCAGATTTAAATCCAACCGAGATGGTGTATCATGGCCTAAAACAAGCTGCTGTAAGCTCGTCAACAGCTGCATTTCCATTACATATGCACGCAAAACTTTGGTAATATTACACTGTTATCGAAAAAAAACACAATTTTGTAATTGCGGTGTTTCCAATAAACAAGAAATAAAATTTAAATCACACGTGAATAGGTTTGTTCTCGGAATGAGTCATTAGAAAAACATGCCGACGTCGTCCTCCAGCTACTTCCTGTCGTCTTTTTCTTCGTGTTTTCTGCAAGTGGTAAAATCCGGCTGTTCGTCATGTGACTCACATGATGCGAAAAAGTGTTGGCTAATATTCCTCCACAGTGACGTTCTTTCCACCAAGGATTTCAAGACGGTTACAATCACTGACCAAGTTTAGGGAGCAATCATTTTCCCACGTAGGGTCAGCTGGGTTTGGATCGCTTTTTCCTTCAACAAATACATTAATCAAGAGGAAAAGTGTTTATTATAGCAGGATGTTTCTACTGTAGCTTGTGTGCCATCAACAAACCCTCTCCACAGCAATGTTCAACAGTATATAAAGAACATAAAGCAAAACGGTGTTGATTGCAGCCTCCAAATCCTCATAAATCCTCCCTCCTCTGAGCGATTTCCAACCTGAATCTCTGAATGAAAGCTCCGCTGATGCTGTTCCCATTTTAGACGCGACTTATGAATACATCTGCGTTTGGCTGCAGGCTGCAAGCATTCATAACAGACCTGAAACCACAATAGATGAACTATGTCACAGAGCATAAAATGGTAATAATGCGATGACGCCGTTAACGTTGTGATACCAAGAAAACAATGTCGTTTTCTGCTATGATTATTGTTTTTCTGAAAATACAGGAGAGAAAAAAATAAAAACCCGGGAGGCACTTCTGCAATAACACAGAAATATATTATGTGACACCACAAGCAGCCATTACTTTTACTTTATGGCACTTCTACCCGTATTATTTTATTACTTTTATTTAAGTATGATTTTGATGCTCGTCGTCTGTTTTTTTTTTTATGGAAGGCAAACAGATAAACCTTTCCACCCCCGCGGATATCATTCAACATAAACCTGTTTGTCACTGGCATTAGCGCTACAGTGGTTTTTAATTCGACACGTGGATCTCGGAAAAGGCCAGGCTCCTCTTTGTGCTTGAAGCGCCTTGGAAGCCTCTCACGCAGCACAAGCAGATCTGAATTCGGCGAGCGGCCTTTGTGAATCAGGGGGCTTCGCATTGTCTTGTTGATTCCACAAATCACGACAGCGAGCAGATGGAGAGTAAAAGGCTGCCTTTTCTTTTTTTAACCTCCTCGTTTATGGAGGCAACTTGTGCTTAAACCGTACCCGACTGGAACAAGCCGCATTTGATAATTTCATTACAAGTCCCTGTGATTAGCGTGGTTATTTCAATGAAAGGTACATGTGATATACAGTAATGTAATCAGCATTCAGCTGTTGGAAGCAAAAGAGAGAGAAAAAAAGAAAAACACCAAAAACAAGAAACAATCACTTCACATAAATTCAAATTATTTGCATATCATTTTTTTTTTTTTAAATCAAGAATGATTTACCTTTGATTATTCGAGTGGCTTGACATTTGTAGGTAGCGTTATATGCAACGACGTCTTTTGTGAAGAGAACGCTTCAACAATTCGTGGGGAAAAAAATCAAGGGTATTAAGTATCATTACAAGATCGTTTCAGTTCAGTTTCTGTTTAAACAATATAACATGGCTTGCGTGCTTTTATTTGATGAGAGAGAGAAAAATAATCCATGTTGAGAAAGATATTTTTGTAAAATGTAAAGCCTCTGTATTTCACTTTTAAATTTCTGTCAGTTTCTCGATGATTCTAATTAGCAATTCCTGCTTTTCTGTTTCTGTGGCGTATAAATATGATGTGACTCAGAGGCTGTTTCTACTAGCCTCTGCCCACTAGGCTGAATGAGGACATGTATTATCTTGCCACCAGGCACAGTAATCAGATTGCTAAAGAAGGTAAAAAGCTAGTGATGGGCACAATTAAAACGGTATCTAATTAGCTAGAGGCTTCGTAATTAACTTCGACCAAATAATCACATGTTTATCAAACGACAATACTTAGCACAGTAAAGCCGTTTTCGCACTGCAAGGAACGGTACGGAACGGAACGGAACGGTACGGAACGGAACGGTACGGAACGGAACGGTTCCAGCCCTGTTGTGTTTGCATATACACTGAGGGCGCCATCGAAGCGGTGCCGGACGTCATTAGTTTTGAAATTAAACAATGGTTTCGATGCAGCAGCCGAAGCCATTTCCTCTGAGATGCGGCGGAAAACTTTTTCATTCCTCGTTGACCCATCTAAATCATTTTGTACTCGTTGATTAGCGAGTAAGCTTAGGAAGAAAAACACTTCATCATTAGACCAGGTGATTGCACTATATTGAGACGAATCCATTGCTAATTAAAACTAATAATAAACATATTGAAAAGAGCACTCTTTACAAAATAAAATACAGTTTAGTGAGACCTAGCTGTCAACGGAAAATCAACATCTGACTCCATAACAACCAGCGGCCAATCAGCTGCTGATTCTAAGCAGAACCGCTGGGCCGGCCCGATTGGAACCACAGCTCTTGTGGTTCCATGGGGCCGGGTGGAACCGGTCGCAAGTTCTAATGCAAACCGTTCCGTTCCATACCGTTCCTTGCAGTGCGAAAACGCCTTAACCGATTTCTTTTCTCGTATTTTGATTGACAAGTGAATCGACGAAAAGATGCGAGAGCTCGAACATTTACAGCAAAAATAAACTTCTGTTTTTTCAGCCCTTAAGTTGCAGTATGTCACTTTTACACATATGCCTTTTTACATACTTGTTAAAACTGTCACTGCGTCATGGCAGCATGGTATGAGACAGTCTGTAAAAAGATTGCTGTCAATCACATAGGGTATGCGCTGCTCAGTGTACGTATGGCAGAGTAATAACTTATCATTAGAGGAAAATAGTTTGTCGTCATCGTTGGTCGTGCTAGCTAGCTTGATGAGAGGCTAGCATGCTAGCCTGTACACAGCATGACTGACAGCGCTAAGACCCTCTACCTGGTTCTGACTGGTCATTTCTGACAGAGCTATGTTTTTATGCAGATAGCAGTAGGAGGCAGAAGAGCTTCATTTTTCATATTTACCTGTCGTCTTATACTGTTAAAGCATAGACAGTTTTAACAAATATGTAAAGAAATATTTTTTTTTAAATAAAGGTTACATATTGCAGTTTTAAGTGGTTCCAGGATGTTGGGGCTCACAATGGCTACAATATATTTGCATTTAATTGATGAGCTTTTGCTGCTTCTGTAATCGATACATCACCTGCCTCTGCTTCTGCTTCTACGGTCTAGTCAACAACCCTTAGAGGCATTACGACCCCCTAACAGACTGGAGTGCTTCTGGTCCACTGGAAGTGAGGAAACAGGAAAAGTTATAATGAAATGGGTGCACACTTTTTTTTTTGCGATTGATTAATCAAAATGAACACATGAAAGGCATGAATTCATAAAAACTCTTTAAATCTCAATGTGAGAGAACTAGCATCGGACGCTTTGAACATGCCAACCCGTTGGCCTGTCCCTGGGTTGCTTCTAAGCAATCCATGCCAATATGTTGCTTAGAAGTAGTTCCAGGAAAGGGAAATAAAAGTCTTTTCTGTTTTGCCATAGCAAATGTAGCAATGTTGAACTTATTAATTTTACTTGGGCTTTAACTGGGACAATATGCTTTGGTCAGATAGAACTAAGATTGAGCATTTCAGTAGCAAATGCTCCAGGTGAGTTTGATGTAAAGCAAAGGACATTTACGTGAAAAAGCATTTCAAATGAGTTTACTGTTGCTGTGGGTGTATTTGAATGCATGGCATCATAAAAATCTCATGGCTGCTGCCAAAAACAGAATTTTGGTCATTATTCTCAATCTTCATGTCGATGTATGAAAGTGTTTTATTACTGTGGCCGGGTAAATGTGACTCTACTGTAAAAGCGCATTGAGTGGACTAATAGAAAAGTGACTAGAAAAGCTCCAGTACATTCAGTCCATTTAACATATGGCCATATTAACAAGGAAATGCTTCACCAGACAAAAAATCAACCTTCTATATGGCGGTCTCTGTCCTGTTGACATAAATCCTCCACAACACCTGTGGAGTGAGCCAATGAGAAGGAGCGATGGTGAAATATTCCTTTCTGTGTCCTCTGACCTTTTGAGAGATTATTGGAGACGACTTGGTGCCGTTATATTGGAAAAATGGTTCTTGGTGAAGTATTAACAGCAGAGATACCAATAATTCAGAAAGAAACTGTCCCATTAAACACATTTCCTTTCCTGACTGAATAAACTTAATTACATCTAATTATTTCTTTCTTTCTTTTTTTAGCATGAGATTATGCAACTGTCTCTTTTTTTCCATACGTATGGATATTTCAACAATTTTGTGTAATAATTCGATGGAGGGAAAGGGAGAAGTTAGTGGCTGCTGGTTGTGGTTGACGATCCAGAAGGTTGTGGAGCGAGAGTTTGTTCCTGGAGGAATCCAGGATTCATGGCTGCCTGTTGAAGAACAGGCAGCCAGTTCCTCTTATTCAGACATTGATGCAGAGCAGGAAATAATGTCATTTTATTTTAGTATAGTGTTATTTTCTTGAAGACCTTTTCTGTCAAGCAAAAGTTTGAGTCGCACCCAAACATCTTCAATGTGTTCTGGGACTCAAGGCGGTTGAAGCTACTGCTAACTAGCTACTGTTAGTCCTTTGCTAGCTAGCTAGCCTGCTAGCCTTTTTGTCTCTGTAGTGGGAAGGTGCAAATTTATCAGCAGTTGGCTGGAAGATGTTTGATTTTGCCACTGGCTGACTTCTACTGCCAACCCATTCGAGGTTAGGTGCTAAAAAACTTTTTAAAATAAGCGCTATGGAAGTTAAAGGTTACAGGTTAAAGTTACAGGTTAAAGCTCTACAGCTTTAACCTGTAGAGTAGTCTGAGAAACACAAAGCTGGGTCCATAGTTTGAGCTCTGTTTGATTGTAATGCAGCATGTTTCTCCCACCATCCCCTGTATTTATAGATTTTTGTCCTTAATATCATTCAAGGTGAATTTAAAAAAGGTCTTAAAAGTCTTAAATTTGACTTGCGGAAACCTTCATATAACCTGAATTTCTATATTTACAAAATTTGTACGTTTTCACCTCGTTTAGTCATGGAGTTCTCTGTTCAACTAAACATTTAATGAAAGTGTAACAGGTGAAACCAGCACTAATTACAGCTGTGTAATCCAATTTTACTTATCATTTAGCAACTAATATGTAGTTGATCTCATTAAATATTAATATATTAATAATATAATCCATTTTTTTTCTTTTTAAACAAAGTGCTTTAAGCTTTTTTTTTCCATTGCAGTTGAAAAAATACCCTTCCCAATTTGACTTGTAGATAAATTTACACCCTAGTCTGTTATATTTGCAGTTGGTTTTAGCTTCATTGGGAAATGGGTAAGTTAAGGTGAATAGCTAATTTCTGGTAACATTTGCTCCTGTATCTTGAAACATATTTCCCTTACTGGAATGGCCTGTTCTTTTGTTTTCCTCTCTTTTTGGAGAAGATCGACATCAATTAGTGTCATATTTAAATCTCGCTGAAACAAAATCATGGTTGTCTAGTTAGAATCTTCTTGAAATTTAAAACTTAGAAATAAAGTTCTTTTAGCATTTAGGGGACATGAATTGTTATTTGTTGGAATGATTGTGCCACTGGTGAATTTTTGTATTTTTTTTTATTTTTTGAGGAATGAATAAATGTACTTATTCAAAGGTTGGATGTTTAGATTACATTCCCAGTTTATTTTCAGAGACATTATAAACACACAATGTGTTTTCTTCTATATGGGAAGTTGCCTGTGTGCCATTTGAAAGATGAGTATGTAAACACAAGATTAAAAATTTATATATATATATATAACTAATCTATTAGATTTGCACTGAACAATTTTCCTGCTGCATATATATATTTTCTCACTGTAGAGTTGCCATCCGCATATGTTCAGTAGGCGTACCCTGCTTGCTCTTGAGAACAGGGAAGCCAGTTTGCATGCTTGGTGCAGGACTGCTCTGCATTTTATCCCACTCAAAAATCTCTTTTTGTTTTCATTCTAATTGGTTGGAGGGCGACAGAAAGGAACAGATCCGTTCACACAAGAGATCCGCCTTTGTATCCTCAGCTAAGGCAGCATTGAGTGCGGAGGCCTCTGTAGGTGACAAACGTATAAAAATGATACTGCAGTATTTTATACGTATATAATACGAATCTATAACCTGGAGGCTCTCTATCAACAGGCAGCATGTGGAAGCACAGCGCACACTGCCAGCGAGACCTTTTATTTTTATTTTTTTCCCTCTTCCCCCATTCAAGGAGACTTTTACAATTAAAGTTTATGGAGCCGCAGTGCTTTGTGGGATCTAATTGAGAAGACTGTTGGCATGCAGAAATAATTATAATATGCAAATCCTCCTCCTGTTTGCTGAAACACCCCCCACCCCATCTTGATGAGATGTGACCAGAAATCCCCGGGGCCCGCGGCCTGAGTTCAGGCGTCCGCTGGTGGGAGAGCGAACTGACACCGATGAACTCGGCCTGTCAATAATTATGCCTGCTCTCTGACAAGAGTCACACAAGGGCACCTAGCTGTGCTCTGCCAGCCTGCTCTAATTGGCATTTACAGCTTCCTGAGTGACAAAGTTGTGTCAAGAAAACGCTCTTGCAGCCGAACGGCTATAGGCAGATGGGTTTTTCATTAGGTATAGACAATAGACAACACTGTTTGTCAGAGAGTCGCTTCAGATTTACGTTTCTACATACATTCCTAAAATAATGGCCAGTGTCGTTTTGTTTTGTTTTTTGTTTTTTTTGCCAAAAGTGATTTTATTTTTGAATAAAAATTACTAAAATGAATCAAATTAAAATTACAGAGAGGTGGTGATTTATTGGCAAAAATAACTTTTGGCAGAAAATGATTTTTGGGGATTGTTTTAGGAAGGTGACAATATGCAACAATGTCATTTTAACTTTATAGTGAAGCAGCCGCTAACATATAAATATTTTTCTGACAGTACGTGTGAACGCTTGTTAAAGTCTCAATTTTCTGTGTAATGTGAAAAAATTAGATCACGATTAATAATCTCAACACTTGTTCCACGTTTGACGTTACATTCGCCTGGCTTGGGGTGAGAAGACGTGAGAGCGAAACAGAAACTCAAAACTCTTGAACAGATTTTGAAGCACAGATTTTCTCTGGTACACATATTTACTAAATATAAAGTTCAACCTTTGGTGCATGATTTCCTTGAGATTTGCGTACTTTGCAAAACTTTGCAAAGAATTTGAAGGATCTCATGCTATGAAGACAAGGGCACAAAAAAAAAAACTAAACCACTGCATAAATAGCGTGGTCCAGTGAAGACAGAACAACGTTCATAATTTAAGAAAATGTGGGCAGGATGGACAATACCTAAACGGTTTACTAAAGCTGATAAAAAGCCAAGACAAAAACATGGATGATGTTACAAACGCCTCTAAATTTTGCACAATTTTTAGTATTTGTATTTGTTAGAAGTCTACTTACTTATCACTACTTCACTCTCCGTCAATCAGAAGGAGAGAACCGTCTCTATATTTCTATTTTTTGTGCCTGCAGAGCAAAGCATTTATTCACTAGTGATCTATTCAAAGTCAAAGCCTTCTAGAGAAACACCTTCATTACCTTTTTAGGTTTGATTAAATCCAAGATAATTCGTGGCATTGGAAAAAGACCAATTTAATTCAAGAGATTGAAAACGTATTTGGTTGAAATGTTTCTGCCTTTTAACTCTTCTGCTACAATAGGATTTTAGGACCAAAAACTTAAACGCCTAAAAAAAAAAACTCAGCAAAGCTGATAAAGAAAACCTCAAAATGATCATATTGTTATCACAATGAGATCCACTAAAGACATATTATGTTTACATTTTACTTCACAGATGATGGCACACTTTTTAAAATCTTTGTGCCACTTCAATTCCTGTGTTGGTAAATGCCCGTTTGCCGTTACGTTAATTCTGTCTTTTTAGTTTGCGTGCCCTGATTAAATTTCCAAAAAGTCTTAACGTGGTCTCGCACCACAAGCTTGCAACTGACGGGGTGAAGAAGCACGCTCTCCTTCTCCCAGTGAACGCTACGATAAAGATTGACACCTGAACTCCTGTGTTTTTTTTTTTCTTTTTTATTCTTCAAGAGTTTCAAAGACGAGCCGCGACGCCTCCAGGTGCACGTCTTCCCGGATCTGTAACTCTGGATGCTATCCTTTTGGAAGGCTGCGGCGGCAGAAAGCAGCTACAAAGTGATAAATAGAGACAGCAACTTTCACTTCCTGTTTGATTCCTGCTGGGTTCTCTTATTTTTAGGCGTTTTTACTCCAGCTGCTTAATGTTTCCAGATTATTCCTGCTTTTATAATCTAACGAATCCCTGTTGTGATTATACGTGAACCAGCAGGAGCAGTGTTTTTTTGTTTTTTTAAAGATACAGCAGCTATCCTCCAGCACCAGTTTGAGCCAGAAAGCACAGCTAAAAGAGGCACGTGTAGCGTTAATTTATTCCCCCTTCTCTGTTCTGTCCTCTTGACAACTCACTTTGTTGTTGTGTGTGTGTGTGTGTGTGTGTGCGTGTGCGTGTGCGTGCGCGTGTGCGTGTGTGTGCGTGCGTGCATGTGTGGGGTTGTGCGTGTGTGTGTGTGCTGTTTTCTCTTGTGTATATGCGTGGGTAGCGTGTCTTTTAACGTACCGGCGTATGTACGTTGGTGAAAATTTGCATCTTCATAGATAAAAGTGCATATTCTAGCTTTTTTTCTTAAATTGATAAAAATGTGATAGATGTGTTCAGAATTAGAGATCAAGAGAGTAATTTAGACACTTATGGATCTATTAGCATTCCTTACATAATGCCAAGTTCTTGGTTTACTGGTAAACTTAGATTTTTACTTTGAAGAAAATAATAGCATGTAATATTCTATCAAGATACAGTGAAGTATATTGATTTATTGCAAAATAAATGTTTTTTTTTCCCATTATTATTATTTCCCTCCATAAACATTGCGTGTTTTATGTTTAAAGATGCGTCTATATGACTTTTGAGAGAACGGGTAGACTATACAAGAATTATTTTCTACAGACTACCCCTTTTTGGTCAAAACATTTGTTTCTGTTAGCATGTCACATGTTCATTTTAAACTCTAAATGAATTAAATAAACAAAATGAAAAAAAACAAGATGCACGTTCCTGGGTGCAGCTGATTGCCTTAAAAAACAGACATTTAGTTCAGATTCTGCTTCTGATAACTTGATTCATCACAACATGTTTACACGTTAGATTTACGTTTTTTTATCAATTTACTGTGACCTTTTGGGGTTTTAAAAAAAAAAAAAAAAGAGTAGTTTGGCACACAAGTTTTAATTTACAATGGATTTTGACACTGATATTTGGTCAAACATCTCCTTGTATTTTTGCACCACGCATGATAGAAATCAGCAACAGCTGAGACATGAGTTCTGCCGTCCACAGTGAGGCCGGTTTCACATTAAAATGGAAAGAGAAGCTGCCTATCAAGAGAGAAGCGCTGCTGAAGTTTTGACGAGCCAACTGTCTTCTGCGGAAAACCTTTACGGTCAGACGGAAAAAGAAAGATTGAGCCGTTTGGCCACAATATCAAGAAGAATGGACGGGTCAAGGTGAGGCGTTCAAATCTAAAAACATTGGCCCGGCTGTCAAGGAAGGTGATGGCAGCATGCTACCAATTCTGCATAGAAAAGTGGTCAGACATCCGGCTGACTGGAAAAAAGCATTTGGTTTGTCTGTGTCTTGCTCAGTGGGGCTTTTCTGCAAATTCTAAGTGATGTACCAATGTGTTTGAGGGCGTATTTACAGTATGTAAACTTCTTGTATACTACACTATTGTTCTAAACTATTGTTCTAAAAGCCCCGTTTGGACTTTTTTTGCTCTCGTTTAGCTCCACCTATAAATTAAGATATGTTGGGAGTTAGCTGTGCCAATAAGATAATCTTTTTGCTGTCCAAAAACATTGACCCAGACAGAACCTCTTTTTTTCCTTTCCGCAGACAGAATCTTTAACAACACCAACTTTAGTTGCTATTTCACAAAATTTGGACGGCTGCCTTAATCGACTGTACCTTTAAACTTTTATAACCGCCCTCTGCATGCCTTATGTGAACACTTTTCTCCCTGACTTTTGGGGCTCAGAAGAGAGTTTCCTTTATAATACATATTCAATATGGCTCGGAGCAAAAATTACTGCATTCCCAGTTAATAAAGATGTGTCCGCGGTAAGTCCCGGGCAGAAAGAAACGCATGCCAAAGCCTGGTCTGTGACTCACATGAAGCTTTGTGAGGCTGGGGACTTCGTGAGATGTGGGTTTGCACTAATCTCAGTGATAGTAATTTAATGATTAGAATAAGTTATTACTGACATAATTCTATTAAATTTTAATTTATTACATGACTCAGGGCTTGACTCGGGTTTGGTACAGTAAGTCATTATTTCCAAATTAGGTTCTGGTTCTGTATTTTTTGGGCTTAATTCTGTGAGAGATCAAGAGAGTTAAGGAAAGAATCTAAACCAGTTTTTGTCACATGGGACAAAATCATCAAGGCAAAAGGACTTACGAGTCAATATTAATAATTTAAAAAATATGATATACACACACACTTTTATAGTGATATTTTTACCTACATAATAAACTAACTCTGCAATACCTTAATTAAACAAACAAAGCAGTAATTTTTTTTGCCCTTTTTTTGCCTTTTTTCATGCCTTTTGTTTTTTTAGGAAAGGCATGGAAACTATTAGGAAACATAATGACATTTTTGGAAGCATTCCTTATATGAAGAAAGGTATCCACATTTTTGGGTTTTGATTGAAAAGAATAGGAAAAAAATATGTTGTTTCTCAAAGACAACAAAATGTGGGTCCCTCTTTCTTTGCTGTATCTAGCCAAGTTTAATAAAGTCTGTGCCAAAGTCTGTTTTTGAGCAAATGTCACTGAATAGATGTGGTCCACGCAAGAGAATTGAAAGAATCTTGCCTATGTAGAGATGAAATACTTTGTATTTTCTCTCTAAATGAAGGGTTGGCAGCACTGGTGGTGCACAATGGCTACTGGAGATAATCACCACACGACACGTATCAGTCGGTGTGGACAATGGATTCAGAGATGACTGAAACATCTGAGGCACCGAATTTGTATCATTCTTAAATGATGCAAATTCTTAAATTTATATCGTTTCGAAAATGCCCTCTGGGCCACATATAGTACAACCCTGCTCCACATTTTCTGGAGAATACACACAAAGACTGCGGTACTACTAATGCTAGTCATGCTAACCTTGCTAGTCATGCTAAGGCTAATATACGATCAGTGGTGCAAAAAGTGGGTATGCAGGGTATGCAACGCATAGGGGCGCAGCACCAGAGGGGGCGCCAAAACCCCGTCTGGAGGGGGCGGCGCGCCGATGATGTTTTCCCGTACACTTTTGCTCGCCTTACGCTCCTTCACCTCGCGCACATAACGAGGTAAATGTAGCGAGTTTTACCCTTCACGTAGTTTTACCCTTCACGTATCGTCGCCCTGGGGGGGGGGGGAGGGGGGCTGAGTGAGCGTCGCTCCTTCACGCATCCACCTGAATAATGTGTAGTTGCGCCACTGTTTACGATGCTAAAAACTGTGTAAAACCCAGTTTTCACCTGAACGCCCTCTAACACATGTGAAGTGATGTTGCCTCTGCTCTTTAAATATTAACTACTCTGGACAGGAAGGAAAGGCTAAACCTATTCTCAATGCTGTTCTCTTCTCTTTTCTCTACAGTTTCTAAAGAGAAACCAGAATCAGCTGAAATCAGTGCCAACAGGTCAAAGCTTCACCAAAAAGTCATCTCCAGTCATCAACTGACAGTTTTTGTCTCGGGTTCGTGAGGATAGAAGCCGCATCCTTCAGTCAGTTCTCAATACATTTAATTATCCACATGGTGAAGGAAACAAAATGTACCAGGGCCAAATTGTCAACGTAGTGCATTAGTAATTACTTATGTATAAAAGACAGGGTGGAAGGGGCGAAACAAAAGATGTATATGACTTACTGATTCTTAATTACTTTCCCTGTGGAGCCGTCATCAGAGTGAGCATCATCTTCACAAAGCTCCTAGTTTTCTCATTCTCCCTACTGTATTTAATTGAAGGTATTTTATATGCGTTTGTTTTTCCACCCACGAAAGCAAACCTATAATTCAAAAAGAGTTATGACTCACCACTGTCCATAGGTAGACCTGCTCAGCTCCCATCTCCTCCACACTCAGATTTATTTACTAAATCAGAGGCACATTATAGGTTAAATAAGTATATGGAGATGTAACTTTTGAAAAACCTGCTTGAAATTCATACAAGCAGATGGTGAATGTATAGGTGTTTTATAATAGGTTTTAAAAAAAAACAATCACATTCACTTCCCATGCCTGTCAGCTTTTACAGTAGATAAAGTTTAGAAGACTTTTATCTTGCTCTGGATAGCATCCATTTCTGAAATATTTTTGAGAAGTGTTAGAGGGTTCACACCAGTCTTGTTTACTCCGCTTTAGTCAAAATCTGATTCGTTTGTCTAAAAATTCTGTTTGTGGAAATGTGAAAGCGCAATCGAACTCTGATGCGGACCAAAAAAAAAACTTGAACCGTGATACGCCTAAAAATCTCGGCCTCGGTTTGGGTGAAGTGAACTCTGCTACAGTTCGAATGCATGTGTGAACGTCAAGCGGACCGGAGACCACTCCAAAAGCAGGACGCGACCCGTAGCGAAGGGCATTCTGGGTAAACACGACCAAGACAAATGCTTTAGCTCAAGCTAGAAGAAGATTGTGGTCTTTCGCCAAAGACAAGAGAGAAATCGTACAACCGCTAAAATTTGACGCCACTCCATCTTTTGTTACATTTCGTGAAGAAGGAAGTCGTCCTCTTAAGATGTTTTCATGTTGTTTCCATTAGCGCCATTGCTTTGTTTGACGGTGTGAAAGCAAACCACACCAGCTGAAAACGTAGCAAAGGTTGCAACCGCGAGTCTACTAAACTATCAGATGTGAAAAGCTGTTACAATTTGAATAACATGGTTATTCGTGTTAATCATCTGGTTTTAACTCTAGCAAGATAAGTAAGGTCAAAAACCCTTTGAAAACCATACGTTATTTTATTATAAAAGAGTTCTGAAGAATGGTTTATCTTTTTCTCACTTAAAAGGTGGTATGAGGTTTTGATGACCAGAAGGAAAGAGACTTTTCCTCTGTTCTTATTCTGCCTGGCTTTTTTTCCCTCTTTACTTTACAATATCAGGAGACACATTTTAATAAAGACTTCCTGAGGTTTGCCAACTTAGCCTCTGCAGGCTAATCAGAGCATAATGAGCCTTGCAGGAGAAAGGCCCTGAAGCTATGGCTATTTCAGACTTATAAATGGATAATACAGTGCAAAAGAAATATCCCTTATTTCTTCCTGTAGACTTTGTTGGAAAAATTTGAAAAGCGGTCTTGGCCAAGAGTTCACCTGGTTTTCTGAAGGTTTTACCCTTTTTAGTTTTTACTTTGGATTTTCAATCCGTGCGTCCTTAAACATGGAGGAACCTTGAAAACTTACAAAAGAGGAAATATTTGCCCTCTAAACTTTATCTGCTAAAAATGAATTTGTGTATTGAAAATAAAACCAAAAATGGGCTCCAGCAAAGACCTGAAGCAGGACCTGAGCGATGCGTCACCCTGCAGTCGATCTTCCACTCTGTCAGTTTTTTGTAAATAGCAAAAATGAATTCCAGCAAAAGTATTCACACCTCTGAACCCCTTTTAAAAATATGTTTTAATATGTTTCATCTTGAAACTTCAAGGCATTTCATTGACGCTTTATGTAATAGACCAGCAGTGACACATAATTCAAGGGTGGAAAGAAAAGAAAATTATTTTTTTGTTTCTTTCATAACCACATACAGGTAGTTTGCAGGTAAGCAATTAATCACATGATTAATTAAAATGAGATAAATAATTTCCATTCTGATTTTCAAGATTTTTTGAAGGGCAATTTTTCAGACTTTATGATCTATCTTATTTGTTGTGTTTGGTTTTTATTTCTTGTTTTTGGTTGTTGAATTTTATTTTGGATCGTTAAGATGACTTGCAGTTCCTGTGCTAGGTGTTCTCTATGCATGGTTTATTAGCTTGTGAACTTGCAGTTGTAAGCCATTATCAATATTTTACTTGAAAATGGTCTCAAAACAACAATACCATTATTTATCGCAACATTTTCTTGGACATTTTATTGTATAGTAAAATGATAGGCCTGTCTGCAGCTGTAAGTCCATCTGCAGATGAACATTTTTGCCCGTTCCACTTTGATAAACAGCTCTAGGTCAATCAGATTGCATGCCCCAGCCACATTTCTCAAACCCAGTGACAGAATCATGTCTGGACTTTGACTGAAGTTCACAGACCCAAGACTTATGCAGTTTTCTTCCAGTCTTGTTTTCCTGTATTCGGCTTCATATTTTTGCATTTAGAAGGAGACACAGACTAGATGCAGCTTCTCCTTGATTTATTCTAAGAGCAAAGTCCAGAAAAATCAACATCAAGGTGAAATATTCACAAGTTATACATTGTGCATGCAAAACATTTTTGTAAGATTTACACAGACAGCGTTGGTCTGAACGTCCCACACACACGCACACACACACACACACACACACGCAAACACACACGATCGTCCTCAACTTGTGTTTTTCTCCTCCTCCCCCATCTGAAAACCTTAACCTGTTGACAAATCCAGGGTCAGTTGGACATTGTTATTCTATTTGTGTTTTTAGTACAAGAGATTTTTGTGTGTGTTTTCTTAATAATGTTTTGTTTTAGAGTTTTTTCATCCTTTGTCATTGCGAAGCTTTTTTTGTTTGTGATATTTGACTTAAATGAACCAATTTATTTCCAAAAACTGTAGACATCATGGAACTCCCAGTCCAATATGGTCACAGAACCTTTAAGTACAAAAAAGATTTTAAAAATGAGATGAATATATCTTTCTCTAATTCTTTACATGTTTTTTCCATCTTAATTTGTGGTCGGTATCGATTAAAATGTTTAATCAATTTAATTGCAGGGTCAGTGATTAATTGAATGCAATTAATCACGAAAACCATAAATTGACAAAAAAAAGGCAATATTTTCAATTAAAAAAACATTTTTGCAGCTAAATTATTACATGTGACCTCAACAACAAACATATTTATTGCTTTTAATCTGTTATTTAGGTTATGCAACTGCCAAATTTGTTCAAATATCTATTATCTATTCAACTTTCAGTTGTTTCATGAAGCCTTGATAAGTCATCTAACTACTTTGAAAAAAAATACTTCTTTAGAAATAATTGTGGACATTAGCTTTATGCGCTTCTGCGACATGTTTTGTTTTGAGGTGGTATTTTAGACTCGAATAGCTTTGCCGATAGGCCAGCTCCTTTTTGCACAACTTACACACAAGTTTTGTACAGGGTCCCATAAAACTGTTTATGTGAAACAAAAATGAACCTGCAGTGGGCCAAGAGAGGTGGCTTTGTCCATCGCTGTTGTTTGCAGATGTTACTTGTGCGCGCGCTCAACAGGAATACCAGAAAAGTGCAAACACCACGGTTCCGGCCAGAACCTTTGTGTGTTTAACAAAAAATAATTGATGTGTTAAAATCTACATAATTAATTGATTAAAATTAATGTGTTAAAGTCCAGTCACAAATCTTAATACGCACCCAATATAACAAGGAAGCGTCATAGCAACACACATGATTCATTTGCCTAACATGGGTTAATATTTCACATTTTTCCCCTTATTTTCTTCATGTTTTCATCAACATAAAACATGTATTTAGAGATACACCAAGAAACATGACAAGGCAAGAAAAAGTGTAAATGCAACATAAAATTAGTTTGGATAAAATTGTTTGTTTACATGTTTCTCTGATGACTAACTCTGCTTTGCCTGACTAGCAGATTCACACAAAACAGTAAGTTTATTTATTTATTTATTTATGCAGGTTTTACACATTAGTTAATTGTACAAGGAGCCTTTTTGTTGTGACACCATTTGTAGCAGTTAGTTTCACTGCTCTGTATGCTTGTGGGTGTTTGGCATGTGTCGCTATATAAATTGTTAAAAATGACTGTACTTCCTCGGAAAACTTAGGAAGGCCGAGCCCTGTTGCGACGCGTTTTGTTTTTAATTGCGCAGAGGAGTGACAACAAAAGCATCCACACTGGAGACGGAACAAACCTGGTCAGGAAGCTCCAGCAGCGAGTAATTACGACTGCCCAGAACATTACCGGGGGCCCGTGAAGCAAACATCATTTATATCAGTGAGGTCATGTGTCTCTGCAGAGCCCAAAGGGCGCTGAGAGACAAAAGCCACTCCAGCTACGGTCTCTGCACCCAGCTGCTGTTTAATAAATCATAAGGACTTGACCACAGCCCTAACAGCGGACTGTATTTCCTGAAGCTGTAAAGGCAATTTCCTTTTAAACTAAGCATGCTTTTTTTGTTGTTGTTGTTTTTAATTTTCATTTTTAGAATTAATAATTTTCTTGACTTGCAGGGCTTTGCAAAAGTTTTGACACCACTTGATTTTGTTGCAAACCCCAACCTCACAGTGTTATTAGAGTTTTATGTGATAAAACCAAAGTCCCCTTGAGTTAAGTAGCTCCCCCCCAAAAAAGCTTATTTGTATTCGTTTTTACGTATTTCAATTTTTAAAGACTTGACATTCCCTCCAAAGTTGGGAATCCACGTTGGCGCATGTGTGGGCAAACAGCCAAACTACTGTCATAAACATTAGATCATTTTCTCTACATACCAATTAACCAGCAGGTGACTATTTCAGACATTATTCCTTGTATCACAAACCAGGATGCGGGGGGGTTGGGAGGGCGGACTTACTGGGTCGGGCTAATAACTGCTCGTAGTTCTAGTTTAATTTGAGTTGGAGAAGAGAAACATCTGATACTTCCAAGACTGGAAACTGAAGGACGAAGTTAGTTGGCCACCCCTGGCGTAGGGTTATTTTTCTCTGGCAAACGCTTTCTTTGGATGAATGTTTTCCTTCCACTTCGCAATTGTGTGCTGCTCAGTGTAGGTTTAGCACATAAATTCAGAATGAAACAATAGTCGCAGCATGATAAACTATCAATCCATATGAATGCACTGCAGCTCCTAAAAACAAACAGCGCAGACACAAACTTGAAATTGTGTCTGAATGTCATTTATTTGTAAGATTTTGTTCCCTAATAATAACCCTCAACTCTGGTTCATTTTGCCTGTTTTCCCGTTATTGGATTTAGTGACCGGCACTAATATCAAGCAATAAACCGAACGTGAGGCTGAGCTGCCCTTTTCATTTAACTCATTTGGCCATTTATACATCTATTCACGTCAACATCAAGCCTGCTTTGAACCCATTAGGGCTGGAGTTTCGCTTTTTGAGCAGCTCGTCTTCATCTTAATGCAATTCAAAGACCTACATTTTGAACGAGAGTTGCTGTGGCAACAAAGTTTTCCCCCCTCTCCCGGAGACGCGGAGAGCTCAGTGGAGTATCCTTGATGGTGTGGCGGAAAGTGCTCAGGCACAGATGGTCCTGTGAGAAACCACGAGCCTCGTGTCCTAGTTAGCGTCGGAATACTAACGCGATCGAGCAAGGTCACTAATGTGTCGAGGTTTAACACAGCTTAACCAGCTCTTATGAAGGCAATCTAATGCACAGAAAGGATGAGGTACACTCCAGTCCCCCAAGTCTCGCTCACTCTGTCACACTTTGCTGCCAGCGGTAAAAAGCGTTGCAAATAAATTTATTCTAAAGGAGGTGGCTCATAAATCATCCAATACCAATAGTGTGTTTCATTTGCACGAGGCTTAATCTCACAATATTTGTAGCTGATTTCAGAAAACGACTGTGTGTGTGTGCGTGTGTGTGTGTGCGTGTGCATGTGTGTATATATGCATGTTGCACTCTACTGGTCTAGTTTAAGAAAGTTACATCTCAATGAGTCAGAATAAGGTGAGAGAAAAGTGAACATGCATAAAACCAAGAAGAGGTCTGCGTCCAGTTTCTCTCTCAACACTAATGGTCAAGAGAAATGTGGGATGAAGTCAAGCCAGTGCTGCCAGTATTAACTAAATTTGATCAGCAGTCTTTGATAAAACTCTCCCACCGGCCTGAACCTGTGCTTCAAGCTGTTCCGCCGGCCTTAGATAATGATATCATAGGAGCCCAGATTTTAATGAGAGCTCTGATTGGGTGGCAGTATTTCGTGGCTAACAAGATGCCCTGTTGTCTGTCTGTTAGTTGCCATCCAGTCTGCAGTGTGTTGTAGCATGCGTGCGTGAATGTGTGGGTGTGTGTGAGTGTGAGTGCAGCAGTGTCTCGCGAATTCAATTTAGGTCAGAGTCAAATGATAGCAAAGCACTTGGAGTCTTATTTGTCTCACTGCATCATCAGATCGTTTTTTTTTCTTAATAGAGACAACACATGAAAGAGGGAAGGGAAACTGGCGGACGCCAACTTTTTAATGAAATTTGATATGTGACATTTAAAATGCCGCATGAATCATGCAGCAAGAATTCAAATCATATTCAGAGCTACTGACAATCTGTGCATTCGTTACTATTGCTTTGACTCCTTCAGTGTGCTGGACATAATTGATAGTACTTCTGGAAAAGGGATGTAAAAGTAATATGTTTTGATTTTATGCAGTAGCACACACACAGTCCATCCACACCTACTTGTCCTTGGAGGATAAAGGGGGGCTGATGCCAGTCTCCAACAGTCATTGGGTGAAGGTGTGAAAAATCATCCCTTTCATTTGCGTACATTTATTCAGGAAGGAAAAACTTTCAATGAATGAAATAACTTATCACTAATGGGCACAATCTTTGATAATTTTACTATCAATACATTTTACAACTACCTTTAGCCAAAAGGACAGAATTCAGTTTTCTCTCATGATGATTTCCCATCTTGGAGCATTCCTCTTAAGATCAACCTCTGTAGATCAGTGGTTTCCCAACCGTTGGGTTAATGACCAGAACCAGTAGTTAGGGGTCCTTTGGTAACAATCGTTGGCATAACACTCGTTCTTTCTCACTGATCCACTCCAAACATACCTGTGGAGCAGCAGTATGACCTAACAGAGATGATCCTTACACACAACTCCAAAGTTTACAATACCTTGAAAGGACCAAAGTAGAGTTGCACAATATTAGAAAAACATATAATTGAGGTGACATCACCCACATATTATTACTCTTGCCCTACTTTTTTCTTATTATAGTAACAGGACTCGATTTAGGGAAGTGGGCCCCTGGGCAGGAGGTAGTTTTTGTGACCTATCCACTAAAGAAGAATTATTTGACCAATGGAAATTACATCACATTAAGCAGTCCTGTACATCAGCAGGGGTGAACTGATGCATGGTGGGATTAAAACATCCCCGGTCGAGCGGCTCCATTTTGTTCCCCAAAAAACTTTACTATAACTTCATAATTTTCAAACACTTTAGTGTTATTTTCATAAAAATCCAAAAATATTTATACAACTCACCTGATATGGATCTATCACTTTTATATAAAGCATAATGCCAGCAAAACACACATTTAAAAAAAAGAAACTAAAAATCTGTGGGGGCCCGGTAAGCCCTTTGTACAGTCTGACCCAGCCAAGTGAGCATTAGCACCTCACTTAATAAAAACAAGGTACACATTTGTGTATTAAATGCAATGAAAGTCCAACAGAATCAATATATTGCTGGCATACAAAACTTGCAAGCATTACACTTAAAATGTTCTACCAAATATTGCACCTAAGCAGTCCTTCCCCAGCAAAATCCAGTATAAAGACCAGGATAAACCATGCTGCCCCACCAGGAACCACAGCTGGATCAGGACCACAACACAACCAGGCCATGAGGACACCCAGCGGGCTGCAGAGAACCTGCACATACTTCTCTGCTTTTGTTGACTTTGCCCACACCACTTGAACGTGAAATTTTATCCAACATGCAGGTGAAGCTTCGACGAAGGACTGTGCTGTTTTTTAAAAGGTGGCCACTCATGTGGCGTGAGGTTCTTTGGTTTGTCTCACGTCAAACCAAAATAAAGCGGTTTGACGGTCTGACTACCAGATGGAGCTCTGGTAGTCAGACCAGAGCTCCATCTGATCTGACTACAGTTTAGCAAACATAATTTTTACATGTCTGTGAATAAAAAGGCTGTAAAATTACGGCACATAAGTGACACAAATCCTGAAAGACGCACAGAAAATCCTTAGACAACTCCTCCTCTGTCAATTAGAATAATTATACTGAACATGGCTTCAGATTGGCACTCCAGACCTGGAGAAGGAGGGGAAAAAAACACCTTGTGAGATTACATGGAGTGGCAGGATGCAGAAGCCCATGTGCCAGGCTGCTGCAAACCTAGACAGGAGAAGTAAGTTGGCATCTCTCTACCTAATCAGCATCAACGGGCTGTCACATCAGCAATCAAGCTTAAGGCATTTGCAGTTGAGGTCGATGCCAAAGAGGCTAACGCGACTGGAAAAATGGCATCTGTTTATGTTCCACAGAGGGGGTCTCCTGTTGCTCCTGCAACCACGGATCACTCCTTAACCCCCGTCCACCAGAGGCGCGTTCTTTCACAGGCTGAGATCGATACCTCTAAAGGGGGAATCAGGGAACCAGAACATCCCTAAAAACCCAAGAATAATCTAGAAAGTCCTTCAAGAGAGGGATTCAAATCAACTCCTGCTCGCTTTGTTTTCACCTTTGCTTTTTGTTGTTCTGATTTACATGACAGGTTGCTGTCTAATTTTTCGCAGCGGAACGTGAAAAGGTTATAAAAATCCTCCAGCTCTGTTTGACAAGCGCCTTTTTTTTTCCTGCTTTAATTCCTCCACCCCGATGTGAAACGCAGTCTGGGGAAAAACAAATACACTTTGTTAGATGATGGTATGGTTGCCTATTATAGGCACTGTGATCACTCAAGCTGTTATATTATATGGTGGTGATGCAGCTCCGAAAAACAAAAAAAAAGAAAAGCAAAAACATTCTGTTATTTCCATTAAAAAGGCTTGCAGAGGCTTCTTACCGAGCAGGCACAGCCTTTCATCATCTCAGGTGCCATTATTTCAGCAAAGCTCTATTTCATTTTGTGATTGATGGTTCCCTGGCAGTCTCAGCAATCTTGGTCAGACTCTGGATGTTTGCAGCAGGCTCTCATAAAAGGCTATGATGCTATTTATTAATTCAAAGATCTCTTCTTTTTTTTTTTACTCACCGTCTCTCTTATTTTTATTTTTTTTCTCCTCTGTCTGCCTCTCACACAGTGCCTGGAAAATAATCACCAATGGACCGGCTGGTTGTGTGTGTGCTGCTGTGTGCAGCTCTGGTGAAAGGCTACAGCTGCCCCGGCCGCTGCATCTGCCAGCACCTCTCGCCCACTCTGACTCTGCTCTGCGCCAAGACCGGCTTGCTGTTCGTGCCCCCCACAATCGACCGCAAGACCGTGGAGCTGCGGCTCACCGACAACTTCATCACCATTATCCGTAAGAAGGACTTCCTCAACATGACCAGCCTGGTCCACCTCACCTTATCCCGCAACACCATCAGCCAGATCGTGCCCCACGCCTTCCTGGGCCTGCGCTCGCTCCGGGCGCTTCACATGGATGGGAATCGGCTCAGCGTCATAAAGAGCGATCACTTCAAAGGCCTCATCAACTTGCGACACCTCATCCTTGGGAACAACCAGATCCACCAGGTGGCCTCGACCTCCTTCGACGAGTTTGTCGCCACCATCGAGGACTTGGATCTGTCCAACAACAATCTACGCAGCCTTCCCTGGGAGGCCATAGCCAGAATGACTAACATTAACACGCTCACCTTGGACCATAACCTTATTGACCACATAGAAGCGGGGACTTTCACTTTGCTCACCAAGCTGGTCCGCCTGGACATGACTTCTAACCGGCTGCAGAAGCTTCCGCCGGACAGCCTGTTCCAGCACGCCCAGGTTCTGTCCGACGCCAAGGGCTCCAGCTCGTCCACACTGGCGGTGAGCTTTGGCGGGAATCCCCTCCACTGCAACTGTGAGCTGCTGTGGCTGCGTCGGCTGACGCGAGAGGACGACTTGGAGACGTGCGCCTCGCCGGAACACCTCATGGACAAATATTTCTGGTCGATACAGGAGGAGGAGTTCATCTGCGAGCCCCCGCTGATCACCAAGCACTACTCCTCTAAGCCCTATGTGATGGAGGGCCAGGGTGTGACTCTAAAGTGCAAAGCCATGGGGGATCCAGATCCAGACATTCACTGGAGGTCACCGGACGGCAAGCTGGTGCACAACAACTCGCGCACCATCCTGTATGACAACGGCACCCTTGACATTCTCATCACCACGCTGAAGGACAGCGGGTCGTTCAACTGCGTGGCGTCCAATGCTGCCGGCATCGCCACTGCCGCCGTGGAGATCAGCATGATCCCCTTACCCTTGTTCGTGAACAACACCGGCCACATGCGCGAGGACCCCGGCCTCTCCGACATCACCACTTCCTCCAAAGCTGGCAATGACACAAAAGGCTACGACAAGCAGGACAAGAGGGTCCTGGTCACGGAGCTGACCTCGTCCTCCGCCGTGATCCGCTGGCCGTCTGAACGCCACATCCCTGGGATCAGGATGTACCAGATTCAGTACAACAGCACTGCAGATGATACTTTGGTGTACAGGTAAGAACCCAGGGTGGAGGCAGGATGAGAAACGAGAGAAAAGTGTGTTCCGGTAGATCAGTGCTTCTCAGTTCTGGTCCTCGGGGACCACCGCCCTGCGTATTTTAGATTCCTCTGTTCCAGAACACCTGATTCAAATGATTGACCTCCTCCGCATGCCATCTAGTGCTGCAGAACCTTGTAAATCACCCATTTATTGAAATCAGGTGTGTGGCAGAAGGGAAACCAGCTAAAACATGCGGGGCAGTGGTCCCTGAGGACCAGAGTTGAGAAACATTGCAGTAGACATTTGGAGTTGGAATCCCCAAATTTATTTAACAACGTTTATATCTATTCAGAGTCACTCATTAACAAAGTAAGGAGAGAATAAGTCCAAAACTGTTGGAGAACAACTATAGTAAAAAGAAAAAAAACCTCAAGTGGCGTCATATTGATTCAGTTTATTCCCCACATTGGCTCCAAAACTGAGTGAATTTTTGCAAATGCATATATTGCATTGCAAGTCCAAGTACCCCAAAGAGCCAAACGGTCTTAATCAGTATCATTAGAATGTAATATGACAGCAACAATAGCACAATAAGTATTTCACTCCATGTAACTGTATCATTAGAAAGGGTTGGAAAATAATTGGCTGCAGCACAGAAAGAAATTAGAAAATCTCTGTAAAGCTGAGGTTTGTTGTAGAGGATTCACATCATTTGCTTATTGCAAATTGAAAACAGAACTAACACATTACAGTAAGAAGTTAAAACAATGAAAGAACAGACTGGCCTTGAGAGAATTAATAAGCTTTAGGTTGACAAATTGCTTTTTTTCTTCTTTGGTATTGTTCTCTCTCTAATGCCCGAAAGGTTACAAATTACAGTTTAAACTTTTAATATTTTTGCTTTCCGAATTGGATATGAAAAGCATATAAGCTGCATAAATACCCAAGATAAAGTGCAATAGTAACTGTTTTTCTTTGTCATGTTCAAGCTTAGACTTTATTTTCTTTAGCAAATAGAAATATTGCACGCACTAGTTTCGGAAGGCAAAACCACGCAGAATAACTTTTTGGTGCAACAACAGTACAGTTTTGATGAATGCTTCATGCTTCAACCAGCTTTATAAATTACTTGATTTGAGAAATTATGGAAAATTTATAAATGTCTTTTTTCAAGTTTTGACTCTTGAAAACAGAATCAAATCTTTTTTTTTAACCTGTATTTAGTTTCATCCATTGTAGTCTGAATTTTCACTTATTGTTCTGTTCCCGTAAAAAAAAACATTGATGATGCCCCCATCATATTTCAGAATCTAGATGTGTTATTGGCTTTAACTCTAATAATTTATTAGTTTAGCTCTATCTACCAATAAGGTGACTTCTGAAGGCATCTTGCTGCATTTAATTTTATTCAGTAAAGAAGTAAAGAGTAAAGAAGGCTAAATATATAACTAGGAGCATTTTCCTTCCACTTCCCTGCTGTGCTCAGCTTACTGTTGATCTATCATATGAAATCCCAGAAATAAAAAAACCCACTTATGTATGTAGTTGTGACATGACAAACTGTGATAATGTTCAATGGGTGGGAATACTTTTGCTAGGCAGTGTAATTACCAAAGTACAACACAGGCACTTAAAATTCAGACCCAAGTGTTTGCAATTAGCTGCGACTAAATTATAGGATTAAAACGACTTTGAAGAACAACACCATGTTAATACAGAATCCTAATTTCTTTCTACAGTCTAAATGTGAGTGCATTGCTAATGTTTAGTCATAGTAAAAAAGAAAAAAAAAAGTATTCACAGTTGAATTTCATATTAGATAGGATAAAACTGAAAATTTAATAGCTTTTAGTGTCAGTTTACAAAGGCTTATGCTGGTATATAAATATCTCTCTCCCTTAAACATGGGACTGAAAGTACCAATAGAAAGTCTTTTGATTAAGCTTCATGTGTTCCTTTTGAATTCTGTGAGACAAATTTAGTGTATTTCAGGATTTCATTTTGGCAGAGCAAACTAATAATAGTGGTTTACATGCTTTCATTCGCTCCCCTTTTTTAAATTTTTTTTAGCTTTTATCAGGTATAATGAGTAGCTCTCTTGTATAATTTTCTCATTCAGTTTCACCGTGGAGCTGAGTGTTATTTTGTCTTTAGGTGGTACATTATTATCCACCAAATGATAACCATCAAAGTCCGCCTTTAGGGAAAAGGAACAGGCTTCTAATTATATTAACGGCAACGTTGACCCGAAGACAATGCCTTTCTCCTGCGTATTTAGCGTAATCTGGCACTTGACCTTAGGTAATCACACAACAAAACACCCTCTTCCCAGCGCTCATCACTTGTCCTGCAGCCTGCAGCTGTTGTAGAGAGACAATAAAGCGTTTTTAATACTTTAACACCTTTGCTTTCATTTTATAAACAAGCCTGAAAGAGCGTATGTTATTTTCTCATGCAATGCCTTGCCAAAGTATTCATAACCCTTGAACTTTTTCACATTTTGTCGCGTAACGACAACAAGTTTCAGTATGTTCTGTTGTGTTTTTTAATGCAAATGATGGTTAGGTGGAAGGAAAGTCGCCATTACTCTGATACCCCTAACGGAAATGCCTCAAAAGTTTTCAAAGAGCTCAAATAACACAGCGGTCCAAATCAGGAATGAAGATGTGGAAAGGTTTAATGTAGGGTTATTGAACAATGTTACCAGATTTCAACATCTAACATAGCACTTCAGTCCAACCAAACCAGATGCCCGTGGTAACTCTGACGGTACTGTTAGTTTTGAACGCCACAAATCTGGCCTTAATGGAAGGGTAGAAAGAAAAAAAAGTTGTAGTCAAAAGAAAGTGATTAGAAGTTTCCATCTACAAAAAACATTCTTTAAAAATGAAAAAAAAATGAAAACTTTGACCTTTGCACAAAACACCCTGTGTGGCAGAGTACTAACTTCAGATAATCCTGGAAATACCGTTCTTGTGGTGAAGCATGATGGTGGCCGCATCGTGTGGTAGGTTGACTTGACATGGGATTATACGGGACATTATTTAATTTCTCTTTGGGATTAATCAAGTATTTTTGAATTAAATTGAACTTTGCATACATGGCAAATCTTGAAGAGATGTTGTTGGAGCTTGATTAAAAAGGTAAAAGCAAAGTATATAATGGGTTTGAATGGCCCAATTCAAGTCCTGACCTAAATCTAACTCTTCTCTAGACTTGAAAATTGCTGCTCATTGGTATACTTTATCCAATCTGGCTTGGGTCAAACTATTTTGCCAAGACAATAAGAAAGGTTCAGCAGGTAGAGGTTCACCCCAGAAGACTTGGAGGGGCTGAATATTAAATGAACTCTTTCGTGATTTCTATCACTCTATGCAAATCGATATGCATGGCTGTCGAGTTTCCGTTTTTATAAGGCCTTTACATCTTAACCACTGCACCGTTTCTCTCTTCCTCCACAGAATGATCCCATCTACCAGCAAAAACTTCCTCATCAACGACCTGGCTGCGGGACGAGAGTACGACCTCTGCGTGCTGGCCGTGTACGACGACGGCATCACGTCGCTGACGGCCACGCGCGTGGTCGGCTGCGTGCAGTTCCACACGGCCAATGAAGTCAGCCAGTGCCGCTTCATGCACAGCCAGTTCCTGGGAGGCACCATGATCATCATCATTGGCGGCATCATTGTCGCTTCCGTGCTGGTGTTCATCATCATCCTGATGATCCGCTACAAGGCCTATGGCAGCCCCGTGGACGCCAAGGCCAAGGCCAGCTCCGCCATGCACTCGCAAACCAACGGCAGCCAGCAGCGGCTGCAGCGCTCGGTGTCCAAGCAGCCGTCCGACGAGGACGAAGCGCTGGCGCCCAAAGAGTGCATGGCTCTGGTGTTGAGGGTGGACAGCGATAAGAAGGAGGACCTGGCAGCCGCGGCGGCGGTCCTCGAAGTGGAGCTGCCCCCAAATGCGGACAAAATGAAGAGAAGGAGCAGCCTGGATGCTCAGCGCTCCGGGCCGCCGTCTGAGGACACGCAGACGGACAGCAGCCTGACCGGCTCCACCATGTCCCTCTGCCTCATAGGCTCCAATGCCGGCACTAAGGAGGCTCCCAGGCTTAAGGACAAGAAAAGCGCCCTGGCCAGCGTGGGGTTACTCCCCAACGAGCTGGCACGAACTAGGCACAGATTCTCTTTCGATGGCGGGGATTACTCCATATTTCAGAGTCACAGTTACCCGCGCAGAGCGAGGACGAGGTGGCACAGGTCCACCAATCAGCTCAACACGGAGTCATCGCCGCTCGCCAACAGGAGAGTTACATTCAGCAGCACTGAGTGGATGCTTGAGAGCACGGTTTGAGGAAAGCAGTGTAGCAAAAAATTTAAAATAAAAAAGAAACGTTTAAAAAAGGCACAAACGTAACATGTAAAAACACAAAACGTCTACATGCCATACAGCACAACGATGATTAAAAACAAGCACATTTATGTACTCATGCTGACTTCCTGTGAGTTGCTGGAGGAGAACAGTATCCTGTCATCCTGCTTCCCCCCCATCGTGCTCCCAGAGAGGTTTATGTGGGCCATGTCTCTTTGTTTTTTGGGTTTTTTTGCAGCGGTGCCTTATTCTTTTAAATGTATGAATGGAGGATGCTGCTCACTGTAGTCACAAACCTCCCACTCTTGACGGCGGTGGGAAGTAATGTTTTTGGCTTTTCGGTTTTCACCGTTTTCTGTGGCACACCGACGGGGGGGAGAGGAGTGTGGCATTTGGATGTGACTGTTTAATTGTTAAAAAAAATAATAATAATAATCATTAAAAAAAAAAAAAACTTCATTAAGCAGTAACTTGTAAAGTGAACAGCCAGGTACCCTGTTATGTCTATCATGTTTTTGTTTTGTTTTGTTTTTTTGATGAGGAAAACAAAAAAAACTTTTGCACAGAAGACACGAGATACAAGGACAAGTATCAACACCAGTCTATACAATATTAATAACAAAAAAAAGCAGAGTTTTCTCTTTTTTTCGAATGCTCATTTCTAATGTTAGTGGATAAAAAGGGGATTGATGTGAGAATCTGCCATGGACGGTCAGACTGTGCGATGTTGAATAGGTATTGTTCCAGACGTGACTGTATATTCATCAGTACTGTATCTGGCTGGTCTAGATAAAAGACGACAAACAAACAAACAAAAAAAGACATATATAAGTATATTAAAACATTGGTGTATGTGTACTAACTATGTAAAGTAAATAAGTCATACGTCACGTGACTTTTTACAGAGCATTTGGGTGTTGGCTGCAAGTTTTTACATTAAAAACCTGTGTCATCACACCTTTCAATATTTAGTATGTCCAAGTTTGAACCATTTATCCCCTCATGAAGGGTATTAAATTTTTTGTGTGGGTTAACTGTATCAGTAGTGCTTGTTTTTTTTGTTGTTTTTTTTGCTGCTGCTGTTGTGGTTATTTTATGTCTTGTGCTGCTCCAGTGTCCACTGTAGCGAGCGAGAGAGGGACACACGAATCAAAATGATAAATATTTGATTCCTCAGTGCTATTTTTGAGGCTTTAAGTGAAAGCGTCACAGCGCCAATAGAGTGGAGTGGGATGTGTGACTGTGAGGGACAAGCCAACTGGACGTGGTGCTGAATCCAAATGAACCCAGCTGTTGTTACACAACGGCGTAGGAGCAAATGTTCACCACCAGGGGGAGACAAACCTTTCCATTGTCCCTAATTAGGCGCTTTCCTTGAGAATTTATTAGTGTGAATCATAAACAGCGGAAGCTGCGTGCTCCACCCAGAAAGGTCTGGTTTATGGGGAAAGCTGTAGTTTTAGTTCTTATGTTTTAGTACTGAGCATTGAAAATTAGCAGGATTAACCAATCATGCTGTCAGCAGATGTGGGAATATAACAGTAGGTGATAATATCCTCTCTGCGTTGACGTATAAGGTCCAGACTCAGGTGAATAAATCCAGTATAGAAGCTTATATTTAGGTTTTGACCATAACTTATTAAAGCTTTCAATACGTTAAATATTCTTAGTCATGTGAGGGAGAGACAGATTTCTATCTGTTTGAAGCAGTCACTTTTTCTGAAAAAATCAGTCCGAACAACTGCTTCCCGTTCAGGATCCGTAAAAGCGATTCGAAAATCGTTTGAAGCGTATGAGAGAACAATTTCTTATCTCCGATAGTACCGCGATTCATATCTGTAGCTCTCTCACAACAATAGCAGCGATGAGAGAGAGAGAGAGAGAGAGAGAGAGAGAGAGAGAGAGAGAGAGAGAGAGAGAGATGATGTGCGCTGAGCTCTGAAATTTCTCAGTAAAGTATGAAAATGAAAGGCTGAGAGCGTGAGTTCACCCTGTCACATGATGTCGCTCTGAAGCACCTTGACAGAAAACCTTAAGCCCTAGAGAAATTTCAAAAACATTTTACAGGAGCAGGCATTCGGTGCGATGTCATGACTGACTTTCATACCAATAGAGCGATTTTTGTAGGCATGATGGTTATTTCAATATTATTTTGGGGATCAAACTCCACTCATTTTCTCACTCTAATGGAGCGGCAGTTGGTGTCAGTTGGAAATTTCGCTTGTTTCTCGCTTTTTACGTCGCCGTTTTTACTCGAAACCCCAATAAAAAAATAAATAGCTCCAATGCCGGATCGAGCCACACGTTTTTTGTAGGTGGGCATGCAGCGGTACCAGCCTCATCAACGGTAGTAGAAAAATAATATTTTAAAAAGAGACATTCTTTTAGGTTTAGAACAATAGCCTTCCATGCACTGCTATGGGCAGGCCCCAATAGTAATAGAAATAATCAATGTACGGTAAAATTAGATTATTATTATTATTTTTTTTAATTATAGTTTGAGTATTTTATTTTTCTGAGGGGGTTCGCTTTGGTCAATGCAACGTGCTTCTGTAATATCATTCAGCTGAAAACAAAGGGAAAAAAGTCCATTTTAATTTCATTTTTAAAAATCTGGGAGCTTCAATGAAAATGACCACCAGGGAGAAAAGTGACTTTGAACGGTTTTACTTCAACTGCATCACCAGAGGTGAGGCGCAGCACTGCACTTATTCACTCCGGTCTTCTCCTGGACTTCAACAGCTATTTTGACCTTAGATATGTTGATATTATCAATAAAACACACACAATTATCGAAAAGAGAAGTCAAGTGGAAAAAGGAATTTCCTGTCATCATTGTTAGTATTTTACTCACCTGCCTCTGCAGACCCCGTGTCACTGCCTCTCTGTTACTCTTTGATATGTAATTATAAAATCCAAATTAATGTGAACTACAGAACTACGGTAATGAATGCTATTTTAAGTACTATTCCGGGCAGAGGTTTAGACACTCTCATTATAAGCATGAATCTCATCTTCATTTGCAGTTTATAGATTTTTTTTTTTCTCCACTGATCTTATTTCAGGCTGAACTGATCAGATGACAATGTTAAAGATTTTTAATAGCTGGAATTGAAGTTAACAATTTAAAATTAATTATACATCGTCTGCAATAAAAACAGATTCGTACTCCCCAAATGATATTTGGTTACATTTTAGCCAATTGCACCCTGCTTCTTCTTAATCAATACCTTTAAACCAGAAGCTTTTCAGGATTTGCATCACATCAAAGCTTCATTTTTAAATGACAAAAGCTAGCATCGTGGCGGGTGTTTGTATACTTTAGAAAGCCACTGTGCCTCCAAAATCGCTCAAGTCAACAATAACAACAACAAAAAAGACAAGTCAATGATTCTACATGACGCACATTTAAATTGGGTTGGAAAAGGATAAACCTGACTAACTTTATGCTTCTCCAGAGTTCTGACTTCCAGTATACTTTGGTATACTTTAACACCTTTGTTAAAGTATACCAAAGTGGTATACTTTATACTTTATACAAAGTGGTATACTGGATACCAAAGTATCCTGGATACCAAAGTATCCAGTATACCAAAGTGCCTAGAAGCAAATAAGTGCTTCTAGGTACTTATTTGCCTAGAAGCCAAATAAGTGCCGGAATATCACACATTTAAATGGACTCTACTAATTCAGTTTGGAAGCTTTTCGTAGCTGTCAAGCATAAATACAGTGTTAGATGGCAACAAAAAGTTTGTGATTTCTCTGCTACTTGCTATGACAGTAAAGCCTTGGTGCATAATCTGGACTCTTTGTGGATCAAATATGTGAATGCATATCTCTTTTTTTTATTTTTATTTTTAGAAATCATTTTGTTTCTGTAAGACCATTCCACGCTGAAATAACAATTGGATTGTGGATGTAAACCTCTGATTGAAACTTTGTGTATTTTTAGACACAAAGGATCATCTATTTTTCTCTCTGCTACATTTAGCTGTGTCTTACATCGTATTAGTTTGTTTAGAGTCAGGGATGCATGATGACAACGATGACAAATGATGGTATTTATTTTTTTTGTTTGCAGCAGAAAACAGCCTCCATTCCTCTGACCCAAGCTGTACAGATTAAGATAAAAGCCAGGCTGCTCGGACAGCGAGATGTCGATGAGATTTTGCAGAAAGCTGGAGCGCATTTTGTACTCGATTTGGAGGGGGAGGGAGTTAGCATCCACGGTGATGGAGTAGATTCAATGTAAGAACCGGGTCATCCTTCATCTTCCCTCATCACACGCGGCCGGTTTTCACCTTGCAGATTTTGCATTTCAAGCAGCCCTGAAATTTCCCTCCTTCTGATTTACAGGAAGACTAAACCTTCAGAGTGAAAGTGCTTTAGCTGTCAAGTCCCCTGCGCACTAACTTTGCAACTCCAGTCCATCTCGGCATTAGCTCGCTGACAGCGAAGACTTGGAAATTGTGCAGCAGACCGTCTCTCCCAGCTGGGGAAGTATTTCAGTGTGTTCCGATCTGTAACCATTATTCAACCCCGAATCTGCTTAGGTAAGAGGACGCAGAGATCTCACCCGTCCTGAAAAATTGGCTTGGACAGCCAAACTAGCAGACAGTAGGGTTAGAGTTAAGTGTTTCATCAGCAGTTCTGAGTGGCTGTAGGAGTGTAGGAGGGGGGGGGGGGAGAAAAAAAGGTGCCTGGATTCAGTGAGAAGGCAATTTTTTTTTTTTCACTCAAGATCCAATTTTATGTCTAATGCATACTGATGCATTAGACATAATGCCCATAAAGCCCAGTCTGGGCATGGTTTAGCACATGTTGAGTTCGAGTATTGTCTCTGTGCCAAGATCGTTAATCAGCAAACAAGCTGTGTTAAAACATGAACGGCTAAAGTTTTTAAAGTGGGAGCTATTATGTAACGTCAACTTTGTTTAAGCTTAATATCACGTTGTAATGTGCCAATGTTGCTTTGATTCATTCATGCATGTTTGAGGAATCCTTGAATCTCGTGCAGCAGCCACTGGGCAGATGCCTAAACGTGTGTTCTCACAAAGCTCCGCCCATTTCCACAAAGCTCCTCCTTCGAGCTGCACTGTTCAGTCGAGCTTCCGTCTCTCATTACGCCCCCGCCCCGCTCCTTCCCCACTCATCACCTCCAGACTAGTGGCAGCAGCAATTAGCAAACACCTGGTGGAGCTGCGAGTCTGCTGAGCTCAACATACGATCTACTTCTCTCTCCAACGCTCCTAAGAATGGTTATAAACGCCATAAGGAGAAGCATTGTGATGACGTTTTGAATGCGGAGCGTCGAGAAGACCAGGAGGTTCTTAAAGAGACAGAAGCCCGATTTCAAGGTGTCAAAATAGGAAGTTTTGTTTCTTTTAAGTAATGTTCATTTACATCATTTTCAAAACAACTGAACGTAACACAGTTACTTGACTGTGTTATAAAATAACAGATTGTGTCTGGAAAATACATAACATATTAATACCCTTTTAAAGTCCAATGGGAAAATAAAATCAGCATCCTCTTTACAGTAAGTCGACCTAGAAGTCCTGACAATTCCTCAGTGAGTATTTCTTTAAAGCCTTGAAATAAAGTAATTTCTCTTACCCTACACACAAAGCCCACTTTTTGCCTGCGAAGTATAAGTACAGGTAAACTCACTGGAGGGCAGAGTTGCAACATTTGCCCACTAGGGAATTTAAAACCTTGGACCTTAGTATTCCCAGAGGAATATCAGAGTGAAACACCGACTGCACAACTGAGGAAACATTGTCTGCTACTTGGCATTTCATAAGGTGGAGCAACACTTCACATAGGCAAACAGAGGTACTTGATGTCTCTTTTTTTATTTAACTGAATCAACAAACTGAGTTGTCCAAAATGTTTCTTATAGCTATGGATATGCACATACATTACCTTATCAAAGTTGTTCACATTCTTCAGCCACTCAGCCAAAATATTAGTGTCACTTTGAGATCAGTGAATGATCAGTGTTAGTTTACCTCATAGCATGAGTAGAAGGAAATTAGCCAAAAAGTTTAGTTTTGGTTACATTTCTCTGGCATATTTACTGTTATTTTTGTGGCTTTTATCTCTGCAGTTGCTCCAGAGTTCTTCAGAGCCTCTCAGTCGCTTATTATTGATCACCTTACCTGAAATGTTTTCATACTGAGATAAAATTACATAAAAATGGATTTTCTATTATTATTATTGTTGTCAAGATAAAGTCAGCTAAGTAAAACAAAATTATTGCTACACTTTGCAGAATTTAGCATTTAAAAGAAAAAAAATTATATATATATATATTTATTTTTTCATTTTTTTCCTTTCAGCTCATACTTTTGTGCTACTGTATAGGATTAGCAAGTAAAGTCACACCAACAATGTTGATGTTTGTGGCGGTAATGTGATAAAATCCAAGGGATTTTAGGAATACTGTTGCAAAAAGCGTCATCGTTAATGCAGCCAATGGCTCCTGGAATCACGCTATGTGAAAAACAACTTGTAATTTCTGTGAATGATCATATGTTTGCTGGGAGCTGTAAAACACCTTCAGCTGTGGGTTTTGGCTAAGCATCTTTAAGCGGTTGCAGTGAAGGTTTTCTTGAAGAAGCCGGCCTGTTTTCATGACTTTCATTTGCTTTTCTTTTTTCCTATTTCAGGGATTCAGTCAGCTACAAACAAGCAAATCTCGTAGTTTTCCTCTGCTTGGAGGGAACGTTTAGCCTTTTGACACAGACTTAGCAAAGGGCTCCAGGCTTCTACAGTGAACACAATTTCAGACTGGTTTACAAAACACTTCCATTGGCATTAGATTATCTCAAAACAACCACATGCCATGGGGCTAGCTATTTGCTACCAGCTTGCACAGAGGATGATGTTAATAAGGTTAGAACAGTGGAGGAGGGAAAGAAAATCTATATTTTCAGGGTTGTTAATGGCGATACGAGCTCTTTTTCTCAGTAATTACAAAGGCGGCAACACCTGACAGGCTAGGCAACCTGCTGCTCATCAGTTGAGCTTTTTATAAATCATTAATGTATTTACTTTGATCATGAAACCAGATTATTCAATTCAGTTGAACCTTCTTATACTCTTATTTATTTATTCATACTAAGCCTATAGCAGAATAGCTACAGCGATAGGTCAGGATAGCCTAAGCAGAGATGAATTAAGAAAATCTGGTTCATATCGGATTTGAAGAACATGTCCCATTAAAAATAACACTGAGGTTCTGTACTTAATTTACTGAAGGCCAATTGAATGTCATACTGATGAAGTGATTGACTTACAAGCCTCTTTTCTCAAGGTTTTTGTCAAAAGACAAATACTCTTGTCTCATTTTAAAAGCCGGAAATTTTAAATCATTCAGGTTTTTATGTCTTCAGGACATGCCCATAATTTACCTAATCTTTATGGTAAAGATAACTAAGTGTAACCAGCACAACGTTGAAAATTGACAAATTGACAACAATTGACAAATTATTTATATATATATACTGCTCAAAAAATAAAGGGAACACTTAAACAACACAATATAACTCCAAGTAAATCAAACTTCTGTGAAATCAAACTGTCCACTTAGGAAGCAACACTGATTGACAATTTCACCTGCTGTTGTGCAAATGGAATAGACAACAGATGGAAATTATTGGCAATTATATTTCATTCATTCAGATCTAGCATGTGTTATTTGAGTGTTCCCTTTATTTTTTTGAGCAGTGTATATATAAGGAGAATTGGCTCTGAGCCTATGCCCTGTGGTACACCACAAGTAACCCTGGAGAGTGAAGATTTCTCAGTTACCTGAACAGATTTAAATCTGTCGGACAGATGAGATTTAAAGCAGCCTGGTGCTGTTCCTCTGATCCCCACATGTTCCGATCTTTCTAAGAGAATATTGTGATTGATTTTGTTAACAAAAAAAAGAAGGTCTAATAAAACAAGAACAGTCTGTTTTCTGAGGCCAAGATAATATAATTTGTAGTTTTCATCCGTTCTTTTTTCAGTGCTATGATGAGCTCTGAAACCTGAGTGAAACCTTTCAGAAGGGTTGTTATTGGCTAGATGCTCACACACTTGATTAGCAACTATTTTTTTCAAGAATGTTATATCAGAAAGGAATAATAGCGATATATCTGCAACTTATCAAATCTCACTTACGAACCTGTGGTACACATTTGTTTACCAAGGATAGATTATTCACATCTAAGCTGGAGATGGTAATTAAGGGAAAACATTGTGTCTAACATCCAAACTGAAGGTTTAGAAGAAGCGAATATTTTTGATAACTTGGAAAGTTCGACTGAATCAGAACAGATTGGGCTCTACGGTTACATTCAATGCTGACTCATTTACTGAGAATGAATAATCACATTCGGGAGGAGGCCAGTGATTCAACCGGTTTTATTTATAAAGAACTCCACCGAGTCATTACTGCCGAGAGCCGAGGGAAAGCTCGACTCAGCAGAACTGTGATTCTGTGTAAGTTTGGCAATCGTCCTAAAAAAGAAACCAAGGATTATTCTTATTCTCCTCCGTTACTGATGAAAATAAGCTGTTGGCAAATTGTCCTTTTTTAAAAATTTTTTTATAAAAGTGGACTCCATTTTCTCCCTAATTTCCCAACACGGCTCTGAATTGAATCATAAATAATGTGTTTTCCAACTGAGGTGAGATTGTCAGTATTTGATCCTTCAGACCTTTTGTATAGGAAATTGCCCTGCATTCCCCCCCACTTAACAATTGAAAAGAATCACAAGATGTTTTATCGGAACATGTCACAGCATAATGTTGAAAGGTTATTTCAAAGCGCTGGAAGTGAGAAGCACTCATTCAGTTATCAAATCATTTCCTGCTGTCAATACATCTCTGTTGTTTGGCTCCAAACCGGATCAGGGTTTTTTTTTTTTTTTTTAAGAGATAAGCTGGAGGTAGTGCTTTTCTTCACCCTTTTCATTTTTATATGTTTAAGTATCAGATTATAGCTTCAAATCTGCAGTAGAGCTTACCTTTCTGCTCAAGATAAAGTTGTCATTTTTCCATATTTAGGTTGCTCAACATATCTAAATACCAATTTATATGTCATCTCTGAGTCATCCAGCTCTGACATTTCTATTTTGTTACTGAAAGTTTTACAAATGTTATTAGCATTGACATTTGCCAAGTAAAATTATCTTCAAGACATTACAAATGGGTGGCATTTATTTTGCATTAGAGTAAGTGTTTTAATTATGAACCTACTTACGAGTGATTCACCTTTTGATGCATTGCACTAGTTTTTTGAGAAGTACTAGTAATTCTTTTAACAGGATTGTGTCTGACGTAAAAATCAACATATTCAAGCGTTAAATTCTGTCCCCTATTTTTGAAAAGGAGGCAGACTTTGTCACATGTGCACAGACACAGCTGGAACATCATGTATACCTATTTAAAATCAATAGCCATATGCTGTCTTGGGCCACACACACAATACACTGCTATGTAAAAAGAAAAAAATGGAGGTAGTGCTTTGCTAAATGTCAACACGTCTAGATAACAAGGTCCAAGCGTGTCACATTTCACAGGTCAGGAAAAAAGTTAAGAAAAAAAATTTAATTGGGAGGGCTATGAGGTCCGCTATGCCAGCTTGACTTTGTGTGGAAAATGCTTGCATGTTTATCAGAATTGTTTTACCGCGGAAGCGAGGCTATCGCTCACCAGTACGTTAATATTTTTTAACCCTCCAGCATTGTGCGCATGCGCGAACTTTCCGGACGTAAACAACAATTAGCAACACTTTGCCTAAGGCAAACTAGGCGGAAGTAGAAATGGAGGAAAGGGCAACAGTTAATGGGGAAGCTCTTTGGATGGACGTTTTGTAGTAAGACTGGTAAAAAGTACAACAACTTTGCTGTGCACTGGCGCAAAGACAGACAGAGGAAGGGACGAGCCGTGAGCTGGGTGCTGGAGGATAGCGTGGCTGCACCTATCCTCAACTGTTTGGATTTCGCTGCATTTCCGAGAAAGGCGTGGATTCTCACCTTCGTTCCGAAAGTCATTAGGACCTCATATAAACCAGCCACACTGGAGCGAGGAATGGTGGTGAGTTCCTAAAGGATCAGACCTGAAACGGGCGTTTATTGGGAATATTGCCGACTTTTATGTTTTCAATTCTTTAGTGATCCCACTAATTAAAAACTGTTCTTTACATTCAGTTTATTTTTGCTAAGTCTAAAGGGCTCTGCGCGTTCGAGACTGTTGTAGCGAACATGCAACTGTAAAAAGTTAGTTTGTTTAAACTATCACCATGTCAATGACATCACCATGTGACAAATAATCTGGAGTAGCGCTAACTAGAAACAACCAATCAGAGTCAGGGGGAGGATCTTAACCCATAAATCCCTTCTTGTTTTTGCCAAGCTACAGCTTCTGCCTGATAGCAGAGCCCAAGGGCGTAGGAACGAGTCTGTCATTGGGGGGGACGCATATCGGAAACCTGACAGATCAGTAAATGGCTTGAGCAGAAATGTCAAACAATTATGCCATTAACACGTCAGTAATGCGTTACTCTAATCTGGCCCTTGTTTCAGTAACAAGCATTCTAACATGTTATTATTTAGAATCCAATAATCAGATTAAAGTTATGCATAGTATAATGACCTTCATTCCAGGATGAACACTCACTTTAGAATTTGCCTCACAACTAGCAAGATAAATACTCTGGTAGCACAGACAAGCTACCAGATTCTGATCTTATTGGTCAAAAGACATTTGATTATTGGTCAAAATGCATTTATATAAATTGACTGGTAATTGAACTGGTTCTACCTCTTTCTAAAACCAAAGTAGAAAACGGCTCATAAAATAGAACTCAGCAGTTTTAAACTCAATACATCAGTTTGACCAACAAGAATAAAATCTAAAAAACAAGTTGTGTTCTTCTTGAACATCTCTCTACATCAGTGCAACAGTTTGATCTACAAAATAAATAAAAATTATACTTTTCACGTCTAACAGACCTTTAGCTCCTCGCTGTTAACTCAGTCTCACTTCCAGCTCTGTATACATTATTATACATCTCAACTCTATTTACTGTGTAGCAAAAATTTTCACATTCATTTTTAAACTTCTCCTCAAGCACTTTTCTTATTGCCTCCTAACCGTTACCCTTATAGTGTGGAAATAAAGAACAAAATATTGAAACGTTGAAATAAATCAACCTGACATCAGTCTTCACCTGTTCTCCTTTCTGGCTTTATTGAAATTAATATAATTTTTATATCGTCACACTCTGAAACTCCACCTGACTCTCCTATGTCTTCCCTGACCTGCTCCTCTCATAATAAAATAGTTTAGTTTATTTAAAAATTAAAAACAGTTCATACATATTTCAATAAACTAAATGAAGACCTCACCAGAGCTTCTTCACCTTTCTTCATCATTCTAGCACTGCTGTTCTCCTAAATATCTGAATAATATAATAATATATAAATACATATTAAGTGGTCAGTATGATCAGGTGTTGCTCACTTTAAATAATAAAAAGGCTCATTTCGCTGCTGTTTCAGTCTCATTCTAAATCATTGTGACTAGACTAGCTAACTTTTAAACGGCAGTAAAATTTTGAACATGTGACGATCCCAGAAATAAAACCGCTTCACCAAAAAGATTTAGTTCTATATATAAAAGTAAACTGACAACATGTTATAAACGAGCGATATTTATGGCAACATTCCTGACAGATCGTCTGCTGCTGCCTTTACTCTGAGCCGTTAAGAGGGGGCAGGGGGAGGAAGCGCTCTGCTGAATGCGCTGTTAGCGCCTTCAAAATAAAAGCATGCGAGTGGAAGATTTTAAAATTCTTCGCAACTGCGGTGAAATTATTGGGGGGGACGAATGTGACTGTCTCCAATATTGGGGGGGACATGTCCCCCCCCGTCCCCCCTGCTTCCTACGCCTATGGCAGAGCCTGTTACAAATGCTAGGTCTAGTTAGCATGGCCAGTGATGATGGAGGATAAACGGTTTTTCTGTAATAGTAAGTTACTTATCCACCATTAGCACATTTAGCAGCAAGTACATAAGGTGACTGACAGCGCTAAAACCCTCCTCCCCGCTCTGATTGGTTGTTTTTGCACTGGTCTGATAAATTTCTTCAGAGGGCAATATTAGCACAGAGGGGAATTGAAGGAAGTCAATCTTTTCACATATTAAACGTCTAATAAGATTATGATATGTTGACAGTTTGAACAATTAAGCAAAATTCATTCTTTATGAAAGTTATGTACCTCGGCTTTAAGCACATTCCAAACGCATTTTAATTTCCATCGGTTTAGGATTGCATGCAACATGTTTTTAGCTCTATTTACTTTATCCCCATGCCATCTAGAATTTTTAAAATTAAAACAGTCCACTATAAACTGATCTTTTTTTTCCATACTTATATAAAAACTACAGACTGGAGTAAAAAATTGTCGAATATCACTAGGAATCATCTTTACAAATACTCCTTTACAAATACTAAAAATTTGTTTAAAATTTTTCTAGAAAAATTTAAAACAATTGCAAAATAGAAGTTTATTTTAGATATGGCAATATTTCAGCAACAAATGTATAAAATGTATAAACCTAAAAAGCTCTTGTAGAAAAACACAATTTGTCTCACTTGATTGAACTTGCATAATTTCACTCTATTAAATACACTTTAAAAAAAGTCACAATTTTAGGACCAAAACCTGAGGTGACGCAGGAAACAGGTGATCAATGAGGCTGTGTCTTGTAGGATTCCCGATGCGTTAGGCGGTGGAAACTGCTCCATTGTTTTTCATGCAGCCTGCTAAGTGAGCTCAGATATGTATCCTAAAAAGGGGCAGACTAAGGACCATCAGCAATGGTTGTTGGTGCACTGTAAAAACACAACACGACCCCACGGTTGAGGCCTCCCTCGTGAACTCAAAACAGTGATCTCCTAGTCGTTAGCTCTACGTGTGTTTGCGTCTCAGTCATTTGAGCCATCATTGGAGCTCTCCTCACCCGCTTCCTTCCAGTTTTTCCTCCTCTTCTTTTTCAAGTCCAATTCTGAGTCCGAGTCCTTGAGGGAGTCGCGCTTTCGCTTTTTGCGACTGTTAGTCCGTCTCTCCTTTTTTCCTCCGCTGTTGCTTTCTTCTGAGCTGCTGTCCTCGTCTCTCCTTTGGGTTTTCACACTTTTCTTGTTTTTGTGTCGACCTTTGCCTCTATTTTTTTTCCTTTGCTTGTCTTTCGTGTCACTTCTGTCGTCCGTACCACTGTCATCGCTCGAAGACTTGGCTTTCTTCTTCTTTTTCTTTTTCTTCCTTCGGGATGATTTTTTGGACCTCTTTGACAGACATGCTTCTGTGTCAGACTTGGATTTCTTCATTTTGTGGCGTCTGTTCTTTATGGTTACACTTTTGTCACTGCAAAAAAAAAAAAGTGAACAATGTTAAACTAGTCAAAGCACAGCAACATAAACACATTGTTTGCTTTCAGTAAATGTAATTTTTTAGTTAAAATAATCAATATTTTCTATATTACAATAATGCTCTGTGTTGAGTCAAACTAATTGCTTTGGAGAAGTCCAATCAGTCCATCTCTACTTAAGAAATTGATTTTGATGGATTTGAGAACAAAGTATTCCCACTAAATTGGCCCCACATATTGAAGTTATTTTTACAATGTGCTGATGGTTGTTTTGGTTTTGATGGTTAGATTTAAAGGGGCAGTATTATGCGAAATTGACTTTTTTTTTACTTTACATAAAGTTTTTCCCTCATCGAAACATACCTGGAGTGTTGCTTTGATTATTTTATGCATGTTTGAGAAATCCTCTCATCTCCCATAACAACCATTCAACTGCGTAAAACAGCTGGGTGGACGTAGCCCCGCCTTCAAGACGCAGCTTCTACTCTGAGCTGCAGTAACATAGTTACTTATTTGTGCTATAAAAAGACAGAATGTGCTTGGAAAAATACATTACACTGTCGCTTTAATATAAAAGACAGAAATAAAATGCCCACTGTCATTTTTGGTGCTACTTTGATCTATGTCAGGTTTTAGTTAAATTAATAACCTAACTGTTATGTTACAATCGGATTCTAAGTATAATAATTTTTAAATTAACTTTGATTCTGATCACGATATATTTAGGAATAAACAAATCAATGAGACCTCCATAAACAGTGACTCTTTAAATCAGATGATACATAAACAAATACAGCCATGGGACTCAAACTGAATATGTTGAACAGTATATGTTTCAAAAACTCCCAATAGAAATGAGATTATATATAACATAATAGAAGAAAGGTTACCAGTTAGCAATAACCCTCTTCTGGGCAAGATGGAAGGAAATAGGCAAGGTATCTGTTGGCAAACAATATAACATCAAATTTGTTGGATTTGGTCAGTAAAAAGATGAATGTATCTTTAAAGACATGGTTAAAATGCCAAACAAGTATTTACATCCATCTATTCATCCATTTTCTTACACCCTTATCCCATTGGGGCTGGGATGGGTGCTGGTCCCCATCTCCAGCTATCACGGAGGTACACCCTGGACAGGTCGCCACTTCATCGCAGGTAGTTTACATTAAGAAATAAAATACAAAATTGTGCCGATATGATCTGGATTTAATCCCAATCTAACTGAGGCTAACTGAAGGGCTGGGCCAACAGAGGACTTATTATTTGCTTCTAGTATCTTTTTTCAGAAACTGAAAAATGAATACAGTTAGTAAAACCATATTCAGGGAAATTTTAGACAAAATACCTTAATTTTCAGTGAACAACAGCACATTATCATGGAGAGCATTCAGTTTTTAAATCACCTGTTCATTAGGCTCATTTTAAAGGCTTCCTGGCTACTGGAGATACTGTGACTCCCAAGCAAATTATTTTCATTCTAGTTCTGACATTTTGGCATGCTATTCATATTGAATTGGTCATCTTATTAGAAATTAATGTACAATTTAATTGGGGGAGGACTATGATTTGGACATTTTCAATTATTGCAGTTAGAAAAGCCATTACAGTAAAAAAGTAATAGTTTAAAAAGGGGGAATTATGTATTTTCCAGGCATATAGTGCAATTCTATAGCACAATTAAGTAACTATGTGACCTTGATTTGTCATAAAAACCCTATGTATACATATCAAACATGGCTTAAAAGAAATTTGACTTTGTATTTGATGCCTTGAAATTAGGCCTCTGTCTCTTTAAGAAACTCCTGCTCTTTCTGACAGTCCGCCTTCAGGAAGTCATCACAAACATGCTTCTCATTATGCCGTTTACAAACATTCTTACTGGAGCTCCAGGGTGGAGCTTTGTGAGAACAAGTGTTTAGGCACCCCCTGAATGGTTGCCATGGGAGATTGAAGAGTTACTCAAACATGCATGAATGAATCAAAGCAACACTCCGGATATGTTTGTGATGAGGGAAGGCCGTTATAAAATGATAGGTCAAAGGTAAAAAAAATTACATTATAACCATACTTTAATACAAGAAAAGCAATCTGTCAAAGTCAGAATGGGAAAGCACTTAATAGAAAACTGGAAATTGATTTTTGCCCTGAAAACACTGATAGTTGCATGAATGCAATTCAAAACAGAATTACATAACCGGCTTCTTTTTTTTTTCTGTTGTTTTGGCTTTTGTTTTTTGCATACCTGTCAGTGTCAAACTCCTCAGGATAGAGCTCCTTGAAGCCACTGTGCCCCCACCTGTGAAGTGGAACACGGCGTTCAATTACAGCGCGGGCGCTTCTGGAGTGTCTCTGACAAAATAACAAAAGCAGAAAACTACAAATCAAAACGCAGAGAAACATCACAACGTCTACCTGTCTGGATCGCCGGCCTCAAATTCGTAGAGCCTGCGTGTCCAGTACCGAGCCTCTCTGTCGTCGTGCTCCGACGCTCGCTCTCTTCCGGCACTCGTGTTTCTGGGATGGCCGGACACTCGATCGCAGTGCATTCCTCCTCTGGAATATGACCCATATTCATGATTCAAAAAGGGCAACTGAAGTAAAATTGTCCAAGATTATTATATTTCTAAGTCAACATTCCATATTCAAGTATGAGTACTCTATCCTTTGGTAATAACCTATTATTATTATTATTATTATATCGAGATCTTAGCTGTGGATTCATCCTTTTCTACAAATGATCAAATATACATTAAAGGAATTATATTATTGCTTTTTAGGCAATACGATCCTTATTTTATGATTTTAAAAATCATTTCTTTATCTTTTAACATAATGCTAGTATTGTATAAAAAGGCTCAAGTGTTTAAATGAAAAATTGCAGAATGTGCCATTTTCTTATCCGATTGATTAATCATCAGAATAGTTGATAACTAAAATAACTGTTAGTTGCAGTCCTGTTTCAGTGCCAGTACAAAAAGTCTCATTTTTATCAAGATTTAAACTGTGGGACCTGCAAAAAGAGAGAGGTATTCGTGCACGGAATAATACCTAACATCAATTTCCAGCCGGCGTAGGAGAAATGTATGACCCGAAAAACATGGATCTGTGCGGCATTTGCTCGGCCGGCTCAAATTAAACTGGGATGTTTTTTGCTCCCACCTCATAATGTCTGTGCTGGGCAAATGTTTGTGGTCAGATGCCTGGATCTCCCAGTCTCGCATCTTCCACATCTCCATCTCCTCTTGGATCTGCGGAGAGTCAACAACAATATGTACATGGAAAAACCTGACAGATGCGCGTTCATTCACACACACACACTGTGAAGCTTTTACGTACTGCGTACATATTCATTTTAGTTATTGTGCCTTATAATAAAAAAATGTGTACTTTTCAATGCCCTGACCATAATTCTATCAGATAATACGCACAACCAATGTTTAAGCCCTGACATAACATGAAACTCAATGAATTCTATTTTAAGGGATTAAAAAAAGAAAAGAAAAAAAAAGAAATCCCTATTGTGCAGCAGTGAGCTGCAGTTTTACTCAGCTGAAGGAGGAGAGCGGTGCCAGGTGAAACCGGCTGGCACAGCTGCCGCACATTGTCTAAGCAGCTTCTCTTATCATATGCAGTTGCATGCTGGGAAATGAGAGCCTGTCAGACGCAGCCACACAGGAGCACCATCCGCCTGCCAGCCTGCACCAAATTATTCCTGAAAGTGTTTTCTTTTTATATCAACTGTTTAACAGTGCACTCCACTGTGTTGGGCAAACTCAAAAATGAAGTGGGTTTTGATGAGTCTCTGTCGGGAACTACTTAGCTTTAAAGGCACAGATTTTTTCTTTTCTTTCTGAAAACAAAAAAATAACTCCATCACTGGCTGAAATGTATTTTTCTTCTACAGAGCCTACAGTTATTTGACATACTTTGGGGATATTAATCATGTAGGAGCTTTATCTTACCTTCAGCTCTAGGTGCCTTGCAAAAAATTTTTCTACTTGAACTTTTTTACATTACAGCCACAAACTACTATGTACTTAAGGGCAGGTTTTCTGCATGTTTCACCAATTAAAATTTAAGATCCGCATCATGACAGAAATGACCAAAGGAAAAAATGTCCAACAGTTTGTGTCGCACCAAAGGTTGCTCTTAGATTAGCAGTAGTAGCTGCGTCGACTGTATTTTGGGGGAGCCAGAGGAACAAAACTGTGACATTTCTGGGGTTTTAACCCTGTAGTGCCAAGATGTTTTTTTCACAGAATAGATATTGCATAGTATGAGTTGGCAATGAAAGTGAACCAGTGGTGAAGATGAACATCGCCCTGCAAATTTGCACATACCCACAGCTAACTAGCTAGATAGCAAGGACATTTTAGCAGTTTGTTACTGACAAAACTTAAGACTTGTGATTAACATATTTAAGGCCAAATTATTATTATTTTTAAGAATTTAAGAAATTTTAAGCTTTATTTTTAGATACATTAATTTAAGACTTTTCTTATGCATGGATTTTATTTGATAGACTAAAACAAAGGTGTGAAAAAGAAAAATAATTAGATTTTACTCTTTAAGATTTAAAAAAAAAAAATCTGAAACATGTTGCATGCATTTTTTTTATCCCAACCCACCAATTCAATACCTATTGCTGCAGTTCATCTAAGAACTAAACTTTGACTCGAGAGCATGCTTTGATCCATTCCAGTGTAGTTCTTTCTGTATGTTTAGGGTCCTTTTTGGGCTGAAGTCCCCCTCATTTCTTACGTTTTACCTTTAAACAAACCATCTCTTTTAACCGTTCTTCCAAAAAAGAGAGATTTGTGGAGTACATCACTAATAGCTGCTCCAGCGTTAGCATAATGTGTCAAACTTTTTTTTTTTTTTTTTTTTTGCGTAACAAAATAGATACCATCGTGATTTAATTTATCAACTACAGTTAAAAGTTGACATGCTGTCATAAATTTTATTAAAGTTTTACATCCATTTATAGAAGCTACTCTTAAATGTGCACTTCACTTAAAACATCCCTTGCTACCTCGATAATTACACGCTTATGTATACTACGGGAAAGATGGAGTTTAGAGCCTCCTACCAGCTTGACTATACTTCAAACAACAATTAGGAAAAAGAAAAACTTTTCAGCCTCCTGCTGTTTTAAAACGCACCAACCCCAATGTGTCAACCCCTTGCTTTACCGAGTGTCAGATCTCTTTTACTGTGATCTGTGCACTGACGCCGATTAACATACAGCTTATACTTTTTTTTTCTTTGATGTTCGTATCACCTGATATTTTGACAAACTTTAAGAGAAAGTAGAGTATAAACATATATTGTTGCCATGGAAAATTACGTAAAGGAAGCACCAGTGAAAGTAGTTTTTATTAAGTTAATCGCCTCCTAACACAAACATAGGAAGCCACACGCACCTTGTTGTGGGCATCTGTGTGTCGGATTACATTCCTCAGCAGCGTCTTCCCAAGCGGCTGCTTTGCCATGGCGACACCTGACGAGAGACCCACGTCCATCAAACACAAACGAAATAGCTATTCAGAATAAAGATCAAAAATAGGTATAAAAAACCGGGGAGAAACAGACTTTCTCCATCAGCAACTATTCGAACAGTCACCTGTGTTAGCTGCTCTGCATTTAAGCTAACAATGCTGAATAAAAGAGTGCAAAGTTTACAACATTCATTCATTGAGCTACTAAAACTTCCCCAATGTACCATAAAAATGTACAAATTGTACCTGTCAGAAGCCAGGAGAATTCGAAAGGAAGAAAACACAGCCTAAAGTCTTCACTTCCGCAGTGTCACAGGACGTCGGGACAAACTGAACGCTGATTGGACAAACGGCCTATCGACAGTAATGACGTTACACGGCTGAATCTTGTTCTATGGCAAGTTGCTTTTATATTTAATAGATGGGGCGCCTTTCTTTGGGGAGCCTTTTGTTAAGTTGGCGTCTGATAGTTGTGCAGATTCTTTGTGTATATCATAATAAATAAATAAATAAATAAATATATATATATATATATATATATATGACACATAACATTACATAATAAGTAATGTTATGTGCATATAAGTAAGGGGTATATGTTTTTGTTCTTGGTTGTGTTGGTACTTATATTTTATAATTTCATCAAGAGGTCTAGGAATCTTAAATTTATGACTTCCTGTCTCAAGTGAAAATACAGTATGGTCTGACGGACTCTCATTTCTCTTTCTGGACAATACAAGAGATTATGGCTTTCAAGTCAGACAGTTGTGTGTTAATATTCATAGGTATGACACCAACGACTGCCCTGCACTTGCTGATATCTGCTTTTAGAGCAATAATTAAATACTTGAACTGTCAGAGTCAGACAAGCATCAAAGTTTCTGGCAACCACACACAGTGGGGAAGATAGTAAGGGAGAAAAAATATTTTAACATTTGCTTGCTAAGTTTTCTAAGTGCTCCAGGACTTCAAATGTTGTATGGGCAAACATGGCTAAAGTCAACCACAGGTAGTTTTAGCAGATTGTACAAAGAGGAATGGTCCTTTCTTTGTACCCTTAAAAAAGTAAATATCATCCTCACTCTTTGAAATATAAAGACATCTTAAAAAAAATAGAAAGAAAACATGGAGGGCTTTGAAGAATAAATCTGAAAATGTACCATCACTGGATCTTTCAGTTTGTTAATAAATCCACATATTCGACCAGATAAACATATAAATTGTTTATCAATCAAAAATGACCTTCTCCCACAGCCATTTCAGTCTTTTGACCTAAATTTAATCAAAAACCTGTGGAGTGAGCTGAAGAGAAGAGGACAAAGGAAATGACTCTGGACAGTGAACGATCTATAGAGATTTTGCAACGAGGAATGGTCAGTGATTCTGCTATCTAGTTTCACAAACCTTGTGAAATATTATCGAAGAAAACTAAGTGTTGTCCTCTGGGGGGAAAAAGGGTGGTTGTGCAAAGTATTAACTGCACAACCACCCTACTTTTCGATTACTTTTCCTCTCTCCACTAAATTAACTCAGACATTAATTTTACTTTTTTCTATAGTGTAATCATTCTACTGCAATAAAAGCAGAGTTTATTGTGAGGCTTTTTCTATTACTACTTTTCCTAGGTAAAATCTTTGTGCTTTGCACTTTATATTACAGGATCTCTGCATAGCGGTTATTTAATCATAGGTGAGGATCTAAATACAGACTAGTTCATGGCAAATAACAGAGAAGGACGTGTCCCAGTAATAAGAGAGAAATGTGAGGCAGAGAAGCTGCTGAGAAGTTAAATAAAGATCCATATGGGGACAAACGAGAAGGGCAGGAAATGGATTTTCTATTTTAGAAAACAACTAAAGGGGAAAAAAAAGTAAATGATGCAGTATTATGAGAATTATTTATTTATTTTTAAACAAGTAATAAGAAGATAGTGCAACTCAGAAAGCACAAAATGTTGGGAAAGGAAAGAAAAAGACCTTGTTAATCGGGTTTTGGAAGTGAAAGTTACACATGAAGCTAAAATCTATGGTGACCCATTTATTACACTTTACTTTTTTTTTTGTCTTGCAATATAAACTTCTCATATTCCAGGTCATAAATATCTAAATGCAACAACTTCATAAAAAGATTCAGATACTGGGAGTGAATGCTGCAGATCTTTACAAAAAAAAAAGCATTGATCTATCACATTTTCTTTAGGACGATGCGTCCTGCCACAAACAAACAATGTCCAACTTTCTTCCTCATACTGAAAACCTTTTAGCCCTGTCAACGTGAAAGATTTAAAGAGAAGTTAGATGATACTGCTTACGTACAGCTATTATGTGAAGACCTCCAAAGTTTGTTAGAGAACATTAATAAAAGAAATCCTTAACAAGACCTGTTCGCAATTTGCCACAAGCCAGCTACAGGATACAGCATGAAGGAACATTCCACTGTCAAATTAGACTAAAACTTAACTTTCTGGCTTGCATTTGGGCCAGACAACCAACACACATCCTGACAGTGCCGCTTCGTTCCGCAGGGATACTTCACTTCATCAGAGATGGAGAATATGGTCAGAGGTGAAAGGAAGATGGATGGAGTTAAAAACATGGCAATGGAAACCCGTTCGAAGCTGCAAACCACTTGAGATCCCGTTAAAACCCACTGGGCTTTATGAGAGCTTTGCTTGTCCATTCTTGACTGAAATCTGACCCAAATAAACCCAAGTTACCTCTAAAAGCAGGAACTCTTTCTGTAACCTACTTTTGCTAAATTGCAGCCCTCAGTGGGACCAACGTAACACTACACGGAGCTCAGACGGGGTTCATCCAAAATACGCCATGTCCTTTTCTAATGTAAAGTCATTAGGATAATTTGTTTGCAGACAACACACAAACAAGATGGATGACTTTGTGTAAACCAATTAGGCTGTGGTCTATTCAGGCTGTCCTGACTGTGATTCAAGGCGTTTTAGAAGTCACAAAATGATGGGCTTGACTATGACGTAACCTGCTTTAATGTACTTAATTTCACGATTGTTCTGTTTTTGAGTGAGATTGTGTTAGATCCTATGTCTCATCGTAAGTTTAGTTGAGTCTTGGGGATAAAAGCAAATATTATTTAACTAATTTTAGATCCAGTCATGGTCCACAGTTTGTCTTATAGTCTGAGCTGTTTATTCACCATCTACCTTCTTCTTGTAGTCCTATTGCCATCTGCAATAATGCACCGCCCCTGGTCAAAAACAACCAATCAGAGCCAGGAGGAGGGTCTTAGTGTTGTCAATCAAACTTGTGTACACATCGCAGCTTTGTGTGTAGCTGCAGAAAGCAGTGGAGAGCGTCTGAGCATGATTGACAGTGGCACTCTTCCTGGCTCTGGTTGGTTATTTTTGAAGAGGGAAGTGCCAAGCAGAACAAACCTGTTAATGTTAATTCAATTTAACCACCATGGACTGAATGACTTTGGTCACTTCCTCCGCCGCCATTGCTATGCTACAGGCAGAATACAATTTGTCATGGTTCCCAACTTCTCGTTCTGTTCACTGATTGGCCCGGTTGAAATCCTACTTTAGAAATTCACCTCAGTGGGAGAAATCCCAGATGGAGGGAGATGAGAATCAAGCAGAATTGGGGAGAAAGACAAAGGCCAGGCTAAAACGTTATCTACTGCAGCTTTAAGCCACTTTAAAACTGAATACAGTGTCCATATTAACTTAGTTATCTGAGACATTTCAAAATTATTAGGAATTTAAAAGAAAAATTTTAGCTAGATGTGAGTAAATCAGGAATTTCTTGGACATTAAGAAAAAATAAAGAGTATTGAAATTTTTACTTTTGTCAGTGAATATCACCTATTGGAAGATATGTATCATTTTACAATAGAATAAATGTTTTTATTAAGAAGTAAACAACCATTCATTTCAAAATTAGGATTGTTAAAAATGGGATTAAAACCAATCTATAAAAGCAGAGTAACAGAGAACCTGTGAAACTTGGGTTTTTCTCTTTTACTCCTCCACTAAATATTAAATATTTCTTACCTCAGTAGAGTTTGACAATAAATATAAATGGGATACCAAGGGAAAAAACCTTATCAGAGGTGCTTCATGAATATTTGTTTCAAGGTCACTAAAATGAAAAAGCCTTGATAACTTATGTTTTGTAGCAGGCACAGTAATAATTTGCAATCAAAATTCCTTGTGAGTGCGCAAACAATCTGCTCTATTTTAGCAACTCATTTGATTTACAAATTGTCTGCCAGCTTGTTGTCCCTGCGGCAAACAGGCTTTCTTCCCCCCCTCCTGGCGGCCCCCCCCGAGTTCTGGAATGACTTTCCATCCACATTTTCGACACTGAAGTCAATGCTTATACATTCTCCATACATGAATCTCGAATCCCCCCCCTACCCCCTATCTCACCTCCCAGTTCCCACAGTAACATTATTGTCTGCCAAAATTTTATTGTCTTGCTCCTTGGGACCCGAGTTCATCCTTGTGTTTTTAATATGTGAACAAAAACAATCAAAGTACCCCTGAAAGGAATGGAAATCAGTGCGTGAGGAAACAAAAACAACTTTATTGGGGCTGAAAGGCTTCAAGAGGAGATGCTGAATGTGTCGGACTGTTGCTTTTTCTGCACAAACTGCTTATGTTTTTTCCCCATCAAAACGGAACAGCTACCCAAACTATTGCTGCTGTAATCGCAGCGAAATGTTTGAGCTATTGTCTGAGGGGACTGAATACAAACACATGCGATTTTATTTTTTTACTTTTACAAGTAAAAAAAAAACAAACAAAAAAAACTTTTGTATATCGTGCATTTTCTTTCTTAACTTCACAATGGTGCTCTTCTTTACTTCAAATCTGACTAAAACACACTGAAATTTGTGTTGACAAAGTGCAGAAAAAGTTAAAGATTAAAACTTTTACAGAAAAGCAAAGTTATCAGATCTTGCTGCGAGTTAGACCCAGCATGATGCGTTATCATACAAAAAATATATTCCCAAAGTAATATTTGTACTTTTGTTGTCGGGGACAGGCACACTCCTGCTTCTGCTGTTTTTCTGCCTATAAATCAGCTGCAGCATCAGTCTCTCTCTGCGTCACATACATATTCATGGGTCTGCAGCACAGTAGCTCATTGAAGCATGCGCCGATGATGCTTATACACAATTTAAGACTGTCATTTGGCTCTGGACAGAGCTGCAAGCTGCCACATAAAGAGCTGCTTCACAGTTTAGTTGATGACACCAGCAACATTTTTAACAACTTAATGATAGTGTTCCCATGGCAAAAAAGCCTCTTACAGGGGCGATTACCATAAAAACCACACACGTACGAGAAAGCCTTTCATTTCTGTGAGCTGTCACAGACATTTTAAATTAGACACTTTTTTTTTTTATTCGCAGGTTCGTCGTTGCTTTTTAACGCAAGAGGAGCTGCTATTGTAGGTTGCTGTTTTCGGGAACCTACAATGTCGTATACGACATGGCCTGATGGCCTGAATTACAGTTAATTTCTGCAGTTAGGTGTGTTAAATCATGGTAGGGAACAAAGAGTATAAATGGTAAAATACAGCATATATGTATCAGTAATACTGTGTGCAAAATCACTACGAGTTTGTACTCTTCACCAGCTGGAAAAACAAGAACAACAAACTTAAACAAAAATACATAAACTACGATGCAACTCGTAGCATTTGGTAGGTAAATAGTGGAATAAATAAAAGTGCTAACGTTATGTGGAGGATTATAGCAAAATCAAGAGAAAAATGGATCCCATAAGCTGGGATGTAGAACCACAGCTTCCTTGTTTCTTTTGTGAGATAGTCCCCTTATGAAAGGTTTCAATGACAGTCTCCAGGTGGTTGTGATCCCCATCATTGCACCAACTAGACATGGGCTGATGGATTCAAAATCCTGATAATATCGATACCAAGTCGGTTTCAGTATCGGATCGATAGTGTGATAAGATTGACTTTAGTTTCAGATTCCCTCTTGAAATTTCATTTTAATGAAAACAAATTGCTATGATTTGATCTCAAGCTATTGTTTTTGCACAACTGATGCTCAAATTTGTTTTGTTCCTATTCTGTTTGTTTATCATGTAAATATGTTACTAAGGTATTTTGTAGACACATATATACTTTATCTAAATTTTGTCCTAGGTTTTAACTAAATAGTTGAATGGAAAAAAGCCTCAGTAACTCCTAGAGGTCAGAAGTTTGATGATGTATCGCACTTGAATAATAAGTTGGTATCAGTATCGGTGATACAGGTTCTGTTTACTTGGTATCAGATTGGAACCACAATATGCAATACTGCACACCTCTAATACCAACAGAAATAAATTCGACATTTCAGATTAAAAATTAAAAAGGTAGGTTTTCATCATAGCTGCAATCCATATTCATGAAAATGAACAAACTAACACTTGCTATACATGTTGTCATGCGGTGGGGTTGAGTTGGTGGTGAGGAGTGACGCAGAGACCCAGGTATGGTGATGATGATAATGATGATGATGAGTTTAATGATGAAGGCTCAAAACAGTCCAACACAGGCAGCACGGCAGAGAGATTAGCGCACAGCTAAATACCGGTAGCAACTGATTCACAGGACTGGAAACGAGAGCTAACGCTAGTCAGGACTTTACAGTTCTACTGGCGAGCAGACACAAGAAAACAACTGACATTAGACGCGCAAACGACAAACTTAGACAAGGACCCGACGAGGAACACAGACAACAGGTGGGACTAAATACAGGGGTAATCAAGGTAACGAGACACACCTGGGAAGCAATCAACGGGGAAAACGCAGACGGACACACACAGGAAGGAAACGGAACACAAAAAACCCTAAAAATAAATACACAGACACGATCATGACACATGTACCTTTTTATGTTAGTGATTTAATGCGGCATAGTAGGTATCTTTAACTGAACTGATACATGCAATTAAGATAAAAGTTTTCAATTGCATTTTAATTAATCGAAATTCAGTCTCTAATAAAGCTCCTAAAATTACTTTTTTGGTTTTATTGTGCCATCACAAAAAACCTTCCTGACATTTCCTTCCCTTACACTATTTTTAATTTTTCATGCAATGATATAAGGAACATAGAAAAATGAAAAAAAAGAAGAAAACCTCATTCCTTCTGGAGATATAGGAGAGAGGAGGGGGGGAGGGTAAACACACCCAGACAGCCAGAGCAATGTCTGACATCTCTGCTCTCTGAAAGAAGGAAGAACTGATTACAAAGCCAGTGCGACGAAGCAGAAAAGAAACAGAAGGAGGGAGGAGAGAGGCGAGAGGGAAGGACGAGGGGGAGAAATGCAAAAAAGGGCCGACAGAAAAAGAAAACACAGGAGTGAAAGAGATGCATAGGGAACACAAAGACGCTGTGTTCGTGTTAGGGAGCTGGTGAGAGCGATGAGAAAACCGGCAGACTTCATTCGCTGGTGTTGCTGAGCTGCAGCGCGCGCGCCGTCTCTCTCTCTCTCTCTCTCTCTCTCTCTCTGTGCCAGCTTGGACCGAGCTTTGGTATGATTTCGGGGAAACGAGGTTTCGGGCTTTTTTCCCCTTCTTCTTCTTTGATTTGGATTTGTAGCGTTGTGCTGCAGGAGTGGATTTGACCGTGCTGTTATTTCTGATTGAACACAGTGTGCGACGTGGAGACTCCTGCGGCGGCTGCTCCCCTTCCCCATTCCCCGCAGCCTCCGGCTCTGTTTGGGCTATGGTCCTGACTGAGAACCGGGGCATCACCCAGATGCACAAGTCCGACTGTGTGGGAGGGTAAAAGGCAACAAACAACAGCATGGGAGCGAAGCAGATGAAATGGTAGGACACGGCTATTTAAAAAAAAAGAAAAAAAAAAGAAACATTGTTATTATTCCAACATTACACGCCAAGCAGCCTACAGGCAGCTATTTTTATCGACAGTGCATGTATTCATCAGCGGCAGAAATACACAGAGCATCAGACCTGCATTCAGAATAATCTCCTGATTTACATGTGGATCGTTATCATACTCATAATAATTTATTTCGTCGTAAACTGAAGACTTTACAACCCAAAGGAAGCCAGTGATTGCTGCATGTTTACATTGCGGTGGATGTGGGTGTGACCGTTGGTGTCTGTGTGATATGAGCCTCCAGTGCCTAGCAACCACTGATGTATGTAGCAGAACTATTCTGAGCCAGGTTACATATAATTACTCTTGCAGTGCCTTGCAGAAGTTTTTATAGCGCTTGAACTTTTTGGGAGAACAACAAACATCTGAATATTTTATTAGGCTTTATATGACAGATAAAAAAAATTTTTGGCACTGCTTAATCGTAAGCGTAAACCAGAAGGGAAGCACATGTTTTCACAAATTTTTAGAAATTAATTTGAACAACATGAGGTGCATTAGTATTTGTATTTGTTAGCCTTTTGGGGTAGGTCTCTACAAACTTTTGTTCATTCATTTTTGCATAGTGGGTCAAGTTCTCCCTCTCTAGCTAGCTAAGGTACATAAACATCAATATTCAGAATTAGACAGATTCTCAATTAGTTTACAGCATAGATTTAGTCTTAGTCTCAATCCCAGCTTCCCTTGCCCTGCTGTCACCATGTTTCACAGAGAGGATTTTGTGTTTAGGGTGATGTACAGTGTTAGTTTTCCAATGCAAATCACATTTTTACAAACAGGTCAGCAAATAAATTTTTCATCTAATCCGTCCAGAACATATTCTCCGTCTACTGACAACAAGTGAGCAATACGCACTTAAAGTCTTATCACAATATTTTGTGGTGCTCTTGTGATGACGATAAAAGTGATAAGAACCATTTATTACTTCTTTTTTTGGGCAGCTGTATAACTGCAGGGCTTTGAAATGTCATAGAACATCATTAAACTTGCATTACGTAAAAATGTACGCAAAATGTAATAAAGTCCTTTGAACGCATTTTTGTATTGAATGACATGCAGGTCAGTACCAAAGGTTCTGAAAAGGAAACTAACTGACCAAAAGTTCGACATTTATCAACCAAAGTTTCAATTAATTGGAATTTATCATGATACATTTCTTATCATAAGAAATTTATTGTAGTAAATGATAAATAATACAATAACTGTCCAAACCTACCACCGACTTGTTATTGTTAGCATCTTAAAAATACTTTCAAAGTGTGAGATAAATGTACTTTTAAGATAAAAACACAGCGTAATAGAGTAAGGTAACAAGGCATATTTTGTATACTACTACAAGGTGGAGAAGCTTTGTTGGCCACAATTAATTTTAATAGCTGGGCACCGCTGGTTAGAAACGTTGAGGTCAGTTGTGAACTAGATGAAATGTTTTTCTTTTATACGCAACAAAGTACCTTTAAATTGCATATTAACTGGGATGAACAAATGTGCACTCGCAGTCATTTTCCTCCAGAACTTATTAAATCCTGTTAATCTGATGCTACTAAAGCTCATCCTGTGCAAATCCCATGCAGCGCCTAATCTCCGGCTCAACCCATATGTTCTCGGTTTGCATGGTATTTGTTCCGTTTCTAACACCAGAATGGTTTTTGGAGTAATGGCGTCTGTTCCAAAAGCGCCAACAGATGCAGAGACGGTATTTGCAGGAGCCAACAGCTCCTTGGTCTGCTCTGGAAAAACAGTTGAGGATAATTACAGCAGCATCTGATAAGATGATCACTTCCTGCTTTGACGTGGCCTCAAGAAACATCAGTGGGGATACTAAAATCTGATGCTTTTATCCTTCTCAGGGAAGGCAGACATGTTTTAGGAGGTCATCTTCTTCTATAAAACTGGATTAAAAGAAGCCACATTTTAAATTGAGGCTCTTGCATGTGCCCCTTTAGTTATTTCATCCTATATACACACATAAGGTGAAGTTTTTTGTTTCTTTAAAAAACACAAAAACAAAACAATTTGTTCCACCAGGACATTCTCACATTCCATTATGACAACATAACATTCTTGAATAAAGCATGTTCAGCTGATGGTCAACACTAAAGACAAAGGATGAACATAAGTTGTTTTTCTGAATCGTTTACATGCGCTCAACATGAGCTTAAATGTTATTCGTGTTTTTTTTTTTTTTTTGTTATACTATTGAATTAGACTATCATACAACTTCAGGGATGTGTTTAAAGACAAGAAATGCTGCCAGAACTTTAAATGTTTGGTTTTTATTTTTTTATTTTATTTTCTTAAGGGCCAGTGCGCTGGTGCCCCAGAAAGTTTTTAGTAGGGGTGGCCAGATCCCTAAGAAAATTATTTTTTAAGGTACCACGCCAAAAGGAAAATAAATAAATAAAACCAAAAAACATATAACTATATAAGTGTAGATATAGGTCTGTTCATCCATCTTTATATCTATAAACAACAGAAAACTTTTTCCTTCCCTTTGATTTCAGTTTCATAGTAAAAATGTTGACAAATCTATATTAGTATAAATGTCAAAACCTTCACCTCGTTTGAAGATTTTTAGTTTTTTTTATTTTCATCTTTATTATTAAACCGTTATTTACCTTGTGGATTAAGAACGGTTTAACATGTAACTCGGTTTTTAAATTATGTTTTGACTTGTTCTAAATAACATAACAGAAGCCTAAAACAGCCATTCAGTCACGTAGATAAAATAATAGTGAAAAGAAAACTCACTTCAGTTGAAACCAATAAACTCTGCGTTTTGTCTGCATGCTACCGTGCTAACATCTGAAACGTGAGTGTTGGCTTCTCAGCAGCTTCCCTAGTTCAGTTTCACATGCTGCTGCTGGTTCCTTCAGGCATGATTCCAGTTTAGCTGAAGATATTGCAGGAATGTGCTCAGTTGGTTTTAAACTGGAGCAGCGTGAACTCCAAAGTGACACAAATGTTTGCTCTCTGTTGTGATGTTTGCTTGTGTTGAGTAATTCCTGCAGATAAGCATAAAGCCTGGTCATATGAAGTCGAAATCGTGCTGCTTATTTATGGGAAGAAACATGTTTAGCCGTGCAAATAGAATCCCTCGGGCCATTCTTTGGTTTCTCCGTACAGCTTTCTCCCACCGCTAAGCTGCTGTTTTTTTTTCTTCCTCATATTTTTTTCTTCCTAGCAGCAGGGTGTTGAGTTCAGATAGCTTTTTTTTTTTGTATCTAAGATTTTTTCCACGCTGAGTGTTTCTAGATTTGTTTTAGTTGTCCCAAAAAATAGGTGGGAACTTTGAGGTGATTCAACTTTTTCTGTTGTGGTTTCCAAATTTTGGAGTGAGTTGCCTTTAAATACTAGACAGGAATTCTCGCTGCCTTTTCTTAAGTCTCTTTTGCCTGTAGCTTTTGGCATGGTCTTGTTTTTTGGCTGTATTTTTGTTAATGTTTTACAAACATATAAACCAAAAAATATCTTATTTTTGGACAGCCCTTGGGTGAACTTGTTTTAAATTTCTGTTGCACAACTTACTCTCTGACCTTTCCGATGTTTTTCTTGATCTTTATGTAGCAACTTGTTCATCAATATTTGCTAAAACAAGAAGACTTGTGCTCATGCCTGTTTTGATAACAAACATCGCTGTACGATAAATTGTTCCAGTGATGTTGTTTTTGACATCATTTTTAAGTAATGTATTGATAATGTCACGGTAATGCAAGTTCACCCTTTCAAAAACCAATTAAGTTTAATTTCGTACAGCACATTTAACACTGGAACTGGAAGACATTTAAAAAATTCATAATAAATCACAACAATCAAAAACAAAAAATAAAAAGGCAATCAGACTCTTGCAACCAAAACCATAAATAGAATGGATTCTGATGTCTCTGTAAGCAAAATTGCTTTTCAAAAAATATTAATCATCTGATTGGAAATCAGAAATGCACAATATATCAGCAACAATTGTCATCGGCTGATATCGGTCATTTTTAACATGTCAAAATAAAAAAAGAAATAAAATAAAAAAAACTTGGTTGATATTATATTTCCAACTTGTTGCCGTTTGTTTCTACAATGGATTGGTCATTTAGCATTTGGTCATGTAAGCGTGACGGTCATGCAGCACAGGATTGTGGGTAGTTTAACTAAAGCAGAACAACATTGGTAAAGTCCAGTGGTGTGACCATTTTTTTTAAATGACAATGAAACTTAAATATATAATACATGCAATGTCTGTAAATATCGGTTCTTGGCCATAACGGCAATATTAATATTGGGTATTGACATCAGCCCAAATATTCAAATCGGTGCATCTCCAACTACATCATGGTAGTTGAGTGAGCTGAATTAAATTTTGGGGGGGATTAAAGCAGAGGAAGTTTGTGCTTGTGATGTCAAAAAAAAAAAAAAAGAAGAAAAAATGAAACGCTGCAAGAAATACTTTTGCAAGACCGGATTTTATTTATCAAGATTATAAATGATCTGTGTTTAAATTGCTTTCTCAAGATGGGAGTAATTCAGATTTTCATCTGGCAAGAAGTGAAATCTCCAGTCTCCATTTCTACGTTTGTAGGTTTGTTTACTGCTCTCAGCTTGCCTGTGTACACATTTTCAACCCCCCTGCCTGTTCTTACCATCTGTTTCAGCCTGAGCTCCGCCAGCCCTGCCCACTCCCCCAAAGAGGAATACGTTATCGCCCAGTCTGCTGAGGTCCCCGCAGGAGAAGCGGCCCCTCATCGGCCTGATAACCAGGGGGAAACTCTGGAAGACAAATCCGAGCCGGCAGAGAGGAAATCTGTCCCGGGTCGGTCTACGGCACGCAAACTCTCGTAGAAGCCAAATATCATGCTATTTCAAAAACGAGCATCCGAGCTCATTCTCCCTGTCTCTTCCTCTCAGAGGATGTGCCTCTCTGTGGGTTGTGTCCCACACTCGGCCGTGACGGGCAGGAGGAGGAGGAGAAGTCCTGGGAGGAGCAGCTGGACGTCCACCAGGAGCAGCTGGAGAAGGAGATGCAGGAGGCCAGGAGGATGGTGTTCCGGCTGCAGGTAACCCCGGGTGATAACGCACCGGAAAACTGGCCGGTCTCGGAATGGAGGCAGAACAGCTGCAGACGAACGCAGCATGTGATGAGATTTCATCCAGGCCAAAGTAGACTTTTTCAGTGGGTTGAATCACACAAGTAAACGGAGATAAGTTGAGAGGATTGGAGCAACTGGGGAAAAAAAAAATTGACCTTTTTTTTTTCCCCCAGAATTTTGCATCAATCTTCTCAGATCTATTCTGAGTTCAAAGTCTGAATTCTGAATTCTGAGTTCAGAGTTGGAATTCTGTCCTCAAAGGTCAGAATTCTGAGATCAAAGGTCATAAGATAAGAGTCTCAATTCTTTTTTTTTTCTTCAGTGTCCCTAATCCTTTCCTGCACTTAGGTGATTAATTTATTTGGTTATTTAATTAACTGCTAAATTTGAACAAATTTGTATTTTTGGACTATCAGCATTTCACGCTTTTCAGTCACGATGTGATATAAAAAAATGGACTGCAATAATAAAAAAAGAAAATACGAATCATCCTTTTTTATTAACTTAACAAATTATCCACCTATCTTGTCTTTATGCATTTACCCATACTTTGCATACAGATATTAATATCTAAGGATGATTTAGAGACACTATTTAACCTGACATGCACATCTTTGGACTGCTGGAGGAAGAACTAAAGCATGCATGGGGGAGAACATGCAAACTCCGAGCAGGAAGAGTCTGTGCTGGGATTTGAACCCAGGACGTTTTAGCTGTAAGGAAACAGTGCCAACAAATGTGCCTCTGCTTAGCTAAACATAGTACAAGTACATTTACTCAGAACAGACAGAAAAAACAAAAGCAGTGTTCTTCCTTTGTAGTTAAAAATAGAGACATCCATTTCTTGTGTTCAGCAGTGCAGCTGCAGAAATACAAAAAAACAACACTGTAAAAACACTATAAATAAACATGTCTGAGGACTCAGAGGTGTGTTTTCTTCCACATACAGTAGTCAGTTTGATATCATTTTCTATTTAGCTCAGTTGCACTGCCTTGTTTCTCAGACTCCTTGCAAAAGTATTCATACCCCTTAAAGTTTTTCACATATCAATTCTTCCAGACCATTGAGCTTTTCTGGTTCTAGTCTGCTGTGCATCCCCATAACCAGAACATATCACTATACAAGAGTTTCATACCAGATGATACTGATAATTGATTAGTTTTTTTGTTTTTTTGTTTTGAATATCTGAAATACTGCCAAACTTTGGCGTGACATTTCCTGTTTTCACCAGGGATGCATCGATCCACTTTTTAAATTTCTGATACAGATACCAATATCTGAACTTTAGCATAGGGCAATACTGATCCAATACAGAAAAACATTGCTGAATTGACTTAGTGTTTCTTTTTTTAAACACAGGCGTAAATGTACTGAATTGTAAATTGATTTATACCAGTACAGCACAATAAAGTACTAAATAGCTTCATAAGCTTGGTCAAACATGCAAAAATAACAACTTTTATCCATTTAGTCATGGAATTAGGAATATAATATATGATAAAGAAACTAAAACTGAATAAAACAATAGGTTGACTGTCTTGGTCAAATGTAAAAAATAAACTGCAACAATAATTCAGATGATTCAGAAAGCGAAATTAGAAATTCTAAGTATAATGTAAAATAAATAATAAACCTTGACACCACTCAGAGCACAAAGCATAGAATTAGACTGCATAGATTCGCTCTTATGTGTTGGGAAGATCGTCACCGATACCCAATCTAGAATTTTTTTCAATATTGGGGCCAATACAAATACTAACATCGGATCTGTGCATCTCTGGTTTTCTCTCTATGCCATTGTTTATTTTTAAGCAAGTTATGAGGCACGGTGGCAAAACCTTAAACCGCTGCTGTGCTGGTTACTCAACAGGTTGGTTGCTTGGTAACCAAAAAGCAATGCCACTCACCTTGCTAGCTGACCGTGAGAGGTTGTGCAGCTAAAGCCTTTCAGTCTGCACATCCCCCAGAGTGCTTTACGGTTCTTGATCAGTTATCCATCCATCCATTTTCTTTAACCCTTGACTTTAGTGGGGACAGGAGGGGTGCTGGTGCTTATCTCCAGAGATATTTTGGGCGACTGCGACCCTGGACAGGTCACCAGTCCATCGCAGCAGAGTTATCCTATATATTGAATATTCTGTCACATGTATATTGATCGATGTATTGTCCAGTCCTAAGACAACGCCACCGTTTCCAACTCCGACTTTTGATCCGCGTTCCTTCTCCCATATTGTCCCCCTCAGGGTCTGCTGCTGCACGGCTCCCTCCCTGAAGAGGACCAGGACGAATCCGGGAGCTTCGGAGACGGCCGGACGACCGCAGAGCAGCAGCTGGTACGCTCCGGCTCCCTTTCTCCCTCTGCTAACCTGAGAAGGCCTCGTTTGGTTGCAGATCTTGCGTGAAGTGCCCGCGTCAGGCCTCTTCTCCCTGTGATGATATTTTTTAGCCGTCACACCCTTCTGGGGTGTTGGTGGGAGAAGCCAGCGAGCCGATGAATTCTCTCTGATCTGCCGGCCCGCTGTCACGCGTTTCTGTTGCCTCTTCATGCGTTCTGACATTTTCTCCCCTTCTCTAATTATCCTGCTCATGCGCTCTTCCTTTGAAGGTTCTAATCCGCAGTCGTCTGGACCAAAGCATGGAAGAGGGCCTTGATCTGAAGGTACAGTGAGGAACTGTAATTCCAATTAATATAGATGAGCTTCCTTTTGTGTAATGAGGGTGTTTGCACGTGTGTGTGTGTGTGTGTGCGTGCGTGTGTGTGTGTGTGTGTGTGGCTCACAGAGGGAGATCCTGAGGCACAAACAGGAGACGCGACACATTCAGGCCATCAAGGTAAAACCTCTTAACTTATCTTTGGGACTAAAGTGGAGTGAAGGACGTAAATCTTTTTTATTATTTTAAATGGATGAGGCGATATGCACTTAAAGCTTTATCACAATGTTCTGCTGTTCTGTTGTGAGCATAAAATCTTTTTTTAGGTAACTGTGTGGCTGCGTATGTGTGTCACCGCAATTATAGCCCCACAAACACAAATACTGTTCTTGAAAAGCATTCCCACTTGTAAGATGCTTCTCTAGGACACCAGTCACATAATGAAGTGTGATTTGTATCACTAAACTTCACTCTGTAACTGTATTTAGACATATTCTCAAATTTATTGATATTATTGACGCTTTCATTGAACAAATAGAGGAGAAAATAGTACAACTAACAATCCTGACAGTTTTGGGTTTTTTTAAACATTAATTGGACAGTTTTGGGTTTTTTTAAACATTAATTGGAATTTATTGTGATGGTGATGTATCAGGATTGTTATCATAACATATTATTTCTCACAATAAATAACAAAACTTTGTAGATTTGTGCACCAATCAGACTTTTCTGGCCAGTACTGATTTAGTTTTCTTTAAAGTCTGACTTTCCAATTTCTATTTGTACTAATTTAATAACCCATATATTGTAACAAGTATTTGCCCCCATATAGATTACTTCTGTTTTATTATTATTATTTATTACGGGGGAGAAAAAACCTAAGACTTTAAAGAATAAAGAATATAATTGTGACTTTTAGTGTCATTCTGCTGTCAAATGCAGCAATGGAATTATTCCGTGAAACAACTGGAAAAACTACTGAAACATGTATCTGCATTTAGAAATATTAGTTAGCGATTTGTTATTTTTAGCTTAAGTTTAAAGAGCCACAGAAGAAGGTCCAAAGAGCCTCAGATTATAGACACCCGGTTTAGATTACCGTATTTTCCGCACTATAAGGCGCACCGGATTATAAGGTGCACTGTCGGCTTTTGAGGAAATTGAAGGTTTTTAGGTGCGTCTTATAGTGCGGAAAATACGGTATTCTATATTTTTAATATCGAATAATGATGATTTGATATAATAAATCATCATTTGAAAGCTACTTTTTGTGTTTACTCAGGTTATCTTTGTCTTATACTGCAATTTATTTGATGGTATGAAACATTTAAGTGTGACCAAAATGTAAAAACCTGAAGAACTCTAAAACTGAGAAATCCTTTCTCTTCACTGTCGCAGAAGAAATACATGACAGTTCCCACAACAGAAATAGTAGTTTTTAATGCAACAAAAATGACAAAAAAATACAAAATGATTCTTGCATACGTATCAAAACATATGTTTATTAAACTTAAAACCAGTGAGTCGAAGTAAATCCTGTTTCTTGATCCATTTACAGACTAAAATGGTGGAAATTTAGTTTTATTCAGTTGATTGTTGCGTCTCTGCATATATAAAGTTTAAATTTGATTCCTTAACAAAAAAAAGAAGAAACAGTGGATAGCTGTTGATGAGATGGAAACAATTTGCACGCCTTTGCGCTCTGATCTCTCTGATCTTCCCATCTCTCTCATTAGGATGCGCTGCAGCAGCGCCTGTCAGTGCAGGAGGACGCCGTGCTGCAGCTAAAGCAGGAGCTACTGAGGTGCAACATGGCCAAAGATCAGTTGGAAGGAGAAAATGTGAGACAAGTGATGATTTCCTTTTTTGACCTGATAAAATATCTGGCTGGGATACAAGTGTACGTGGAAGAAATCTATCTAGAGCTTACCGTATTCCCCACTCTGCCTGCCTGCAGGAGGAGCTCAAATGCAAGCTGAGTGAAAGGAACAAATTACTCACCGAATATGAGGTACAGCTTTTCATTATTTACACCGTAATGGATTTTCTTTTCGCGTGCAGGTAATCACTTTTGTCGTTTATATATATATATTTTTTTCCCCGTCTGTTTTGTCAAAACCACGTCAGCAGCAGCAGCAGCTGGGGAAGAAGGACAGGCTGCTGCAGCAACAGAAGCCCGATGAAAGTCAGCAAAAAGCACACGAAGTCGGCCACGGACGGGTACGGAGAGCGCCGCGGTTGCAGTGTCGCCACGCCACAATCCAACATTTCAGTGTGAATAAACCTAACAATCATCAGAGAGCCTTCGCACATGACGGGGCTCGCATTTCTTCTTATCATAACAACAAATCATTTATACAATGGAACCACTGATGCATTTAGACAGCGCCAAGCTTGAAAACAAAGCTGTGTTTTCTCATTCAGCTCAGCGTTGTAGGCTACAGAGACCGGTTCTCACTGCAGAATAAACAGCGCATTAATCAGAGAAGGTTTTTTTTTTAGCGTTTTTTAATGAATTTCCTGAACTATTGAGCTGTTCTTGAAGCAAAATTACTTAAAAATAAACACAAGTGCTCAAAATTTTACTGTAACTTCAAACATAGCATGTAGAGCAACAAAGCGAGTCACTAATATGTTTATGAGTTTTTGACAACAATAAAGCTCTTAGTCTGGGGAATAAACTTTTATTTAATTTTGTTTAAGGTGTATTAAGAGGTTTGGTATAATATTTAATTTTCATTTCAGTGATTTATTGACTTATTTGAATCGTTGACTTTGGAATAATGCAACATACAATTTAAGTGAAATTTAAAAAGAAGAACTTAGTGCAGTTTAAAATGAATGTCTGGTCTTTGATACATAGTCAAATATGAATCTGAATTATACCAGATGATTAGAAAAACCCTGCGTCAAGATTCTACTTGCTGAGGAACATGATTGAGGTTGTAAAAACATGTTAGTGACTACATAAATATTTTTTACTTGTGAGTTAGTTAAAATAATACTTAAAAAAAAAAGCTCCAAATTAATTGTATTTTCCCCTCTTCCATGTCTCCATCTTACAGACATTTAGAGGTGAGAATGGTGGCTGTAACAACTTGGTGGTGTCGACTTCTCCTTCAACATTTCAGCACAACGCTCAAGTACGTGTCAGTTTTTGGATTTTTACTACTTTTTAATTATAAAAAAAAAGGTGTGCAGAATTCTAAATTCTGCAGATTTCTGAATTTTTTTAGAGCTGTATAATGATTTTTATGTGATTCTGCTAACATGTTGCGAAATGTTATGCAGTGTGTGTAAAACTGGGACAAGAAAAGCTTTGGGGAGTCATTCAGAACACTATAAGGAAAATACTGGAAAATACTAAAAGTTTACAGGGACAGTAATATGTTGGCTTTTTTGAGCTTTTAATGTTATTTCCTCATCAAAAACATTCCTGGAGTGTCTCAAAACAACTGGGTGGAACTAGCTCTGCCTTTGAGATGCGGTTTTTAAAGCGACAGAGGCCCATCTTCAAGGTGTTAAATTCAAACTTCTTTTATAGCATGAAGACTGAACAACCATCTCACCTCGAATGGAAATCTGCAGTCATCTGATTTGTTTTATTCACAGAGAAACAGGAGAATGTCAAGCACTTTTAATAACTCGCTGTTCACCTAGACAACAGACTGGAATGGAGAAGCAACAGTGAATCTGAATGCAATAAGGGACTAAATGATAGGTTAGGTCCTTCAAGATGCTGTGGATATTTTATATCTGCTGTGGAGAGAGCAGTTCACTCTGCCATTATCTGTTGAGTTAGCAACATCGGAGCAAGTCATTAGAAAAGCTAACTAAGCTGATTGTTTAGAAGGCTGGGTCTGTCCTGGCAATATTTCTTTACTGGTATTGTGATAATTTATTGATGGTGATGTTCTTTGTCTTGGAGGTTGAAAAGCCTCCTTGCCATCTCCATCATCTTTAGCTTCAACTCTGTGAAAGTGAACTGAACTGAGTCTGTTTTGCCACAGGGTGAGGAGCTGCAGCTCGTCAGGGAAGCACTGCGCAGTCTGAGGGACAGTTTCTCAGGTCATGACCCCCAGCATCACACCCTGGACACTTTGGAGCAAGGCGTAGCGAGCCTCATGGACCGACTCCACTCTTTGGACAACCAGCGGAGACAGGAGAAAGGAGTACGAACAGCTACACACGCTTGCTCTGAAATGTTTATTTTTTGTTTTGTTTTGTTTTCCAGGAGTAATTGTATAATATGTTTTTCTTCTAGGAAGAATTTAAATCGCCAGGACGCAGAGCCAACTCGACAGACCGTGACTCCTGGCCACCGACCTCCAGTAAGACGAGCAGAATCTTTGTGTTCTGTTCAGCGTTCGTCATCCCCAGCAACATCCTAACTTAAATCAAATGATCCCCTTTATTACACGTCCACATGTGGGAGGTGGATCATCAGAACCATTACAGGGATAGATTTTTTTTTAGTTAAAGTTATTTGTCTCATTATTTTTCAGAAGTGGCGCACTCGCACAGCAGCCCGGGACTAGACGCTGTCGTCTCTACTAAAGTGCTCTACTTCACAGATCGCTCGCTCACTCCGTTTTTGATTAACATCCCGAAAAGGTGCCAAAAAAAAAAGTTTGGAATAGTAATGAGTTTATTCCTGCAATGAAGCATTAGGGCCGTACTAAGAAAAAATAACATAAAAAAATAAAATTACAAAAATAAAGTCTTAATATTATGAGAATAAAGTTGTAATGTCACTTTATTCTTAAATTTTGATGTCGTTCTCATAATATTATGACTTCACTCTTGTAATTTTATTTTTTTAATTTTCTTAAAGTGACCCCAATGCTCTGTCATATATTAATTTCCTGTAGGAAGATATATTTCTTATGTCCAATTTCAAAAACAAATTGCCTCTGGAGAGTTGAAGCCTGATTGAGGCATGTCCAGAGCTTTAAACTGGGTTCTTTGGCAGCTTGTGGTTTTATCCTAGTAAAGCTTCATGTTTCTTGGCATGTATGGATGCATAGATCATGACTGACAGTGTGTGTTTGCAGGCTGGGTGAAGTGACACTGCGAGACTTTAAGGCTGCTGTAGACAGACATGGCAATTTCAGATACCACTTCAAGGCTCTTGACCCAGAGTTTGGCACAGTGAAAGAAGAGGTAGGTCACTCATTTTAACATCACTTTCAATATGAAAAATAATAATAAAATCTTATTCCACTTCTCTTCCAAAAAGATCCTTAAATGCTGTCACATGTTGTCTGGTTACAAAACAAACCTTAATGCCACTATTGGGATTTTACATGCCAGTATTTCAAGAAAAGAAGATTGAGGCTACAAAAACATAAACAAATCTAACCAGATAATTTTGGTCTAGTTTCTACTGCAAATATCTTTTGAACACTTGAACTATGACAAGTTTAACTTACCAGCAAATTTTCAGCAAGATATTGGAGTAACCAGACATTTTTCATGTTATTAGTGAAATAGTCTATCAGTGAAACTTGGCAATTTTTCATCAATATGAAGGAATTATTGACTTAAAAAAAACACCTATATCTTGCTGAAAAGTTACTTAGAAGCTAAGTAACTTAGCTTCTAAGTAACTTTGTTTTATTTTAATTTATAAATATATTTAGACTAGATTTTAGACCAAAAATACTTGGCAAAATTATGTGTTTTTGTAACGTAATGTGCTATCTCGATGGTATATTGGAAATCGGTGAGTAGGAGGGGGCGATACCAACATGTTGCATTATCTTGGCCTGATATCGCAGTGCGTGTGGTGTTCCCATGAGGATAAACAACAATGATGAAGGGGGAATGCAAAATATACAGAAGACAAAACAACCGCCATGGCGGACCAGAAAGTCTTGTGGAGATTGGAGAGGTCTTTGTATTGTTTCTTTCCAGAAACTTTCGCCATAGCTTCTTCCTAGTCCACCATGTTTGTTTACTCTGAACTCACATTTGACCTTGAGAGGTTTTGAGAGATTTAACATCTGAGAAATTTGGCTCAATGGGAGAAATCACAGTCTGAGTAATGGAGAGAGATGAGAATCAAGCGGAATTGCGTAAGAATAGCACATAAAATTCCCCCAAAAACACATCAAAATTTGTGATTGTAAAAAGTCCAAGGGGTATGAATATTTTCAGTTTAAGATAACTGTAAATGCCGTTTTTGTCGGCTGTTCAGGTGTTTCAGGATGGAGCAGTGGTACCTGGCTGGGAGGGGAAGATTGTGGCGTGGGTGGAGGAGGACCACGGCGAGCGGAGGTAGAGCCAGAGATCACCACTACAAACCTCAACCTACAGCATCAAGAATTTAACCCAAAACATTTGTTGTGCCATTAAAGGGGGGAAAAAACTGTTAAACAATAACTGGGACCAAGGGAGATAACACCTTCCACACGCAGAAACGCTGGAAATGTTTCACACCAAGAAAATGACTCCACATTTGGGTACTGCTATATTTAATAGAATTGCATTTTACACATTGACACCGGCTTGAAAGTGAACATGTCTGACTACAGTGTTAACGGCCAGTAATGTGATACTTGAAGCTTTGAAAGTTTAGAAGAAAAAAAAAATGTTGGATGAGTTTGTTTTCATGACTGTTGTAATCTGTTCATTGAGTGCAGACTTCAAAAATACAGTGTTGACATATTACACAAAGTTCCGTATTGCCAAAAAATCTTGTTGTTCTGCGTCGATTTTGACGTTTTAATAAACTTAAATTATTGCATGGAATGTTTTCTTGACCATTTTTCCCCTTAAGTAGAAACACTTTCTGTCCTGTCAGCACTGCAAACCCCCAAAATCTTACCAGGTAATTTTCTAGTGCAACTATCTTGATATAAGACAAATCTAACTTACAAGCAACTTTTCAGGACAAAATAGGAGCTTGTTTTAAGTCAATAATGTCTTAATATTGATGAAATAAATACTAGTTATAAGTGAAATGATCTGCCAGTAGACCAGGACATTTTGGCTTCTAATAGTGGAAAAATGTCTTGTTCTACTGGCAGATTATTTCACTTATAACTAGTGCTTTTTCATCAATGTTAAGGAATTATTTACTTAAGCTTCTATATCTTGCTGAAAAGTTACTTGCAAGTTAATTTTGTCTTATTTCAAGTGTACTAAGACATTTGCACTAGAAACTAGACCGGAAATATTACATTTTGTGTTTTTGCCGTGGGCTTATTGTTCAATAGAGACCACTAGTATCAAAAATCCTCTCGCAAAATAAAACTAAAACATACATTCATCATGTAGTTATTCAAAACACAAACTGTTATTGATGTTAATAAAAATTTTGGTAGGCAGTGGATTTAAACTTGTTCCTGCACATCAGCCTACATAGCACACCGGGAAAATCTAACACATTTCTCTGTAGAACATTCTGAAAATAGATTAATTTACAGCTCTGCCTCGAACTACAATCAAAACAGCTTGTTAGATTTTAGTTTGAAGCACGGCATATGTTCCCACACAGTACGTGCTCTTAATTCTAACTGCATTGGATAGTGCGCTTCTTAAGGTGTGTTTTCTGTTGCTGTGAGAGTTCACTCCTTACATGCGTGACCCGGTGAACCCCTCTCCCTTTTCTCACTGAAATTAATTGGTCACAAAATAGCTGCTGTCAGCGTGAGCCTCCGCTTCTTCTTGTTGAAGACGGCAGCAGCCGTGTCCTCGTTTACTGTTTTTGGAAACTCCAGAAGCAAATGGTAAACATCTTCCACTTCTAGAAGAACATCCTCCTGCAGAGTTATAAAAAAAAAAAATATATATATATATATATATATATATATATATATATATTCAGGGAACTGTAAGACTCACAAGCCAATTATGCGTTTTATATGACATCCAGCCATTCAGCGAAGCACAGCGGAATCGAAGTGGTTCATTATAAGTGTTTGGGGCAGAAGGGGTGAGTAGCCGCTAACCTTGGACACTCTCAGCTGGCACTCTGACATGGAACGAACTTTCGGCAGCTCCACTGTCAGCTCCACGCTGCGAGGGACTCCCATCGCATCGCTCTTCACCTCCATCACATACTCGGGCTCCTGAGGTCCCTGGAAAGTGCTGGAAATGACCTGGATCAAATTCGCCTTTGTCTGCTCCGCCGGCCTGCAAATGATTTGGGCCGCGCTGTCCTCCTCTGATCGCTGAGAAGAGGAGATCTGTCGCAGGAGGGTGGCTGGAGTCTGACTGGCTGTGAATGAGAGAAACTGATGGGAGGATGCAGACGACACACCCTCGCAGGAAGGGAGCCACGCGCCCTGAGTAAAGAGGTTTGCCGAAGCTTATCAGAGTAAGAGGAGTTACAAGGCCTGTGAAATTTTGCTGTACTATAAATTAGCTCACTAATTACTGCAATAGACAATAGCATTGTACTGGTTTGACACCATTTTGAAGTAGGGGTGCACTGATTGCAGTTCTCTGGCTGATTACCGATATTTAAAAATATGCTGATTCTGATTTTGGCTGATGCTATTTTTTTCTTTTTTGTCTGAAATGTCACTAAATATAGCAAGAAAGTCACTGAGTTGGCAACAGTGGGGTCGCTATTGGTAACTGCAGATGTGCAGACATGACCTAGTGGGCCGGTCTGTCAGTCAAACTTCTCTCACGGCAGAGCAGAGGTTTGCTCTGCCATGAGAGACCTTTGTCGAGGTACATAAGGTCAGTGGATAAGTTCGGCTTCACATGCAAGTATCAGCCAAAGAAAATCGGCCTATTTTGAAGTAATGGCATAATAATGCAAATTAGCCCTCTCACACATCAACCTTAATTTCTAAAAGAAAACTTAGCACTGGAACAGAAATATATTATAAACACCCAAAATAAAACAACCAAAATCGAAAAACAAAATGGAGATGCAGAACACTCACAAGCGGGACGACAAATAAATTACATTGACGTTTGTGTTACCAAAATTTCCTTTCACCAGAATGGAAAATGTGGGATGCACAATATATTCAAACTAGCATTGATATCAGGCAATTTTCATCACCTTTTAACATCTCAACATCAGCCCGATAAATAAAACCTGGCCGATATTAACCCACGATATTTATTTCAATCTTGTTGCTGTTTGTTTACGGTCGGGGTTGGTCATTTAGTATTTGTTTGGTCATGTGACAGTGACAGTCATGCAGTGCAGGATTCTCGGATTGGAAAATATTATCAGCCACAACAGCAGTATTAATATCGGATATAAATATCTGCCCAAATTTTTATATTGGTGCATCCCTAATGGAAATGAATAATCTCATTTGAATTTATCACACGATTAGTTGATTAAATGCTTATTTTTACAAGTTTGGGGGGAGTTACTGGGTTACTTACTTGTTTCCAGTTGCTTGGAGATGATTGGCAGCTTCTGAAAGCCGAGCCGACATTGTAAGTCGTCCGGGTTACCTTTCGGACTGCGGCTGACGACGCTGTACTCCTGAGATAACGACATCCCATGCTGTTGCTGGGCAAAGCTCAGGGCCAGCATATAGATATTATTAATATCTACTTTATCCTCTCTCCTCTTCTGTAGCACTGAAGGATTTAGCGCCACATCCAGCACAGCAAAACAGCCTGCAGGGGTTAAAACCTTTGAGTGTCTTGCTCACATCGTGCAACACAAACGAAGGTCGTGCAGCTTACAGCCACCTTGGTCCTCGCCGTTGCATCTCTCTAGTTTTCCTCCGCACAAAGGAAGGGAGCTGCTCTGATCCTGAGGTGCAGGCACACGCTTCCAGCTGCAAATGTTAATGTAGAGCAAACCTGGCTTTGGCTCCTGGGAAGGACACAGATGAGCCTGAGACTTTTATATACATTTGGCATAAAAATCATACAAATGTACTGCTCCTAAAGATGCATTTGGTTTCCAGGGTGGATCTGGGTTTAAGAAAAAAACAACAACAAAAAACATGAATCTGGTGCCAAACTTTGAATTTCCTGTTAATTTTGTCTAATGCACATATTGTCAAAATTACCCATAGGACTACAGGTTCTAGTATATAACCCAGTAATGTTTGGATAAATGGACATAAAATAAACTAAAATGAGCTTGATTATCTCCATTATGATGATTGATGTTTTTTAAAGAGCAATCAGACAATCAGAACCCATTTTATTTTTGATATCAGTTGTGTGGTTTATATTTCTATTTAATTTATTGTTTTCTGGTTTGTTTTATTTTGGATAATTAAAATATCTTCTAGCTACAGTGTTAAGTATTCTTTACAAAATTAAAGTTTATTAGTCTTGGCAAGGGCAACTTGAATTATTATACCATTATCAACCTGAAAAAGGTTTCAAAAGAACAATATATTTTTTTTCTGCAATAATCACTGGGGCAAGTTATCATCCATCAGAATGTGTTATTGTGACAGGCTTACATGTAAGCACATATGAGAACCAGTATAGAGTTTGTATAAATTGGTGTTCAAACCCAGCTTTTCAGGGTTTTGTTTTTCCACAAACTTTTAAAAACGTTAAAGTCTGACTGTTTCCACAACCTTAGTGTTTAACCTAATTTATCCATTCCAGAACTGTTTTTGATGAGTTGTTGGTGTCTTGTTGAAATGTGTAATTGTTTATCAACAGAGTATCAAACTCATTTTTATTTTGGGACATTTCAAATGTCCTCACATTTCAACAATGACAAATTGCTGAAATATGAAGAAATGACTGTCTTAACTAACAACTTTGCATCAATGTAATTTGACAATGTAAAGATAATAAAAAAACTGTTCTGATTTGATTTATAAAATATGTATTACATAAAAATGGGGTGTTGATATCGTCTACTTGGTTTAATAGCCTCATCATGACATTTTCAAACGTAGTTTTTCCCCCCATTTTGACCGAATATCCCAGTGTTTTGTCTCTCCTGACTGTAAGACCTTATCCAGACGGCATTTGACGTCCCCATATCAAGCTGTCCTAATCAAGCGCACCTGCTGCTGCTGCCGACCGTCCAAGAAACTCACCAGTATCTGAGTTCGCACACACGAATGGAGCTCAGGCGGTGCGTTGAATTCAGCTCCTCTCTTCATTTGTTCCTCTATGAACTTGCGGTATGCTGCTGGGTCGCTTTGAGATAAGTCGTCAAGCATAGCCCAAAAGTGACTGACCTGCTGTAAAACATCTTCCCTTCCGCCGGTGCTGGACATCATACGAAGGTGAATGTCTTCCTTTAGGTTCTAACTGCTAGCTAGTTGGTTGCTGGTGCTTTAAACTGCAACCTCCGGTTGTTTTTTTCTTTGGTGTAGCTAAAGTACGTCGAATGTCTTATTAACTCCACAAATAAAGCTAACTTTGATTGTGTTGTTAGTTGCTATAGAAACTAGTTTTTAAAGTATCATACAGTCGCCACCTGGTGGTCAAGAGGTGTTTTTGCAGCGCAATAATCACAAGACATTGCTTTTAAAGGGGTACAGTTTATACTCAGTACATAAAAGATATAACATGTATGTTTATATTTTCACTCTCGTTATGTGTAGGTCAGTTAACTGACATTTAAAGTATAAATAAAACAGTCATAGTTCTCCACTATCCCAAATGACTCAGCAGTATCCTCCTCTTTTTTTGCGTCTCTTGTTCTCAGTAATTCTGCAAAAAAGAGTGATCATCAGTCAGTGAAAACTACAATTATGTTTCATTGTAAGCAAGTAAAAATTAATGATAATGATAGTGTATGACAATTGTAATTAGGCGTCATGTTGTGAATATCAATTTTTACAGTGCCTTTCAAAGTCATTCACACCCTATACATTTTTTCCACACCTTTTTTTTTTTTTTTTTTTTGCAGATTAGTTACAATCTTCTCTGTATTTTGGGAGAATGTTATGTGATAAATCAGTGAACATAAGGTAGGGCATGATTGCTAAGTGCAGAAGAAGAAGATGCACAGTACAAATAAAAATCTGAAAAGTGCGGCATACTCCCGTGTGTAATTTAATCTCCATATAAATAAGGGTTCAAGTAAGTGTAAAGTGGTGTAATTACAAATTTTGTGCCACAATTTCTTCTACTAGGTTGTCTGCTTCTCCATTTTCTGGTTCTGCATCCCCAGAACCAGAAAATGGAGAATCAACATTCAGTTTTTGTACTCTTATAATCTGGAACAAATGTTCAGAAACCTGCAAAACAGACGAAACGCTGAGTTCCTTTATATCAAGGTGAAAAGCCCACCTTTTAACTTTGGTGGGCTTTGATTCATAAGTTGTTATGAATCAAAGGCACCTTTTGCCTTTGATTCATAACAACTGGAACATCGACTGTTATATTTAATGTATATTTACTTAAATTTGATAATGGCATTTCAAAAAATGTGTTTCTTGTTTCACAATTGGTTATCATATAATGTTTTTACAATGTAAAGCACTTTGAGCTCCCTTGTTGCTGAAATGTGCTGTACAATAAACTTGACTGGACTTCTGTCACATAGAATAAATCCCAATGATGTTTTTTTTAAGTTCCAAGCAGCATGAATAGTTTCGAAGCATTATAACTTCTGTTGATAAAAAGTGTCTACCTCAATCATGTCGTAGAGCCAGTCCAAGAATTCAGCCACTTTGCTGTAAACCCCGGGATGGTTCGGCTCGGCGCAGCCCGTCCCCCAACTCACGACTCCTGCAAGCCTCCATAAATTTTCATCCTGGCAAACAAGAGGGCCCCCGCTGTCCCCCTGATAAGGTACACACAGAAAGCCTTCAGTACAACCGTACACAGATAAAACAGGGTGTACATCTTTATTAATGTCCTAAAAAAAGACAGAAAAAGGTACTTTCTAGTACATGCATCCAACCTGACATGCATCCACTCTTCCTTCCGTGTACCCGGCACAGAGCATCCGTGGAGTGATCTCCCCGTTGTACATGCAGGAGCTGTTGCATTTCTTTGTGCTTATTATAGGAACTGGGGCTTCTTTCAGGGTGTCGGGCGAATGAACTGAGAGAGGAAACATGCATTCAGGGCTGGCCTGTCAGTACAAGTGTCACGCTCTGTCACCGTGCCTTTAAATTAGACTTGTTGCACGAGTGAAATGTAGGTCTGTGTGTAGCCGCAATTCACCGCCGTCGGGCCGTGTGTATCCCCATCCAGAGATCCAGCACTGCGTGCCACCTGGGAGATCATAGTCGTACGGCGGCAAGCAGATGGGTCTAATTGTGTCTATTTAAAAAAAAAAGGGAGGGGAGGGGGGGTGATAAAAAAAAAAACAAAACACTAGCACTCTGATTAATGTTTGACAAATCTATATACACTGTTGCAGATTTTAGCAGCCTTTGTAAATCCCTTTAGATACATTGAAAGTGCAGTAGCTTAATCTCAGGCTGGAAACATTTCCTCACTTTTGGACATTGGAAGCCAGAAGGACTTCACTCAGTTTTCTCCTGTGTTGCAAAGGCTGACCGTACAAAAAGTGAGATCCTCTTAATCATCCAGAAATCTCAAGTTCTTCTTGTGTCATTTCCTCTTTTCAGCTCCACCTGTCGGCTTTCTATATGATTTACATGCGAGGACTGATAGGACCATTGAAGAGGACTGATTTTGTGTCTTTTAAACCATTTTTGTTTTGATGTTGGCACATGTTTTGAATCATTATATTATACAGTGATGACCCATATCCAGTTTTCTGGTTGAATACAACAGTTTTTATTTTAAACATCCTGGCATTTCAAACAGTTTGTTTGAAGCGCGTTATAGATGCTCCATGTAGTCATTCTTTGTTCACTCTGAACCCACTTGGAGTGTTTAAAGGAAATGTCAATCTTTGTCTTATCTGTTAAAGCATGCTCTGCTGGTAAGAGTCCAGGGAATTTTCACGTGTTCACATTTATGGTCACAGAACTGAAACAGCAAAGTTTACTTATTTATAGCTGCTATGAAGGCTTGGTCACCCTCAGGTGTCACTTTGTGCTCATGTTGTCTTTGAACTTTGAATGTTTCTTTTTTTCCTCCCATCTCCTTTACAAACCTATGAAGTGAGGGCATTTCCTTTACTATCTGATGTCTGATAAAAAAAACAAGTTTAGCTTGAAAATAACCTTTTGAACCACAGTCAAAGGAGGTACAGAAAAATAGCACTTTGAAACAACTCTGACAGTACAGCAGTGCAGGATATGAAATAAAAGGTTTTATTCTGCCACTTTTAGACATTGGACAAAAATGAGACTTCATGAGGCATTTCAAAACTTGTTCAGATAATGTGGTCTTGTTAGTGGAAAGATTTAATGAGATTTGTCTATTATTTTAAAAGGGGTGTGTAGACTTTCAAGTCATTGTACATTACTAATTTAACATGTTAATTAGTGACATTTATTAGTACTTTGAATTATTAATTGCACTTTTATCTGCTCAGTGTGTGGTGGCAAGATAAATCCAGTCTTATTGCCAACGGCTAGAAGAAATAAGACTTGGTGTTGCATAATTTTGATTCCCCAAGGAAACAATGTGACTATCAACTAAAGTTCTTAGAACCTGTCTGATTGTCGTATTTTCAGATCACAAATGTCCAACAACTCTTACTCAGACTTGGGCTGACAAAACAATTGAAAATCAGAAAAATGCATCTCTGAACCTTAAGGTTTGCATTTAAAAAATTAACTATTTTGTTTGCTTCAATACAATCTTGCATGTTTTATTTTATTATTTAAGCAGACAAAATAAATGTCACATGAATTTTTGCATTTAATAAGGTGGGGGAAGCTGGAGATGGGCACCAGCACCCCTCCCGACCCCAATAAGGGACAAGGGTGTAAAGAAAATGGTGGATGGATGGATGGATGGATGGATGGATGGATGGATGGATGGATGGATGGATGGATGGATAAGGTGGGGGGAAAAAGGCCCACAAATGCTTATGACTGGTTTGACCTCAGATCAAAAAGTTCAGATTGTTTTAGAGATGCTAGTGATGCCAGTGAGTTTGCAACACATTTCTTAACATAGGATTCAGTCCCCACTCAATACAAGAACCCAAATAAATGGATTATTATAATATTTAATGTTTAGCGTGAGGTTATGCTAGAGCATTAAACGTAGAATTAAGGCTTATGTTTCCACCGGTTTTTGTATGGAAACCTCGTCCACAGACACACCTGAGAAATTGAGGGGTCTCCGCAGCTTCATCAGCGCTATGTCGCTGTCGTGGCTCCTGTGGTTGTAGTTCTTGTTGTAGATGATCTTCTCCACCACGTAGCCCGTGTGCTGAGCGATTTTTGCCGAACTACGAGTCACAATCCCCGCATAGACCACCCAGCTGGACACCTGAGGTAGCCTGTAGCTGACATTTCAAATGGAAAACAGACGCTGTTTATGACTGACTGCTGCCCTTCAGAGGCACTCCGACCTGTGACCCGTAGCGCTGTTAAGTTCAGCAGTCTTACTTGTGCACACAGTGGGCTGCTGTTACTATCCATTGACTGGTGATGATGGACCCTCCGCAGGTGTGACGGTTGCTGTAGTAGAGACTGACCTGCCAGGGCCATCTGCCCAGCAGGGCCTCAACGCCTCCTATTATCCTGGGCAGCTTCGCTCGGGTCCCACACTCTGCACAGAGCATCGTTTATCAGAGACCTGTTTGGTCAGAGAGCGCTCCAACAGATCTAGTCACTCATTGTTCCAATATTGTGCTTTTCACAGGTGTTTTACAGAGGTTTTTTTGTTGGGTGAAAATACTGAATCAAAAGTTCAAGCTAATTTGCTTACCAAAACACTGCAAAGCAATAACCTTCCCTGTGATGCAGCTCTCCCTAAATGAAAATAAATGGAGTAACTAATGAGGTGTAATCAATACATTAGCAGTTAAATCTGTGTAAATATGATGGCCTGAGATTAATCATCTCACCTGAAGTGCCACATGTTTTCTAAGCTGCTCTTCTGTTCTGAGGTAATTTGTATGAAACCATCCGTGTAGTTTGGCCCAACGTCTTTGAGATTCACTCCTTTATGCCTGGTCAGTCTGGTAAGAAAGTGAAAATACGAGTGGGAAACGCAAATGAACATGCTATGTTTATGTCTTGAACTCTTCCCTATTGAACTTCTTCATATTCTGTCATGCAAATCTAGATGCATTTACATTTTGTGTGATAGACCAACAAAATGTAGTGTGTGACTGTGTGGAAAATGACACAATTTATTTAAAATCTGTGGTACGCATGTGTGTCCAGCATTTCTGAATTAGTTGTTTTTTTAAAAACTTCAAGAGATGGAAGCATTTGCCTCTTATGCTTTGCAGAAAAGTTCAGACTCAACTGAATTGTATGGACAATGTATGTGCAGGTCAGTCTTCAAGATTTGCCTCAAATTCATAACTGGATTTAGGTCTGGACTTTGACTGTGCCATGCTGACACATGAATATGTTTCAAACTAAATCCTTCCAATCCTAGCTTGTGAGTTCACATGGTTGGCCATGTCAGTACTTCATCTGTGACATGTCTGCTGTGTTCCTTGGTCTGCATGATGCTGCTTGTTGTTCACCAATGTTCTCCAACAAACCGGTGGATTTTATGGATTTTATCTAGGGGTAACAGATCAAAAGGGGCTGGATACAAATGAACCCCATACAATTTTGTTTTTATTTAATTTTTTTTGTCTGTCTTCCCCATTACTTTGTTGGTCGGTTGCATAAAACAAATAAAACAATGCAGAATAAGAGGGGTGAATATTTGTAAGGAGTAAAGTTTAAAAAGCAAGTTTTAAAAAAAAAGGGGGAGTTGTCACTCTGATCTCAGTCTAAATGATGATGTTTGCGTGGTGTTTGTGCCGTCACACCTCAGATAGCCCAGCTGCCTGCAGACTAGTGTTCCCAACGATGAGTTCCACCTCTCGGAGCACACCGGCAGCCAGGTGTGCAGCCTCCCCAGCTGGATCTCCAGTAGGGAGTTCTCTGGGCTGATTCTGTAAAACACTGAACCTGATTGATTCAAAAATCCCTCCGGAGACAAACTCTCACTCAACAGTAATGAATAGGTGCACAGGGCGATAAATTTTGAAAACGCACAAGTACCTGTGTTAATATAGTCGGTACAAAGAGGTCATTAACCGTGATGTTTCTTTTACGTCAGTCAATGATATTCTCTCGCAAGCGAGGCAAAGGACAACAAGAAGCAGCTGTTGTATACAGATTTAGCTGCAGCTGATGTAAAACTCACTGCAGAGGTGACCCTTGATGCCGTGTAATGAATCACTTGACAATAAACTGTGCAGCAACACACTCCTGCTCTGACTGTTAATTCATGAAGCCGAGGGAAACGGACTCTTAAGAAACGAGAAGAGAAGCAGACCTTTTCGTGGGTGGGAGACGGAGACATCATCAGTCACGTTGCAGAACGATGTCTCCTTCGTATCTCCAAACCCGACCGTGGTTTGGGAAGAAGATGGCCTCAGCAGAAGTTTGACTGAACGCAGAGAGCAGTTTGTTTTGTAAAATCACCCCGGCAGATGAGCAGCAAAACCTTTTTTTTCCTAAATGTTACCAGTCGTTCTGAATTAGTGCTTGGAGCAAATTAAAATCTGTGCAGTAATAAAATTGTCAGAAATAAATGATGAATCTGGAAAGACTAACAAAGATCTAATTTAGCATGATTTACAATGCTATCTTCTGTGCAGCTGTAGGAAAAAAATAGGGTAAGGACCAAAATACAGTCTGTTTTATTAGTTTGAACCATTTTGTTTTTGTTTTTCATACTTTTGGACCTGGACCTGAACCCAAGTAATCCTTATTTTTACACCCATATGTTACATTATCCGAGCGGCTTTTATTTACTGCCAAGCTCCCATTTTGCATCCTGTTAAAGGTTTTTAAATAAAAATGAGAATAATGAATCATTTGAAGACTTAAGCATAATTAGATTCTTTCTACTGGTGCCAGATGAATTAATTGGCCAGACAACAGCGTCGGCCCTCATTAGGTTCTTGCAGGGTTATGTGTTAAGATAAGTCTGCAAATAAGTAATAACAAAGGGCAGCACCCAGAATTGATCATGAATAAAACATGTGGTGTTAGTCGAGTTACTACATATTATTGGGCTTTTTGGAAATTAGCATTAGCCCTGAGATTGTATAAGCAGTGCCTTGCAAAAGTATTCATACCGGTATCTTCACATTTTGTCACACTACAGCCACAAGGGATGTGGTGTGATAGTGCACAGGGCCGGCCCAAGCCTTTTTGGAGCCCTAAGCAGATTTTTATTTGCCCCTCTCTCCCCCATACCAACATGTCTACACCAGATGCTTTATTATTCCTAAGCTGCTCTGTGTGTAACATACTGACTATCATTAGCATCATTTGGCTTCATCACCGCTTGCATCATAGCAGTGTCATTATGACTGTTTTAATCTTTGTGGGAGTAACAAACTAAAAAAAAAAGATTTTGATTTTGAAATGCAGAGTGGTATTCAAGTGTGGCAAATTATTTAAACTATTTAAAACAGATGAACACAAAATTTACAGAAAACAAGTTTGATGTCTCATATTTCCTCAACAGCAGGAAGATATTAATCTATTTGTAACAACTGTAAAAATAATATAGAAATAGTTTGTCTGTGTTGAATAGCATTTAGTTTGTATAATTTATAATGTTATTTTAAATATAGATATATTTCATCATACTAGGTTGGTGCTCTTAAGGCCCCCTGGTGATGTGGGGGCCCTAAGCAACCGCTTAACTATTGAGCCCGGATAGAAAATAATTATGAAGTGAAAGGAAAAGCCTGCATTGTTTTTTAACTGTTTAAAAACAATGTCCTCTTATCAGAATTACTTTAGTAATTTTTTATATTTCCAAAATACACATCTAATGAAGGTTCTAAGACAATGTAAGAAAATTATTTTTCTCTTATAGCCACATGTTGCTAAATATTAAATAAAATTCAGGGCAACCAAATACCTTCCAAAGTCACAGAATTGCTAAACAGAATCCAGCTGTGTGTGATTTTTCAGTGAACACACAGCATCATAAAGACCAAGAAACACAGCAGGCAAGTTGGGGGGAAAGTTGTGAAGAGGTTTAAAGCAGGTTTGGGATGTAAGACGACGATTAGTAATCTGAAAGTGGAGTGTGGCACAACATGACTGCATTCTCTGGCTTTGACAAGCTGGGTAAGGAGAGCATTTACTGAAGAACTAAGAAGAATTGAGAGCTCAACTACCCAGGAGATGAAATCTGTCAACAGTACAAGTCTGAGTTTTGCGCTCCAAAAACTGTTCTGCTTGGAACAGTGGCAAGTAGAAAGCCATGAGGACAATATTAAACTTTTGACCTACATATGTGTTGAGGAAAATGTAAGGCAAATTTCTGCAGAAAGGTTTTAATGTGGTCCAGCAGACTTCTGCAGACTGTTATTTGCAAACACCAATAAAGTGTCTCTCACTGTGTCTGCTCTGGAGGGAAATGGCATAAAGGTGGTTATGTCTACTACTCTCTGTCTACATGGAACATGATTATCTCTAGCAGTCTCAGTCTGGACTTGAAGTGAATATTTTCCTTAATTTTTTGTTTAACATTTGGTTGTCTAACCCAATTGTTGTGTAATGTCTTAACCAGGACTCCTTTTGAAAAAGAGGTTCTTGATCTAGATGCAACCTTCCAGGTTAAATAAAAATTAACTAAATATAAAGGCTGAAAATTCCTTTGTATTTATTTTATGCAGTGAAACAACAGAACATTCTCACTGACAGAAGGTGCACAGATTATGAATGCTGAGTGACATAATGAGAGAGGAACCAACTGAACATTAAACTAATGTTCAGTTGCAAATCACTGTAGTTTATCCCATGTTTTAAACACCTGGCGATATATTTGCGATATTTTGTGCCGCCCTAGTTGGTGTATGAACAGAATGCATAAATTGCATCCAAATAAAAGTTCTTGGCATACGACAGCCTTTACATGCTTGCGGATAGGCCTGTCACGATAACAAATTTTGCTGGACGATTAATTGTCTAAAAAATTATTGCGATAAACAATAATATTGTTTCAAGACCTTTTGACACTGGTTTAATGGAAATGACTAATACATGCGATTTCCTGATAGATACACCTTATTTACAAAATAACACGTAACTGATAAACTAAATAAAACAACCAAAAACAAAAATAAAATGGATTCTCAGTCTCCATTAACAAAAAACGTACTTGAATAAAAACTAAACAACATAAAGCCAAAGTGGAAATAAATACTGCATTCAACCAAAAGAGTGCAGATTATAAAGTCTGTATACTATATTTCCCTTCAGTAATCACTAGATTTAAATAGAGAAAACGGGCAAATCCGACTATCTAATGCAGTAGTTCACACTACACCATTTTTTGCCCCTATTTTCCTCTTATGACAATCTTAGATCGTTGGCCGATGTAATCGATCATCCTGCAGTGTGTGGTAGATCGTCGTGGCCGCTCCGATCTAAATCAGGGTTTTTCCCCGACTGGGAACTTTAACGCTGAATGTGACAGGTAGCCAATCAGAAAGCGCGGATTTTCTCCGAGCTTTCTGAGGGGAAATTAAGGAGGGGAATCCCAAACAGCTGACACGGCGCAACCCGAAGTCCAGCGGACATTGGAGATGATATGTGGTATCATTAATGTTTTTCAGCATTTTGTGCAAAGAATATAGAAATGACAAGGGGAGGAGTTGGAGCCAAATTGCTACCGCAGTTGATAAACCCGGTGAGTTTTCAGCTGTTCTTCGTTAACGTGACATAAATAGGTTATAATGATTTTCATTCAGTCAGGACTTTACACCGACTCTAGCCACATGCATCACAGGTAGATTCTAGTAAAGCATTGATTAATGCCTGATTTTAAAATTAGTTAACTGGACTTGTAGCCATTATTTTTTGCCCATGTGGCTGGACACCACACGGCACGACGAACCCGATCGAACCGTTATACCTGGGATTTCTGTCGGCTAAGGTGTGGTCTCTCAGGGTTTGAAAATGGGTCCACAACTCGTGTATTGTGGGGAAGGGAGGGTCAGTGGAGAGCACCGGAGCTGAGCCTATTGTCATTCAGTGTCATCAACAGAAAGAAAAAAGGCCGGAAGAGACGATAAAGACGATAATTAAAATGAGCTCGTCCGATTAATTGATTTATCGTTTATCGCGACTGGCCTACTTGCGGATCTTGGTGTTCATGCGATGGAGCTCACCTATAGGAATTTTGAGAACTGGAGGTTTAAAATGACAACTTTTAAAATGTTGAAAGAAGCTGTTTTTCCTTTCTGACTGAACTCTATTGTCAGCGCTCTTGGAGAAGTACTCCCAAGACTTGCAGCAAAAGATGACTCCACAAAATTTTGACTGAATATAGTTTATTGCCTCATCCCCCCCCCCACCCCACCCCCCCCACTTGGCATTAAATCCCAATAAAAATTCTGAAATCTGTGACTTTTTAATTTGATAAAATGTAAAGTTTAAGGAAACTTGTCTGAATAGTTTTGCGAGGCACTGTATCCCCCTAGCAGTTTTAACAAGGCTTTTTTTCCTTTTTTTTGTAGCACATTTTATTTTCACTTTGTAGCTCCAGCTAAGCTCATTTAGTCATTATTTCTCAGACACATTGACTCACCTAGAAACCAGACACCTACAAGTAAGCCTCCCAGGAGTCCGACTGCGCACACCGCTGCCAGCAGCCTCACCAGCCTATGAGCTGCAGAAACAGTTAATAAAGGTATTAATGCCTTCAGAACCCTGATGTGAGCTGAAAGGTGCGATCAAATGTCAGCTGGTAAATCTGTGAACACACAGCACCAACACTAGAAGAAATTAAGCTTTTTTTATTTTCTAGGAATATATGACACCAAGGAATTAAAATACTAATATAAATGATGTTTTAATGAAGAAGTGACTTTGTTAAGTAGTAGTCTGTAGTCACTGGTGCAATCAGCTGCTGGTATAGGTCACCTGGATGGTGCTTACCGTGAGTTGTAGAGCGAGTGCCCTTTAACCAGCCCTGCACCCCTCTGGTTGCCGCGACCCCTGCTGTTGTCTCCGAGTGAAAGGGATGACTGACGGCCACTGGATTTTCAATCACTGACAATGCGTCTCCATCAAGACTCTGTGGGAATTACAGCGGGGCACGTCAGGTTTCATTTGGAGCTTCTTTTTTTTTTCTTCTTCTTCCGTATGACACAATTTTGGCAACTGCGCTGACCATCTGCTCCAGAGCAACAGTCAACCTGTCAGGTCCTGTCGAGTTTAATTAGGAGCTCTGTAACGCTGAATATTATCCGCCATTAACCAGCCTCCGATGTATGCAGTCAGGGTGGTAAACATCTACGTGTGTGTCAACTCTCTCCCCCTGCTGATTGAGGCATAATGAGCTAGCGAAGGCTTTGGCTTGTCGGTTTTTGTTTCTTGGATGCACGTTGTGTTCAGTGCTGTATTTCTTCATCATTTTCAAACAGATTTTATGACTCCTGAGTGTCTGTACACAGAGCTATCTTGCCAAGAAGCAGCTGTTTCTATAAGCAATTTATCGCTGTAATTATAGCCTGTTTCTCACTATATGGGACGTGCATAGTCAATATTTTACAATTACTGTGCACACTTCATCTGCATACATACAACAGTGCTTATTTGCATATCATAATTTCTTCAGAGGGCTTTTAATTATTCATTCGAATCGTTATTTTTGTTTTTTGAGTGAATACCCTGAAACTTTAAAAAGCAAACAGGATGCACAAATTGAAATTTATAGTAGATTATCTCTAATCCTCATATAGTCAAAAATGAATACAGACTCGGATACATACACTTGAAACAATTAATTGAAAAAATAGTGATGAATCAACTGTTGAAATAAATTTAGTAGCACTAACTGGAGTATGCACACTAAAATAATTACTGCTCTGAACATATTCAGGGCAGTAATTAAGCCAAAACTGTTAAAACAACAACATCAACAACAAAAAAACCAACTCAAAAAACCTCAAAAAACAAACAAAAAAACATTTTGCATTTAACTTTTAGCCAAAACTCCTCAAGTGGAATAGTTTAGCTTCACTTGGTTCAAATTCACAAAAGGAATGCTATTTTATTGCATTTCAGACAATAAAATGTTTATTTTCTTACTGAAATTATTTTAAAAATATTTTATTTGCATCTTTTACTTCTAATATTCTATTAAAACGGCTCAATTTGTCAAATGAGAAATTTATAAAAATGTGTCTTTTTTTGTTATTGAAATGAGCAATAGAATAATCAATTATTAAAATAATTTTGTTGCAGTCATGCATACATGCATAGATAAATCCCCACTAATATTTGGGTGGGTAGCAAGTGTAAGAGAAACGTATGATTTCAGTGAAACTACATGGTTCTTGTAGCTGATATGTTTTTGGTATAACTTTGGATATTTGACCATTGTACCTGTCATAATTGGTAGGGTTCCCTTTAATTAGCTATTTTACTTTTATGTTCACTGCATTTTATTGCATTTGGCATCAAATTAATTCCAAAAGCTTAATATTATTCTGTTTGACCCAATCTAAAATCGAACCCCATAGTTATTACCCCCTTTACAGATGTTCATTTGAATTTAAAGTTGAGTCTCTATTATTCCTGTTGCTGGTTGTAGCACATGTGAAACAGGCTAAAAGCATGACGCTGCCACCATCGTTCCCTCCTACATCTTGTCATTGTCATGGGGGCAAAAAGCTCAGTCTGTTAACCATAACACTTTTTTTTCGTAGTTTGTCTTGCTGTTGACTTGTTTGTTTTTTTTGAGCATTCCTCCTCCTTGCTCAGCAGTGACTCAGTCCATGGTAATTTGAACTTTGCTTCCCTGTGAGGAGTGACTCTGGTGTTATATCAGTTTTCAGTTCATAGAACATTTGAGCCTGAGTTGTTGGTTTATCCGTGAACATCCGTATGTTATCTCTAAAAGTTGACTGCTCAGGTCAGATGGTTGGTGCAAAATATACTCCGTTTTATGATCAGATGAGCATCGAGCCATTTTGCTGCAGCGACAAAAAGGCTGTTTGAAGGAGTCAAAGTAAGGCTTTAAAACATAGAAACCCTGAAGCTGTTCAGCATGGTGTTGGCGGAATCATGGGGTGGGACTTTTGTTGCCTGTTGTACTAAGCAGATCTAAAAATAATAGAAAACCACATCTAAATACTCTAAATTAAATCAAGTTTGTTGATTCAACCTCAAATTAATAAACCTGGATGGAGGCCTTTTCATGATAACAAATTTTGCTGGATGATAAACTGTTCCAGACATTATCGAAATAAACAATAATGTTGTTTTGAGACCATGTTTAAGTGATATAATGGTAACGTCAAAATCATAATGCAAGAACACATTCTAAAAGATCAATAAACTTTACATTTTAATCAACATTTAACACTGGAACTGGGAGACATTTTAAAAATCCAAAATAAGTAAACAAAACAACAAATAAAATGAACTTAGAAGTCTTTGTAAATAAACATTTTCTTCAAGAAAAGGACTAGTTGAGACAAAAGCACCAAACTGAAGACTTTTATCTTCCAGTATTTGGTAGAGAGAAACGATAAATCATGCCAATGGAAATAATTGAGTTTGTTTTAATTTATTATCCGATTAATTGATTTGATTATTGTAACAGGCCTACAAATGTAAATAGTAGTTCCAGGTGGACAATGATCCCAAACACAAAAACTGGTTTTGTAATAAATGATGTCAACTCATGTTTAGTCCTTTGGAAAGGCCTTTAACTATTTCAAAAATCTGTAAGCAAAAGCTGGGAACAAAAAATGTCAAATATTTAGCGACTAATATGCCAGAACCAGCTACTAAATCTGTGGTTGAAGAAAAGCAACAGATTTTTCTTCATGAGGGAGCGTTAACCAAATATTAATACTGTTAGTAATAAAGACATTCTACCATTGAAAAGTTGTTCTCATAAACCTTTAGGAGCCCAAAGTCTGTGAGCTTCATGCCCTGTTTTTCACTGGGACTATAATTCTTGAGTAGGTTAAGATGCAGTTTTCTCCAGCAGAATGATCATAAGTCAAGTACATTAACTGTATGGCAGAAAACAAATCTACGTTATAAATGGAAGATGCATATGAAGGAGGAAAAATCTGTAAACTAAAAGAGCAAATGTAAAGATATCACAGGAGTGTTTACTTTAGGAATACTGTCACAGATGGAGCTACAAGTAGTGTGTTTATTTTTCTCCTACCATGTTTTCCTGGTGTGCAGTCCTGATGGAAAAGCCGCAGCGTCGCTCCTGCTCATCGGTACGCCTGTGGCTGTGGAGGAATGGAGGTCCGGCCCAGTTGATTTGCCATTTAACAGAATGCAACTCTGGATTTTCCCCCTCACAAAGAGACAATGAGGTCAGCAGCGGTGAGGAGAATGAGGCTGTTGTTTGTCTGTGGGGTCATGGGGCCAGCAGAAGCTAGCTAAACCAGGTATTTGTTTTTTTTCTAATGGAGGTGGTAGAGGGAGGGGGGAACATCTCCAAAGATGCCTCTGAGCTCATTATTGATGGCACTCCTGGTGGTTGCCGGGTAACACTTTTTACCTGAGCCAAGAGATAGTCTTTTCCTCACCTGAGACGCGCTGTGACCTGACAGTTTTCGCTTTCTGAGAAAAGGTCGTTATTGCGAATTGTTGAAAAGTCTCGCATCACATCAAACTCCATGAGATGAAACCCAAAGCCATCGTCGCTCAGCACTCATCGGGAAAATGAAGTCCGCTCAGTCTGCCACTGACAGATAGCCTCTCTTTAATGGTTCTTTTTCACTTGTTGTTTTCCCGATTTCTAAATAAGCCCTTTGTCTTAATTAGCTCATAATGTATGACTAGAGTGGCTGCAAAGATCCATTACCTCCAAGAAAAGAAGGAAATAATTAGCATGTTGAATAAGAGGGATGAGTGCTATTTGAGTACGGTCAAAAAAAAAAAGTGTTGAGCTTCATCAGAAAGAAGATCAAAGCCCGTCATTACTTCATTTTCTTGAACACGAATTGAATTTCTTCTCAGAAGACAGCTAATTAGATCCTTTCAGCAAAAAAGAACATTTGGTTTAAAAAAAAAAAATCTGTACTTATGTCTCATTTATGGTGCAGGATTAACGTCCAGGTGAGCGGATAAACTGGAAGGAAGAAAATTCCTCCTCGTCACACTGACAGAGCTGACACAGAGAGACAGCCCAGATCTGTTTGGCTCATCTAGCAGCTGTCTGAAAGTTTTTGAAATAAAACGCAGAATAAAAAGAAATGTGGAAGGATTAATATTCCGTTTGATGGAGCTACAGCTGTGCTGATGATATTAATACGGTGCAGAAGCATGTGAGTTGGGTAATTTTCAAAACCATTTCATGTCTCCCTCTTCTGGTCACTTTTTATTACACATTGCAGAGCTGAGGATTATTCACACTGCTGCATTTAATTCATCTACTTATAGATACCTTAGGATTTTAGGAAATCTGTTACAGGATATGTCTGAATTCAGTTTAAAAACCTTCAATACTGAGATATTTCAAACAAAGAGTTTCAGATTAGGCTTGTGCAACACTGAACTAGCAATCTATTAAAAACAAACAGATTGACGTCTAAATATCTAGACATTTATGCTCCTCTGTGGTGTCTGCGAACAGGCTAAATATCAAAATATGATGAAAGTGATGTTAAAACTGAATTTAATTCTTAGAAAATCTAATTAAACCTTTCTTTTTAAATAAAAAAAAACAACTAAATTTTAAAGGGAGATTGTAATTTTGTAAACGTTGTGAAATGCCAGATCAAACATGAACATTTCAGGTTATTTAATTTAGTATCCAAAGAAATAACAAGAGGATCAATCTTGTGTTGTTTCAGAGTTTAATGATATGAATCGTATTATAATCACGTCTGTTTTCTGTGATTATAAATATCCAGAACCTTCCACAGACTTTAACACATGTACTGAGGTGTTGTTGTTTTTTTGTTTTTTTTTTATTAGCATTTTCCTTAAACAAAGACTGTTTTAGGAAATTTGACCTGGAAATGATGGAGTTTATGATTGTAACTTTTACTGTGAATGCAACATCCAGATTGTACTATGAGATTTAGATGATCTCTATTTTCTTTGTTCTTTTTAGCATCAGGTAGCGTGCAGTGCAGCGTAGTGTACTGTGTCTCTCACAGGCTGAAATCTTGTATTGGATGAGAAAACCTTTGTCTTTTGAACGTTGGAAGTGCAGCAGGTGGTCTGTTCGCTACCACAAAGCCTTAGTCCTGTGAATTTGGGAGGTGATGTAACTCGGTGGTAAACAAGCCTTTTATCTCGTTTATTTTCAAAGTCACCCTTTATGTTTTCTTCACTGTTTTCACTTAAATTTGAAGTATTTCCAATCTGTCTTTGCTTTCGGGGGCTCTGTACTTTGCTGCTGAAGATGCTTTATAGCTTCCTTGTATCGACCAGTAGTTTCCTTTATCATATAGAGAGACATCCAGAAAATATGTGGTGCACTTTAAGCTGCTTTACAGAGTTAGTCAGTGTAGGGATTAGATTTTTGCTGCTGCTTAGTTGCAGTATTAAAACTGTAAAATATGAATAATTCTACATTTTTCATAATTTCATATCAAACAAGTCAAATATTTGCTGCATCTCAAATAAGATCTTAAATAAGCCTTTATGTACTGCTGATTGGACAAACCAACTGAATATTTAGAGATTTTTCAACACTGTCAACCTTTACTGGAAGCAAATGCAGTCATTTTCTTTTTAATTTCTTAATTCACTGTAAGAAACGGTGTAAAATCTGTTTTGTCCTGGCTAGACCTTTGCTTTATCAGAAGTTTAAAATAAAATGTCTCCAGTGCAGCACAGTTGCAGCAGCCCCTGTGTGAACCTCCCAGGTTTCTTGGTGGATCCCGGTCTGAAGCTGCTCTGTGAAGATGCTGGCTGCTGGCCAGTTTGGATCTTCATCTGTCAGTCTGTGCTCTCCCAGCTCCGTGTGCTCAGATTTAATCAGCTCCGCTCTTATCTCAGTCATTAGTGTGCCTGCTTCTGTCCGACGTCCAAACCTTAAACATCAGACGTGGTCTCTTGGTCGCCACCTGGAAATCCGTCATGAGGTCCAAACAGAGCCTGTTTTTTGTTTGTTTGTTTTTTTTTTAACGTGTGTTTTTAACCGTCTTAATCAGCTTTTTAAAAAATTAAATCCAGCTTCTCCAACCCATTTAAAATTCATGCCCTCATTTGTGGGCTTTTATATTTTTTGATGTCTTTGACTTTGACTTCTCAGAGGAGATGGACGCCAAAGGTCATAGAGAAAGGACAGTCGAGCCAGCAAAACACACAAACATAAAGATGTGCTTTTTTTTTTTTTAGATATTTCATGACATTTAAGAAACTTCAATACTAGACAACCACAAAACATGTTAAAAGAATGAAACTTGTATAAACTTATCAGTTTTCCTTTTCATTGTTTTTCAAAAATTATGCATAATTCCTAAATGCGCTTTGACATAAACTCCTGTGGAACATTGTCCCTCTGAAATATCATATATGAAAGATGATCTGTTGTACGGAACCAGAAAGTGCAAATAGAAATATATTTGGTCTTTCCAACATAAATATAACCGCTTATCAAGTGAAAACACAGATTTTCCTCAGAATTCTTCCTACACAAATTGTTGAGACTTAAGGGCAGACTACTCTAAATCCACCCAAAAACGTTCATCACTTTGTGTTGGGATTATTCTGGACTCCCACAGGAAACAACAGATCATGCCACATGTTGCAGATCTGTAATTGCAGCAGGGTTTTAGTAGCCAGACCAACACAGTGACCATAGTAGTTGTTTGTGAGCATAAAGTTTCTTCAGTATGAAAATGCATTTCTCCTCCTGCCTCTCAAATGGTATTTCTTTTGACTTCTTCCTTCTTGTCCACTTATGTCAGCCAGATAACATAGATTGGAGTTTGAGACTTTATTCCAAGTCTCTTTTTGTTTAGCCATAATTTTATGGCTTTCTGTTCAGTATATAATGTTTTCTCTCTGCCTCAACTTTTGACTGCATCATTTGCTTCTATCTACATACGTAATTTCTCAGTTCTGAACATAAGAAGGAATATAAATATAAGTTTGTACAGAAATGAAAATGAACAATTGTGAAAAAAATTACTTGGCTTTTGGGTTAAAAGAAAAAAAAAAGATACAGTTTTTAATTTCCCTCTAGTAATAACTTATGCAGCTTTAACATGATTAGTCAGCAGCTTATTTTTCTTAAAGCTTTATCAGGCTGTTTGTCTATGAATGGTTGATCTTGTTGTAAACATCCACCAGCAGGTTTTGGTGTTTCTCTTTGTGATCTGAGTTTTCCTGCTCTCCCCTGACCTCAACATGACCTTCACCGTCTGCATTTGCTGCCATTTCCTAATGAAATTGCAAACAGTTATCTGAATCTATGTGCTTGGTAAAGCTTTCTTTAATGTGTAGACATTAATTATTTAAATTTTCAGCATGCTATGTGGCTGTTTAGAGGAGGCGCAGCTGCTGATTATCAAAGGTACGAGTAGTCAATTTTCTAAATTTGCATCTTGTGACCTTTTCTAACAATCACTGTGAATAAGTCACAGCCTTAACAAGGTAATTAATTCCTCTCACTTGAAGGTAGCCATGAGAACTCGAAGGAATGGTTTTTGCACCTTTCATCTTTTTCATTTTGACTTTTCTTCACTCTTTTGAATTAACGTTGAATGTTTCCTTTTATTTGCAGATCAGTGTAGTCTCATCTATTGTCACTGATGAAGCTTTGGTCCAAATCTATAAACGCCTTTGTGTATCTTTACATGATATTGCTGTATGAAATGATAAAAAATGGCTTTAAATGAAATATTTAAATACTTTAATATCTAACCGTCTGTGCATTGTTATAATGCTATGCTTTTTCAAACCTATTGCAAAATAAAACATTTTTGTGTTCTTCTAGTATTGCTCTGTATAGAAATGTAGATGCATTGTTTACCATATGAAATGTCTCATGATCTCATTCTTTCATATTCACCAAAATCATCATCCTCTTGTTGGTCTCAGTTGAGGACACTATTAACTAAAACCAAAACATTCTTGTCCTTGTTGTAAAAATCTCCTATGCCTTATTATCAGTGTGTTTTAGTGAAGAGTGGTTGGACAGTTGAGCACATTTATTCTGACTCTCATAAGTAGAATCTATTTTTACGAATCCTTCAGACTGATGTGGAAATAATTCTTGACTAGAGGGTCAGTCATTCAGCAGGCAGGTCGATAAACATCCCATCGTTTTACTCAGCTCACACCAAATATAGCTTTTAGTAAACGGGACCATCAACATCAAACAATGAATATTTTCTTATGACAAATCCACATGATCTGTGTGAAGATGGGCCCTGCTTACAGTATGAGGCTTGAGCCTTCAGACTGTAATGAAGATTTGAAGATTGTTTACTTTTTATTCCAATTATGTCTTAATACATTTGGTGATTATTAGGTGTGGGCATTTATCAATCATTGTGAAAAATTTCTTATAAGAATTTTTGATTTAGTGTTGTCTTGATAAGTCGGAGTTAATATTTTTAAAAAATCCCTCAAAACTAGCAGTATTATTGGAAATATTCATTTTTGCAATTTTGTCCACAGTTTGTTCCATAAGAGCATCATTCACTTCTCTCAGTATCATAATTATACCACAAAATATCATGATAAATTTCTAAGTCCATATCGCCCACCTCTAGTGACAACTGATGTCATTATTATTGGATTTATTTTTCTTTTATGAATTTATCTAATTTGACATTAAAAAAACTAAAAATTCTAGAAGATAAAACTCAAAGATCAAAATAATGATGCAACTTTATCATGTGTTTGGAAAACTTCTTTAATTAGGAAGAGCTGACTTGCTTATCTTCCAGGTTATTATGATATTTGGTATCGTGTCTCCTGTATTGGTTTTGTCTGGCTCAAAGCTTAGCATTAAAAATGCAGCTATAAAGAAAATATGTAATGAAAGACGTATAAATCAGCACAATACATAAAACAAAGTAATTAAAAATGACTAAACCACAAAATGCAGCGCAAACACCATAGGTAAATAATAACTATTCCTGGTTAAAGTATATTATCATCGAACAAAGCCGTTGTGTCTGCAGGACATCCTGCTGCGCTGTCGGGTGAAGAGTCTTATGGCTGCATATCAGGTTCAGATGGGGCTGAACTGACCTTTACAGGATGACATAGCGGATCTATGTGCGTCGTTAGCATCACACACTAACACTACATCATGTGCTGAATGTGAGCCGTCCATGTAACACACACAAAATAAAGCAGGAGAAGCCATCTGCTGTAACATGCTGCCCTCTTGTGGTGGATATGAAGAACTGTGTTCATGTTTAAACGTATAACCTTGTCAAAAAACAGTTGACGTGAACATCAACATTTTCTGCATTTCCATGTGTAGAATCAGTAATAGTAGTTGTTGGAGGACAGTTTGTTGTTAAAAATGCTGGAGTGTGTTTTGTAGAGCTGATTGCAGCTCTGCTGGTTAAACTCTGATGACTACTCTCATTTAGATGCTTTGTGGTGCAACATACATTAATCACAGGGCAGTGCGTTTGTGACAGGTCTCAGCAGGAGAGGGCCTCTAAATGGCGTGCGGCTGCGTCCGCGTCGGCGCTGGCAGGATGAATAAACGGCTGTCATGTACGTGTTTGTATCTTGTCTTGTAGCGGCTAATGATAGTGAGTGTGGGTAAGAGCAGCGGCGCTCTTAGCAGATGGTGAGTAATGTGGTTTGCTTTAGCTGCCCACCACGCTGGCTCTAATTAAACAGAGGAGATTTCATTAGAAGCGGCTCCCACGCAGACTCGGAGAGGCTCCGGCCCGAGAGCGGGGCCCTGCCTGAGCTGGAAGTGATTCTGTCTTATCGCACGGTCAGAATCGCACGACTCCTTTCTGCTCGGATCTTAGATGATGAGATCTGGGGAAGGTTAGATACGCTCAGGACAACAAGGCTGTTTGAATTTTGAGTCCTGCAACTAAACTGGGTAAGGTAGATTAATCAAAACCTAAAAAGCTTAGATAAAATGAATGCTAGCCATCAAACGAAGAATTATTAAACCTCATGTTAATACATCTCCCCTACATACTTCATTTTTACAGAAAAAAAATTAAATTTATTAATAAATTACCTGGGTCCTGGAATTAATTTTGAAGGCCACTTAATTATTGAATGATATTCCCCTTGCGACAGTAATTGACTTTGTCTCTTTAAGAGCTTCAGGCAGATCTGGAACAATCTGGACAGATGGAGGTAGTTCCTGCTAAGCTTAATGCAGCCCAGCCTGCATTAGGACAGCAGAACCAAAGCTGAGCCGGTTCAGATATGCCGCAGTTTCAATGCATTTTAATGGAAATGGTTCTTCCAGTTTAAAAACCGTAAGAATACAGTTTACGACTAGGTTTAAAAGACTAGGTTTAAAATGTTTTGATAAGTTCTGTTGTGGAAACTCTAAAAGATATGAATACTCTGAAGAAGAGCTGTGAATTATCACGCTTATAATTGAAGTTTTTAAATGGTAAATGGACTGAACTTATATAGCACTTTATCCAATCATTTTGACCACTCAAAGCGCTTTAAGTGAGTCACATTCACCCATAGAGTCACATTCACCCATTCACACTCACAAATGCTCACACATTTATACGCCGATATGCAGATCGGTAGGCAATTTGGGGTTAAGTCCCTTGCCCAGATGCACATCGACATGTGGCAGGAGGAAGCTGGAGTCGAACCTACAACCTTCCGATCCCTTTTAAATCTCTCAAAATGTAACTGAATATTATTGAAGGCTTTGGGTTCCTCGGCCTTTCTTCCCCCACATGCTGATTCAGGTCTAAATATGACATTGTTGATGCACCTTTAAGAAGCTGATGTGTCGTTATTTTTTGCTGACCAGCTGTAGATAAATATATATGATTGTTTTCCTTTACAGATGTTGCAAGGGGTTATCAGTCCTTCAGCAAATATTCATTTTAATGCCTTTTTGGGGAGAAAAAGATATACCAATTACTCTGATGCTATATTTTAAACAAAAATACACTTAAAAGCAGTTTTATTATTTTTTTGCCTGACAAGTATAGAGATGGATAACAGAACATTTAATACATTTAATCATTTGGATTCTGCAGAACATTGTGGCGTTGATGTAAATTATGACTGCAGTTCTGTTGCCATATGTACCCAATCTGTCAGTCATGTTTGTGTTATTAACATTTTTATGATAATGTCACAGTGTCAAAAGCTTAATGCTAAGGGAATTTATTTGTTTGAACATAAATCAAATATTTTAAAATAAAAACAAGAGTGGGGTGGGAGTGTGGAGAGCTTAGCTAGCAATCAGAAGTCCACTGATTTCAATAAAATGCTTCTAATCAAAACTGAATTAATGACAATAAAATATGGAAACATGCAGGTAGAAGCTAAAATGTGATGTCAGAACAATTTAGGAAACCTGAGGATGGCATAACAGAAGCATGTGGTGCTGGTAGACTGAGCAGAGCGCTGCAAATCATTCAGAGGAGCAACAATCCTAAACATACAATTGAAGAGCTTTTAAGGGTCCAGCTCAGTGGTGATTCATTTGCAGGGAAATAGGGATCCAAGGACCAAGATATCAAAGAAACGAGCCTTTCTGATGCTGCAGGAACTTTCTTTTGTATTTTCTACTCCCTGCACGCATAACTAGTTGGAGTTTAGCTTGTATTTAGCAAATGCTTTGACTAATATAAATCTGTATTTGTTCAGACTTATTGGGCGTGTTTACATTTACTTTGGTGAGATGATGCAACTGAATTGAGTGAATTAAACAGGATTTTAGGGAAACGAAAATGTGAAAGGAAAAACAACATGATACGAGAGCAAAACGGTGACAATGAATTAAATATTAAAGCCATTATAACATTGCATCTCTTTGAGAGGCAGTTTTAGTGGAGACACTAAAAAAATTGAAGGGGAATAACTATAGAAAAAAAAAACAAAGCTGCCAATGTCAACATTACCCTGTTTTCATTTAGCTTTTCTCATCTTAAATTGACCTTTTGTTTAAATCGACATGCAATTTTAAATATTATCTTTAATACACCAAACTCCTTTTTGCAGTTATGTTGCTGTAAACAGTTCTCTTACTGTTCTTTCACTCTGGGTCTGCACAAAAGTTCAACTAATCGAGTGGAGGGGGGAAAAAAGAGAGTAACTGTTTCAACTCAGAAAGACTTTCAGAAATGATTACGTTTAGCTCCAAGGCCCAAAATTTCATCAATCCATAACTTAATCAAAATCCATAATTAAAATAGCCTTTGGCTAAGACCTTAACACATAACAGATGTTTTCATATGTTTGTTGAGGTTATCCACAAGGTAAAGTGTTGGTACAGATACAGAAGACTGACACTTGATGAGAATGAGAATTTTTTTTTTCTGGCCGTTTTCTGCCTGCAGCTTCAGAGATGTGAGGCGTTGCTGCTTTGCCTTTTCAAATGTCTCTACCTTTAGGTTACCATCGTTTATGCATTTTTCAATCACTTGGACAAGCAAGCTGTCAGTTGGTAACGCTTTATACATTTTTAATGCTGGAGAAACTAAACAAATAAAAAATTATCAGAAGAATACTTCAATCATTACAGGAGAAAAAACGACAAACTGAAAGGAAATAAATAAATACAGTTATGCAGAGATATTGAAAATGAAGTGATATGATAAAGTTTCCTGCAATTTGATTACTTTTAGAACACAGGATGCCATATTTATTGACAACCCTGATAAATACTGGAAGTAAATGAATCATGTAGTATCACACTGAAAAATGAGGTGGAAAAAATCCAACATTTTAATCTGAATACATGTATTCAGTAGGAAAAAATCCTGAATTAAGAAACAATTTAATATAAAATCTCTGCCACTCTTACTGGCTCCCTGCTTCCAACACATTATGTAACGTCCTGCATTACAACACAAGGCTGGAACTAGAGTTCTACAGTATTTAGGTTTAAGGAATGAGATCACTAAACCAAGTAATTAAGTAATTAATTAATTTGGCTAGATGTTTTGAAAAATTAAAACCTTTAAAAACCTTTGTGCTCCATGGAAAGTAGAGATTAAAACTCACTCGGTAAGCAAATAAAATAACGTTTTGTGGTTCCACTTAACTTTCCAGTTGTCTGCAGATGCTCAGTGTTGCTCCCATGTGAAGCTCTGGAGTTTTACCCCAGTTATTTCTGAAACAATTTTATCTAACTTCTACCACTTCAGACATTTCTCTAAAAATAAAAAACCTTGCAACTATTTACTGTTCCAACTGTAAAATATACCCAAGAAAGATGATGCCAATCAACAGAGTGCTCACTCTGCAGCAGCAGACTGCACAGTTTAAACTTTTAAGCAATAATAAAAAAAAAACATCTCTTGGACACAATTTATGTGCCAACTATGCATGTGTAATCAAACTGTGAAGTTTATTTTTGACTCTGGAGGTTATATTTTTGAGAATATAACTTCCAGAAACACAAAACTGCTCTGTTCTGCACAGGATCCCATCCAAGTATTGATCAAGATTAATTACTGATATTATACCTGTTGGGCTCCACAAATTAGAATCATTTAAAGGGTAAATGTCTGGAGAGCCAGAGACTTCTGTATTGTTGAAACAACTTCTTAAAATAATAAAAAAAAAAATGTGATTATTCTACTACAATAAATGGAAAAGCAACAACCCCACAAGCCTTTTTAGATATGTTTATTGGCTGGCAATAACAGTATAGTTGTGTGGGGTTTAAGTATTTGTTCCCCCTTACAGGAGAGTGCTTTCATTATGGGGTATTATATCCAAAGTTTACGCTTGTTAGTTGCTTGCCTATTTTTATTGGCAGAAATAACAGGAACAGCTGAAATAATTAGAATATAGAAACTGCGGGAATGGCTTCAAGTGAACTGAATAAATTAGTTGTATAAAAAAAATGGCAGGGAAAATCTTTAGCTGCTGCCAGCTTCAAGTGGTTAGAAGTACAAACTTGAGCAAACTATCATTTGATTTCTTAAAAAAGTCTAAACATATTATAGATTCTGTTTTCTATGGCAGTTCTATAGGACGCCGATAAAAAGGTGTTGCATATTTAGAACATGTCAGGCAGGTGTAAATAACGTGCATGTTTGGTGCGGAGAGGATCAAATAAAAGCTCCGAAAGCAGACAGAAGCAACAGCAGGAAACCGAGACGAGGTGCATAAAATAGTAAATCGTTTTATTCTTTTTTTAAACCATGCCACTGAACACTGACGCATACAGAGTTGTGCCTGAATCCACACTGAGAAAACATTTGCACACACTGTGTTACAAAGCTGTAATGAAGAGGGATTTTTCTGATTTTTTTTCCCCATTTTTTTTCTTTTTTTTTTTTTCTTTACTGCACACATGGCAAGAAGAACAACCCTGATTGGATACCAGCTCGAGCTTTGATCTGGTCCTGAGGTAGACAGACAGTGACATAATCTAAACAATGCTAATCACATCCTTCTAGGACACATCAAATAAAAGACAGCTGCATTATCACAACATACAAAGATCAAAGAAAAAAAAATCCTTTTCAAACAAAAGTGCTCTATTTCTTTTGGTCCACCGAGGAAATCCATTTTATAGTGCATGTTCATGTAGAATAGATACAGTGACTGTGGGTTTTCATGGCACTGAGTGTTGTTGGCTACTTAGAGAGGCTTCGGTAATGCCTGCATACGCCAAGATTTTGCTCATCGTCCAGAGATGTCAGTCCATTGTCACTCTGAAGGGAACGGTTTGAGACGAGCCGCGCCGCTTTTCTTTTTATTTATTATTTCTTTATTTTTTTTTCCCCCATAAAAAGTTGCTCAGGCCTTGCATCAGATTATCAGCCACTATCACAGTATGTTGCTTCCATTTGCAATGTTCAGACAAAGTGGATCTACATGGCAGTCTATCTTTAGTTTTAGTAACAATAAACAAACACCCAGAAAACACCAACCGACAGCACAAACCCATGTACTCAAGCACATTTATGCTCTACTTATAAAAGAGGCACGAGGGAGGGGTCTTAATCAAACTCGTACAAAAACAAAACAAAACACACACACAAACATTAAGATGTCTCTCAAATCATACCGAATGTAAACAAATAGCAAATTACCGTAATACCAAAAAAAAAATAAAAATACGACGTGTTCAAATCTAAAAAGGCGGCGTCGGGCTCACACTGGGGGAATCACATACCATGACAGTACGTTTACAGCTACACTACGACCAACGACGACCTGCACCTCATAGGAGTCGGATGTCAGAATTTTCTGCTCATGTTTTATAAAAACACAACTTATTTTCATGTTATTTTTTTTATCTTTTCTAATAGAAAATTCTGATTCTGTGATTTTTATAAGACATCTATATAGAAGCGATGATTTAAAAAATAAACACTTAAAAGCCTTGCAGAGGCTTGTCACGTTTTTTTTTCTTTACACACCGTTTGACCATGGAAATTGTTTTTTTTTTTTAAATGAATCTTGCTGAAAAATAATTTGCAGTGAAAATTAAAAACCAGTAAGCGATAGAGTTTGGAATTGTGCCACCAGTAACCCATCTGTTTTTTTGGGTTTTTTTTGCAAAGCTTTGCCCTCCTGATGCAGAGTTTGACTAATTTTAATTTCTCTTTGAGAACTTAGAAGAAATAAGAACAATATTCTGAATAATTTTTTAGCTTTCTTGCCATGCAAGGTCATGTATTGTTTTAAATATTAGGAGCAAAGGTGACCTCGCAGTGTGCACGCGCATGTGTGCGTGTGTGTGAGCAGGGTAGCAAAATTCCAGAAATGTTCTTAGTTGGAAAATTTCCATGCAATATAATAGGATTTTCATGGGAACGGACATGAATAATTCTGGAATTCAAAATACAAAAGGTCGACCTTTCGAAAGAAAATTAAAAAATAGTTGGGGGGAAATATATTTTAGCTTTATTTTGACAAAAAAAATAATTTGTGAGTACATTTCGGTGTAACTGTGCTATTCACCAATTCGGTGCACATAGAACTACTGGGGAACCAAAGCCGTGACCCCAACATGCACTCTGCAGATCTCCATCGGGTGCTCTGATTATTCCCTCCACCCTGGACTATCGAGGCCACACTGGAGCATACTTTCCAAGTCTATTGAAACCATATTCTCGGAATGTGTTCATAATATTCCCAGGTGTTTTTTAGTTTTTAACTCACAAGTACTACATGGATAGCTACCATGAAACAAAATGTTTGCATTTATCATTGGATATGTTAAGTTACATTCATACAATGTAAAGTTTCCAACTTAGAAGATTACAACAAAGGAATTTATTGCTGCTTTGCAACCCAATGGGTGAGAACAGATGTAATAAAAGAGGATTTTTGTTCTGTAATACAAGGGATGGTAGAAGAAGCACATTTGGCAATTTCCAAGGGGACCCCTTCTGGTCCGGAGGCCCCAAGAGAAAAATTGACAGAAAACGTTTGTGCTAGTTGTACACATAAAAAATGTGTATATATTAAGAAGCATGTTTTATGGATTTGTTGCTTTACAAGAATGGATACTCAAAACAGAAAATGCACAAAAAAAGTTGATTTGCTGTTCTCTGTTCAGCCTTACTATTATCTGCTTCAAGTCTTGCTCTCTCACTTTGTTGCAGCAAATTGTTAAATAGTTTCCTTTTAAATAGCTCTTTGCATCTCTCTTCCTCCTCTGATTTTATTCTTAGTCACTTCACTAACGGCTAGAAACGGCTAACATTAAGGCTTCTTCTCTTCATAACAGCATCTACTGTGAAGATTGGTGCTGCTATAGCAACCCGTTCTGAAGACAGTTTAACTTTATGCGCACCATCACTGGTCGGGGCCAATCCAGCTGAAATTTGCCCGGTGCCAGTCTCTCGGTGCGTCTCTAGTGAGGAGGTAGAGCTTGCTCTACGAGGAAACATCCCTACAGACACAGACCACGTGATGAAAACCAGCACATATATTTGGTAACACATAGATAACATATAAATAGCAAAAAACTTTTCACGGAAGCAACTCAGATTTGCGAGCGAGTCGCCTCCAAATCAACGCTGACTGCATGAGAAGACAAGGCAATTAAAGAGATCAAGCTCATGAGGTCAGCCGTTCAAGTAAAGAAAAAAAAAAAAAGAACATGCAGAAAAAAAAAACTGGACTCCAAACTGAAAACCCAGCAGGGAAACAAAGCTAAGTCAGAGGAAATTAGGAGAGAGAAGTTGCAAAGTTTAGCAAATGGAGCTTTTAAGGGTATATTTTTAACACAACTGAAGTCGCTCAAATCCTGTGGTTGCTGCAGGTCAGCGGTCATTCACTGTGGTGTTGATGTTTTCACCACAATAGATTCTCAAGACGTGATATCTAACCTGCGCGCGGGGTATCGTGTGTTTGTGTGTGTGTGTGTGAGGACTCGAACAGTTAAATCATCAGGAATCTGTCAGCAGCTTTTCTAATTAATTTCTTTAACTGTTACAAGGACAGCCGCGCTCTCTGCTCCTCGAAATGTCAGAGTTTGAGATTTAGAGAAAGGCTAAGTAAATCTCTTTGGATTTGACTCTCATTTATTTAGAATGTCATTGCCAAGTTGTCTCTACTTTACAGCATTCTTCATATTCGGAATAATTCAACTGCTAATAAAAGTAATCATTAGCTGCAGCTTTACTCTGTAAACACTTCTGTAATCCTGCTTTGTACGTCTGGGTTACAAAACACCCGCCTCTCCCCAAAAAAACCCTTTTCTTCTTTTCTATCTCTAAGGGACACTTTGCCCTAAAACAGCAGAATACTTTTTAACGGTTCAGCATTAAACCCAGCAGCCCCAGTTTTCACCCAGTCGTGACGGTTTCTGCGCCTGGTGTCCAAGTCCTGCTCAGACGTAGCAGACGTACAGGTACGTCTTCTCTATCCTCCAGTCGGTCGGCACGTCCTCAGGCTTGTGGCCCTTCATGTGCTTCTGCATGGCGGCCAGGCTCGGGCAGAAGTCCTGGCAGATGGTGCACTGGTACGGAGAGGCTCCGTTGTGCGTACGCAGGTGCTTGATCATGGCCGAGTAGTCCCTGGAACGCTGGTGGCAAAGCTTGCACTCAAATGGCTTCTCACCTAAGAAAAGGCCACAAACAAACAAACAAACGGAGGATTAAAATGAGTCTGTAGCTGGATTTTTGATGATAATTTGATGTTGTAGCTCACTGATATTTTTCCAGAATCTGCTGTCTGGAAAAAGGTGGCAATTGTTTTCAGCACTTTGCTGGTTTGTTTAAATGCGGAAAAAATAACAGAGAATATAAAGTGATTTTTATCTCCATATTTTATCCTTGTCCCACAGACTAAATGTTGTCCTTTCCATTCTTTCTTCATGTTCTTCTGCTTTGTCTTCCTTACATCTTCCTTGTCTCCTCCTTTCTTCCCCCATGCCCACTCTGTTTACTTTTCTCTCCTTGTTTCCTTTCTCCCTCTTGTCCATCCTTCTCTTTCCTTGTATCGTTCCTTCCTTCTACTCTTGTGTTCTTCTTTTCTTTCCTCTTATGACCCGACTGCTTTACTCCCGTGTGTTACTTCATTCCTGTCCCCCCCGTTTCTCTCCTCTTCTTCCATCTCTCTGTTCGGGTTTCTCTTAATAATTCATTCTATTTCGTGTATCCTTTTTCCTTCCTTGTTTTTGATGGAACTCCGTAAAAAAAAAACATGATGTATGTATTGGAACCTTGAAAAGTCCAGAGTGTTATTTTTCATAAATGGGCTGTTTACCTTGCAAATAATTAGGCTAAAGTTATTGAGTACCACTAAAGGCAGACCAAGGACCACCGGGGTACTTGTGCCATAGCTTGCGCACCATCATGGCATCTCATATTATTCCAGACTGCATAGGAACCTTGACATGTAAAGCACATTTAAGCAACAAGACAATTCAAACAAACTTGACTTGACCATGGCTTTAGAAGAAACGGATATTTATTTCTAAAAGGGAATCTGCAGTTAACTTTCCAGATTTCTCTTAAACTTTTTTTTTTATCTGCAGTGTCTACCTTTTCCAGCCAATATTAGCTTTAAATGCATTTTGAACTTTCTGCATTAAATAGCTGAAAACTTAACTTGGTAGTCTGGAAAATGACAAACGTTATAGGAACTTTGTGTATAAATCATAGCCAATGTACACTGAGCGCCACATTATGGAACCAAAGCAAACCACTGGGTGTCAGACTTGAGCAGCAGCAGCTACACCTAAGGAATAAAATTGAAATTGAAAACTTGTTGGATTAAAGCATCTCATCAAGCTCTTTGTTTGAAACAAATTAACCAATATTTACTCTTGTATGCTTTCTATCATTTTTTTAATGTCCAGTTCAGAATCAAAAACTAATTTTGAAAAGGAAAATCTAAAACTTTGGTCACTTTTGTACAGATTCATGTGTGACTGGAACAGCCTGATCAGACGAGAAGGAAAATGAATTGAAAATGACTATTCAGTCTCAAATGGTTATTTTTGTAATAGCCTGCTTAATAAGGTGGTAGTTTGAAGGATTATGTGTGTGTGTGTGTGTGTGTGTGTGTGTGTGTGTGTGTGTGTGCGTGTGTGTGTGCGTCGTGCATGCTTTGTGTGTGTGTGAGTGAGTGTGTTGCTGTACGGTTTCTTTAAATCGACTTACTGAATGGAGAATGTGTGTTAATGAAAAGAATCAATTTTTTCTGGCCTTGGTAAGTAGTACATGAAAGGTACAGGGCCTTACATTAAATGTTCAAACACCTTCATATGTTTCCTCTATTTTCACATCACATTCACAAGCTTCAATGGATTTTATTAGAATTTTATGTGATAAACCAAAACAATGAACCACATAATTGTGAAGTGGAACCACAATTCATTCATTCAAAATGTTACCATTGAGAATACACTAAGATCAAATTTAATGAGGCTAAACTTTAAAATAAACCTGTTTACTTTTATCTCGGTTCCTCCACGAGGGCCTAGGATGTTTATAAAGGATCAAACATAGTGATGAAAGTGAACATGGAGCAGATCAACCAAAAGCCCTTTAAACCAGCTGGATGGAGAATGTCACTTGCAGCAGAAAGCTACCACTGCTCAACTCACTGCATATCTGTGCATCACAGAGGCACAGATATGCAGCACAATGCTGCCACTACAGAGCAGATGCAGGAAAACTGGTCATATTATACCAGGAGTAAGATTAAAGTAATTATATTTCAGCCCAGAAATAATCTTGTAAGAGGTTTTAGAAGATTAGAGGCTGAGAATGATTCTTACCTTCTGGTCTAGTCAAAGTCCAGGCATAAATCAAATTAAAATCTTTAAAAACTTTTAGAATTAGTCTATCAAATCTGGCTCCACTTGAACTATTTTGCATAGAAAAATTGTCAGAGTTTTGTAGAGACCAACACCAGAAGGTGTAGCAGGTGTAGCTGTCCCGTGTTTCTTTGTGTGGTCCTGGAGTTACTTCTACAATATAAGGGGGGCCGAAAAAAATACTTTGTTTTTTCAGATCATTGCAAGGACAATTTTCAATTTTAAAAATCATGTTCCATCAACTACACTGTGAAAGATGGGGTCAGACGGAGACAGATGACCCACTGTAGCAAACCCTAGAGAGAAAAGCCAAAAGGCAAACATGATGATTCCATCAACAACATGCACTGCTTTGTGTTGGTCTACCGCATAAAATCCCAACAATATTCAGATGAAACATGAAGGGGCATGAATAACGTTGCAATGAACTGTGTCGGTGTACGACTTCAAGCGTCTCACCTGTGTGAACCCGGTAGTGCGTCTCCAGCTGGTGTTTCAGGCTGAACCTCTTGCCGCAGCCGTTGCACTCGTAGGGCTTCTCCCCGGTGTGGATGCGTTTATGGCCCCTGAGCGTGCCGTCGTCTCTGAAGCAGCTCCCGCAGAATTCACACTCAAACGGGTGATCGCCTAGGAGCACAGTCGCATCACACACGCGCGCCGCCGTTACAGGAAGCATCACAGAACAACTTTGTCACTGGCACTGCATGTCGTGGTGCAGGCGAAACGGCGTAGGTCAGATACCCACACAGGCCTGTCTGGATACGGCCATTAGGGAAACATCGTGCTTTCAGTCGTCGCTAATGTTTTGACACGAGGACACTCCTCTTGGCTGTATGCTAACAGCTAATAAAAGTCCTTCGGGAATGCGCTGCTCTGTTCCCTATACTGTAGTTAATCTATTTCTCTCCTAGGCTGAGGGTTTGACTCATCTCCAATGACCTATGTGCCTCATTATCTCAGTGTCCACAGCAACAGCCAAGTCAGAGGATACATTGCTCTCCTCATTACAGGCCGATTCTCCCCAATCCCCCACCCCACTGTGGAGCAGATGACATTTACAAAATGTTACTTCCAAGCAGAATGGCATACAAACAAGATACGCCGCCATGGCCAAAACTCCCTTCACTTCTGTCTCTTCACATCAATTATGTATTTCTCCCGTCTAGACATCAAGCCGTCCTGACAGCTGGTAGTGTTATTTAAGGTAGGAGAAGAAAAGGGGACATCTTTTCAGTAAATATCTCCCCGTCTCCCGCGGCACCGAGACTCACCCTCAGCAGCACACAGAGACAAGTCATTTCCATTTGCTTTTCCTTCAATATTTATTTGGGTTTCCTCTATCATTTTCCGTGAACCACACAAGAAGTGACAGCCATGAATTGCAGAGGCCCCAAAGGCTGTCTAAGAACCCGAAATATAAACAGGATGAGATTGCCCAAAAATACGCACCGGCCATAAAGGTACAGTGCTGTCATCGGAGAGGTGAGTCATCCTATAGAGAGCGAGAAGGAAGAGTGGGAGAGGATGCGTGCAAATTGACTAAAAACCTTACAGCCAATAACCTGAGGAAATTAACCTATATACAGAAATAACACAGCTCTTCATCTCTTTTCAACATACAGTGCTGTGAAAAAGTATTTCTCCCTTCATCCAGCTATTCAGCCTTCTACAACCTGTCTCTGCTCAAGGGACCGCGGCCTGCTTCCAGTGATCGTCGGGTCAGAGGCTGGACAGGTCGCCAGTCCACCACACGACAAACAGCCATGCACACAACACACACAACTAAAGGTAATTTATAGCAACCAATTAAGCAAACATGCATGTTGTTGGACTGTGGGAGGGAGAACCCAGAGACAGTCCACAAATCCAAAGGATGGGGATGCAGAAAACTCCCAGTCAGGATTCCAGACCTTTATGTTGCATTGCAAGGCAGCAGTGCTGCATACTGTGCTAATATTCAAATGGTGATCAGTTCTTAAGAGAAAAAAGCTATGCAAACAAGCATGATGCTAAGTGAAATGGTAATCTGTTCCAGTACTAACAGCTAGTTGTGCCACACTTGATAGAACTGCTCTTCTTTACAAAACTACTTTTAAGTCGACGGTGATGCAGGTTCTCAAGGACGGCCTATTTAAAGTCATGTCATGGCATTTCAACCACTGTCAAAGTTTGGTTTCGACTGAACCATTCAGTGTTTTGGATTGTTTACCTGCTGCATAACTCAAGTGTCTTTGGGCATTAATTCACAAACTGATGTCTGGTTATCTCTTCTGATGGTAGAGAGCTGAATTCTAGATTTCATAAATTGTACTAAGTCATCTTTATTCTTCTGAAGACAAGAAGCTTCAAATATGACAAACACAATCTTATATGACTGTCAATATATTTTAATAATATGCTGTTGGTTTTAAGGGAGATTTACATCTTCTAAATAGTGCAGTTTGTCTCAGAAATCAACTGAATTTTCTTTTTACATAATTTTTGAGATCAACATTAGGATGTTTTTTACATAAATATGAAATGGGCCAGGCCTCTGTGCCGCTTTTGGTCAGCAGTGGTTTCTGAAGAGATTTTTGTAGAGGCCATTCTTGCCCAGACTCCTGCTCATCTTATTGGATTTTGAACACTGAGTCTAAGTTAGTCAAGTGATATTTGAAGTTCTCAGCTGATGTTTGGGTTCTTGTGTAACCTGGTCATTGATGGATTCTTCGAATGATTTGAATGATTCTGGTAGGTCGGCCATAATTGGTTAGCATAGTGGATCGCCACTGTTTTTCCCCAGTGGTAGATGATCACTCCAACTGTGGTAAGACAATCTCAAAGCCTTGGAAATGGCTTTATGAGCCTTTTTCAGACAAATGCCAACATCTTTCTCTTCTGTTCTTAAATTTGTTTAGATTGAGACAAAAATTTGTTATTTTTATAAATCGTTTAGCTTACTGATGTTAGGCAAATCCTGCTCGAAGGATTTCTTTAGTGTGCAGGTCTGAAGGTAATATGATCTTGTTGTGGCTAATATTGACTCAGCTTTTGATAAAGAAAGTGATTTATATATTTATGATTACTGTATAGATTCACTGTATTATAGAGATGACTTTTTCACATAGAGCCTGGTTAGTTTGGATTTTTTTTTTTTTCATTTGATAATAGCTAAAATGACTCCTTACCCGTATGGGAGCGCAAGTGTCTTTTGAGGGTGGTGTGACTGGGGAAGGGGCGCTCACAGTGGCTGCAGATGTAGCTGTGCATCCCTGCATGGACCTCCATGTGCTGCTGCAGGGCCTTCTGGGTCTGGAAGCGCTTCGCACACAGCAGACAGAACACCGCCATGTCAGTCCCTGGAGAACGCACAAGACACAGACGCGCAGTTATTTCAGTACCATACACAGACAGGGCCTTAAGTGGGGAAACTGGGTCACTTCAACTTTGTGCAAGTCCTCTGAGGGAAAAGCTTCTTTCAAAGAGCAAGCGCCTCTACCTAAACTAACTCCCCTAAAAGCCCGGAGGCACTTTCAGCTGCGAGTCTTTATACACGCTATTTTAAACCATGAAAGTGATTGTTTTCTTTAAGAATTTCCCCCCACACAATGCACACGGCATGCCAATCACACAATCAATGCCTCCTTCCTGGCGTGTTAGATGTCTAATTATTCTCTTCATTCCCCCCATCAGGAGTCGGCTTCAGCCTGTGAAGTCCTCCGTCTCTGTGCTCAAAGAGCAGCTGATAGTGGCTCCACCCTAAATGATGCCTACACTACGTGCTCCGTGCTGAATGTTAAGTAGCGATATCAAGCCATTAAAGGCAGGACTGCAGGAAAAAACACAATCCAGTTTAATCCTGTGTGTGACCTGGCATCTCTTTGGGGCTGCTTTCCTGTTGCACGGAGTGTGGCGAGGAATACAGATAGGGGAGTCGCTGGCAGGGTTGTTCAAGTCAAAATGGCTACGTGAAGAAGATCCATTGGCTGTCATACAGTCGACACTTGAGCTACCGGGTTCGGGGGGTGGCAGCAGACACCAGCTCTCGAACCCTTTTCTGGCATCCACGCCGACGCAAACTCACATGTGCGGCTAGCCGGAGAGACCGGGACTAATGGGCAGCATTGACATAATGTGCGTGTCCTGGAGAGCGATGCTTTAATGTGAGATTATGAGGTCCTTATTTCTCTGTCTGCTCAGGTTGCAGATCATTTACAATGTGAGCAGGTCCCATTGCTCCTGACTCAGATTCAATCAGACATCTCCAGCAGAGGATCATTAGTAAACAGAGGACTGTGCCAGCACTTCATTGGAATTCAAGTGGGGTTGCTGTGTCGCATTTAAAATGCAGTCTGATGAGGTCCACTAAATCAAATCATTTGTTACTGTTATTGAAGTGCCTTGAGGCAACTGGCAATTAAATTGGAATTAACGCAGGGAAAGGGATACAGCACACTCATACTAAGAGGGAAGAGTGTCAGACACTTGCTTTAGGTTCAATCAAGTTAGCAGACAGACGAGCCCGCTCAAAGAAAGAAAGAAAGAGAGAACGAGAAAACAAATCAAGCAAATTCACATTTTAAGGAGTAAATCAAACACATTCACATCACATTGTTTACTAATCCATGCCTCCTGATTTATTCAAACAAAGCAAAGCTCAGCATTTTATAGATAACTATAGTTTGACAAAGCCTTTTTTTTATTCTAAGGTTCTGAAAATTAAAGCTAAAAACTCAACAAATGTAGATAATAGAAAAATGGTACAGGATTCTTGATGTGAGGTTGCGTTAAGGATAATAAGTAGTTTTGTATCTTACCTTAAATGTATTATTTTAATAATTTGTACAAATTCATATTAGTTGGACCCTACTGGCTAGCCCAAGAGAGGCCATGACCAAAGATCAGCCATCCTAAAGCAACCCCACACTCAAACTTAACTGTGCTTTATGGGAACGTATTTATACATGTCGCATCTTAATGGTATTTAGAGAGAAGCGTGATATTACACTAAAAGTAAGGTGGAGGTCACTGACAATATCTTCCTGTCTAAAAAGCATTCTGCATGTGCAGGTCCTCCAAGGCGGAGCTTTGGGGAAAATAGGCGGGTTTTGAATGACTATTCAGGGCTTCCTACGTGCTACTACTTTCTACAGAGGAGATTCAAGGATTTACATGTAAAGCTCCAAATATTATTGTTTTTAAAAATTAAAAAGTTAATTTATTTCAGTAATTCAAATCAAAAAGTGAAACTTGCATCGATTCATTACATGGTTTGATTTATTTGAAGTGTTTTCTGTTAATTTTGAAGATTATGGCTTGTAGCCGATGAAAGCTCAAACTATCTCAAACTATTGCAAAAGACAAGTAAAAATAATTATTAGAGAAACATAATTTTATAGCTTACACATCAATAATGATGAAGACTGCTGACTTGACAGCTGTCCAGGTTATAGTCACTGATATTCTTTACATATAAGTTGAGCAACAAAAGTTAGCTGCTGAAGAAGATGCCTGTTCAGAATGCTTCTATGACAGCATACAAATGGAAAGTTGAGTGAAGGGAAAAAGTTACATCAGTAACTACAGTTTAGAACGGATAGCCTGGAGGAGATTCACCAAGCATGGACTGCAGCTGGTGTCACTGATTGAAGACCCACCACACACAGACCTACCCTTTGTACATATTTTGTTTTTATCGTTAGAGGCATCTTGCTTACGTCTTTAAGGATCCATATTTTACACATCAGTATGTCTATCAGGAAATTCTGCAGAATGTTTCTGATGAAGACGTTTATAGAAACAATTTTATTTTCCAGCAGGACTTCACACCTGCCCACAGTGTCAAAGTACCGATACTGGCTTTAATAATGACGATGATGCCATTGTTCTTGAATGACCAGCAAACTGAGCTGAACCTCATAGAGTATTTGGAGTATTAACAAGAGGCAGCTGAGACACCAGACCCAACACTTCTTAGGACCTGAGGGCTGTTTGCAAAGCAACCTGGGCTTCCCAAACAGAACCACAGGCTTATCGACTCCGTTGATAAGCCTGCATTGATGAAGTAAGTCGTGCAAAATGAACAACACCCACACACCGAGTAGTACAGTATTTTTAGTAGGCTGATTATTTCAGAATAAAACATTTCTCTTCTTTTATTGGTCTAATGTAATATTGAGCATTTCTGAGAAACAGAATTTTGATACCTCATTAGCTCGGAGCGTGTGTGTAATCAAAATATATTATATTGGATTACATTTTTCCAGTGATGTACCTTATTTATAAAGATGAGCCTGCAATGTTGGTTTCTCTTCTAAGACAGTTATTTGTAGCCAGAAAGATGCGAGCTTGTACGGTTTTAATAGATTTTCACTTGAAAAAATGCTGAACTATCCCTTTGACACAAAGAAGATGGGATGAAAGACATTCCCTGATCTCAACAATCCTTCACTGAGCCACTCCGGTGGAATGAGCTGCACCTGTTTGGGGGACTTTAGCCCCCACAAAGGACACACAATAAGGTTCAGGGCCTCATTGACCGAGCCTATTAGTCATAGGCTCCACACACAACTTCAACGATCCCCGTCTTTCAACTAAAGCCTAATGACTAGGGCTCTTTCCTCACCCGCAGATCACAATATTTTAGTTGTAAACAAAAGGCTTTCCATTTTGAACGCCTCTGCTGCCACCCTACGCCCTGCATCCGCTGACCGTACAGGAAATCATTGGAGTGCCTAACCAGCTTCCCTCTGTGCCTGAGTCATACTCTGCTAATTCTACTGGAAGCTGCAGCTGTGAGGCCTGGATAATGAGCCATCCAAAACCAAAGCAAAACACATTTAAAAAAAAAAAGGTAGCAAATTGAATCTCTTTATAACCCCTGATACATTTGATTTCCTCTTTTTGGTAGTTGCTGCGGCCAGCAGGGGGAGCGCTTTCTGTTCCTGTTCAAACAGTAGCTGCAGGGAGAGCACCTAATCCAACGTGAATACATCAAAGCTGCTTTAATTACCCCAATTTATATCAACCATCAGACATCGCGAACTCCTGCCTTCTCTGCGGCTCGTGCATTTTTCAGTCTGTGGTGAAAGTTTAGTTTCTCTGCGCCTGAGAAACCGTCGCTCGCTGACACTCGCAGACATCCACAGATGTAGACCTGATCCTTCTGTCACCAACAATCCTGAAACTTGAGAATAGAAATGACAAATATTCTGTCACAAGAATCTTCACCCTTGATCTGCGGCTGACACACACTGACAAACAGCTCAGCGGTCGTTTTTATTCCGCGCAACTGACGGCTGCTGAAAATAAAAATACCGAATAATATCTTGAAGTGTAAAAAGAAGAGGAAAAAAGAAACCTAAAAGGAGTGTTTGTGTGTGCGTGTGTGTGTGTGTGTTAGTGGTGACATTTCACCTCACCGCGCTCTGTTAACTTCTCAAAGGTTTTTTTTTTCTTTTTGGTCGTGGATTTTTTTTTTCTTGTAAGCTTTTGTAATAAGTGCAGAGGAGCTTCTTTATGAGAAAATAGGCCCCTAAAGTTGGCTGCCGTTGCCCCCTGCTTTCTCACCCCGAACTGCACAATAGGTGTGGGATTTGGCCTTTTTGAGGCGCAGGCTGACCCCTCTGACCTTTGGCCCACAGAGGGGTAAATACCATGTAATCAATGGGTTTTCTCAAAGCTTTGTGTTCAGTGGGAGGAAGGCTTTAACAGTGGAGAATAATGATTTACTTTTGAGCATTTCTGCATTTTCACTGTGCATCATATGACAGAGCTGCCCGCCTAAAGCACGACTACTTGTCTGAATGAGACGGGCTTGAGGTTCTAATGCCGCGTCGGCATATCTCTATCAGGATGGTGCCGCACACTCATGATTTTTACACACTCTGCCTCTTTTCATCTGCCACTTAATTCAGTCCGGCTGAGGTGGGGAGCTGGCCTGGCTCTCACGCTGCCTAAGAAACAAAACCATGTGTCCAGGCAACCAGATAGGATCATGGTCCTTGCAGGGGTGAAGTGTTCGAGCTAATCCCTTCATTCACAAATAGGCGCAGCCTGTTTCTTTTCAAGCAGCAAACAAAAGTTTCCCACCCTGAGAATCTGGGAGCAAAACCCCACCGCAGACGGAACAAAGGATTGTATCAGCAATGACCACAAATCGGGGTAAATTCTTCTTAACTTTCGTGTTTGGAGCCCATCAATTAATTATCTGTATGTTGAAATGTTGGATGAACACGGGGAGGATTCTGATGGCGGATGGGGCTGTTAAAGACTTGGAATAGCTTTAAAATGAATCATATTTTTTAAATGTTCAATTTTTGTTTGAGTACTTTTATTGACTTATGTTGTGAAATAATTATTTTTAACTGTTTATATTATTTGATTAGTTAATGTGATGTTTTAGCAATCAATGAATTCCTGTTTCCCTGAGATACAGATGACCATTTTCTTAAAGTGGACACATATTAATCTGGCTACCAGGCACAATGAGGAGGATGGTAAAAGAGAGGAAACAAAGACCTGCAGCAAAGAGTGGCGTCTTGAGGTCACCATGTGTCCATAACTGTTAGACTCCATCAACAAGACAACTTGCTGTTTGGAGGTCAAACCAGGAAAGAAGCATTTCCTGTCCTACCATCACAAATATGAGTGTGTGAAATGTACTAAAATCTGCAGGTTCTTTTGGAACTGTGAGCTTTGGTCAGATTAGACTATAAATGTCTTTGGTGCCAATCCAATTGGCTTTGGTGTAAAAGGATAAATATGAGGTAAAACTACCTCATACCAATTGGAAAAAATGTAGGATGTGATACCGTGTGTCTTTTTGGAATACACTGCATCATAAACATCTTCAATTGAAATAAAATTAAAAATTATTGTGCGTTTACTACTAGAAAAACCAATGTATTCCAGCAATGTCCTCTATTTTGTTCCAATACAGTGGACTTTATTTGGAAATGTCGGCAGCTTTCTGGAAATCTTAGGTCTGCAGCAATGATTCACAAACATTTTGTAATAAGTATCTCTTTAGTAAGTGCTACATTTTAGAATGTACAATACGATTTGTACTATTTCTATTTTATTTGTATGTGATTCTTAATTTGACAAAAGTGGAAAAATTTATGGTTAAAGTTGGAACACTTACCAGAAATGTAACAAATGTTCAAATTCGGGAGGAAAAGTAGGAGGTCTCTCTTTAACTAATACCTTGAAATGACTGAAAATGTTTCAAAGTTTTGATAATGTTTCTTTGAAACCCGTTCACAAAGACGCACCACATAACCTCCTTTAGTAATCATGTTGCTAACTGTTTAAAAGTACAAAATGCAGGGAAGTGGATTGCTAGCTTGTATTGTTAATAACAGGTAACCTGCTGCTTACAATTAATTTAGATTTGGATTTGGTGTTATGTTCTGACTGCAGAGGTAAATGGATCAGAAATGCAGAGCTTTCCCCTCCTTACACTTCTCATGCATTTCTAATAAATAAACCATCAATGACTTGATAAACAAGTCATTGTCTGCGTCAGTATACATTTTTTTGCATCCAGATGACTGTGTATGCAAAGTATGCATTTTTTAATGCATGCCTTCAGAATTTATTAATGTCAAAGTCTATAAAATGTTATTTATTTTTAAAAAGTGTTGGTTGGCATAGTTGGTAGAGCAGGCGCACTATGTGCAGACGCTCCTCTCCTCGATGTGGAAGTCCTGGGTTCAGTTCCTGATCTTGGGACATTTGCTGCACATCTTCCCTCTTATCTCTTCAGTAAAGGTCACCGGTCTCAAACAAATCTTTAAAAAAATGAATTCAATTTGAAAAGAAGTCACAGTCTGTCTTTAAAGTCAGGAGTTTATGATGACATCAGTGTTGACATGTTCACCAGTGTGTAGGGGTGAAAGTGCTATAAACTGCATGGCCAAGCTCAGCTCAGTGTACACAGACTGTGTGCTGGCTCATGTCTGCTCTGTCACCCAGTTAAGCATACAGTCATACAGGCTACATTATGTCCCAGCCCTCACATGACCCATGTGCATTCATGCTTACTGTATGTGCTCAAGCACTAAGATCAGACACACACACACACCAGCACACACACAGAAAGCTACAGTACCTTAAACAACCCCGGGCGCTTATCAGTAGACTGCTAATCTACCCGAGTGACGAACAACCGTCTCAATAATTAATGCAACAAGAGATGCGTCGCTCGCATTTAAGCGCCATTCCACGGTCCGGTTCATTGAGGTCATGCGACGGCTTCGCTCGCCTCGATTCCTAGAACATTTCAAAAATATTCCGCACACAGGCCTCTGCGTTTCGCCTCTCATGAAACGACAGGCCTGTCCCGGCGCAAATAAATAACCAGGAGGCATAATGGCCCGAACGGAGCCCGGCTCAGTTCAGTTTGAGGCTTATTCGAATTAAAACCGGGTATTACCAGGAGGGTGCAGAGCGGTGACGGACATGCAATTAGGCGAGCTAAAAGGTCTGCATTAGGGAAGATGCATTAGAAAGCCTTGGCTGTATCTGAATAGACTACAGGAGCGTTTAATTAGGGCTTGGGCAGAAGGTAATATTATTCACTTGATGAAGCAGCCTGTAATGTGTGGAAACAGCACAGCTGTGAGTACACAAAGCCAGGACTCTTATATGGCCCGTTCCTAAAGGCAGATGTGCCAAAATGGTCAGCCAGCAGTGTTTTAAGCTAGCAGTCGCAGATAAGCCACAGTCTCGGGGTTTTCCAAAAAAATAATAAATAAAAATCCGGTGAGCTCGGTGCCCTGGAGCCTCGCCTCGGCTCGCCTTGCTGCGATGAAACAAACGCCTTTGTTGTGAGAGCAGTTTGGAGACAGATCCATTCTTTTATTTTGGGCACTGACAAGTAGGTCAGAGGAGACGGTGACAGTGCTGTGGTGAGGAGTAAACAGCAGCACATGATGTTGTTTTTCCTCCTCTTACTCCTGGCACCCAACACCAGCAGCAATGCCTCTACCCTCAGGACACCACGCACACACACAGGCACACACACACCGCCCTCCCTCCTCTCCCTTTGATCTCAAACTTCAGTAACCCACGGCCGTTCACCCCTGACATATTCAAATGGATATAGAGACTTTCACTGTAAACTAACGTCGCTGCCAGAATTACCTAATTGCCTCAGATTAAGGTCTTCCCAAAAAGTAGAGAAAATTTCCCCTCTGGAGGACATGGACAGTGCTGCAGCTGCTGAGGGCCCTGACAAGTGTTAATCTGCTCAGAGGAAACTCATTTGGCTCACTGGGTAAGTCACATGGCAAATTAAAGCAGGCATTGCTTGATCCCCCCCTCTCCTCCCCCCACCACTGAAAGATCCCAGTGTGTGTTTTTTAGGAGGAAACGTGGTAAACGGGAGCATTTCAACTTCTAACCTCCGCAGATCAGAGCTGATTAAGTTACCTGTGGCTCATGTCATACGGACGTGGGAGTGCGTCACGGCGGGCCGAGCCAAGATCATGACAAAATAACAGAGTAATGCCCTCCTGTACCCAGATCCAGCGCCAAGCTGAAACCGAGCTCTGGGTGTTTACAACTCACAGAGATGCGGGTAGAAACTTCTGGCCATCGTTAACACCCCTCCATGTCTGCATGCATTAAGTATTCATACTGCGTGTGCCACCTGGAGTTACAGTTACATGCCAATGCTCCTGAGAGGGTTATCACCTTTCTCTGACAGTAGCAGAAAAGGTGTGGATTCAGACACTGTTGGGCGTCGGACAATAAAACCACGGCTTGTTTCCGTCGCAAACATAAAAAAAAAAATAAAAAAAAAAAGATTCAAATCGCTGTCAGTAAGAGCCATGATAAAATAAAGTATATAAATGGAATAAAACAAGTTTAAAATCTAGTATTCTACATGGTAAAAAGTCACTGTTTACAGATAAGCACTTTTTGTTTTTAATCATAAAAATTAACATACTGTGAAAATAAATTTCTTGATATCTTGATTGCACTGCTCATCAACTGTGCTTTGCTCTCATTAGTTGTCTTTGTTTTCCTTTTACTTCTTTGCTTCCATTTGATTCATTTTAACAACATTGAAAAGCCAAACAAGTGTCAAAACACCAGAAAGATCACTGGTCAGTTTAGCCCAAAATCAGTTCCTCATATAACACATGCTCTGAATATCTTAATATCCCATCTGTTGTTTTCTGTTATAGTTCAATCATATTTATCTTGTTTTCTTATAGGGTTTTCATTCACATGTAGATGATATTTTGTAGGATATAGATAGTTGCATTTTAGCTTGTCTTCTGTCAGGAGGTTAAAAACCTTTTCCTATTTTATGCACAAAGACAATTTTTATAAACTAAAATATGAGTAATGGCTGCTTTGTATTCTTGGTTAACAATGGGTTAACAAACTTTTTCATGGAACCGCCAGCCTCCAGATATTTTCAGTGAATGTTTTCAGTTAAAAATAACTGAAAACAAACTGGTGTTTGACTCTGTTTTTATATTAATTTTGTATTTTACAAATTCATGTACAGCTTTTCACTAGTCTGTATTTTTTTTGCCACATCACATGATAAAAAGTGACATATAAGTAGTTAAATTCAGTAAATTAGAATATCTGAGTCTCGTTTGTCACATTAAAGTACCTTTTGAAAATAACAACCTTTAATAAGGTTTTAAACATGTTTCACAAAGCCCACATTCCTCTTTTTAAAAAGTTTTTTATTGGTCTGAAGCAACATTCAAATTTGAAAACATGTTTTCCTTAGTTGTAAGTGGGAAATCATCCTAATTAACAGAAATAAATGCTTTCAAATATCTGTATGTAGTTGACTTATATAATGTTTCACTTTGCAATAAACTTCGTATAAATAAATTGACTTTTCAATAATAATAATCTAAGTTATTTATAAAGTTTTAGAAAACAAAGAAATGTCAATATTTCCCAATACAATAATTGACATTCCTCACTACTATTTTATTTTTTTGTATGTTTATTTTCTCTAATCATGATTCCACCACCATTTTCCCTTAACTTTAAAATCTCTGTGACTAAGATTTAAATTGGAGATGAACAAAAATAAAAAAGGTTCTTTCAGCAGGTTAATAATTTCTGTAACATTTTACTAAGTCAAGATAAGCCGATACACAACTTTGAGTATTCTAATAATTTACGCAAATATCTGATAAAAAGTGCTCCAATCTGTTATTGAGTTATAAACTCATAGGAGTTTCAGAACTTTACAGGAAAGTGTGAACAGACTGGAGCATCTGGCTGGTTGGGGGTCATCCCAAAGGCCAACAGGATCATGCAATGTCCTGCAGCAGATCCTTCCTTCTTGTACCCAAACAATCAAAACAAAACAAACAAATCTCATATAGAAAATGACCAAACAGCAAAAAACAAGCCAGCTAACAGAGGGGAACATGTACCTGCACCCAAGAAAACATGGCCACACAAAAAAATCCAAATGTAAACACCAGAAAAAAAACACACAGATTCATCAATAATCATTGTTACCAGATGACTGATGTAATCCACAAACGTTCTTAATTATCAGTCATTTTTAAAAGCATATGGGTGTCAGGTAAGTAATTTCAAAGCCATGATCAGGAAGGAAGGTGAGGACAGTATGTCTGAAACTGTAACGCTGCATTGCGCTGCGCGGCCCAGGCTGCGGTGGGTCAGGATGCCAGGAGATATTAGTGGGTGATATGTGAGAGGCCTCCCACCTCCCTGTTGATAAATTATGGAGCATCATGACAGGAACAGTTTAACCCAGCCAGCATGACAAGCAAGTTTAGACCCACGATCACATGAGTGTCGTAGTCACGGCTTACTCAACAGCTTTAAACACTCTCTCTCTGGGTGGAGCGGACTGTTGGTTCGAGTAAATACCTGTGTGTGTTTGCCTGTGGGCCTCCAGAGCATCCTCTGAGGAGAACGTCGCTCCGCACTGATCGCACACCAGCGCTTCTGCAGGAGCTGTGGGTGACATCAAACCCAACAGAAATCAGCAAACATACGAGTCTCTGTGTGTCACTGCAAAATGTTTAAATGCAGACTTGTCAGGATTCAGTTTCTCAGATTTGTGCTTCTCTCGTTATAATCATTTCCGGTATTTTTACGATGATTTCTGTCTTACTGTTTAGATTTTCTGACAAACATTAAAAAATTAATACATTTGTAGGAACTTTGGTATAAATGATGCTTTTTTTTTTTTGTAAAAAAAAAAAAAAGTTTCCGACTGGCAGACAGTGGTCTAAATCTGATCTGGGCTTCAATGAAGTCCCAGATTAGGCAACAGACTCTGGAATTTTGACTAAAAGCAAAACACTGCTGGGTAGTCCAAGTTCTGTAAAATAAAAAAAACTTGATGCCTTTCTCCTTAATGCATATTTTCGATCTTTTTTGCATTTTGTAAAACATGAGAATCCTTCAACTTTGTTTTTTACCTGCATTTTTAAAAAATAAAATCTGGAACAGAGAAATTAGTCTAGAAACAAAAATAGATTAGGAATATTATTGTTTTTTTCTCCTCATCACTCTTGGTCAATGACATATGTCCATTTTTATGTTTGATTTCTTGAGACCCCATTGATCAACCTTCTGCCATCTGTGGTTTCATTGATAAATGCGATGTGAAAAATATTGTAAAGATGTCAGGACAATGACCAAAGAGTGAGAACTATCTTTTAAAAGCTAAAATGCTTTTCATTTCAGAATGTGAAAAGTCCCATTTTTAAGAATACAGGGTTTCCTTCTGACAGTGCTGACATTTCTCAATAATGAGTGAAAAAGTAAAAAGTAAATTCCACACACTGCCTTGCAAAAGCAGATTTCAATGTATTATTGGGGGATTCGGTGGCTGCATTTCCATTAAAAATGTTAAAAATCTGTTTTCTGATAATGTAAAAAAAATAAACAATTTTGCAGTTGCAGTGTTTCCATCAGATTAGAAATAACTAAACTCATGGGTGAATCAGCTTGTTTACATAAGTCATCAAATGCATGGCAGTGACGGATGTAAACAGTCGTATGAGATATATTCATAATTCATCCACGGCGCTGGCGCTCCATCAGCCGTCAGAGGAAACATGTCGTCTTCTTGTCCTCTCTTCTTCGTGGCTTTCCGAAATTGCCGTTTGTTTCCATTAAGCAGATTTATTTGTGTAATTTCAGTTTGCACAATTCTCTAGTTGAAAGGAAAACGATGCCTTGTTTTTCCAGTTTTTACAAAACTGTTTTAAAAATTGTGGTAATATATTCATAACACAGTGTCACTAATTTGTAGAATCACCTGTTGATGAATATCTACACAAGTTGGACACCAGAACAAGTTGAACTCAGACTGGATGCAGAGTGTCTGTGAACGTTGCCATATATTAAATCAGATGGTTAGTTCTGTCTTTAAGCATTTAAATCCTCTAAAATGTCCCTGTATTTTCCTCCATGCATTTTTCCCATAAACTCTATTTGGCCTCCATGACATAAAAAACGCTAAGAAAAAGAAAAGCTTGTTACCCTTTGAGGACACCGTCTTCAGGGTAATATGCAACTAAAACTTTCCAACACATATAAATTTTATACATGCAAAGCAAAAAAAAATTCATTTTGGTTTTATGTGACCAGAGTACCTTTGTAATATTTCCCGTCTGCCTTACCTGGCTTGTGGTAAACTGTAAATTTGACTTCTTATGGCACTTATTCAACTATGGTTTTCTTCTGGCCACAGAGTGACAAGAACAGAGACTTTCTTCATCCACAAAGGCCTGAGTTAGTGGCTGTAACATGACAAAGTGTAAGAAAAACAACTTTTGCAAGGCTCTGTCCTTTCTGGCTGCAGAGGAAGCCTGGTTTAAGTGAACACAGTTGAAAGAAAGGTAAAGAAGTCACCGGAGAGCCGCGTGTACACACTTGTGCTTTTCTGTTGTTTAACAAAGGAAGCAAATGTGAAAAAGTACAATGGAGTACAGGACAGACAGAGGAGGGGGACCGGAGGGGGCAGTAGACGGTGTGCAACGACCCATCTTTTTCTTCTTCCTGACAAAAAAGAGGAAAGCAACGCTGAAGAGTTTTATTTACCGTGGCCTGTTATCAGACTCTGAACAGTGAGCAGACTGTCTGCCTGAGAGGCCACAGAAGGACCGGGTGTTCTCTGTACAGCAGACGCTTCCCGCCTGCGGCGCATCCCTTTATCACCAAAAAAAATAAAAAAATAAATCCCACTTCAGAGTCAACATCCCAAATCCCAACGCATGGACTGTAACTTCAGGTCACCTTTGCAATGCCCTTGTCTATTCTGATATAGACATGAAAGAGACAAGTATGCATACATCCCATTCTTGTTCTGCACTCACCTCACACCTGCACTGACAGACACATTGGACTAATATGTGTGCTCACACATGCACAGACTCACGCACACACACAATTTCTCTCTCTCTCTCTCTCTCTCTCTCTCTCTCTCTCTGTGTGTGTCTCTGTTGCACGCAGCTGTTTGGATGTGGGTTGGCTCTCACTGAGATGTAAATCGGTTGCAGATCCATACTGGCCCAGGGCTCATTCACTGATCTATTTTCTGCTCAGCTGGCTTTAAATGAAGTTAAAATGACTCATTAAAACACCCACAAGCTTTGGGAACTCTGAGCACTACAGCCTAAATGTGGTCCTCTTTCAACTCTTTGCACAGTGCACCACTGTTCCCAGAGCTGCACGCAAATAACAAAAAAAAAAAAAAAAATCCTCAATCTGTTCATTTCTCAAAACCCCCCGTTCTGCTTCGTTTTGTCTCGCACAACATATAAAAATAAAAAATATATGTATATATTAAAAAAACTCTGTTTGAGAACGGTCTTGTGCGGCAGTAACAGTGGAGTTAAGTGTTGTAGATCCTGATGTTGTTTGACGCCGTCCAGCCCGGTGTGTCGTGCCCGCGTGAGATTGTGTGATAAGGGGGAAGAGGAGAACACAGTGCATTGTCTTGTGCAGTCAAAGGCACGGAGTGTGCTCTCATCCATAAACCATCAAACTGTCTCCAGACGCGGCTGCAATCGTCCTCCATCAAAACACTTTGTCTGGCATACCAAAATAAGAGCCAGCATCGAGCTGAATACCAAATCAGCCCATTAGAGCGGCGGAGCACTCGCTCCTTAGCAACCAGCGGGATCTGAGGCTGCTATACTGAAATACACAGTGACAAAGAAATGAGATCCACATCTATCTCTCTCTTTTTCACCCCCCTCACACCCCCACTCCCCATCTCTTCCCTCCTTCTAGTATTATGGGGTTGACACGTCGGATGGGGAGAGTTTATGCAAAAAATTCAAATGCGGTTAAAGGTGCTGCTGTTATGGATGTCGGTGCGAATTGAAAATCAAAGCATGCTGTGAAGGTCTGAGAGTGATGCAAAACAATGTGTGTGTTCAGGGCTGAGCAGAACGGGGGGAAAAAAAAAAACCCAGGAAGACACAGGTGAAGTTTAAAGGAGCAGATTCTCTCACATCTGTCAGCGGCGTGCCATTCCTGAACAATCCTCAGAGAGCAGGCAGAGAGGACAGGGGACTCTGCCTTGTCTCTAACATATATTCAAACTGAGCTTTGTGTGTGTGTTTTTTTTTTTTTAGTTTCATTTTTAGTCTCTGATCCCTCCTCTGTCTCTCTGCACCCCCCCTCCCACCCCACCAACTTCTCCCTCCCCATCCTCTTTCTCTATTTTGGATAAAGTAGCTGGGAGAGCAGTCAGGTCTGATTAAGTCTGCATTTGGGTACAGTGTGTTCCTGGACACACATCTGCGAGCGAGCCATCACACACGCTTCGGAAAACGCTGGCAGAACACCCAGGCCTGCCGGCAGCTCATGATGTCATCACTCAGAAGGGGCAGAGCTGGCGAGCCGCCATTCTCTCTCTCTCTCAAAAAAAAAAAAAAGAAGAAGAAAAAGGAAAACGGGAACGATTCAAATGGAAAAGAGAGGCCCGGCGACCTCGGCGTGGGAAAGAGAGCGTGATCCAAGCGTCGGGATCGGGACTGACTGCTGAGGGAGGAATCTGGGGTGGGGGGTTTGGGTGGAGGAGGGGGTGAACAGGTGCATCTGAAAGGCCGCAACCACTGTATGGAGAGCACCGATGTGCAGAGGCTGAGTACGTGAGAGTTACTAAATACCTGCGTGAGACAGCATGTGCATCCTGAGCCGCATGCTGTCCTGGAAGTGTTTGCCACAGTATTCACAGCTGTTGCCCTTCTCCTCATTATGAAGCCTCCTGTGAAAAGAACGACACACTGATGTGAGAGCACTAATGGAGGAGAAAAATGCAGCGAGAACACACTTGTAATAATTTTTCATTTATTTCACGCAGACGGACGGCTGCTCATTGATCAGCAGGAACAGAAAGCGGCTGACTGCGGTTTACCTGACTCCTTTCCCGCACTAGGATAGAGACCGTCAGCATTATGACAACATAACCAGATTTAGACCGGTCACTCGTTGATGAACATCAACGCTGCTTTTTTCAGGTGGAAAAGACATGGAAACAAGCAAACAAACTTGTGCAGGATGGTGAAAATTACTGACATTTTCATTTGACAAGTACAAATTTGAGGAATTTGAGCTGAAATCCTGTCATAAATATTTTAGTCCAGCAGAAAGTTGGAAAACGTCAGTGAATTTTAATCTAAAGTTGTTTCAAATGACAAAAAGAAAAACGTGTCACTGCACTGTAAAATAGAACATAAATATAAACTAAGTGGCAAAAAATCCACAAATTTTATGCTTACGCTGAATTGTAAGACTTACAACTTTGATGACGTGTTTTCCCCTTGTGTTTTTTACATTTGTTTAGTTTTCCACAAACTTTCTTAAAGTATTTCCATCTTCAATTCAGTATATTGGTTGTTACTCTGCATTATCTTTATGTGACATCCAATGGCAGTCTCTGCCCTCTAGGCTGGTGGGACAAAAACAAGGAGGGGTCAAAAGGAAAATGATTAGTAAAAAAAATAAATAAATAAAATGCACTGTGAACATTAGCAATTATGGTGAAGAAAGTAAAACGGAGCCACAGAAACACTATTTTAAACTACAGTTGGCAAGCTAGCCTGTATTTCTGTAAAGCAGCCAATTGCAGGCTAGTTACCCAAATAGCCTGAATAATTAACCAGCTGAGGTTTTTTGATAAACTTGCAGAGTTACTTTAAAAAGTGTGTTAACTTTTTTTTTCTTTTTAGCTGAATTATGGTGATTAATAATCATAAGTTCAAATGTTAGGTTTCATTTAATCATGTATTTTTTGGGAGGATTTTGCATGTAATTCTCCTTTTCCAGGTGATTCTAAACCTACTGGAACGGTTGAGGTTTATAATAATAGACAGACTGCGATCACACCAAATGAGCAACCTAACCTTTTCCTTACGGTAAAGTCGGGATGGCCAGATACGGCCAGATGAAACAGAGACAAATTCATCATACTTTTCTACTGTTTAAAGTCATTTTTCATGAGAAAGCAGAGAAAGTGCTGGACTGACTGGAATAGTCTAAGCCTAAATAGAAAACGAGCAATTCTGTACTGTCCCTCTCCCACCTTTTGCTTGTCACAGGCATCTAGCTGACTGTGACAAGCTCTAAAGTTATTTGCTCACTTGCAAAATAAGCAAATCATTTTATTTGTGTTTTATGATATGAAATATTTCAAGATGGTAATGCTGTGGAAGCTGAAGGAATACTAAGCATCACTCTTATTAAGGAAGCTGTCAAAACTGCAATTACTTACTGACTAGCTAAAACCAGTTTGTTATACAGGTAAATGGTAAGTAAAATGGTAGGAAACTACATTTTTTAAAAAACTTTATTTTTACAACAGTAGGATTGGAATAACTTTTTTCAACTGCTGTGCATTAATCAATAGTGTTGCCTTTAGTTGAGATTATTATACTATGAGAATCTGGACCACGTCTTTTCTGCATCTTTTCTTTAGGGCCTCTGGACTTGGAAGCATCACTATTCTTTAAAAAAACAAACAAAAAAAAAAACGGGAGTGTTTTAATTCCTGCAAGAATCCAAGGCTATATGCAGCATCATTAGTCTGAGAGGCCCTTGGAGTTGTGAATCAACGCATGAATGCTAAAAGCACACAGACAATAGGATATCTGGCTAATTTCAGAGTGCAGACAAACGTGTGCCTCCACCCGCCAGCACTTCAAGACTGCAGCCACGCACACAAACACACCGAGAGCATGCACACAAAGTCACATCCCAGCTGAATAAGCTCTCTCTCGCACACACACACACACACACACACACACACACACACACACACACACACACACACACACCTACACACACATAAATATACACACAAGCTTTTCCTGTGTTTGCAATGAAAAGATGATTCGCCAAAGCTCCGCCGGCAGCAAAACCTATCATATCATATCACACACAACCCAAGCATGCAAGGCATCTGTACTGTTATCCTTATATCACCCCCCTACAACAGAGCACGTGGCCTGAAAAAGAGTCTGCACTCAGGCACGCGCTCAGGCAGCGCTCAAAATGAATGAAACCTGAGACGTTGCTTAACGCACATTAACAACATCAGGAGAGCAAAACAGGAACTCCGTACCAAAGATTAGGTTTTATTTTGGCTGTGGAGAGTCTGTCTAACGCGACTTACAGAGCGCTTTTTTATTCTAACGTGTAACACGTGGAGGTTTATTAATAGAGGGATGAACTTCAAAACACACACACACTAGAAATAGTCAAAATAAGTTAAATTATAAATAATTATAGGATGAGGTAATGAGGAAATAAAATGCAGCGGTGTTTATAGCTTAAGTTCTCGAGTTTAATTTATTTCAATATTTATTCCTTGTGTTTTAAATAGTAACTATGTACATTCACAGTTTAATCAAAGAATATTAGCAGCTACAATTAAACAGAATACAATATTTAAAGCAGTGAATAGGTACGTTCAGATGGCCTTCGTGCTTCCCATTAAAGGGTCTGTAAGATAAAAAGCAAACTGAATCGGTTTGACAATGATCTTTTATTTAAAAACTAATAAAAGCAACTTTAGATCATTCTTAAAATACAAAAAGCTAGCAAATGTAGAGACTTTAAAAGCAGAATGAAGTTTGCTCTCTGGCTCTTGTTTCTGCAGAAGCTGTGTGGAGTAGATAGAACCGAGCTTTGCTTTTCTACGACCAACCAGAGAAAAGATCGTCGAACCCATTAAATATAAATGTACATTTTGTTGTCCTTGCATTGGCGTAAGAAACGAACTCCAGCGATGTTTTCCAGATAACAAAATGTGTTCTTTACTACATTGTTTGTGTGTTCTTTATTACACAAACGTTTGTGAACATGAAGTTTGACTCAAACGTGATGCTGAGGTGTATAATTTGGTCTAAATGACTCACTGACAGGCTTCAAAGTTGTCTTGCGGGTCTCTTAAAATGTGTGTTGATTACTAAAACTTCATCTTTGTCCTGACTGAGCTGGGAAAACCACTCATGACTTAATTATAACTTAAATAGTTTATAATGGGGCATTAATCTACCGTGGATCATCAGGAGGGATGTAAACGCAGAGCGGCGTTTTATCAGACCTCGTTGGTTTGGTCATTTATTTCTGAACTTTTTCAAGTCATGAAGAATCTGAAACGTTTGATGAGATGATTCAAATTCAGCCCAAAGGTACTTTTACTGCATAGTTCATGTTTTCACAATTATACATTGTTCCTGTCGCATCGCTGAGGTTAAATAGTCGGTGCATTTTATTTTTTAATTACCCCATTATACTTCTATTACTACAATAATGAACCATTTCTAAGTTTCTAAACAATTAACTCATGTTTCCACCATTTAAAATTTAAGGTATTTTGCACATTTTTTTCTACCACTAGTGTCAGACTTTAGAAAGGGGCAGTAGCCCAGGGCCCTGGTGTAAGGGGCGCCACAAATATTATTATTATTATTTTTTTAAATTTGTATTATTATTATTTACATTTTTTTAGCTAATTCTATTTTGCAACCATTGTCCTGAACATAAAACTCACAAGCTGATACCAGATAAGTTTCATTAATAGTTTGGAATTTTTATAAATATAAACAATTGTCAAGTATTTGAAAATAATAGATTTCTCTGCAAATAACATGGGGGAGTTTTTGGCACCAAAACTGACTCCAGCCCAGGGGCTCAAATCCTTGTGAGTCCGGCCCTGTAGCACATATTCCTTGGGTTTGTTTTGGTGACATATTTAGGAGTTTGTTTACATGTCTTTACTTCCAACCCAGACCATTTGAATTTATTTAGCTCCTCAGTCTGAAACTGTGCCAGGAGATTCGAAGACGACAGCAGCAAATGTCAGTCTGCAGATCAGGTGAATGCTCAGTGACCTGGTTACAGACTTACAGCAACTTCATTGCATCCTCGAGCAGCGCCACCAACCTGCGGACATCAGTCTGTCTCCATGAGTAAGGAACGCTCATCGCTAAATATCCCACAGGATGCTTTCTTCCCCCCCCTCACCCCCCTGTTTTGGTGGCGCTTTTTGGAGTGGCACGCAGCTGAGATGTCAGCCGCAGGGGTGAGCAGGCGAAGGCTGTGATCCTAATCGTAGGTTAGCAGCATATTAAGGGCTCGTTGTGTTGCTAATGATTAATGATGACTCAAACACTGCCCATCTCGCACAATTAGAAGCATCTGCAATCAAGCTAATGAGTTTTTCATGGAAATAGTTGGTGGGGTTTTTACGTAGAGTGACAAAACACGAGCTGACAGGCTCATAAATAAAGCAAAAATAATAAAAAAGAAAACACAACAACAAGAGAGCGAGTCGCGAAACAGAAGTTATCCATCATGCTGCTGAGGCGTCCAGCCTTGTCCCCGCTGAGAGGCTTCTCTCCGTTGATGTGAAGGAATGCATATCAAATAGCCTGGGAGACGGTCTGTTGTGCGAGGCACACGTCTGCGCAGATAATCAAAGGGAATTTAAAAAACGGGGCTTTGTAAATAACGGCGTTATGTGACACGGAGGCCTCTTTACATCAATCCCCCCCTTCCCCTCACAAAGACCTGATTCAAAAGATCCACTGTCAAAACATGAGCGCAGGTGTCCCTCTGAATAAATTACCATATTCACTGTTGCTTCTTCCAGCTTCTGGATCATAGTATTTAAACATCAGAGAGAAAAAGGATGACCTGTGATCAGAACTTAGTCTTTCTCATCTCATTTTTTTAATAAAGTACATGAACACAATGACTGGCGGATCTCTAAATCACCCTCAACTATCTGGATGATGATTTATATTTGAATTCCCACACTTGAAATTTATACTTATTGGTTGTTTAACTTGTCTAGGCCTTTTGGGCATCAGAAGGACGTGAAAGTTGGATGTTTGCACACTTACCTGTGCTGCTCCACAGCCTGTCTGCTATGCAGCTGGAGGCCACATTCACCACAGCACTGCTGGCCCTGAGTCTGGCCCTCATGCCTCATTCCTGCTGCAAACTGGCCCAGCCTGCTCAGCAGCTCTCTGTGCAGTAGGCCGTGGTGCAGCAGGCCGCCGTAGGCCCTGGGATCCAGCGGAACGCCCAGAGCCGGCGCCACTGAAACGGACACCGGCAGCCCCTCTCCCGTGTGGTTGGAGGCCATGGAGTAAATGGAGGCCAGGTGTTTGTCCGCGATCCCGGGGAAACCATCAAGAGCATTTGTCGCTGCTTGTCCCCCGTCTTCAGAGCCCGTGTTCAGCTCTCGGGCGCTGGTGATCACGCTGCCTCTGAGGGGCGTCCCCGGGCCCTCATCTCTCGGCTGCTCGGACGTGCCAGTCGCCTCCCCTGCGCCGGATAACTTGCTCTCACAGGTTTCGTTGTCATCCACCTGCATACGCTCTGATTTGATACTTCTGGCAGGATCCAGGGTCGAGTTGTCACAAACCTGCTGGGAGCTTTCCATGTCGACCTCAGCATCTAGTTTGGGACTTCTTTGAGGAACTGCATCACACTCCGGATCCGGTGACGTTCTCTCTGCCATGTGGTACAGAGCCAGGTGGTGGAGGGCGGTGGGAGTGCCGCACTTTGTTCCATCCTGTAAGGAATGCTTCTTGGACATCAACATATGCCTCCAGTGCCTGGCCCGACCGTGATCGCCATGATCTCCAGAGCTGTGATTCCTCAACGCCACCTCTTCGGTTTCCTCCGCTTGGATGGTCTCGAGCACCTTCAGGCACTGCTCTTCCAGGTACTCTATCTCCAAGATCTCAGCGGCGTATAGTAGGTCGTCCAGGTCCTCGGCCGTGGCCTGGAGGGAGGCGGTGTAGGCGTACTCGAGGATCTGCTGAAAGGTCTTAGGAGAGAGGAAGTCTAGAGCGTAGCGCAGACTGCTCCGGTGGAAAAGGATCTCAAACATCTTGCTGGTGCAGGCCAGGACGGTGCGGTGTGCCGGAAACTCCTGGCCGTCCACAGTGATAATCACGTCACACAAGGTGCCGGTCAGGCGCATCTGATTGGCCCGCTGCAGGAGCGTGCTGGAGTGAGTGGGGTTGTTGAGCTGGAGAACACCCATGTTTGTCAGAGCAGTGTCCACTCGGGTCTTTGCTGAGCCCACGCATGAGGTGTGGCTGTCCTGCCTTCTTCTCTCACCTTCAGCCGGTTGTAGCTCTGTGGTTTTGGTGGAGGAGGGAAGACAGAGAATCAATTCTGCCTGATTTACAAACAGAAGCAGCCCAAAGCATTCTATTTTAATTTATTGTTGAATAGTCCCACGTCTTGGCATAGTAGTTGGTTTTATACGTAACATTTTTACCCAATACATTTACCTAAACAGAATCAAGAATAAAATGAAAATGCACATGGGCTGCGCAATATTAGAACAACTTATGATGGTAATTTTAATTTTTTAAATTGTGAAATCAGGAAATGCATATTTTCCTCTCTTTTTTCATTTCAACCATTCCGCCTGTCTCTATGACCTTAAGCATCTGATCTCTATCATGTGAGTTGTGACTAGCTACTGCTGTGAGACGCCGCCTGACAGGTTTATTAGCCATCAAGGTGTGGATTTCTCACATTGGAAATTTATTGGCCCACTATTTTTGCATTTAATAGCCTGTGACGATATTTAATACATGGATATTGTGATTATGATATTTTTGATTTATTGTGCAGCTCTAACATCTAATTGGTCAGAAATTAGAATCAACAGGTCATATCCTAAAATAATCAACACATGGATGAAAACTAGAAATTCCCACCGTTATCTGTCTTTAAATGTGTCAAACAGCATTGTATGTTTAGTTCACTAAAACATCAGTTAAAGGTTAGTGACATGTACTTGGATGCATAGTTGAAGATAATCTTGCATTTTGTTTTTATTTAAATGTCTAATTTAATGTCCATCAAAGAATCTGAATATTTTTCTCCCATGTTATCATCCATGAAATAATAAAAAAAATAACCCAAAATATTACCTAGTAAAAGTTTGATTTGTGCATTTCTGCTTCTGACAGTATTAGAAAATGTAATTTTTCCCCCTCATTAAATGGATTTTATTTTCTTTTTATTAATTTTTGAGATACAAAAATACAAATATAATGTGTGACCAATATTACTTTTTAGTAGTTATGTCGGATATATGAGGATAAAACTTAGATGAGCTGACCGATCTTAATTGGACGAGCCCCCATATCAAATTCTGATCAGGGCCCCTGTGACTCCCTGGACCGCCTCTGCTTGTGTAAAGATTGTTAATTACACTCCAATGGAAACTTTTATCTAAGCTCAATCAAAAGGAATATTTTCTCAGCAAAACATTAAATATTTAATCACATTCAGTGAAATATGTTTTCCCGAGTGATGTCTTCAGAAGCCTTATTTGATGCAGCCTCCGTGTTTATGTATTTTAATTAAGAATCAAAGGCAGACAGCAGGTCGATAAGCGCAGAGCAACAGTTTCCATTGCAGGTGATTAGTCTGAGGGCTCGTTGTGAGCGGTCACGTCGCTGTAATAGCGTCTGCATACTGAGAGGTGACGGTTCAATTTGTCAAGCTCCTCACACACATCTCTGCTCTCAACAGGTAGGCTTGTTTCTAACAAACGCCTATAACGGATGATTATCGGTTAATCTACGCCGCGCACGTGCGCCGGTGCTCATTTAACGCTTCAACAAGTTATCAAACTCCCCTAAAACGATTCCTCCTGTACTCCAGTGTGTAATTTAATCCTTTTAAATCCCAACACTAGTGACATGTCTGACGTTTTTGTGTTTACCGGAGCACTTCAGCGGCACCTCTGCTGATGCTGACATCCTCAACTGACCGCAACACCGGAGCGCATCAGGTGCAAATCCGCGTTCATTAGCTCAAACACGCCGAGGCAAACGAACCCCGAGTCTGCGCGCGCTCTTTCCGTCTGCGCTCCTGTGTGTGCGCGAGGGAGCGCATCCTGTCCGAAAATAACAGACCCAGTTTGCTGGAAATGGACCACTGACTCTGAACAGTCAAGTTTTCTAAAATCCCAAATCAGGCACAGGGATAACTTGTCTCGATTTCCACATATCTTATGGAGCGAATCCGTTTGTAATCTGACCAAACTGGTTTTATTTACAAAAATATACCAAAAAATATGTAAAACGAACTAGCCACTAAAAAGTATTTGAGGGAAATTTTCGATTGGAATAAAATGAGAGAGTCAAGTGACAGAGCTTTTTTCTTACCTCCGTTTTCTAAAGTCTTCCGCTGATTATCCAGGCAACATCATGCTTACACATTTCACAGTACCCGCTCCAAACTCAGTCCTGCTTCAAGTAAGCAAATCATCAGCCTGCCACCAAACGTCAATTTAGCTGAGGGGAGGAAACGGGTGTTCCGAGTTGGGCTTTCAAAATAAAATACCTTTATCAGAACCACATGTTGAAGCAGTAACGGGACTAATCCGAAGAGGAAAATCTTGATTTATGAGGCTAAACCTCTAAAAATGGCAACAATGCTTTTTATTCCAAAGGATTGGCTTAAGGGTATCAAATTAGGGGCAAATATTAAAAACCTGGAAAACGTTGCAGCCAAATCGTATTTACTGAAAAACAGCTACATCTGCTCTACACACAAGACAAGCAGACTTGTCTTTTACCTTTATGAACAGATATTTTGCTTCCCAAATGTCCAGTTAATGTCTATTTATCACCTGTCATTTCAACATTTTTAGGAGGGGTGTCCCAAGATGACATTCAGTAGCAGGTTGCTTATGAATGTCAACAGAGGTGAAATCCATATGTGTCCTGATTAATATTTAGAGGTTTGTAATGCTAGTATGGGCGGTCTATGGGCAGACCACCTATTACAGTAATTTGGAATGATCTTTCGGGTCAAATATAACTACGCTACTGTTCAAATTTAGCCCAAAAATGCAAGTTTGATACATCTTGGATGGAGTAATGCAGACTAGTGTAGAGCTGTAAAATTTGTAAGTTATAAAAACGTCTTTTTTTTTCATTTGAAGACTGGCCAGAATTTCATTTGAATTCAGGACAAATGTTGGTTTTCAGTCCAGTTTTAATTCAAACCTTAAAATTCTCTTCACAAACTGAGGGCTCAAATAATTTCTAGTCCATTGAATAAAAATCTGTTAAAAAGTAAAGCTAATTTTAAGCTTAATTTTTATTTTTAGATATTGGTTATAACTTGGAACCTTGCCATGACTTAAAATTAGAACATTACAGATTTTAAGGTGTAACAAACATTATTCAGCAGAAAATGTGAAAATGCAGAAGTTGCATGTGAAAGAACAAAAAAGAACAAATCTTTATTCATTTTAGTATGAATAAACTTCATACGTTGTTTTATTAAAATAAAAAATAGATTTTTTTTTTCAAGTTTTAGTTTCCTCAAAATTTTTATATTAGTAGAGTGAAAAACTGGTAATTTTATTTATTGTCGTCGTACCCAACATGATTGCGAGATGCACCTTGCTGCTACTTTTACATCTCGACCTAGTTTTTGTTAAACCGTGAAAGAATAAAACAACAATTCATTTATTTATTAGCTAACCTTTAGCCCTTTTAAGGATCTATGTTGTTCATGCCTGGATATCAATGGACAGGATTGTATTTAGTGACATTTTTCTCTCCAGTAAAAGTCCGTCTCTTGCTTTACTCTGAAGTCGGCTGTCCTGCTTCCTGTGCCAATGGTTAGCTTGACCGGCTGTGACAACGTCTGTGAGAACGTCAGGGCTTGTTTCCCCATCACAGTTTCTGTCAGGCGGATCTCCAGGACATCAGAACTGGCAACAGAGTGAGGAAATCCAGAAATCAAAAAGTGACAGGCCTTCTACTCAGTCGCCATCGTCTTGAGATTGTTTAAAGCAGAATAATGCACATCAGTTAATGAGTGCTTTAGTCCATCAGCAAAAACAAAAGTAACATGCCATATTTACCAGGACAGGTTCATTTCTAACAGGCTGAGGGTGTGCAATGGATCTGTGTCTCTACGGGGAAATACAACTTTATGTAGAGTAAATGGATAAAGAGTGGCTGAAAGTGGATTCCAGGCCGTGTCAGTGTGTTTGTTGACGCTCTGTTGACACAACACAGGTTATGTCACAACAGATACTGAAGGGAAGGAATGCCACGTGAAAATATCAAGGCCCCTACTGGAACATAGTTCTGACATCTGAGCCTGGATGTATCAAGTTTGTTCCTGCACAAACACATTTTCAAAGAGTAACATGGATTAGTTTAGTTTGCAGCCCAGGGTCTCTCTCTCTCTCTCTCCGAATAAAACATTCTGATAAGTTCTAAGGAGGAAGAGAACCTACTTGGTCTGTAACATTTCACTAAGTAATCCAGGGTGTTTGTCGTGTGGAAGGAGAAATTTAGGGGGGGGGGGGAGAAATACGCCATCACTGCCATCTGCTGACCAACCAGTGTCACTGCATAAATGCGAGAGTAGAAAATAAAATGGTGAGTGACAGAAATATTAGAAAAGGATTCAGAAGTTAATTTATTTCAGGAAATTCATACTGATTGCATTCAGTAGTTATATTTCTCAAACATTTTTGTTAGTACAGATATATATGGCTTACAGGCAATGAAAAAAAGGAAATGATCAGCTTCTCAAAGAACTAGAATGGCACTTTAAATCATTTTTTAAATACAGAACTGTTAGTATGGCACACAATTACGAGTATAACTGGTTACTTGCCAGTTATCCAGCAAACACTCTGACATATGACCCTATTGTCAGTCAGCTCCTTTACCAGTGACATTTTGTAGTCTATTTTTGCGGTCCAAAGAATATTGATGAAAACTTGAGAGAGGAAAACAATCATCACATTCTGACATCCAGATTCTGGGGGAGGAGGGGAGAGGTCCACAAAGATGATTTGAGGAACCATGTTCTGTGCTGGTGTTGGTCCAGCGTGTTTTATCAAATCCAGTCAGTGCAGTCGTCTACCAGGAAACTGTAGCATATTTTATGCTTCCCTCTGCTGACAAGTTTAACACGGATGCTGAAACCCTTTGCCAGCTTGATTTGACAACTTGCCTGACCTAAAATTCAAACATAATGTATTGCATAACGGGAAGGACACCTTCCAATGATGGAGGCAAGTGAAAACCCCTTTATTAAAGTAACCTCAAAGCCACTGGTGATGAACGCCTCCAGGACACACTGCATGGATGCAATAATTCATGCAGAAACAGCTGTGACTAACTGCAGCACATGTAGTAGAGTATGTGTACTAAGCCACGTCTTTATATACATGTTTAGTCTGGTGTTCTAAAACCATGGTAACAGAAATGTGTATGATGTTTCACTTTTGAATATTATAATAATAATAATAATAATACATTTTATTTCAAAGGCGCCTTTCTGGCACTCAAGGACACCGTACAATAGTAAAAAAAAACTGTGACAGAAACAAATAAAATGTAACAAGTAAAAGTAGATAAAAATAAATAAAACAAAACAATGTATCTATATAAAAACTATGTAAAATCAGGCAAACCAATTGTGTCATGTGGAAAAGGCAGATCTAAAAAGGTGTGTTTTGAGTTCGGTTTTAAAATTTGATAATGACTTTATGTTTCTAAGGTATGGTGGTAATGAGTTCCAGAGTTGGGGAGCAGAGCGACTGAAAGCTCTGCTCCCCATGGTGGTGAGACGGGCAGAGGGGACAGTGAAATGGATGGAGGAGGATGATCTGAGGGAGCGAGAGGGAATGGCAATATGAATAAGATTTGAAAGATATGGTGGGGAGAGATTGTAAAGGGCCTTGAAAGTGTACAGAAGAATTTTGTATTCTATGCGGAACTTGGTGGGCAGCCAGTGGAGTCTTTGCAGGACAGGAGTGATGTGGTGCATGGATGGGGTTTTGGTAATGATACGGGCAGCTGAATTCTGGACCAGTTGGAGCTTATGAAGAGATTTCTGGGTGAGACCAAACAGAAGACCAAACTGATTATTGAAAGCTTCATATTTCTTTATTGAATCAATTTGCAAAGTTATTGAAGACAACTCTGTCTCTCCGTTTGTGCTCCAATATTTTCTACCAGACTTTTTTCTTCCACTCACCTTTCCATCAAAAAGCTTGGATGCAGTTCCCTTAACAGCCACAGTTATTCTGTAAAGCCTAAATGTTATAAATGCTTGAAAAGTATCACAGTTTGTAATGGAAATATGACTTTCATTCTTGGACAGAGTGTGAGAATTCAGATCTATTGACACGCATATGTAAGTAAATAAAAAAAAAAGTAAATACAAATCATAGGCTAGGAGAAAATTGGATTCGGAAACCATTTTTATTTTGTAAATGGGTAATCGCTCAGGCTGTACACTGATGTTTTCTGAGTTTTACCCAATAAAAACAGTTAGGAGCATCCAGAGGCGAGAGAGCGAGGTGACGAGGTAATGAGAATGAAGCGGGATGAGAAGAAATCTGTACTCCGTTCTTTCTGGACTTTACATTTGATATCTGAAGCTTCCTTAAAAAAAACCAACAAAAGAAAAAAAAACATGTCTTGTTTTGCTGTTTCAGGCGGCTCACCTGCTTCCTGCCCAATGGGATTCCTCAACTCATCAGGCAGCTGCTGTGGGTGAGTGATTCTTATACAAAAAAAAAAGACGATTTTTAAGACAAAAAAACAAAAACAAAATCCAAACGGCACATCAGAAAACACGGGTGGGGGGGAGAAGTAAAAAACTTTGTGTAGTTATGCCAGAAGAAGCTCCCCAGGGAATACACATTGATTCGATATGAGAACAGGTTTCTCCTGTACAGACAGAAGCACGAAACTGTGCCTCGGAGTTTATACGTAGTTATGATGCACTGACTGAGTTCATGCCAAAGCTCAAAACACCTTCCCTCACTACAGCCGGCGATTATATAGCGCTGTGACCAGAGACGGACAGTTTTTATACACTACACTTGTTATAATGACCACACTTGATGTGCTTTTTCGTCTAATATTACACCAAATAAAAAAATTAGGCTCCCTCACAACAAAGCTATACAGGTTATCATACAAACTGATGACGAGACAGTCTACCGACACACAGGTACAGTGCACGAGATCGCAGGCAGGGATGGGGAGGGGAGAGGAATCAAGTTGTTTTTGAATAGTACAAAATGCTTTTTTTTTTTTTTTTTTAAAGTGTTTTCTTCTTCTTTAGTGTTTCTGAGCGAATCTCCAGTCTTATGGAGCCAGAGCTGTGATCTCCACAAACATCAAGAAGATAAAGTGTCTTCATCCTCCGGGCAGATATCGTTATTTAGCTGGCGGTCATGTGACATTCACTTGATTTCGGAGGTTTTTTTGTCCTCCAAACACTTGGCTTTAAGTCAGCTGTTCCGCTGGCGTCTCTCATCTTCAGGACGTTCCTTTTTTCTTTTTTTTTGTTAAATGCATGGTATTGTGAATATTTAACAGCACTATTATAAGGCAGTGACATATTAAGTTTGACAAATTGGTCCATATCTGATCTGATCATGCACACTGTTGCATCGTAGAATATCTCCCTCCTGCAGCTGCAGCCTTTTTTTTTTCATTATTTACCAAAACAAATACTGAGAAGGACAACTTCCAATGATGGAGGCATCATTGGAAGGTGTTACTTGCAAAAGTGACAATCCCTGATTTTTATTTATTTTTTCATATTTTGATACAAACGTTAACGGATTTTATTAGTTTTTGATACTGATTAACACAAAGGTGTACATAATTGTGAAAAATACAAGTTATAACATACATGGCAGTGGTGTCCAATTGTTTTCCAAAACTGGCAAATTTATTAAATAATTTTTTTTCTTTTGTTTTTCCTGCTCAACATTATTAAAGCTACATATTATTAAATATAAAAACATAAAATGAGCTTTAGACTGTTTCCTTATTAAAAGAAAAACAGACAATGTTCAAATGTCTTATGCCATTAATTGTTCTCTATTTTGTTACAGTTCTTAACTGAACAAAATCTTTTCAAGGGCCATGAAAGGCCCCGGGGCCACACTTTGGACATCCCTGATAAACGACCAATCTAGCAACAAAACTAGTCCGAATCTGCAAACGACTCAAGACCTAAGTGGAGGTTCACCTTCTAGCAGGAGACCAAACTTCTACTCAAGGATTCTCTCCATCTGAACTGAGTTTGAGCTTTTAGCAAAAAAATAAATAAATAAAAAAAAGAACTGTTGTCACTATGTGTAGAAACGATAGAGCTAAACCTAAACGACTGCAGTGAAATTCAACACAGTTTATGAATCAAGGATGGTTGAATACAAATAAATGCCATACAGTTTTGGATTTAGAAAAAAAAATTGAGCATCATGAATCTGTTTTAAGATCGTGGTCGTAACAAAATGTGAAAAAGTTCAGGCTTGTGAACACTTTTGCAAGTCACCGCACGTCTAAACGCTGAAGTCGGGCCTCGGTTTTTCGATCGACGCCAGCGTTAAAAATCCCTGTAACAGACACAGTGAAAACTTTACAACCACTTGCAGGTCAGACATGCAGAACAAGCTACTTGGAGACTATCCCACAAAAAGTCAAATAATAATAATTAAAAAAACAAGTTTAAGTTTTGCACAATAGAACAATAAAATAAGAAAAATAATTTCTATGTATATAGTCCTTTTCTCTTACATTTATATTTCTCATAATATTCCAGTATTCGTGAGTAGTTGGCAAAACTACGCACGTTTTATTTATTTATTTTTTTTAAAGTTTCACACATTTACGAGGCGGTCCTTTAGTAAAAGCAGAAGTGTCCGGACTGGTTACGTAAAAATGAGAATTAAAAATAAATAAATCTCTTACGATCTAAAGATAAACTCTGCAAGGTGTGGTAAACATTTAATAAACGAAAGCAGTCAGAGTGCGCGCTAACCGATCCACGGAGGTGTGTAGTGTTAAATGCGTTAAGGGCACTAAAAATAAAAGCTTTTCCTGTCACTGCTGCTGTACAGCGTGACTGGGCGGTGGAGGGGGACATAGGGGGTTTTTCCGTTTCCCAGTTGGCCCATCATACTTTGCTCTCTGTCGTGTTTGTCTGTATGACACTGTTGTGTGCCGAAGTGATCAGGGGGTTTGGTAGGTCTCCCTCCTCCAGTTTGCTTTTCTCATCAGCAAATATCTTCCTGCAGTGGAAAAAGAGACAAAGTTTAAAATTAGAAATGTTAACGTGTACGTGGTAAAGGGGGAAAAAAAGAAAAAAAAAAAAGAAGGAAATCCCAGTAAACAAAACAGGTTTCTAGAAACAAACAATACCCAATATGTAAGACGACGCTGCAGTTAAGACGTCTTCTTACATATTTCTTCACCACCTTGACACGGTCGGATAAAATAAACAGATAATGACATTCCCACATCCCAAACTGACTCTCTTCCCTAAAATCAAACGTTGAGCAAATGTGTAATAATAATAATCAGCTTGGTTTTGTTTAACTTCTGAGCATTATTAATAGAAGAATAAATGCGCCCCAGGTTTGTTACGGAATGTCCTGGTTCCATTCGAAGCCCATTTTTCCAGCTTTTTCCTTCAGCAGCTCACAGGAACAAACACCAGTTGGAATCTCTCGATACCTCTGGATAAAAGTTTGAGGAAATGCTTGAAGGTATGGAGTTAAAGCCTCAACTGATGCATCTTATTATTATGACTAGAAAGGCACTTCAAACATAATATAGATCATGTTGCTATTTAAGTGATGCTTTCTATGCAGATGATTAATAGAAATGCGACCTCAGGTTGCTAAGAGAGTGCTTTACTTTTGAAGACATTTTTTTTTTTTTTTTTTTTAGAAAAAGGTAATATTTGCTTTGACTTGTTTTTTTTTCTACACGCATACACATTGCCTGTTTTATGTATATAAATGACACCCCTTCTTGTATTCATGTTGCAGTTTTTTTTTTCTTTTTAAATCATTTTAGATGTGGAAAATCTAGAAAAGCATTAGGTTGAGTTCATGTCAAAGTCAATATTCATTAAAAAATAATCTCAAATATTTGAATGATGATATATTTTAAATATGTTGAATGCTGTTATTTACAGCTCTTAAACCTACTTTTATTAAAAGTTTTTTCCATATTTGGCAAAATTGTACAAAACGAGACAATCTGTGAAAAATATCAATCTCCTCTAGTTCCTCCCTGTGGCATTCCTGCCATCCGCAGAAACACACAGTTCACGATACAGGCTGTGAATAATTGCGTCATTGTGATTTCTAGCTTTTTTAGCTTTAAGAAATTTGCCAAACTCTACAAAAATCTTTCCCCACATTTTCATATTTAAGCTATGTAGAATTTTGAAGAAAGAGATGCATTTCATGCAGTTTGGAGTAAGGCTGTAACTTAACACAGATGCTGTGAATCCTTTCCAGGTACACCGTAGATAACCTGTGATCTTTAAATCTCATCAAAATGAATCGCAGCAGGCAGACATTCTCAGATGTCACACTATCCATTATGTGTAATCGCTCTGAAAATTACAGCACTTTTTGCGGGCAGCTGATATTTTTGTAGCTCCCAAAATAAATGAGGAGAAAGGTCTGGGACAAACAACTGTATAATTTCCAGACAGCGTCAGCTTTGCCACACTTGGACTCTAAAAATCCTTGTTTGCTTTAAAACATACGTTTCGTTTTAAACGTTGTAGGAACCCTGTAATTCTTAACATTTTTAAAAAGCAAATAAATATAGACTACAAATCAAGTTTTGTGATTTGATTCTAAACTAAATTAAATTTTTTTTAATATTATCACTTTTGTTAATTAATACAATATAATTAATGTGAATCAGTAATATTGAATTAATTGTGACCCCTGTTGAAAATTACATAAAATCTAGAATTTTATTTTAAAGAAAAACAAACCAGATGCTTAAACACTGTATTTGGGGACAGTGCTTTATATGTATTGATATTTGTTGCATACAATATGCTGTGTTTAGCTGAAATGGCATCTTTTTTAGCTTGCTTTACTTTTCATTGTTGTCATTGGGTTCTTATTTACTTTGAAATCTCTTTTGGGATTTTTTTTGCTGTTCTGACTTTTTTTGTGTGTGTGTAAAAAACAAAAATGCACAATAAAATTGTTCAAAGCAAATTAAACCCATGATTTCCTGACCTCAGAGTAAACTAGAGCTATTTGAAGAGGTAAAGCCTGCTGCTAGTTTGTAAATTAGTCAGTAACGATGTCTACCATCCTTAAATTAAATTAATGAGTTCCAGATTTTGATGTGTGGAGTCACATCACTGTGGGCCTCAGCTTTGAACGCACACATGTGATTTAGGCTCTGAATGTGCTAATAAACATAACTGAATCCTTTTTTAACTTTGTTTAAAACTGGATGTGTATATCCAGATTGAGCTTAGTTAAAGGGGCAGCATTATGTGGTTTCCAGGCACATAGTGCCATTTTATGGCACAATCCAGTAACTGATAAGTTGTTAAAAAATGCTATATATATCAAATATGACAAAACAAATTTTACTTTGTAATTTATCGCCTTGAAATTGGGCGTATGTTGCTTTAAAAACTCCTGCTCTTTCTGAAACTCAGAAGTCATCACAACATTACTCCTCTATTAACCATTTAAGATTTTTACCAGTGTTTTACTGAGAAGTGGCTTGTATAATGAGCTTGGCAGATGCGCAGTTCCACCAGGTGTTTGCTAATTGCTACTGGCTAGTCTGAAGGAGCTGAGTGGGGGAATCACAGGGATGGGTGCTACATGAAGCTGAATGTGTCTCAAAGGCTGCGCTAGGTCCATCCAGTCGGTTTTGCACAGCTGAATGGCCGCCACGGCAAATTAAATGATCTCTCAAACATGCATGACAGAATCAAGGCGACACTCCAGGCATGTTTTTGATGAGGCAATAACATTATAGCATGATGTAAAGCCCAAAAGCTGATTTTACATAAAACTGCCCCTTTGACAACTTGCATTTCTAAAAGCTTGTTCAACTACTCTTAATGGTTTTGTTTCCAAATTACAAACTCCACATTGAATAACTGTCACACACAGGCAAAGAAAATGACAACCATCAGATCACTTCTATCTGCAACATTCCACTAACAATTAAAATTCACCCCAATGTCATTACCACAGTTTACCATTGCAATATCTGATATTGTGTGGTCAATGGCAAGATGCGGTGGTGAATGAATGAGCATACAAGTTACACGCACTCTCACACGAACGACACACGCACACAGATAAACCTCTAGAGGGAGCCGTACTCATCGTTGACAGGAGGAGCGGTCTTGAGAGTCTCTGAAGCCTCCAGAACTGGGCCTGAGGGAGGGAAGTCTGCTTGGTCTCCGCTGGGCAGAGAGGGGGCGGCGGACGGGCTCTCTAAGTTAATCAGGTCAGAGCGGGGCCGGGAGGGCCTTCCTGCGCCGTTTCTCAGCTCTAACTCTAAATCTGCATTTTTGTGTACTCCGTCCGGAGCCGTTAAGTCGTACAGGTCTGACCCCGGTATGAGGAGGTCGTTCGGGACTGCCAACGCGATTGCGGTGATGGGTAAAGGGGAGGGGATGTCTGCCAATAGAGTGATGGGATTTTTGAGGTATGGATCTTCGACGGCATTGGGGATATCTGAAGGAGCGTTAATCGTAGTGGGTTTTGGTGTGGGGATGTTGTTACCGGTTGGATTATCTGTGTCAAAGTCAGTAAAGGTGTATGCGGTAGAATCTGGAAGACCAGGTTTAGACTCCGGGTCTGGTTTTGGGAGGGCAGTGTTTGCTGTAGTGGCAGCAGTTTGTGCCAGTGTCTCTTTGCTTAAGGCTACGGCATTAGCCCGTGGAGTGGGCTTGTTGACCGGTGGGCTTGGCGCAGGTTTCTTGCCGTCTGGAATGGGAGGAGGAGAAGACACGGCGAGAGGGGAAACCGGCGGACTGTTTTTAGCATTCAGAGCAGCGAGTTTGGGAGAGTGTCTGCGCTTTGGCGGTATCGGTGTTCCGGACTTTTGAGGTCTACACTGCTCGGGGGTGGCAGGAGGATTGCTCGTCTTCTCCGGCTCTTCCGAGGTCTTACGCCCCCTCTCCTCGAGCAACGGTGCCATTTTGGCTTCGACGGCGGTTGAGGAGACCACAGGGGTCGGCGGGGCCGTGTTGGACTCGGGGGTCGGGGCCGGAGCGGTGAGCGGGGTGGGTGAGGGCTCGTTGGCCAGGGTGGACAGGCTGCATGTGAGTGTGGTGGTCTCGCTAGAGGGGCTTTCCTGAGCAGGATCAATGGTCGCGGTGGCTGTGTCTGAGTTGGTGGCTACGGAGGAGGGGGTGTCCAGTGCCAGAGAAGCCACCAGCCTGAGAGAGCAGGGAGAGAACAGAGACACACAGACTAGACACCAGGGTGACTGTGACAAGAGGAGGGGTGACCCGAACGAGAGCATGCAGAGGGATTAGTTGGCTTCAGAAAGTCACACAAACAGAGACAAAAGCAACTGAAAAACAGCAACTATTAAGCTTAGCAAGAAACAGAAAAGAAAAAAGGGGCATCATGCTGTGAGTGAACATTAAAGGATACATCCCATACACACACCAACATGGAGTACACCGACTACTCAACTAATGTACTTAAAAGGCACCAATTTTCCTAAGGTGAACTACAGCACCACACTGAACCACCTTTAAGGGTTAAACAGTACCAGTGACAATCTCGTTCTGCATTTTTCTACAGTTTTTTTGCTTTTTCTTCCATACTTCTGGTATGAGATGGCTGACTGAGGCTGTCGAATGGCTTTATGAATTGACCACACTTGGGGGAGAAAACAAAGCCTTTTTGTGTCTTTTACTGGTATTGCTTCAACCTTCACGTAATGAGACAGAAAATTTCCAGAACTGGAGCAGAAACAAAAAGTACGGTAATCCCCTTTGACCGGGAGGAGGAAAGGAAAAGCAACACAATCCAGTGGACTCCACTCAAGAATGAACTGAACTTTTCCACAGATTGAAAAGGCGAATTAAGTGTTGTTAAATAAGACGATTCTTTAAAGTGGAGTGCAATGTCGGACAGTTAAGAAAACCTTTGCGTAAAAGTTGCTGAGTGCTATTTATTTACTCACTCTGGCTTTGTGAGAGGTGTAGTTTCGTTGGGCTCTATCGGTCCAGCTGCATTGTGATTGGCTGTGCACTCATCCTCTGTTCGGACTTCCACTATGGGCTCTTTGGACTCGTCTTTCCTATAAGATCGAGAGAACGGCGCTATTACAATGGCAGCACATGATGTGCTGACCAATATTTTATTTTACTGTCGTAGTGTGAGAAGATGCAATGAGAGCTGTGAATCTAGGCTTTCCAAATCTGTTATTGTGCATGTGTATGTTTTGCTTTGTTAAAGGAAAAATGGTTATTTAGATATCATTTGAATGTAAGTATTCAGTATTTTGTATGTAGATGGTTCAGTTCTGTTCGGCAATAGACTTGTACTCATGCCTGATGGACGCAAAAACGCAAGCTAGTTAAGGTATATTAGCATCTTTGTGATTTTACAGTGTTAGAACTTTTATTTCTTATTTTGGAAAGGTCTTGTAGAACAAATCAAAAAGATGCTAAATGTAATAGAAAAGGGCATCTGTGTCATATACACATACACTAGGTCAACAGGAAGTCATCCATTAATAATCAAAGACACTTTCAAGTATAAAATATACACTGCTCAAAAAAATAAAGGGAACACTTAAACAACACAATATAACTCCAAGTAAATCAAACTTCTGTGAAATAAAACTGTCCACTTAGGAAGCAACACTGATTGACAATCAATTTCCCCTGCTGTTGTGCAAATGGAATAGACAACAGATGGAAATTATTGGCAATTAGCAAGACATACTCAATAAAGGAGTGGTTCTGCAGGTGGGGACCACAGACCACTTCTCAGTACCTATGCTGTCTGGCTGATGTTTTGGTCAGTTTTGAATGTTGGTGGTGCTTTCACACTCGTGGTAGCATGAGACGGACTCTACAACCCACACAAGTGGCTCAGGTAGTGCAGCTCATCCAGGATGGCACATCAATGCGAGCTGTGGCAAGAAGGTTTGCTGTGTCTGTCAGCGTAGTGTCCGGAGGCTGGAGGCGCTACCAGGAGACAGGCCAGTACACCAGGAGACGTGGAGGAGGCCGTAGGAGGGCAACAACCCAGCAGCAGGACCGCTACCTCCGCCTTTGTGCAAGAAGGAACAGGAGGAGCACTGCCAGAGCCCTGTAAAATGACCTCCAACAGGCCACAAATGTGCATGTGTCTGCACAAACGGTTAGAAACCGACTCCATGAGGATGGTATGAGGGCCCGACGTCCACAGATGGGGGTTGTGCTCACAGCCCAACACCGTGCAGGACGCTTGGCATTTGCTAGAGAACACCAGGATTGGCAAATTCGCCACTGGCGCCTTGTGCTCTTCACAGATGAAAGTAGGTTCACACGCCGTGGAGAGCGGTCTGCTGCCTTCAACATCCTTCAGCATGACCGGTTTGGCAGTGGGTCAGTAATGGTGTGGGGTGGCATTTCTTTGGAGGGCCACACAGCCCTCCATGTGCTCACCAGAGGTAGCCTGACTGCCATTAGGTACCAAGATGAGATCCTCAGACCCCTTGTGAGACCATATGCTGGTGCGGTTGGCTCTGGGTTCCTCCTAATGCAGGACAATGCTAGACCTCATGTGGCTGGAGTGTGTCAGCAGTTCCTGCAAGATGAAGGCATTGAAGCTATGGACTGGCCCGCCCGTTCCCCAGACCTGAATCCAATTGAGCACATCTGGGACATCATGTCTCGCTCCATCCACCAATGTCACATTGCACCACAGACTGTCCAGGAGTTGGCGGATGCTTTAGTCCAGGTCTGGGAGGAGATCCCTCAGGAGACCATCCGCCACCTCATCAGGAGCATGCCCAGGTGTTGTAGGGAGGTCATAGAGACACGTGGAGGCCACACACAATACTGAGCCTCATTTTGACTTGTTTTAAGGACATTAGATTAAAGTTGGATCTGCCTGTAGTGTGTTTTTTCACTTTAATTTTGTGTGTGGCTCCAAATCCAGGCCTCCATTGGTTAATAAATTTGATTTCCATTGATGATTTTTGTGTGATTTTGTTGTCAGCACATTCAACTTTGTACAGAACAAAGTATTCAATGAGAATATTTCATTCATTCAGATCTAGGATGCGTTATTTGAGTGTTCCCTTTATTTTTTTGAGCAGTGCATATACATAATAAAATTACTTCATAAATATACACGAATTAAGTACAATTTTACAACTTATCAGTGTGAACTTAGTTAAAAATATAAACACAGTATCTGGAAAAAAAACAGCTGGTTCATATTTTTCTCTTGCTCAGAGCTGTCATGTTATAACAAATTAGTGAAACAAACTTAAATGTGATCTTTCATACTCACACGAAAGCAGCTTTGCCCTCTTCCAACACATGCCCTTTCGTCCCCGTGCCTGATTTCCCACACAGGCACATGATAAGGCCACATTTGTTGACAAAGTAACAAGTGACATCCACTGCTAGCAGCAGGAGTACAAATACTACAACAAGGATCCCTGCCCAGAGTATGATGTTCATGAAGAACGGGCCCTCATCACCCATATCTGCCAGACAAGAGACACAATGCAGAGCAGTGAGAAACTGGAGCGAGACGAACAACATAATCCACCAAATTAAAGTGCTGCAAAGCTACAGGAGCTTCAAATACTTGTATGAAAATAAAGAACGTACCTGCTGAGGAGTGGTTACCGACAAGTTGCCTTGAACTGATTCTGAACATGAGTCAGCAGTGTGTTAGCTGTTTAAATATTCCTCTAATGTTAATCATGATGAATGTGTATTTCATATGAAAAGATCGGATTTAAGGGGACAAAATTATATACATATTTTTATTTTCAAGCAATTTATTTGGTATTAGAAAAACAAACAAACCAAAGTTTACAGTGTTGCTGGTTACATGCTGGTCAACATTTCCATTTCCAAGAGAAGTAAAACCTGCTGAATCTTTACTCTTTATCTAAAACTATCTTTAGTTGTTATGGACTTCTTATGCAATATTTTAATATGTACATCGATCAGCCACAACATTATTACTGACAATTAAAGCAACTAATACCCTGCACAACATAGTGTTCTGCTTGGAGAAACCTGCTTTCTCACATACACAAACATGTTATTTTGAACATCTGCAATCATTTTTTTTTTTTTGCAGATGACAATGTTTTATATGAGTGGGGTTTATAGCATGAATTAAATTTTGATTATACATATTATTGGCTAAAATAGGCATGGGTCGGTATGCAATTTTCATGTGACAAATTACAGTATAGATTTGTCACATGGTTTTTGAAACCAAAAGTTATCTAGATATAATAACATATGTAAAACAGAACTGAAACAATTATTACTATTACTGCTGAAATAATAGACAATTGATTACACTTATGTTATCTATGATATTTGTGTTTTTGTTGTGATTTAACTGTAGGTATAGAATAAGAACCTCATAAATGTAGTGATATATGTTTATTGTGCGAAACGTTGCTATAAACTGTTAGCTGCTTAATTTGTCATGTTAAATTCCCACATAACTGGTTTTTACGACCTGAAGTATTTCCAAATGCTTTCTTTAAACTTGTTATATTGGCACTGCACAACAACATGCGGGGGAGGAGCTGCGCTGTTTTACTTTATACTCCATACAGATCAAGACTACTCTGGCAATATCTACCATAGTAAGTGCTTCAAACCATAGAAGTGGTACAATGAGGGCTTTCTTTGTATTTTTTTTTTTGATGAATCTTTTTCTCAGATTCATCAAAAGTAATTAAGATTTCTACCGATGCAACGTTTCACCACTGCGATTCACAGCTTTTTGTTTCTGCACAACAGCGAAAGATTAATTCAGTACAAAAAGTGTAAATGGCTGTTTGTTTGCTTTGCTTGATCCAGATCAGTAATTTGACCAATCTCAAAGACTAAGAGTGCATGAAATATCAGCACTAGCAACATTATAGGAATGTTTTAGTATATCGGTCTGGTCTGACATAAAACCAGGCTAATATTAAGTACTAGTAATATTCATTGTCATGTTGTTGTTTCTGGTGGGGTGTTGGTCATGTGATAGTGATGCAGCAAAGGATTGTGGGAGGTTACCTGCAATAATTGATATCGTCCCAATTTTTCACATCAATGCATCCCTATCAAATAGTTAACATGCTCTCCATGGCAGAATTATTTTTTGACTGATTCAAATATTTCTGTTTGAAAAAAGATGTTCGAATGATCAGTTCGTAAAAACATAAAAAGTAAAAAAAAACTTGCTGTCTGTGAAATATGTATTTTAGTGCACAGTTTTTTTTATTTTTTTATTTCTTTTATTATCTGAAAATATACATGTGGCAAAATGGATAAAACAGAATAAATCTGTTAGGGGGCAAATACTTTTTCACAGCATTGCAGCTGAATGGAGCACCTTCCGCATATAAATATATAAAAAACATGATGTAACTTCTGTGGACATCAGATTAAAAATACTTGCACAACAGAAAAAATCTTATTAATCTGCACAAAAATAAATGTTCTCTAATATTTCAGTAAACATTTTGTGAATCTTTGCCAATATAAACAATAAAAATATTTGAGTCTCCCCCCCGGCATTGTCAGTGTTATTGTTCCAAACCTCTAGAGTACAATTTTATGAAACACAATATAATACAGTGTTTATGTAAACAGACAGGTTCAGTACTCGGCGCTCACTCAACTCTAAGTGCTACGTTTTGTTTTGTTTTGTTTAAAAAAAACCAAACAACTTATTTCAACTCCACATCTGTTCATAACTGTAAACTGGCAATCCTCTCTGTCAAGTGCTAATGGCTAGCTGTGCTAATGCTGAACAGAGTGAATCTGTGGGAGGCGAAGGTTTTTCACTGCCTTTGGTTCATTAAGTCTGTCTGCTCTGTTCTGAAACCACACAACAACCTTCTCGCCACCATGACAGAGGCGCATCGGTCATGGAGAAAGTCCGCTATAGTGGCTAAAAGCATCCAGAAAGAAAGAAAGCCAGGCCTGAAAAAAGGCAGGCTCTCCTCCGACGTTACAATGTAGATCCCAAGCATAAACTACGACAGCAGAAGCGCAATGACAAGGGACGAGATGAGTAGTACCAAAGTGTATGTCACAGATGAGCTGCCCTGAGTGGCTGTGGGTCGAGACAGCACAGACCAAAACGCACACAGGTCGGGACGAAAATGTTCACGTGGGCCCACCACACGAATATCCAGGATCAGGAGAGAGAGCAGGAACAATGAGTAAGGAGATGAAAAGAGAGAAAAAGAAAATAAGAGGAGGAAATGAAAGCACAATAAACAGGAAAAAAAAGAGAAGGGTGGGGAAAACAGAGAAAGAGAGAGAGCGTGAAAAAAATGTTTCAGCTCTGAAAACCAAAGGTGAAAAAAAAAATTAAGAAAAATGATTTCTCACATTTGAGGGAGGAAAAAAAAAGAAGCAGCAACACATCAAAGCAAAAGCACATCACAAAAGGGGGGGGGGAAGCACACTGTGTTGACTGGATGGGTGACTCAGTGGCGGTGAGTGGAAAAAGCTTTAGTTTGGGAAATAAATTAGAAAAAAAAGTGAGAGGAAGACATAATGGCCTGCTGCGATACTTCAGCGAAGCGCTCGACAGGGTCTAGCACTTAAAGGGAATTTGACAGGCTGTGTGGGTTTTCTACCATTAGTAACAAGCTGCTTCGGCTGCAGTTAGGACCTCACTGAACATGTTAATTAAGAGTTATTCAAAAGATTCCTCTCGGAGGAAAACTATTTCATCTACTTGGTTAAAATTATACACAGGTTAAAGGGGGAAAAACAGGATCGGAGGAAATCGTCCTCCTGTGAAACACAAACTCAAGCTTATTCAGCCACGGTTTTCAAAAACAACAAATAAAAAGTCATTTTTATCCAACTTGGACATTTATGCCAGTTATGAGAAAGTATTTCACCTTCTAAAGAGTTTTTGTTTTTGCTTTTCTGCCACTCCTAAATGTTTCAGATCATCAAGTTTCAGACAAAAATGCATCCAAAAAACAGTTTTCAACTCTTTATTTTTGTGGCTCTACTGGCCTTTATTTGATTGTTAATTGACAGGAAAGTGGGTAATGAGAAAAGGGGGAAGACATGCAGCAAAGGTCGCCAAGGCCGGGAATCGAACCTGGAACAGCTGCGCCGAAGACTAAGGCCTCCATATGTGGGTTGTGCTTAACCCCTGCACCACCACAGCCCACCCTCAACTCTTTATTTAATGTATTAATAGAATAGGAGAAGGTTATGCAGCCCAACCTGGCTCTGTGTGGTAGCATGGCCGTCTGGGGCAGCTTTGCTGCTTCAGGGTCTGGACAATTTGCAGGAATTGACAGAATTCTGAAATCCTGATGAATATTTGGCCATCAGGTTGTAACTTTAGGCTAAAGGATGCTTGGGTTGCGCAGCAGAACAATGATCCAAAGTAAAACAGCAAGCCTGTTTCTGAATGGCCTAGCCAAAGCCAGAGTTAAATCCAATTGAGATTATGTGGCAAGAAATTAAGCAGATTCTTCCTACTCCAAAATAGTTTAGACTGGATCTAACCTGACTAATTAACTTTAATTTAAGAACCTGAATTAAATCTGACATATTTTTAAGATTTTTGTTTTCTTTCGTTTTTAGATTTTATCGTCTTCCAGCTCCATCTTAACCACAGGGTGAGTCAGGTGTAAATCATCTGGGATGTGTGGTTGATAGGATCCTATCTGCGCAGCTGCTTGAGCAGAGCCGCATGCGGTGTGCTGCACTTGTTTAAGTCTGCTTACTTTTTCCTCAACAGGTTACACTCTCTACTCTTCTACTCTCACTATAAGTAGATTACCACAACTTTATATCGTGCATTCTCGTTTAGCTTTCTCTGAGCTGTATGTATCAGAGGTTTATTAAAAGCACCACCGATTACCAGCAATTAGCTAAATTACAACAATTCCGCAGAGAAATTATGTTTTTTGCATTAATTTGAAGAGCTTTCTTTGCCTTGATGAATTACATTAGAAAACTGTATTTCTGCATTTTGTATCCTTATCTGATTTTAACATTTAAATGATGATCTGAGATATTTAAGTGTGACAGAAAACAAAATGGAAAAAAAAAAAATCTGTAAAGATGCACATACTTTTTCTCAACACTGTATTTTTCTCTTTACTAATGTGAGTTAAATTAAAGATGGACTGCAACACTCATTTTTCAGCTTTGAGTTTGGCTCCTGTGTTTCACCCTGTTGGTTTACTGAGAGCAGTTAGACGTCGCGTACCTGGGAAGGCCTCTGGCTCTGCAGATGTTCTGAAGGACATGGTGGCAGGTGGAGACTTCCCCTTCAGGTTCTCGGCCACCACATACACGTCGTACTCCGTGTCCCAGTCCAATCCACGCAGCACGACGTAATCACTACCACTGGGCATCCGGATCTCAGGCTTCCACTGTGACGTCTGGATCTGAGGACAGAGACAGACATAAACAACATGCTTTCAAGGCAGCAAAGCATAAACTTCAGAAGAAGAAGAAAAAAGCTGTTGATGGAAAAGAAAGCAGAATTATATATTAACCTGGAGATGCCTTAAGAGAGGTAACGTGAATGGATATTTGCTTAAAAGCATGATTATGCTGGAAATGTATTTTCCCCAGAGATGCACACTGGAGTCTAAAGTCAGGGTATTTTTTATGCTCAATATGAATGAATTGTTAACTCACAGGTTTATAGCGGATAAGATAATGCAGGATGGGAGAACCGCCATCATCCTGCTTAAGCCAGCTGACTTTGAGGGAGTTGCCTTTAGGCTCCACTGACCCTTCAAGCTTAGGAGGATTAGGATTTCCTAAAGGTACACAAGAGCAACACAAAGATTATTTCAAAACTCGACAATTCAACTGCATATTGTATGAAGCTTGATTGTAAGCAAAGTCGGAGGCAATTGTTAGCTGACCGTTAAATTCAAAGTTTAAAACTAGCCACTCTTCCTGCTCTGGTCCTCTTTTATTCAGTTGACCTTTAATCACTTGTCCTAAGATGCTGTCAAGTTGCACTAATTGGCAAATGACACACAACCACATGCTTATTTGAATCATCTGAGCTGCTGCTGCTGTTGCTGAGTGACATTCAGCTGGCATGAAGAATGCTAACAGACCAGCTGGGATGAAATATTCACTTCCTTAAAGCTGCAGTATGTAACTAACATACAACTTAACTGCTTAGGTTAGGTTGTAACAACAGTTGGTCGTTGTTTATGAAAAAACTGAATAACTGCAACCCAATTTTGTACAACTTGATACTATTAAACAGCAAGCTTTTTTGCATAGATTAGAATTTAGAGATGTCATTTTATTGCCTCCAAAACTCAATTCAATCAAGTTAGTAGATCTAACTGAAAGGTGTTGATTTTAATAGCATTAACAATGACCAGTAATTAGGCAAATTAAATGTAAAAATACTCAAGTCTTGACTGAAAACCAGAGCTAAGGGATGTCGGCAGGAATAAATGGTAGCAAGAAACGACCAATGATTCTTTCGTAATTATAACAAACAAGTTTCATTACACACTTGATTTACTGTAAGACATCCAACTGATAAACATCCGTCATGTGGCAGACTATCAATACTTCTACAGCCCCATGACCAGCTCTGGTTTTCCCTCATTTTTTTTTCTTCCCTTCAGGATGCCGACATGACTGATTAATGTATTACATGCGAATGCAGAAGCGCATAATGTGGTGTTTAATTGTCGTATTCATCAGCTGAAGTTAAGAACCTTCTTCGTCCGAGGAAATTCAACACCAAGTTACCTTCTGCACGGTTGAAGAAACCATCAGCACCATGCAAGTCAAACATGAAATGAGTGATTGAAACGGTAAAAAGACATAATTAAAGGACAACACATTCAGACCTCTTTCACTTTTTCAACATTTCTCACATTGTAACCACAAACTTCGATTTATTTTTTTGGAATTTTATGACTGATGAACACAAATTAGAGAATAACAATCAAATGCAAGGATTAGTTATCTAGTTGCAATAAAACAAAATCAAAATTGCAGTTGCAGCAAAAGGTAGTTTCCACAACGCATAGACTCAAGGCTGCTTAATATAAATAATTTTTTGTGTGTTTGTATTTGTGCAAATGTTGGGAAACCCTTAATCATTCCTCCCCTTTAGAATTACATGCTGCTTTGTGTTGATTTGTCATAAAATTCCAGTAAAATCCATCAAAATGTGTGTCTGTTACATGTCAAAATGCTAAAAAAAAGTTCTGAAAACCTTGCCGGGTCTCTGCTAGGAGTCGACAAAACAGAGGCAAGGGTAGAGGAGAGAAAAACTAAAGTGACCCTAAGGACAAACTAAAAAGAGACTAAATTACAGCAAAGCTATAAACACACTGTTAAAAGGCACTTTAATTCCTCTGTTTGGCTTCTCAATGTGAGAAGTGCAAGAGACATCAAACAACTTTACATCCTGATTTAAGCAGAATTAATCCTTCAGAAGGCAACTGATTAATCAATGCTGATGGGCTTAATCCAAATGCAAATATTCCCCAAACTCATCCCCAAAGTAGCTGAAACCAGAGGCAAAAAATTTAGAGGCTTTTGAAATACGGAGATTTCCCGTTAATTCATCACAGTGTCACTAAGCCAATTATTTTTTTTACAAGCTCCAAACCCAGAATTACATTATTATTCATATTTGTGTGTATCAGATTAAAACTCATGGATGAAAGTGAAATAATAATAATAAAAAAATCTGTTCACAGAGGAGTTTGCAGTGAAAATCAGGGCATGCGAGGTCACGAATGCAGGAGGAACTTATCGGGTTTTGCAATGCCTTCACGTTACTAGAAATGTTTCTAATCAGCGGGGGTGACTAGGTTATCCCGTAAGACGAAAACGGCTACAGCACTAAGGGCTTCTATTAGCGGCGCCACAGAACAAACCTGTTCCATCTGTGAAAAAATGAAAAAGGTCGTCTAGAGACGTAAGACAAGAGAAGCAATCAAAATCAGTTTTATACACAAATGACCATCTGAACCTCGATTGAAAGAATCTCTTGAATGAAGAATTTGGGAAGTCTAATTTCTGGCGCTGTGCAAGAGCTATTGTTTATGAAACAAAGAATGTGATTACTTTTAAGAAGAGTTACAATTATATATATTTTTTTAAACAGTGGTTCAAATTTGCAGAGAGTGAAAATATGGCTAAAACAAGAAAAATGTTTCGCCTTTTTGCTGCATCTTTAAGCTTTTCAATTAACATTAACTAGTGCTAAAACTAAACCTATATCTACAACAGATGAATCACTTACTCTTCTTAATGGGGGCTGAGGGACAACAAAGAAAAATGAACAATGGATACAAAAATTAGTCATTAAAAAATAGAAACGTAAAGACAAGACATGAAGTCATCATAGGAGGCTCTGCTCTATACACGGACAACCAACAGAGGGCACTAAACACTAAACCATGAGATCAGGATTCAGCACATTCTGAAAAGATAGTGATCAGATAAGTGGACCGCTAATTACACAATGCAAATTTGAGTTGAAAAATACATTAGCACTGGATTGCTTTTCATATTTGTTGCATTTCAAACCATTTTTGTGGACCAGTCGCAGCACCTACAGCATCAGCTGTGACACAGTCGACCTGGAAGTCTCATACAAGTGAAGATGCTCCAAAGATCCAACTCTGATCACAGGATTGAGAGGCGGTACTGGTCCAAATCAATATACTGGAATTTTACCCAAGTTCATTTCTTCAATTCATAAAGTGAAACTCATATCAAGCATTTATTACACACTGTAATACTATTAAAGAATCTTTTTCAAGATTTTTTTTCCTATTTATTTTGATGATTATGGCAAATAATTAATGAAAACAAACAGTTTATCAGAAAACTAATTATACATAAGTGTTTATTCCCTAAAGGGGCATTATTATGTAAAATTGACTTTTTTGAGTATTACGTCACGACATCATGTTATTCCCTCAATTTTTTTTCTCTTTATGCATGTTTGAGAAATCCTTTAATTGCCTGTGGCAACCACTCAGCTGTGCAAAACGCCTTCTAGGCACAGCTCCACGTCAGAGCTGCAGTTCCACCTCAGAGAGTGTTGAACTGTCTACTTCTACCCCTCCATTCAGCTCCTTCAGACTAGCCAGCAGCAATTAGCAAACACTTGGTGGAACTGCGCATCAGCTGAGTTCATCATATGAGCTACTTAGAGCAACGCTGGTAAAAATGTTGTTAAATGGTTAATAGAGGAGTGGTGTTGTGATAACTTCTTGAAGGCAGGGGTTTCAGAAAGGAGGTTTTAAAGTGACAGAGACCCAGTTTCAAGGCTTTAAATTGTGAAGAAAATTTTCTTTTAAGTTCAATTTGATATATAAGATTTTTTAACAATTAAAGTTGTGGTAACACTTTATTTGAAGGGGGGTGAATAAGACTGTCATGACACTTTCATAAACATGACATAACACCTGTCATGAACATGAATAAGCCTTCATGAATATTTATGACTGTTGTCATAAAGCGTCATTCGGTAAATTATGACACTTTTAACACCAAGTTGACATTATTGAAAATGTCTTTGTTATGACAACTTGACATTAACCAAGAAATCATTACTGTTTAAACTTTACCTTTAATAACATAAAGTTACCTAATTTTTAAAGTGCAATCAGTAATACTTTTATAACAAATTTATATCAGTAATGATTTCTAGGTAAAAATCTACTATAGTTTATTTTTTAAGAACCGCCATTTCATTTTCAGCCAAAGTTATTGAGAACCACTGTGGAAGGTCCAAAGAAAAACAGGTTGCATTTATAGTCATTCAAATAAGTACAAATACACATTTGAAATATATTACTGTGTGTGATAATTCTATAAATTAGGAGTTTGGCTTTTTGAACTGAGATACTAAAATATAATGTTTGACTTTAGTACACCTTCCCCTGATTAGTAAGAGGTGTTGTGATGGCAAAAGACTCATTCTTATCCATATCATGCTGCTGGTGATAATGTAATTCCTCACTGCAATTAGGAAGTAAGAAATTAAACCTTCTATTTTTTCAGTAAATTACAACATAATTAACATGAAAGTGCTGTAAAAATTACATCTGTAACCAACTATACTTTGTAACAGTAGGCATGTAATTATAGGAGTAAAAAACATCTGTAGATGGCTTTTAAAATAAGCCATCTTCATGAATTCAAACATCTCGCTGTAGAGAAGCAAAATCGGTCAGAAGAAAGTACTGAAATCACTCTACTCTGTTTTTGTGAAACTGTCCAAACATCTCAGGCAACCAGCCGATAATGTGTTTATAGAAATCCTCTGCAGGTAATATGTTTGTGATGAAAGAAATGAAGAGGAGGATAAAAGCTTCACACTGCGCTGTCAACTGTGCACTTACGGACAGGCTCGGTCTTGAACCGCTCCGTGGGGCTGCTCTCTCCTTCGCCCTTGCCGTTAATGGCCGACAGCTTCACCTCGTAGCGGCTCTCCGGTTTCAGCCCCGTTATCGTCACCTCGTTGACGAAGTCTGTTACAATATCAGAGACGGCGCAGTTTCTGTTGAGAGCACCTTGATCGTTTTGATGAGCACAACAATAAACGAATTCCCCCCCTGTTCCAACAATACATGCATAATTAATCGGCGAAACACGCAAACGCTGATTAGCTGGATTCTCATTTAGCCCAAACGATGTTTAGACAACTGATTAATCCATTTAGAGATGTACCGAAACTTGGCATACAGGGAAACGAGAGCAGCAGCCGTGTTCAATTATTTTGTCAACGTCACAGTTTCTATTGACGGCCAAGTGTGCCACGATCCAACAAAGAAACAGTTTGTCTAATAATTAATTACAAACTCGATAGTCTAATTACAACTGTAAGGAATAATTCAATTTTTTCATAAAAATGTATACAGTTTTCTAATTCCATAAGCCATAAAAATTGAAGTAATTTAAAACTATACAGAAATAATTGTAGATGGTTTTAAACGTACAAGTACAATACATAATCATTGACCAACATTTAAAAATGTGTATTTTATTCCTTGTAAACATTTAAATAAAGAAGTGTTATTCATTTAACTTATGCCAGTTTCATGTACCAAATCTTTTGCAGTTTTATTTGAATTTATTTGATTTAAAATATTTATTCTTAACTGTAAATAATGGTAATTTTGGCCCAAGTAACAGTCTTTTTAGTTGGTGGCAGTTGAGCATTATCATAACATTTTCCTACATTATTAAAATTGATCTAGCATTTATATACAAAACAATGTATGAATATTGATTTCTACATTTGCACTGATATTTCTGACATTTTATTTCAATTCCAACCAAAATTTAAAAAAGTAAGGTTTTATCTAACATTCCCTGAAAAATAACTAAATGTTTTGTTGAACTTTTACGTGAATGTTGTACAAGTACTGATACCAGCAGTTTAGTTTTTATATGTGCGTTTACCGTCTTGGACCTCGTAGACTTTCTGCGTCCAGCTGCTCCTGCCCTGCATCCTCCACTCAGCTCTGTACTTGAGAACTGGAACACCTCCAGTAGATTCAGGCTCTCCAAACTGGATCAGAGCGGTGGTGGAGAAAGGCCTCACTTCGTCAATGACCAACGATGATGGAACCTCTGTGAAATAAAAAAAAAAGGTCAGTTTGTTTGTTTGTCTGTATGTGTGCATTTTTTCTTCTTTTCATCTTTTTTTTTTCTTTTCACCATAAACCTGCCATTACAAATGGCTAAATCTGTAATTTTTACAAGACTCTTTAATTTAGACATGTTGATTAATATTCACTAAATCAAAATTTTAATTGTTCTTTATCATACACAGCTGCTAGTATTTACACAATAAACCTCATTTGCAGGGAGGGTTGAGCAATAGTGGTCATGGTACACCTGGTAGATTTATTATTTATCTGTTGGAATCATCAATACTGCTTTAGGACTGGTAAGCAGGCTTAATTTACATAAAGAGCACAGTCCAACACAGCAGTGAAAAAACACACAGTCAAGAAAAGGCTAGAACTCTAGAAAAATAAGTTCCTGGAGAAAGAAGCAAAATGAAAACATGTCTTTTGATGAAAAAATAAAAGCAAAATTGTAAAAAAAAACAAACAAAATAAATAAAAATAAGAAAGCATTAAACAGACCTAAAAACCCTTGAAGGAGCTTAAACTAAAATTGTATATGGATTTAAACCCTTTATCTCACAGACAATTCAGTGTTTCAGAAATATGAAAACATTTAAACTATGAACAGTAAGTGTTCAGGAATATACTGATACTAGTAAAATAAAGATTTATTTTACCCTTCCTATAAAAACCATCTAGGCTGCGAGGTGCAGAAGAAAACGCATTCTGACTTTCATTCATCCTTTGTTAAATTTACCAGCATAAAAAAAATCATTGTTCACCACCCACTTCTCGATCCATTTTGGGGAAAATTACATTATTAAAAGTGTTTAACTAATTGAAACAGTAATATCTGAGTTCTGGTGGCTTTGCGGGATTCCTACACTCTAAAGCAAGCTTCATTCTGTCCTGCATCACTTTGATCTGGGAAGTAAAAAGGAATACTGTAATTAATGTGGTTGTACAGGTTTCTGCCTGCAGTGAAAAATGCAGCTTTTTTTTCTCTAGTCACTTCAGATGGTGGCTTAAAACCTGCATTTTCTCCTTTCCTCTCGTCTTATGAAGACGGGTGCATTCATATGAAGGTGTAACATTATTAACTTGTACTTTTCTCAAGAAAGCATTCAGTTGAATTATGCAGATGCAAAGTAAAAACACAGCGAAGTTTTATTTTACACTGCACCGAGGGCTTTGATACAAGACGCAGATAACCGTTACTGATAGTTGAGCTGATGTCTTTTTATCAAAATTTATCTTCTATCTAAACAAACACCGCTGCTTTGTGTAATCTCATGCTGGCTGTTACTGCAAAATATATTTAAAAAAAGGAGTGTAAAATCTGTTTTACAGCCCAGAGCAAAACATCTAAAGCACTACTCTGTGTTTTAGGTTGTTTTCACACCTGATAGTCTGGTAGACTCTGTTTGATTTTTGGACCAAAATTGCAAAATATGTTATATGGAGCGGTTTTTCACACTGCATTATGTCAAATCAACCAAACCCTATGAAAAACCTGTTCACCCTCTTGTCTCTTGAGGCGCTGAACCAAGAACCACTGAAAGAAACAGCACAAAAACATCTGAAGAGGACATTGAGTGGAACTTCCTTCTTCATGAAATGTAGACAAAAATGAAATGCCATCAAATTTTAGCGGTTGTAGGATTTCTCTTTCTTTGGTGAAAAACCACAAGCCTTTTCTCCCACTAGTGCTGGACATTTGTTTTGGTTGCATTTACACTTTGTGCTTTTGGAGTGGTCTCCGGTCCGCTTAGCATTCACATATGCATTCAAACCGCACCAGAGTTCACAGCAACCAATCCAAGACCTAGGTTTGTAGGCTAACTAGTTTGATTAATGGGGATAGTGTGAATGTACCCTTAAGTTTACTTCTGCTACAATGGTACTGCACGTTTTAGCAAGTCAAATGTAAGACTTAAAACCTGTGAACTCAGCTTTGTGCTTCTCACACTGCAGATTTCGCTCTCTACAGCTTTAACCCCCATAGTGCCAAGCTTAAAAGTTTTGTTTTATTACCTTATCTCGAATTGGTTGGCAGTAGAAATCTGCCAGTTGCATCCAGGCAGCTGCTAATAAATTTGATAGAGGCAAAAACGCTAGCTAGCTAGCTAGCCAGGGTAGTTTAGCGGCTAGTTACCGGTAGCCTCCACCGCCTTGAGTCACAGAACTCAATGAAGATGTTTCCGAGCAACTTAAACTCTTGCCTAATAGAAAAGTCCCATGAGAAAAGAAAGCTACCATACATTAAACAGTCTTGCCTCAACAAAGTTTAAGACCTGTGACTAACAAATTAAAGACCAACATACATTTTTAATGAATTTAAGACATTTTAAGGTCTTAATTTTACACACACGCAAACACTTAACACTTTTTAAGACATTTTACAGATGCTCGGACACCCAGTAAATATTTAACAGCTATTACTGAAATATTCAACATACTCTGCTGAGTTGTATTTTTAATATAATTACATGTCAAGGCCAAATGCTGTAAATAACAGTGAGATTTAAACCACAGCCTCATCACTGACCGGCCTGAATGAGCAGGAACTCCTTGGACTCTGTGCCCATCTCGTTTGAGGCAGTGCAGTTATAGCTTCCAAAATCATTTTCAGACTCTGGTGTAATCTGGAGGGGAGAAGAAAATAGAGCAGTGAACATATGAAGGGAAGCATGGCTAAACAGATGAACAAACTTATGTGTCAAACACCATGAAGGTGACCTTTGTGTTTGTCCATCAGAATAGCCTATTTTCATGTGTTGCCATGAGCCTTCATGCTGCTGAATTATTCATGGATTCCCCCCGCCCCCTGACAATGAGGCTAGAAGAAAATCCCCTTCACTTAGTCTATGCTCATGAAATCTTGATGACACAAGGTGATGGGGGGTCTGGGATGTGTCTGTACACATGGGGAAAACTTCATGCATACATTATGTATGTTTACATTGCAAAGTATACTTTAAAGTCAGTACCTGTAGGTAGCTGGATAAAGGAGTTCTGAAGATTTTGATGTTGGTGGTGTTTGAGTTTGGAAGCTGGAGTCCATCTCTGAGCCAAACAATTGACACATCTGTGGGGAAAGCCTTGACCTCGCAGCTGATGTTGACTGGGTTTCCCTCCCATGTGTAAACCGCAACTGTTCCATGGATCTTAGGCGTATCTAGGAGTTAAGAATGTGATTCAGAAAACTCTTTCAAACAGCTGATAATATTCTTTAACTTGTTCATAGTTCTGGTTGGAAATTCAGACACATTCATTATGGAGCTTTTAATGATTTATTTAATTTTGTAGTGTGAATATTTATGTTTCAGCACATTTCTGAGCAGAACTGATTTAAATTTTTTTGTTTGTTTGCTGCAGAGAGGCACCATTCAAGCACACTCCAAAAGATTTCACAGGGTTAAAGTTGGGATGTTACCCTCGGCTTTCTTTATCCGTTCTAGTTTCAGTTTTTATAAGTATTTGGGATCCCAGTCCTTTTGCAGCACTCAGTTAAGTCAAAGTATTGCCCAAGAACTGAGAGGATCCCAAGCAAAACAGAAACCCCTACTTAAAGTTTACGTCCTTCATTGACAACTGAGTTTCGGAAAGTTTTATAATCAGAGGAGACAAAAACTTGTTTTATCTGTACGAACCAAAAAGTATGTTTGCAGCAGTCAAGTTGAGGCTTTAAAACCTAAGAGCTATGCACCAGCTATCGAGCTCAGCGGTGGCAGCATTGCCAGAGGATGGAGCAATAAAGAACAAGGAGTACCTCCAAGTTCTTCAAGTCAAATGAACAGCTACCTGGTTGAAACTTAGACACATTTTGGTTTTATAACAAATCGGAATAGAACAATGATCACAAATGGAAATCAAAACTGGCAGGAAAGGATACAGATTCCAGACATAAATCTTCTGCAATGACCCTGACCTCAACCCTGCAGAATGTGTGCAGACTGTGGTTGTTATCCTGCGGCAGGATAACAACCAATTAACTAAACTCTTTATTCACCTTGGAACTTGCTACAAAAATGTTGCAGTCAAGGTGGAAGTTACTAAGGAATATAGTTTAGATTTATGACCTGAGCCCAACTCAAACGAGACAAAAAGTTCAGGCCGGGTTGGGTCAGTGTTATTTGCTTGCCTGCGATCCATACAGCACAGAGAAAACCAAACGATAATGCAAAATATAAAGTTGTTTTAATCTGCCTATAGTCTAGAGTAGATAGCTTAACTTGTTGAGAAAATAAACACAGTAAAGAGGGTGCAGAAGTTAATCAGATCATAACAAACACAGTAAACTGCATGCACACGCAGCTCTGCCCTGCTCTGTTTGAGCAGCAGTGGAGATGGGATCCTGCAAATCACACATGCCAGATGATTTGCACTTGAGTATCTGAACTTGACTCACCCTGAGGTTACAACAAACGACAAGATGGAACTGGAAGATGTTAATCACAAGCTAAATTTGGGACACTGCTTATCTAAATGGTCTACAATCAGAAGCAGTAAAATCGTAATTTAAAAAAATTAGGCATAGGTCTATAAGTAAAGTTAATTAGTCAGGTTGGATTGGGACACATTGCCTACGGATTTGGGTTGGGTTGGATACTGAGGAACGTGTTCTCACATACTAGTCAGCCTGTATACAGAATTTTGACCCTGTGTAAATTACAGATGGTTCCCCAATAGTTTAAAATTTGTTCCCCATATGCTTTACTTTTTTTCCCTTAGGTTTGACTGTCTAATCATGCCAAATTTGAAAAATAATGGCTCAAATAAATAATTAAAAGCCCAAAACATCCACAATATTCATGCCCATTGTGACTGTAGGTTCACCTAAACCTGACCCTCAGGAACCATACTTATTTTCCAGCTAAGCTGAAGACAATGCAATACTCACAGCGGACCTCCAGATAAGCGGTCTGTTCGTCCTCTCCGATGGCACTACGAGCTGTGCAGAGATACTGACCGGCATCTGTATACTTGACATACTTCAGAGTGAGGGAGGACACACGAGCATCACTCCTTACTACTACATTTCCATCTGGACTCTAAATGGTAGCAGAAAAAGGTTTGGTGTAAGGGGGAAAACAACAACAAAAAAAGAAAACAATAGGACTTCATTAATGGCTATATTGCATTGGCACATTCAACAATTTTGTAGAAAGATGTTTGTAACCTGAAATGGAAAAAGAAAAGTAAGCCAGCCTTTAATAAAGAGAGTGGACATTAACTTAAGAAAGGAGGCGAACAGCGCTCGATAAAGACGTGGAAACATGGGTACGGTGATGACGAGGCAGGGGAGCTGGTAAATAATAGATGGAAGACAGCATTAAGAACCATCTAGAGCTTTTCACATGGCAGCTACTAACTTGTGAAACATGCTGATGCACAGCTGCAGACGGGGTGCTCCACGGTTTCACTTTTACACATTGGCTGACATGTTTTTTGTTACATCATCCTCACTTAAGACAATTTTTCTTTTATTTCCCCATTTCTTGACATTATTCATTATCAGATATGTTATGAGGCAGCGATGTGCACATCTAGTATTTACTCCGTTTTCAGGGATGTATCAAGTCACCTACTATTTGAAACCATGACTGTAAAAGCAGTAAGTGCGCTACTGTTGTTGTGACTGTTTTTATCATTTGGTACTAAAACTGCCAGACTATAAGGTTTCTGCTTTCAAAGAGCTGTAGTGTAGCATATTACTGTAAAAAGTCCCATTAGCCACTTGAATTTTATGATGATAGTCGTTTTTCAATATGGCCGCCATTCTGAGCTTTTTAAGCCAATTATTGCCATCAAATGTTACCCATTTTCATGACTTGGATGAACTTTGTCAAATCGTGTTTTCTTATTCAGGCAACTTTAAAGTGATATGTAGAAGAATCAGCAATTGAGGACTTTGCTGTTTGTGAATCTCACACCAGTCGTCAACTAGACAGAGACAATGTGTGACAGACTTGGTTAGCGCCAACTTCTGCTAATTTTTAAAAATATGTTTAGTGGTTTAGCAGCAGAGCTAAGATTCTTGTTTAGTGAATTTATGGTTAGTCAACCTAGATTTTTTTCCAGCATTGGCAATAACTCCTGCTGATTTTAATACAAAAGTATATTCTCCATTATAATATACTTTTGTATATTATACAAAAGTGTATGGCCACAATGGCCACTGAAAAATGTCCACTAGAAAAAGATAACTGCAGATCAACAAAATATAAATGATTTTTGGCTCAAAATATGTAGGTTATGATTTGACACCAAACATATTGATCTATTTGGTGATTTTAGTGCAAACATGTATTTTCCATGACAACCATGGTGGCACTCTTGAAAAATTACAAAAATTATTACTAGACATGAGTGATCAATGGGTCAAATTGATCATCTGTGTAATCATTGGTGCATTTAGTACAAAATACATGATCCCTAATGACCATCCTGTAAAATGGTGGCCATCTTGAATTTTTCAGTAGCTTTTTTTTCTTTTTGGAAAAAAGCAAGACCCATTGAACATTTATGGCAAGTTAACTTCTTGTATACACATGTGAAAGATTTTCCTGAAATATTCAGCTATCTTCTGCACCAGTATTTCAATGCTTTATTCATTTAAAAGACAAAACAAATTAAAACATGACATCCTCAACATAATCAGATCCTCATCTACCAAAAAACCAAATAAATTGACTTTCTTTTTCTGCACCCATTTGTACAATAACGTTATGCATCTGTTCCTTTAATAAGGTGCTAGACCTGAATATCTAAGCGTCTCTTATGGTTGCCTTTGTGGCTTTGATCCAAATTGAAAACAAAACAATGGCAGAATGCTTTTACATAGACTGAATTAGAGCTCAGCCTGGGAAGCCATTTAAGAGAAACAGTGTTAGTTTGTATTCAAATTGAACACACAAAGCATGTCTAGGGCATTTATTATGCATAGAGGGTAGCGGGAGCAGGGAGACACTTACATAACACACACTACCCTTTTCTTCTGACCCCTGTGCAGATAGCTATCTCAGTCGACCCCTGTGGTGCTGTTTTCGATTGCTGCATTTATGCAACATGCCACACTGCAACTAAGCATTAGCGCCTACTTTAAAAAAAGCTTTATGTATGGATGTTTTTTTTTTTGGGTACACTAAATGTAATTTGGGAAGTAGCAAAGTGTGTGAGAGATCCCAAAAATGTGGGACGTTTCGAAATATCCATCAACATTTCAGTAAATTAGATTATTATAAAATAATCTCAGCTAATTTAGTTATTTTGATTGAAAAAGCTAAACTGCTCCTGATTCATTACACACAGTGAGACATATCTTATTTTCTTTTAGTTTGGATAATTATGTCTTACAACATATGAACATTCAGTTTCTCTGGGATTACATGAAAAAAACGACTAATAGAAATGCTGTTTTGCTCGACACAATCATCTTCTAAATTGTCAGTTGTCAAGTAGACGGTAATCAACGCCCTCAACAAGTAGGGTGTGCCAAAAAGAATAACCGCTAAAGCAGCTGGCTGTTCACAAAGTGCTGTGACAAAGCCTATTGATGCAAAGTTTAGTGGAAGAAAAACCTGTGATAGTGAAAGTTGTAGAGTTCTTAGAGCTACATGGGCCAAAATCATACTGTTGAAAGAACTCATGGGCCACAAATATGATTTTCTTTTCTGTTCTTTTTTTATTGAAAGGATTAACAACTTTAACATTTTTTTCTTGTTAATGTCCCAAAAATAAACTATACGAGCAATATTTTAATATACACAGATGTCTAGACAAGGAATCTTAAAATATGAAAAGCTTTTTGCATGTCTTACATATAGTTAGCAGAAACAATATAAGGCAAATGTTTTTATCAAATAAGTTTGTTGTATTTAGCCTTAATTCAATGACTAGGTGATCCCAAGTCTGGTGTTAAGTGAAAGTTGCAGGATATATGTGGTTCTACTGGCTAAAAAAGTGAAAGGGGCAGTATAAGCTTAGGCTGAACAAACATGGTGTGTTATGAGCAACATCTCACTGCAACGCTGGTAAAACCATTCAAGAGTTAATAGAGGAGAGACGCTGTGATGACTTCCTGAAGGCGAAGGTTCAGAAGGAACAGGAGTTTTTAAAGAGACAGAGACCCAATTTCATGGCATTAAATTACAACAGGGTTTCCCTCAGTATATTATAAGCCTGTCAGGCCACCAGGCTTTACTTGTGCCCCCACCAGGCTAAAGATTGCATAGTTTTTTTTTAAGTCTTTTTAAAATGTTTGCATTTTTTAAGGCTTTATAGTTAATGTTCAGATATTAATCTTCCAATCTTTCAATAACACATAATTATCAAGTAATATTTTCAAATTTCCTGTCAACTTGAAACATTTTATAACTCAAAAACATGACGGGCCGCTGGATGAATGATTGGCCTACCGCCCAACCACCGGGCTTAGCAAGTTTTCTGGGGGAAACCTTGTACAACGTGACATGTTTTAGTTGTATTTGACATATATAACTTCTTGGTTGTGCTATAAAATGGCAGAATGTGCCTGGAAGATACATAATACTTTAAAGCAAAAGAAAAAGCCATCAATCATATAAAAGACACTTTGCATTGTACATAGTATTTTCCATTAACATTTGCTTAACTGGAATCTGCATCTTTTTTCAAATGTCTTGCTCTATGGACATTTTGCCCACTATGAATTTCTGGGATATTTGCAGGAAAAATCATTTAATTAAGACTAATTAATTACGTAATATTCTAATCTATTTTTATGAAAAAACAAAAACAGATTTTTTGGTTTTCATGAGCTGTAAGCCATATTAATCAAGATTAACAGCAATAATAAAATACATTACCGTGTGTAATAAACCTTTACTGTGCATGTTCCACTGCTTGATTTTTAACAACTGGAATAAATTAATTTTTCATACAACTTTCTTGAGATGTTATACGAAAAGCAAAAGCTTTTCAAAAAAATTTTAAATCAGATGGAGGAGAAAAAAAAACGCAGACTTCAGCATCCTTTACTAATAAAGCCAAACTAACAGCAGGGTATGACAAGTAATAATTCTTTTTCTCAAACCAAAGAGCGACTTTGAGGAACCTCGGAGCATAAAATTGACACTACATACAGGACAAGTTAAACTCATGTCTCATCAAATATAAAATAGGCCGGCATACAAATGTACCTTCCACCTGCATGGCTTATTAAACGAACACACTCAGTATTCTCCCAGTGCTTCCAAGCCTTCCCTCCCGTGTGATTTGTAATTGGATGTCTTGCAGAGAGACACACACTGATCAACTCAGAGTGCAGGTGAACTAAAAAAGCATATCATTATGTCGGAAAGTGAAAATTATTATTGCCTCATCCATTAATGAAATCTAGAGAGCTCATGACTAGAACCCACACGTGCTGCAAAAAGGCCACCAGGAAGTCTTTTTTAGATTTCACTAGAAATATACTTACTACGGACAAATGAATGTGTCTATATGAATAAACCTGTTGCAGTTTGTCGGCCATGTGTATTTGTTTCTGGAAGAGATCATTTTTCTTAGTCTTATGTAACTGGGGGTGAATTGTTTCAGGTTTTAGAGTTTCCTGTTTTATTTTGTTAGAATAACCGCCTAATTACAGATCCAGATGGCCAGGATGAGTCATTCATTTTTGTACTGGGGGAAAAAAAAGAAGAAAAATCGAGTCACTTTTTGCACAAATTATCAGTGATGCAAACGTGTTCCGACAGTGTTGGCAACCACTGCTCACACACACCTGAAGAGGGATGCAACCCCCTCCCTCATCAGAGGTGAGCAGTTACTCTAAATATCTAAAAATTGAACCTGTCAAATTGCATTCAATATTAACATTTGACCTGACAAAATATTGGCATTATTTGCAAACTCTGAGCATTAACGCATATTTGATTTCTAAGACTATACTAAATTCTCTTTATTTGAAACATCTATGAAAGTAAAAATAGCGAGCCTATTTCAGGACCCAAAATGATCTGAAAGTACAGCATTGATGTCAAAGCAAAATTATAAATAACTGTGGTAACTTTAATATTCAGCATTTCACATAAAGCAGGGGATCAGTGACGCACTTAGCAAAAAGAGAAGATGAATCTGAAGCATTTCTGATCGTTTCACTCAGCGCTGTGGACGGCACAGTAATGACGGAGATTTTCTCACTAATTTTCACACATATGGAGAACACATTTGATGGAGACATAAGCGTCAGAGGGCTGCTCTTTTCTTCAGACGATTTTTAAATTTTATTAACTGGCGGTCCTTTGTTCATTTCAACTTTTTCAACCCAAATAAGTCTGATCTACATACTGCATGAGGATGGCAGCAATTTTGGAAGATGTACATTTAGAGCGGTTGCATGAAAAGGAAAAGATGTGGAAGAGAGAGGTTACCTCTGGATCATGAATGTCTGCCATAATGCCATGTCTGACATAAAAAAAAAAAATTGCAAAAAAATCCAGCGTTTGATTCATCAGATATATCTGAACAAAACTATGTTGAGGATTCGTGTTTGAGTAGAAAAAGTCACAGGTTTGAAAAGAAATAACCACTATGTAAAGTGCCTCGCAAAAGTATTCACATCCCTTTAATTTTCACACATTTTGTAATGTTAAAACCACTAACACAATTATATTTTACTGTGATTTTATGTGATAGATCTCAGGAAGCACAAAATTGAACATAATAGGAAAGTGTTCAAATATTTTATAATTTTATTTTCGATTTTTAACAAATATCTTAGATAACGCTCCAGTTGCTAGCTTTAGCTTTAGCCGTCGTTCCATTAAGTCCAATTGAGTTCACTGTTGGAAAAAACCCCAACCTCCACAGCATGATACTACCACCAATATGTTTCAAGATAGGGATTGTATTTCGTTAAACACAATCTTTAAGTAATATAAAAAAAACTTTATATTACTTAACTTCTTTTGGCATTAAGCAATAAAAAAAAAAAAAAAAAACACACACCAAATTTTCCTATTATGTCCCAGTTATTTCCTACACTTTGTTAGCTTATCACATTAAGTCTGGATAAAACACACTAAAGTTTGTGATTCTAACAAGTCAAAACGTGAGCAAATTGAAGGTGTATAAATACTTTTCCAAAGCAACGACTGTGCTAAAAATGTTGTGTTCGAACTGGCAGAAGTGAAGCTAAAACAGACAGAATCCCACCAGCACCACTTTCTCTACTGCATCATTCTCAGCGTTTTATACTCTCGTTGACCCTTATTTGATCAAGAATTTTGATCTGCATCCATTCGGAATTGAATTAGACTTCCCTGACGTGAATGATGGATGGGTGGAGGAAAAAGCCATGCATTTAGAATACCTTGTGCTGCTCAGGCCGAGTCCATGATGCCTGCAGAGGACAGAGAAACAACAGACAGAAGGCAAAGCAATTCTTAGAAGGTAATCCTCATCCTCTCCAGAATGGGATGCAGCACATTTCATACAAGTATTAAGTGTCCGGATTATAGCACTTTTCTTACATCCAAAGTGGCCTGGTCTGAATATCTGATTTTGTTAAAACCTGCTGCTGTCTTTATTTATTTATTTTTGTTCTTTTTCTTTCTTTCACTGTGAGAAATTTTCTAACTAGAGAATTTAGTGAATTTTATGACATTTGCAAACCAAAACAAGGTAGGTCTATTGGAATCATGAAAGGCCTTTTTTTTCCAAGATAAGAGGGTCCTTGGTTTATCAGGAGGATGTGATTCAATTACAAGGCAACAACAGAGATAGGACGGTCTTCTTTGGTAAAGGAGATACAGCAATTATCGACTCGCAATCCATTTTAGTCCAGTCCTGCTGTCTTTATTTGTTAAAAGCCTCTTCTCTGCACCGAGGCACACCGGTTAGCAAGCTTGTCATTGAAGTCACCGAACAACACTTTTGGGCTTTTCAATAAGCAATGAAGGATTGAAAAAAAGGCAATTTCATTGGAAGGTCTTCCAGAAAATAAATCTGTGCCTGCAAGAGTTCTGCAAGTAGCATTTTTCTCCCCTGGTAACAAGCTTTGTTCTCCAAAGAACAAAAGGATGACAGCTCCCTTTGTCACGCATTTAAGCCGCAAAACAAAATATTTTCTTTTTGTTTGTAAATGATACAATTAAAAATGAAATATAACCCACGCTGCTTTAGAGGTTTTTCTTTGACTTTGAAGGACCACCGCTTGGTTGTCGTGCTCATGTCTTTGGGAAATTAAATGCAATTGTTCAAAAAGTTAATTTGTTTTGAGATCTGGCACGGATTTTACATATTTTCAGCAGCTATTGAAGCTCAAACATTCTCTGTAAAGCTGTTCCTATAAAATCTAAAGCTATCAAAGCAATGCCAGAGAGCGTTGTTTTCTCCAGCTGTGTGGGAAGAAGGGTAGTGGCGCCCAATCTGGATTGCTAGCTTTACTATTTTCTCTACTGTTTGTTCAATAAGAATGTCAGTAAATGACAAAAAATGTGAAAATATAACGAAAGGCACTGAATGTAGGTAGCCTAGTGACACAAATCACAGTTTTTTATGTGACTGGTGTTCTGAAGAATTGTATTAGAAATGAAAATGTTTTTCAACAGCAGTATTTGTGTTCGTTCTTTTTTTTATGATAGTTCTGTAGCTCCATAAAAAAGCACAAAGAAATAGTTCTTATTGTCACTATAGTAACACAAAACGCAAAAAATTGTGATAAAACTTTAAGTCTATGTCGCCCACCTCTGCTGTATGTCTAATTATTACATTTTGTTTTTATTTCATAAAATAAAATCAAAGTACATTTATGTTAAAATGGGGCTAATGAGTAACTTTTCATAGCTGATTGAATTTCTTATGATGCACAAACCATGTCGTTTGAAACGGCAAATAATACATTTAACAAACTTAAATACTTCTCTTTAACAAATGAACAAATATGAAAAGAGTTGCCGCCAGTCTGCAGCAGGAATATGTAAAACACCCTGTTAAGAGACTGATGATTTTTCGCAAGATTCTGAGAGCTATTTGTCTGGAATACATTTCTTAGACCCTTCCTCTGAAGGAGTATGAGATGTTGCTTTAGAAAGAACATAAACGGCTCGAGCCACTTCAGCCAGAAAAGAGGGGTGTTAACGTTTTGACAGAACCTCGCTGCAATCCTATTAGCTCAAAGAAATTGACAAAGTGGCAACGAGTTAAACTGTCAAACCAGACCATTCTGAAAACTGTAAGCATCTGTCTGAAAGGTAACTGACTTAGTGTCAGCTGCAGGTGAAGCTAGTGGAGTCGACAGGTGGGAGACTTAACTGGAGTTTGTTCTTTCTGCTTGTTGTACAGAGATAAACAGCCATCTTTTTTCATAGGAAGAGACATGAAATGTTTAGCATTAGTGCTTCTAAAAAAAAAAAAGGTAATTTAGTCACATGTGCAACCAATATTCTCTGAGCCTTTCATTAAGATGCTAATTATGACTCTAAGTTCATTTTTTTACAGCTGTGTGAACAATTGCACGTTTGTTTTCGAATTAAAAATTTTTTGCAATGCAAAAATTTCAAGATCGTCAGCATTTTCGTACTTCTCTAACATACATCCAATAAATTGCAGAGTTGTATCACATCTCGGCGGATAAAGTCTCAGAAACAGCACAGACTTTTCGAACCAGTGTAGACAACATGCTACATCCAATTAAAATCACAACACTGAAAGAACTCCACAAGACAGAAACCTTTGCGGACAGCATGCTCTGTGGTGATGCTGACGAGAAAATGTTAAGCATGTCAATGAGATGTGATGGCCTACAAAGCAGGAACACGCACACATAAAAAAAAACCACATTATTTAGATGCAACAAGCAGAGTGATAAACAGCCATTTCATCAGATGCAGTGGCGAGAAAATGCAAGAGGAAATGGAAGCAATCTACTGGAATAATAATGGGGCAAAACAGTGAATCAAACCATCAATATTCACATCTAAAAGCACTTCTGTATCATCGTTAGTGCCTCGGCAGAAGGCTTATAAAAGACTTACGGCGTGTTTAAAGTCGACCGGCTTTACATTAGCTAATTCCTTTAATATCCTTGACAATCAGCACCTTTTCTCAGTGCCAAGATAAAGACGGTAAATACTTATGAGCAAGGGTTTTATGCAAAGCTGACCGTTCATCATTAAATGCGGCGTTTTGGCTGTGTTATCCGAGCGCCGCCAAAGAGCGGTTGCCCAATTAAAACGAGCGACTCGATGGCGTGGAACGTCGCCACTTCGTCAGCGTGAGCGGTAAGCGAGCTGACGAGCAGCCGCCGTCGTATCGGTGACGGGTGCTTATCTGAGGCAGAAAAAGGACGAGGAGAGGACACCTACCGCAATCACTTCAAGGAGGAAACACCAAGAACAATGTGCTGCCGGCACCCAGGAGAGTTATCAGGGTTTTTATTTTCTCCTCCAGCCCATTGTTACTCCCTTCCACAGACAATAATCCTCCTTCTGTTCTGACTCAAACTGTAATGTCAGCGGGGAAAAAAGAAAACAGCGACTGGAGCAAATAATTTAGACACGTTAACAGAACCTTGACTGTGTTCTTGTTTTTTTAATCTAAAACATCTGATTAAGCTTTCTGTCATTGTCCTGAACCATTTATATATGCTGAGCCTTGGAACATTTCTATTGTTTCAGGACAAAATGAGCTGCAGCCACCCTTATGCCACATCCCATCACACATGACCTGGCACATTAATAACGAGGATCCGGAACAGTCCGGCCCTCTGTTCCAGCTGGAAACACACAAACGTAACGCACAAGTTTCTTCACACATATTACTACTGATAAAATCCCCTCTCTGGTCTTTTTAGCATAAAAAAAAACAATTGAAAAGCCGAGGAACTAATTCATAGTGCTTAACTTGATTTTGCAACAAACAAAAAAAAAATATGTATATATATATATATATATATATATATATATATATATATATATATATATATATATATATATATATATATATACACACACATATACATATAAACCTTTTCTGACATAAAGCGGTGCTAACTAAACGCACTAATTGCTATTATTTGCTTTTAAGTTTTACAAATATTGCAATTTCCCTGCATCTTTCCACTTTTATGACCCAGAATGCTTTCTGATAATTACAGTTTGAAAACACGGCATCAAGGAAAAATGTTTAATATGTATTCAAATAAGCCAAAACATTCATTATGTAGATAATATACAAAGCGTGAATAAAAACTCAATTTACATTTTTCAGTTATTAAACAGGCGTACTTATCTAATACGACTTGCAGCAAAAGCTTTCAAAGGATCGGGAGACCCAAATACTACATGTGAAGTTGATTAAAGTTTTTTTTTTTTTTTTTATTGCTTTTAATAAATATATTACCACTTAACTTTGATAGCAGCATAAACAAAAGCAAAACTATCCTCTGATAAGCTCTGAAATGTAACTAAGCTGGCAAACTCCCACAAGTCCACATGGTTTTTTATTATTTTTTAACATGGTTCTTTTATCGTCTTTCACTCAGTGAACAGAATAACAGTAATCCTCAATTCTCACACAGTGCTTCTTCTTAAATGGCTACGGGACAATCCCTTTTTTTCCCCGCCTACATCTTGAGTGGGTTACCATTGGTTTCTTTCGCTAACCTTTGAATTCCAAGTAAAAAAGGAAGCTACTCGAATGAAGACGTGTCGCGTTTACAATATGTCAGATTTGCATTCACGAGGGGAGGTAAATGTGAGGAGTCTTCCAATACATATGCAACAAATGAGTTATTTTGTTTATTGAATTAGTTATTAATAAAGCAAACTCTGTCTACATGGGTTTTAGGTACAGTTAAGCCCAAAATGATTCATGCCTCTGGCAGATTTAGTTCTAAATCATTGGCATTCAACCAAGACGTTTTGTTTCTGGTAAGAAAAGGATATAGAGGATTCTGTTGAAATTGTATTAAAACAATGCAACGTGTTACATTTTTAATCGCATTTGATCAAAAAACAGCACGTAGAGTTATTTCGAGTCTGTGCAAAAATTCAATTAAAATATCTTCTTAGGAATTACAGAAATCAAATCCTTATAATTGCTGAGTTTCATCCAAACGTTGAAAACTTCTTGGAAAATTTTAAAGATAATACTTTAAATCTAAATCTGCCAAAGCAAAAGAATAATTATGGTCTACAGGCGCATCTCAATGAACTGGAATATTATCATAGTTATTATATTTTAGTACTTTGGAAAGTGAAACTTATACATTATGTAGATTAATTGCAGAAAGTAATATATTGCCAGATTTTATTCATCTTTTCATTTGATTCATAAAAAGCACTTTAAAACATTGAAATAAGGAGATTAAAGTGCATAACAATAAAACCATGAAGCCTTGCCTTAACTTCACAGCCCCCTAAGCATGCGATTATCCCTGTTGCTTGTGCAACTTTTTTCCAAATTCAAATAAGTTTCTACTCGAAACTTTCCATTAACACGCTCAGGAGACCGAACACTGAACAGCTGGCTTATTTAGTGGCTTCAACTCGCTGGAAATGTCCAGACAACTGCCATGTTAGTAGTCTTCACCACAGATTTCTGTGATAAAACTCAGTTTTATTAGTAGTGGATACCTAATTATTTGAAATTAAGAGAAGAAAACACTTAAAACACTTAGTTCTGAGCATTGCCAATACACAAAATGAAGGAACTTTTTAATATTTTTTTAGATTTATGCAGATGTACCCGTATGCTGTTGTACTCAAACCTGAAAAGAGCACAACATTGTCAAAGACATTAAAACAGCTTTGAGGCGACATTATTGCTTAATACTGTGATTTACTGTATTGTTTTTTTACACAAAGGTATCGTACTGTGAGAATATCAAACTGGCACATTCCTACTTTTACACAGAGTAGTTGCTAAGTGCCCACCAAACAAGAAAAAAGTGCAACATCTACAGTATAACAGATTGGACTCAGGTTTTTGTGAAATCAAGTTGGAACAGGAAAAAAAGTATAAAACTGCTCACTAACCAACATGTCTATGTAAAATATAATCTCCAACAAGCTAGATCAGGATGCTAATGATGTTCAACTCTTCAACTGGACAGCATCTGACCAGTTAGAGAGAGAGACAGTGAGAGAGCTCCAAAGAACTAAAGACGCTTTCAGATTAACTGCTAATTAATTCAGGTTATTAATCAGCATCACACATCTGAAAACACAGCGCAGGATCTTTGCTGGTTCTCTGACCAAAACGAAAAATCTCACCTCGATTATGATAATGAAAACATGCTTCCTGTCACTTCATCATGCTCGCCCCAAATGGCATTTGGAACATTTGTCGCACTGATCCCAGATGAAATGCAGCTGTTGTATGGTCATTACAGACAGACACATCGGACGGACAAACTGCACAGGACAGCGAAACAATTAGCAGCCGCTTCCTCGTACAGCCAAAAGCCCGCCACAGGAATAGGTTGTTTTATCAGAAACTACAAAGAGGCGATTCAATAAGGCTGCTAATCATTTATTTTTTTAAAAGACAGCTGTGAAGAGATGCCACAAGATACCCAAGCATACTGTACTCTACAGCACAAATCACACTGCCACCACCACGCAGCTGGCTGTCAGCTGATGTGTCATGTGAAAGCCCGACGCGGGCAGACGCAAAATGCAAAACAGACAGGGCGACGTTCGTTGTACACTTAAAAAGTAAACTGTCTGCAGAGCTCTGCGACTGCACGGCTTGCCGAAACGATCGCTTTTGTGACACGAGCTCTGAATTATTCGCGGCCTGTAATGAGTCTCTCCTCGTCCGTTATCGCTGCGAGACGATGGGAAGCTAAGCCAAACTAGCAGCGACAGCTGAGGACGTGGACATGCACCAGCTGGGAGACGCGTTCTCCACACATGCTCCTCCTGGGAGCCTGACTGTGGGGAAAACAGGATCGAGGTATGAGCCGTTACTCAGTGGCGCGTCCATGTGCGCGGGGTGTGTAGGTGCATCGTGGTGTGCGTCATATGGTGGAAGTGTGTTTTGCACTTTCCGAGCGAGGCTCCGATCAAAGTATGTATTTTTAAATATCCAACAGGCTTGACAGGTGGCTGCATTTGTTTGGACGGTATAATGCAAATCTGCCGGTTTTTGAAAGTGACCAGATTTCATGATTAAAAACACATATTTTTTTTAAAGTACGTTTGCAGAGGGCAAAGGGCTGATATTTTAAAAGACAGACTTTAATCGGAGTGTCTTTAAATCAGGATTTTCAAGCGATACCGACATCTGTGTTAAGACAATCTACATTGTTATGAAAAACGACACAGACCGAGCTCGGCTTGAGACCAGGCAACCTCATGCTGTGATGGAAAGTTTGAAAATGATCAAGCAAAAAGAAAGCAACACAGAAATGATGTCTTCCCTTCTTTTTCTTTAGTATATTATTCGACAAATTTTCATTTGATCTTGTGAAACGAGCTCTCTGTGCTTTCTATCACAAGATCAGTGAAGTTTTCAGGCCACATTTAGGAAAACATGCAGCAGTCAAATCAATTTCATGAACCCTGATGAGATCATTCCCTTTGGGGAGGTTTTTGAGGTGGAGGGGGGAAATTTTCAAGAAGCAACTGGGAGTGTTTTTGTTTTGGAAACAAAGAAGGTCGATTGGGTTTCAGTAGAGTTTTTGTTGTCGCTGAAGACATATTTTTACACACTACTCCGGGACATTTCTGTGCTACGCGGATTTCATACCTGATAGATCCTGTTTAGATGTGCCTGTAGGGAGAAAATGTAGCGTATGTAATGGACCGGCTCCAAAATTACTCTATGAACTGAAGCATATCTCTAGAGCATATAACCCCCTTTTTTCCATTTATTTATTTCTTTATTTCTCGACTGCAGTGAGTCACCAAACACCTTGAAAGAAGTAAGCCATGTGGACAATAGATGTATGAGAATACCCCGCAGGGGTATTCGCTGTTTTTGATGGTTTAGCCATGTAATAATGTGGAAAATATTACAGATGAAAACATTCAGGAGATTCAGGATGTGATGAAAGATTAAGAAGCTGGCTCTCGTAAACGAGTCTGAAAGATGGCGGCAGAATGTCCGGCGACACCGTAGCGCCGTAATTGAAAAGTATTTCAATCACTGACATGAGCATAAAATGGCAACAGTGATTGAAAGTACAAAACACACATATCCTGAGTCAAGTGCTCATTGTAGCAAATAAGAAACTAATTTCAATCGCGTTAATTGACATGCTTACTTTGGGGAGTTCAGCAGATTGTTTTCCCTGGGGGGACATTTGTCTCAAATGTAAAGAGTCTTGCAGAAGTATTCATACTCTTGCTGAATTACAAAGCAGTGCACAGTTATGACGCTATTGGGAAAATAACACTGTTGTCGAAAGTGTGTTGTAATCAATTCACCTGAGTCATTACCTCCTGGAACTTCATTTCGCTGCAAGTCTTATGGAGAATGTCTTGAACAGCTTTCCATATCAAGACTATAACTTTTTATGGATCTTTGTAAATAGTCTCAAGTTTAATTAGATGGCATGCAGAGTATTGTAATGACACAATGTTTTTATCTAATCTTTTCCATTGCACCTATCTTTTCCACCTATCTCACCATCAACTCTGACTAACCTTTCTGACCCTGCTAAAGTAAAGCTTCCCTATGACATTATGCCGGCTTGTGGCCAACTCCAAATAGGACTTTTTCACGACTTCCTTTCAGCAATGACTTACTTCTCGGCTCTGTTGCACAGATTTGGCCAGATTTGCAGAGTGCTTGTCAACAGATTCTCCCACCTTAGCTGGTGATTTGTAGAGTTATTTACAAGCTCTTCACAGCTTCTCCAATTAAAATCCTCCTTCCCCTGCCAGTAAGTATAGGTGGATGGCCATGTCTTGGTAGGTTTGAGCCAAACTCTTCCCATAATCATAGAAGACTGAACAGAGCTTTGTGCAATCTTCAAAGATAAGGCTATTCATTTATAAAATAACCCTGCTGTAAATTTCTCCACAACTTCCTCCCTGACCTGTCTGCAGTGCTGCTCGGTCTTCATGATGCTTCTAGTTCTCCAACAAACCTCTGAGATCACCATGTAACGTGCAATTATTTAGAAAGACAGATAAATCTGAAAGCAACAGATTCTTATTTGTAAAATTCCGAAATACTGTTTCTGTATCACAATTATGCACCGCTTTGTGTTGGTCCATCACATCAAATAAAGTGTGAATTATAAACATTAAAGTTTGTGATGCAAAGAAATGTTCAAGAGGTATGAATACTATTTTGTCAGGTTTTATAAAGGCACTGAGTTTCACCAAACGATGCACTGGGCCATTCAAAACTAGCTACTGATTTAAGATTTAAAAACCCAGTGAACAAGATGTAAACCTAGTGAAAGAACCCTGTAATGAATTTCAAAGTCCCCCATCTGCACCAAATCAATACATCATTTGAAAGTAGGTTAAAGGTACTCAATTCTTCTTCTGAAAACACCTGTTGCCTACAGGTTTGTGTTTCTCCCTGGTGGTTACCGCTCAATGTTCCAATTCTACATAATCCATCAAAAATAAAGTATGCTAAAGAAGCTAAATATGCATTTTTCATAATTCTGTTCACACTGGAAAGCACATAGGATGTACCTTTACGAGCACAAATCTAAAACATCCAAAACAGACTAGACTAGATAGACTAAATGTTTTATTTCCTCGTGTTTAATTGTTGGCTTACTTATTAAAATTACGGTGGATTTAAGTTAAATCAAATCTGACTTTACCTGGTCCCCTTCGGTGAAGACTTGCTCACCGTAGCTCCAGCTGATGGTTGGAGTCGGATCTCCAGATGCTTCACAAGTCACAGTTACCTGCTCTTCCGTCTCTGAAGCGGTCCGGTTCACTATGTATGTGATCTTCGGTTTAACTGTAGAGAAATAAACATTAAGGTTAACACCCACAGATTTTAGCTGGGTGATGTGCAGCATAAATAAACAGAACAATGTAATACATTTGATAGTAGGGAGCAGGAATTAAAAAGTAGCTGAAAAATGTAAAGATTTTTTAAAAATTGAAACAAAAATAAGTTGGATGTTGTCCATGTGCAGCAGTGGAATAAATGTCTGAATTTAAATGTACAGTGCCCCTGAAAATACAGCACTAAACCAAACTGCTGCATTTAATAGTGGAAATGGGATTATCCTTCCAAGTAAAACATTTAATCTTTTGCTTAAGAGAACAGACAAAAAAAATTGAATGAATTATGGTTAAATAATGCAAACCAAGAGCTACTTAGTTCTAATTGTATTTATTCAGGGGCTGTAGGAGCTCAAACTGTTTTATTTCCAATTTTAAATGCAGTCTTATTAAAATAATGCCAAGTCTTTCAAAGCAAAGTAAGGTTTGTCTGCATTTGCTATTGGTTTGGAATTCTGAATACAGCTAAGTATAATGTCTGGCTCCAGCTATTCAATATACTATCTCACTTCTAAACACATCAATAAAACTCACAGTGAATCCAGGCCTCTAGTAAACTTATTTATGATGGCCAAAAAACAAACAAACAGAAGAACAGAGATCCTCAGAGAAAGTTTTCAATTTTCTGTTACGGTAAAAGTTTTTAGAATATCCTTCTTTAAATGTTTAAAATATAGTAATTGTGTTTTCAGAAACGGAGGTTTAAACTTTGCATATACTTTTTCACTTTGTCACATTACAACCACAAACTTCATCGTCTTTCAGTGGGTTTTTATGATTGGTCAACACAAAGTGGTGTAGGATTTTAAAGGGAAATAAAATTGATAAGTGTTTGAAGTTTTAAGAAATGAAAAAACTGAAAAGTATTGTGTGCACTTGCTGTAATAACAGCTTTTGCTACAAGTACAGTAGCAAGTCTTTAGAGTTGTCTCTTCAACAGTTTTATACTTCTTGCCCATTCTCAAAAAAAAAAAAAAGTCAGACTAGATTGAGTGCATTCGTGGAAAAATAACTTTAAAGTCTAGTAACAGACAAGAACAGACAAGAAGGTCATGCTTTGATCTAAAACTTATAAGTCACCTAAAAACTTATAAAGTATAAAGGCAGCTGATTCCACTGGATTTTATTAAAGAGTAGCAAAGTAAAAAGGGGCTGAATACAAATACAATTTGACAACATTGTATCATGTTCCCTATAGTTCCCTACTGTACACTGCTTTGTACCGGTCATTTATGAAGTTTCACAAATTGAAGTTTTTAGTTGTAACTTGACATAATGTTGAAAAGCTAGAAAAGTCGAGAGCGCTTGCTTACATTTGAGACGGATTATAATGGTCTGTATTGTATAACGGCTCCACATTGAACGAAGGATTATTATCAAATCAAACACTGTAAAAGTTTTCATTGAATAATAAAGGACCCCCATTGAGTTAAAACGTCAACCAAAGACTCTGTAAATCCACATTTGTGATTTGTACTTAAAAACAACACGGATGCTCACAAAGAAGTGTTTGATTGCAGCTTTGCACACACTGATGTAAACCAACCACAGCTTTCAAACAGAGCGAGAGAGAGAGAAAAATCTTTGAAATAATGAGGCAAACAGTGATGTGACTGCTGTCTTGAATCATTTTGAGATAATTGTTTGCTCTGAAGAAATTACAGACGCCAAGTCTTCTGTTTAGGGAAAATAAATTGCAGCAGCCAGCCCACTCTAAATTTTAACCGACGAGAATTGAAAACCCAGTTGTGACAGGACAAAATAAAGACAGGAACAAGCTAATGGGCGTAAATAAACAAAAGCCGAACGCATTCCAAGACTCCGACCGAGCGCATTCGACTTGCTCTCTAATTCCTTGGGTTTTATCCCTACGACAACCCACACAAAAACAACACCTTATTCTTTTCCGACTTAAAACAGACACAAACTGTACTATTGTTCTTCCTCCCCACACATACACGCTCATATGTGGGTTATATATGTATATAATTTAAAATTCCCACTCACTTGGAAACTTTCATCCAGTCACTAGTCCACGTACTTTCTAGAAAACAATCTGTCTTACCAAACACTCTCAGGCTGAGTTCCTTCTCGCTCTCCCCGGCCTTGTTCTTGGCGACGCACGTGTACTCTCCTTCGTCCAGCTTGGTTACATCCATTATAGTCATTTCGGAGCCATCTTCATTAAAGCCGTACTTCTCCTCGTCTCTGAGTTCTACTCCGTTCCTGTTGATAACGCACAAAGTGTTAAAGCACTGACGGCGGTCAATCCCAACACCACTCTTCCGACCTCTTTGCGGTGCTCTGTCGAAAGCGTGTAGTAGTCCTTAAACCCACCTGGGAACAAAGTGAGAAAGGTCAGGAGATAAAGTACAAATGCGGCGATGAAGAGAGAAGATGTGAAAGCTGAACATCTGAAACAAAATGTGTTCTTTTTGTGCAGCAGCACATTTTTCTTCTGCAAGCCGTTTGACACCTTTGACCCCAATTTATTGTCGGTTCTTCACCGAATCCAAGTCATATTTCAGCTTTGCTGTATTTACTAATGAGAATTGTTGGTAAATTAGCAGCTAAAGGAAGTCGACACGGAGCTTCCATCTTGAGTGGATGCTGTTGCTTTAAAAAGATGCTAAATAAAAAACATGGATCATTTAAATTTTTATGGCCATTAATATTTGCTTTGTTTAACAGCCTGTTGTCTATGTGGTTTTTAAAGACGGTCAGCACCCAGGTGGGGTTCAGAACGGTGACCCCATCCTTCTCAGCAGGAGTAAGAAAGCTGGTCTGGGTCACTGAACCCATTTTCTGGGGAATCGGACTGGCTGAAGTTCAAGTCTTTCATATCTTTCTGGGTTGCCTAGTTTTTAACACCCTGTAAACTTTTATGACAAAAACTAAAGGGGAGCATTATGAGGACATTATACATTATTCTAGCTAGAGAGGTGAGAGGTGTTTACATCTACCAGTGGAGCATGTGGAATAGCTAGGGTGTGGTGTGAGAAAAAAATACATTGAGAAAATACCCCAGTATCATGGTATTTAAACCAAAATTGAAAACAGAAACGTAAGCCATTATTTAATTGCTTTTATTTGAAACTGAAAATTAAAAATCACTGCTGCAGCTGCTAAGATAATACAAAACACTTGACGATGGTGGAACCTCGATTGATAAATTAAGAGACACTTAAGTAGATAGTGCCTCTCTGTAGTCGGCTGCTCAAAAAAAAGTAAAAAAACAAAAAAAAACATACCAAACTTTAGTTTTAAAACAGTTTAAGACTGATGAGTGAAGTTTCCACACCTTTGCTGTTTGTGATTTATTTATTTTTGAACATTTCCAAACAGCTAAATTAGTCTTTGCTGTAAACAACTGGAAAATGTTATAGCTTTTATCAGCCAGCTGACTTGCAGTGTAGTGAAAATGTCAAGCACCCTAACCTTTTTGTAGATTTTTATTATCTCTATGGTTGTCATTTTGAGTGCATACATGAAGCGCACTTATTTGTGAATTTCATCTGGTTTTGACAAGAAAAAGTGATCCAGTTTACCAAATCACATTTTAGAATATAGCATAGGGTACTAAAAGCCTTCACAACTCCTAATTATGACACTTTAACACAGGGAACATTAAAAAAGGAAATTGCCAACTGTATAAATATGAACTAGTGAAAAGTATCCTCTCTGAAAGCTTTGATGCTTTTCTGCTAGAACAGCATTAAATAACATTCACCAATCAGAGCAGCAGCTAAAAAGCAAAAAAAGCATGAACTGGAACATGAACTAAAGTGATGAAAAGAGAAGCAAACTCTAGTAAGTGGTAGGCTGGATTTATTGGTTGTTAAGCTCCACAAGCACTCTCGGCAAACAATCACAAACTCAAGTGATTACTGTTGACATTTCAGCCCACCTAAAGCTCACGCACAGATTCTCTGAAAATATTAAACAATACATTCTGGTCCTTCATCATTTTACAACTTGCTCCCAAAGCACATTTTCCATCTACAGTATGTTTAAAAATAAACCACAAATCTGAACTACGACAAAAGGTAAAATGCACCCAACAGTTTAAAACCACATTCTTGTTAGTAGAGGCCCTTTACTAACAAATAAAATTTTCCAAGTAAAACAGGAAATCAAACTTTATGTCGAGTTTGTTCAGGAAGTAACATCCTTGTCTAACAGATGGCAGGTTTCCTCTGGAGCGCACACACTTCAACAGCTGGGAGTGAAGTATACTTTGAGAGAAATAGCTTGCACATAATTGAGGCATGTAGCCAAAAATTATATGCAGCTCTATTTAATTTGTGTTATCTGAGCAGCTTAAAGAATTGTGCTGCTTGGATCCGGTTAGGCTGTGATACTCCTCTCTACAATGCTTCATTATATGAACACACATTGCACTGTAATGTTGCGCAAAGTAAAATCAATTCAAGTCTTTCCTTGATTTGTCAGATTGCACTAAGGCAGTTCTTTCTGAGTTGTTTTTTGTCCTTTGAATGTGTGTCTTGCAGGATTGCAAGATTGTGGGACTTTAGTCACAGCGGCTACATGAGCCCTCTTTTTTTTCTTTTATCGAGGTGATGGCATGTCGTATTGGTTTTCTATTTTGCTATGTTGCTTTTGGCAAAAACTAGCTGCATCTAAGGTGGTGGACGAGGTAAAGCTGAGATGTGCTAACACATGTCAGTCCACCTCCACATGGTTAAAATACCAACCAGTAATTTTACTGCACTATTTAAGTTTACATTTAAAAAATATATATATTTAAAACAGAATATAAAATGCATTTACAGTCAGTTTCTGAGACGTGGGTGTTGTTTAGTAGCAGCATGAATGTCTTTTTTTAGGGGTTTTGACTTTTTATTTGTTGTCAGTACCAGACATCTGGTGATGTAGGCAGATTCAATCAATAACCACTATCTAATAACCATCATCCTGTATGTGTATTCATAATAATTAGCTTCAGCTGGGACTAATTTCTTTCCGTGTTTCAGCCCAATACAGACGTGCGTGTCTGACTGCTGCATATTTTCATATTTTACTATGAAGCATTAGCGTAAAGGGAGATTTTAGAGCAAATGCTGTGACAAAATTGACTCCAGATTTGGTTTGAGTGACATTAAAAGAATACGATTTTGCCAGCTAAATTACTACAGTTAAATTATGTCCTGTCCTGCAAACATTATCAAATAAAACAAAATGATGAGTGGAAGAGTTAAATTTACACATTCTCTGTCTAATATAAAGTATGCTAATTTGGTGACAGATGCAGTGAGAACAGGGAGAGCCGATGCCAGGTCACATCAGCGTAACAGTGCAGGTCAGAACTGGAGCAGACATTAAAGTATCATCTTTTCATCAGTGAAAGGTGCCTAATAATAATTTTATCACTCATCATTACCTGGGCGCTGGCAGAGTTTTTGGGTTTTGAAACAAAGTTTTCACTTTTCCACAAGAGATCATTCCCATATACAAACAGGCTCTGTTAACCGCAGAGCAAGTGGAAGTCTTTGGTGTAGTACCAGTAGGTTGGGTCTGGTATAGCCTGTTCTAAGTTTCGCAACATCCAGAGGGTCTGGACCCTCGGCTATTGGAACTGCTAGATTGAGACGTGGACACAGTTGAAGTTTTAAATGATTGGTCAGATTTTACCTGAGTCCTAATATTTGGTCATGATTTATGTAATGCAACTGCTTGATCACGAAGGAAGCTACGCTATGAAGCTTTAAGTACTCAATATTTGGAGGCATGTCCAACATGGACTGAATGTCATTCACTTTAACCAACTACAATAGGCAGATTACAATTCAAAAACAGAGCAAAAACTCCACGTCACAACTCCTCCTTCTGTTTGCCTATTGCGTCCTTAGAAATTGAGCTCATTGGGACAAATCCAACACGAAGCACTGAAAGGAGAAGAGAATCAAGCAGAATTGCATGGAAAGGTAATGGCAAGGCTAGGTCTCCAAGCTAATGCTCTCAGAAAACTATTCTCCTGATAAAATGACAGCATAAACCTTCACTTTGTGAAATCAATATTTGCTCCACTGTGACCAGATCAATCTGGTTGGTTGAACAATGTTAAACATTGACGTTCTCGTTTGGTGTCATTCCTCTGCAACTTTCAGCTGCATTGTGCTCTTTTTGACCCCTACATATTTGTCATATTCCAACATGGAAATGGATATAACTTTAATGAGCAACAATCGGGAATACAACTGAAATGAAAATGTGTAAAAGTTGCTATATCCTCTTTCAGAATTTTGTCTTTTCTTCAAATTAAGTTGTAATTTCCCAAATGACATAAACATATGTCAGAGTTGATAGTTGATTAGAAATCTGATTTACTTTGCTTAAGTGCAAATGTTTTGGTGTGCAAAGTACTGGCCAAAACACCACTAGCACTTTGTTTGGATTCCCCCCAGAGCTGAAAACATCTCATTCAATTAACAGCTCAGATTTTCAGGGGAATAGCACACCACTCTAGGCTCACAATGAAGGAAATTAAGGCTCTCAAATCTTTATCTGAATTAAACTTTTTTCGTGCAACATGAACAGCTTATAAAACCAAATATACCAGTTTTCTATGTAATCCATCCATGGTGCATACAGTCAGCTTTATTTGAAAGTCGGTTTAATTTCTATCTTGTCATAATAGAGAATCTAAAAGAAGCGTTGTTTTCTAACCTTCTATTTGTCAGTGTCTGAAAGCTTGTTTTGTCTTTCAGTGAAGTGTTTAATAAGACGTCGCCCCTCTCTAACAGAGCTAGTATAAACCGAATCTATCAATAAAACCCAGAAAGCCAAGTCTAACAGTGTTTCTTGGGCTGTTTAAACTTTGTGACCCCGGATCTAAATTGTCTGTAATTATCTGCTGTCTTGGAAATAAGATGAATGGAAACAGTTTAACAAAGCAGGAGCCTGTCAATGGCTGTATTCAGATACACAGATAATGTGGCTATTGTTGACAAACTGCTCCTCAGGTTTCAGTTTACCTTTGTTACCCTGTGATTAAGTTTCCTATTGCAATGAATAAATCAGTCTGCAGAACATCACTAATAAGCTGAAGTGTCTTGTACACAGAAACAATATTTTCTTGCCTAGGTTCAGTCAGGCTTTAACTCAAATGTAGAATTTTTAGTGTTGCATGTCATTCAATTTATGTTATATATGGAATATTGGGCTCTAGTAATAATTAATATTGCATTTATTGAGCAGTTCTGCTATATGAATAACATCCCAGATAACTAGAATGTTTTCACTAAATCTTAAACTTAATTAGCATCTTAAATGCAGAAGGTGATGCTAATCTCACACAAACCACTTGATGAACTTGTGGGAAAATCTTAAAATGTAAGTTTATTTATATACATAAATACATGTATCGATGATATCAACTCATGCCGTTTTTGGACACGTACAATTCACACAACTCATTATTTTTGATTAGCCCTGCCTCATTAGTTTGTTGCTGCCAGCTTTTACTTCACTGTTATGCATCAGCAGCCTGGTACCGTTTTAAATGACTGGCATAACGAAGTAGCAACCTAGATCCAAACCACACAGTGGGAATGATGTGTTGTGTTCTTTGAATAAATCATTTCTTTTTCTGTCAACTTTACAATAAATATTCAACAAACGTCTAACTGAACTGCGTTGACATTTTGGACAGGCTTTGATTATATTATGTTTTAATTGTTTTGGCTCATTGGAAAATGTCTTAAACTATGACATGAATTGCCTTTAAGCATAAATTATATATTAATGCTGCTAACAAAAAGTAATCACAGCTTTGTCACCAGGTGAAATCAATGATTCAAAGCAGGCCGGAGTACAAATTTACTTTTGTTTTGGACTAATTTACAAAGTAATAAGCTGTAAATGTAATAGATGGCAATTTTTCTCAACATGAGAACATGACATTACAGAAACCTTTTGCTAAAGCTAACGCTAGGTGTCTGTGTCTGCTTGTGCAACGAGAAGCATTTGCTGGTGTTTTCCAATTCATTAACTCCAGTCTAGACCACAAATATTCATATCCCTTTAAGATTCAGGTTTAAAGTGATTTTTTTTCATTTTAACATGTCTTCTGACTGGAAGTAATATTAATGTTTTGGAACTCAAATTTGAATCTGAAAGAATATCTGGAGGAGGCTAAAGATTAGGGTGAAGAAGCCCAAACAAAGATTTGGCGCTTGTCACCAAATATAAAAAATAAAAATAGCAAAATAAATATGCAATACAAAAACTGGACAACAAATTAGAATAAGGCTGCTGTAGTGCCGGGAATGTATTTCCATTGATTGAGAAGGCTATGACTCACATTTAGACTTAGACTTATTTTGTTTGAAAAGCAAATTTTTAAAAAATGTTAATATTTTTTTTTTTCTTTTACATTACTTTATTTTCCCTGAAAATAGGTCCGTCTCTGTTCAAAAAGTGCAAAAGATACATTATTCCTATATGCACACTTATGTTAATTAAGCATTTCCGTGCTTCATAAAATTACTTTTCACAACAGCAATAACTGAATTGTGTAAAAATTTGGCAAATGTCTCTACGTGTCAGAGAGGTTTACCTTATCCAGGTCACCATGGGTTCAGGGTAGCCATCAACAGCACAAGTCAGAGTGGCAGGTTGTGCAACTTCTGCTGTGGCGTTGACTTCTGACTGCCATATTCTGATGGTTGGGAGCACTAATATAGACAAAGAGAAATGGTTAAACAAGAAAAAAAAACAAGAAATGGAGATAGATACATTTACAAGATAGAGAGAGAATAAAATATAACACATTACATTTATTAGCACCCTCAGCGAAGATGTTTAAAAAGTACTGAAATAAAAATCTTTTATTGCAAGCAGTATAATCTCACATAGAATAAGTTTTTTAAAACTTCAAACTTTAATTGGAGTACATATATTAATGATAACTGTCATTTTTATGCTGGTGCCTCATTTTCCTTTTAGGAATGGTTAGCAGCATTGAATAGAAACCTTTTCAATGACCATATTTTCTGGATATATGTTTCTATAATATATGTTGATATATTTTCAATAGTCATAGTTTGGCTAGTCCTATGACTTATATTCAGGTGTGTTGACTGCTGCGTTGAATATTCATTCATACTTGCGGACATGAACCAAGGAGTTAACGTTAACAAGCAAATCTAATCGCAGGATGAAAGCAAGAGGGACAGAGCAGGATGAACATGTTCACATATGGGAAACTGCTGGCAGACGTCCAAAACAAAGTCAACAGTTTCCATGAGTTCGTAGAAAAGCAGCATGAGTTCTGCTTTTCAACATGTGTCACCGGTTGCGAATTGAGTAACTTGTACTTCAAAGTGACTTGTAGTCCAGAAAATGCTGTAATAGTTTGCTCTTTTTTTTTAAGATGAACACTGTATTGTCTAAAAACCTCCTGTTTCACTGGGCAGATGTGTGCTAATCTTTAGTTAGGAAATGGCTTTACAAAAAGGACTTCATTAAACTTGCCCCCATTTATAGCTGGATAACCTATATCTTATAACCTACTCAATGCGGTTTGACATCGTTTTTCTCGGTTATAAAGGTTTTCCACCAGTAATGGCTACATGGCAACAAGTCCTTTTTTTAAAACCTTCTTCGCTGGCGTTCCGAGAAAGCCAAATCGTTGCTGAAAACGCAACGTCGGAAGACTGCCGGTCGCTGACTGGCCAGCAGGTGGAGTCACTGATTGCGTCACAATAGTAACTCTTACGCTTTCTTGTATTTCTCTTCCTGTAGCTCCCATGTCCCCCATTATTGAGTTGTGTTTGCGTTGTGTACAAATCACATTGTGCTACTTTTCGGACTTTGGAGTCAATCAATTGTAATAGAAAAATCACCCAAAACTGTAGAGTAGTGTTAAACTCAGATGAGCCACACCGTAAAGGGGCCAGTGGAAAAGGGCCATTAGAGAACTACAGGAAAGTCTGCAGATCAATTGATAGATCTAGTAAAAAAGGTTTTTCTGTCCTACCATCTCACATTTAAACATGAGTTTTTAATGTTTCCACTATGTTAACTTGAATATTGTACTTTGATGATGTAAACATGTTTCTTTCCCAAAGACCCTAGAGAACTAGTTGAGAAGCCATTGAAATACCTAAATAAAAATGTGGTGGACTCTACAAGAAAACAGGAAATATAATTTGGTTTTTATGAACAATGATACTAAAACACCAGGCCAAATCAATACAGAAACAGTTCACTCAACACAAAATCAGCATTCTTTCCAGGCTACCTCACAGTTCCCATCCTTTAGAAAACCGTAAGGTTTGATAGGAAAAAAGAAACCCAACACTCTGCAGATTTGTCTGCAGCTTTCACCGCTATGCTACTGCAGTTCTGACACATGTTCACCAGACTTGCCAATAAGAGTGTAATGTGGCATATGAACCCATTAAGAGTGTGCAGTTCTAAACATTTGACTGTTGTACATGTAAAAAAAAAAAAAACTATAGCAGAATCCGAGACCGAAACAGTCACTGTGACACATTCAGAGCACTAATTTTAGTCCTGTTCTGTGTCTCAGAAGTTGCAGGAAACAGGCTTTATTAGCATAGAACATCTTTGATAAACGGTTGCTCTGGGCAACTCTCGCTACAATGACAACCAACATGGTCCCCCCTCTTCCGTATCTACTGCTTTCTTTGTGCGTCATGGTACACCTGCCACACCAAACCATGAACCCAGGAACAAAAAGGAAGAGGAAACAATGTGAAGAGGTCGCTAACCATTCACCACAACGCTGATGGGACGCAGATCAATCTCGCCGCGGGCCATGAGGCGAGCCTCACACATGTACATGCCCTCATCGGTCTTCTTTATGCCGCGGATTTGAAGGTGATTGTTGCTTAGCACCTTGAAACGAACTGAAATGAAAAAGAGGATGAAAGAGTTATTTGTTTGTTACTTTGACAAGTTTACAGTCTGGAGCTGTCATTGTATGGCCAGAGCGGAAAAAATGGGGAAACTCTTGTCTATATTAAATGGTAAATGGTCTGTACTTGTATAGCGCTTCACCTAGACTAGAACACTCTAAAGCGCTTTTACACTACAACTAGTCATCCATCCATTCAAGTAACACACACATTCACACGCAACATTAATAATGCAATACATTATTAATACAGCTTTATTTGTAAAATATTTAAATAATTCATGTTTTATTTCCTGAAAGCTCTGCCCTGTTGTAGAAAACTTAGAGGCTTTCTGATCAAAGTTTTAGGAAGATTTTTATGCCAAATAATTAAAACAAACAATAACAAAAAAAAAATATCCAAGAAACTGCCAAAACTAAGATGATGGTTCCTTTTTCCTGTAAATATATGTTTCAAACACATTTTTGCAGACTGGCTTGGAAAAAAGAAGTGTTTTACACAACAGTCAGTTGCATTCAGTGAATTAATAAAGGACAATAAACTAGTCATTAAAAATAATCTAATAAGTGGAACCCTATAATCTGAGAGAAAACCTACATTGTGACTAGGCTGAACTGCATATTTAACGCATTTATTCACAACTAATCACAAGCTCACTTTTGTCATGAAATAGTTTTGGTCTGGAAGCAGATTTTAATGCGTCAGATTCAAAATATTTCTTAAAACTAATTAATATTTCCATGTACTATATTGAATTACAGTATAGTACATGATTGAATTACAAATGATCACTGACTGTGAAACTTCATAATAGACTTCAACTCAAAACCTGCTGCTCTCTACTCCTCCAAACTCTGGTACCTTCGAAACAGGGCTGCAACTAACGATTATTTTAGTAAACTATTAATCTACTGATTATTCTGATGATTAATTGGATATAAAAAAAAGGGCACATTCTACAGATTTTTTATTGCTTCAGATTTTTTTTTTTTACACAGTATTAGAAATACATTAAAATATGCAAATAAGCAAATTTTCAATTTATTAAATAATAAAAAAAAACATTTTATTGCCTGAAATGCAAAAGCATAGCATTCCATTAGTGTATGTTTGATCAAATGTAGCAAAGGATACATCTGCAGCTAAAACAAATACTGTCTACTAAATCTACTGATTATAATTTATTTTGGATTAATTAATGGATAGCAAAAGGTGCTTAAAAGGCAATTTAATAGTTTTTTTTCCCCAGAATTTGAACCAGTTTAAATTAAAAGTGAAACTTCAGGAGTTCTATCTCAAATGCAATATATATGCATATATATAGTAGTTTTGGCTTAATTACAACATACTGCAATATCAGAAATATTTCACGGACACAGAATCCTGACTTCATATCGGACTTCAGCAAGAAGCTCTTTATTAACTAAACAGATGGATTCCCTGTCATTTCTGGCAGATAATAGTTTAAAGTTTTTTTTTTTATTTTGCTGAGAACCTTAGAACATCTCAACTAACTTTCTTCTTAGAGACTCAGCAAATGTGCCTGCAAATTACTTAAGATACTTCCAGTATCACTGTAAATGTTATATAACCTCTAATTTTATATGTGTAATTTTATTGCAACATACTGCAATATTGCTGTATAAAATATTGCTGTATGTTGTTTTTTCAGAGAATGGCCTTTTTAAAAGTCTACATACTTCAGTTAACAATTCATCAGTAAATTATTTCAATAATCGATTAATCATGTTTAATTTAATTAATCATTTAATCATTTAGGTACCGTTTTCTAACAGACATAACTTTAAATTTTTAATAATTTGTGTAAAAATAAAAAAAAAACCAACCTTCATTTTTTCCCACCCTTTTTATAAAGGTATGTCATAAGAAGGGTTTATTTAGGACATTACATAAGCAGTGATCTTTAAGGTGAAGCAGATATTTATAGACAGTGGTGTAAGCCATGCAGGAGCACATGTTTACTTGTGGATTTAGCTCTATGTACATTGCCTGTGCAGATATTCCTTTTCAAAGGTTTTCCAATCCTCTTGTATTCTGCCCACCTGTAGTGTTGTAACAAAAAGGCAGCTTACAGAGGCTCAAACAGGCTTACAACAATGATTTCTGCTGAAACCTCTGCAAGGTACAGCACAAGCCAGATGTTTTCTCCCCTCACTGCATCCAACTGCTCCACGTTTCATTGTTAATAATAATTCAGATTATCTACAAGTTATTAAAATCTGCAAGCAATATCTTATCAAATATAGTAATAAATGTAGTTTTTTTTTATGATTCAACGTTGCAAACTGTGAAGCATTACTGCTACCTAAACAGGATAGATATTTCCATTTTGTTAGAGTTTTATTAACATGTCCTACAAGTCTCCAACAAGCTGGAGGCAAATAAAAATATGCCCAAAGCAACAGGAGTTTTTTCACTTTGAAATGAAATATGAACCACAAAACTGTAATCCAAACCGCTGTTGCAACCCACACGAGCATGTGTTATTTCCTAGTAAGCAAAACCAACACTAACGTTATTAAACTGCCAGTGTCGAATGAGACGAAGAGTGGATTTTATTTTCAAACCCGAGACCAAATTAATTTTTTTTTTCTTTCAAAGCACATATAAACCCCAGAGAAGAAAGCCATGAGCAGTGGTGCACAAGCAATTTTAACTTTGTGACACCAGCAGATCTGCATAAATATAATTAGGTAGCCTTTCTTTGGGTGCCAGAATGCGCTTTCAGAAATTCTCTATCTATCTTTTGACAGCTTTATATAGGCTGGGGAGATTTCCCTAATTATACCACACTGCAGAACAGAACGGATGCATTATAAGTCGCATGATGATAAAATTTAATACTGCATAGATTCACTTCACAAAACGGTTTATAATAGGACCAGAACTTTAGTGTATTAATCTTGACTAATTACATATGTTAAAAACTTTGACGTAAACAATCGACTTTTTACTTTTTTTTTTTTGTACATATGGATCCAGCTGGAACCTTTTTTTTTTTTTTGCTTGTTTCTGGTAAGTTTCTAAATCTAGCACACAAGTATTTTATGTATGTATAAAATAATTATTCTTAAAAAATTTTTATATATATATTTGATGAGTTTTACATTCATGTCTTCATGGAAGAGAATGACTGTGTCTTTCTATGACCTGAGCCTGACTCTCGCGGGGGGCCAGCGAGATAGCCAACGTTTTCGAACAGGGGGTCATGGCCCTCTTCATTATCTCCATTAAAAATTTTAATTGAGTTCATAAGCATCACAAGGATTACAGGACTAGTTTATGATTTAAATATCAAAAGATACCAACAGCTAGTAGCAGGAACAAACAGCCTTACCATCTTTCTCCATCTGTATTTTGGCTCCCTTGTATTTCCAAAAGACTGTGGGCGGGGGTGAGCTGGTGACGTCACAAACGATGTTTGCGTTGTCTCCTTCAGTAAACTCTTGGCGAGGCGGTGCATTTGTGAAGGTTATTCTTTCTGCAATGAAACACGTAAACCACAATCACACTCAAGGATTTGGTTCATCTAATTCAGTGATTGTTACAGTGAGGTCGGAAGAACTTTATGCATTTTTTTTTTTTTTTGAATGAACATTTTAGCTTTAGAGATGAAGTGTTGTGCAAGATCAGCAGCATATTTTACACTTTCTTATACTAACTTCAGAGGTTTTGTGAGGTGAGAACGTTGCAGTGTTTTTTTCTGGATCTAATTTTTGTGAAGAACAAATACAGATCATTTTGTGGCATAGTGAGGCAGATAGCTTGGAGGATTAAATGTGAGTGAAAGTCATAAGAATAGTTCCTGGTGAATTTTACTGTTCATATATTCATTCTCTATTTAATCTCTTCCTCAAGCCATTTTGAAGACTTTTTTTTTAACACATTTACTTAATTAGCACATTTAAAAGCAACCCAGGCTAACCAAGCTGCTTCACAGTCTAGTTAAAACAAGAAAATAAACCAATTTAGTGCAATAAAATAAATGTCAAAGTTAGTGAAAGAACAAAACAAATGTAGATATCTACTAAAATGTGAAACTGTAACGCACATGTGTCAAATTTGAGGCCAAATCCGGCCCGCTGTAACTGTTTCTAGACTCTTGAGTGCCACAGAAACAGAACTTCAAAATAAAAATGTGTTAGCATAAAACTGTTATGTCAAATCAAAGCAGCTTTTATTTGTATAGTGCCAAATCACTTCAATGTTAAGTATTGAATTTTTAGAAGTACTCATCGAATGCAATGCAAATTGTTATATTTTAACAATTTTTAATTGGTAGTTTTACCAAAAAAGTTCTGCCTCAACCAGCCCTTTGATGTCACCCAATAGGAATTTGACCCCCATGCTCTAATAGAATCAAAAGTCATTGTAAAACAATAAAATATAAATATATATTATCCTTTGAAAACTTTGTATCAGACTCCCATTCGATTATTTTGTGCAGTTGGATTTGATCCACATCTGGAACAGTCAACTCATTATCAACTAAAGTAACCGTTTCCTTTCAATAAAAAGAAATAAAATACATAAAATGTATTCCGATGGTTATTTTCTGAGTTGATTTTAGGTTGATTTAGGAAATGTCCTCTTGGTAAGCACAAAATGATGCATAATCCACTGAAAACCTCCCCTTGTGGAAGTGTCCATTTTGTACCAGAAAAAATTGGGGTTTTATGCATTGAAAATCACAACGGCATGAAGTGCTGAAAGCGTCCCTTTAAAAGACTGAATAAAACACTAGCCTCTGACCTTTTCAGCACACAACAGGACTTAGGTATAGACCACTACAATATTACATAATTAAAAACCTTATGTACCGTATTTTCCGCACTATAAGGCGCACCGGATTATAAGGTGCACCTTCAATGGTGCACCCTATTTTAAAACTTTTTTCATATATAAGGCACACCGCATTATAAGGTGCATGGAATAGACGCTATAGTTACGGTTGCCACCCGTCCTGTATTGAACCTATGCAGGACACGATTTGTTCCGTTCACCAATAAAGAAGTGGTCTCGAGTACCTTATATAGTAGGCTGCTCCAGTCATTGTTTCACTCACGGTGTTGGTGTTGCGATATTGTGCCCAACTGCTTTCTGGGTAACACAGACCAACCGACACGCTGCCGCCATAGTCTGTCTCTCTTCCCCCGCCCCCCCGGCTTTAAATGTATAGGGGCTGGTCCCTTGGTAACCCCGGATGAATGTCTAAAGCTACTTTGTTGACATAAAGAATGTCAACAAAACAGTCCGACTCGGGTCAGCGAGGAGAGCCTTCGGCGACTGAGCCGGGGCGTGGCCGGACGATGGTCACCCTTCTCCGTTCGCGCACAGCATGTTTGTGGAGAACGTGGTGCTACAGGACCTGCAGACGACTTGATTATCCTGTCTGTAGGTAGATAGGTCAGTCAAACTTTATTAACAAACCAGTTTTTTGACAACTATCCCAGCATGCACCGCGCGCTTCTTCTTCTACGGGGGAAAATGAAGTCGGCGGCTGCTTTCCGTAGTTGCTAAACCTGTTGTGGCTCAATATTGGTCCATATATAAGGCGCACCAGATTATAAGGCGCACTGCCGGCTTTTGAGGAAATTGAAGGTTTTTAGGTGCGCCTTATAGTGCAGAAAATACGGTATGTAATTTCTAATGCAGAATCACGGTAATGTGGTATTGATGTAATTGGATGTAGCAATATGAAAACGTTCATATTCAGAAATTTATCACAATGATCAATATAACCAAAGCTTTGTAAAGATGTGTTGAAAATATCCAAAACACATCATACTTACAAAATACAAATGCTTGTCAGTGCAAAGAATAAAGAACATGACCAGGTTTTTAGTGGAATCGTGACCCAATCGGTGGGATTCTTGGAGTGAAGTTTCTGAGATCAGTTTGCTGCTTTTATTAGTATTTTGGAGGCGTAACAGTGTAGTCCATCGGCAGTCTGCTGCCTCTCCTGCTAACCTTTAGACTGATGACAAACCTTCATGGGACTGCGGTGGTGTGAGGAAGCAGGTGCAAGTTTTATAAAGGCTAATTACCTTTATGTTTTCCTGAATAAAAAACACAACTTTCTAAGTTATCCCAGCATTAACAAAGTCAAAATTAATATTCATGAAGCTGCATTCTTCTTTTGTAAAATATTGGACTGTGTACCGTAAATGTGCATTTAAAAAAATTTTAAAATTAAATAATTATAATAAAGAACTAAAACAGCTAAAGGACAAAAAAAAGTTTTGAGTAAACTGATTTCATCATATGGACATTTGTTGATGTTTGGCATTCAAGCAAAATAAAACCCATTACTCAGAAGAGCCACACACCAGACAGGATCATTAAACAGCCCTTTAATGGTCTTCCAACACTTTATTGAGCTGATGGAAAAACCCCTTACTTGAACAAACAAAAAGAATAATGTGTTGCCTTTGAGCAGTCAATAAAATACAACAAAACCCCATTCTTTTTATTTTTCATCCTGCATGCTTGTTTGTATGATTTAACATTTTTAAAGGCTGCCGTGGAAGAGAGGAGAGGGGGAGACGGCACTTACGGAAGATTTTCACTTTAACGGTTGCCTCAGCTTGCTGGTCTCCGTTGGTGGCGACGCATTTATACGTCCCGGCGCTATCGGTCTTGGCTTCATAAAATGTGAGGGTGGAAGATGACTCATCGTTGCGGGTTACAGTCAAGTCTGGTCTATTCGGGGCTATCCGCTCCCCACTCGGGCCATACCAGTCCACGTGTTTGGCAACGCCTACAACTAGGTACACAGAAAGACGAGCAGGAGATGAGAAAAGAGACAGCGATAGTGGGCTCACTTCAAGTAGAAAAATCAGATCCTTTCAGCAGATGACATATTGAAAGCGGGTGAATTGTTTTTTTACTTCTTATTTTGTTTGTTTCATGTTTTTATTATGGACCTTTCTGTGTCTGGAATAAAGATATGATAATGATGTATTTTTTTAATTTTAAAAAGATTTAACTAAGTAGCTGATTGACATGATTTCATCATGATTGCATCATGTAAAGAGCTTTGCTGAACAATTCATACCCCTTGAATCTTTTCAAATTGACATGACACCCAAAATCTTTAATGTATTTTATTTGGATTATTTTAGAATACACCAACATTAAGCCATGCAACACAATACCGAAGCAAAACTCATGGAAAGCATGTCCTGAATTTGTACACAACCACTCTGACTTCATTGTACAACAACCTGCCATTGCGATTTAAGCTCTTCTTGTGTATTTCTCTACCTTTGCAGTAGAGACTGAAATGTTTGACAATTCCTATTTGCAAAATAGCTCCAGCTCAGGCAGAGTATCTCTGAACATATATTTTCAGATTCCCTTTTGGTTTTAGGTCTAGTCTTTGACATATTATTCTGCTCAGAGCTAAACTATTCCAAAGTATCTCTGGCTGTATGCTTAGAATCTGTGCCCTGCTGGAAGGTAATCCTTCATTTCACTCTTTTTTTTCTTTGCCTCAAGCAGGTTTACTTCCAGGGTTGTCTTTTGAACGCAAACTTTGAACAGATTGCCTGATCTTTTAGCAATACTTTTCTTCCAGTACTCTTTAATGAATGCAGATTTGTGTAGTGCAATACTAAGGCTATTTGTAGTTTGAACTATCATGTTGCATCTTATTTGACTTTTGCGTCATTGACATTAGAGATGCGTCATGATTCTGCACCAGAAGAAGCCAGACATGGTAAATGTGGAGGTAAACAGTGATTGATAATTATGACTGAAAATTCTGAAAGAAGTCTGTCAGTGAAGAGCTTCACTTCACAATCCAATGACACTTCCAAACAGACTTCACTACAAAAGTTGTAGTCGATGCTTTGCAAAATTAATTGTACTTCCTTTTATTTAGCAGTGTTTCATTTTTATTAGCTGTGCTTTCTTTTTATTAGCTTCCTTTGTTTTGTTTTCGTCTTGTGACAATACTGTTGGCTCCTGTTACTGAATCATTTTAAAGTCGATCCATTGATGGTGGCGTCCATTATTCCTTCTGTAAACAATGCAGTGCTGTGTGACGTCTACGCTCTTCTTCTGCTCCTCTCGGTGGTTTTGGGGTCGTAAGCCATTCACACACACGTCTGACTACGGTCGCATGTAATTAGTAGTGTGAACGACCACTCAAAAAAATAATAATCTGACTGGACCCAAATCTTTGTGGAGTAAAAAGATTTTCCTACCTGATCTGTGGATCTCTGAAGCTCCTACAACGTTAACATGGCTATCTTGGCTACTTCTCTGATCAATGCTTCCCTTCCCCAGCCTGTTTTTGTCCCATACTCTTTCTATTCTCAAATAATGGATTGAACAGAACTCTGAGAAATTATCAAAACCTAAATTTACCTAACCTCGACTTGCGTTAAACTTTTCACAACTTTATCTTTAGGCGCTTTCGCACTGCACGGAACGGTACGGAACAGAACGGTTCCGAGCGTGTTTGCATTACAACTTGCGACCGGTTCCATCCGGCCCCCTGGAACCACAAGAGCTGTGGTTCCAATCGTGCCGGCCAAGCGGTTCTGCTTAGAAGCAGCAGCTGATTGGCCGTTGGTTGTTATGGAGTCAGACGTTGATTTTCCGTTGGCTGACTCTCACTAAACTGTATTTTATTTTGTAAAGAGTGCCCTTTTCAATATTTTTATTATTAATTTTAATTAGCAGTGGATTCGTCTCAATATAGTGCAATCACCTGGTCTAATGATGAGGTTTTTTTTTTCTCCGCTTACTCGCTGATGAACGAGCACAGTCGGCCGCTACATCAAAACCATTGTTTAGTTTCAAAAATAATGACGTCCGGCACCGCTTCGATGGCGCCCTCAGTGTAAGGCGAAAGCAACAGGGCTGGAACCGTTCTGTTCCGTACTATTCCGTGCAGTGTGAAAGCGCCTTTTGACTATTCTGTTGTTTTAATTTAGGGAAATTAAAACACACTGAAGATTGTTGATGTAATGGGTATTATTAATTAAGTAAGAAAAGTAGATCCAACTTAAGCGTCCAACCTAAATCGAATAAAATAAAAAAAGTAATATGAAAAGTTGCCTTTTTTCAAACTAGTTTACATTTGCATAAAATATATTTATTAAAAAAACACAACAATGTGCTCTTATTTAAAGCACAGGTTAGAACAAAGTGTGTCTTCCTCTGGAAATCATTGTAGGTTTCACCATTTCTCGTGTTTCCCATTTGAGTTGTTTCACAAAGTAAGCCTATAAAACATCAAAACTCTAACTGCTAACTGTTTTAGGGATTAAAAATGTCAAGTTTTTTCTTCATTTTGACACAATCTCATTTCACCAACCAAAGGACTACTGGCTCGATCAGATTACTAACCTCACACTCGAGATTCACCAGTTTCTCTCAATTCTGGTCCTCAGGGACCACCGCCCTGCATATTTTAGATGTCTCTGCTCCAGCACACCTGATTCCAATGATAGCATTAACCCCTGCATGCCACCAAGTGCTGGAGAAGCATGTTAATCACCCATTTATTCAGGTCGGCTGTGTGGCAGAAGGGAAACGCCTAAAACATGCGGGGCAGCGGTCCCTGAGGACCGGGACTGAGAAACACTGAGATACTCCAGTTAACTGGCCAGAAGCCGGAATCAGACGATTTTAACTTGATGGGTTCTAGTTAAGTTAAAGTGATTAGAACACATCAAGTTAAATTTTGATTCAAACCCAATCAATACATACAGAATGCAAAAATAAGAACTCTCACTGTTTTTCTAACACAGCGTCTTCAATCAAAGGCATACTGGAAGATGCATATATATATATATATATATATATATATATATATATATATAACAACAAAAAACAGATGGCCAAGTGGGGTTTAAAGACATTTGAAAATGCGTATCATCCGAGCAAGACCAGGTGCAACTTTACATTTCCAGTACCTTTTTTAACCTGCAGTGTTCTTTCCTAAGTACATCAAATTCAATTGTTCTGGTGAGCTCAGAAATTGAGCCAAAGTAAGATAGTGTCAAAATTGTTAAGTTTCAAGCAGCAAGTAAAGTCAAAATTTTAAGATTACAGTAAATTGTTTCTTCTGTCAGTATAAAAATTCTTAAGTACTTTGGGCAAGGTCGACTCATTTTTAAATGATGCAGATTTCAAAACAAAGTGGTTTTTTTTCTCTCTTTATCTTCCACACAAAATTTGAACCAAAATATAAAATGAAATGTTATTTAAATGAAGTACCGAAAAGAAAACATATGAACTCTGTAACTTACCATCGCACATGAAGAATTTGGATTCTCCAAGGCTAATCTCACCATGGGTAGGTGTGATCTGGACCTCCAATGAAACTACAAATGAAAAGAAAGTCGCACAATTACAAAATTTACAAGCAGTAATATGAAATATGATTAGCAGAAATAAAGGATGCACATAAATTATTTGGATTCGTCACTGACATAATAATGTGCACTATCCATTGTAAAAGACACCCGTAGAGAACTTCTCAAGCCTTTATAATGACAAAGTACTTAAGTCCCTGTAAGATTTTAAACAAGATTTCCCCCAAAAAACTTGCTAAGCCCGAGCTAACAAATGTTTAAAGCTGACAGGAAATTTGAAAATATCACTTGATAATCACGTGTTACTAAAAGATTGGAAGATTAATACCTGCACACTAACTATATAGTCTTTAAAAATGCAAACATTTTAAAAAGACATCAAAATAAGCAATGCTTATAATGTTTGGGGCCACAGATAAAGCCTGGTGGCCCACCAGGCTTATAATACACTGAGGGAAACCCTGTTAAGTAAATATGTGCATCTAAATTAGGACAAATATATTTAAATGTAACTCTGATAACTTTTAATAAAATTATCAGCCACTAAAAAATCCTAAATCCCCGTGTGGCCTTGGAAGGGCTGCATCTCCTCGAAGATATGTAAACACAACGCTCTTCCCTCCTCACCCCCTCCTGTGTCCATGGAGTTGCGAAGCTGAACGCTCCTAAGGACATTCCTAGATAAACAACATCTTTATCGGACTCTGCCAGGACGCTCAGTAACGTTCCTTCGTGGCCCTTTGACGTCACCGCCTTCACTCGTGTCTTTGCTTTGCCCCTTTGTTTTGTCTGAATGTTGCCACCTGCCCTACGGTGTCCATTCCTCTTTTTTGTTTTAGAAACAGTGGAGTACTCCCTATTTAACCCAGAAAATGATTATTTTAGTTTATTAGTAATATCAGAAATTGTGGAGTACGCACTATTTAGATCAATATTATACAGCCCAGAAATGGAATCAGAATTAGAATTAGAATAACTATGAACTTGGAATCCAGAAATACTTAACAGAAACAGTCACTGCTTAGTTTATATTACTTTTAACCCAGAAAAGGATTTAGAACAAACTTCGAATTGTGGAGTACTCACTTTAAACCCAGAAAAGGAATTAGATTAGTCATTCTTTAGCTTATTTTATTAGAAACTGTAGAGTACTCACTATTTAGAAATGGTATTAGATACTTAGCAACCCTGAGCAGGAGCACTTAGTTTATGTACTTTAGAACAACATTAGATTAGTTTTCTTTCCTCTTTTTTTCTTTCCTTTGGTTTATTTTGTTTGCATTTCCTTTTAACTCCTGTAAAGCACTTTGAATTGCCTTGTTGCTGAAAATGTGCTATATAAATGAAATTACCTTACCTTACCTAAATATTAGGGGTGTAGTGATACAATAATTTCACAATACAATGCGATATACGATATTCTGGTCACGATACAATATGTATCACAATATTTGTTGAATGATACAATTCGATATGATTCAGTGCATTTTTACGATTTTCTGAAAGATTTTAGAAGGACAGTGATTTTAGTGACATTTTGTGTTCCATAGACTTGAATTTAGTTAACTGAAAACTGATTAAAAGCACCAACTAACACAATACCTGACTGTGATTGGACAGTAACAGTCTGCACTGGACAAAATTATTCAAAAATGCAGTGAGAGAATTGGTTTCTGTCTTTTAATTCATGTGGATTTGACATAAAACTCAAAAGTTTAAACAGTAATCCAGGAGCAGAGTGGGGAGATTATCGGCCTCTGTAAACTCTCAATATGCAAATGATTGCACTTATGTTTTTTTCTTTTAGACACTGGCTGCATTTTGGAGTAAAAATGCAGCCACAAATTCAGTCTTTTGGACTATGGGGAAAAAGGCTTTTCTACCTTGGCTCCCGGAGTTAGCTGTGGCTGTAAGCTGCTTTCTTCTAACTGCTAAAGTAGTGGCTCCGCCTCACCCCATAGTGATCAACTCCCTGCAGCTACGCAGCGCCGCTATCCCCCTGCTTGGATCTCTGAGTAGCTGCCTCTCAGACCCCCAGGATCTCATAGTTCTCTCAGTCTCTGATATTCTTTGTCTGTTGCTAATAAAAAATATCGATCAGCCATTGTTATCATGAAAATCCTCACTGCGCTGCGGATTCCGGCTGGGGTTTTTTCCTCTTCGTCTTCCTGCTCAAAACACAGCGCCGCTGCGCGCCCGCTCCGGATGTTATCAACCCATGTTCATTCTTCAGGTAATTCTTTATATACAGAACAGAAACCGCCAGGCTAAAAACTAATTATGAAGTGAATGCTACCAGTCAAAATTTGCATTAATTTCGCGATCTCACTGCTTTTACAGCTGCTCCGTTCGCGCCGCTACTCCTTTCCGCTTCTCGATTCCGCTTCTCTTTCACGTTTATTTGCGCAACAAAATACACCCCATCTCATTTATTGAAGATTTTACATTTCCAAAAACACAGGAATCTAATGTTTCGTTTAGTTTTGTATGTTTGGAAGCTCATTCCCTCTCACATAATCGGAAAAGCCGAGGAATGGCGGCGCTTTTGACATTTCTCTGACATTCGAAAAATATGGTTTACTAATTTTAGCATAACTCCAGTTATACTAACACAATATATTAACACAATTTAAAAACTGGCGTGTAGTTTATAATGTGCACTTTAGCTCAAGTTGAAAGTGAGACTGAGGGAGGCGGAGTCTTGCTGCAACGCAGTAACAAACTAGACGTTAAAAAGAGCTATAAGGCTATGGACCCCCATGGTTGAACGGATCGATACTCGCGGATGAAAAATCGATACTTTCCGAGGGTGGAAAATATCGATATATATCGCCGAATCGATTTATTTATACAGCCCTACTAAATAGTGTTTGTTTGTTTTTTAACTCTAAAGAAAACAAAAAAAGTCTTTTATACAAAACAGAGTTCTTGTACTGTTCAAAATCATAGTTTCCTTGTGGTATCAACATGTACTGCCTGTATGTAGAAGTGGTTGCATATCCAAGACTACATTCATACTTAATTTTTCATTTTTTATTTTTTGTTCTTATTTCTTGTATACTGAAAGAGCAGTGAGAATAACAAATCTGTGGAAAGCAAAACCCGTGCACATCAATAACTGTACCAATTTTGGCTCCTTGCAGACCTGCTACCAAAACATGACTAACAATCCCTCCCTCTCCACTGCCAGCAGCCCTGTCCTTTCAAGAAAAATAACATCAAGTTATCACCACAATTAATCAGTTCCACACACACAGAAGGAACCGTTGCAGCTGGAGAAGAAAAACAGCTCTGTCACTATGTGTCAAGAGGAAAGAAATGTTTAGTTACTTTAATAAATGATGTCCACTTGCAACATGAGAAACTGTAAATTATTTCTAAAAAGGATGTGTGCCACAATGCCACAATTCACAAAGAAATACAGTATAAATAGTAATCTACAGTTAACAACAATTAAAAATGAATACATAAAATATACATCTAATTAACCACATTTAGAATTTACAAAAACAATAATTTTTCAAAGCTGAACTTTGGTTCTGGTGAGGATTAACCAATCAGACGTTAGTGTCTGTCTGACAAAACCCAGAGAAAGTCTAAAGCAAAAATTTCTCTGTTTTGTGTCGTTTTATAAAGTGCATTATTTCTTATAATTTTCTTGTATATTTTTAAGTGATGTGTGATTTTCATTTTCATTTTTAGGCTGGCTTTGACAACTGTCAATGATAAAAATTTGCTAACTTTAGCTGTTAGTCTGTCGCTGAATAATGTGCACTGTCCCTTGACAAATAAAACATTTAATCAGTTAATTAATTTGATTATGGGCTGTAGCAGAAGGACCATTAACTGAATAAGAGTAATGAAATAAATATATTTCATTTGAAACTATAATCACTACACTCATTTTATTTGTGGGGTTTTTTTTGTATTTGTTGTAGATGCACACTTTTACAAATTTCCAGATTTATTCAAACTGTGATTGATCCATGTATTTATTACAGCTCAGCTGTACTGCTTATAGTGAAATGCAAGTCTCCCCCTCCACCACCTGTTTCTAGGCACTGCTGTCAGCAGGCAACAAATAAGCTATGAAACATTTTCCTTTACAAAGAGAAAAAAAAATATGAGGCTGTTTGGAAACGTATCCGGTCTGGAAAAAGGGAAAGTCGGGCTGTAGAAATTAAAATTCACATTAGTTCCATTACGGCAGCTCTGTTTTAAAACTACAGCTGGTAAATTATGAGCAATATGTCTGTGGGCTGATTACTGTTACACACAGGATGACTAATTAGATCAAATCAACTTGTTTGATTCGTTTTGGCAGTAAGGAGAAGAAAGATTTAAAAAAGTTTAATATTTTTCACAATTCTCACAAGAAAAATACTATGTTAATTGGTACAATATATATTTCCCTGGATACATAGGTATGTTTTTTTCAGGAAAAACAAAATAATACATTTTCTAGACAAAGACAATATACATGTGAAAATCAATTATTGATTTTCAATTATTGATTTTCTGTTTAAAATAAAAGCAGTATAAATTTTTTGTCTAAAAATTATGTGTAAATATCACATTGCAAAATTTTACTCAAGTGACAGTTTCAAGTTGGCCTTACTATGCAAAGTAAAGGCAAAAAGACACATAAAGTTATGACTTATCAATGAAAAAAAGAACACGGAGCAAGTAAAGAAAATGGGATTTTTTTTCTAAGTCTAAGTGTTTTTAATAAAGTAACATGAATTCCCTCTAGCATGTCAAAAGAAGATGGCTCCGTCTGAATAACTAAGGCAATGAAAGATAAAGGATAATTGGCATACACTTTTTAATTTTCCTGCACAATTTAACAGCTGGTGCACAGCTCCGGCAGATTTCATTTGAGTCAGATTTAAAGCAGTTTTTCTTTATTTTCAATCAACTTTACTTGATAGTAAATTATATAAAAACATGGTCTAAGAAGTAACAGAAAAAAGTAAAAGACAAAAAACTAAATTTTGTGAGTGGAATCCTAAAGATGGCTACCTAAAACATATAACTTATATTGAGAACGTTATCAATTATTGTTACAAACAGAGGTCTAAATATGGCTTGGCTGCAAGTACTGAAAATTTTATTTCATTCATTGATGAATTCATACTTAATTTAATCCAAGCAGTCCCTTAGCTAGTCAAGCTGAATTAACTGCAAAAAAGATAAAACTAAACAAAAGAAAGAGTTGTTCCACTTCCAATTACCTGTGTAAGAAAAAGACTTATACTATAGAATAATCACTTTACCTTACAATTCCTTTTTAGTAAAAAAAAAAAAAAAAAAAAAACGAGTTCCAAGGTAACAATGTATTTTTGATTAAATACTCAATCTTCCCAAGTTTTTATTTTAATTTTAAATTGAGCCAGAATGAAGTATTTTCCAGCATGCTTAAATGTTCAAAGAGAGAGAATATAAAACCAACACATCAATCTGCTTGAAGAAAACACCAACAGATTTATGTTAATGAAATGGAAAAAAAATATTTAGCATTAAGTGGGTAGAGAAAATGAAAGTGTTTGACAAAATGGAAACTCCACCATTCAGGTGAAATGTTGCTGATTATAGATTTAAAGCACAGAGATTTATTTCTCCTTCTCCTTCATATTCTTTGCTGACTTTACGAAAAAACAAACAAAAAAAAAACAGTTGTGATCCAAAACTCTTATTTTGTGACTGTTATTTCCTTTGACAAAGTACAAACAATACAAAGCACCACCATTATGCGGACATTGACTAAATATTCAATAATTATTATGTCTAATCAATCCTTTTGATTCCTTCAGTACAGATCTGTCTTGAGAAATCCTATCTACACTCAATACATTTTCTTCCCTAATGACACTGAATGCATCATAAACTCAATGAAACATGCTACTGTGTCATCTCCCTGAGGGAAATGTCTTGTGTTGATTTTATTTAGTTCCAATTGTATTCCTTAGAGAAAAACATGCTGTGTGTATAATAGGAGGCATAACAAAGAAAGCAACGAGCTGATTAGCCATGCGCTATTTACCAACTACAAAATAATTCCATAGATGACAATAAACAGCAATCAAGAACTCTTTCTCTGTGTTTTGATAGAAATGCAGAACTTATACAATTAAGCAGAACACAGATGTTTAGAGTACTACTGTCAAATCAAAACCTAATTTGATATTTTTTGTTGTTATTGTTGCACATGAGTTAGCCTACCTTTGGGCATTGCTACATGACCAAGTATTTTATGACCAGTCTGTTGTCATTCCCTTTCACTTCTACTTTATTTTAATTCTGTTGACCACTAAAAGCATAGCAGTGGGGTAATTCCACAATCAGACTTCATGCACAGGTGGTATTCTGACATTACCGTGCTTGGATTTAATAACCTCCAGGGGGCAACCCATTTTTTTTCATACCTAGGTGCTTGACGTTTTCACACCTGTGGCCCTCTAAGTGGCTCTATCCATCTTTCCATCCATCCATCTCTCCCCACACACAAACTTAGGGAAATAAAAGTACAGTAATTGTTGCTTGGTTGATTTATTTATTTGTTGCACCTAGGCTTTTTGAAAATAAATAATATGACTCTGGATCCTTTTTATTTCCCCTCAGATGGCACAACGTCTGTAAGAAAAATGAATTCGTGTGTAAGTGATAGAGGGGAGTATGTGGGTTGCGACCATGAAAAACTTGCCAAATTCCCCATTGCCGAGGGCAAACAGCTTATTCTACTACTGACTCATGTTTTGTGTCGTTAATTGGATTGGATGCTTGACGTTTAGAAAACAAGAAACACTGATCATTTAAAAATGTATTAATTTAATACACAAGGAACTCTGTTTTGCATGAGACAACCACACACAAACAACAACGGCCTGGCCTACCTACTCATACTGATCCCCATTTTGGTCACACACCGCCGTAATATGGCTTTCACAATCTTCAACTAGACATTCTCACAAGTCAGCCAAAGTGGGTGTGTTGGTTAGTCTGGCCAAGCTGATCCCAAATGTGCTTAATGTGGGTTAGAGGTCAGGACTGCAGACAGGCCATTTCATTTCCTCCGCTCCAAAATTGTGGAGGTAGTCTCCGACAAACCCGGCTCTGCGGGGGCGACGGTTGTCATCTTGGAGGAGAGAGTTGTGGCATCTAATTAAAGGGATTTCAAAAATGTAGGGAATGTTATGAGGGGGAAATTTCAGCAATTACGGTTAACTGACCCAAGCCCGACTGCGGCATACAAACGACCAAACTGATCAAATAAAATAAAAATAAAAAAATGTGACAATCAAAATCTTTAGAAGCTCTTATTTTATGAGTCAACTGAAACGATTTGAATTCCTGTCGTAAATTCAGACAGCAGTAAGGAAGGCTCTAAAATCCCCACTCCGCTCCAAAACCAGCAATGCAAAGCCGTCGTTACACTGCAGATGAGCTGACAGAGGGACGAGAGTTCCACAGGGGCTTTCCGACAACTGAACCCTATATCGTTTTCCCACTCAATCACTAAATGTTTTTTTCTCTTTATTAAGCTGAGTGCTTTAAAAAAAAAAAAACAGCATCACACCTGCACAGTCTGAGAGTCTATCAAATTAAATCACTGTTAGCCAACCACTAATTGGCTCTCTAATTGAAGGTAGAGTCGAGCTTCCTCTTCACTAAGACCTACGAAGGTTTTATAATTGCTCTCCAACCAACAGCTCACTTTTCACATATTAAAGAGAACTGTAGCTCCTGCAGCTCAATGCCTGCAAGAGACCAGAGACTCTCTCAAATCAGGGGTGGGGGGCGGCCAAATTACAAGAAGCAATTGTGAGGTCTGGAAATTTAATCCGCATGTGAACTTCTGGTAGCCGATCTGTTTGAAACCCAACACGTAGACTGTAGAATGCAAACCGCTCAGCCACAACATTACAACTTCTGCCAACTAAGAGCTCTGGGTAAAAAAAGAGGAGTAGCTTTTGTTATCTTGTAATGAAATACTTTGCAGGAGAACCCTTGATTTTGGAATTGATATGCCAAACTGATCATTTTAAATACACCAGATCCTCCAACAACATTTTGTATTTAACCAGACTGCAAAAACCTCAGAGTACCTGCTCAAAAATTCAATAAACCCACTGGCCTAGTTCCAAAACAGGAATGGAGGAAGAAAAATTTTAATTTTCTGTTTCAAAATAAATGTTGCAAATGCATTAATAAATAACAATACCAACAACGAATATAGGAAGTTGACACACCCATGTAACGCAGTGAATAGAAATGTCAGAATTAGTCCACCTTTAATGTGAACAAGCATCTAAATGAATAACAAACTTTTTGGGAACAAAAAAAGAAAAGAAAATACAATAATATAGTTGCAGAAGTTGGCACGCTCTTAAACTAGCACTTTATTTGACTCTCAGATTATGATTTTCTTAAAGCACTAACTTTTCTGAGGAGTTTATTTGCATGGCAAATGTTGACTTGGTCATTTTTTGTCCGTTCTGCAAAAACTCTTCAAATCTATCAGGCTGTGAGGACATCTCCTGTGCACTAAAGGAAGAAGACTCAAGGTTAGGTGTGATTAAAATCAGTGAAGCACAAAGTGCTGGAAGAAGCTGAAAAGATCAAATGTATTTTGTGCAAACTGAGACGCATCTTGCTCTTTTTAGCTAATATTTTATCAGCGTATTTAGTTGAGCAAAATTTCTTGTTTTGTTGCAGAGTACATTTTTTGGTTTTATCAAAACAAGTCTCTTGTAAATGAGATGACGGATCTCAATGAGAAAAGCTGTACAAATAAACGCCAAAAAAAATATAAAATATCTGGAGCTCATAGTTAAAAAGAAATTGAAACTTCAAACAAACACCAGGAAATCAATTTTACTTTTTTTTTAAACAAGTTGCTTCTTCTGTTGCTTCATCCTTTTATTGGCTCAGATATGTTATGGCTCACTGTTGTGCTGACATATAAAGTTCTTTTTCGTCATTTAGCTGTCAAGCAGAGTACTGAACATTTGTGTCCAATATTAACTCGTGTTTGGAGCAGCTATTAACTCCCTTTGTCCTTAACTAAGGGTCTCAAATCATTATGCTGCCTCCACTTCACTGTATGTAAGGTCTCATTATGATGATGAGCAGTGTTGGTTTTGCAGTAAAAATGTCTTTTGTAATCACAACCAAAAAGGTCAACGCATCTTCATAAATGCTTTTGGAGACTTCAGCTATCAATGTTTGTTCCTATGTATAAGAAAAAGCTTCGATCTTGCCACCTAATCTCACAATCCAGGCATATGGCACTCTGTCGATCGAGATTTGCTTCCCAGCTACAAAGTTCAGAACCTCTTTATAATCACACAACGCTTACAAATCCACTGCGGAACAAACGTACATTGAAAAACGTAAATCGGCTGATGGACCAGTCAGCTACTAAACAGTGGAGCAATAAAACAAACCACTGTGCCCCTCTTGATTACTCTTCTGTGTAGTTGTAAGGGCACTGGAGGCTAATGTGGCTAACAATAACGATGGAGCCAGACAATTGGAGCAGAAAATGTAGGAACCCCTAGCAGTCTACGCTGCTGTTTTAGTTGGTCACTAAACTAAATATTATACAAGATAACCAGAAATATTGAATAGTCATATGGGCTCAACAAATATGTATAATTCTTCATATATCTTTACGTATTTCAACTATCAGATACCATTCAATTTTCAATTGATTGATCCCTCATAGCACTGTGGATGCTGACTACTAGTGCTGCTGCAACATGTTTAGCATTGAGATGTTATTTTAGGCTTGAATGGCTTCACTGATAGACTAACTCCTTTTTGCAAAACATACAACATATTTTGCAAAAAGTCTCCGATCAAATCGCTTTTTTGAAGCAAAATTCAACCCCTACTGGACCAAAAGTGTTGTTGTCCAACACTGTTGCTTGTAGACGACATTTTTCTTTTACATTCATACCAGAAACGAATGTTACTGGAATCTCTGTATGAAAAATAAATAAAGACGATTAGTTGTGCTAACGCATTTGAAAATCTGTAATTGATTAATTAAAATTAACGCTTTAATGTCCCTGTGCTGTTTTAAACACAATTTAATTTGCCATAGAACAATCCTTGGTGACCCGTTGGTAATAAAATGCATTATCAACAGCAAAATAACGCATTGAGACTTGAAAGATTAGCAAATATAATTGCATGACTGGAATATAGGTACACATCTATAAAGGATGTTAATACGTAGGCCTGTCACGATAACAAATTTTGCTGGACGATTAATTGTCTAAATAAATTATTGTGATAAACGATAATATTGTTTTAAGACCTTTTCATACTGAGTTAATGGAAATTACTACTAATACATGCGATTTCCTGATAGATACACCTTATTTTCAAAGGAACACGTAACACTGGAACTGATAAACTAAATAACCAAAAACGAAAATAAAATGGATTCTCTGTCTCCATTAACAAAAAACGTGCTTGAATAAAAACTAAACATAAAGCCAAAGTGGAAATAAATACTGCATTCAACCAAAAGAGTGCAGATTATGAATACTATATTGCCCTTCAGTAATCACTAGATTTAAATAGAGTAAAAGGGCAACTCCGACTACCTAATGCGCAGTAGTTCACACTACACCATTTTTTTCCCCTATTTCCCCCTTATGACAATCTTAGATCGTTGGCCGATCGTCCTGTAGTGTGTGGTGTGTTACGGTAGATCGTCGTGGCCGCTCCGATCTAAATCAGGGGTTTTCCCCGTCTGGGAGCTTAACGCTAAATGTGACAGGTAGCCAATCAGAAAGCACGGATTCTTCTCCGTGCTTTCTGAGGGGAAATTAAGGAGGGGAATCCCAAACAGCTGACACGGCGCAACCCAAAGTCCAGCGGACATTGGAGATGATATGTGGCATCATTAAGGTTTATTCAACATTGCGTGCAAAGAATATAGAAATGACAAGGGGAGGAGTTGGAGCCAAATTGCTACCTCAGTTGATAAACCCGGTGAGTTTTCAGCTGTTCTTCGTTAACATGACATAAATAGGTTATAATGATTTTCATTCAGTCAGGACTTTACGCTGACTCTAGCCACATGCATCACAGGTAGATTCTAGTAAAGCATTGATTAATGCCGGATTTTAAAATTAGTTAACTGGACTTGTAGCCATTATTTTGTGCCCATGTGGCTGGACACCACATGGCACGACGAACCCGATCGAACGTTATACCTAGAATTTCTGTCGGCTAATGTGTGGTCTCTGAGGTTTTGAAAAATGGCGACAACTCGTGTAATGTGCGCTGCACATTAGACTAAGGAAATGAGTTAGGGAGGGTCAGTGGAGAGCACCGGAGCTGAGCTTATTTTCATTCAGTGTCATCAACAGAAAGAAAAAAAGGCCGGAAGAGACGATAAAGACGATAATTAAAATGAGGTCGATAGGTTTAATTTGTCCGATTAATTGATTTATCGTTTATCGCGATAGGCCTATTAATACGTAGACTAAGTGTTATCTAGTCTGTTTAACAAAGCCTGGACGTGACACTAATAAACTGTTGTCGGAAATGGTATTACGCATTAAGTATTTTTCATGTTCCTGGAAATGAGTTAGAACGTTTTGCATTGTTCAATCATTATGGATTATAGGTCATATTAAAAATGTGTTAAAAAGTTTTGACATTAACCTAAATTTTTATGCCACAATAACTTGGCATTGTAACCGGTTGTGTGAAAACCTCTATCCACTAGGTATGTATATTTGTTATTACAGTGGAAAAATTTTCAAGATTACTTCTCTGTCTAGAGAATTCCAATCAAGTTTTTGTTTATTGTGTTTTGAGTATTTTAAGCAATGAAATGTTTTTGTACGGAAACCCAGGAAAGGACACGAAAATGAGGAAACAGGAACTGAGCCTGAAGAGCATGAGACACAATGTCCCACTAATTGGCAAACCTAACCTTGAGCTCATGAAACTTGCATGCAAAACAGAAGTAGCAAAATCAAACGCATGTTAGGCTTCCAAGTTGTTAAGGCACCTCTACAGAAGACGGGGCTGAGAGACCTGGAGAAAAATAAACAATTCAAGCGGAAAAAGGAGTGACCTAGTTCTGGAAGAACCGCAATTAAACTTGGCATTTCTTGGACAATTTAAAAAAAAATCCCTAAGAGTCCCAGATCTAAAACTAACCTGCATTGACAGGCTATAATTCAATAAATCAAATCTGCTACAAAGCAAAGGTGTCAGGAGGGAGAGTAGAGGCATTTACAGGAGTTTAGAAAAATATTTTTTTGTCTTTCACTTATTTTTAAAGGTTAAAGAGCCAAAGAAAGGGAAAAATAACAATTATTTTAAAAAAATTTTTTATCTGAATTATTGATTCAAAATCTTGCCAATTACAAGCGCAGAATATTATTGGGATCTGATGGCAGCCCAAAGACAGAGAGCTCGCAGTGCCAACCACAAATCTGAGCTGCAAATTAAAAATCCTAATTACAAGAAATAAGCTTGATAATTTAGGAGCAGAGCAACATAGTCTTCCAATTGTGCACAATACCAAGGCAAATGTGAAGAAGAAAACAGCAGGAAATCTGGATGTTTTCTTTTTCTTTCCTGCCTTCTATCAGAAAAACAAAAGGGGAGGAATTAGATCCGCCAATGTGGCTCACACGCCGGCGCTTCATTTTAGATTCACCAGTCAATGTAGCTGCGGGCAATGTCGTGTTTGGACACAGGCTTGTCATGACTTTACGAGACAGCTTGCATTGTCAATAATTCAAGTATCTGGAGGTCAACAAAAAAGCCTTTTGTTTTTCTGACTTAAAGGTTATTAAACTCAATTGTGAGGTGAATATAAATGTCACATTACACTGGATAAATGCTGTGGTTTAAAATCAAATGCATGCTTTCCTATTAATTGGCTTATGACCAACTATGACTGACTCGTTCGCCATTCTCGCTTCACTCCAGGCTTTGTTATGCATTTCCCCCTTTTAGAGACTGTAGTTGTTCTTTTTTTAGCATAGCCATAAGGCGTTGTACTACAGTGCTAAATACCAGTGCATGCACATGTGCCTGCACGTGCATGAAAGTGTTAGCATCTTCTGTGTAAACACGGTGATGGCAGGAGGATTATTTCATGAATGAGAACGGTGTATATTGATGTCGTTGGGCTTAAGCAATCACCAGATCCAGCCGCTGCACCTCAAAACAGTCTCACCTTCAACCTTCCCAGCTTAAGTTGCCCCTTTAATGCAAGTTCCAAACAAGAAGACGCTGGTATTTTAGAAGTAAAAGATAAAATATAAAGAGAAAGTATAGCATATAGTCGAGAATTTATGCAGAGCCTTGCTGTTTTATATTTTCTCTTCTGGCCTTCGCGGTTATCTCAGAACACCTCGGATGCTGCAGACTACACTTTGGGGCGTTGCAGTAAGCCTCAGCCCAAGAAGCGATTCAGCTCACTTGCCATGTGGGATTATGCTTATTATCTGTTCTGCCAGTGTGAAACACACACATAAACATTCATAGCTACTTAAAGAGTTTCAGCCTGCCATGTCGGCGGGCTTGACGTAAACCCAAGCTCGCCGATCGCCGAGGTAAAATAAGCAGATTTCTGATCTGTCCTTCACACAAACAGTAACCCCACAGAAAGTGAGAATCACTGAGTAACTAAAGATACATGACACATTTTTTTATTACATTTTTAGATAAAACACAAGCACCATGGCATAAATCACATAAAATAACCCACTGCCTGATGCTATACGTGTTCTCTGTGTGCTGCAAAAACAGCTCTGACCCACTGGGGCCCAGGAGGAGGACCTCGGAGAGTGCTCGGTGTCTCTGGCAACAGCCTCTTTGGGTCCTGTGGGTAATTGGGTGGAGCTTCTGTTGATCAGGCTTTCAGCACATCCAACAGATGCTCGATCAGATTGCAATCTGGGGGATTTGAAGGCTGACTCAGTGCCTGTAGCTCTTTGTCGTGTCATTGCAGATCTTCTTTTTCTTATCTTTTTTTTTTTTTTTGCAATGTGGTGGGCAAAGGGTTACTTTAGTTGCTGAGTGCATTAAGTGTTGTTGTTTTTGTGTTTTTTGCTTGTAGAGGCACTTGGTGTGCAACAATGATGAGGTGGGTGGTAGTTAGGATGAAACACAAGGCAAAAAAAAGCGATCCTTAAATTCAGACTTTCAATGAGTTTACTATATTTCTATTTCACTGTGTCTCAGGGAAAGTGACATATTATTGCTTTTCTCTGACAGCCTAATAATAGTCAAGCTAGGTTTCTGACACGCAGAATGTGGAAGCAGATTACGGTGCCCTGTTGAATCATTCATATGCCTTGAACTTTTTCAAATTTTGTCTTGTTACAACTTTGAAAAACAGCTCGAGCTGAGTGAAATTTAATGAAGAGCATATAAGTAGAAATGTTCAAACTTTGTCACTGACTGTCAGCTGAATTTAGCTGCAGACTTTTGAGGCCATTCAAACACTTGAATAAGCTTGGATCTCAATAATTTTATTGCAGCAGCTCATTAAAGAGTTAGGGGAATGGAGGTTAGTTGGTGGGCTTCTCTCCTGTTGGTCAACATCAAGATCCAAGTTTTAAGTTGGGAAAGTTCTTGTTTTTTGTGGTGCAATATTTGACAGATTATTTACTTTATCAAGCCCTTCATTTATGTCTACCTTTATTGCCAGAAACAAAGAGCTGTTAAAAATGGGCTGATTTGTTGCATGAGCAGTTAGTAGGGCTGTAACATTTCATCGAATGCTTACAGCAACTCGGTTTTTAAAATCCCTTGAGGCAAATTATGCATCTTGAAGCTTCATTAAATTATGTTTTAATATTTAGCGCCATGTGTTCTGGCCGGATAATTGTTTGTGTTGCGCAACGCTCTCACTCCCAAAATTGAGTTGTTGATGAATGCTAAGTGCTAGACTTTCTCCCTGAGCTGCTACCAGAGTTTGTCCATTAAACTGACTAAAAACTGGAATATTTTTTTTTTATTTTAAGTGTCTTTGTTACACTGCTGCTTTATTACTTTTATTATTAAATTTGATGTAATTTCAGAATTGTGTGTAATTCCTGTCCAGGTTGACATAAAAACGACCTGTTTTTGTTAGTTTAATTTTCTAAGCTACACAAAAGTTACAGTCAGGGATGCACAGACATGAAAATTTGGGCCAATATTTATATCTGATACAAGTATTTTATTTTATTGGATTTTTTTATTTGGTTACTCAATTAATTGTCAAAATGATTGATACATTACTCGTTTACTAAAGTAATTGTTTACAACAGCCCTAGAACAGAGTCACAGATGTAATTGTGTAAAAATTAAATGAAAAATAATTAATGTCCTCAAAGAAAGTATGTGAGGATCTATCTGTAGTTCTAGTACCATCTCTTCCTTAATAATTTTTCATGCTGCCAAAGATGTTCTACCTATAAGAAAGAGACAAGAAATTAGAGTAGCAAGTTAGATAATATATGACCTGCATGAAAAGAGTATGTCTATTAAGGTGGACGACCAGCCTAGGCATTAGCTTCTGCAATACTAATTAATGGCAGCCAATTAAATTCTAATCATTCGATAGGCATTTTTTTCCTGACTGTATATCTACATATATACAATCTACAGACTTGTGTGGTTGCACAGAAAATCCCGGCATAACTGAGGGACATGAACTGTAATTTGTCTAGACTTTCATTTGATTTATTGTTACACAGACATGCGAGGATACACAAAAAACGATTCAGTACAGAAAAGTGAGGCTTCAAAAGCGGGGACAAAAGGTCGGCTGATCAATAACAAAAACATCAAGCCGCAATTTGAATCTATCGAGGCACAGAGTTTGTAATCGATAGTCCCTTATTTTATTTTTTTAAATGATTTTGACCATTGCATGTAATATTTTCGACAGGATCATTTGTTAAATTTTTTTTTTCAAGGTTTATTTTCGCAGACACATGAATCGTTTTTCTGGTGTAGACCTGACATTCATATCAGTGATTAGATAAGACTTCATACTTTATATCGTCATTTTTGTCCTTAATGCTAATTTATTTAATTGTGTGATTTGATATGTTTGAAACTCCAGTCATTCATTTTACTATGTTCTACATATTAAATCCGACATTTTGTGCAGAAGTGGTTATTAAAGTTGAAATTAAGTTTTTCTTTTTTCATCTGCTTCCCAATCAACTGAAAAACTGTCATGGGGCAGTGACAGCTGATTACAGATTTACACTGCACTGACTCAACTGCTTATACTGACTGCTTTCAGCTGTGGTGGTTCCTGTATTACCGCCACTTCAAGCAAAATAACCTCCTTCTAATGAGAGTCCCACAAAGGAGGAGGAATTCTTTGAACCAGAAAAGGACAAACACAGATTGGATTTAGAAGGTGTAAAAAATGCAGCAAAAGCTCTCTACTAGTAGCGTAAAAATGTCTTTATTTTTGCTTCATATCACATTCATATTCTTTCAAGCTGACAGTCACATAGTGAACTGTGTTGACTAACCAACTCCAACATCTATCTTGTCAAATTAGGTTGTTCTAATTTGACAGTAGTTTGATCATTACTTTAGCATGCTAAAACATGTTCTTCCTTCTTTTACTGTGCATTTTCTTTAAAAATCTAATCTTATCTTACATCTAATCTTATCATACAAATTACTTCTCAGTCCAACATCCCTAAGAACTGTAGTAAACAACCTAATGGACGAAAATTGTTGTAGACCTGCTGAAGGCAGAGAGAGAGCTTCTTAAAGAGACACAAGCCCAATTTCTAGGCGTCAAAATGCTTTTAAGTCATATTTTCCACACTATAAGGCGCACATAAAAACCTTAAATTTTCTCAAAAACCGACAGTGCGCCTTATAATCCGGTGCGCCTTATATATGGACCAATATTGAGCCACAACAGATCTAGCAACTACGATAAGCAGCTGCCGACTTCATTTTCCCCCGTAGAAGAAGAAGCGCGCGGTGCATGCTGGGATAGTTGTCAGAACACTGGTTTGTAATCTATTAATAAAGTTTGACTGACCTATCTACCTATCGACCGTCTAGAATCAGGTCGTCTGCAGGTCATTTAGCCCCACGTTCTCCACGAACATGCTGTGCGCGAACGGAGAAGGGTGACCACCGTTCACCCGACTGGGCCACGCCCCGGCCCAGTCGCGGAAGGCTCTCCTCGCCAACCGGAGTCGGACTGTTTTGTTGATATTCACTTTAGTGCAGCTCCCATCTATTGGATGCATAACATAACTTCAGCCTCTCCTGTAGCGTCTATTCTATGTGCCTTGTAATGCGGTGCGCCTTATAGTGCGGAAAATATGGTATAAAGCATTTTTATAACAACTGAAGGTAACATATTTACTTAATTGTGATATAAAATGGCACTTACATTTTTTTAAGTTGCTGAAGTGGTTTGTATATCTAGTTGGCAAACTTGTCACACCACAGGCATAAATCTCATTGTAATATAAATAAGTTGCCGAATATATATGGGCAGCACTTAATATTCTTGGGCAGTCCAAACTCCAATAACTTTGGGAAGCCCTGATATGTGTGCAAGTTCTTCTTTTAAAAACCACTTTGGCTCCTGCGGAAGCAGAGGCCGGCTCATAAATTCTGTGTTTTGGTCCACTGCACACAAAAGACTTCACGCGTATTCCTTTTTTGTTAACATCAATACAAAAGAAGGCACAAACCCAAAGCTTTTAATTTCATAAACACTCACCATTAAGGTCCCCACTAACAAGTTATTTTTTTATATAATAAAATACTTCTATTCTGGATTTCCAGCTTTTAAGGAAGAAGTAAATATTTGCTTGCTGCTCATGTCTCTCAACCACAGTTAAACTCAATTGTACTAGTTGCTATGGAAACATGTCCCTCCACCCCCAGCCCTCCCTCTGCTCCCCTCCCCTCTCCCCTTATTTTGACATCACTACTTTCTTTCCTCTGCTCTCTCCCAACTCTCTTATATGGCTGATTGGATGCAGCAGTACAGCCTGAGAGGAGTGCTATTTACATTGAAGAGGCTGTCAAAACATCACAAATGGTTTCAGTTGATCACAATGACTAGTAAATGGTATGATCTCCCAACTTCTGCACCAGGAAACTCCACGTATTCAGGAAAACCGTTTTGGATTGACTCCTCTAAGCAGAATCGGGATCTTATCACTCGTGATGTTGAGTAGCACTTTTTGATGCACAGTTTGTGCCTCCCTTTTTATAGCTCAAGGCGGAGGCACTGGTATCTTCCAGGCTTTAGATATCTCATCTGTACATTACTGTTGTGTTTTTTTTTTTGTGTGTGTGTGTTTTTTAAACCACAAGGACCATACCAGATGGCCAGCAGCTTTATATATAATCTCTATGCATTAGCTTTAGAAGAAATGGTTATGTACCAACCCAAAAGGAAGTGGTGGTGTTGTGACACTCACTGGAACCTAATTAGATGTGTTCCAAAGCTTTTAGTCCAAATTACCCGTGTAGAATTTAAACTTAAATCTTAATCCTCATCATAGTTTCGGGGCATCCATTTGAAGTTGCTTACAATGCAGTTCATGTGCTTAAATCACTTTTATGAAATAATGATTAGTTTTATCTGGAAATTACAGTATTCTGTTATCACCGTCTACAGATAGCGGGATTTATTTTAATGGACTGTTTTGTGAACTTAAATCGCTGACGTAATGGTGATGCTTATATAATATTATAAGGCAGCACGCAGTACAATAAGAGGTTAGAGACATAATAGTTGGCTGCCTCACTGCACAGATCAAGTCTGAAAAATATCTGATCACTCAGAAAAATTGTAGTTTTCATAGTTCAGTAATTACATCATCAGTTTGTCTAGTTGCTTTTTTGTCAATTTGCAATGGCAGGCCATCAACCTATACGTTTAACTTTCAAAAAAGATACTGTTTGAAGTTTCAAGTGTAAGGATTTGTATGTTACATTTGAATCACTTCGTTTTTGTTTCCTCAAAATATACCATCATAGTCTGCTACCATCATAGTTTGCTTGCCATTTTCATAATTTTATTACATGTCATTTTATGATTTCATGCAGATTTCTAATAGATTTAAACATGTCATTTCTTGGAGATGCAACACAGCACAAGACAGTAGTTATTTAATGCCAGACAGACAGATATTTTAACAATAAATAATGTTTCTAATGTGGGGAGCTGTGTGGTAGTGGCAGAAAATAAATGTTCCTAACAGAGTTCTTACATTTTGCAGAATCAACAAATGTCTCATATTTGAGGAAAAAATCCCACTCTCATCAGTTTTAAACTTGGGATGCAACAAAACTGCAAACGTTCTTCTGTCCAGAACATCCAATCCGACGGTGTCCTTGCAGTGCAAACGAAAAGCAATGTGGGTGGTGTTAGATTTCCTCTTTTTTAGAGGAAATCATCTTGCTGCAGCAAACCTGTGATTCACAGACAACTCCATTCTGCTTGCTCCTCTGGTTGCACCACCTTTTTACTGCAAAACAATGCCTAACCGTGTTTGGTGGATTTAAGTTTTTACCACTTGCCTTTTCTTCTCAGCCTCAACGACAGGAGAAGATTTTAACAATAATTAAATAGTAAAATGACTTTAACAGGACTTTTTTTTTTTTTACAGAATTTGAAGCTAAAGCTTGTTCTTGAGGAGTTTTGGATACAGGTTTTGGTTACATACAAAAGTTTTTTCATCTTGAAAATATATATATATATATATATATATATATTATATATATATATATCTATAAAGAAATATAGATGTAAATACACAGTACAGTTTAGTACTTAATTATTACTCAGTGTGTTATTTTTTCAGTATTTGTCCTTTTTTGAGTCTGTATACTCCAGTTACAGATTGATCACTAAATTAGTTGACCATTATTCCAACAATTGATTAATCATGTTTCACCCTAGTAATTGTTTCAGACGTGGTTATGATAGTTGCATTCTTTTCACTTGATTTTGCTCAAGAATGGCGTTTCACAAGTTAGCAGCAGTCCCTCTGGTCAGGGAATCAAATATACCGTCATTGTTTCCTGCTAATCTTTACCCTCCAGCTAACACAATTGATTATTTACAGCTGCAAGTTGACTTGAATGCAACACGTAAACATAGATATGAGACTGCTGTGTTTTTGTTTTTGACAATCTACATAGCAAGGTGTATGAATGAATACGAATGGACTAGCAGTGCAGAGGAGTTAAAATTACTCCATACAGGCAACACAATAGTATGTCTGATGCAAAATCTATAATCACAATGCAGTGGTGTGTGTCTGAGTCCAAATCACAAAGCAGTAATGGAAGTTTTCGGGACTTTTCTCACCCACTGGACAGAAGTAGTTGCTAACCACAGGGACCTAAGAAGCAGGCTGGTGTCCTAAGCAAGTCCAATTGTTGCTTTGGCCTTAAGACATGATAATTGATACTCCATTTCTTAGTGCTGTTTGACGTGCTGTGGTTATTTTTACACAATGTCACTTCTAATTTATATTACAGGACAAACGACTTGTTGTTTGCTATAAGACATTTGATTACACTATATTAAAAAAAAAAAAACATTTGTCAGGATTTTAACGTCCAAAGCCATAAAGTAGCCATTTATATCAACATTTGAGATGTGCTGAAGAGACTGCAGCCCCATTCAAAACAGCAGGTGTTATTATGGAGGAAAACAATACTGCTTCACAGCAGAAATTTCACTAGAAGTAACCATGCAGGAATTTTCTTTCTTCAGACATAAAGTTAACTACTGTCCACACCACCAAAACCAAGGTCAAAAATGGTGTGCTGCTCTTAATGATTTATTCAAAGGGACCCACTGTTGGTATTTTCACATACTCTGAGACACAGTATGTCTGCATAGCCGTTCAATCTTCGATTTCAACTGTATTTGAAATCAAATTTGATGAGCATTAACACTGGGAAAGCCAAAACAGTTGTTCTCTCCATTAATGTGTGGGATTTTTGGGGGTACTCAGATTTAAAGTAAATGGATGAGTATGTGAAATAATAATTTGAATTCGTTACGGAAAAACTTCCATCTGATCCCTAAAATCACAATTATTGTATTTATATATTGCTTTCTTTGGAGTGTTTTTTTTTCTCTAATCATCATGCATTACTTGTACTCCCAAACCCAATTCAATTAGAAGTGTTATTCAGCTGAATTTATCCAGCTGTGTGTAAACAGTGTGTGCTCCGAGACATTTTTTCTCTCGAACTCGTTTTTACCAACTACTGAAAGGAAGACAAAACGTATATACCCATCTTTAGCAATGCAGGAGCTACAAAAAATCTAAGCTACCCGCAAAAGACTCAAACCGCAGTCGAAACGTGAGCTACAGTGATCGGCCTGTAATGGGTATGTGCCTCTCTGAGCTGCATTTCTCTTCTTCTCCACGCTGGAGATAAACTGCGACTCAATGAGCTGCGGTGCACTCCACTTCAACGGCCAACAGAATTTTGCCCTCGTTCAGGCAATTTAGTATGAGTGCCCCTCCGCATCTGCCTCAGCTGTCCGCCACACAACAAAAGCCCACAGAGGCAGAGAACTGAGCAGTCTGTGACCCATCATGCCACGCTGTGTACTCCTGTAATGAGTCACTGTTTAGACGGTAGAAAACAAGGCCAGAATAAAATACAGACATTGTGCCACCGTTACACTTCAATTATATTGGAGAGATGGGTGCTAAAGAAATAAAACCACATGAAATAGAGTAACTGTGACTTGTAACATCATATGAAGTGGGTTTTCATTTGGTGTTTTCAGTTTGGGCTCATAGCTCACAGTCCAGAATTGAGAGAAATGTAATAAGGTGGAAAAGAAAAAAAAAACAAAAAACAAACAAGTGAGGCAGAGATGCTGAAGAGTGAGGACGTTCCGTTTTGAAATGCAGATTTTCGACATTAATGCGTGACACAATGAGCACTCAAAATAAAAGTGGTGATAAAGTCTCCAGCTCCAATGCAATTTCATAAGGAGATTTATACAGCAATTATTCAGAAAGAAAGTGCCGTCTAGACCCCAGTCTGCGTAAAAGTGAAGTCAGTGGCGAATGATGATAAAATGTGTGACTCTAAACGCAAGTTTAATTCAGTTAGTTGCAATTTCTGCTCCAGTTCTGACCAGAACACCACATTCCTCCCACAATTGCATCAGAAGAAGAGCCTCTTATCAGCAAGTAATGAAATAATTGTGCAAGACTTACTTTTCCTTACAGTCTGTATTTTTGTTTTAATTGTCAATTGCAATTATTTAATTGCGCTAAATAATGTAGCTGTTAAAATGTTGTTCCCCGGGTAATGCCTGGTATTCCACTAAAACACTACAAGTCCATCACAAGTATTTTTCTCACGTTATATTGGACCAAAATGTCACTTTAAGATAAGACAACACATGGGAAGGATAAGTTGAGTTAGAATACTATGGCTGCAGTAAAACAATCCCCTCTTCATTTGGCTCAGTCACAAAGAAAAGAAAGTCACAGCTGAAGCTAAGTCACGGCTTAACAAGATGGAGGATTGCTTGGAGAGAACAGTTATTGATTTAACATGATAGACATCAACTCATACCTGACACTCGTATCTGGTCCAAAAAGAGATATTCCAGTTAAAATATATTTTTGTCAAGAAAGCAATCTAATCTGTGAGTATTGTGAGAAATTTGCAGAAAATGCCTTTACAGATTCTACGGGATCATCCATAAATATAAGTGCCTTCCTGTTTTATTGGAAATGACTCAAAAAGTTAATTATGTTCCAGAAAATAACTTATCTGCATTGATAATATTATGGAAAGACTCACTGTGAATTTTTATACAATTTAGAGACTTCATCTAGAAAAGTTAAATATATATGTCTTTAAAGGCAAATGGATGTCAAATGCATTGAAATATTACCTGCATCTGAATGTTCATGTTGCTTTTTATCCAGATTAAGGCTCCAGCAGAGCTGTAAAACCTGTGCAGAGACTGTGAGCAGTCTGTCACTATGTCAAAAAAACGCATACATAATCAGTGAAATGGAAAGACTCTCGGGGTCTGACTACTGGGGAGTCTATGAAAATGTCTGTTTTTTTTGTTTTTTTTTTCAAATCCTGGATAGAAACCATAAACAAGAAAAGGGAGTCTATGTGTCAAGAACAATGACCGAAATGTGAACATCACTGTGAACAGAATGAATCACCACAGTCTGTCACTCCTACACATAAAAAGGTTATTTTTCTAGATTAATCACTACAGTGGTTCTCCAGTGACTTTCCCGTTAGCACTAGTCACGACACACTCTCCTGAAACCTGCAAAACGCCATTTGTTTCAGACAACGTAGCTATTAAGATTAAGCGGGGAGTGATGCGACAAAGCTGTGCTAAACTGAACCGGTTTTCAAAAGATCCTGAAAAAAAGTAAGTCAGAGAGTCTGGAAAGAGGGAGCCAAAATGACCACTCAGTCACAAGATGCCTGAGACTGCAGCGAGAATCGAAGCCTGGCACACACACACAGCTCTCTCTGTGTGTCCATTCATAAGGCAGACACGCTGAGACGAGCCGGATAAGCCTGCCTGTGATTCCACCAGGAAGAGGATCAATAGGAGGGAATGCACCATTTCGGATATAGACAGACAGACTGAGCAAGGGCAAGGCAAAGAGGCAGAGCAGCACTCGAGTGCTTATTATGGGCATCCACGGTGATGTGCCGCCACTTCTGGAGGTGTCCAGGAACACAGGCGGACAATGCAAACTGCTTAGAGATTAGGACATACCACGTGGTGGATTACAGCCCTAATGAAAATCAGAAGTGGCATAAGCATCTCCATCAGCAACATTGCAAAGCTGAGGACAATTGCTTGAGCAGGCTGACAGACGGAAGAGAACCCAGGTGCCAGGGGCCCAAGCCTCTCCCGCGACCAAATAAACACTGAACATTGTTTGCCTTGACTGTCTCTTTAGCCTCCCTTGCTGGCATGGAAACAGTTGGCTGCATCTGAGCATTTGGACATCACCACCGGCAGTCAATCACAATCGGACGCCCCGCCTCCCGTGCTAACAGAGTCCAGCCTGCTTGCCAAGTATCAAACGCCTGTAAATAAACAAGGGTCAGCCTCAACGGAGGCCAAAATGATGATGCCTCTGCTCACACCGTCTCCAGCTATTACCCAATTTAACCCCCCCCCCCAAAAAAAAAACTTGCCTTTGGATTAAACAGGTTGTTGGGGAGAGAAAAAACTTGCTATGCTGTCAGTTGGAAGTTAAACTACCATTACAATACCAATTTAAAAATAAGTGAACATAGTGAAGGTGTGTGTGAGAAGTCAGGGTGTAGGGAATTAAGCAAAAAGAATGCAATGGATTTATTTTTTACACTTTTTCTTGGTAAGGGCGTAACACACAGGATTCGACATTGCTCCCTCCTAAGGTGACAACTGCTTGCTGAGCAACGCTAAGTAACGTGACACAAGAAAGTTGAAAAGTGTTTCGACTGTTGACTGTTTCGACACTGTTGCAAGTCGTCCCATGTATTGGGATTGCGCCAAGCAGCAAAAACACTCACACGTAAACACTCACACGTTCCCCTTATGAAGCTCATCAATCCTTGTGTGTGAAGCCTATTAATATTAGAAACTTGTACTTCTTCCCGATTTTTTGTGATAGTCAAAATGGAAAAAGAAAAATCTGTTTTCAAAAATGTGACAAAGGGCGTCATGCATTTGTATTCTGCTCCCTGTTTATGCAAACATCTTTACCAGCTTTGCACATCGTGAGGTTAAAATCTGGCTAAAGATCACTTTTCAAATCTTGCCGCAATTCTCAATTGGAGTCTTTAACTGAGCGTGTTTAACACTTGAATACACTTTGATCTAAAACCATTCCACTGCAGCTGCCACTGTATGTTTGTTGATGTCTTGCTGAAAGGTGAACAATCACACCAGTTTTGTGTCTTTTCTAGTTTCAAACATGTTTTCTTCGATGGCTGCCCTGTATTAAGCTCAACCTTCCTCGCCGCCTGTCCATTTTGACCAGCTTCCCAGCCTTTGCTTAAGAAAAACACCCCTACAGCATGACACTGATCAAAGGATATTTGATGCAAAATGACCAGAAACACAGAAATTGAATAGGGCTGGTCCAGAATACATTTGCATGGATCAGACCCTTGTTTATGATGTTGTCCAGCTACTTGCGCATCTAAAACTAATGTACTTCTATCAAGGATGCAAACAGTTAAGGCTTAACTGTTACCATTCTTAAGTATTATGCGCGAAAGTGACATTTTCAAATGTTTTTAATAGGTGCTCAATTGCACACTATTTTATTTTGCACAAACTGTCAACATATTGTCATGTTTGGTTACTTTTTTTCCATGTCATTATAAAGAACCATATGCTTGGAATGATTCATTACAGTATAGAGCATTGCATATTTCTCACAGCATCTGAATTGTTTTAAAATTTTAGCATTGTGATAAACCGTGATTTTCAGTTAAGAAATTGTACCCATTTAGGTTTTGCAGCTGAAATGTGACAAAACCACAGAAGGTTTCAGGGCTATACATTCATCTGCAAGGAAAAATTTAAATAGCACTTTTATTTAAAATCCTCTTAACTACTGATCTTGTTATTGACTTTTTTTTTTTTACAACAGTGATAAGTTGAAGCATAAACTGAAAATGAGCAATGCTTTAGAAAGCTGTGTTCTGTATAAAACCTTCTTAGTTAGATGTAGAATTTCAAGCCTGCAGTCCAAACTGCGTATTGATCCTGGTGTTGTTCAATTGTAATTTGAAAAAGAAGCAAATAAAAGCCAAGGCAACAACTTAAAATGCCTGTGAGGGGGGTGCCCTTCTCCTTCCAACAAGTTAGCTTCTTCAGTCCCACAGACAGAGACACTGTTTCTCCCCTCCTATAGAAGCTATAGGGCCTCTTCCTCATCCCCTCAAACCACACTGCTCCTCCTGACGTGCCTTCAGTCCAATTTCTCTCCCTGACGTATAGCTGCAGTGCATCTCTTTGCTGAAAATCTGCCCGCATGTTAACCATCAGAGGAAAGCCTATGATCACAGTACAAGGGGCCATTTATGCATGACAAAGAACCTCAACTGCCTTATCCCAATTTGCACATGCTCCTTCGCTTTCCCTTGAGGAATATGCCCCTCCGAATGCTATCCATCTTAAGACAGTTACAGGGACGGCGCAACCACCGGGCAGTGTCATGGGACCAACTGCTCTTCTGATCAGAGGGAGGAGGCAGAAGTGCCCTCATGACTAATGGGAATGCCTGTCCTGTTGGGAATCGGCAGAGGAACGGGAAACAGCAAAAAAAAAAACATACATTTTATGGCTAAACAGCAGAGTTTGCAATACTCGCCAAACAAGAAACACTGATTGATACGATCGGCTTGTGGACCTTACAGAATGTTGCTAATTTTTGATGATGAATTTTCCCATCCTGCACAGCCAAGAGAAACTGTTCACTGATGGAGCATGGCTGGACTCCATCCCAGCTTTCATTGGGTGAGAGGAGGGATACACCCTGAAGAGGCTGCCAGCTTATCACACAAGCCAACACCGACACAAATGACCATTTTAACTCCTAGAGCCAATTTAAGAATCACCAACTAATTAAACATGCGTCTCTTTGGCGAAACTGCAGAACTCATTTCCACGCAGCAACCTGGGTTTGAATTGAGAACCTTCCTTCCATTAGGTGACGATTTTAAAGATGGCAGTAAAAAAAAAAAAGCTCATCTGCTGCCATGACCCATACATTTGAGTGGCTGTTCTTCAAAAGGTCTGTAATTGGATTCACAGCCATTGACATCAAAATGCCCTTGGTCTGAACTCCATATTGCTATTAAAACGTTCATTGCTACATATATAGAGAAAGGGTTGTATATCCAACAAAATATGAAAGCTTTCATGAGTGCATTTTCAAGTGTCCTCAAGAACGAGATGGTGAAATACCTTGCGTACCTGAACAAGGTTTTTTTACGCTTCTCATTCAACAAGTAAAGAGCTTTTATTTACTTAAAAGCCCTCCAAACTGCAATATGTTATTTCTTTATTAGAAAAATGGGGGGGACAAAAGCAGTATTTTTTTGGACAGGGTTTGAGCTCATTTATATAAAAATCATTCAAATGAATGTCATGTTTTGCTTGGAAAGACACTTGAGATGCTTTCTGACAAACAACAAAACAGGGTTTTTCAGGCGCATCTTTGCATTATTTAATGACATTTACAATCTCCCATAATTTAGGCCACATCTTATGTTGCTAAGTCATTTTGGCTAAGATGTAGCAAGACTTTGTAGCATTTGATCCCTATGTAGTTCCTATAAAATGACTTTGTCAGATGTAAAACGTATAAGTTAAAAACCCAGGATATGAAGGTGAATGCTTTCAGACTGGTAGCTATAGTTTTTGCAATGCGTTGCTGCCTTTGTACACTTACAGAATAACAATGGGAGTCTAATCCACTGCCTTTGATTGAATATTAAGTTGGACTGTGTGCACTAGTACTAAGACTGCACTTCTCTCCCTTACAGACATGTTGCTTGTAGCTTGCCAGCTGAAGTTTTGCTGTTACACAACTGGACGTTTTCACCACAGGAAATGTTTGGAAAGGTTTTCAAACAGTTATTTTGGTTGGGAGCGAGGGAGAACATTAGAAAACTTCTTGGAGCCACCTGACGGGCAGTGTCCATGAATGAGCATGGACACTGCTCATTCATGGACGCTGAATGAGCAGTGTCCATGAATTCCCTCAAATGAAATAATCTTAGTACATATTGATAGCTGTAATTGACTCAGGCCTTGTTGATGGGGGGACAAGTGACAATTTAGAATATTTTAGCTGTTGTAAATGACAATGCATTCTGGTTGCCAATAAATGTAATAAATAGTTACTGTTTTTAATTCCTAGCACAAAAGTAAAGTAAAAAAAAAAGTGCTTAGGGTATATTAGGCATGCACCGACATAAAAATTTGGGTCACTATCTCTATCCGATATTAATATTGCTAACCGATAATTACCGACAATATATATATTTCACAAAAGCAACCACAACCACAGACTTCCCCGTCACTTCTATTGTAGTTAAACTTCCCACAATCCTTTGCTGCATCACTACCACTGTCACATGACCAAATACCATCCAGAAACAAATGGCAAAAATAAACATAAATTGTTAATATCGGCCCTGTTTTATTTATGGGACGGATATCAATATGTTGAAAAATGACCGTTTGATACCGATGTTAATGGAAATTAACACCATCATTCATCCCTAGTTTGTTGGGGTTTTTTGGTGTTGTTGTAACACAGCTTATTGGTAATGAACAGTTGGAAAACCTGTTTAAATCTTTTTAATTGTTCCTGTAATTGCGCAGAAAATGCAGCGGTGGGTTGAGCAGAAAAGTTAAATAAGTGCATTATGCTCATTGTATCATCCCCTCCAAATAAAAAAATAAAAAGGCTCTCTACCAGTTTTAAATATATTGCTAAGAAGCATTGTTACAACAAAGAAATGATCAGTCAGGCACAAATTTCCTTACATTTTCTTCTAAGTTTACTTCTTCTGAGTTCAAAATATTAAATACTTTCGCTGATCACACCTAAAATACTAAATTCTACATTGAACAGAGATTCTTTAAAACAGTTTGAGGTTTGTGAAACTTTTATGAAATTTGGAGGAGGAGGTTGTGACAAGTTGAGGTCAGTTTATGAGATGTAATCTTCTGTTTCAGTTAGTCAAGTCCCTACCGCAAGTGTGAGCAAGTAATTTAGCACTTCTGGTGCGAGAGCAAATTCATATTCAATTCATAGACTAGACAAGCAATGAGTCACAAACCACCTGCTACTACACCTGCCAGATAAATCTGTTCTTGTTTACAGTTGGCATTTGAACAGGTATTAATTTATTTACCAATCCAATACAGCAAACACATGAGAAATAGTGAGCATTAACATGCATTTTGTATATTTATATCACATTCAGGTATCACTACTCAAGAGAGCAACACTAGATGCACAATTTTTCTCTTGGAAAAAAGTGTGCTCACGTTTATACTTTTGATTATATTATAGGCATAATACCAAAAGAAAAAATCCAACCATAGCTGGCATTAAAAAGAAAAAGAGCAAGGAAAGCCCAAGGTTGTGTTTTGCATTCTCTGTGAAGAGCAACTGCCAAGGCGTGGTCAGTTTTCACAGCAGCTCTACTAAAGGCAACAGATGGTACAGAGGCACCTTATGACATAAACATGAGCTTCCACACACGCATGCACACGCACACACACACACACACACACACACACACGCACGCCCCCCCCTCCCACACACACACACCTTGCTGGCCAATCAGAGACTGGACAGTAAAAATAGACACTGGGACAAGGCTAGCCTCCAGAGAGATTGCAGCACTATTTCTTAGGGCTAGAGTTTCCAGAGAGATGAAGGGAAAAAAAGGAGGATCACCAGTTGCAACCACATCATGGTCTGAACTAACACATACATTGGAGAAGATGAATTTTAAGGCTAAATGATACGGCTAACTATTAGCACAAAGTCAGTCAAATGATAACGTCATTTATTTTTAGCAGCTTAGCACAAAATACTTAAGGTAGATGCCTACAAAGTGTTGAGCTTGACTAAAATGCATTTAATCAAGTCTGAAGCAGAACAGAGAGTATAAATTTCACATCTGAGTAGAAGGTCAATTGAGTTTCTGTTTTAAATTATGTGAGATGAACTACAGGAATAAAATGATCAGAGGAATAGCAAAAAATGTGACCTCACTCAGAAAAGCCACTTTTTGGGCAAGATGTTCAAACTTTTTTATTATACTTTCTCTAATTTATTCCATCTGTTTTATGTCTATATATTTCCCAACTGTGCACAAGATCTGAATTTCCAAGGCAGAGAAAAAAAATACATATAGGTAGGAATCACAGGGTGCTGCACAGTTTGAAAAATATGACCCATTCTATTGATAGCACTGAATGTATAATCTACTTGGGGAATGGATGGTAATCTGTCTACTGTTGGCACAAAATCTGACGGTCACAGCCAATCAAAAGTGCACATAAACAGATTAATATCAGAGGGCTGTAGCCCGGTTACTTGCTGTAAGTAAGCACGGCGTTTATTTCAATACTACACACTTCCCCACTTGTTTAGGGCTGCAGCTGTCAGTTTGTTTAAATGAGATCACTTTGGGACCGGCAACCTTACAATAAGTCCCCTAGGCCAAACAACCGTGCTGGAATTGTCGGAAAACATGTCACCCTGTCATTAGATAATATCTGGGACCCGAAGCAATGCAAGAGAAACACTAAAGAGGCCTCAACTCGCAATTTCAAATTACAAAAATGATTTCAACACAACCTTCCTCCAAGCTAAGAATTTAATTAAGTTCCATGAGAAACTAATGTTGAAAACAAGGGTGGATAGTTGTTTGTTTTTCCAAAGGTATTAAAGTGTTTATTTCAACACATACTGACGTCCAGCAGACATTAAAAGTCTATTTATTTCTTACCAATATGATAGGTGTTCTATATTAAAAGACAACCGTTTTGGTTGTAGTAATTTGGGGATAAAAAGCAATCAGAAAGCAATATCGACAAAGCATTGTAAGAATGTTGCAGAAAATAGAGATTCATTACTATTAAATGTCTCGAGTTTTTAAACATTTTTTCTAATAATCACAGAAATCAAACAGTCCATCTCCATCAGGCTAGTTTTTTAATCTCACAATTGCTCTACATCATTGATTAAATATGTTAAAAAATTAAATGCATATTTTTAGTGCTTTGTGAAGAATGCATGGATAATTATCTTAACAGAATAAAAAATTTGCCCATACCAGTGCATTTATCACGTATCACTGCCATAACACACTGCCTTTTTCCATGACATACAAATGCATAACTCATGAATAATTCTTAAAATTAATTTATTTTCTTCAGAAAGTTACAATTACATGTTTCATACTAGAGTTACCGTACATGAATTCATCATCAATTTTTCTCTTTAATCCAATCCTTTACGGTCACACCCTTTATTTGCTCTGCGTGACTGTTAATGACTTGCAAATCCCATTTACTTCGATCCAGTTTTTCACTTCTCATTCTTATTAAGTCATTTTCCCCCCAGTTTCTTTTATTATTTATTCTTTAATATCGAGGCATATTGTTTCCAGTTTCCCCGGCATGATGCTTTGACATTCTTGTCTGTTACAACCTCACCGTTTTGTTTGCACTTGTTCCCAATTTCAGAAACATTAGCCAGGAAGGCCTCACCATCTTTTGACATGCAACATTTTCCTTTTAGCTCACATGACGGTACTCTTGTCAGTGTCATGTTTCCTGTCAATCAGCCAGGTGAAAGAGCTTGTTATGGTCTGAAATTATTTTCTGTCAAATTTAGACTGAGTTCTCCATTGTATTTTTGATACTGTACTTCTATGTAGCAAATGGTATGCAGTTCGAAAAACCTCTCCCTTTAACTGGTGCCCAATTTGTAAGCAAAATGCATTTGTTGGTTCCATACTCAATTATTGGACTTAGTTTGAGTAAAAACAATCTGTATCAAGTGTGATGGTTTTGTTATTTTCGTGAGAAAAGCCCCTGTGAAAACATGACTGCATGTGGCATTCATCCTTTTTCGGGACAAAATCAGGAAGTGTAAAGTAAATTAAGGCTGGACAATAAATCAGTAGCAATATACATCTCAATAGACATGTGATCAATATCAATAGATAATACATCTCATAGAATATTCAATATATACATCTGCCAACTCTGATCCAGAACCGCATGGCATTCTGGGATATGTAAACAGAGGAAGGACTTTAGCTTCTTAAATTCTTACAGCTAGCTAATCTAGCTTAGCAGGACCAACTAACTCACTCACTCTTTAGTTACCTAGCAACAAACTATTGAATTACAGCAGCATTTTCAGGTTTCGCCACTGTGCCTCATAATGGTAAAAAAAAAACATGGATAAAACAGGAATGTATATCAGATAATTACAACAAAATACAAATCAATAATTATCAATATTGACAATTATCGATATAGCCTGATATGAAACGATTATATTGCGATACGTTGTATCACAATTGAAATTGTAGTTGCAATTGCAACTACAAGAACTCAAAGCTAACTCTCACCTATTTTTACACCCAAACATTGTGTGAATATATTTACCAACACTGGAGAGTCATGCGTACTGCTACGGTAATATCACTTGCGATATATCCCTACTTCCGTCTTTCTTCTCTGTGCTTTCACTCTATGACCTTTTGCATTTTGGGCAATGTCACTTGTGTCCAGTTTGAGCATCTACTGCTGTGAGACTCTGTCCAACTGGTTAAATATAGCTTTAGCATGAAAATGCAAGTTCACAATACGTCAAATATAGAAGTCAGGAATTGTCAAGAAAATTGTCCATTGTGATGCGAATATTGCAATTGCAATAAATTAGCGATAGATGATGACTAAATATACAACGTTTGATGTCAAGCATGCCGAATGTTCCAGCATGGCGGTTTAAATCCTCCCTGACCCTGTTCAGTCTAAGTGTGTTCTGTGTGTTGCTGTAGCCACTGAGGCAGACAAAGTAGCCATGTGCTTTCATAAGGTAGAGAACAGTTCTTCAACTGTTCTCTACCCCCCTCTCTCTCTGCTAATGATGGTTGTTGTAAAAGAACCTCCAGTGGGAGTATGTACACAATTCACCAGAATGCCACCGAGAATAAGGTAGATTATTACAGTTTGCTAAAAGCAAACATGCTGCACAGTCACAGATTTTTCATTGTGTGCAACCTGTACAGATGTTTAATTAAAAGTGCAAAATCCTGGCAAGATTTTTATTTTTTTACCTTAATCACCTTCAATTTCCTTTTTCTGTGAAAGTCATACTTAAAACCAAATGAAATTTGTTATTATGTAAATACTGATATTTAAATAAAATCGTCTTTAATTGTAAATCCCTTTAAATGGCCTATTTTAACAATTTTACATTTTAACTAAACAATACAAAGTAAAATAAAAATAATGCCTCTCAGACCAATACTGTTTAAAGTTTCCACTTCTTTTTACTTCAATGAAATGTAGATGGATTTCATACAACACAACCTACATAACGGCTAAGTTATTTTATTAAAGAGGGTCTTTTTTTTAAAGAAAGTTCCAAGAAGTTGATTTTGAAGTTTGCCGAAACTGTTTCACACTGTGGGAATGCTTTTCTTTAGGAGAGACACAAAATCTAGTCAGAGTTAATGGGAGGAAGGATGGGACCGAACAAAGGGCAATAGTAGAGGAAAACCTGTAAGAGGCTGTAAAACGCTTGAAAATGGGGCGAAGGTTGACCTTCCAATGGAGAATCTGGTTCAAGTCTTAAAAATTGCTGTTCACAGATATTCTCCATCCTATGTGACTGAATGTGACATATTCAGGAACAAAAGTCTGTCTTTAAACGTGCAAAGATGATTGAGACATATCCCAAAAGGTTTGCTATTGCAATTGCAAGAAAAGGGTTGCAAAGTATTAACTCAGCTCGGCTGAATCAAAGATGCCTGACATATATTTGTTTAAAATTACATCTGAAAAGCATAAATATATCTCCTTCCTTCCAAAACCCAAATAAAATGCATGAAAGTTTTGTCTTGTTTTCCCTGCATGGCACTGCATATAAACTAAAGCATAGAGACATGAAATTTCCCGTCTTGCTTTATCTGCATTTTTTTTATTTTCTTATTCGTTGAATAGTTTAAATGTGAACTGTGCAGACAGCTTGCGAGGCAGTGAGCTGCTTCTTACTTGATTAGTTAAGATAGTTTCATTTGCTTCACAGGCCTTGTCATCTTCTTTTGGTTTTTATGGCATTAATGTTGAAAAGCCGGACAATAGGGCTTATGACACATCCGGACTGCTGGCAAAGAAAGCAAGATGGCTTTCAGGCAGCTGAAGTCAATGAGTCATACTCCATGGAGCTCCTTCAGGGGGGTATGAAAGCCATGGTAAAATAGATCATGACAGACGAGCAGTGTGATGCCAAATTTACAGTGGATACAGAGAGGCTAGGTTCAACTAAATGGCACAATGTGTCATTTTTCTTTCAAATTTTAACAAAATTCTGACGCAAACAAAATGCCAGTTGCATTTTTTTTTTTAGATTTCTGTGTTATATTTAGCCTAAGTGGAGTGAAAGATAAAACACGACATAAGTATACGCTAAAACTAGGCTGTTGAGTGCTAACTGTAAATATTCTGTGACATTCAACACAAAAATGAAGAAAATTAGTGAGCATCAACACCAAGTTCAATACTTTAAATTCATCAGGGATCACTTATACTTTGGTTCACCACATAACTGCATCTGAATATTACAACTATGAGCTGCTAAACCTTTATGAACATACTTTCTCTGTAATAAAACCCCTTTTTGGTTAAGTTGGTTACGAACACTTGGGTAATTATCAACGACAAATGGTTTGCTCTTTTTACAGAAAAATAATACTTGTGAAACCATAAATAAATTCTCCACAGCAATGTCTCCTTATGAATATATACAGGGTAAACTGACAGGATGTATTGCATATAAAAAATATGTCTAGATGATAACAAATAAAATAATTTCTCCTGGTGCATGAAGGAGGTTCACTGTGCTCTAAATAGTAAATGATTAGCAATCATTTCAAGCTTTGCTAGTCTTGTTTGAAATGTAATTGTACTTCTCCCATATATAAAGATAAATCATCACAAATTATATCGTTGAAAAGTTTCAGTAATTTGATTCATAATGAGAAACTGAAATTATATTGTTTTGGTTTTTTTTTTTACCTAGAGTTACATATTTCAAGTGTTTATTTCTGTTCATTTTGATGACTATGGCTTAAAGCGAAAGGGAAAACAAAATTCAGTTCCCCCAAATAAATTGATATAGCAAAAGACAGCAATGTTGACATTTTTTTCCAACTAGTTTTCTTCCACTATCTGGTTCTTTTATCTGCAAGGGACATAAATACTTTTGAGGAACAATTATCTGACGCGTTGACAAACTATGTACATTTGCATAATTCTTCAACAAATAAGTCCTATAAAAGAAATAAGATGGGCAAATGGCTTATAGTTTCTGGATGGAAATTGAAAAGTCATTCACAGAAGACGCTGTCGGCAGAAAAGTGTGGCACTAGCTCCGTGACCGTTTCGTGAAAGCAAACCAGAGAACGCATGACAGAAGCGGAAATCTTCGCGTGACGCTCACTGAAGCATGTGCCTCAGGTGGTCTTCATGACTGTATGAAATGTGTGCGCGAATATTAACGTCCCAAAACCATGTGACTGTTCGTCGACTGTTTGATATCTTTTTTTATTAGTGCTATGTAATATTCCATTTCCTAATAAGTTGAATTATGAGTTATGGGTATTAGATATAAGAAGCAATCATGATAATGGACAGAAAAAAAAATGCTTGAAATACATCACTCTAGCACTGTGTGATGAATCTGAGGTTCAGTTTACAAACTGAATTACCTGAATAAATGTAATTAACTTTTTACTGCAATTTATTGAAATTCACCAGACAGCTTTAGAGAGGGGAATGTGATCACCACGTCAACCTGACAGACGGAAAACTACTCTCCTCTCCAGACACAGCCAACCTAAAATGTACAATAACATTCCTCCATTCTCTAATTATGCTGCTATAAATTTCCGGCGCATTGTGTTCAGCTCACGTCTTCATTCGTTTAATTTCTAATTACCACTGCCAGCATCTACTCCAAAGCTAAAGGGTAAAGTTGAAAATGTGAGAAGCATTTATAACATCAGAAAAGCATGGCTTGCACCTCCTCACACTCTGCATTGATTAAAAGCTTGTCAAGTGTTTCACAGAGAGCTCAATCTGTGGTTCAACAATAGCCCACAATTGATTTTCATCACTAAACCAAAGGGTTTCAAGATAAGCTTTAATTTTCATTGCATGATGGTAATCTTTGGCCGACATGGATTTAGCTTTAGGTTAATGGCTGCTGAGCAATATAAGATGCCAACATGCAAAAGACAAATATTAATTGAAGTTGTATTGCTTTCAGGTTTGTCTCATTTTACTTTTATATAGCATCTGTCCACTGTAAAAAAATTTGTTTAAAAAGTAAAAGAACTAAGTTAATTAAAAACAGACTGTAATTGTGTGCAGCTCAAAATCATATGAATACAATGCTGCTAAATAACCGCATTGTGAATTATCTATAAGTGTATAAGGGTAAAAAGTCAGCTTCATCTGACAATTTAATTTGTATGTTACTTTCCAAGCCAGCTGCTACAATATCCAGAAGCTTTAGCATTTCAAAACAACACCCAAGAAATTGAGTCATGCAGGTGTTTTTTTCTTTTTTTTTCTTTCTTTTTTTTTGTTCTAGGCGAGCTGTTACCGAGCCCAACAATATCCAAACAGCCTACAGGCTTTCAGAACGAATCTCATCCATCACATCCACTCCAGCAATGTGGAGTTAACTGTAGTACCTCTGCCTCTTCGATGGATACTTCAGCTACACCTCCTGCTCAAACGGGCGAGTGTGCCAGGTTCATGAATTCCACTAAGTACCCAATGCAGCTTTAGATGATACAGCCGGTTAATGTTAGGAATCCACAGGCCTAAATAAGAAAAATACAACCTAAATTGGTTCTTCATAGCCTCTGGAGATTGCTTGCTTCCACGCCCAAACGTCACTGGCTACAGCTGATTAGTTATGGCGTCTGCGTGAAACAAGGAATGGAGTCTGCAGTAGATCAACTAAATGTGTTTTGTCTGGGGCTGGGCAATATGGTGAAAAAAGAATTTTTATAATGATCAATTTTTGCTTTTATTATAGTGCAGAATTTAACTGTGGTGTCATGGTGTTTCTGTGTGCTTTTGGGAGGTTAATTTGGTTGTGTTGACTTACTTTTCAGCTGCATTTATGTGGTTAGAGTTCATATTTATATGCACATAACACATCATTACATAAGCAACGGAGGGCCTTGATTTTTCACGTCTCACTTACATTCTGGTCCCCGTCAGCTGGCGAGCAGCTGGACTCAGTAAAGATGCGGTCAGATCCATTTCAAATTTCACTGAGAATAATCAACCCTCATATTTGAGAGTGAGAGGCTATATTCACTGTTACTGTAATATAATATTCCCAGTGCCTTATTCTATCTGCCTTACAACAAACACGCAACCTTAAGTTACCTGCTAAAAATGATCAAAATGTTCCAGCAAAGTACTTATGTGACAGATTACTAACATGAGACCGGAAAGCTGAGCTGATGTTTGTTTGTTTGTGGGAGATCAGTCAAAGTAAAACAAGTTTCACAATGATTTTGCACAATTATTTCGTCTTCTCTCAAGCCATCATTAAACAGAAAACACTGTCTCTGTATTCCCTAGAAATGTGTATCTTTAACCTTACTGTGAGATTTCCAAAAGGTTCTTCTAAATCCAGAATATTCCATGATAATCAGATGTTAATCTGTGTTTTTTTACACCTTCTAATCTGGTAGACTTGCTTAGGTTAGGGACCAAAATTGTTACAGTTTCAATTGCTGCGGTTCGCTTTCATACTGCACTGTATCAAACAAATTAGACCTTTCAACCAAAATGTTCACCCTGTCGCCTGTGGTGGCGCTGCACCAAGAACCACTACACAGGACACTGAGCGCAATCTTGTCCTTCACAGGATGTAAACAAAAATGAAATGGCATCAAATGTTTGTGGTTGTAGGATTTCTCTTTTGCCTTTTGTAAAAGACCACAACCCAATTCTCCCGCTACCGCATTTGATTTGACTGGTCTTACCCTGAATGCCTTGCACTAGTCCACATCCTGCGTTTGGAGCAGTCTCCGGTTCGGCTTGGCATTTACAAGCAAATTGCGTCCAAGTTTGCTTCAACCAAACAGAGACCTAGGTTTTTAGGCGGACCACAATTCAATTTTTTCAGTCCTATAAAAGTTTGATTGCGTATTCACACCTCCCCAAATGAATGAGATTGTCTAGGCAAACTCACTAGAGCTCACAAGCTAAATAAACTACAGACATGTCTTGATATTGTCTTTATAATAACTTGTTGCCCATCTAACCTTCCTCTGACTTTTTAAGCACTTCAAAAATAGTGGAAAATACCTAGTTTTGAGTTGTCTCCACTCAGTTTTAGTACCCTAATTGTTCACATGAATGTTCAATAATCAGAAAAAGACAAAAGCTTTTGAAATTTTGTGTCTGACAGCAATTAAGCTGAAAATCAGTGGAATTCTATCAACAGCCAATTTCTAGATGCTTCAGTAAAAAGTAATCATTAAACTCCATAAAATTACCTCTTTGGGTGGAGGTTACAATTAAAAGAAATGAGGAAAAAAAAAAGAAAAAATGCTAATGTCACAAGAGAGCAAGCAGTGATGAGGCAAATGTCAGGGAGATGGTGTAATTTCCTTAATTACTTATTCATTATTCATGGGGATCAATCGCCAGAGGCCTTTGTGTGCAGTCCAAATAACAAAGGTCACAGTGGATGTTAAGATTTCGTGCTGCCCTGTGTCAAAATTATCAGCCTGCTACAAAGTTCATACTAAATTCAGAGAATCATTGGAATATTTCAGTGTCTTGCCTGTGATTGAAAATAAAAATTGAGACCGCAATCTAAATGAATTCAAATCAAGTGATCAGTGTGTGACTGATAAATGTGCAAAAAAGCATCTGAAATTCTGTACTACGAAACAATTCTTATTGAATATAACTGTACCTAAAGCTCCCTAATTTGTAGATATTAAACACATGTGAATAAACAAATTTATCCGCCTTGTTAAAAATAACCTGATTCAATCTCAAAAAAGGATCAATGAAATATAAAACCCATGCTAAGGCACAGTAAAGTACAAAGAAGTTTAAATAGCATGTTTCCCCCAAGTCAATCATAAAAATAACAACAATGTAAAGTGTTTTTCTTAAGGCACACAGTTTTCTTGTGGCAAAAATAACACTACATTTTAATGCCTATAATGATTTTAAAAACTATAATGGTAATAATATTTGATGCCTTTAAAACATGCTTGTGTATAATTTTCAGTTATGTTCCATAGAAAAATGCATCAGACAGAGACTCCAGCAGCAGAAAGTGTTGATGTCTTTTGAAAGCCGGACACAAACATCCCTTGTAAATGTTAGAGATTAAAAATGCGATTTCCAAATATTAATGCCTTTCACTGAAAGTAAATCAATCTTCTAGAGGTGATGATTTTGTACAGTATTCTCCAGGGATTTTTTTCACACAACTGGTGGGTGATGTGAATAGTTCTCTCTAAAAAAGATTGTGGGTCTCGACAAGGCTAAACTCTAAAGGGGTGAAATAGCATTTGGAAAAATTGCATAAAAATAATGTCTTGTATGCTGTAGCATCATCTCACACTGGAAAAAAAGTCACTTTTTCACACAGGGCCATGTAGGTTTGGGGAATTTTTCTTCTCCCTTAATAATAAAAACTCTTATTTATAAGCTGCATTTATGCTTACTTGTGTTGTGTTTGACTAATGTTTAAGTTCTCTTGCTTTCTGAAACATTAAAGCTTAAAAAATATAGGAAATCAGGAAGGGTGGACACCACTGTGTATTACAATGTATGCTTGAATTCCAAAAGACATTTCGTACGTCTAATCATGAGAAAATGAATGAAAAACATCTTATGGAACATGAAGTACTGTACCGATTGTATGTGTCTTGTTTGCGAATTCACAATGTCCTGCCACATTGTGACCAGGTACTTTACTTTTCTGACATCATAGTCTTTTTTTAAATTATTTGTTGTCTATAAAAAAAACAGCTGACCATCTTTAGATCAAATTTAACTCCTCCAAGATTGCCATCAAGAATTTATTAACTAAAACAATCAAACAGTAGATGATCAAATAAGTTTGTGCAGTATATGTGGCGTTTGATAAGTGCGGCACTCAAGTAGCTGAGTTTTTCAACAGGTTGGTTTATGTGGTGATTAAATTGTGTAAGCTAGCATTAAATGCGGAGGAAGGTAATGTGGGGCTTTATTTACTAATGGTATGTCTTTAAACACCCATAAAATGAAGCATTGAGGCCCAGTAATGTGGCGTATAAGGCAGATGTGGGTTGAATGTCTAAAGCCAGGAAACTGCAACAGGAAAACAGTTCCTTAAATAAACTTGCCAATATCTTGTCAGAGTAATAAAACTGGAACAGACACACAGTAAGGCTGGAATAGGACCTATGTTTATTTTGCCACTACACACAGTGAGGAGGATGGTAAGGAAAAATAAATAAAAAAGTTGCTGTTGTCAGAAAAAAGTCACAGCTGGAGACCTGCAGCGCTTTTTTTTCTGTGGAGGGTGATGCTACTGCGACAAAAACAGAATGAAAAATGAAAACCTTTTTTCTAATCTTTACTATGGTTACAAATTATGGATGGTGTTACACAATTTCAACAGGAAGACACATTTATAATAATAATTTAAAAAAATGATTAAGGAAATCATTACCATGTTTTTACCATTTTCAATGTAATGTGAAAGAAAGGAGACAATTGGGTTCAGTTAGCAAATACCATTCACATAAAAAATATCTCTGACACAAAATCAAATTCATGCAATAATCACTGTTACCATTTCAAAGTGGATCCTGAATGTTGGATGGAAAAGATGGAGCTGGCAGCTCTTCCCTGGAGATTGTGTCTTATTAAAGTGATCTAATTAGATTGTTATAAATAACCCAATTCTTTCCAGAACGACTTTGAATGCACTACTTAAGTCGCAGACTTTTTTTGACACAATTTCAGCTTCGTTATCCTCTTATCAGAATAATTTAAAATAATTTCCCTGACATTCAAAGACACATTCAAAGTACACTGAACAATACGCTTAAAACGTACACTCCATTTTTTCCCCCCACATTTCATATTTGACTCTAAATATAATTTTCTCTTAACATTGCAGATCCAATTTGCAGTATTTGACAAGAATGTTGACTAGCTGCCAGATATTGTGAGGCAAGTCAGCAGAATAGCACATAGCAGAATCTGAATTTCATCGAGAGATGAAACTTCAATAGATCTCTGACCTGAGAGAACAAGTGGGCGTCGTTTCTTCCCAACACTTGGGAAGAATTAATTACCCAGCAATCAGAGACAAAAAGATAATGCAATTTCATTTTAATTTCTACAGAATAGCATCCCTTAAGTGCCACTTCAAAAATAGCTTTTTCAGGAGATGAGCTGAGAGGCATATGGAGCAACCTTTTGAAGAAGAGCCGACTTTTAAAAGTGGAGTATCCAAATATATTGACCAGGTTATAGCAGTAAAACCATTTGAAATAAATAAATACAAACACTTAATATTTTTGATCTAATTTCACTCCAGTGTCATTGAAAAATAATCACCGGCTTGAAATATTCTTGTTTATTCTGTGTTATGGGAAATATGTCTTATTATCCTGTTAGGGTTTCCATTTTTTTCATGAGAAAAAGCTGATAGTAATCTTGGATCATTGACCTCTTTTTAAATAGATCATGACCCAGATTGGCAGAAACAAAAGACAAAGTAAAGACTTAAATGGAAGAACTGGTTTCTAACAATGAGTCAGTTACCAATAAGCCAGATATGCCATGCTAAGATTAGGAGTAGAGAGGAGCTCAACAGGGTCAATGTACAGAGAACTATTCATATGATGTGTGTTGGCTATTTCCCGTCCTAAAACCTAATGGCTGGATTGGCAGCTTGCACTTCAACCCTTTAGCAACTTGCTTGCAGGTTTTAAGTGTTACACCCACAGGTTGACTTCAAGCCCCTTTAGCCTCCTTTCAAAAATAACAGAGAAACTACAGAAAGAGTATTGGTTTAACTTTAGGAACAAAAAGCTTAAACATCTTCAAAGTTGTAAAACTGTAGTACACAATGCCAGCTCAATATGATAAAATCTAACTAGAAACTCTTCACACTGCATAACGGAAGATGCCAGACCTCACAGCTTGTTGCTACAGCACAATCTCATCAAACAGAACAAACGGTGACATCGGTGCAGCGATCGATAGACAGCAAGTTTTGGGTGTGAACACTCACTCAAACTCTGTGAATTCTGAACAGAGAGTATCAGGAAAATGAGACAGATGTATAAACACTTCTGACAAGACATAAAAGGACAATTTTCAGATATCTCTTGCAGCAACAGTAACGATGCGCAATTTCCCAAGAAACTTTCTGATGCTGCTTGAAATTTGTGGTAGGCTATCTCAGGAAAGTGGTAAATTGGTGGTTGGTGAATTTGTAACCCCAAATGACCACACACCAACAATTTAACCCTACAGCCAGAGACTTTCTACCAATTCTTTCATGGGAAAAGAGTTTGTTTAAGACAGCCGATGCTCAGGACTGAGTAAATCTATGTCCATTTTACTCAGCTTTGGAAAGTTGCTTTTAGCTATGATGATATTTTCCAACATGCATTGTCCATTTGACTCGCTACTGTTGAATTAATTGCAATATTAGGTAGGTAACTAATGTAACATTACAAACTGCATCATTTGTGTTTAGTTTATAAGTCCCAATCAGATATTTATGAACAAAATCAACTTGATCTGGAGTCAAAATGTCAGAATTATTCATATAAAATAGTATTCTGTAACAGGAAAAATATTAATATTGAACTTATACATATTGTTAATATCAAACTGTAACATTACTTGCATTCCAGATGTAGGGTTTTGTCTGAATGGTGCCTTTTTTGCATAAAACATATGATTTAAATCTCATCACCGTCATTTATTTATACTAGTTCATTTTTAATTGTTGTTCATTTTATGGATCAAAAACTAGCAGTCAACAGACGATTTGTTCAGAGTTTTTAGATGCAAGGCCTGTGAGTGAAAAGCCACTCAAAGAGAACAGAACTTTTAATTGCTAAAATAGTTTCTATTTGAACTCAAATTAAAAGGGCTGAATTGCACAATTATGCTCAATTTATCTCTGAATGCTTAGAACGCTTTGAAGATCATTTTAATACACATTATCACTGTGTGAAACAGAATCATCTCCAAGTTCCCAGGCAATCGCTAAATCTGTAGAGAACTGTAATATTAGACAGTTTGCCACATTTTATGGAGTACATAAAAATGCCCGAGGCGTAACAATCCAAATGTCCCTCTCCTCTATGCATAGTGATGCATCCTATAGTGTTTCAATAATGAATGCACCATGATGTGCATGCATGAAGGGACGCATGCTGCTTCCCTTCATACTACACAAAAGAAAATGAGCGGTATATCATTGCCAACAGCATGCTGCTCTATTACAGAAAGATAAGACACCATTTTCTTAAATCAGACATACTTTAAGCTCGGAAATACTGTGAGCTTCAGCTGATAAGGCTCATCTGTATCACTTGTAAAACCGGGATGCACTTCTCTCTGTTGCAGACAGTGGCACGACCATGTGCTCACCTTTTCTTTTAAGGGTCACTTGGTACACAGACAAGGCAGTGATGACTCAGTTTAGTCTACAAGGAGCCCGCAAAGGTGCTTTCAGTTTATAATAGCCATTGGAAAAAATAGAAAATTAGTCTTTATTTGCAAGTGAATAGCTTTGAGAGAAAAGCAAATACATTTTGTGAGCGCTCCGAGCATTTACATAAAGGGCCGGTAAACAGGAGCGGCAAAGAAAACAGCCTCGCTGAAATGGTTGAAGTCGTTTTGACCAACGTCGTCCTTATCAATGGATATGAAGAGGCGTAACTCCTCAAATCTGTTACCGTCATATCTGGATTGTATCCAGATGGTTTTATAAAATATGAAAACTGTATAAGACATAGATTAAACAAACTTACAGAAACCAAAATGTTACAAGGAACCCAGCTACACATGGAAGAGAGAAAGGAACCAACTGAATCAGGGAATGGTGGCAAACAAAAGTCTCCAGCTCTACAGCGACAGCAGAAGTTAATAAATGTTCAACAACAGTCCCTTTTAATGAAACCACTGCCATACAGGAAATATAGAAAGATGTGAGAGGAGGTGATGTGCACCACTGTGGAATTTCTGCACGGTCTCTGGAGCTTTTAAAATTAGAAAACAGCTGAGGCAGAATGCAGGTAATTGCATTAGCAAATGAGCAAACTTGATTCAATAACAGCCTGTTCCATTTTAACTGTGCATTATGTTTGAGTAAAGTAATATACTGAGTAAACGCGTTGCGCATCCACCGACCACAAATGCCAGGAAATGGAAACGTTATGTAGTACAGACTTTTTGTCGATGTGACAAAGCATACATTTTTCTTAAATAGATCCTTTCATTTTTAATCTGGGAAGTTACTGAGCCATTACAAGGCAGTATCCAAAGACTAACATACATTTTATGACTGAACTTGAAAATTGGACATGTTATGCTGCTAGCACTTAGCCTTCATCAACAGGTGGAAGTAAGACTGTTGCGCAACATAGTCAGCCAGCTGGAACACAGTGTGTAGCAAAAACATAATTTTAACGAAGCTTCGAGGCAGATAATTTGCCTCGAGAAATGTCAATATAATAGAGGTATTCGATTCATTTGAGGAATAGTTACAGCCCTTGTATTAGCTAAAGCTGGTGTCAAGAACATCTGTTTATGTAATAATCCTATTCAAAACACGTGATCAAGGAGCTAAAAATGCTCTACCAAAAGCAGAAAGTATGATGATACTGCTACCAAAACAATGGTCAGAATGTCATGTGAACACACAAGTAATTGTCTAAAATACAATTTGTGGGTTGATACACCCAATAAATTAGCATTTTGACCTATTCATTTCTGGCTTTGGCATCCTTGAACTTGGACTACAAAATAGCTGAAAGAAATAAAAATGCCAGATTTGTAAAATTGGCTAGCCAGAGGACCATGACCTTGATTAGCAGTTCTGCAACAAATATTGGGACATAACAGTTAAAAAAATCTGACAGGGAACAGAAAAGATTCAACGGATTGAAAAATGCCACCCAAAACCCAAACAGTTGTATTTTGATACTCTACACCTGTGTTGGTATGAAGTTTACCAAATCTTGGCCTTGAATGTTTTCTTAAGGCTATCCAAAACCACAACTGTAAATCCTTTTAAAAGTGTAACCTAACTCCTGGCTCCATTCAAACAAACCAATAAGATTTTTTACAATTAAACTGTCAAATGTGGCTGTATGCCAAAGATGAGACACATCTTGTAAACAAGGTATCAAATTGTAAACTTGAAAATATTTAATATACAGATGTTTATCTGTTTAGTACATCACACAAGAACAGGCGCTAAGTGACTTTAGTCCTTCACCTTCACTTACTCTGTAGGTAATTCTAAGTCAGTTAACCTTTCAACAGGATAATAACTTTAAAGATGCAGCCAGAGCAACAGTAAAATAGTTTAGAGGAAAACATGTTTTGGTTCAAAGTACTGAGATCTGATTGAATATCTGTGACAAAAAGTGCTGTTTCTAAATGTACTCTAGCTTGAGCTCTTTTGCTAATAAAAAAGGAAAAAGCCAGATGACACATAATCCCAAAGGCTTTTCATTGGAAAAGTACCTAGAGGTGTGAAAACTTTTGAAAGTAACTATAATGTCTAATTAAGCTGGTTAGCCAAGGAACGCCTGATAAGTTTACTAAAAGGTTATTAAACATCTCCGCCACAAAGCATTATTTGACTGCTGTACCTTGTATATAATGTAAACAAGGGGTAGCAAATTAGAGAAATCTACATGGGGCCAGTGCCAATTTTACCTCAAGCTGTCCACTAACCGTATAATTTTTAATTGCTACTTGACCAAAACAGATTGAATTAGTGCCTGAGACAGCAAAGAAGTGGAGGAAACATCAGCGGTCTACAGCTTTCCGTTGCTTTGTATTGTCCAGCTCTAAAGCAGAGAAAAGCCTTTTAATACCAAAAGATGTGCCAGCCTAACTAAGATTTAGTGCCCAAAGGGATCGTGTATTCGCAGGGTGTGCCTTCAGTGGGTTCCTTTGATAACGGACAAAGATGCATAGCTCTAATTTCATGACAGAGACGAAATCTTACCGGGTTTCCAATTAAAAGAAAAGCAGGAGGAATTTGATATTAGGATTGCATTCTTTAGCAAAGAAGCAGGTTTTCATTAATCACACACCGTAGGAAAACACACCATCCTCTCCCATGTACTTCTTATTCTGTGCTGCATTCAATCTACTCTATACTCATGAATTAAAACTCATTAATATTAATCCCTAATATGAACCTCAAAGGTTGGACTTAAGGACACCATCGCCACAGAGGCTAAACATTTACAAACAACCGCTAATCCCCCGGTCTATCTCCCCTCTGCCAGGAAAACCCTGAGGAGACAATGTGTATGTTCCTTGCGCAGTGCCACATGGGGTCACGCGCTCATGTAAAGTCATCTATTTAGTTTCCCGAGGCAACAAATCTCCTCTGAACTCTCTCAGAACCTGGATCTGTCTGTTCCGGTCGCCATCACCCAAAGACTCATGTCCTGACCAGAATGATTCCCAGCCTCCCCCACACTCATTCTTCCTTATTCCTTTGTTGTCTTTGTTGTTTTCATGTGTCTTGGAAGTGATTTTAGTTTGATTCACATAAAACTGTTACTCAATTGACTTTGTGATGGTAAAGATCACTAGTCTTAACTACAGCTCAACAATATAGTTGTGATATGAATGTGTGCAATAAGGCAATTGCGAAGGGCTGTTTGGTCGGCTATCATCATATACGATGCGTTCAAACTCTGCTTGCCAATAACACCTTTAGCCAGTTGGGTGAATTTCACTGTCCACACCTGAGATCAGTGACCTACAGAGCTGTGAAAAGTAATTGCTTCCTAAATGTAACAATTGATTCTGCCATCGTCCCTAGCAACAAGTGTGGTTTTTCGTCAAACATTCAAAAACCATCCTTTGTGTCATCACAAAACTCTCTTAGCAGTTTCCTAAATGTCTAAGGGATAAAGGAGTTGCTGTTTTTTTTAATTAGTCTTTTTTTTTGTCACCTTTGACTGCTACCATGAATGCCATGTTTGTCCACTGATCTTAACTGAAGCAAGTGAGGTTGGCTTTAGTAGTTGTTCAGGGTCTTTTTATGACTGCATGAGTGAGTCGTCAACACGTTCTTGGAGTAAATTCGGTAAATCGGAAGACCATCTACTGTTTGGAAGGCTCACCTTTTTTCGTATTTTTTTGACATGTGGATAACGTCTCAAACAGATTTGCTATCTCTAAGCATCTAAAGTCTTACAGATTGTCTTTTTGTTGTTTGAGGCCTCTTAGCCTGCCTTGTGTCGTCAAATTATTAAATTTCAGTGATTTCTTCATTCCACAGGTTTGGCAGAAATCATTGCCTGAATGTTGTCTAATTTGTTAAAGTCAAGGATTACCTTAACCATAAATAGATGAAATTGTGTCATTATTAAATGTGCATCTATATTCTCTAGTACTCCACTGACCTACCACATAAAACAAATGGTTAGATCTTCTAGTCTAGTCACCTTTATGTTATTCTTTTAGCTATGATGGGAAAAACAACAGCAATTAAGTTGAAACTACAATATTTTACTTTTAGTTTGAGTTCTCTGACAGGCTTTCTACAGCTACAGGCTTTTTATTCAATTTTACAGAGTTGTGTTTGACAGTACAAGACACAAATCTCTTTAGATTTGTAACGTTTGCTGAAAAACAGACATCTTTGTTACAGAGTTGGTAAAGAGGTGATCACTCCCCCAACTGCACTGTTACTATTACCATATAATAAATTCTCGCAGTAATTATTGAAATAAACAATAATATTGTTGTTATTGACACCATTTATATGCAATATGTTAATAAGGCATAATAATGCAAGCTCATCCTCTCAAAAGACCAATAAACTTTAATTGTGTAAAGAAAACTTAACACACTAACTGAAAGATACTTTAAATGTAAAAAATTAAATAAAACACAACAACCAAAAATTATAAATAACATGGAAATAAAACAAAAAAATAAGAGAAACTGGAAATAAAATGGATTCTGATGTTGCTGTAAACAAAATTGCCCTATCACAATGGAAATTATCAAACACATTTTAATTTGTCACCCGACTGATTAATTGCTTATTGCGACAGGCTTAACTGCAGTAGCTTAACATTTTCACATAGTTGCAATTGGTGGTAACAAGTAAATTATTCCAAAGAGGATAATTATTTAATAGAAAAACAAATAGATTTTGCCAGGGACAAACAGTTAAATCAGAACGATTAAATAGATGCTCCGCTGCTTGCTTTAGGGGGGAAATCTAGTTTATTTTTGCCTCTGCAAGATATGCACACAGGTCTGAAATCATTGCTTTTTATCAAATTGGAGCTGCTGGACTCGCAGCCGTTGCTTATAAGCAGCACTGGCTCCCATCCTCACAAAGCTAAAGACAGTCGTAAGGAGGGCTGGAGCTTTCCTAAGTCAGCCTGCTTCCATCTTGCTTTAGAAACAGAGCAGCACGGAGCTACGTCATAATTTCCACATGACTGATGATGTAAGACAGCCTCAGTGAACCAACCCTACTGTAAAGCACAAAGCCGCTTTCTCCTATTCAAAGGTGCCATATGGTGAGATGCAGAGACGTCCCACGTTTTAAAGACGTTTAGAACTAATCTCTTATCTAGTCTGGCTTCATTCTCTACGGCTGTAATTCATCTTTGAAAATGGATCCACGTTAGCGGTTATCAGTTGGAAGAGGATCAATTACAGGACAGGGAACAGAAAGAGGGTTAATCCCTCCTGAATCTCAGTTCAGTCATTAAAGCTGCTAGCAGTCCTGCCCTACAACCGGCAGTTTAAAGATGAGGATTTTATTTTGTTTACATTCAACTACTTACAGCCATACATGTCCTTAGCAATGACTATTGCTGACTATTTCTAACATAAATGCAAATATTTCTGGATTTAATTGGATACAACACTGAGGTTTATGCAAAGACAGAAGGTAATAAGGAAGAACTTCAATGAAAAGTTTTGTCATTAAGGAAATTATTAAATCAGGTTTCTCTCAAAGTATTCTAGGATAGTATTTTATTTTAGGATTTCAAGAAAAGTGAAGATTACAAATATTAACATTATTTGGCACTGCAATATATTAAATAATTGGTTAGTAATTTTAAAGCTGAGTCGCCTTTACATTTTGCAACTTTCCACTAACTAATAATTCTCCCCTAAACACTCAACAACTCTTGAGTTGTGATAATTTTTGACATTATGGCTCACAGCCCAGAGTGCCTTCCTGTTAAGGGTGGCACAAGTCCTTCAAAAAACAAAAAAAGAGAAAAGGTTGTCTTTCATTTGTGTTTGAACTGTTGTCTATCTGGGAGGGCACACAGGTCGAAACACAATATGGCACAGACAAACATTCTCTATGACTAGGAATTATTTTTAAAAATATTGTGTTAAGAATTGAGATTTATTATGACGATCATCCATGAATTCTCAAAATCTGCATTATGTTTGGAATGGTTACTTTGTGAACAATATTTAAAATATCAATTTATTTTTAAAAAAAATCAGTTATGAATTGTTTTTTTGTTTGTTTTTTTACAATTATGGTCTGTTGCTTAGTGGAACAATTTCTCTGGTGTATTAAAAAAAACTTAATGAGTTATATACATTTATATCCTCTTGTTTGCCAATTTTATTACTATTACAATAATGATCACATATATTTGAGTCTGTGTCCCAGGTTGAACCAAGCAAATGTAACTATTCCCATGATTTTTGACAGATTTGGACTGCATTTATCCTCCCCATTGTGATTTTCAAATGTTTACACAAGTTAAACCTGATCTAGATCTGGATTATCATACACTAACAATTTACTCTACCAAACATAGTTTGGAATGTAGGATAATCCTATGTTGCTGTGAATGCAAATTGGCCTTTGAATCACATCTGAATGGGAACCGTGAAAAACACAGTAGCTATATAGATAGTCAGAACTGGAATGGAAATTTCTATATTAAATACAGGTACTAAAAACACTGTTTTGATTTGTAAATCTACTTTTTAACAGATTTCCTAACTGACAGATAAAGATAAAAATTCTAAAACTATTCATACCCCCAACAGATTCAGGACCAAAGTATTATCTTTTAATTTGATAAAGATGTTTCTTCTGACTGAAAGTGGTAATGCCGTCTTACAGCGACTCAGCCAAAGTCCAGACTTGAATTCAAATTGACAAATAATTTGTTGATCTCAAGGAGAAATTAAATAATCTGATAGAGAATCCCTGAAGGAGCTAAAGATGAGGGTGGTAGCAAGCAGACCTTTAAACATCAAACATTTGTGTCTAATCACCAAGAACAAATTGTTAAAATTCAAGTGGGAAAAGCTGGTCACCAGTTAGCAACAGAGCTTGATTGATGTCATGAGAAAAAAGGTTTTTCTGTTGGTTTATTAAGAATATAAATTATTGTAACAATAATTTAATGTAATAAATTAATAAAAACAGGTTAATTTTATTTCATTTTTTATTTTTAATCAATGCTCATTTTGAGTAAATTACCCTTAGAAATGTTGTCTCATTTCCTATCAAACATTTTGGATGAACTAGAATGATTTCAAAATGTTCATGAATAAATTAGGGATTCACTGTAACAATGACACCAAAACAGTGACTAAAACAGGGCGACGTTAAAGCAACCATCCCATACATACATTTTAAATTAGAACTAAATAGTATTACTAAAGAACAGGATAGACTGTAATATTTTGTAGGTACGGTAGAATATTTAAGGCATCATTCACTGAAATTGGACTGGATGTTAGTGGCCAAAATGACAAAACTTGGCAGAAACTGGTGAGACCATTGATAGACAAGGTCTCCCACGCAATGCATGAAAATGTTGCTGAACTGGAGAGCTGTCAGTGACAGACTGCTGCATCCTAAATGCACAAAGAAGCGTTACTGTAGATCCTTCCAACAGCAGCTGTTAGACTCTATAACTAACAAAATCAATAAGTGTTTAAATCCCTGTTATCATTTGCGCAGGTTATCAAACAATGTTTGCACAGTTTTATTTTCACTTCTTGTAAACAGTTTTATTTTTTTTAGTGTGCAAACACAAATGCACATTTTGTACTTTTTTATTCTAGTTAACTGCACATTCTTTTGGATTGGAGTATGCTATATTAACTGCATATTACAGTGTTGTATTTTTGCTCTTACTGTACAGTACGTCATTCTTAATTCTATTTTTTATATATTTTATATTTTTATCTTTGTGTGAACCTACATGCTTTGACTGCCTGTCACTTTACTGCTGTTACACCTGAATTTCCCCACTGAGGAATATATAAAAGATATCTATATTCTTCTAATAAAATGTAAAAAAAAAAAAACAACAAAAAGCGGGCTTTTGAATAATAACTGAATTATTATTAGCTCATGTGCATCAATAAATACCAAATTCTTAATAGCACATTTCTAAGCCATTTATAGCGCCAGAACTTATTTTATTATTATTATTTTACCAAGCGTCCTTTCAAAGAGAGAATTAAATCTTCAAGCATAAACATTTTTTCATCTCTGCAAATTTCCCCTTGAAAAACTAAGTTTTCTTCAAAAATTCACAAGTCGTCAGCAAATTACTATGTGGGTTTCCAAAGGGTGTGTTTGAGTTTAATTGGTTCTAAATGGTTTTCAAAATAACAACTACAAGAGTTAGGCCATTTAAATAAACGTACACAGTGATACTCAAGAGGTTCTTGCGGTGTCTCTTTTTTCTTGATATTGTACCCAAAAAAAAATTATGCAATGAGGGCTGTATTAACATGACAATGCAGTGAGAGCTCCACTCCCACTGCGTTTTCCTCTCTAGCCCGAGGAACACCCCTTCACATCGGATTGTACATGAAGGATTAAAAGGCTAACCCACGGAAAATCCTGAGCCTGATGTAGCTAAGAGCACTACTTCAAACATAAGCACCACACACGCACACGCACACTTCAGAAAAGGGAAAGAGGGGAGAAAAAAAATCACCGGCGTTAATCAAAAGAGGGCGTGCAAAATGTCATTAAAATGTGATTTCACACAAACTCCCTCAATTAGACTTACGTAAGGGCGCGTTTAACAACTTAGAGGATCTCATTTCAAAGCCTGCATCGTGGCATCAGATTACATAACAAATGATTCAGAGTGGAAGTTGTGCTTGCTGTGCATCTAGCGTAACCCACGACTGCCCCTGACAGACCCTTGATGTTCATGTGCATTGCAAGCCCCACCTCCAGGATGTCATCATCGTACTGCAAACGGACAGGTGCACGTCAAAACACGTTTTATTTCTTCATTTATTACACACACACACATATATTCAGAGTTAGTGACACGGTGTGCTTGGCGTGTTCGTTTCCGCGCACTTGTGTCTGTGTCCACACACGCACACAAGGGAGCCCCAGCATCACTCTCCACCAACAACAAAACACGTCCCATCTGAGCAGGGAGAGCAACGGCCCACGTAGACACGACTCTCAAAACACAAACCCCAATCATCCCTGAGTCACACTTCGCTACAAACACCGCGCTCGCACACGACTTTAAATCCCACTGCATCTTAATTTATATACTGTGTACAACAATGCAAAGTCAGCGCAGAGGCTTTGCCACGCGAGGAGCAGCGGTTTTTTAGCAACCAGCTGAGTTGTGCTTCCGCGCGCGCGCGCGTATATGTATACGTTTGTTTGAGAGAACATGAAAATAGCAACAACAACAACAAAAAACATTAGCCAGCAAGCTGTCTTTACTGGACACACAGCTCGCCTGGAAGCTAATTAGCAGCAGTCGCAGCACCGTCACACCTGCTAAATAAAAGAGTGCCTGCGGGCGGAGGAGGCAAGAGAGTGCCTGCGGTCCTGGACCGCAAATAAAAAGAATAGGACGGAGTATTCAAAATAAAATTAAATAAAAACACGTGAAAAAGAGCATGTTAAAGATTCTTACCTGTGCTGCCCACAAGAAGCAAGGCTAAAAAAACATTCCTGGTCTGGACCATCTCAACTCCCGAGCAACGTGAACGTTAAACGGCGTAGCGAACGTTTAATCCCCGCTGTTCCCTTACAGTGATGCTCTCCGGGCTTCCCTTTTTTTCCCTTTTCCTCCTCTCTCGCTCGCGCTCTCCCTCTCTTTCTTAGCAACTGTTCATCCTAATCTTTACATCTGAGCTCGTCGATTTTAAGTGTCAATGGCCGGCGTCTTTGATGACAAGCAGCGGTCAGAGATAAGCAGTGATGAGCGCCAGTGCACAGTTCAAAGTCTGACTGACAAGTGATGCCTTCTCACATCCGCGAATTACTCCGCGCGGGCGGAAAGGAGAATCTGCCGCTGCTAAATAGTGCGCTGGGCTCAAAGACGGGCGTTGTGGTGATGATGATGATGATGAGGAGGAGGATGATGGGGAATCCCCAGTCATTGCAATAATAATTCACTTAGCCCATTACACATCAGTAGCATAAATAAGATAGATAGATAGATAGATAGATAGATAGATAGATAGATAGATAGATAGATAGATAGATAGATAGATAGATAGATAGATAGATAGATAGATAGATAGATAGATAGATAGATAGATAGATAGATAGATAGATAGATAGATAGATAGATAGATAGATAGATAGATAGATAGATAGATAGATAGATAGATAGATAGATAGATAGATAGATGGATGGATGGATGGATGGATGGATGGATGGATGGATGGATGGATGGATGGATGGATGGATGGATGGATGGATGGATGGATGGATGGATGGATGGATGGATGGATGGATGGATGGATGGATGGATGGATGGATGGATGGATGGATAGATAGATAGATAGATATGTTATTTACAATTTGGGATGCTTATAAATCCATTCTAAATCTATGAGTGAATAGTCTGTTATGAAAATATGTAAATTTTTCTTTTGAAACGTAGACCCTACTGGATTGTTATCTACAAGTATCATCTCTTAGAAATAAAGGTATTTTATATGTAGCATACAGTATATACAATTTATATAAACACTAAAATTATATATATATATATATATATATATATATATATATATATATATATATATATATATACATTTCCCATTTGGAAGCAATATTTAATTTGTACCAGAAAATATAGAGCCAGGGGTAGGCAGTGGTTTTTAAATGATCCTCAATTGGTACAAAATGGCTGGAAATGTGCCAAGAAAATATCCCCTCCCTACAGCTCCCCACCTCACTATCATTAGCCTGAAGCAGGATGGATCCATGCTTTTATGTAAATGCCAAGTTCTTACCCTTGCATTTGGATATTGGAGTGGAAGTTGAGACATATTTGAAAAACCAAAATCTTCTTTCAATCTGTTATTGTCCACTTTTAATAACTATGCGGAAATTGCTCGATACTTCGGATGGTGTGCTGAATTTCAAGTTGGTCAATCAGCAATATCTAAACTACGTAGATCAACTCAGGCCAAAATAAATGATCTACTATATAAAGTACCAAAAACAGGCATGAATAATAATTACCAAAAAAAAACAAGTATTGCTTCATCTAAACTATTTCCAGGTGTAATATCATCGTGAGATGTTTTGTAAATGTCTACAGATGCACAACAAAATGAAGGGACACAACATGCCATAAAAGTTGGTTAGTGATTTAATAATAATAATAAAAAAAACTATCTTAAGTATTTAAGTAGGCTGCGCTCTGTTTTACTTTAAAAGGGGGAGAAAAACACATTCATAACTCACCGGATTTTACAGTCACCGAATTGCACTCAGCCAAACCAGAGCAATTTTCCACATTAGAATGTTTTACAGCACCACTTTCACTCACATATTTCCCAGACCCCTCTCCTCCAGCCATTGACCTAAGGACGTCTCTTGCGGCATTCTTTCTCCGGGTGGAAATTGAGTGAAGAAACAGAAGTAAGAGAGGAGAGTGTCTGCAGTGTCTGCACAGCAGGACTAAATCACACTGTAACATTTGGACACCCTGAGAGGGCGGCTTATTTATTTTTATTTTTTTATTTGCACTGCTGGGCTGCAGAAAAAAAAAAAGAAAAGAAGAAAAAGAGATCCAATGGTTCAAACTCTGATAAACCCAAACCAATCTGTGGGCTGGGTGAGAATGCATTGTGGATGAAATCTCACCTATTTGCCTCGGCCCATCTTTGCACAGAAATGTTCTCCAAATGTCCCAACACATGGAGTGTGGCCCCAGATATCTTCTACTAGAAAGTTGTTGTTTTTTTTTTGTTTTGTTTTTTTTTACTAACGTTAAAAAAGTTAACTGTGTGGTGTAAAAGGGTAAAGTTTTGACCGACGTTTGCACCTCACGGAAAAAAACTTTAGTTTGAAAAAAAAAAAACACAGTCATACAGTACTGTTTTATTTAGCGCATGCTGAACTTAAAACGCATAAAGAAGGTCATTTTTGATTTGGATTTTTCTTGTCCTTGTGAAAGATGCTGTAAGCTAATTTTTAAAGAAAAAAAAAAGTTTCTCTTTGAGGATCACTGAAGTTTTTTGGAATGATGTGTGAATCCAAATCGTATTGAATTATTCAGAGCTGTGGGATCTCCAAGGTCTGGTCAGCTAAATTCTGTATGAAAAGTCCATCTGGATGTGTCACTTTCTGTTTGTCTGTGGAAAAATGAAGAAGAAAACTGCCTCTCCCTCTGAGAAATCAGCCCTGCAGTTCAACAGTGTTGGATTAAGTAACATTTTCCTCGCAGAAACGGCCATTTGTCAAAATTTTCTCACACGAAATATATTTATTAAACAGTCTTGGGTGAAAGTTCCCTTCATCCTACATATTTCTTCTATTTTTTCAAGTTTTTGATACAGTTAATGTGTCAAATTATAAAATAAGGTTTAATATCAGACAACGATAACAAAAGTATATACAAAATAGTTTTCAAATGAGAAAAGTAATGATTAATCACATTTTTCCAGATCAATTATCCCGACTACCAGACCTTGCAAATAAAACAAAATCACCTAAATAGAAACTAACAGCATGAAGCAGGTTAAAATATTTCAAACATCATTTGTCTCAGGTATTCAAGAATTCAAGAGCAGATGGAAAAACTCACCCGTTGACATGTTTCAGTCTGGAAATGTTTACAACACCGTTTCTAAGGCTTTTAAAACTCCAGTGAACTGCAGTGAAAGCAAATATCTACAAACTGAGAAAACATGACATCCTTCCCTACAGTTGCCAGCCTACCAGAATTTCTCCAGGAAAATAAAAAAATCAACAAATAATCCTGGAGGACCCAGAATGACCCAGAACGACAAAGCATCGCAGGCCTCACTTGAACCAAATGGGGTTAGCCTTCGTGGATACGGAGAAGGAGAGATGTCGGGCAAAAATAGCATTCGACCCAAGTGAAAATGATTGACCCAAAAACCATTTTATAGCACAATCATGTAACTATGTTACCTTCAGTTGTTCTGAAAAGGCTGTATGTCAAATATGACTTAAAAGAAATGTTACTTCGTAATTCAACGATTTGAAATTGGGCCTCTTGTCTCTTTAAAAACTCCTACTCTGTCTGAAACTCCGCCTGCAGGAAGTCATCATAACACTGCTCCTGTATTAACCCTTAAACAACTTTTCTTCTTTTTTTTTTTTTACTAGCGTTTCACTGAGAAGTAGCTCGTATAATTAGCTCAAATTCCACCAGGTGTTTGCTGATTGCTGCTGGCTAGTCTCAAGGAATTGAGAGAGGGAGACGGAGCAGGTGCATTCACAGTTGCCACGGGAGATTTAAAGATTTCTCAAACATACATGAAAGAATCAAGGCAACATCCCAGGTACATTTTTGATGGGGGAATTACTTTATACCATGATGCAAGGCTCAAAAAAGTTAATTTTACATAATATACATAATAATTTAAGAATGAAAAACCAAACACATTTTTCAGTGATATTCTAATTTAGCGATACCCCGGCACAACCAGGTGTGATCTTATCCTTGAACTAGATTTTGATACTTATCATCTTTTATGTGTTCAACTCTCTAGATCTCCGCTAAAAACACACCAGCTTCTACTTAGGGATAATATCTCTTATTGAAACGGGTTCATATTGGCAGTTCTAGCAAGCTACATCTAGAAAATTAAGCTTTGTTTTCTTACAAATCCACATGTTTGTATACTGGGACGTATTTTCTGTCTCTTCCTGTGTCAGGATCAATCTCTTTTTTTCCACTTCTCTGATTTCTTTTGCACTCATTAGCACCATGAATACTTGTGCAGCACACACATGCATGTTAACACACAGCCTACTATGCTGCATCCGTCGATGCTTCAGCTGTCCGTCCATTTCTGCATCTACACATATAACCATCTCTCCAGCCTGGTCCACATTTCATACATTCAGCAGAGGTTTGCATGATCATCCTCCACTGCATGTTTTAAAATAGCCTCTATTACCTCCTCCACTGCTGGAGCGCAGGGCCTCATACAGTACTGATGTGAACATTGTTTTCTGGGTCATGGGAGAAAAGCAGAGGTCGACGGCACAGAGAATAGAGCAAGTACGACATATTCAGTGGGTAACAGTGCAACTAACGAGAGAAACAAGGAGGCCGTGATTTCTTGATGGCACGGCTTCGCGGGCGCAACTTAGCATTTTCTGAGTAGGTTGTAATTTTTTTAGGGTTATTATTCCTCAGACAGTTACTGGCAGACATGTAAAAAGCCCTCTTTTTTATTTATTTAGAGGGAAAATTTTGATGCAAGATATATTTGTTATCCAGCAAAGTCATGAGTAAAGATTCCTATAACGTTAAAAGGTCTACAGCTAACGGTTATCTTTGTAATACAGAATTGTCTATCAACTATTTTGCCAAAAGAAATTGCCACTTTCTGCATATTTTTTTTTAATCAAACCGCTTAAGCTTATTTCATACATTAAAAATGTATAAGTAAACGTAAATAACGTATAAAAACATCATTATTATTAAGTAATAATGACGTTTTTTAGTGTACACTTGGTCAAAGGATGCACCTGCAGTTAAAAATAAATACTTTTAAGGTTAGCATGCGAAAAATACAACCTTTCCTACTTGACTTACCATTAATGCAGTGTAGGGACAATCTGTTCAATTGATTGATTAACCTGTTAATAATTGCATAGCAAAACATGCTTAATAAGAGATTGTTTTTACGGATTTTGAACCGAGCGAAGCTAAAACTATGCTACTTGAGGAGCTATGGACAGAACATATTTACAAACGAAGAAGGTATTTCATTTTAAATGCTAAATGTAAATTTATTTTATTTTTTTGCTGTTTTGGCTTAATTATGAGGAGAAATAGGAATGGTTTTAAAAGTATATCAACCTTTATTAAAGACGCAGAATAGGTCCATAGTGTGAAGATCTAAAAGAAAAAACAATAATAAAATAATAAAACACAGTAATAAAACAAATTTAAATACAGCAAGCACAAAAGCAAGTTACTGAGTTGCCATAAGGCTACATCGCCAGTGAGTCCACATCCTGGACTTACACCTAACTGAACTCTGTGAGATATCTGATAGTGACAAGATAATGTTGTTTGTAGAGGCACAGAGCCTCCCCATGAACCTGTACATAAGAGATCGCAGCACAGCATGAAAAGTGGAGACCCCAACACCGATAAATATCTGACTAGCACTAGTCCATCTCGGCATCCTGAGCAGCATCCTCATTCCGTCATTGTAGGCCACCTTGAGCTTCTGTAGAGTACTTTGTTTATACTGTCGCCACAGGTGAGCAGTATACAGTGGGGTGCAGAATGCCTTAAAGAGAGCCACTTTGACTGAAACTGAACACATCCGAAACTTGCGTAACAGCATGTTGGCTTGTGCATACATTAGACGCCGTTGTCTGTCGATGTCCATGTCATCAGTTAAATCATCAGTTATATAATGACCCAGATATTTCACGGCAGTACAAACTTTAAGAACAGCACCTGATAAGAAGAAATCTGGAAGTCCCAGCTTCTGATCCTCCTTAGTCCTTGCAATCATAATATTACTTTTCAGTGCATTGTACTGGATGTCATACTCCTGGCCATAGTATGAGCAGGTCCTCAATAATTGTTGAAGACCAGCACTACAGGGACTGAAAATAACTAAATCATCGGCATACATGAGATGGTTAATTATAGACCCACCAACAACACATCCTGTCCCACATTGCTGCAGCCACTTTGATAAATCATCCATATATACATTAAACAGAAGAGGAGACAAAATACTTCCCTGTCTAACCCCATTACTTATTTTAAAGGGGGCTGACACACAATTACCCCATCTTACATACATCAGTTGATGCGTGTACCAAAAGGATAAAATTCTAACAATAGATCCAGGGACCCCTCTCGTTTGTAGCTTATGAAATAACTTGTCATGATTAACCCGATCAAATGCCTTTGAGGCATCAATGAAGCACATAAAAATTGTGGAGTTATGTCTATTATACAAGTCTAAAATCTCTTTCAAAGCAAATATACACATGTCAGTGCCATGCAGTGATTTAAAACCAAATTGGTTGTCAGAAGTAAGAAGAAAATGCTCAATCTTATTCAGTATAATCTTCTCCAGAACCTTGGATAATACACTGGCTAAAGCTATGGGTCGATAATTATCCCTATTATTTATTTTCCCAGCTTTATCTTTTAAAATTGGAACTAATATAACGGCTAAAAGTGAATCAGGTAAAATACCATGAACTAAAAACCCATTAAAACACATGGCAAGCAAAGGAAAAAGTTTTTTGCTTGAGAGTTTTAAGTGCTCTGCAGAAATCTCATCCATACCACAAGCCTTATTATTCTTTTGGGTCATGACTGCATCATATGTCTCATGAACTGACACTTTCACGTCTTCTTCATGTGCGATATTTCCCATCCTTAACGGGGAGCTTTTAACACAGTTGAATAAATCATAATAGTGCTTCTTCCACAGCTGAGTAACTTCTTCTGCCCCACTAGCATTATCAATAACGGTTGGCAGACTTATCTGATAATTATTCATAATCTTTATTTCCTTCCAGAAGTCATGCGAGGAGCTATTCTGCATTCTCCTTGCAAGCAGATTAGACTTCATTTTATTCTCACATGTTTTTATGAAGCGTAAAGCATATTTAAATTTCGCGTTTGCTTGTTTTTTATACTGAAATAGGAGACCTTGCTTTTGTCTGCCTCCAGCAACCCAAGCCTTAAAGGCCCGCCTGGCCTCAGCATGAAGCTCCTTCACATGTTCATTCCAACCTGGTCTTGCTTTCTGTAGCTTAGTCTTATACAATGCCCTACTGGAGCTACGTAGAGACTTCACAATATTTTCATACAAACTGCATAGCTGTATACCATGCAGTGGATCCTTACAATTAATATCACTACACGCTACTGCAAGTTTAGGCAGCTCAATGCAACCCAGCTGGGTCTCAGTTTGATCGAAATACATATTCAGGTCATTTTCTGTAGCATTAGACCAGTCTAGTTTTCTACCATTCATGCTCCTATGAACAGGCTGAACAGCTGGCATGTTGCCAATATTCACAGAAATTGACAGAGGCATGTGATCACAAGTCGAAAGCCCATAATTAATGCTCATAGATTTGATAGATTGATGAGAATCGGGTGTACTAATGCAGTGATCTAACCATGAGGTTGTGCCCCATGCTTCACTAACATATGTGAAGCTGTTCTCAGGTAGAAAAACCTTACTAGATAAAACCAGACCGTTATCAAGGCAGAATTGCATCAAATGATTTGCAAATATTGAACCTTCATCAGAAATATCTGCATTCATGTCCCCCACAATTAAAAAACAGGATGAATAATTTTCCTGAATAATAGTCATAATATAAGATAACCTAAGAAGATATTCTTCTTCATTCCTGTGGGATTCATACGGTGTATAGATGTTGAGAATTATCACCCTCTTGTCATCATCATTAAACTCAATTCCAATGGCCCAATTGACGTCTAATCTGAGCACTTTAACCAAGGGATCATACTTTTTATGCCATAAAATAGCAACACCACCTGGTATTCTACCATGAACTATCCCATCTCTCAGATCAGTTGTAGATTCACCCACACCATAGAAGTCTTTATGTAGAAAGTTGAGTCCTTCCAAGTCTTGCTTTGGTAAAAAAGTCTCTTGAACACACAAGACATCACAGTTCTCCAATAAAGTATTTACAGTTAGACGGCGTAAATTATCCGATTCCTTAGTCCCAACAGGCAATCCTCTTGCATTGTAAGAGACAATATTAATGTCCATCTACTAGTGATGACTCGATAGCTCCCGGACTTTCTAACCGCGCGTCGGACACAGTGGGCAACACAGTGGGCACCAAACGCTTCCGAGACTCACCAGAAGACCTTTCCTCGGATTCTCTGGACCTACGTGCCTCAAAGAAGCGACGAACAAAAACACCAGCTGGCCACAGTTGTGGGTCAAACAAATCCATCATATCTTCGCATTCAGCAGTAACATGAAACGAGCTGAATCTTTTCTGGATAGATTCAATTCTACGACATGTCACGGGCTTCCTCAGTTTATCAGCCAGATACGAGCGTAGAGTATCCGTTTCAAGGTCAGGTGCAAATCGAGTTGCAAAAACACTCACCACCCTAGTTTTGACCACTGGGATGTTGTTATCCACACTGGTTCCTGTTATTGCCAGCTTCTGGCGCTGTTTTCGTGACGGGACCTCTTTGAAATCTCCGATCCCTGGCTTACCCTCTGTATTCCGATCTTGACGTGGCTTTCTAATCCCTTTCTTTACCACTTTGGTCCATGGCGGAGATTTCGGCAGGTCCTCCACCAGCTGCACTTGTGAGTGGTGAGCAGAGGCCCTCACCTCCTGCACCGCGTCCTCGCCATGCGCTCCTACCCTGGTCCGATTCGCTTGCCTCGTCGAGTCATATTCCTCAACTACGGTCAGCCGGCGGTCTAGAGTTGTGACGACCGCTTCGAGATTCTCATTCACAGTGGCTTGAGATTCCATGACATTCCTTAAGCGAAGGACCTCCAGGCTCACCTGCTCCATCCTGCTAAGTAGAGCAGAAGCATCCATGTTGCCGAAACCAACTGGCGGAAGTACATCCAGATAGTGCGAGACGAATCTCGGAATGTTTTCACCACACTCGTTAAGCACCCTGAGACAGTCCTTTATGTTGTTAAGATCCTTTTGAGGTCCTTTGTGTTTGATGCAGCGAATCGAAGTCGTGCACAACTCAAACAATTGGCGCTTTGACTCCTCAATCCACTCAGAGGAGAAGTTATTTGAGGCCAATAATACAATTTCCTCCTGAGATAAAGTTCTCATTTTCGTAACAATGAAGCTCAGAAACTCATCCTCCACTATCACTTTCCCCTCATCGGTTTTATAAATGTAGATTTCGCTCTTAATTCGAACCTCTTTTCCAGTACGAGACACACCCATATGTCGCACAGCCGCCATATATCTCTGCAGAAAAAAAAGTACCATCTTTGGGTTTCCAAAACTCCGTGACAATTTATTTCAAAGCTCCAGGTTGTAGATTTTCTTCTCCTCTTCCCAGTAAAACTGGCCCTTACAAAAAAAGAAAGAAAAAAAAATCTTGTCGGATCAGGAGCCCTGGCAGATTTGCTCCATTTTCGCTTTCTTTCCTGCTCACTTTACTTCGCAAGACATCTGTTCTGCCTGCCTCGACGTTGCTGTGCGTTACGACAGAGCGCTGTTCAACAGGAGGTAAAGGTGTGCAGACACAAATCGATATTGTGCAATATGGCATCCCGTCAAACAGATTCTGCATAGTCATTACGCTCCGTTTAACGGCCTCAGTCACCCTTTGCTGGAGACGAGGGGCTGCGGAACACAAACCAAAGACGCGCACGTCTGTGTACACCCATTTCGTTTTATAGACGACGCGTTTAATGAACTGCTAAAAAAAAAAAACTCACATTTGATTTTTTCCAAGGCTATCTACTTTTTTTCTTATTTTTTTGGTTTTCTGCTTCACAGATAAGCCGCCGGTTTCATCAGGGAGTTGTTTTTCTCTCTCTCTTGTCTGTTTTGTCCTCCTCTAACAGCGTCCTGCTTCCTCACATGTCATCTTCCAGCCTGCTGCTCAGTGTGTTATTGTATCTTCAAAAAATAGTAGTGTGCTGTGGGCAAGCTTTGTGCCGCACATTCACAAGCTTGATTGGGCGATTTGCTGATTGTAATTCCTTACAAAGGTAAATTTTTCCATTTAGAAGACATCAAATGAATTCCATATCTTAAGGATTTACAGAATTATAGCCAAAAATTAAATGATTTTATTTTTTTTAAATGATTACTTTGATTGCAATGACTCAACCAGCTGAAGGATGTTTGAGTCACCTCAATCTGTTGGAGTCAAATTATGAGGTGTGTGTGATGGTTTTGCTCATAGTTAGCTAATCAGTTTATTTATTTTTTTCTTTTTTTTACTAACAAGCCATGTGCAAGTGGTTATTGTGCAAATGGCAATTAGTCCTCCGAGCGGAAACAAACGCAAATTACTTAAGTGAGTGAGAAATTAAAAACAATTGTGATTGAAATGAATTTTTGTCAAAAAGGATTCTAATTAAAGAGCTACGGAGCCCTCCAGGGGACATGGGGAATTTTTTTTCTTTTGCGTTCCCTTGCAAAACTTTTGCATTCCCTCTCCCTCGCAATAATCTATTGGTCAGTTTCTGCGGCATAATTGAATACTGTAAGCCTTTCTTACAGTGGCCGCCGTACTTTCTGCTTTAATACAAGCTTATAAGGTTTTTCCATGGATTATTGAGTTATTATCGCGGGGTAATAAGTCATCTGATTGTGTCTCTGTTGTGTTCGTCTGATTGGTTTAAAGGGCTGCTTTCTGTGTCGTTCCATCTTAGCCTTAACAGACATAAACATGCAGCAAATGAATCGATTTACAATCAGTTTTTTTGCACCAAAGCGTTAATAATAAATACGTTTTATTATTATAAAACACAGCAAACTAATGGTGGTAGAGGGCCGCACTGGGTTAACTCGGGAAATCTCATCTGTCCGTGTATCAATCAATTCCAAACCTCTTCTTTGTTCTGTCACAATTATCGATTTATTTAATTTTGATTATCATGTTCCAAACTTTGCGAGGACTGACCACCTCGCTCACCCGCTTCCTCATGCACACAGCCAGCAGCCAGTAACCTTCCCACTCATACTTCATGACAGTCACGCCCACCACCAGGTGTCAAAGCCGCTGCTTCTGTCATATCAATAATGACTTATTTAATTCATATGGCTCTTATAGAGCCTCAGTGAAAACGTGTTTATTATTATTAACTTTTTGGTGCAGAAAACTGATTGAAAATCGATTTATTTACTGCATGTTTATGTCTGTTAAGGCAGCCCTTTAAACCATTCAGACAAAGACAACAGAGACACAATCAGATGACTTATTATCCCGTGATAATAACTCAGAAATAGTCCAAATAGTTTGGATGTATTTTTATTTCTTTCCTATTTACGGAACGTTTCTGTTTATATCATAGGTTTGTTGTGCCTTTCTATGCTAAAGAAAAAGATATAAAACGTCAGATATTTCACAACGAGATATTAACATTCATGGAAAAACCTTATGTAACCTTGTATTAAAGCAGAAATTACGGCGGACACCGTAAGAAAGGCTTACAGTATTCAATTATGCTGCATGAACTGATAGTAGATTATTGCGAGGGAATGCAAAAGTTTTGCGAGGGGACGCGAAAGAAAAAAAGATTCCCATGTCCCCTGGAGGGCTCCGTAAAGAGCAGAGCAAAAGCTGAGTTTGTTTGTTTTTTTTAAAAGCAGAAAATGAACGGAAATGTTAACTCAGTGGAGTTCTGTTGCAAGACTACACATCCTACAGTGCCTTGCATTTCCAAAAGTATTCACACCTCTTGACCTTTTTTGACTACATATGTAGGATGACGAACAATTTATCAGATTCAGATTTTAGGTGACAGAACATGAGTGTGTATCCTGCGGCGTTGGGGCAAAACTAATAACAGAAAATGAGGCTCATTGAAATGACTCTGCAATTTCTGTGGCAGCATTTCTACAACAGAAGAAAATGAGTGGAGCTATTAAGTTAGCATGTTTATAAATTAAATCCCTATTTTAAAAAAAAATTTCCCCACATGTGTATAATTCAAGAAAGTTCTTTTAGTCAGCGATTGTAATATTTGCTATATTTAATTATTTATTTTAGAAAGTTATTTTATTCGGCATTTGAAATATTTGCTAAATGTATTTATTGATTGTCTAACACAGGGGTGTCCAAAGTCGGTCCTGGAGGGCCGGCATCCTACATGTTTTAGTTCTCTCCCTGGTGCACCTGCATCAAATGATGGCTTATTAGAGGCCTCAGCAGAACACTGACTTGCTGAGGAGGTTGTTACAACCACTAGGGAGAGAACTGAAACATGCAGGATGCGGGCCTTGGAGGACCGACTTTGGGCATCCCTGGTCTAACATCTAAAAATAAATGCATTTCCTGTTTCTTGATTTCTAACCCCTTAACTGTCGCCTCCAAAAAGCTTTTCTAAAGGTTGGTGTGACTTTGCGACTCTACAAATGTATGTGTTCAAGATACGTGGCAAAAATGAGTCTTTGGATGATATAGGTGTCTGACCCCTGTGATGTGTTGTTGTTGTTGTTGTTTTGTCAATATCCAGAAAGTTACTCCCGCTTTTATATTCAGCCCTCTTGAAACTCTTTTTTCTTCTTTTTAAAACAATGTCACTTTTACCATTCATTCCTATAAGCTAGATATGAACGTTATTTTCGTGTTTCGTAGGTAGTTGGTCACAAGGGAGTTAATTTTAAAAAACTTACCGAAAAAAGAGGAGAAAAGTGGATCAACAATCTACGGCTAAAATATGCAGAAACTAAACGAAAGAGTTTGCAGCACCACTTTCTAACAGGTAACGATCGCATCGTTTAAATTGTATTTCCAGATATTTTATTGGACAGTTACTTAGAAGGACAAGCATTCATGTGTCAAGTAAGATATTTCATTTTTACCCCTTAGCTTGGTAGTCCCCAGAGTTCTTATGTCGTCATGTCTGAATTCAGTGCCGAGTCACTGACAGAAAATATAATGTTTATTCAGCGGGACTTTCATGCTAAAAAATAAGTAAATAAATTACATGTAACCTACGCAGCCATACAGTCACAGTAAGCTGTAACTATTCCCCCAGTGTCTCACGAACTGTATTCGTGTGACATCGGGATTTGTGTAGATCGCTGCGAATAGTTGACATTTGACCTGGATCCAGCCTCCTACAAGACTCAATACAACTCCAGCATGAATTTGGGTTTACAGAAGCTAAATAACTTAATTACCTGGATATCCAAGCTCATAGAAATAACATGGGTTCATGCTAGCAATAGCATCATAGACTATGCTATTGCTAGTCTATGATAACTAGCAATAGCATAGTTATCATAGACTAATTACTTAAAATAACTCACCTGGCATAAACAAGTCCACAGCCATCTAATAGCCATCTTTTGATCCTAATTGCTTGAGCCAGCCTGAAGAGAAGTTTACAGAGATAATACAAATCATATCCTAAATATACGCGCATTTTTTATTTTTTATTTTTCGAAGATGCCTCGTCTGTTTCAGCCTATTTTAGAGCATTAGCTTACTCGTTATGATCCACTTTGCTTTGTTTTGAACCGGAGAAAGCCACTTCCGGACCTTCATCTAAATTTCGCGCGTCATCCGGGTCACGTGTCTGCAACCCACCAATAGTGGCCTGACTGTCCACGCAGTGGCACAGCAAGTGTATGCGCACAATTAGCATATAGCATAGTGCGCTAGGGGCGCTAAGTCAATGACAGAAAAATGTTCTCATCTGCGTTTTTCAGTATTTAACAGCTGTTTGTGCATGTGTAATAACAGAGACACGCCACTGGTTATTCCGTCACCGTTATTTCACATTTCCACAAGAGAAAATGTATTGAGCACTGGGCGCTGCTGCTGGTACATTTTTTTATACAAGTATTTTTTTTGTTTTATTTGTTTTTGACTGAGCTCATTACCTAATGTAAGACATATAAAAAGTCTGTAGTAGAAGTCTTATTCTATAAACCCCTGGTGGGCGGTGCCTTTTTATAGCAAACAATTCTGGAAGTATTTATTTGTGCGAAGGATGTCAGCTTAACTGGCACTTTTAAGTTTCAAGTTATGCCATACTTATTCAGTATTTATAGAGTACGCAGTGCTCTGAATTCTTTAAAAATTGGGAAACCGTTTATAATCATCCTGCTGTACACATTTTCACAACATCTTAGACATTCTCCCTGGCCTATCCACCGTCTTCATTGGTCGTCATGATCATGGTGCTGCTTGTTCACTAATGTTCTCTTATAAACATCTGAGGCCTCCGCAGGACAGCTGGATTTATAATGAGATTAGATTACATGAAGGATGGGTTCCATTCAGTGATTTCTCAAGACAACACTGCAAAAAACATAAAATCTTACAAAATAAATTTGGTCTGGTTTCTAGGGCAGATATCTCAATTCACTTGAAATAAGACAAAACAGCAAGATGTAGAAGCTTATTTTAAGTAAATAATTCCTAAATATTGATTAAAAGTTCCAGTTCCATTGGGAGATTATGTCACTTATAACATGGAATTTTTTTTTATCAAAAAAGGAACTATTGACTTAAAACAAGCTCCATATCTTGCTGGAAAGCTAATTGTAAGTTAGTTTTGTCTTATTTAAAATGAAGCAAGATTTCGCGTTTTTGCAACGTAATTAGCTCCAGTCGGTTTTGTTTTCAACTGACATCAGAATAAAATAGGGCTGAATTGAAATGTGAGGGAAAAAATTCGCTTCGAATTTTTCTTCAACTTCACAAGTGTCCACTCTCTCACAAACACCAAAAAACCTGGACAAGCATCATCATCTTTCGGTTCCCACCTTCGTCGCAGAAGGTCTGCGGCTTCCTACGATCTCAGGATTAAGAAGTGCACGGCAGATCGCCTTCGTAGCGGGATGTCGTCGTCACACAGGCCACTCATTGTCCGGAGAGTCTGTCTTGTGAAGCACACAGAGAGCGCCTTTGTGCACTGCTGATATTAATCTATAAAGGCAGAAATCTGGGGGAGTCTGACTAAGCTCACACGTAACCACACACACACACACACTCAACCATATGCATATTCATTATGTAACAGTGAAGAGAGGAGAAGCCTTGTCCGGTCCGTGCAGATCTTCGCCGTCATAAAGATTTCATTCTTCTGAGTCGACTTCCAGAACACGACTCGGTCTGCTGGCCTGTTGTCACCGACAAGCAGATGGTAGGTGCAACTTGGGGATGTCATAGTGGAATGCCAGCTGACTGTTATCATCGTGGAGGAGAAAGGAGGGTAACTGTACTTTGGACAGGAGACAACACTTAACCCTGTTCACTTAAACCAGAACCCAAGAAAAAAAAAATCTGGAATGTGAAAGACCTCAAGAAAGTCTAAGAAGAATCCAATTAGATTAAAAAAATTGTCAAATTCTGCAATAAAATAAGTGCCACTTGTCTTACTGCTTGGAACTTTATTCCAACAACTTCTTAATACTACTACTAATAATAATAATAATTATAATAATACTGCCAAATATACTGTTTAAAAAACAGTCTTCCAAAAATGGGATTGGATTTTTTAATTTTTAGATTTTAGAATCCACAACGTTTCTTAAAGTTAAATTAAGTTGTGTTCACTGCTTCCCTGCTTTTATGTCAGCTTTCAAACTTTCAACCCACAGAAGGTCAAGAGGAGAAATGCAGAAAACGTCAAGAAATGTGGAACAGGGCTAAAATAAACTTTGGATATATGCTGCCATCTATAGATCCAAAACTATTACGGCATGCAAATATATAATGTGGGGATAAGAATTCCATGAAATTACACTTTACATGTAATTTGCTCTCTTTAACATTTGGGGGCAGCATCTCTCTTCTTCAAGAGTTCGTCTGCCTTGCTCGTGTGAGCCATGTGTGGGCTGCATAGGAAGGCAATTAGGAAGAATTATAACTAATGCGGATCACTTTTGTGCCGTTAAAGAGGTGTAATTTGGAAAATGGCAAATAATAGATTTTCTACCAACACCAACTGTGTGGCCTCTCAACTGTAACTGTCTGACTCTGACCCAGCCCTCCTGCTGGACAGGAGGACCGACACCGAAAGAGCTGCAGATATTTGGACTGAAAATGCCACTGTTGGTGTTTGATGTATCTGAAAGTGTGAAAATATGAACGCAACCTCTTGTTTTTTTTTTTTTGCTCTTTATTTTATGAAATGTTCTCACGTTTTTGCTCGCATATGCATAATAGTCGATTAATCAAATACTTAAAATGAGAAAATGATCCCGATTTGCCTTACATAATGTGCTCTATCATCATTTTAGAAAATTAAAATATGTGCAGATGTTCTCTGCCAAATTTGATTACAATAACTGGAAAAAAAAAAAAAAATTCTTACAAGACCCCCAAAAGACGGCAAAATTACACTGTTAATTACATGCAATGAGTTAAAAACACAGATGTTGATCGAAGCTGAAAATTCGCTGGAAACAAAAACGGAGCAGCTCCTCTTGGACTGCCATTATTTATAAACGGTACGCGTGGCTACAGCACCCGAGTGATTTTAAGATTTTCACCGCAGACAAGTCCTACAACTTGTAAAGTGACTTCAGCGTGCGCCGGCTTTCGTAACGCACGGTGACAGTTTGCATCAGATCTTCAGTCTTTCAAGACGCCTGTCACTTTGGATTTTGCTCGAGATGTTTGACAAGCCTCTGACACACTCGAACCCCATTTTAAGCCCTGCACTATATGCAGAACACTCATCTCAGCCAACAAATCACTTTCAAATGCCCCCTGTAATACTGAAAGGCCGCAGGACATCTAAGTGTGAAAATGAGACAAGGAACAATCACTGTTTGCTCGGAGAGTCTTGTGTACGATGTTGTGTGCTTCGGTAGATGAGGTAATAAGACTATTTGACCAGAAGAAAAGCCGCTCCTGGTTGTTTGTGTGTGTGCAATCTGCTGCTTTAAGGGGCCACAGCTATGTGGTAACGTGCCACTTTCACCTCATGTCTGTCTGTCTCGTTCAAGTTTGCTGGTGGTGTTCAAAGTCCAGCAGTAAAATAAAAGCCATTGTCTTCTATTTGGTAGTTTGTTTGTTTTTCTGTCTTTATATATCTTGAACAAGCTACTCCAGTCCAGCTGGGCCACTTCCTTGTGACCTAGCACAGAAATGAACATGAAGAATGGTGGCAGATATGATCAGTTCTGTAATATATTGATTTTGTTTTTATATCGATCTCTCAATCTGTTGTTGTCTAGACGACTACACTTGCAGTATAAAGCTGAAATTTTGCTTGAAATTTAGCTGAATTTGCGACATTAATGTTATTCCCATGTAAATAGTCCCATTCATAATAAACAGTAAGCTATAAAACATGATCTGATCTAATATGGTATGATATGGTGCACTATGCTATGTTCAAATATCCTCTGGAATGCTACGTTCTAATATGCAATGCTTTGGGTATGCTAATATGCTACAATATTATGTTGAGCTCTAAAATGTTATGTCATAATATCCATGTGATAATATGTTCTCATGTACTCTGACTTGTTGTGTATTCCAAGACATGCAGTAGCATATAACATTAGCATATGTTTATAATGTCATATGTAGCATATACTTTGTAATAATCTAAATTTTTTTATGCCCTGACATGCTATGTCGGGTCATGTTATCCTTTAAAATGCTCATTATCACACTATTCTATGATATATTCACACATAATACACAATGCTGTTTTCTGATATACTATGCTATGGTGTTTTCTTATATGGTATGCTATCAAAATAGCATATTCTCAGAGCCATTTGTCCCATTTGGATATGCTATGTATATATCCTTATATTCTATGCCAGGATAAATGATGAAGTAGAATAAGGATTCCCTAAAAAAATATCTATGAGGTTGATTATTCAGCAACATTTATTTGTTAGCTTCTTGCAATATGATTCAGTCGTCCATTTTAATGTCTTATTAATGGTGAATTAGAATGCTATAATTGGTTATTGTAGTGTGATTATTTTATTTTGAAAAGCCAAATAACACTATTTTCATGTTTGAAATGAGATTAACTGACTCAGTTACGCTAGAACAACATGCCAAAACTCCAGAAAATTATTGTTGAAAGATTGTGGAAACTGAAAATGTTTTATCCAAGTTTTAGAATTTAAACTGCAAATCTATCATGTAGAGATGGAGGTAAGTATATGAATTTGAAGAAAAAAAATTACTCATTCTTCTTTGGTTAAAATGGAAAGGGACTTTTGATAATATTTCTTAAAATTACATCAGTTATACCAGTGGTTCCCAAACTTTTTCTCCTGGGCCCCCCCAGTGGTTTCCAAACTATTTCTGCCACCCCCTCTCCCCCACGCCTATGGCTTACAAATAGCTGAATGGTTGAACGATGTGTGTGAGCGAAGGGGGGATTCTTAGAGACTCCCTGTTATACTCAGACCCGGCACCAGACAAACAAGGGGAGGAGGGGGGAATCAACTTTTTGGGGGGCAAAATGAATCATAGCTGAACATAGACAACAACATCAGTAGCCTACAAGCTACTTGTTAACAAGCAAGGTGCTGTATTGATATTAGCTAGTCATCTTTTAGCTAGCATTACCTGCATCCAACAGTTTACTCAACTCAGTCGGTTAGTTTGGGGGAAAAACTGTGAAAAGTTCTTTGCGTTTTGCTAGTTTGCTGCCATGATTCTAACACACCTGCGTAGCTCTGCACAGCAGCAGCAGGTCTCCTTCACTGCGGCACAGGTGTAAACCCAGCGCGAGCGTCGTAGCGCTAATGTTGCGTTTAAAGGCGGCTCGGAAAAACAGGTTACAACACGTTAACAACGAATTAAACAGTTTTAACTGCTGATAAAAGTGACAGAGGACACAGATATGGGAAGTGCAGAAGCCCCTACTGTTTCAAATTGACAGAGGAATAACAGAGAGTTGGCCATTCTAAGGTAAAAACCCAGTGCATACAGGGTTCATGTGTTTTTTTTTCATCCTGACGGCTTCCCGCGCCCCCCCTGCAATGGCACGGTGCCCCTCCTAGGGGGCGAACCCCACAGTTTGGGAACCTCTGAGTTATACCAAGTAATATTCCAGAGCTGTGGAGTAGGTTTATGTAATCCGTAGGAGTTTTGTGATATATTCTTATGTTTGCCATTTAGTGACTGTGTAGAAGATTTTATAAAAATAGCAGCATTTACTTAGAGCTATATCTGGAGGCAAATGAAGCAGCTTATTAAAGTGGATGTCAAATGGTTTTTTTACAGCATCAAAAACCATCTTTTACCATTATTTGCCTGATAGTTGTTGAACAGTTATTGCACTACCTTTCTTAAAAATAAACAATTAAATGAATGTATTGGGTATTTTTGGTAACAAAAGACAGTCCAGACACAAAAATAAAACACAGATATCGCTACACTTGCCCTGTCATGGGTACACAAGACACTAAATGTTTTTGTGTAAACACATTCAAACATCGTGGAAACGCCTGCTTCTTTAAATTTCAAAACTAAGCGTCGGTTTCTGTGTGCGCATTTCAAAGTCTAAAAGAAGCTTACGGCAAAAGCCACAATATGAACTTCAAACGGAATGAAATGAACTTTCATTTGTCTCCCCTCGCTTCCATTGATTGAGTGAGAAAAATAAGAACAAAGACTTTTGCCTCTCACTCATTTCTTTTCTGACCCTTCCCTGCCTTTGCTTTTCATCTTTAAAACAACATTAATTGATGGAGACTCTCACATTGTATCTGCCCATACCAAGCAGACATGGGAAAAGCAGTGAGCATAAATCAATCTCCCTCCCCGACCAAACACCCTTAATCTATTTGGAAACGAAACATATCCTGATGTTGTGTTTCGGTTTTGCCCAACAATTTAGGACTGAACAACTAGGTGACAGCCCACTATTTGTTAGCATATAGCATGTGGAAGTGAAACGTTTCAATCAGTCATGGTCACTTTTAGGTTCTGTACCTCCAATTAATCGACCTGGTTGTGATAATGATAATCAGAATGTTATTGTGCACCTGTGTGTAATCTGTATGCTGCTTGCATGAATATATATTTCTGTTGAGAAAGGTTTAATGATGCAGAACAACACTGAAATAAAGCGCGACCAAGTAAGGAATAAAGACCAAGGAGTTTTCCTAGATAGATTAGGGGAAGAGCAGTTTAGGGTTGGACTGAAAAAGTATTGAAAATATGTTCTATTTAAAAAAACACACACACACAATTAAAGCCACTATTTTGAGAACAGACCAAACAAAAGTAATTTGAAGTTGCCGGTTCTGGTTTGTCGTTATTTTGTTTCAGCCCACTTCCATTTTGAGATCATGAACAACCAAAGCCTTTCACAGCCATGTTCCATTACTAATTACTTTATTTCTATTGGTAGTTCAATATTGTAGCAAGTAAGAGATCAAGTCAAGTCTTAAATCATTGGTAGGCAAGTCCAAGCCAAACCTCAGTTTTCTGATTAGCAAGTTCATGTTAAGTCAGATCTTCAATACTTTGACTGACACGTCTCTGAAAGGTGCTCTCAACTTGATCTAACAAGTAAACTTTTGACATCGATCTGTTGCCCAACTTAATCAGATTCTAGCAGCTTTAAACAACAATAAGGTGAAATTGTACCTCGTCTGAAATCCTAACATGCGTTCAAAGACGAGTAGCAGAAACGGATCGACCGCCTTTCTGCGTTACATTTCTGAATGAAACCAGCGCGGTGTGCTTTTATTTTGAAGAACTGGATGTGTCTATCTGATCACCTCATGTTCAAAATGTCTAACAGAGCACTTTGTAGGATTTAACTACTCTTTGTCTGATTTTGAGTTGGAACATTTGCAGAACTATTTAATGATTTGCTCATTCTTCAGTATTCGCGTAACAAGCCGCGACTTTCCAGATCTGAAGTGTGAGTCAATCGCAAGTTGTTTTTTTTCCTTTTCTTTTCTTTTTCACTTACACATGATATAAGTATAAGATTCTGGCGTGGAGTTCCTACTGTACTGCTCTCTAAAGGTGACAGAATCTACCCAGCAGTGCTAACATAGTGCAGCCAAATAATGACAAAGCAGTCTGACTGGTACACTCTGTACCGCAATCATTAACATTATCATCATCAGTGGGAAAGAAACAAAGCCTAAGATGTTCAGAATATCTGGGACATACAATAAACAATAAAAAATCCTTGTTCTGCTGTTGAACTGAATCAATAAAGATGCATCAGTCAAGGCAAACACTGCATAACAATACCAGCCCCCCAACCCCTCCCCTCCTGCTTTATTTATATTCTTTTATACCTGACTCTGTTCCCATTTCACAGTCCAAAATGTCCTCATGTCACGGTTTTATCCCTTTCCGACAGAGAGGAAACAGGAATGCAAATGCTGCGCTCTAACTAATTACACATCCTGATGGCTTGGCTGCCTGTATGTATCCACCTGGCCCATTAACTTTCAATTCAGGGAGTGGATTTTCCACACCATTTCTACAATTAAAGCAGTCAGGACATATACATCTCAATTCTGGCTCCTCTAAGTTTGTAAAATTGATGGACATCATTAGGGTAATAAGACTTTTATTTTTTTTTATCTTAAAATTGAAAAAAGAAAAAAACAGCACAACCTTTTACCAGCTAGTCAATGCTTTTAACTGAAAATGTTTTGCTGAATTATACAATCCACAGAATCTTTTTCTGTCTTCAGACGAATATTATCTGGCTGTCAGCTCTGCCTAAAAGCATTAATCTGAGGAGAAAATGACAAAACTGTGACTTGTGGGACTTTTGGTCAAATGCAGCATTGCATTCATGCTTGTTACACTTTTCACATTTTGTTATATTACAACTGCAGACATGTGTGTATTGAAATATTATAGTGTTTGATCAACACTAAGTAGTGCATAATTATGAAAAGGAAGGAAAATGATGAAGGAAAGTTTTTTAGGTTGATACCTAAAATGCGTGAAAGGCAGATGTAATTTGTATCCCAGACATTAACTGGTTTCCCCCCCTTATTAACTTCATTTCTTCCCTCTCCCCAGCCACTTCTTCCAGCTCCTCCGGGGGAACCCCAAGACGTTCCCAGGCCAGGGGCATAAAGCCCCAGACAGCATAGCTTCTAGGGTCATTGGGACACTCAAACCCTTCCACCACGATAAGGTGGCAGCCCAATGAGGAGTTTCAAAAATATATAGATTATTTTTTCAAACTACTTTTTAGCTTTTCAAACTTAAATGTTTTTGCTTAAAAAAAAATCATACTTTTTCTTCAGCAAATTGTCAAAATGTTTGCTTTTTATCTAAGAAAGCAAACATTTTTATTTTTGTCAAAATTTCTGGAAATTTTTTTTGTCAAAAATTTTTTTTTTGACAAAACAATTTCAGTTTGGGACCTTGAAAATTTGCTTTAAAAAATTCTGAAATTTTTCCTAAAATTTTTTTATTACTGGCAAGAAAATGTATACGTTTGAGAAGTCGAAAATCCACTTGAAAATACCCAGTTTTCAGAGAAAAGTTCTTATGTCAAAAAAAAAAAAAGAAGTTCATTCTAGTTTATTTATTTCTTACATACTCAAAGGTGAAAAACAGCACAGAAACCCTCTTCTTGGCTCTGATTAATGGTTTATGAGTACGCTTTCTGCAGATGAAGTAGGACTGCAGGTGAGTTAGATATTTTTCAGATTATCTGTCTTATGGTAAAACTGTCCCGGCATACAGTGACAGTTTTAACAAATATGTAAAAAAAACCATATTATTTACAAAGTCACATACTGCACCTTTAAAGCTTGTTGCGACAAACTGCGGACAACATAATTGGGTAGGGCTACTTTTGCAAGGCACTGGAGTCAGTGGCGCAAAAAGTGGGTATGCAGGGTATGCAACGCATAGGGGCGCAGCACCAGAGGGGGCGCCAAAACCCCGTCTGGAGGGGGCGGCGCGCCGATGATTGTTTTCCCATACACTTCGGCGCGTGTAACGCTCCTTCACCTCGCGCACATAACGAGGTAAATGTAGCGAGTTTTACCCTTCACGTATCGTCGCCTCGGGGGGGAGGTGGGTGGGGGGGAGGAGAGCGTCGCTCCTTCACCCTGACGATCCTTCCCTCGGGAGGTTGGGTGGTGGGGGGCGCCGATCTATGTTTTCGCATCCACCTGAATAATGTGTAGTTGCGCCACTGACTGGAGTTACACTTAACTCCTGCGTGATACACAACAAAACAAAGCCACATAAAACACTGAAGAGAAACATGAGCCTGGTTTGTGATCTGTATATGACTCACACTAGCTTCTTTTCTTTAGCATTACACAACCAGCTCATTTAAAAAAAATTTTTAAAAAAAGCACCCATTTACAAAATGTCACATTTTACAAAAAATAACAAGTTGGCCAGGTTGTTCCCATTTACCTTCATCTGCGACTTCACTGAACCCGGCCACGCCGCGTAACTGCATCTTTACCAACGCCAGACACAGCTGGCATCGCTTTTCTCCAAGAGTGTGAAACCATGAAGTTGTCTTAACAACTTTTGTTTTAAGACGCTTTTAGATTCCTCGCGGATAATTCATGAAGCTGCAAAGAAAGTTCACCCTAGGCGGCGTAATAAAGGAAACGCAGAAAAAAGGGCCCATCTCCCTGTTGTAGCTCCTTTATTAAACTGCAGACACACACACACACGCACACACACACTTGAAAAAAAAAAAATCATAACGGCTACAAATACGTCTTGTGTGCCGTGCCGTCGAAATTCAAAGCTTCATTATTTCGCATCTCGCCCTGCGTGAAGCCGCGTAAAGCTGTTTAGGCGGCAGCGGCCATGTTTACCGCCGCCAGAAAGTGTGACAAAGAGGATATACTGCAAATCTAGGTGTCTAACTGAGACTGACAACAACGCTTAATTGCAGTGTGTTATCGCATTGTGGCATCATACATTCAGATACTTGTCGCCGGTGGGAAATAAATTTATGATGCAATGTTTTCTTTGTGCAATGCAAGCGAGGATATGCGACTTACGTCTTTGTTAAGAAAGCGTGGCACCTTGAGGAATTTGTTTAAACCTTCATTACTGCGGAGCAGGCGTGGGGCTTTCTGCTCCCAACTTCACAAAGAAGACTTTGAGATTTGAAAAACACATTTGATGTCTCTTCGAAATCGGGAAGCCCGTTGTGTTTATTTTATTTTACTTTTTCAATATTTTATTTATTTATTTATTTATTTATTTTTTTTTTTTTGGGAAAGTACAGTAGAAGCTTCAAATGTGTTTCTAATCTCCCAAGAAATAGGCAGTGATAATCTTTAAACCAAATCATGCAAAAGTAAAATAAATTGCTGATTTCTTCTTTCGTGGCTTAATAACGGGGTTGCGACGCCGCAGACAGGGAAACAGGTCTCGTCTCTGAAAGGCTCCGACTGATTAAGACCGCTCTTGATTCAAAGAATCGGGGGGCTGAAATTTGCAAAAAAAAGAAACAAAAAATTCTGTTTTTCTTCTTCATTTAACTGCCAACAGAAGCTGAAATAAGAATGCAGCTGATTCGTTTGCTTCAGACATAAATATCTGAAAATACCAGGTGAGATGCAGGGAAACCAAACGAGTTTCGGCTCGTCGTCTCATCCGGTGCTGCAGCTCGACACTTCGAAAGTTGATGGTTTTAAATGTATAAATCAGTTGAGGTCAACTGCATCTGTGAACATCATTACAAAATAAAAAGTGTGTATCTGTCATGTGTTGTGCTCCAATAAGAAAACCACAAATTGACCAAATCCTTTCATAACAGCCTGTGAATCTGTGTTTTTGTGTCAACGCGAGAGAAACAGAATGACTCCCTCGGCTATCAGGATTGTTTTTTACATGTGGTAGTCTATCTTTTTCGATGCATCCATATAAAAGCTGAATTCTCATTTTCTATAATATTCTTGTTTCCTTAAACCTGTTGTAGGTGACTTTTATAAACATTGCTGTTGTTTTTTTTTTGTTTTGTTTTTTTTACTTACAGCTCTGGGAAAAATTAAGAGACCACTGCCAAATCACCGCTTTCTCTGATTTTACTTTTAATAGGTATATGTTTGAGTAAAATGAACATTCTTCTTTTATTCTATGAACTTCTGACAACATGTCTCTGAAGTCCCAATCAAAACTTTTGCATTTATTTGCAGAAAATGAGAAATGGTCAAAATAACAAAGAAGATGCAGAGCATTCACACCTCAAATAACTCAAAGAAAAAAGTTCATATTTGATTAAAGAAACAACAATGCTAATATTTTAAATCAGGAAGAGTTCAGGAATCAGTATTTGGTGGAATAGCCATGATCTTTCCAGTGGGGTTCAGTTTTTTCCAGAGCTGTATTTGTTAAAACTGTTTCCATGCCTACGGTTTAAGAACGACTAAGTGCTAAGATCCTCCTCCTGGCTCTGATTGGCTGATTCCTACAGGAAGCTTTTAATTTTTGCAGATGGCAGTAAGATCACAGGGAGCAGGCCGAAGAGCTCAATAATTTTTAAAAAGATTCTACGAAGTGTTGCTTCACACATGTTAGAGAAATTCTTTAATCTCCTGTGGCGCCTATCAAAACCTTCAAGACTTTCAGCTTCCAATTCTCCACCTCACACAGCAGCCCTCCTCAGTGTCATGCCCACTCAGCTCCTTCAGACTAGCCAATAGCAATTTGCAAACACCTGCCGGTGGAACTGCAAATCAGCTGAGCTCATCATAGGAGCTACTTCTCGGTACAAAAGGTTGTTAAAGGGTTAATAGATGAGCAAAGGAGGAGTTTCAGGAAGAGGAGGAGGTTTTAAAGAGACAGAGGCCCAATTTTCAAGGCGTTAAATTAGGAAGTCAAATTTCTTTAAAATTATATTTGATATATGAAGCATTTTTATAACAACTGAAGTTACCATAGTTACTTGACTATGCTACAAAAGAACTGACCATCTTATTTCATGTAAATTTCCTGGCCTGCGCTGCCCGCTCACCCCACCATTTGTGACACGCTGTTTGCAGAATTAATTGTTTGAAATAAAAGACCCCAACAAGCGCAGCAACATGCAAACACTTCAGCAGCAAATTGTCTTGGTGACACACTCGGGCATTTCAGCGCCTGGAGCCAGACAATATGACAGGCTGCACTGTGCGAGTACAGACTTGTTGTTAATACTTTTTTTTTTTTTTCCTTCTGATTAATACAGATTGTGTTGTAATCTGGGAAAGCATCGTGGCATAAAGGATGAAGGATTACATTTCTCTTTTTTTTTTGTATTCATCTCAGAAACTAATTGAAAAGACCCACCACAGTGGTCTTATCACTCGTGTCCCCAGCTGAGCTGCAGTCGGGGTTGATATGAATGACAGGGATGAAAAGGGAGACCAAATGAACAGCATGTGACCGTTGAATAGACAGGTGCTGTTTTTTTTTTGGGACCTTAGGTGTTTTTCTTCTTTAATAAACCAGTGTTCAGGCCGTCAGATCCAACGTTAATATTATGCCATGTGTGTTGTAAGCACCTTTTGTGACAGACGAATGATCTGAAGCGGCAGTAAATGCAGCGTTTCAACCCTTGGAATAACTTGATTTCGTTTATTTTTTAATGTATATTTTAAATAGGCTTTTAAAACCAAGAAAACAAAGCAATCAGTAGAAAACATGCACATGCATAACCAAGGACAAAATAATTACCTTACTGCTACTTTTCTGTTTGAAAGGCAGTAGGAAGAAATGAACACTTTATTCAGTCCATCCCTTTGTCTCAGTTTAATGAAAAACGTCGCTTACCGATTCAGTAATGATCAGAAGTTTGTAAATAAAACCATGTTGTGGTATTCATATGCCTTTTCAATGTACCATGCTGAAGATCCAGCAAATAGTTATGTTACATAAGCAAATGATTACAAACTGACTCTCATCACACAAGAAAATCTACAAACCCATAATAATAATAATAATAATAATAATAATAATAATAATAATAATAATAATAATAATAATAATAATAACAATAGTAATAATGACATCTGTTAATCATAACCAGACATGCAGCATCAGAATAATGACCAACTCCTTGCCAATGTACACACTAAAATTTCTTCATATTCTGTGTTATGTAACCAGCAAAAGTAGTAATAATAAAATAAACATTAAAAAAACGAATGATAATGATAGTTACATAATAATAAACTACTAGCAATAATGGTAATAAGAACATAGAACAAAGTAAGGAAAGAAACCGTATATTTGTGTTAACTCCCTTCTTCCCTGTACACTGTGAGTACTACAACTTTCTAAATATTACACCTTAGTTTAACTTGTTAAGATATTTGCTGGCCTTGAGTTGTGCTATAACATTTCCATACTGTAATTGCATTATATATCAATGCAAAGAACCCCAAGACTCTCTACTGCAGCATTTTATAAAAAAGATGGCTGCAGTAAAACGGTGGACTTTTTTTTTGCACTTTTTCCTCCATCTGTCAGCACGGTATATAAAATATACCACAATTTCTTAAGAGACAGATTCAGATCAGGGAATAGCATCTAAATGACAAGAAGTTCCCTGACCTCTTTTCCCTGTGACCCCGAATGGTTTGATATGATTTTATTTGCTTCCCTGCCAAGAGACAGATGAGAAGATCTGTATCATGTTTTTTTGTCTGGAGGGTAAAACGAGCCAGCAGCCAGTTTGCCAAGGTAAACATAAAAACCAGAAACTGAGTCCAAGGATAAAACTGCGGGAAATTTATCTTCCGGTCAGAAATGTGCATCTATTCTTCAAGGGCATTAATGTTCAGTCATTTTAGGGCTTTTAATGATTTGTTTGGAATTGCGAATCTTGTTGAATCTTGCGAATTTCATCCACACCAGCTCAGCGGACTACTCTAATATAGCTACCTGAATATCTCTTAACGAGAATAACTTCTACCACACACTTGTTGTAGACGTCTGGCATCATTTTGACTCGATATTTGAGGACTTTTCTTAGCAGAATTGAAGGAGTTTATTTAATTTGGTGGGTTTCCTGGCGCAGTCCGGGCTTCTGGGGTGACAGAGGTGTAGAACATCTCAAAAGATCTCTAGAAGATCTAAAACATCTGACAGTTTGAAGCCGTGTGGTGAAAACAAGATGAATAGACTAAACAGTCAAACCCATGATACCTAGCATAGCGCTATGTGGTAAGCTCATGATTAAACTATGCATGTAAGGATACAATTCTCATTACATATCAACAGTAGACTCTTTAAAGAACATAGGCACAAGATATTTTAGCTGTATCTGTTACAGTATTTCGCTCACTTCCTCTTGCGCAGGTTTGAGTCACACATTTTCCTCCAGTGGTACAGGCAGGAAGTAAAGAGATAGGCATGTGACTATTCACCCTAGCAACATGAAATTGGTATTGCTTAGAGCAGACAACCTATTATTTTATTTCAAAATTTAAATTATCTGCCCAGAGTCAAAATAACCATTTTAGAGCTTCCAGAAGTAAAAAAAAACAAAACAAAATAACTTATGGGAATAAGCATGCTAGCATACATGTGGAACCTGTAGACGATACTCAAGACTATCAATTCTCTTATAGAAGAATGTCCAGTCAAAATTATTGCTGAAACTTGCTGATATTTTTGAAAAATGTCTGTGACTTCCCTTCAGCATGTTCAGGGACTTTTAGCAACAAAAATGTCGATAGCTTTATCCAAATATCAGTGCGAGTGTTGACCAAGATCAACGTGCCTGCTCAAAAAAAAAAAAGCAAAAACAAACAAACAAGAAAACATTTTATAACTGGACTAAAATTTGAAACTTCTCACATAGACACGCCAGCTGCCTTCTGGAGGTAAGTTTTAGTGTCAGACTAAAATTGAGCACAATGACTAGGAGGATATTTGGAGGAGTCAAGGTGAGACTCTCAGAACCATGACGAATGTAAGATCTTCAAATTTCAGTAATTCTTATGGCAAATATGACGGTGTGTGTTGTTCTAAGATACATAGATTTTTTTTTTTAAACCTACTCTTTTGTATTTAAAACATAATTTTGACCTGTTAGATGTAAAAGCTTGTGTGACTCAATCAAATAGGCATTTTCCTCTTGGTTATTTCACTGAAATGTTTTATATATATATATATATATATATATATATATATATATATATATATATATATATATATATATATATATATATATATATACATGGACTGAAAAGAAACAAACATCCTCAGTTATGAAATAAATTGCAATACATCGAAGTAAAGTGAAGGTGTTCACAAATACCTCTGAAAGCTTGAGAGCTTTTGGTGGGTGTCTGGGGAGGAATATCAACCCTTTCAGAATAACAACGTGGCATTTGAGACTGACATTTGTACAAAATGTATACTGGCGTTCTGGATATTCTTTTGCAACCGACTGTACTTCACCCCACTTAGGCTTGAATCTCTCACTTTCTGATCATTGATGGTTCCATGTAAAATACAGGGACAAACAAGTAGCAGGACTTTTTATTTTATTTTTATTTTAGGCAAGTTCTGTGGCAGTTTTTAAGTAAATGGCAAACTAGTCATCCATGCCCGCAACAGTGACCTGTTATCAGACACAGAGGGAATATAAAGCAGAATGCATCCCCTAGCTGAACATTCATCGATGGTGTGTTAGCAACAGTAATGAGTTTTATTAGGTTCCACTTGAGGGAGAAAAGCATATTTAATTTAATTGCATTTTCTGACTCCACTGTAGATTACAGTACTGTGCCGATTCTCTCTTTGTCGAACCAGAAAGATACAGAGCACTGAAAGTAGGAGAAAAGGCAAACGAGAACTTTCATCATCTCCTTCACAACGTTAGATTCCAATGTTTTAGTTTTATTATTATTTTATTTTACCTTTGGTTCAACCTTATCAGCCCAGGATTAAGTAACAAATGAATTTCCTTTTTTTTATTTTTTATTTTGTCTGGGCAATCTGAGTGGTTTGCTCTAAAAACCTGAATCCTTGTCTTTTACAGGCTTGTTTCTTTGATTATTACCTACTTAAATTAGTAGGTGGTAAGTCTGCTTTAGACTTACCATCTTTAGAACAATGTATGGGAGATACCAAAAACTACTGAAAAATGCTTAAAAAAAGAAAAAGAAAGTCAAACTGTCTTGTAAAATATGCAAATACCAATCCAGTGAGACTGGATGCCATACAGTAGTACCATCAAGACTCAAACCCCACTCTAATTTACAGAAAACCATTTATTTTTATGTCTTAACATTTGACACCAAGTAATCTGAAAAAGCGAAACTGTCAAAGGAGAACAGGCAGGGTGTTTTAGAGATGACAGATAAACAACAGTTGCTCAAATAACCACTCTTCATAAGCTAGCTATGCAGAACATCACTAACCCTAAACCACTGAACGGAGAGAAAACCTCGCCGGTTGCCAACGTGGAAGGGCACCAATTCTGTCACCTAAAAACAGAAAACTAAGGTTACAGGGTTTTAGTTACAGGGTCTCAATAATTAGACAATTCCATATTGCTAATAAAAATTGGCCGGATTGATGAGTCTCGATTCCAGCAGGTACATTAACACAACACTGATGGGGATATAATGGCAGGAGGGATATTTTCTCGGAACACTTTTGGCCTTTTTGCACCAGTTGAGCATAATTAGGACGCATCAGCAAACCTGAATATTGTTGTTAAAATATGAAACCATGGTTCACCGACATGGTTGACAAAGGATTGTTTTAATTTATTTGGGATGTAATCAAACCATAACCTTAACATGACTCCAAGAAATGGTTGTAAATGGCATCTTGGAGGAGCTTCTTAAAGAGAGGCCAAATTTAAGCCATCAAATTGCAAAGTTAATTCTTTTAATATTTATGTTTGACATATGTAGCATTTTAATAACAGCCGAAGGTAACTTGACTGTGCTATAAAATGGTGCTATGTGCCTGGTAAACACCTTATACAGTTTCCGTAGGACCTTTTGTTCACTTTTTCCCATATCTGCAGAACTTTAATCGAAGACACTGGAGTTTTTCCGGTGAAAGTTTTTACAGAAATCCTTCTTGCCACTGGTGCCCTCTGTGGCCATGTGCCCACAGAGCCCCATTTGGTTCAGTCATACTTTAATATGGGGTGAAGCCCTGTGATCTGTCTCACAGGGAGCTCTGACTAAATCTCCTCTAACCCACACATGCTGAAAGAGTTTTAAGTCTGTGAAATTTTCTCATAACTTCCTCAGAAGTGCTGTGTCTCTGAAAGCAACAATTTTGATGCACTCACAGAACTCTCCTCTCCACGCCATTAAAAAAAAACAAGAAACTGGGGTGGGGGGAATGGTGTACTTTGTTTTATGCAGTAGAGCTTTCTTAGTTAACTAAGTGCTAATAAATACTGAAACGAAGCACGCTTTGAAGAAGTTAATTTTGGTGTTCAGTAGACATTTCTTTATGTCCCATTGATATCTTTTTATTAGTTATTAAAAAAACCTTTCACATTTTTGGGCCATAAAAAGTCAGTTTATTTGCATTTATTTCTTCTTATTGATGGCACTAGTTCACTGTTAAACGACATGCAAAAAGTTTAAAATTAAAATGGATTAAATTCAATTTTCAAATGGCTTGTCAGAAAGGGAAGTTTAACGTCTCGTTTAAGAACTCGATCAAACAATAATAAGACAAGTCTAAATCATTCAGGTAAATCAAGCCAAGCTAGCTTTGTTTATGTAGCATTTCTATGGCCTGTGTGTGGGTGTCCAGGCAGCACCCATCGGGACTCAAACACAAAACACAGTCTTATCATTTTTTCACAATGATTTATTCACTAGAAAGTATTTTTGTTTCATATTTAACACCAAAAAGGAGATGGGTGTAACTTCAAGGTGGACTTTGCCAAAAACAACCTACCATAAAGGAACCTATTTGAAATATTTACCAAACTTGGTTAATAAAATAAATGTATCAAATTACAATGACTCGCCTCCCTAATTAAGTAAAACAAGGTGAAACAAGGAGCAAAAATGAAAAAAGGCCATCCACCTCTAGAAAGTAGCATGGATATATACAGTATGTAATCCTGCGTCAAGAACGAGGACTCCAATTTCAACCATTCACCCTTTCATTCCCATGCTGATGGTGGTAAAGTACATTGTATCCAGAAGCAAGTCTGCCATGCAAGCAGGGATTCAAACCATCAACCCACCTGGTACTGGACACGTTGCCTGAACAGTAAAAAAACACAAAACGTGATTCATCCGTGAAGAGTGACACGTCTTCAACGTGCCAGACGTCATCGAATGTGAGCACTTGCCCATTCGAGGCGGTTACAATGACGGCCTGCAGTCAGGTGGAGACGCCGGTGAGGACGCCAGACGTGCAGATGAGCTTCCCTGAGACGCTTTCTGACAGTTTGTGCAGAAATCCTTTGGGTATTGTTGAGAATAAATAATTCTGTGTTTTTCCTCTATCTCTTTTAGCTAGTTGCAAAGCTAAAGCTAAAGGAAATGATATGTTAAGAAACGCCCTCAAAACTAAGGTTAAAGGATATGACACACTAGGGAACGCCCTCGTTAGGGTGTAGCTTAGATAAAGGCTAACAAAGGGAATTACCAACTGTTTTTGGGTACCAATACCAAAACCAGCTGTATTTTGGTATTAATAAATAGAATTCATGAATTTAACTCACTGACTCTTTTTCACCCTCATGCATCAAGAACTTAGCATGGAGAAGGATAATTCTCCACAGTATCCAAACAGATTGCTGCAGTAGCTTTGTGGGCGGCTGGTCTCAGATGATCTTGGAGGCGAACATTCTGGATATGGAGATCTATGGTTGTGAGCCCGGTTGGATGTACTGCCAAATTCTATGAGACAGACTTATGGTAAAGAAGTGTACTTTAAATTCATGGGCAACAGATCTGTTGGCCATTCCTGTGGTCAGCACGACTCAAAACCTGTGACGTCTGTGGGATTGTGCTGTGTGATAAAATTCCCCAGGAAGGAAGTTGGAGTCCTGGGAAACTGAGGAAATCCCAAACGCCAAAGATTTAAAGGGGCGGTATCCACTAGAAAGCAACAGAGAGACTTTTATTAATGTAACTCTTCAATTGTTGCCTGTGTGTTCTACGACTTTACATTTTTGTTTTTTTTAATATAATTTATAATTAAAGCACTTTGAGCTGCCTTGTTGCTGAAATGTGCTATACAAATAATAATAGACTTTTATCATGGCACCCCAGAGCAGTGATCATGCTGTCTAATCAGCATCTCGATATGAAACATCTGTGAGGGTAAATCAAAAATTATTTTGGATTAACTGCATGATGGTCTAAAAAAATACAAGTGTGTTATATTTACTATTAAATATAAATATTTTTAAGATAGTGGCTTGGTTTAGCGTTCATGTGGTTGATAAATTTAATCTGAGCCAATATCTACCGGATTGTTGTAGTATCATTGCATCTACAGATGATGCAGTGATCATCTCATTGCACAGACGAAAGAAGTTCTGACTGTTCCACTTGCTTATATTGTGCTGACTTCAGGAGCGCAAGCGACACTGTCATGTTTTACACAGAACATAAACTGGTATGTCATCCTCAAAGATATGTAACGTAGTGTAATTTGAGCTAAGGGAAACATGTATATGTATATAAAAGTGATCCTATATTAGAGCCTTGAGGAACTCCAAATTAAATCTTTGTTTTGTTTTGCACTGTTTTTTTTTTTTTTAAATTAAAGCTGAGAAAATTTGCTGAGAAGCAATCATTTTCCTGCTCTTTGACAAAAGCAATGTTAGCTTCTGTATGGGGTGAAGGGATTTTCTATTGAGGTATCCAGGTTAGGCTTCTTGAAAAGAAGTTTTAATCAATGAGCCTGAGGAAAATATCCTGAGTGAAAAGAGGCTCTGACAGTTTGCAACAGTTCAGGTTCAACGCAGCTGAAAACACGAAACCTTGTGAGCACCACCGTGTTACCGAAAGCCTTTCTGTCAGAGACGCAAACACACAACCAACACCAGCAATTTAGCAAATTAAAATCAGCTGAAGTTCTCGCCCGGAACGTTAGCTGGAGATGGGCACCAGCAACCCTCCTGACCCCACTAAGGGACAAGGGTGTAAAGAAAATGGATGGATGGATGGATGAATCAGCTGAAGTTATGGGTGAGGGTAAAATACTTGTCAACATTTACAAATTTCTTTTTAAAAAGCAAGACTTAACAGACAGTTTACAAAACGTAGAGTAAGTTTGTGTCTGACAGCACCTGCACATATGTGCTTTTTCCTTCAAAGGCCGTCCACTGGACATCGAGGTGGAAGACATCAAATCAAAGGTCAGGTTTGAGGCAGTAGCTTAAGGGCAGTCTGGGGATGAGAAAAGGATGGGAGAGGCGCAGAGGCCAGCATGGTTTCCAATCTAAATTCAGATGGCCTCCTTACCCTGGTGTTTACTCAGAGTTATTCGTTTTCCTCAAGTAAATGTTTTGGGAAGGAAGCTACTCTTTTGAGACTGCAGCTGTGCACCGGGTGATTTTGAGCAATAAAACCAAACACAATTTTACGTGCGCTTTAAAAGCCGGACTTTGAAGCGCCTTTAGAAACCTCCTTTTGGGTATGAATGATTGATTTTTTTTTTCTTCTTTTTTTATATCAAAGTAAAATGAAAACACTTAAAGCTGAAAAGCTATTCTTACTCTTATATTTACACCCTTCAGCCACTGAGTTACTTTATTTTTATGGGCTGATGGTAGGAAAAGTGATATTTATGGTGGTAGTGGAAGCCTGGACATTCAACTTTTCAAGTATTTTTTCCCCCATCAGCACCATAACATTTTGCATTTTACAATATAATAAAAAGAGTAAAAGCTACATTTCATCCTGTCTCAAAACAAGCAGTCGATGGGAAATCCACGGAGGCTTATCGTGTCTAAATTGATTATTTTTGACCTGATTTTTATTTTAAAAAATCAGGTCAAAATATGTTTCTGCAGACGACAACAGCACGAGGCCGACATACCAGGACAGCACATGTTGTTAATGAAGTTTTTTTTTTAGTATAATTAAGGTCGCTGTCTAACAGAAAGTACCCCCCCTCACTCCCCCTCTTTATGTAATTTGAATAATATGTGTCAATGAAGCCAGCTACATTGGGAAATCATAATGTGGTTCATCCCCAGCGTGGCCCGTTTTTAATTCACAGTGATTTTCTGTTAGGTTGATCGACCCTTTGAGCAAGAATTAGAGACTGGGTTGCAGATTTTACATTACCGACTCGTCAAGATCAAGGTGCTTTTCAAAAAAAAAAAAAGGAATGAGCAAAACAGTTTTTCTTTTCTTTACATATACACGTACAAAAGGAGCCTGTGATGGTTTTGTATTGTAACCTTCAATTTTCTGCCCATTCTGCCCTCGAATCCCCTCTTACAATGTGTCACCAGCCTCTGCGCTGCCCCTCCACTTGTAATGACACAGTGGATGCTACGTGGCAAACCTCTTTTAGAAACAGACTCTGTTTGCAGCCCTGCTGAAACACTGCGGCGGCGCGCGCCGTCGTGCCTCGCCATAAACTTCTGCGGCACGTGGCTTTGAGCCGCGACACCGTGAAGGGGATGAAGTTCTTTTATTTCACTGACCTCATTCTCATTAATGACGGTCCACTCCAAGGCCCCAGAGAGTGTATGAAGAGTATGTTTTATATGCATATGTAATGGACAATATTGTTGTTTTAGCTGAAGACGCATGTCCTTGAGGTGTATCCGAAGGATCTTTTGAGAGCCGTCTAAAGGTTTAATGTTCCAACAGAAATTGCAGGGAACAAGTCTTTGAGTGACGTTTCTTTTTCTTTAGAAATATACTTAATGATATTTTCTGCATTTGAAAACTGCACTTAACAGAAATCCACGGAAAGTTCTTGTCGGTAATGTTAGGTAAAGTGTAAAGGCTTTCAGCATTGATGTTATAATAAAGCAAAAAAAGAAATGCGTCATGTTGTTGGGTCTCGACCTAAACGTGATCTTTTCAGTTGGTCTTACTTTTGTTTCTCCAAGTTATTGAGTTATTTAGATGTGTGAATATCTTAAGTAACACTAAGAAATCCAAGAAAAATAAACAATCTATTTTAAAAAATGCAGTTTTTGGTAAGGAATAAATTAGGACACCCAAACATGAGAGGTCCATGGCCCTAAAGTTGAACTGGCTCAAAATAATTTGAATTATAATGTTAGAATTATTCTTAGTAAACCAATAATATTGATGATATAGGTATATAGAGTAATTATACGCTTAGGAAAATATACAGATATATAAATTTAAATTTAAGCCCAAAAGAATCCAGGAATTTTTTTTATTTCATGCAACTCTTTTAAGACTTCCTTAATGAACTCTCCATACCCACGGAATAAAAAATAGAGAGAGAGAGTAGAAGAGAGAGAGAAATAAAAATATGAAACCCAATTAGACCTGGCTAAAACACTGCTTTTCACACCTGATGAAATTCTGTCTGTTTTCATAAAGACTCTCATCCCGCACTCCCCGCTCATTCATTAAATAACGGAACTTGGTAAGCACAGGGGAGGGAAAAGTAATCTGTGATGCTAAGGCTGTTGCTTGACGAGCTGTGTCTCCTGCGCAGAGCTGATTTGAAAAGTGAATCACGGTCGCCTGGAGGAGATATTGAAGGCGTTTCACTGGCAGTTGTCTCTTCGTTAACTTATCCTGAAAGACGGGGATCATGAAGGAAAATGTTGTTGACCGTTTTGTTGCTTGACTGTTGTGCAGGAGGAGAATTACAGTTTCTCATTTTGTAGAAACAAGTAAGCAGACAGTAATCCTGGGTATGATGTGTGTTTATGTCTCCAGTGATATTTGGATTAATGAAAGGCTTCTGAGCAAGTTGTACTTTGGCCAGTGGCCTCTGGTGTAATTCTGGCTAGATATTTAACCGCTATTGTAATGTAACATCCTGAAATCTGGGTGTCTCCTATTCTGCTACTCACGACACTCATGCTATTCACCTGTGTGGAATCTTTGCCGTCTGTCTCTCACTCATGTTTATGCCTATACAGGTCCTTCTCAAAAATTGTGCATATTGTGATAAAGTTCATTATTTTCCATAATGTAATGATAAAAATGTCATACATTTTAGATTCATTGCACACCAGCTGAAATATTTCAGGCCTTTTATTTTTTTAATACTGATGATTTTGGCATACAGCTCATGAAAACCCAAAATCCCTGTCTCAAAAAATTAGCTTATCATGAAAAGGTTCTCTGAACGAGCAGTTAACCTCATCATCTGAATCAACAAAGTAACTCTAAACACCTGCAAAAGATTCCTGAGGCTTTTAAAAACTCCCAGCCTGGTTCATTACTCAAAACCGCAATCATGGGTAAGTCTGCTGACCTGACTGCTGTCCAGAAGGCCATCATTGACGCCCTCAAGCAAGAGGGTAAGACACAGAAAGAAATTTCTGAACAAATAGGCTGTTCGCAGAGTGTTGTATCAATGCACCTCAGTGGGAAGTCTGTGGGAAGGAAAAAGTGTGGCAGAAAACGCTGCACAACGAGAAGAGGTGACCGGACCCTGAGGAAGATTGTGGAGAAGGGCTGATTCCAGACCTTGGGGGACCAGTGGAAGCAGTGGACTGAGTCTGGAGTAGAAACATCTAGAGCCACCGTGCACAGGCGTGTGCAGGAAATGGGCTACAGGTGCCGCATTCTCCAGGTCAAAGGTCAAGCCACTTTTGAACCAGAAACAGCGGCAGAAGCGCCTGACCTGGGCTACAGAGAAGCAGCATTGGACTGTTGCTCAGTGGTCCAAAGTACGTTTTTCGGATGAAAGCAAATTTTGCAAGTCATTCGGAAATCAAGGTGCCATAGTCTGGAGGAAGACTGGAGAGAAGGAAATGCCAAAATGCCAGAAGTCCAGTGTCAAGTACCCACAGTCAGTGATGGTCTGGGGAGTCATGTCAGCTGCTGGTGTTGGTCCACTGTGTTTTATCCAGGGCAGGGTCAATGCAGCAGCTATCAGAAGATTTTGGAGCACTTCATGCTTCCATCTGCTGAAAAGCTTTATGGAGATGAAGATTTCATTTTTCAGCACCACTTGGCACCTGCTCACAGTGCCAAAACCACTGACCATGGTATTGCTGTGCTCAATTGGCCTGCCAACTCTCCTGACCTGAACCCCATAGAGAATCTGTGGGATATTGTGAAGAGAAAGTTGAGAGACCAAGACCCAACACTCTGGATGAGCTTAAGGCTATCAAAGCATCCTGGGCCTCCATAACACCTCAGCAGAGCCACAGGCTGATTGCCTCCATGCCACGCTGCATTGAAGGCTGCAAAAGGATTCCTGACCAAGTATTGAGTGCATAACTGTACATAATTATTTGAAGGATGACTTTTTTGGTATTAAAACACATTTCTTTTATTGGTCGGATGAAATATGCTAACTTTTTGAGACAGTGATTTTGGGTTTTCATGAGCTGTATGCCAAAATCATCAGTATTAAAACAATAAAAGACCTGAAATATTTCAGTTGGTGTGCAATGAATCTAAAATATATGACATTTTTATCATTACATTATGGAAAATAATGAACTTTATCACAATATGCAAATTTTTTGAGAAGGACCTGTATAAGCTCCTTCCAGCAAAACGTTTTCTACCAGATTATTTTAAGACTTACAGCATTGCAGATGGCTAGCAATTGTTGCCTGGCCTTGTCTTGCTAGGCTAACCTCGCCTCTCCTACCCTAACCTAGCCATACCTAGCCTCGCCTTATCATCTTGTTTTTTACCACTGCGTGTTCCCTTACCAGGTGTTACGTCAATCCGTGTTTCCCCATCAGATACGGTTCCCCCTGCGTCTTCTTGCCACAAGCACGCGCTTGTTCAGCACGCTTATCTGGAGAACTACGGACACCGTGAAAGCTTTTGTTAAAGGGGGGAATGGTATTTGATGCCCATATTTCACCCATCAGATACCGTTCCCCCTGTTTTGAAGTGGGGGGAACGGTATCTGATGGGTGAATTAGAAGAAGAAGATTCAGGGGGAACCGTATCTGATGGGGAAACGCGGATCGACGTAACACCGGCCAATAACAACGTATTGAATACCTCTGCCACTTTCGTATCTGTTGCATCGAACTCGGACCAAACTGAAAAGTGCTTCTTTGGATTTCCCCAGGCTGATTCTCATACCTAGCGCTCTCGTCTGAAGGAACAGAGCAGATCCGTTTCTCATGATGAGGTTTGTGGCGTTTACCTTTATTTCCCCTTAAAAGACCCCAATTTCATACCAAGTCCAGGGTTACCCTTACCCGAAAGCCAATTTTGACTGGGATATTGTCCTGTTTTATAAAGGACAACCATCTGAACAAAACTGTTATGTTTTGAACAAAGATTTTTTTTTTGGAACAAAGGTGGAACAAAGGAAGAAAGCTAATTTTACAATTTGATTGCTGAAAAATTCCAAAATCAATATCTTCAAGTTTGCCTTTTACCTTTTGTTGTTTGTTTTGCAGCTGCCCAAATTGACAAGCTAGGAACGTTTCGGTCATTTGTATGAAGCTAAATGTAGTTCAGCTTTATCATTTAAGTGTTGATAATGAAAGGATAAAAAGATAGGCATTGATGCTTTTTGATTTGAGCAGTTAAGATAACTGCTGAATTGGAAGAAGATTAAATAAACTCTGCGTAAAAATCTCTTCCCAATCATTCCAGCGTCTAACAGTCAGAAAAAGCTTCAAGAATCCCAACAGGCCGAAAATGGGAAAGGTGATTTTAAACTTAAATCTCACTTTTAAAGTATCTGATTTCAACAGATATTGGAGCAGTGCATACGCAGATTAGAAAACGCTCATGACAATCAATCATGTGCATGGAATTGTGAAACGGCCAGAAACGTTGTTAGCATCATCATGCAATTCTAGAGGGACACTTCAAATTAATAATTTAAAGTCACAATATAATGACATCCACCCCAATGATAACTATATAAACGTTTGACGCAAACTGCCTGAGGTGCACATACAGATGCTTTGCGGAGTGCGGAATCATAAGTCTGTGTATCATATTAGAGAAACAACAACAAACCCCCCCGCCCCCACTTGTGGTCAGAAAATAACATGTAAAATAGTGTTTAATTTAATTTAAAATCTCAATCAGTGATCTCGCCTCCCTGAGGAAGTGCTCGGCATCCCAGACAGCACAAGACAAACGTGGCGTTGTTGTATCGTCGTAACAATGCAAATTAACATACAAATAGGGACGCAGTAAAGCCCGGCTAACAGTTTACAGGCCACTAACTATCTAATTAAACAATCTAATTAAAGCCCATTCTCATGTTTCCATAAGACTTGCTTAAGGAAAAACCGAAAAAAAACAAACAAATAAACAAACAAGTAAAATAAATCAGCTGCCAATTGAAAACTCTTGCGTCACTTTAATCAAGACGGTGAGATTCACCAGAGGGGGCTTGTGGGAGAGTCTGAAAGCTCTGGTGTAATCTGTGGGGTCAAACAGTCACCGCTTCAACGGCAGTCAATGAAATCTATAAGAAAAAGCGCAGTGGAGTAAATAAACCGGCAGATAGGATCTCTGCAGCTGAAAGCATAATGCTGCTATATGTACGAGCAGTAAAATCTAATTTTCGTTGTGGTTTCACTTGGAATAAAAGCAGAAGAAAAAAAGAACACTCTCAGCATAATGGCTCACACTGAATACTGTTTCTATCTCACTCACTTGGAGGTCTCAGTCTGTTTCTGTGCATTTGTTTTTGTACTGAGGAGGGGAAAAAGAAGCAAGTTTGACAGCCCTTCAATATAAAACTGTTGGTAAAAGTGTTTCTAAGCCATATGCTTATCTCTTTTGTTGCTGTAATTGAAAAAAAAAGAGTTTGATGTGTGAAACCAGAGTGTTAAAAACTAATTTGTGCATCCAATAGGATTACAGACGACGGCTGTCTGCTGTGTGAAGGTTAAAGTATCCTGTTGGGTTCTGCCACATCCCAGTCGGCTTGTTTTGTGATTTATTTATTTTTTTATTTTAAACTGCAGCACATGTTTGAGCAAAATGCACTCTTGCTCCAATTTGTAAACAATGCCTGAGAAAAGTTTTCACACCTTTTGAATGTTTTTTTTTTTTTTTTTTTACATTTTTTCATGTCAACAACCACAAGCTTACTGTATTTTGTTAAGATTCTGTGTGATAAATTTACATATTGTAGTGGATTTGCAAGCCTTTTAGAGGTTTGTCACGAAGACAAACTTACTCATACTTGACGGAGAATGTCTGTGAAGATATAGCACAGGTCTAAAAAAATTTTATATCATGAAAGTCGTTTCAAAAGGTAAAACTCATGTGTTATTAATATTACACATAGAGGGAAATATTTCAAACCTTTCATTGTTGTAATTTTGATTATTATGACCTATAAGACAAAATTCAGTGTTTCACAAAATGTGTACACTGTGGAAAAGTGGTAGCATATAAGCAGAAAGTTGAGAGGAAGGAAAAAGTGTGTATACTTCCCTAGCTACCATGATTTTTAATGACGCGTTGCATGAACGAGCTCGTTTGCGTGTGATTTAAATTTTGTTTCTCACTCAATAGAGCCACAGCAATGGTGTTTTTTTCGACATTAGCTGAAGATAAACAAAAAATTTGTAATGAAAACTCAGCTACTGACGGTTTGTGGTGCCGGGTCAACTGCTGGCTTTGGTCCACTAAGTCTAACACCTTCCAGGAAAACCGTGCAGTGCTTCACGCTTCCTTCTGCTAACAAATTTTATAAAGATGCCGATTTCAATCTGGCTCCTGTCCACTCTGCCAAAGGTACCAGAAGATGGTTTAATAACCATGAAGATATTGTGCTTGATTGACCGGCAAACTCACCTGACCTGAGCCTCAAGGAGAATCTGTGAAGTATCGTAAAGAGGAAGATAAGAGACACTAAACCCAACAAGGCAGACGACATGAAGGCCACATTTAGAGCAACCTAGGCTTAAAATCTCACATCTAGCAGAACCACAGGCTGATGCCACGCCGCCCTGATGCGGTAATTTAGCTTCTATGCACCACAAATCTGGAACAAAACTTCCAGAAAACTGAAAAAAAAAAAAAAAAGCCAAAACCCTGTGTTCCTTTAGATCTAGACTAAAACCCCACCTGTTTAGAGTTGCTTTTGAAACATTAAGTGAAACATTAATCGACATTCTGATGTGCAAAGATGACTCGTGACAAAACTTAACACTTCAGTTGTTGACTGTGTGTTCTATGACTTTGTATTTTTGTGTTTTTTGATGTACTTTGAACTTTCTAGTCGCTGAACTTGATTGATGATTTATGCAAAAAAAAGCCCAACAAATACGGAGAGCAAGAAACTAACGTACTTTTGTTTTTCTGCAAACTGATTTGTAGGTGGCGATGGTCGCCATGTTTCCCATCAGTTAGTTTTCCACCACACACAAAAGTTGATTTTTGTTGCTTTTATTAGTGGGATTTCCTCTGGTCACTCTTCCACAAAGGTCAGATTTGTAAATTGCACAAATAACAGAGTCTCTGTTAACAAATCCTTTCACATAAATCGTGGATCTCTCCAGCGTCACAGTTATGCACCATTTTGAAAACCTTTTGAGATTTCTCTCTGTTTTGTGATGAAATGTGAAGACGTCAATGTGGCGCGCCTGATTTTTACAAGACACCGTGACGGCTTGCGATCGGCTTTGTTAAAGGCTCCGGCTTGCCGATTCTCTCCCACAGAAGGAAATGTCACCCAACAGACATATAAGAAATCCTTTCCCAAAAATATTTTGTAGAGATTAACTCTAGGATAAAGGATTCTCTCCAGTAATTAATTTGCAAATCCACATGTGATTCAATTATCAAGATCCTGGGACGTCTTCGCAATAACGCGACTTAATCTGACACTCCATGCAGCCCCGTTCCTAAAACTCGCCCCACGTTTACATTTATTTGCCCGGCTGCAAGGTTTGATGGTGAAACATGGCTTCCATACATCTCTATTAATATAACGCCATTACTGGTGTTATGTCATCAGTTTGACTTTGACTTTAATGTGGAAAATTATAGGCATGGTATTCTTCATTAACAGTGGGTGGCCGCGGCCGTTTGGCTCCTGGCAGAAATAGACATGGACAGTTTGATGCTAATGATCCTGGATTTGCATTATGATGATCGTTCTACTGTACGCCAGCGTTTCGAGCGCGCCGTCTCCAGCTGTGCTGATAATTGTACCAAACCGAACGTACCAATACTTCGGCGGCACAAAACTTGCTCCTTTGTCAACTATTTTCGCCCCCCGCCCCCATTTTTATAGTCATGCAAAAGCTCATGTTGTGTTTTTTTGTCCTGTTATACATAAAATTGTGTTTATCAGGTTAATATAATTTTCCCTGCAGAATGAATCTACATCAAACAACTTGTTGTGACCTTGTCTGTTACTCACAATGAGGTTAAACTAGTAAGAACTGTGTAGCCTTCATTAGTTTGAAGGCCTTAATAAACGTAAGCATCTTTATATAATATGATTACATGTTTTGTTTTTTTTATTAGAAAAAGCTAAAAACCTTCTATAAGCACAGTATGGATTTGGTTTTATAATGTGTTTGTTTGCTAAAGCTTGTGTAGCATCAGCAGAAACCTCAACTCTTCAGTGGCAACAGTTCTGGGATAAAGCAATGTTCCAATCGTTCTTTCTTTTCAGATTTGCAAATATTTTTTAAGCTACTTATCTTGCATCATATGTTTGCATTCAATATAGGTCCAAACAGCAAATCCTGTTATCTTATTTATTTGCCAATTGTAAGGTCGTCGTTGATTAGACATTGTGGTTACTTCGAGACTTTTTAATGAAGTTAAGGTCAGAATTATGACCAAAATATTCTGAAGGGAACCTAAAAATGCAATTAAATGATTATTCATTATATCAGTCTAAACTGAGCTCATTTTTAAGTACCTAATGTTGTCAAACTGAGGCCTAAGCACCATCAAATTACATCAGTTTTCCCTTACAGTTGTCACTCAAAGTGTAACTGAGCCCCAAACATATAATACCTCTGACAAGCTTAGGTTTAAAGTAATCTTTTATTTTCACCAACACTATTTTTCTCCAACTGCAAGTTTTAAAGTTTCCCTTAGAGAGTTGACACCTAAATCTGACGAGCGAACTAGGGATTAGTTCATCTCAAAGTGCAAAAGACAAAATGTTGATACATTTTCAACCTTTTTTCTTCACCTCAATCAATCATTCAGTACTAAAAAAAAAAAATCACTGGACATAATTAAGACTGTTTTTTTTTTGTGTGTCGAGTATGCTTCGTTGTTCTGTTTTCTTGAGCCAGACTGATGATTACACCCATTTCTAATTGTTGATTTTTATTACAAACTGTTGTGATCAAACAATGTCTCTTCAAATATTTCCATATGGGACAGAGGACAACTTTCAGTGCACTGGTTTTGGTTGGAAAAAAAAAAAAAAGAAAAGGAAACTCCTAACTTTCTGCCAGTGAAACATAAAAGTCAGCACAGTACTTTCTAAATTGGGGAAGGTGACTCTTCTGGTCAGACACTGTGCTGGCATCCAGAATTTAAATAGAAATACTCTGGAGTTATGCAATGAATTTATTGGACCACTTGGGTTAATAGATCATTTCGAGCCTCCAGAGGAAGCGAAGTGGCCAAAAGAAATGCCGAGTGCAGGGCCCCATCAGTCCCTCAGAGTTCAGACTGGTACAAATGGGGGGAGACTGAAACAATATTTCTCTTCAGCACATATAGAGACGGGAAAGTCGAGCTCAGGCCTCTCCAGTCAACTCGACACACACATACACACACTATTCCTTGACAAATTTCTTACCATTAAGCATCGGCGAGGTGCCGCGTGAGTCATGATTTATTACAATCACCTGCCGTGTGTCTGGGGATGCAAAATTGCCTGTGCATGGGACCGGCTGCTAAAAGGTGCAGCATGTGCTGTACCAATTACAGTGTTTGCCCGTTTTCATGTTTGTGGGGGCTGGAGGGGGGGGGGAATAATGGCGATCGCTCCCGCGTGTGATCAGTTTTTATGATTTGAAAAAAAAAATTTAAAATACAACTTCAAAAGGAAAATAAAAAAATAAATAAATGAACGAGCACTTGCTCAAGTGGGTTTGCTTTCTAAGCTGTGTGAGGTTTAGAGGCTTAATGCTAATGTCTAATCATTAACTTTAATACATCCAAGAATTAAAGATTGCTCCTCTAGCAACATGAAGCCGTATTTTTATTTATTTTTTTTTTACAAGCGTTCCCCACCTACACGTATGTAAACGTGACAAGAAACAAGACAGGAGGACCAGCTGAGCGTACGTGTTTCCGTCCCTCAGAGGCATGAAGAATTGATGACCCGTGGCGGCATATTTGGAGTATCATTTCCTGTGGTAATTTACTGCGGAAGGAAAATAAAGAGACTGCAGGAATGCCGTCCTCCACAAACGCTGCTGCGATAATGCGAATTGTGATGCGTTGCTGGGAACAAAAACACATTTCAGAGTTCATTGCTAGACGCTCGCTGTCCTGTTATGTCACGTGCGCCAGGTGGATGTACAGTGCCTTACAGAAGTGTTCGTACCTGTTGTTATTTTGTCATGTTGCATACACAAAACCTCTGTATTTTATTGGCCTCTAATGTGAAAGACCAACACAAAGTGGAGTATTTTGAAGAGGAAGGGAATCAAATGTTTTGCAAATAAAATTTGAGGAAAATAGTGTGATTTGCTATTTAATCCCAAATATTCCAATGCACCAAAATTAAATCAAGTTCCACTGCTTTCTGAAGTCTATCATCTTCACTTTGAAATATATTTGCAGCATCGACTCTCTTCCTGGTCAAATTTGAGACTTTAACCAGAATTTGACTAGCTTCTCCAGCCACTGCTTTGGTAATGATAACTTTATAAGGTGCTGAAAGCAGAAGTTTCAAAGTGCAGAATGACTGCCAGGAGATGACCCCCCGACCCCAGAAAAGTAAAACAATGTAGCTTGAAAACACGTAAAATACCAAAAGCACTAAAAATAATAGGTACGGATAAGTAAAGCATCCCAACATCATGATACCGCCGCCACCATATTTCACAGTTGGTGAGGGTATGTTCGCTGTGTACAGTGTTTCTGATGTGACCACAGTGATTTTCGTTTTTAAGAGGAGTTATTACTTTGAAGAAACTCCTTCTGCTACTACAGCTGCAAATATTTTGGACTACATCTCTACAACTTTCACACACATGTAGAAAGTGGTGCCTGGCGCTTCCTGAAAGATTTCATAGTGGTGGGCAGAGCAGGTCAGTAAAAATTCAAAAACCCCTGCAAAAAAAAGACAAAAAAAAAGATAATACAATAAAATCTAGTCATGTAATTATGTATTTATATATAATATTCAACATATGATTAATATTTATTTATTGTGTTTTACATTTATGTCTTAAGAAGACTGCGTATCCCTTTCCATGACATGAACCTGACGGCTTAGCCAACATTTTCCCAGATGGGTTCCTGGCCCCCCCAGACCTCCCAGTTCAGGGCGCCACTGTTCATAGAGACCTGACATTTTGTCTACTTCTGCAAACAGCTCGAGTTTGGTCAGATTGTTTAGAGGATCTGTTTTTAAGTCTCGCTACGTATTCTTGATGGGGCTTATATCAGGACTTTGACTGGGCCGTTTTAAAACACAGAAAATTTTCGATCCAAATTGTTCTATCGCACCTGGGGTTTTGTGTTTGCTGTCCTGCTGGTGGATGAGCTGCTGTTGTGTTTCATGGTGGAAACGATGGATATCCAACAAAGGTTAGTTGTACAGGATTTTATTTAGGGACATCAGAGTAAATATGAACACATGCCAATTTTTTCTATTTTTATATATAAATATAAATTAAGTCATATATCCGTCTCCCCCCGCCAAACTAATCATGTTGTAGTTTGGTTGCATTATGAAAAACATCAAGGGATGTAAATACTTTTGCAAGTGTGTATATTGTAGTAGAGTAAAAATCCATGTTACATTGCTGGTTTATGTTGAGTTATGTGTTCAGTTTTGCTTTTTTTGGTGGGGGGTGTGGGGGGGGCGAACCTATATTTCATTCCAATACGCCTTGCTCTGTTTGAGCCACTGGGGGTCACTTACGAGGGTCTGATTCAATTATTCTTCCTTTCAAAACAGGAGGAAAACATTTTCATGGTGAATGGTTTGCCTAAATAGATTACCATCTCAAATAATTCAATTTCCGTTAATTTGATTGATTTCATACCGAGGGGGGATGGTAGGGGTGGGGGTGGGGGGTGAAGGGGAAAAAATCTTAATTTAAAAGCATTGCATTTCTAATCAAACATTAACGGAGAAGCGGCGCCAGGCGAAAATCTTTTATTACCCGTTTCTGCACTAATTTAAATAGAAAATGCTCACGGCTGCCCCTATTAAATATCACCATCGCAATTCAGAGCATGCACTCATACCCAAGATCTCCTAAAAAAAAAAAAGAAAAATTATGCTTCTTAACTCTTTGCAGACCACTTATCCTTCCCCGAAAAGTGTGCCCCCCATCCCAGGCATTGCCACAAAAACAACAGGGCCGTCCGTACGGGTGGCCATTACAGCGGAAGATCCAGATGAAGGAGTTCGGTCATGATCCGATCCGTTCCCATCCATTATTCATCCCAGAAACACCGGGTTTCTGGGGAAACCTACAAAACCAATCTATCCTTGTGAGCCAAAAAAATATAGAGAAGGAAAAGGAAATGCCACTCGGCAGTGGAATGAGTCACCGAAAAGCTGAAGGAGATAGAAAGACAAGGGGTGAAAACAAAAGTTGGGGGTGGGTTAGAGGCAGTGAGCCACAGGTGAAGTGAACCATCAAGCAAACGCCAAATTAAATTATCACAAACCTGCAGAAGAAGAAGAGGAAGAAAAAAAGAAAGTCCCCCCACACACAAAAAGAGAATGACATTTTTGACTTATTGAAGCACTTCTCCACCAGGTGCACTCTGCAGAAAGAGAGAGAGAGAGAGAGAGAGAGGGGTTGCCCACTGGTGCTATGTGCTGTCAGAAAATACAGCATTTTGGCCACTGCTGTGAGGAGAAAACACCTTGCGGAGACATTGTGTGAGTGGCAGGCAGAACTGGCAGGCTGCCACAGATAATAACATCTGAAATAAATTTGATGTGTGGAATTCAATCTGTAGTGATAGGGACGGCTGCAGCATTAGAGCGAAGTTCTAAATGCTATCTACTCATCCATGGAATGAGGACTGACACGCAGCCTCAGAGAATAGATTGTGCAATTAGCAGCCTTTGTGCTGTTTTGACACAATGAAAAGGGGAAATGAGATTCAACGTTGTCATGCATGGCTCTCTGGCTCCTGCGATCCTCATAAGATAGTCGTCCTGGACTCCAGGTGAGAATAAGTTGAGACATTCGGAGACGTAATATAAGCACAGAAAGAATGCACCGGGGAGGGGTGGTGGGAGAGAGAGTTATTAATAATCTCGAAATATTTTATTCAGACTGTGATTTTTCTAGAGTGTTTCATTCTGATGTGATGTTATTTCCAAACTGTGAGGTGCAATACGTGGTTCAAGGACAAGGGGGCGCTATTTGAGTAAACATTGAGCAGAAAATAAATGATTGCAAAACCTGATTTTCTCCCAATCTTATTGAGAATATCTTTAATTTTTTATATTTTTTTGCCTGAGGTGTGGATAAAATATTTTTATAAAATAAAATCCAGTAATATTGGTGATCGATACAGATAAAAAAAAAAAAATAAAAATAAAATAGAAACCTGAAAATCCTGATAAATAAATGATGGACATCCTGAAAGAGGGCGAGAGGTGAAGCATGAGCTTATAAATGCCAACAGTCGTCACAAGTCATCGGTATTTTTCTGACTAAAAACTCTCGGAATATAATTCTCCTGTTCAAACCAGAAATGAGAAGAACAGTCCAAACACAACTGGTTACACATTAAACAGTTCAGATTCACATTTGTTGTCTCAAAAACTTTTCTTCCCCAAACGCACGCTGATGCACTTCTATGGAAACCATTGGTGTAAAAACTATAAGTAAATCTTTTTGATCACTTAGATTTCTAGCTTTATTGAAGCAGAAAAACAGCAACATTAGTCCTCACTAGAGGTTTACAGAACATAACTTGTAAGTATTCAAAATAATGCTTTGTTTTCTCTTCAGTTTAAGCTTGAAAATCTACACAGTGGCAGACTTTTAATGCTTTTCTATAATAAATAACTTGCATTTTTTTATGTATTGCTTTTCAGGGATTATGTTTAGTAAAGGAAGCCTCAACTGTCTTGTTAAAGACTCTTCAGTCATAAGCATGTACACAGCAAATCCAGCAGGCCCAGATTAACTCTTGTCAGATTTGATTTCGACACTTTTAAAGTGTCTATATGGGTCCACACCAGAAAGTGTTGATTTAACTCTTTTTGGAGAGTTAGTACCTTAACTCTTATAAAGTGTCAAATATCAAATCTGCTGGAGTTAATCATTTAACACTTACTAACACTAATTCAGTGTTAGATTTTAATATTAACTCTCACAGAGTACTTCTTTAGCTTCTTAAGAGTTATTTGTAATTAATATTAAATAGGCACTTTATTGTTTTGTACTTTTAAAAATTCTTTGGAAAATAAATATTTAATAAAGAGGCAATGATTTTCTCAAATGCATTTATTTCAAAACGTGCACCATAATTACAAAACATATTACAAAATGGAATAATGTGCATGCTTCACATGTCACTTTCATTCACATATTGCTTATTAAAAGGTCTAACATATCAGCTGTGCAATACAAACTGCAGTATGCTTAATGCATTTTTCTTCAATATAATATGCTATGAAATTGTTCAAAATACAAGGTGGAGAAAGTAAAGCAAGCAGTTCATGGAATATGATAGAGTACATTTTCTTTTAACAGGTAGATTACTGGATATTATAGTACATAACAGACCAACCTGATGATCAGATCCATCATTTCTTATCCAGTTTCTGTTTCTGTTGATAATAGACAGTTCCTCTCTGCACTGCACCAAAGAGATGTCCACTCACTAACAGACTGTCTTCAGGTTGTTGGGCTGTTTGTGAAGTTTGGCCGGAGACACCAACATGCTCCTCTACTGCATTAAACAGTCTTCAGTCTCTGAGTACGATAGTCGGTGTCGGTCTCTGGATCATAACAAAAAAGCCTTTTACATTTTTTCAAAGGAAAAAAAATTGATCGGAAAGGTTGATAAATCTGACCAATATGCATGTAAACGCTCAATATCATGAAAAAACATACCCCAGATTATTATAGATCTGTTCAAATTAGCCAATAATTTGATTAAATGTTCACCGGCTTGATTTTTTCCAACACTTATACTCCGCTAACATTCGGCATGCTAAGCTAAATATGCCAACACCGAGCCGTGTGGCGAACGTGACGTCTATCATACAGGTTGAGCTCAACTCAAAATAATAGTTATAAACCATCTCAGAAAAAAATTACTTACCAAGCGCAGTAAATAACTCTCACTTTTCTTCGGTGGGAATCTGTGATTCTGGAGGCAGAGTCAGTGAATTTAACTCCTTCAGTGTTAGAGCCGCTGGTGGAGTTCAGAGTTAAGAAGTAAAGAGTTATTGATTCTATTTTAACACCTCTAGATTTGATACGGAAACACTTTGTTTTAACACTGGATTTTAACTACTAGTAATATACACTCCAGAGTTACATAAACAGAATGTGACTATAAGTGTAAAATTAACTCTGCTTTTGCACAAAGTCTACTAACACCAAAACATTTGAATATCATTAGAAAAATAATTGATTTAAATAATTCATTTCAAAACATATAACTCATACATATTGAAATATTTATTGAAAGAGTTTTGCTCTGGTCATGAGGATGACTACCGACTTGCCTAGCAGTCAGCTTGCCTTTCCACAAGGACAGCATATCCATGGAAAGTTGAGTGGAAGAAAAACATATAGTAGGGACAAATGCACAGGGCAGCAGGAACAACCGCAGCCTCATAAGGATTGCGAAGCAAAGCCCATTCAAGTGTTTGAAAACGTTCGCAAGACGTAAAAGAGCGGGGACAATCAAGGCTCTGGGTGTCTGGAGCAAAAATTGGGAGACACAGAATCCAAGTGGCTTGAGGTCTTTTGTAAAGTTTTCACATTAAGTGCCGATTTGGAGAGCCATGTCACCTGTTGGTGTTGGCCCACTGTGCCGTTTAAAATCCAAAAACGGCACCTTTTTCAGCCACTTTTTCCTTCCACTAAACGTTCTATAAAGGTACTTGAATACAGCACTATGGGAACAGCAATCTTCATTAGCAATAACAATTTGTACTGCTAAACAAAAGTCTAGTTAGTCGTCTTCCTCATGACAAGATAGAGTAATATTTCGATAATAAAATGTTTTATAAGGTTCATAATCTTATGTAATATAAATTTTGGATAAACTGAGTTGTGTTTATTTTAATCAGCTGTAAACCATCGTCATTAAAATGAACAGAAATGCCTGATATGTTACAAACCTGTACGTCATCATGCATTCACTTTTTGAATTGAATTGCTGAAACAACTTCACTTTTTGATCATATATGTATGTATTATATGTTTCTCCAAAACTGTTCCATGCGCTTTGCTGCATAGTAGCTGGAATATTACTCATTATTTTCTTCTTTTTTTCCCCCAATTTTGTACCGTCCCAATGGTTTTCTTCCACTAAACTTTCCATCAATATCTTTGGATTACATACACAACTAGCTCTTTAGTCATGACCTTCCTGACCCTCAAGAAATTATTATCATCCAAATAATTGTATTATTTGGATAACATAGTGATACAAGCATATCACTGTGTGTAATTATTCTGCACAACCGATTAAAAATCTGTTTTAGAACTGAACAATTGAAGAAGAAAAAAACACTTCCACTATGTTTTTAATTTCCCAACATGCACCTGTGTAATAAACACTAATTAAATGCAGTTTTATCAGAGGATTTTTTATTTATTTTTTTATTTTTTTGCGCTGCGGCTATAAACAAGTACATCCCAGCCAAGTGAGCATAGTTCGGTTTACCACATGTGAATAAACAGCAAGCAAAAAAACATAAAAGAAAATTACTATAATGCCTCCATAAAGTATCTGTGGTCCTCTGTGGTGAATTTACCTCACAGCACTGCTTGGCATTTCACGTTTCCCATGGAATCACGTTTATATTCCCTCAATTCTCCCACTGGGAATTACAGTATGTCTTAGCTGGCAATCTAAGGAGGCAATAACACAACCTTAAACATTTTAAAAGTCTCACGAGGAAGCGCCGTATTATTTCTACACCAGCCTAGGTGTCATTGCAACCTAACGCAGCCCCCATGCAATAGTGAGCAGCCCCTCTATGCTCCCCCCCCTCCCTCTCTCTATCTCTCTCGCTTTCGCTCTCTCTCTCTATCTTTCTCTCTCTCCGCCCCTCATGTGTCTACATTTCCATCCCATGGCCGTCTCTAGGTGATTTAGCGCCGCCAGTCTCAAGCAGGTATCCAACATGGCGATCACGGGGAGCGGATCTCTCGCTATTTCTTTCTCTGTTTTCATGATTTTGGCGGCGTTTCTTCACAAAGGTGAGTTTTTTTTCCCGGTTTTTATTTTTTCCTTCTTTCGTCGCCTTGTGATAGAGAAGTACTCGTTCACAGCAATCAATGAACCAAACCAAAAATAATAATAAAAAAACGGAGGGGCAAGCGGAGTATAGAGCTGCCAGGGAGAAGTTGTTGGTGCGTATGCGTGCTGGATGCGCACGAGCTTTTCCCCTTGAATCTCAGCATCACTTACTAGTTTGTTTAATACTGAAAAAGCTGCTGTTGAAGACTTGTATTGCCGCTTGTGTCGTATTTTTATTTTTCATTTCTTAACTGCCGAACGCTCCAGGAGTTGCCATAGAGGGGGAAAAAAGAAACAAGCGGAGATAAAGTGAGAGTAGTGAACGAATGGTGGTTTTACTCAAACGAGTGAGGCAGTGGATTTCCGGAGCATTACCGGGAGCACGCGGCTCTAGTTCCAGTTCTCTACCGCATCCTCAAAGACACATAACTCCTCCTCGCGCTTACCCCTTCTGATCTCTCCCAGGCTCTGCGCTTCAGGTGCGCTTTAGAGGAGAGGGGAGAGGAGAAGAAGAAAAAGGAAAAAAGAAAAAAAAAACACGCATTGCAGCTTGTGTATCCTCTGGCCGTAGCAGCAGCTGCAGCCCGGATACATGCGAGCGCGTGTCCGCAGTCCGCACTTTCTTCTCCCCAGTCAGCCGATGAGGCTTTAAGTGAACATCTGCCATGTCGGTTTAATAAAGCAACTGCAACGATCCTAGATTGATTTTTAAAGAAAAATGTGCATAACATTGCATCAGAGTTGTCAGATTTTTTTTTTTGCAGACACTTTGCCAGGTAGGGATGAACATGCCACCCCTTAAGGGTGTTAAAGCAACAGTTGGGGTGACAGGGGTTACACTTAGTGGTTTGATTCTGATCCATAATAACACATTAGTGGTGTATAGACCAGTGCTATCTGCAGCACACACATCAACAGGTCTGTATGTGTGTGCGTGTGTGTTGGGGTGCGTGTGTGTGTGTGTGTGTGTGTGTGTGTGTGTGTGTGTGTGTGTGTGTGTGTGTGTGGTAATTGCTCCGAAAATGAGGGTACTTGTTAAAGAAATTTTTAGACACAATTTTTTTTTTGCTTTGCAGTTCATTGGTTACAAGGCTTTCATTTCACAGCTGCTGAATGTATTATGCGCCATGCTGAATAACAGCTAAATGACATTTACAGCAACGTCTTCTTGTCACATTAATTTAATTAACCTCTTAGCTGAATAAAATAATGCATCCTGAATGGGGAATAACCTCCAGGCCCAAATACAGGGAGAGAGCTGTGTGACATATGGAGTAGTATAGTAGGCATTTTTTATTGGTACATACTTGTTTTTTATTTTAATCTAACCTCAGGTTAACTAAATAGTAAATAGTAGTCAAGTCAATGCTTTGGAGGATTATTTTTGCTTTTGGGGTTATTTCTCTACCGGATTTGACTTAGAGCCTGACAGTTTTGGCAGTTTTTTTTAGCAGATTAGCTCAGGTTCAGTTGTATTGGATGAAAAGAGTCTGCAAGGTTTTTCGACTTGGACTTTGAGTAGGCCATGGTGTCCAAAGTCAGTCCTCAACAACAAATATCCCACGCCTGAATCAAATAAGTGGCTTGTTAAATCTGCTGTATTTTCGCAGGAACACCTCTAAAACATTCAGGGCCCTGGGGTTGGACGTCCCCGACCCCTGGGACGCTCGGTGTTACACCTTCCAAAATTCCCACAACATTGTACTGACACCATCGTGTTTCATCTTGGGGATAGTTTGCGTAAGGTGCTGTGTTGTGATGGTTTGTGTTTTTCTGGTCTGAACCTCATGGTTTTGTTGTTTGTGGTAGTTAATAATAGTTATGAAATGTGCTTTGAACAACTCGGCCTTTTGGATGTGCTTAAATTTTGTAATTCCTAATCTAAATACGCACGTCTTTGTTATAAATAGAAAAGAAGTCCCAGACTCATATATTGGAAATTTGTGGATTAAGATGAAAAGGAAGGAAAGGTATGCCTGACAGGCATAGGCCTGTTTCACCAAGGTATGTCAAGGTTTTAAAGGTCATAGCTATGATCTCTGGGTGTTTGGCTTTTGTGTTTTGATCATTTCTGAGTTCTTTATTCATGTTCAAAAGGTTTTTCTGCATTGAGTTCCCTTCTCTGTGTTCATTACAGCTAGAAAGTTGTTGGCGTATTAGCTCGTTCCACTGTGTTTAGTTTGGACTTATGTTGTGTTCTTTGTGCATTTGGATTTATTTCTCCCAGATCGGTGTTAGCCTTTCTCTCCTTGGTTTGTCGGTTCTTTGTGCTTGGCTTAGCTTCCTTTGTGTTAATTATTCTCCTTCGCTCAGTCTGCCTGCTTCCTTTCTTCCACAGCTGTTCATAATCGCCCCTGATAAACTCACCTGCATTCATTGTCACTCTCCTCTCTCACCTCAGTATATAAAGTCACTGGTTTTTATTGTTCTTTACTGGTTTTCTCCTGTTGTCCATGTCCTGTTCCTCTTTCTGTAAGCTCCATATGTTTGCAGTTTTAGTTATTAAACCTTCCATCACCATGTCAATGCCACGTTCATGTCTTTACTTTGGTTCTACTTTCGACTTCCAAAACATGACATTATTCTTTTAAAACTAATATTTCCCACCTCTCATTTCTTATGGCTTAAACTCCTCCATTAAACACATTGAAGTGGATTTACAGTTCTTCCTTTCCCCAACTTCTTGCTGCACATTGTGCATCAGCTGGCTGAAATAAGGCCATTACATGTTGCCGTCACTTACAAATAGGGATGCAGTTGACAATTATTTTGGTAATCCACTTTTCTATTGATCATTCGGATGATTAATCAAATAATCGGAGAAAAACATTGGCACATTGTGCCGATTTTTTTTATTTAACCACTTAAGCCCTTTTATGCAATATTAGAAGTATGCAAAAAAAAAAGAATACTTCAATTCTTTTTTTAAATAAGAAACATTTTATTTAATAAAATTCAATAAGGGAGAGAGCTGTGTGGCATATGGCATATGCTGTGGCATTTTTTTAGTGGACGCTTGATCAGTCGTAAAGGATGTATCTGCAGCAAAAAATAAGTAAATAAATAAATACAAAAATAAATACTTATAGCATCAACATGTGAAAAGCTCAGCCATTTCTGCTAGACCCTGACATTGTAGTGTAGGTCTGAGGCCAGGTGAAGCTAAAACTATTCCAGTAAAGGATTTCTAGGTAGAACATGTTTACTGACAATGCAAAATGTAGGTTTTTTTGTACAGTTCTGGCTTAACTACTGCTCTGAATATGTTTTCTTTTCAACAAATTGCCTATTTTTGACTGTGTACTCCAGTTGACATTTAATCGATTACTAAAACAGTGGACAATTATTTCAATAATCGATTCATCAGGATTGATTCGATTAATTGTTTCAGCCCTTATTACAAGGAACACATATTTCACTTTTTGGAAATATTTCTGCGTGCAGAGAAATGAGGGACAGTTATTTTTGTGGCAACTCAAGAGTTGCCACAAAATGTGCATTTTTTTCAATCTAACTGCTGATGGGAAGCTATAAGCAAAATGTCTTTGAAGCACCCGGCTGCAGGGTGGCTACCAGAGCAAATAGCTTGACTAATTAACCAGCTGGTCTCAGTTTGTTGCACTTGTGTTACTCTGTAAAGAGGAGAATGTCAAAAGTTGCAGTATTGTGCACGAAATGCACCATGACAAACTTCAACCAAATCTAAATTTTAGCTTTGCTCTATGAATGATGATCAAAATAAATATAACTGTTTATTTTAGCTACAGCTTAGGGTTAATTTGTAGTTTTTCTGTGTTAAATAAAAGCAGCTAGGTCATGTTATGCAATTTCATTCAAAAGGCGTATGCAAAAACGGCGACGCTGCGTCATTTTCGCTTCAAGGTTGCCGAATCGTGAGAACCCCACAACCAACCCACGCCTGGTCCCACTTATCAAACGAGAGCACAGCTCCTTCTCCGAACGTTGGCAGTCATAAAGCTAAAGAGCTGCCTCGGCTGAGCGTCCCCGTTATGAAAAATGGAAGAACGAAAAGAAAAGAGGGACTCTTTGCATTACAACAGAGGATTCTGTTTAGCAGTGTGTCTCTCCTTCCGTGTCTCCCGGGGCCCCTGCCTGTTGTAGCGCATCAGATGGTTGAATTTCAGAGGGTTCAATGATCCCACTTATTGCCAGTTTAAAGCCATTCGTCAGGACTGAGTGATGGTGAAGTGGATCAATACGAGCTGTCATGAAGCCTCGAGGCGCTGCTGAAGGACAGGATCTCAGAGAAACAAAAGGAAACATACAGCTGTTACCGAGCTCTTGGATGCCAGTTGGCGTCTGACCCGGTGAGTGATTGACAATGTTCGGCTCAGGCTGCCTACGGTGGGGTTTGGCTTTGAAACAGACACTGCTGAAATCTGCTCACAGCGTGCCGCTCTGCCCTCAATTTGTGTTTTGTATATTTGTATTCTGGTGGGTGGTTGTTTTTTTTTTTTTTGTCTCTCTTCTTCCTCTGTTATTATACAAGTTTCCCCTGTGTTTTATGATTGTCCTGTGGCCATGGTGGATGTTGGTGCCTGCGGGATGTGCTTCCATGCTTTTCATCCATATTTTAGTTGTACATCGGAGATAAGGTCATTGAGTTGGTGTAAGCGGAGATGCACTATGCAACACGAAAATCCAAAAGTCTAAAACGTTAAATGTTTCTAAACCAGAAATGGGTCAGGATTTAGACTTTTAAAACTGCAGTTTGTAACTTTTATAAATAAATGTTTTTTTGTTTTTTTACATGCTTGTTAAAATTATGATCACGTTGTGATAGTATAAGACAGATAATCTGTGAAAAAAAAATCACCTGCCTTCTCCCAGTGCTTGTACTACTAACTGCAGAAGTACACCACTCAGTCAGAAACAACCAATCAGAGCCAGGAGGAGGGTCTTAGCGCTGTCAATCAAGCTTGTGCTGACTCTTTACTCCTTGTTTTCTCCTACGCCACAGCTGGTTCACCACAACACAGCCTGCCATCAATGCTAATGCTAGTTAGCGTGACCACCGATGACGGCGGATAAATTATTTTCCTGGAATGGGGAGTTGCACATAGAACAGCATTGATTGACAGCTCTCAGACCCTCCTCCTGACTCTGATTGGTTGATTTTGATTGGGAGTTTCTTCAGTCAGTAATAGTAGCTTAGGGAGGTGGAGGTGGTGTAGCTTGATCTTTCCACAGATTATCTGTTTTGTGCTATAGTCCCACGATGTGGTGACAATTTTAACAAATATGAGAAAAATATTATTTTTTGTATAAGTTACATATTGCAGCATCAAGGCGCTGCCGGCTATCAGTGAACATTTCTGCTGCGCTCCAGCTGGTTGTTTATATCTTCTATAATGAGAGTCTCTGACACCGGCACTGTTGGAAACCAGGTCTCAGGGTGAATGCCGCAGTACCCCTCAGGTGTGGACGCGCACATGAGCGGCTGTAGGGTTTATTCTATAAACAATGGCATATAGCATCGTGCTGTGTTTGCTTCTTAACACGTTCAGCTTATCACAACTTCTGATAAGAAATGTGTTACATGAGCATTTGGTTAATCGGAGATGGGTTCCTGTTTTCTAAATGAGGTGGAAGCTCTATGCGCGTTTTGACGACATGCTACATTCACAGCTCCTGGCATGACAATTCCAGCTGATTCAAGGTGTGTTGTCATCGCTGTCTTAAAGTGGAACTTTTCCCCAATCAACATCTGAAAATGCCAGAAGTTTCCAGACGGCAATCTTGTCTAAACGTAGTTTGCTTTTCTGAGAGCACAATAGTTTTACGGACTCCAAAGGAAGACTTGTGTGTTGGAAACAGGCTAACGTCAGCGTGGTAACTCAGGACGAGGGCAGAATCTTCTCGTCTGCAGGGTTCCCTCTGTTCCCTACAGACAGAAGAGAGCAAAGGTGATCTTAAAGGACGGGAAGTCAAAGCAAATTCTTGGTTTGTTGTTTGTCAAGGGTTCAAAGTTTTTTTTTTTTTTTGGACTTTGCTTTCTAGTACCTTAAATATGTTGAAAGAAAGAAGAAATCCAATAAAAATGCAATACAGGACCTGAGTAATGCATCACTCTTCAGCTTAGTTCAAATTTGGCAAGATTTCATCAAACAGCTCTTTTAGAATAATCATTTTTATGCTACAATTCTATTTTATTCATACTAAGCTGTGCTATGCTTAATGTTTTTCAAAGACTCAGCCAAAAAATTGGAAACAAAATTCAAACTGATTAAAACTATCTAGTATTTGTTGACCCAATTTTGGTTCTCTGGAGTGTGGGGAGCCATGTTTTTAACTCCCAAGTATTTTTAGGTCAGACAAAAACTATGAAAATATTTATTTTAAAAGAAAGCCTGGTAGATCTGGTAGAGGTATGACCAAAAAATGAAAATGATGCAAAAAAACCATTGACAATTAGTAAGCTTCTACAAATATGAATAAAAACCACTTTTAAAAAATAGTTTGATAATCTGGGTTATTAGAAGAAAACATGTAGAAATTAAGTATGACTTAAACTCTTTTGCACAGTCCTGAGTTTCAGTGTCAGTTGGGAAATGTAGGGTTTGATATACATTTTCATGCAGTTTCACTGCTCATCTGCAGCCATGCTGTCGCTTAAAGTTCTCAGACTATTTGCCAAACTTACAAATTACTTGGCTCTGGCTTGACCTATTTAATTTAAACTGCAGCTGGTGATTTTGCACTTTGCTATTTACTCATTTTGCAGGTTGGTCTTTTCATGCTTGCAAGAAACATTTTCTATATGAGTAAAGAACTGATCATTCAAAGTAATTTTCTTCATTCATACTTCCTGCTGTAGGGCAAATATTTTGGATTGACCAGCGGTCATAATCTCTCATCTTCCAAATGAGCCTAAACGAAGATCAAATCAATAACCAATGAAAATAGGTTATTGTTGTACACATACACTTTCACCTGCTCAGTTATTTTTCTCACCCTAATTTTTTTCTTCTAAATGTTCATCTAAAGAGTTTTCTGGGGTTTTTACACAGTGTTTCTAACCTTTGGATTGTGGTCAGGGGTTGCACAAAATCGAGTTTGGCAAATTGCCTGTGGAACAGGCTTTAGCCACAAAGGTAGAAAATGGAAGCAGATTGGGACGGAACGGAGACATATTTGTGTGAAATGAAAATTGGTGGCGAAATTGGACCTGGAACTATCATAGCTAAGTGGCTTACCAAACTTAACACAGCCAGTCTGTTGGTTACGTGGACGAATAATAATGATTATAATGGCAGATAATAAGAGAAGGCAGACAATGCCCAGCGGAAACTTTTGTCAGGTCTTCTGTAAGTGTCAAGAAATAATGATCAAAAAAACCACCTAAAAAAAAAAAAACATCAAGAAAGTTTGGGATATAAGAAGATAACACGATGAACGACTAAAACTTTTGCACAGGAAGTGATGTTCAGGTTTGCAGGAAAGCTAAGCCACTTAAACCACATAACCAGAGAAGGGTTTGCATTAGTTTGAGCCGTAATAATATAAAATTCTGCTACAATGACCATCTAGTTCTCAGATCGTTTGCTGAAATTGATTTTTAATTTGCAACCAAGCAAACATTCGAACGTTGCCTGATTTTGTTTTGAGCTTTGTGATGTGAATGAGTTGTGGTCATAGAGACATTTGGTCTTTGTGTGCTCTACGTTCTCGGTTCGTATTGACTGTGCATCAGTTCGTACCCACCATGCGGATGTTTATCACCCACACTCATAACTGCTCACTTAAAGTAATAGTGTGCTAATAGTCTGCTATAAGAAAACACATGTATGTAACTCCAATTAATAATAATAATAACCTAAACAGGAATCTGAAAAAAAATAACATAGTGCAAAATCTGAAAAATAAGAAATGAAAGTGTGACATTTTAGCATTTTATTGTAAATATTTACCTCCATCATTTCTAATAGTGAAAGATGAAAGGGTTTGTTTAAAGGTATCAAGACAAACTGATATTTCACCAACAAAACTGACAGCTGAAGGGTTAGAGTTATTGATTATTGATAGATTGATAAATTCCTTCCAATGTATCAACAATCTATCAATCCAGAGTGTTTCAAATCTCATCTCCGCACAGTACTGTGTTTTCTAAAATGGCTTTTCCCCCCCACCGTCCGTATGAAAAAGCACTGATAGAACAGCGCACGGTAGATTTAATAGTGCACTTAATGGCCCGTTGATATGTGGAGTATTTCATCGCCTGCACTATGAGATCACCATTGTACATCATTTGTAACAATAATATACTCTTCTATTTAAAGAAATCGGATTTATTGCTCATTAAATTTACATTAAGCTGTGCCTAATAAGCCTCCGTCTAATTGTTGGGTAATGCATGGCACTATTTTATGCGGTGGCAGCTAATCGGAGCTGCTGGAAGTGAGCGTCTGGCGCGGAATTGGCAGCTGAGGCATGTAAAGAGTTTTGCCACTTGTAGCAGAGTTAACAAAGAAAGCGGTGCAGGTTATGCACCTCGGGGGTGTGCAGTTCCACTCCATCGGCTCTGACTTCTCCCGAAAAACTGTTAAATTCATGTTCTTAGCTGTAAAATGCCTTTTCTGACTTGTGTGTGTGTGTGTGTGTGTGCCAGCTATCAAACTTTACACTCTTTTTCACTAAGCTTGTAAAAGCACATATACCACAGGTAATGCGTATTTGCCTCCAGGTTCCTTCCGTTTTTGCTTCATTTTTTATTTTTTTTGTCACATCTAAGTGTTTCAGATCATGAAACTCGGTTTATTATCAGACAGTGATGACTCAAGTAAATACAGAATGCAGTTGTCAAATGATGACTTGAGTTGCTCAGATTTTAACAGCGATCCTCACCAGTTTCCCCCTAGACCTATAGCAACTGGTCGAGCTACAAACGCCACCAAGTGTTTGTGATAACTGGCAGTGACCGGCCTCCTTTGGATCACCCAATTCCACTTGAACTTGAAATCACAAACGGATGTCTGGAAACGCTCTCTTATGCCACATGAAACTGACTGCACGCTCGCCTTACAAAAAGGTCCACTTTTGCCTCTTAAATCAAGAGAAATTGTTCTCTGACGGTTTGTGGATCAAAAAGATGTCTTTTGGCAAATATGAGAGCAGGCTCCCGGTGTTATTTTTGGACAGGGAACGCTGAAATTATTGCAAGTTTTGCCAGGCTTTCTGTTACTGTTGAACCGTGAACACTGACATGTGGAAATGAAACTTAAAAGGCAATATTTTTTTAGATTTTGTTCTGCTTTTTTATTTTTTTTGGTGACCTTTCGGATGAGTTATGTAATCTGTCACTCCTGGGGAGGTTCACCCACTGGTCTGTATTTAATGGATCTTACCTTAGAAGTGGCTTTGTAACTCTTTAAAGACTGATAAATGTCATTAGCATTTCATAAAAGGAATGACGTGTTGCTTTTCTTCCAAATTTAAGCCTACTTTATGCTGTCAAATAGGTTCTTTGTAAATTATTTCTCCAGATTGTAGGCAAACATGTTCTTCTTCTACACATACGGATCGCTTTAGGGTCGTAAAACTTTCATACATAAGTCTGATTGCGGTCGTATTTCATTTTAAAAAATAGCAATGGAGCAAGAAGACCTGCTGATTGAACTTAGCCTAGGTTGGATTGTGTTGTTCTCCCCCCCCCCCAGTAAATTGAATCATCATTTGAAAACTTTTTTTTTCCTTAGTCGATCTTTGTGTGATGTTAAGTTTTGTTTGATGACCCGAAACATTTACTTCTTCACTGCACTTTAGTGAAAAATAAAAATAAAAAAAAAGGAACGGTATGGAGGCAGCTTAAAGCAAACAGACTGATTTTTCATTTTTGCATCTGACCTTTTTAGAGTCCAGTGTCATATCCAGTCATTCGATGCAACATCTAACACTGGGAAAAGAAACACCTCTCGACGTTTGTGTTAAAAAAAAAAAAAAGAAAAAAAAGAAGTGAAAATCTCTTTCTATCCTTGACTTTACCTTCCTTTCAATTTCTGAAATACTTCAGTCTCATTTTTAAAAAAAAAAACACGTTACCCTGGATGCTGCTGGGCATAAGGGTTTTTACTTTTTTTTCTTTCCCTTTTTCCTTTCCGCATACTAGATAGTGGGACCTCTGAGTCAATACTGTGTCATGTTGTTTTGTCAAGGTCGCCGAATACAGCGGCAAACATGCTATTACTGCGAGTCTTGTAGTTAATGCAAAAAAGGAGAAAAAAAAATATGAAAAAGGAAAAAAAAGAAAAAAAAGAATTTGTGCCGCAGTGCCACACAGAAGGACAAAACTGAGGATGATCAAAAATCTGTCTGTCTGTGTCGAAATGTAGTAAACAGTCAATTAGGGGAAAGAGACAGATGACAGGTTCTTTTATGGTCGTGGGGACAGAAGCTCCCATTCACAGTGCTGTGGTAATGAGGAGGAGAGCTGATGTCTCTGCTTATGAATATGACATTGTTCTCTCTGTTCTGTGGATCTGAGAGACCTCACTCTATTGGCTGCGATGTTTAGACACCGACAATCAAGCCCGCACGGAGAAAAGGAGGGGGAACAAAAAAAAAAGAGAGAGAGAGAGGGGAAAAAAATGGAAATGCAATGATTTTGTTTTGAAAAGGGACAGAGAGTGCACATTAGTATGGGTGATGGAGCAATTACAAGCCATCATTAAGGCTCACAGCGCAGCACTTTTCCAAATGAAAAACTCCAACGAGCACATATCCACCCTAAGCAGCACCACGCGAAAAATAATATTCACCATTATGAAGTTACTCAAAAAAAAAAAAAAACAGTGGTGAGACCATGACACGTTGATCCCGGTGTGTGTTGCGGCCCGCACACACACACACACACACACACACACACACACACACCCCAACACACACCCACGCACACACCCACGCATGCACACACACACGTAACGTCCAGATGCCAATAACCGCTTTTTCACGAGTGGCGGATGAGGTTCGGGTTTTGACACCATTAAACCCTCCTGTCGTTTTACTGCCTCTCCCTTATACGTTATTGGCGGATGAGAGCAAAAAGCAAAATGCACTGACTTGCAAATCGGCAATTATGTTCATACGCATTAGCCGGGAGTAGAACAAAAAGCTGCATTCAAGTAGAGCTTGACGTCGCATCCACAAGTGGTGTTTAAATAGGTCCGATATGAGATAAAAGAGAGCTAAATGTGAATGGAAAATAAAAAAGAGGAGAAAAGGATTATGGTTTTTCTTTAAATATTAAGTGGATCTAATAATTTATGTAGAACCCAAAGTGCTTTACTCTATAGTCGCAAACATTCATACTCCCATACATCAGTAAATAGATAATTAACATTTGTAAGCATGTTATTTGTAAAAAAAAAAAAAAAAAAGAAAAAGAAAAGTAACATTGTCACCTTCTGAAAACAGTTTTTTTTTTTGCCCAATTTTTTTTTGTGCCTACATCGTTTTTTGGCAAAAAAAAGGAAGACTTTTGCCATTATTTTAGGAAATGTGACAATATATATTCTTTGTTGTTTTAAATGTTGCTTAGGAAGTAACATCTCCAAGCATGTCGAGAAACAAACAGCTTTTTCTTTAACTTTATAAGAGTGTGCTCACTAAACTGTACCAACCCTTCTGAATGGTTGTTATCCAAACAGCGTTAAAGATTTTGTTAGAAAAAAAAGCGATTACTTCAACTAAAGAAAGAAAAAAAAAAAGAAATTAAATCACGTTTTTTACCACAGAGATTATTAGAACACGTTGTAGCAAAGTAAGTTTCTGTCAAGCTTTTTCTTTTTCCTCTAAGTCTCAAAAGCGCACTTTTTTGGCTGAGGCACAAAGTAACAATGAAACAATGAAATTCTTTTTCATCTAATTGGTCAAAATTATCCGCTGCTGGTTGCTGCTCACATGCAGCAGTTTCCAAGCAACATCATCATCATCATCATCCATTTGGAGTCGTGATTCTGTTGTTCTGATGAGTCCAAGTCAAACATTTACTTTCCATTAGCAACTTATTTTTTTTGTTTTTTGTTTCTACCCTAGTTGCCAACTCCAAACTGAAACACCTTCATCTCCCCTAAGTGCTCGTGTGTTTGCTGTTGAGTAGCCAGTTTGAGATTTATTAGAGCTTGTTTGCTGGAGCAGCGAAGAAAATGTCATCGTTCCATCCAGCAAAAGCGGACGGAAAGACTTGGGCCGACGTTGACATTTTTGTTTTTAGATTGAATCACCAATCCAGTCCTTTTTTGGTTGATACAGTTTTTCATTTTCTATTATTTAAAGAAAAGATAAAAGCTCAACACATACCAGTAAAAACAAAAACTGGATTGCTAGTTTCTATGACAGAGAATCTGTCAGAAAATGGAGGAATTTCAAAATTATCCCAATTCTTGAATCAAATCATGTTTCCAACCTTTTTCTATTAAGCAAAAAGGCCATGCTGCAGGGAGATGCTTTTATATGAAATTGTCTCTGATCTGCTGATCGCTAATCAGAACCTATCAAGGGAGAATTTTTCATTTCTAATCTTTGACTGATTGAGGATACATCACTATATTATTGATAAAATTGACATATCCACAGTTATGGCCTGCATCTATAAATCACCTAAAAACAACAGATTATTTGGTTTTATGCCACTGCTCTTGGTTAAAATGAGGCATGCAGCGTTTATTCTTTTGTTGACTTTTATTGGAAGTTGAGGAATTATTTTGCTCGATCAAAATTTACGCTCGTTGTCCCACAGGATCACCTCATAAAATGCGTGCACTCAACCATGTGTCGTCTGTGTTATCTGAGATTAGATTCTAAGAAAACATCAGATTATGGGAATCATCAAAGCATTAAAGCGTTCAAAATTGCATAATTCAGACCAAAGGGGGAATCAGTTAAATACTCTAAAAGCAGACAGATAAATACCAGAAACTGCTCACACACCTTCGTTTTTTTTCTCCCCTCTATTTTGTCACGTTCTGCAAACTTGATCTGTAAAAGATTGATTATTTACTTTCAAACACCCATGCAAAATACCCAGTAATGACGAGGCTAAGACATGTTCTTTGAAATATCTGCAAGTTTTTTTTTGTGATTGCCAAAATCCTGTTAATCCAATAATCTATCTGAATATTTTTTTGCTGAAGCTCTTTTGGCAGCAGTCTTCTTGTGCATGACTCAACAAGCTTGGCACACCCGTTTTTGGGCATTTTAAACCATTCTGCTCTGCACAGCCTCTCAAGCTTATTCAGGTTGGACGGACAGTGTCGTAGACAGTCACTTTTGGTTTTTATTTAGGTATTTCCAGTGATATTTACTTGGATTTAAGTCCAGGCTCTGGTTGGGCCAATCCAGCGCCTTCACAGACTGCGTCTAAATCCACTCCTTTTTTGTCTTGGCTGTGCTTCAAGTCGTGGTGGTGTTGGAATGGGAATTGTTGCCATGGTCTGGGTTATTTGTGGCTGGCCCTTTATGGTCAGAAACAAACTGCATAAGAAAGCATAAGCTTTCTTATGCAGTTTGTCCGTCAAGATAGTTTTCCCGCTGTCTTAACAAGAGAACCCTGGAGCCCCAGCTTTGGGACTATTGGGTTTTCGTTCACCTCTTTGACCGATACCCCACTTGAAAGGTCACAGGAAGGTCCTGGTGGTTTCAAGTTTCTTTCGTTTCCAAAAAGTGGAGTCCACGTTTCTTTTCAATGCTAGAAACAGTTGATGCAAGGCAAGATCGCTAGGAGTGTTTGAGGTCTAATATGACTCTTTTTCTTCTATGTATTCTGTTCCAAATTATGTCCAACAAAGTTCATTTTAATCCAGGTGGACTCCAGTCATGTTCCAGAAGCAATTTCATTTATGGTCCCTGGAAAAGAAATGTACTTAAGCTCATAGTGCCATTGAGAAGTGTTTGAATACGTACATAGCTATAGATTTTTAATATCTACACTCTTCATGAAGCTTAAAAAAAATGTCAGAAAGTTGGTTTTCACTGTCGTTATGGGATATTCATGTACATTTTTAAATGTGCTCAAATTGGCTTTAGAATAACTAGGAATACGTTCTTGTTGTCACTGATTTCCACTAAACGCAACCGGTTTGAAAATATTTGGTGAAATGTTCCTTTATGTCGATTGAGGCCTAAGCTGAGAGGTCCAACAAAATGACAACCCTTGACCGTGGTTGACAAGAACTTGCAACATTAAGGCTAAATAAAGGGTGATCAATAAGAGAGAAGAAAGGACGGTGTGAGAACCAAGAGGGGATCTTTAGTTATTGAGCTCTGGCTAATCCACTGCTTGAATCAAAACGAAAAGAGTTCTGGTTCACTGATCGGCAGCTGCAGCGTCTGGCTTTCAAAAAGGAGAGTTTTGTCTTTTCTACCGCACATAAAGAAAAATGACATAGAGGGGATATATCAATACAATATCTACTCGTTCCCTCTGTGGACAACTGTTATCTAGTACATCCGGTGTGGTTTGATAGCAGGTTACTCACTTCAGGAGTCCAAACTGGAGCTTTTCTTTGTGCAACAGATCTGTCAGACAACAAGGAGAGGAGCTGCTGTTTTTTTTTGTGTGTGTGTGTGTGCGTGTGTGCTTGCTGGGGCACATTTGAGCCTGATAAAATAACCACTGTGCACAGTGGTACACAGTGGAAATAATGCAACGCTACTGTACGGAGCCAAGGCATCGACAGAATGCAAACAGTGTAGAGATCAATAAATCTAAGGCTGCTAATAGAAACACAGTCTGCTTGCAGCTGGCAAATTTTAGCCCTGTGATAAGAGTGGAAATATAAAAAAAAAATATATATATATATATATATATATATATATATATATATATGAAAGCCTCGCTTATATGCAGTTGGACGTCGGAGGACAGGCCTGTTCTTACTTTACACCGTCCCGAACAATCAGTCGCTCTCGTTCTCGCCCGGGTGCTGTTTGCAAATGCATTTATGCAGGCATGAATGAAATATTATTCCCTTACACAGCAGGACACAGCCAGTTTCGGGGACAACATTACAATAGTCGGGTCCCTCCAAGTTGCTGTGTTGCTTTTTCGGCATTGCCCCCAAAAGCCCCCCTAATGTTTCTGTGATTTTATTTAACAACACACCGAGGAACGCCAGCTGGAAGGAACTCACAAATCTTAAGGAAAACAACGAAACTCGGTGGGCGGGGAGGGGGAGCGTTCGGTAAAAAGGGGGCCTAGGGAAACAGAAAGTCCGGGTTTTTTATATAAGCAATATCCCTAAAATGAATTCTGCGCGTTTTGAAGATTTATTTATGCAACGCAATTTTCCTTGTGGTTAAAATAGGCTTGTCTGCGCATCTGCATATCCGCCATAAACAACAAGCGCATGACTTTCTTCCTCTCCTTGTGACTGTAAAATTAATATGCTGAGATATTGGTTTTCATACTGAAGTTAAAACTAATAATACTAGCTCTTTTGGTTTAATTAAATTGAATAACTTATGTTTTTTCTCTGCTAAATATTTAACTCAATAGAGGATAGCCTATTCGTGGTTTAATTGTGTGGTTAGAGTAAAACATATCTTTGCAGATCGCTCCTTTTCACAAACAAAACAAATGGGCAAAATGGCTGACACCCCGTTCCAAATGAACGTGTTCCACAAGTTTCATATCAGTGATTTGAGAATGAAGTAAGGAGCGTCAGATTTAGAGCTAGCTGATATGTTCTTATCACAGTCGGTCTGAGCTGTATTAGAGAATTATTCTAGTTGTTAAAAGGTAAAAGGTCCATTTCAGTGGCTGTGAATCCCCACTTTCTTCTCTCCTGTCTTTATTACGTGGGCCATCAAGTCCCTCTATGACTTTCTCTGTTCTGGTCATTGTCACCTGTTTCTGAATCCTACAGACTGAACATCTTATTGGCATGCTAAGAGTTAGTTCCTTTCCCTTTGAACACAGTATGTAAGCCAATAAAAAGTGTGTTCCAAATATTTTTTTGAGATATGAATATTGAGTCGATTGAAACAGTATGTACTTCTTAAAGTGAAAACAAAAATGAATTTATCTGATTTTTGCTGATTTTAATTTCTTTTTTAAAGTTTTGATATCCAATCAGAACTCTGGGTCATTTCACTCACTCACCAAAATGATTTTTGTCCCAGTTTATTTCCACGTTGGGCCTTTTAGCAAACCTTTTCATATTTCCTATAATCATTATGTTTCAGTTTATCTATTTTTGCAGGCAATTTCCTAATCTCATTTCACACTTTGAAAGTGTGAAATGTCAAAGAGTAAAATGACATGCACACCCTCCAAATATTGAAAAATAAAATTTGTTGAAAACCACAACAAAACAACTATTATTAATTCTGTTCTACTATATATATATATATATATATATATATATATATATATATATATATATATATATATATATATATATATATATATATATATATATATGATATATATATATATATTATATATATATATATGCATATATATATATATGCATATATATATAACCGTATGTCTTCTTAAAATATATTAATAATTTTGTTTGTACTTTAAATATCTAAGCTAATTTGTACCTAAAAACTCTCAACATCTCCATTTTAAACCCGTTTTATGTGCTCAGCTATTCTGCACTAGTTAATTTCCCTTAGTAGTTTAATATTTACACAAATTCTGGCAATAAATTATAACCATTTACTGATAGTTTCATATTACACCCTGTCGTTTTTGTTTTGTGGCTTTAGTCCTTTTTTGAACCAGTCAACTTTAGAAATATGACATAATATGAAACACAAAGGAACATAACATTTATCAGAATCACTTAGCTACACGTTTAATACGCTATTAATAAATCAATTTAAAATGATTAACACCAGCAGTTATCAAAACAAAATGGCCCCTGAGACGAGTACAAAAGGAAACGTCGACTCCGCTGTGACACGACTGACCAAAGATGCATAATTGCAAAATAGTGCATCAGTGAAGTAATCAGCATCTGTGCTTATTTGTAATAACTGCCTATCCAAATTTTGAACAAACTGAAAAAGTTTGTTTTAATTTTATAAAAAAAAAATAGCATTCAACTAAACATGATTATTAAAACTCAACCAAGCAGTCAGTGTGCAAAGGGGAAATGGATTGAAATGGAACCAAATGTAATTTTTAAAGACACATAAGATATCTTTCTGATGTGGAAGTTTGTTTTTTTTTTACTTCGAATTTCTACTTTCTGTATTAGATTCACAAAACATTATTTTTTTTGCCTCTACACGGTTGACATTTTTATTCTACCGTACAGATGCCATTGTGTTGACAGTATCGTAACCCCAGTGAAAAGCCTACGGTTATCTCTCTCGCCGTTTGCACTGAGGCAGTGTTTGTATCCAAGACGAGCAGAGACTGAACGAATTCCCCTGATGAGATTGTACCCATCTTGAATTGTTTAAAAAAAAAAAAGGAGGAATCAATAGGTGAATGGGTCAAAAACTACACTTTTGAGGCCGCTGATTTGCCTGAGTGCTTGCCAAATAACTCTGTGTGTGGGAGAAAAAAAAACCCGCTTGAATTCTCACTCCGTTGCTTCGGCGTTGATGATAATGACTTCTGAGACTTAAAAGAACAGGAATCTATCGGAGGAATCGTTTGCCTTTATGACTAATGTGGTCATGTTCTATGTAGGCTTGAATTAGACAAATAATTTAGCACTGCTCCCATTTCTGTCATCAGCGGGAGTTTAGCTGGAGCTCCTAACGTCGGGTTGGCATCCTGACAGTGAGCCGCGCTCTTTGAACTTTCACTAGTCATAAAGTGTATTTGTTAAATGCTAAAGTACTTTGTTAAAGTCAGGAAATGGCACAGTTAGTCTGCATTTCTGTGCCTAAAAGAAGTATTCACACCATTCTGAACTTTTCTTTTTCACATTTTGTCACATTAGAACCACAAACCTCAGTGTGTTTTCATCAGCATTTCGTATAATAGATGAAGACAAAGTAGCACATAACCATGAAGTGGAAAGGAAATATTTTTGAAATGTTCTTATTTTTCCCTACACCTACGAAGCTTAAAAGTGTGTTTTCAGGCATCCTGAAGTCATTGTAGACCCAGCTTTGGTTCTAATTACACTAAGTCTTTTTAAGCATGTCTTGCACATCCAGAAACATTTTTTTTTGCCCATTCTTCTTTACAAAACAACCCTAAGTCAGATTGAGTATAAAATGTGAAGATTTGAAGTGTTTCTTACATGACTTGCAACAAACGGCAAACTTTTCTCTAGGTTTTCTGTGAGCATGACTAATAGTTGTGTCGACAATTTCTCCAAACTGAGCTTTGGATCTCCAGACTATTAGATGTCTTTATATTTGTGTAGCTTCACCACAGTCAATTTTATTGATAAATCAAATATTTGGTTTTTGAAGATTGAATTTTTGGAAAATCAAACACATTTTTTTTTCCATATTTCAGAGTGATGTCAGCATGTCAAAGGGCACCATCTTGTTTGACAAGCGAGTTTTAGAGCTCGTATTTATTTGGTCTTTGAATTCAGGTCAACTCTATGGCAAAATTTATTGGTCAGGCTAATATTTATTTATTTATTAATGTTATTAGTTTTCCAAAAATAAAGTCATAATGTTCCAAGAATTCAGTCATAGTTGTTAGTTTCTTTTCCTCTGTTTAGTAATACGTTTAAATTCAGCTGGTCGTCTTATCTGATTTGAGGTTATACGACAAGAAGATCTAAATCAGGGGTGCCCATTACGTCGATCGCAAAGGGAAAGTGGGTAGGTCGCGGCAGGGCAGCCAATCTGACCTCTGGTCAACCTTTGTCACCACCTTACGCATGTGTGTAATACCGCGCCAATAAGTAGTTGCGGTGTTGCATAGCTAGCCGCTAATAATTTATTTAAACTAAATTTAAGAAAGGGTATAAAAATGAGTGCCGTAGCTGGTCCAAGTAAGAAGGCTAAAACCTACCACTTCCATGCTGAATGGGAGGAGGATTTTTTTTTCACTATGTCATATTCTAAATGTGTTTGTCTCATTTGTCGATGTGCCATTGCTATTCCAAGGAAGGGAAATGTGGAGCGACATTTTTGGACTTCACAAAAACTACGACATGCCCAGTTGTGCATTTTTATTCGGATGGTGTTTACTGACATGAATGCAAGAGAGGAGCTGTTGACCATACTGCGCATGAAAGAACATACATGGGGAGAGGACATTTTCCAGTCTTTCAAAACCTTTATTGAGAAAACCCAGCTCCCGGTGTTCAAACTTGTGTCCATCACCACGGACGGAGCACCTGCGATGGTTGACCGCTCGAATGGATTCATTGCTAAGTGTAGGAAAGATGATGCTTTCCCGGACTTCCTCAGTTACCACTGCATAATACACCAACAAGCGTTATGCGCTAAAATGCTCAACATGAAAGAGATAATGCATGTGGCAACGAAGATCTCGTGTTCTATTTGCGCCAGACCTCTTCAAAGGCGACTGTTCCGTGCACATCTGGAGAAGGGTGACTGTGACCACTTTGAGTTGTTGTTACACACTGACGTGAGATGGCTCAGTCGAGGGAAATTCCTGGAAAGATTTCGAGAGCTCTGCCCGGAGATTAAGGAGTTTTTACTTGTAGCCAAACATGCAGAGTACAGACAATTAAATGATGACGAGTGGCTGCTAGACTTGGCTTTTTAACCGATCTGACCAGCATGTTGAATGACCTTAACATAGAGCTGCAGGGAAAAGAAAACTGTGATCAATATGATCAGCACAATTAATGCTTTCAAACGAAAGATGCAACATCTGCCCTCAAAGTTGCAGCGCCATGATTCGACAAACTTCCAGAATGTTGCATCGGAGCTGGAGATGCAGGGGAAGACGTTAGCAACTTGACAGTGCACGGTACACAGAGCAGATTGAGAACTGTCTGTCAGAGTTTGGCAGACACTTTCAAGACTTTGCTTTATTGGACCCAGTTGTCATGTGCTACCCTTTTTGGGAAGATGCTGAGGTGGATTCACTTGCATCAAAAATTGCAACGATGTTTCACCTGAACTCATCTGGTGTGGAGAATGAAATTTTGACTCTACAAGCTGACATTGAGCTGAAGTCCAGGGCCCATGGACAGTTCTGGAACTTGCTAACAGAGGGAAAATACCCCAACATGAGGAAATGTGCTACCTCCCTGACTGCATTATTCGGTTCCACCTATTTATGCGAATCAGCCTTTTCCCACATGAAGATTATTAAGTCCAAATACCGTTCTTCAATGACTGATGCTCATCTGGAAGCGTGTTTGAAGCTGGCTATCAGCAGCTACTGTCCGGACTATGCAGGCTTGGCTGATGCCATTCAGTGCAGGTCAGCAGAGTAAGGTATGAACAAACAATGTACAGAGTTGTATTGTGTAATGTGGTTCATGCAGTTATGCAAGACACACCAATATGTATTGTATATGAAATTCTAATTCAATTAAAAATACTTTATTTATCCTAAAAGGGGAAAAAAAGAAAGAAAGAAGATACAATATTAATTAAATAATAATAACTTAAATAATGATAGTTTAGAATCAAAAAATATGTTCTGCATTTTTATTGTAGGTAGATCTTTTAGACTTGGTCCATCTTCTCGCAAGCTGAAAACGTGTGGGCACCCCTGGTCTAAATAATACGAGAATAAAGTCTTAAAATGACCAGAATGAAATCATGATATTAGGAGAATGATATAGTATTTTTCATGAGAACTTCCAACACAAAAAATAGTCCGACTTCATCACACAGAAGATTGTAGCGGCTTCATGACAATACATAAAAGTCCTGGAGTATGAAACGTTGCCTAGGTTACTACATCATAGTGAGGCTCTGAACTCTAGTACGACTTGAGCAAACTACTTTCATCCGTTCTGATGTTGCGTCCCTTTGCCGGTCTTGCTGTTGTAAAATATATATTTTTGAAGATTTTTAAGAAAGCCACACGGTTGTAGAATCGAGCCCCTTTCAAGGTGAATCCTGCCAGATTCTGATGGTGTTTACTGAGAAGTGAGCTGCTGCTTGACATGTTGGTGCTGGCTGGGGGGGAGGGGTGGGAGGTGGCATGGTGTTCTTCAGCTATCGCCGCAAAGATAGACCCATCTTAATTACTCTCGCATGCCGTGCTGTAATCTGTCATTGTCAGCCTGATCAAGACTGTGCAAACCAAGCACTAAGGCTCATTCACCCAAACCGGAGGCCTATTGATTACTTCTCATACTTGAGTCATTGCAGTGCAGAGAGACATGCGAGGCAATAGAGCTAATGGAAAGGGTGGTGGTGGTGGTGGGAAACTCAAAGTCACATTGTTTACATCTAAGATGACAGGTAAATGTATTTGAGAGGAAATATGAGCTTGATGTATCGGCTCCCAAATAACTGTGTCTGTCTGCTGCTAACAAGCTGCGGAGTATTTAGGCAGTGCAGGTGAATGCAAAACAGTCGTTTCACGCCACCCCCCACCCCCCCCCCCGTTAGTATTCAAACAAAAACAAAACAAAAGGGAAAAAAAAAAACTAAGCGGGTCACAGTCAGATGATTTTTCTTCATCTCGGCAGATTTCGAAATCATCTCAGATCATCAATTATATCCAGGTGCCTAATTACTAAGCTTTCTTCCATTTCTACTCACTCTCGCGCTCTATTAATGCATTAAGATTAAATGTCTTATTCTGAGGATGATTTATAATGTTTCATAACTTTTTTATTTCACGGGCTTCTGGGTGTAATTGTGGTTGTGAGAAGAAAGTACACCGCAATTCGCTCTTTCACGTACCGAAGCCTTCCGTGGGACTCGGAAGGGACTGCTGCGGAGCCGAAGACTCGACGCAATCGGGCGGGCTTCCTGATGTCGATGACTTTTTACCCGTTTGCATTAGAAACCGAATTTTGTCGTTGCTGCGATCAGTTACTTAAATCCATCTCCAAGTACCGTTATGTCTGAATCAAAACAGCGAGGTGAAATTGAAAAGTTGTATGAAAACTAAGTGTACCTTTATGATTTCAAATTTTTAGCAACAATATGGTAAACTAGTCATATCCTGTGCAACTTTTAGCTTCTGACATCGCTGTGATGGAGCTCTGACCCGCTCCTTGTTTTAAAGCTCCATTTCATTGCTTGCATGACCCGATTTTGGCAAAGTTTCAGCTCACATTAGCTTCCTGTTTGACCCTTGAATGCTTCGGTATATGGAGGAGATCATGGCTGACTTGGATGACTGCAAGGTTCCAATGTCAGAACTCCACCGTGATTTTTATTTTATTTTTTGTGCCAAAGTGCTGGATTTTCTCTTTAGCTGGAAAAAAAAAGACAATTGTCAGGAAAAATAAGGTGAATACCTCTATAATAACAAGTATTTCGTTTGCTGGACTGCTGGACTACTACATATGTACTGTACATGTATATGTAATTATAGTATAGTATTTTCCAGCAGACTTATTGCTGTTAAAGATGGTCAGATAAGCTATAAAATCACAGACTGTAATTAGTATTTTCACAACTTTTCCATTTCTGCTTAATTTATGTGTAGAAAAGAATGGCATTTTAAAAATTTCAGTTATTTTTGTGCTCTTGAGGGTGAGACTCAAAAACTTACATTTTTATGACGTCAGAAATGAAACCCTAGAATTAAGAGAGGCTATACTTTCTTCTAACCATGACTTTATAACACTTTCTGGATGGTGATTAGCACCGTCTTGAAAGCATTTACATGTTTACAGGGCCCTCAAAAAGTGTATTATGTGTAGAAGAAATAGACGTACCGTCTTTAGTTAGCTGACTCTGCACAGACTGGGAATTTGCCACAGTTTATACGACTTTCTCTACCAGTGTGTGAAAAAAAATAATGAAAAAGGAAAGTAACTCAGATTTGTCCCTAAACAGGGGATTGTGGTTTGAAAGTACTCCATTAGGATCCAAAGTGCTACTTAAACAGTGTTTATTTCTTCTTTATGTCTCTTTTTTTTTGCCTGTAAAATAAAAGCTAAATTGCAAACATGCCAAAGCTTTAAAACAATACAGAAATGAAATGGCTGCTTTTCGTTATCTCCACATTTTTGGTGGTACAGCTTATGATAAACACACTAATTATGATTTAAAAGACAAACAAAAGCCCTTAAAGACATTTAATTGCAAAGCGTCTATCGCCTCTTCTTATAATGAGTTTGTATTAGGCTTATGTATTTTTCTCCTCTAACTCATCTCGAATGTATTTTTCTGGTTTCAGTTTTCCCCAGTGGGGTCTAAAAGAGGTGTTGATTCTTCTTTAACGAGCAGCGGGCCTTAATGGAGTCAGCAGTTCGCATTCCCCCCTTTATCATAACGCAATGTTGTTGTTTTTTGTTTTGCCTCCTCTTGAAAGCATTTTATGGTCCTTCTATTAATAATCCTTTGCATCTTACTGTAGACCCTTCGCCAATATGTTATGTAGAGATGAAAGCGCTCACTGTGGATGGAGACTCCATTAATGTCTTGACTATATTCCAGTCATTAGCTTAATTTATCATTCCCCCACCCCCTGTCAGTGTTAACATGATGGTACATGGAAAATTTGATTATATTACATGTAGATTAACAGTGATATTTGATTTTTTTATTTTTTATTATTACCCCACCCATTACAACTAAACATTGTTGTGGTTCTTCAGTTGTTAGATATGAAGAAGTGAATACCATCTTTTCTTAATGTTAGTATTTTGTTCACTGTTCACTAGGGGTGGGAATCATTTACTGTCTTTTTATATTCTAAATTCATCATGTCAAGATGTCTGTGTTCCTGGGCATTTGGTGAAAACCAAAATGTTTGCTTTAACAAATACGGGACCGGTTGGATATCTGTAACCTCCATTTTTGGTGCTTTCCTTGCGTCCGTACGCTCCAGGACCAGAATATCAGAACGTCCTGTGTAGCTACAAAGTGAAGGTTGCCGGTATCTGTTTTGGCACATTTTATATATATTCTTAGGGTAGTAAATGAGAATCGTGATTTTTATGTGAATCGATTTAGTTTTTGCCACACGCCTACCGTTCACACAATAAGTTTGTGCTTATCAAGATTCACTCACTTCAGCATGCAGAATGCTTGAGCTTGCTGACACAGCAGGGGTCGTTTGACCCATTTTCAGATCATTTCAGCTTGTGTTCAGTTGCAATGATATTTGCACAAAAACAGTGTAGTTCAAGATGGTAAAAAAACATTTTTTATGAAAATTATTTTGTACGTATGTTTTTCACTACTCTTAGAGGGCTATATGGGATATTATGGATGTATCCCATAACTCTGTGTGTATGAACTTCATCTAAAGCTCAGTGTAGAAAATGACATGCATCATAAACACAAAACAAGTGAGGAGCTACCTTCTTCACATTTATTGCTCTTGTATGCAGTCGGGCCTTGTTTTGCTAGGATTGTCTATAAATGTAATTGCTTGCTGTAAAAATCTGGCAATGAGTTTTCTTTCATGCACTGGAGTTGATATGTGAAAACTCATTAGTGTGCAGCTAACCTTCACAAAAAAATCTGTTCTTGAATTATTATTATTTTTTTAACTAAATTTTTTAGTGTCCACGGAGGCTCATGCACACAAACTGTCCTGCTTTAGTTAGCATGTCGTTTGTGGACATAGCTCCTCCACACTGAACCTTTTCGACCAGAAAGAGAACTTTGCTCTTTCTCTCCAAATTGAGCATGAACCAAATATGGATTTCTTTCCTCATATGTTCCAGTGTTGGACCGGCGCTCGTCAGAGCTGTCAGTCTAATAGCTGGAGGTAAAGAAGCCGTGTGCGCCGTTGCAGCGCAGCTATTTTCTGTCTGTGAACTATTTAATGGGAGAGCACAAACCCAAAAAAGTTTGCAGCTTTATTTTTCTTGAGGTGCTGCGGCTCATAAACAGGGTGATTATTTGTTTGTCATAAATGGGATCGTTACTGGAATTGTCAGTTTATGCAGCGATAAACACATTTTCATTCCGAGTTTGGCAGCAGCGACTCGACTGCGTGTAAAGTCAACCAAATCTAATTGAATACTTAATAGTGATTTAGGTGGAAAGTGGAAAGACAGAGTACAAAAAATACAGCCCTTTTATAATTATTAAAATGTCTTGTGAGGAATATTACTTATAAATGCAGGTGTGTATGTGTGTGTAGCTTAATATCCTGAGGGAAAAATTTTATTACACATTTTTAGAAGCCCGGGAGTCATTCATTTTTAAACATTATTTTCTAAACATGTTTCTACAAGGCAGTAAAAAATGTTTCAGCACCTCTTATTGCACATTAACATTTATTAAGGAATCAGCATCACTCATTACTTGAGTAAAAGATTACTCAAACAATTTTTAACTTGAACTACTGGAGTTTGAACTTTCAAAAATACTACTTAAAATTCTCAGGTTTTTGTTTTCATGTAGTCGAGAATAATTGGAAAATTTTTCTGCTAAATTGGACATATCACACAGATTATTAGTCATACTTTTCTAGCTTTTCTTGACATTAATTTCACATATTGTGCATTTACATCACTATCTATAAGGCAACACTATGGGGACAAAAATTCTTCTCGCAACTGGTTTAAGGCCGCTTATCACCACCTACTGTAAAGCGGTGCAGTGTGTCATCTTACTGTGTGTCGGCGGAGCAAAATGGACGCAAACAAAATCAACGAGAGCCTTTAGAAAAATGTAGTGGAGCAAAAAGTATGATTTTGTTGAAATGTGATGCATGGAAAGTATCAAGTTCCCCACCCCTGCCAAAAACATGTATATATTTATACACAAACTTGCTACGTTAAAACTGTTGAGTCAGCCACTCCTTACTACGCCCCTATTGGAAGCCAAGACTATCACTTGTTGTCAAATGTAATCAGATAAATCTGAAAGCCCTTCCAGTTGACCCCCACTCATCCAGCCCCAGATATTCCACAATTACACAAGAAGCGCATTTATCCCAAACAAGCTTACTGGAGCGGGTGGGATTCATTATCAGTACAAGGCTTCTCTAAGGCTCTTGACCCTTTGACGTACGAGGAAAATTGGAGTGAGCGTTAAAATCTCAGCACATGCTCTTTGATAATGACTCTGTCAGAAAACAGAAACTTGTATTATAAATTGATAACTCAAGAGACGCTCTCGGATTTGGAAGAAGAATGAAGGAAGATTTACTAAACGCAAAAATCAGAGGTCCAACTTTCCATGATGGAACGCCATACCGAACGGCAACCAGAAATACTAGTCAGCACTGAGTGAATCTACTAACATCAGACATTCATATGAGTAAATATGCAAGAAGTTGGAATGACAAAGAATTATCAGAAAACGAGGGCCGTGTCTCAAGCACAGGGAGCACGTGTTTCTGACCCGACCTGCCGCACGCCTTATAAGGAGTTCCTCTCCGTCTCTGTGTCTCACTTCCACCCATCTTCTTGGATGCGAGTTGTATCCAAGGAGATACAAGATACAAGGCGTAATGGACAGAGTCATGGTCTCTGTCCATGACTCCTCCACTTGCTCGACCTCTGTAGGGCGGTGCCAGGCGGGTCCATCATCTCTGGCCTCTGCTTGAACTCAAACGGTCTGAAGGACACCTTCAGATTCCAGCCTGGAATCTTTTTGTATTGGACAGAGTGCTGACCTCTGAACCTTCAGCAGCGTAAGTTGGTTGTGGCTTGCTTCTTCTAAATTTCCACTCTTGGGATTCATAATCAGACTCAGGTGAACTATTCCCACATGACATTTGATCTAAACTTGAGCTTTTTTCTTTTTAAATTACTAAATAAATAAATAAATAAATAAATAATTTACCAGCAACACAGTGCTTGCAATTAAAACCTTTTAGGGAAAATTGGAAATACCCTGTAGCCTTCACTCGGTAGCCTTCGCTTGAGCCCTTTGGGGAATATCCGGCAATTTCCCTGATTGGGCCTCAGAATGTCATTATTTAAAACTGCATATCTAGTCACTGCTTGACATTTGCGCTTTAAAACGTGCCGGATTTTTGGCTTTGGGCAGTTTATCTCACTCGCCGTATGCTTGTCAGTGACGACTCTTTATGGAGCCCGCAGTGGATTTCCTCCTGGGAGGCCAGGGAGAGCGGGGCGGAGGGAACTTCTCCGAACTCTCCTCACGTTGCCAAATGGTACTTTGCAGTAGGGAGGGCAATGCTTTTAAGAGATGAGAGGGCCTCGTGTGATTAACCTTGATTGTAACCAGCTCCAAACACTCTCTCTTTGGTAATATATGATGATAGCTTGGGTCTACTTCCAGGCTGTTTTCATGTTCTGGACGTAGCGGCAGCAGGCGGGGGCAGGGGTGGAGAGGCCTGTCCACTTCAGAAAGAGGCACAGACAGACATCTCACTATTGAAGGTTCTTTTCATATATTAATTGCAGATGCTGTAATCATGCAGGACCTCGTGGCTCGTGACAAGAAACTGATGTCGGAGTCCTTCAGGCTGAACGCAGACGGAAAACGTATTCGTCTTTAGCGTATTTACGTTTTCATTCACGGAGATATTCACCTGCAACAAAGTCATTTGTGGGTCAAACGGTATTTTTAAAACGCACAAAAATCCCCCCTTGAAGCGCGAGTTATTATTTCTCACCCTTAAACTCGCCTTTTTTTTTTTCTTCTTTTAATGTATTTTAAAACACAATAAAAAGGCGTGAAATCTCAGCAGAAATCTTCATCCAAGCAGGAAAATGAACTACATGTTTGGTTTTTTTCTTTTTAAAAACCCTGGTCTGTGGTCTAAACTCTCCGAATCGAAAAAAAGTTTGCTTCTTTCGCATAAGTCCGATTTAACTCCGCACTGCAAACCTCCGAGGAAGACGGAAGCCGTGCCAGTCTAGAAAGAGATATCAATAAATGTAAACGGCGCCGGCCTCGGGGATGTCATTAAAAAGAATAGCGTGTCTAGACCTCGTAAAACCCTAAACATATTGTTATTTTGAAGCAGCGGGAGTTATTGCCTGTGAGCACTAAGATGACATCCATCAATTTGGGGGGTTTTATTGGAAAATGTAGATAGGCTGCATAGGAGATGTAAATGATTTACTTAGCATAAAGTTTTGCTTGAACAGACAGGGAGATAGCGTAGTTAGCGAGGGTACGGGTGGGGGGGAGGGGTGGAGTATGTGAGCGTGCGTCTGCGTGTGTGTGCGTGACGAAAAAAAAAAATGGGAACGCCGTGAAGCCAAAGCTGATTTTCTGAGCCTGGAATCACAATCTGCGCATGAATAAATAGGCCGGACCTGAGCAACGTGGATTATTCTGGTTCAGATATCAGTAGACTTAAGGCTTGTCAAATGGCATACATGTGTAATAGGATTGTTGTACATGATTTCATTTCGCCACTCGTGCCCAAATGTCACATCTTCTAAAGGTTTATGCTGATTGTTTTTCACTCTGTGTGCAAATTACTGTTTTATTCCCTCTGCCTGTTTGATATTGTTCGTTCAGGCCAATTTAGCAGGAACCTCTCCACGTTTGGAATTCCTTTTTTTATTATTATTGAATTTCTGATGATGTAGTTTCAAAACGGGGGAGAAAGAAAAAAACTTTCAGTAAATGAAGACGGCTTGTAACAATAGATGTCGGGGCTCGGATAAGTCACCATTACCTTTATTGGCGCCTGTCGGTGCAACACCGCAACGAACCCGAATAAATTAAACGTGAACCCCCGGTAGCGGATTTTGCCGCCATCAGAATCCGGATTGTGGAAAAGCGGCAGCTTCAAAGCGTTTCGGGGTATTTGCATTCGGTTGTGTGTCACTCTTGACACGTTGGCCTCATCTTTCGGTAAAATCTCAAATCTGCATTCATTCAAATGTGTCGAGCGCGCTGAAGGTTGACACTGCATAATCCGTCAAAATGTTCCATTTGAAGAAAGAAGTTAGAATGATTTGAATCATAAGAAAGTTTTTTTTTTTTTTTTGGTGCTTCCGGTGAAAGCGCTGATGTTAGAAGAAGGGGCGGTGGGGGGTCAAAGTTTTAACTCACGAGAAAAGAAATGAAATCCAAAAAGTCTTTGATGCACAAACATTGTCTTCTGACTCTGAAGTGAGACAGCAGCCTTTTCTCTGTCTGATGTTCCCTCTCTTTTTTCTATGTTAACAGCATCAGAATGTTGTGAATAATGTATTATGTGCCAGATGCAGAAGAGAAATAAAAGAAGGTTTAAGTCATTATTAGGAGCAGGGAAATTGCTTCTTGAATAACAAAATGTGTTGCAGCAACCCAGTCTTCTCCGCAGTTAGAGCGTGTTAAAGCCCAGAGGACCTCAGACAGCTGCAAACGTGTACATCAAAGCCATTATGTACAGTTTTCAACAACGATCCGTTTCCTCACAAACACAAAAATACATGTCAGAATGAGGAGATTGGAAAACAGACGGTAGACAATTTTAGTTTTAAAGTTTTTGATTCGTATTTTCTTTCTGTTTTATGTACCATTTGTTCACACATGGAGCTTGATTTGACCCTGGGATCAAATTTCTCGAGACAAATTTCTCATTTGCGTTAATCTTCGATGTGTCGAAGTGGAGTACTGCAGAGGCGGTAAGAGCTAAGAGCGGTTATTATTTTATTCGCAGTAACACTGTTTTCCTCACCATCAAATCTTAAAACACACTGGAAATATATTTTATTTTTAAGACATTATTTGCATGTTACATGACAAATAGATGGATGCAGATTGACACGAGACAAGCCTACTGAAAAAAAAAATCTACAGCCTGATGAAACAAATACCATGCATTAATTAAAAATAACACTGAGATTCGAAGAAATGTGCAGCCAATTAGGATAGTTAAAAAAAATTCACATCTAAATCTGTCAGATCAAAAACATTCATTTAATTTTAAGGGCCTGGAAAAATGTCTAAAAGTAAGGGAAATGGGGGTGGATGCTTATCGTATCGTTTATTGCAATAAGAATTTTGATTTATGATAAATTCCAATTAATGATGCTTAAACTATCCGTATCGGCGGGCTTGTTAGTTTTACTATTTTCTCTACTGTTTTTGCGATGAGACGATCAACAAATATCAATAAATTTGAAACTATGATTAAGTTACAGCTACTGTGTGCAGCTTCATGATACAAATCGCACTTCTTCATGTGACCGGTGGCCTGAAGAATGCGTTACAAATGGGAATGTTTTTCAAGAGCTCCATTTGTGTTTGTGGGGCTGGGATTACTGTGACATACAGCAGTTACCTACGTAATGGTTATTATCACTTTTATTGTTGCCACAATTGTCCCATAAAATATCGTGATGAGTCCATATTGTCCACCCCAACAAGGGAGTCACGAATGTCCTTTTATGCTAGAAAGTCCTAAAGGAGAGTGCTAAAAAAGCCAGCTGCTTTTAACCTTCAAGGTAATGTTGCTGAAGCTAAATTGTACTTGTAAGGTTGCTTTCATTAGAAGTCATCCTACCAGCATTTTTCGATCATTTGGTCTGGGAAAGAGACTCAACTCTAATCTCTTAAGCTGAAGACCATGTTTGAAAGGCCGGGGAAGCCGTCATATTTCTGCATTCTCCGTAATACACAGAATTTCCATCACGTCCGGTCTGATTGACTTCTCCTTTTGTGCCGTACTTTGTAACCTCAACGCCAATCGTGGGTTTTCAAAAATATCCAATTGTCTCTCCTTCTATTTTCTTTTGTGGAACCTTCTGCCTCCGCTTCATGGCGTTTTATTGCTAACAGACTGCTTCATGTTAGCTGTGTTTTTTATCCAACTGTCATGTGAATTTTAAAATGCAACACAAAAGAAGATTTAAAAAAAAAAAGAAACGAATTAGGCGTGTTTCCATCCTCTGGTTAGGTGAGAATCAACAACTTGAGGCGTAATTTCGTCAGATGTCATAAACAGGAAGAAGAGGTTGCAGTAGATGTGGACCGCGAATCTTAGAAAAACTGAGGTTTACAAAGAATGTGTTCCTGTCAGGAAAGTTGGAATTGTTTTGTCAGGTCAACTAGTATTGGCAACATTTGGTGACGTAGAGAAAGAAAACCGGGTCTGACCAGCGGTTTGAATCGTTTTGGGGTTTACTATAGCTACAAAGTGTAAATGACAATTCTTCTGTGGCTAAAACACCAATTTTTGCTTTTGCCCAGTGGCTCACACTTTCCTAAATCTGTCCCTAACTGCAGGTCTTATAATGCCAGCTAATAACCTCTCCACAGAAGCCTACAGTTAAAAAAAGCAACTTATCCCCTTTACCACATCTGAATGTGGTAAAAAAAAAAAACCACAGTGGTAAAGTCACAATTAAAAGCTTAACATGCCATCCCCCTCCTAAGAGTGAAAGGAGAAAATTGCTTCCAAAACCACGTGAAGCCTTTCTGACAATTATCATGCTCAGTTTTGTTATTAACCTCTTGGTCACGTGTTCGTTGGTGCAAGATTAGCTTTGAACCCGGTGTACTCGCACAAAGCCTAAACTATATAATGAACAGGTTAATCTTTATTTATATATTTTTTTTATTTTATCCCGCATGCTCTACTGTGACTGTTAGAAATGTTTTACAGAAACTGCTGCTCACCTCCAGATATAAAACGCAGCTAGAGACGTTCCATATCTGCATCTGCAGCACACAGAGATATTAATCATTCTTTACTTTTGTTACAGCCTCATTCTAAGCGACTGCTTAGCATAAAGTTTTTGCTTGAACAGGCAAGCGGATGTTGTAGTTAGCCAGGGCAGGGGGAGTATGTGTGCCACAGGCGGTAGCAAAGCAAAAAAAAAAAAACGTTTTTCCCGATTTGTGCATGAATAAAAAGGCGGGACCTACGTGATGTGGATTATCCTGGTCCACGTATCAGCAGACTTGAGGGTTGTCAAAAGATATAAATGGCATGCTTTTGGAAAGTTATTAATCTCTCAAGGAGTTTCATCATTTTAACGCTCGATACGGTCCTGTCGCATCATTTATTCGTGTTTTACAAGCAGCACACAAAAAGAAAAAGTTTTAAAATCAGTTGTCATAAAGAGGAGAATAATTTTTATTTTTGAGTCCACTCTTCATTTGTTGCAGTGAAAATTTGCGTGGGGGAGGAGAACAAAGACGTGATTCAGAAGAAGTTATCTTCTCAGACTGCTGTCAAGGTTGTGGTTTGGGCCGGCGTATTGAGAGATGCTCGCATTCATTCGGGGCTTCTCGTTCGTCGCGTGCGGGAGAGCAGGAATCTTATATTTTTCATCCCTGTATCCAATCCCAAGGTTGGAATGTGCATGCACGGGCTGACGCATGTGTAAAAAATGAATTAGGCGGTATTTAGCTGTGCCTTGGCTAAGGTCAAAACTGTACCCTTAATCTCAGTCACACTTTATCATTAGGGTTTTGGGGGAGGAGAGGATCAAAATGGAATTTAGCTGCGACTTCACAGAGCTGAGACGGAGGTAATTACCAGTGTGTCACAATGGATTTTTTTTTAAACTGTGTGGTGTCTCTTTCCTTTCTTTTGGAGCACAAAAACCAAAAGAATGAGTCTAGATGACTTGAAATGTCACTAAGAATGCTCCTCAAAGTAATTATTATCCATATCAGCCTCACCTTGTGATGCATTTAACACTTTGGCATCAATAATGTGTAACCACAGCGGTGTATAATTTTTGCGCCACAGCTCTCACACACTATCTATATCAATTTGTTGTGCTGCTGCTGCAGCATTTACCACTCAATTATGATAAAGGACCCAGTAATAAGCTAATGCAACACTATGCAGATGCTTTGTCTGCACTGGGGAAGATTTATGCACCTCAGCATGCATGATGCTTAAAACTCAAAGTGAAACTTTCCTCTTTTATTACTTTTGGTGATAATTTTGGTGGTCATATTTCATTTTGGTACAAAAACATTCCACCAATAGATTCCTGACCACTTGAGGTCACATCTAGACTTGAACAGTTGAACTTTCATCATTTAACATGAAAAAAACAAAAGGGTGAAGAAAAGGACTGGAGTCGTGGTACAAATCTTTTATTCCTTTACATTCACAACATATGTAACACATTCCTCGTGCGACACTTCTTTTTTTTATGTTTTTAAATGTTGTTTCATTTCTGCAAACTTGAACTCATAAGCACTGTTTCTATGTATGCCAGACAGAAGAAAGTGTGACTGCAGCTTTAGTTCGAACCAAGGTTGAACTTGTTACAAAAATAAATGTGAGAACCAATGGTTTGAATCTCTTGGAGTGTTATTAGTCATACATTCATGACTAAGAACAAATCAAAAAACATGTTTATGTTTTCCCCCCAATTATAGTTCTAGAGGACAAATAGAACAAATATAATCAATCAGAATATGTGCTAATCATTTTGCCCCCAACATGGGTTCATCCACTTTTTTTTTGTATAAGCCATGTGTACTCGCTTTACAGTTGACCATTGTAAGTAATTTTGTGAAATATACCAATATTTTTTTTAAGGAAGTTTTATATTTTATTTTCATTGGGTTATATAACCAGAACAAAAATAAATGGAGGTAGGAGTGTAAAACACATTTTTAGATAATGTAAAGTTAAACATGAACACCATGGTTTAATTCATGTGTGTAGGAATGAAGTTGAAAGGATAAAATTTCAACAAGGACCAAGCAACAAAATTATGATACAAAGAGTTAAAGATTGCAAATGGACTTAAAATTTGTTTTTAATTGGCTTTAAAGAAATCATAGCTCAACCAATATAAATGAATCATATTAGGTGTGAATGTACAAAGAGACGAAGTCACAACGTGATGCTAACTGTTTAAGTTGCAAATAGTGAATTCAGAGGACAGCCGTGGTTGGATATTCTTACCTTCAGCCGAGCGACTTGCATAAAAGTATGTGGAAGAACTGCGAATGAGGAACAAACACGAGAGAATGTCTGTGACTCAGAATGTGAAATCGGTCCCAACATGGTCGTCTCTGGTTTTGACTCATCTGTGTCAAAAGCAGATGGAAAGTAAAAACCACAAGACTTGATGAGTCTATTTTTAACCGGCCATTTATGATCCTTAGAAATAAACATAACTCACCTGGAGTTAAAAAACAACAAAAAAGATATGTTTGTTGTCTCTCGGTGGATTAGTCGATGATTAGCGGCGCAGGTTGTGTTGAGGAACCGCACAGGGAGCCTTTACGGTTACCTGTATGACACACTGAGCCGACGGCTGATGAAATGTTGACTGACAGATGTTTGGCATTCAGGAGGGCTGCTGTCTGTCAAACATATTGTAAACATGACACTGTTGGGGAAATGTTGTCACCTTGCACCCATGTAACATGCAATGTTGGGAATAATAAATTCCTTGTAAACAAAGGATTAGCATAATGGCTGACATGTTGTTTTTTTTCCCTCGATTCTTCTGCATAATTATATTTAATGATTTCCTCAATACGCAAAGACACTCCGATTTTCTTGTCTCCAGCCGGAGGTCTCCGTTTTGTTTTTTTGTTTTTTTTTGTATATTCGTCACGTCTCTTGACGCACAATTTGCCGCGCATCTTCTTTCCTCTTCGTCGCCGGCCCATGAAAGCCTTAGCTATCAGGCACCCGCAATAGCATAATTGCGGAGTATTAGACCATCACAATGACACATCAGTCAGAAAAGATATGCAAAAAATGCCCGGTAAGGCCCGCCCCGGTTTTTACGTTTCACTTCTCGTCCAAAATGGGCTGGAAAAAAAAAAAAATGGGGAGGTTTGTTTCGCGGCCCGATCATAATTACGATCGGTGTTTATGAGAGCCGTCAAGCGTTTTGTCGCACTTGAAGGTGACTCTCCGGAAGGCGCCGCACATCATTGGCGTCGGACATGCCGAAACAATGCTTTCAGACAAGCCGTCTCCTCTCGCCGGGCCTTTTAAATCATCATCACTTTGGGCCGGCCGCATGATGGTTCACATGATATATCACCTGTTAGAGCCGCGGCACACACTGCCAGCGCAAAGTGACAATGAGTCTGGCAGCAAGCCTTAGCTTGTTTCAGCAGTAGCACTTTCTTTCTCTCTCTTTTTTTTTTTTGGTATGCTTCTTTTTCCTGTTATTAAGCTATCACCTCTGTGCTGTTGAGAGTCAAGCAACACTTGAGCCAACCACCGCACCATACCACACCCCAGTTTGTTTTCTTCTCTTTTCTTGGTTTGGACCAGCTGGTTCAGTGAATGTTTCATAGTTTCAGACATCTCGAAGCAGCAGCTTGTTAAGACTCGAGTCTCTGACAGTGGGGTGATGCTTCCGTCTCTCCAAAGGGCTTTTTTTTTTTTCTTCCACCCAACGCTCGGCTGTCTTTGCATCCACAGTCTGTGCAAATTTGCTATTGATCACAGTTAGGCCAAAGGGAAGAGCCTTTTGTGTAAATTAGCCTCTCCAAGCTGTTGATCAGATCACAGTAGCGTCACATTCACAAGCCTAATTACTGACATAATGGCACTGCAAGACAGGCAGAATTTATGAGCACATTAATTAATTTGGTAAATTGGGTGCCACTTTTTTTTGTGTGTGTGTGTGTGTCTTTGTTTTGATAGCTGATGCAGAAATGTGCAAAAATAAAAATTGACAATTTGCTCTCGTGAAACTGTGGAATCTGAGATTTTATACATTTAGGTTGGTTTTCAGGCTTCAGGTGTGAACGTTTTACATGCTTCAGTGAAAGTGGAAAGTAATTTAGATTCTGTGCGGTTTGCATTGTAATGAAGTCCTGTCTTTATTTGTGGAAAAGAAACGGCTTCCAGAGGCTGTTTCCTAGATTTTTAATGATAATATTATGGGTTTTTTTTCTTCAAACTGTTGCATCCAAAACTTATTTTTGCTTCATAGTTGGTGTCACTTTCACTCATCAAATAAAAATCTGGTCCCGTTACCAAGCAAATTAAGAAAATGAACACGAACATATTGTTTCCTTATTGATACATATTTCCACCATTTATGTGCCAAAGTGATTATGTTTTAAAAAGTCAGAGTTTAACATAAAGCATAACAATAGATGAAAAATTAAATACAGATGTAGGATCTTTCACACACTTAATGCCCACAAATTTGGTTAAAAAAAAAAAGGTCACATTTATTAGTGACAATTTTTCTGTTTTATTCTGACATAGAAATTGTTGAAGCAGAATTAGTTGATGCTTTATGTGTAGTATTGTTTACATAACTGGTTTGTCATTTGGTTTAAGGGAAGATTTAACAAATGGGCATCAGGAAAAATTGAATTGGAAAAAAATTGAAAAGCAATAAATACACTCGATAAGTAAATAAACTATAATGATGGTATTATTGCCCATATTATTCAAGATTGTGTTTTTCTTAATTGAGCAGTCCTAAGTCTAGACTTTACAGCCTAAACAGTAATAGTAACTCTCCATAAAAAGCATTGCCACACTGCAAAACTTCACAAATAGTAATAAGATCTCTGGGATAATTTTCATTTTATCCTAATTGATTATTTCACAGAAGCAAATGAGTAGTAATTGTGCTTCCATTGACCATATAATTGCACAATTTGGCATGTCGAACATGAATTCTCTCAATGGAAACCTGCCAGTTTTGAAAAAGATTGTTTTCCGATTTAAAGGTTTTGCCGCTAGGAAGAAGTGTTGTTATTATTATTATTTTAATTTTGTGTTCTTATCAAAATTGCTTCACTTTGCAAAACTACAATGGAAACACTTTTTCCGCATCACACAAGTCACATGACCAACAACATGATGTCGCCACATGATGGCGCAAACAACGAATAACAAGACGACAGGAAATAGGTGAAGGATGATGATGCGTCATGTTTCTTAACGACTTATCGCATGAGCAAACATATTAATTTCAATTGCGTTTCCTATTTAATGGAAATGTCGCAATTGTTAAACTCAGTTTTTTTTTTACATTAGCGGAATATTGACAATTTGTAATAGAAATGCAGCCAATGATTATTATGTGTACAAAACAAAAAGTACACATCGAGACATTGGCGATTTGGAAGGAAGTTATAGGAAGGTCATTTCTCTCAAACAAAGGGGCCACCACATTTAATTAGCACTCAGCTTTATTCTTACTAATGACATTTAGTTTTATTTGTCATGCTGCCTATGAATAGTTGAGACGGAAAAGTCCGAAAGTGAAAAGGTCAGCGTTCAAAATGTGCAAATATAACGTCCATGACAGAGAGACGGTGCCTTCACTTGATTTTCCTCCATGTTCTTTTTAAACTCTTTATGCTTTTTCGTCTAGTAGTGCTTGAAGCAGCCACAGAGGACGTCAGTGCGTTCTAAAACAAAGGTTGCATGCGCTTTCTACTCATACAGACACAGAAAAAGACTGTGTGGACACTCGTCTTAAGAGTGTGTGATTATTCTCGGCACTTTGTGGCAGACTTGAGTATGTCGACTATGCATGAATGTAAAAGATATAATTATGATCCGGCAGACATATAAATATGAGCTAAAAGCCTCTTGTTTTTTTTTTTTTTTTGATTCAGCATGGTGGGAAAGAAAGATTGAACATTTTTCGTGTATCTGTTTAATAGTCGCCGATTTTCAGAACGCAGGTTAATGGAGCATATCCGAGAACGTGTTGAGTTATTTTACCTTACCGTTCGGATCAAGCGTTGAACCTTACGTTTCCCTTCATTATGTTGAAGATGTGTCTTCTGCTGTACCATAACATTCCAGCACCGGCAGCACATGTAAATGAATGCAGTGTTTGGGGAATAATGGCCCCTAACAAATTTACTTCTCCTTGAAGAATGTTTTTTTTTTTTTTCTGAAATTACTAATGTTTTTGCTCATTTCTGGCACATTAGATTTTTGCATTTGTGAACCTTCTTTAATAGATGTAGAATATTATTAGAAAGCAGCGGGAAGGCACCCAGAAGGACAAATCAGAGGGTAATAAGACTCATTTTTAAATGTGGCACTAAATATTTAAAACATTTGGGTGATTAAATACAGTGCCTTGAACTTATTTTCCATTTTGTCACATAACAATCAAAACTTCCAAGTATATACCAATAAACACCAACGCATTGGTGAGACGGAGAAGAAAAATTGGCTTGTTTTTAAATTTTGAACTTCTATTCAGCCTCCTTTTTTACTCTAGTAGTGCCAAATAGTCTTTCATACATTTATTGAGAGGCAGAACAGCAATAGAGTCACTAGAAACACCACAAATTATGACTGTAAAATACCATTATCCAATACTTTTGGATAGACAACCCTCTATGTTATGAGTTGTAAGCTTTGGAACTCATTTCCATCTCATTTTAAGAGCATAACAGACATTAAAACATTTGTTTCAAGGCTTAAGAAATGTCTAAAAATGAACCGGAACTGTACTCATTCTTAAATATCGTCACTGTTTTGATTCCATAGTTTCCAATACATTTATTTTATATCTCTTTTTCAACATTTTATCACATTTACTGTTGAACTTAATGTTGATTTTAATCAACGGTTAAAGGTTCTTGGGTCGTTTTGATCTGTGTTTTTGTATTCGTCCCTATTAAGTAACCTATAAAATGAACAAAATTTAAGATTGTCGAAAGGGGGAAATCAGGACAGAAGTTGGTCGTGTGAATTTGGTTCTGGCACTAAAAAGTTGCGTGATGCTACATTTTCATTAACTTCCAATCCGTTTCGGTAAAGACCTATAACTTCTTTTATAGACGTCAGTACCGTAGGATTCCCGACTCTTTTGAAAGTGTCTTTGATATCGTACTTTTGTTTCCTCTTCCTCATATTCTTCTGCTTTTGTCTTTAAACCCTTCTCCCTTTTATCTTTTCATGCCACGTCCACGTATTTCTAGTCGGGGCCAGGCGTGTCTGATCTCAGCTGGGCATTATCCCGGCCCATATTGTCCTTGGATCCCCGGCTCAGTCTTGTGACCTCTTCTCCAACACCCGGCCGCCGCCCCCACATACATCACCGGCTGTTCTTAAAGCCATCCTCAGCACTGATTAATCCACTTTGGTCTCGTTCGGAGCAGATCAAAGGCAAACGGAGCAAAGTATTTTATGGAAATAATCTCTCAGTCATTAGCCATATGTTTGACAAGTGTGCTCTCCTGACGTCGGCGCCGCTCTATAAATCACAAACAGGGATCCGACAAGGGGGAGACGACGAAGGGGAAGGACCGAGAATCGACAAGGATTAAAAAAATAAAAAAGTTCTCTCTTTATTACTGATTGATCACGGCTCGGGCCGCCGTAAAGTTGCTCCGTCTTTTCTCTCGATGTACGACTGCTGAGAATATATTTTGGGTCATCGTCGCTGCCAACATATTTCTTCGGAAACCACGTTGCGGTCATTGTTGTCACCCCGACCTGCTCCGAGGATTCGCCCTCCAATTCAAACACCCAGATATCAACACACACACGGGTGGTGGTTGTTATAGCAGAAAACAATCGAAACAAATGATCTCGCCGACCACCTAAACGTGTTTTCCTCCACATAATATGAAGTTGATACCCTGCTTACCCCCCCCTCCTCTCCCTCTCTTCCTCCGTCCTCCTTCCCGTCCAAACGAGCCGCCCACTCTCCGTCGCCTGTCTTCCTCGGCCATCTCCCCCGGCTACAGGGACAAGACAGGACAGGAGAGGATAAATTACAGCCACAGAGCCCCGGCTCTCTCTCTCATGCTTTCATTTGCACCGGCAATTAATCAGCCATCACTGGAGAGCTCTTGCATGTCAGGCTGAGGATTTTATTAGGAATGTCCTTTATGGGCCTTAATGAGACTTATGTCTTCCTTGAGTATTTCATTTGCTGCACATAGCTTGGCTGCTTGTAACCTTGAGGTGGGGGATTTTTCTTTCTTTTCCTTTTCTTTTTTTTAATATTCTTTGCCTAAAACAGTAAAGCCATTGCAGAGCTTTGTCACTCAACCTCTCAGTGATCTTGACTTGATTTGCGCTTTCATCCTCTGCCTCACTCGGCATTACAAATCCTCGTGTCTTGCAGTCATCTAATTTTAGATACAATTAGACCTAATTTGTTTTGTTTATTCTGACATCCTTTCTCCTCGCTCCAGTTTGGAAATGCAGCGCTAAGTGCATTATTGAAAATGCAGCCCCTGTGTTGTTGGTTTTTTTGTATTTTTTTCCCCGAGATGCTCTGCTCAACATATGTTGCTCTCAGTGTCTGAGAAAATTATTAAAACATAATAGGGGCAAATGACAAATCATTATAGAAGTAGTACGATCAAACATTTCCACAGCATAAATGATTTGGTCTGAGTTAAAATAAATGCTTTTTGTTTTGCCAGGTAATCAACTTCAAGTATTTGAACATTTTTACAATTCATGTGTTAAAATTACAGACTGTGGTTTGCTATTTTGACATTTTACTTGTGGAAAGGGGTGCGTAATTTTCAAGTGGAAAGTTTTCAAAAATAATTTCTAAATAATAATAAGAGTTGTCCTTCCTTACAAATCTTTTGATGTGTGCTTTGGTGGTTTTTGGTGGGCAGTTGCTCAGGGCGGCATGAGAAAGAGGATGAGCACCATAAAAATCTATTCCATCTGTCAGTTGTACCCCGAACAAGTTTTCTGTAATTTTTCAATGCATGGGATTCTCCAGAGCAGTCAACAGGGAGTCTCTTGCTTGCCACCAGCTGCATTTCCATGTTAAATGTGAGCAAAACTTTGTCGACATTCTGCTAATATTTACGAAATTTTACTCAATATGTACAATACGAATCGCTAAAGGACAGTAAAGTCTGTCTATGTCAATGTCAACAAAACACAACTTTGCAGTTGCAATGTTTTCATTATAAGACACGCTTAAAATCACACGTCAATAAGTTCGTTCACGTGACAATTTATTGAAAAGTGTGACCACTTCCTGTCAGCTTCTTTTTCTTTGTCAGTAGTAGCATCCGGTTGTTGATCTCATGTCTCGTGTTGCAGTTGTATGAAGTACACTGATTTTGATTCAGCCAATAAAACCATCTCATCCTAGCTCAAAGACTTTATTAAAAAACTTTTTTTAGAATTTGTTGTGTTTTCATTAAGCAATGAGGACGGGTTCTTGTGCCAATTTTCTCTTTTGCTAACGGAAGACCTGCCCTACTTGGTCCAGATGGAGGTGACTATGGTGGATGAGAGCAACGTGAGAGGTTCAGCTCTCTGATTGTAATTACCTAGATAAAGAGCAGTAGAAATTGGCGAAACCAGGGAATCTCTGTAGCTGTTTTCGTGTTTCAGGAGCGGACCTGTGCAAACCTGTCTGCCCTCGAAGATGTAAGTCCAGAAATGTCATGGTTATCTGATGAAACTAACTTTTTTTTTTTTGACATACAACCTGTTCTCAAAGAAGTACTGGACGACTTGGTGGAAATGTTTCTTGTGATTGGGGAGAGGTTTCGAGTAGATGAGGATGTCGTCTAAAAACACAAAAACAAAGGTGTAAATGAAGTCATGGATTATATCATTAACCAGAGCTTGGAGATTAAATTAGGATGCAGACAGGTTCCACGGAGACCAAGAATAAGGATCCTGTTGATGGCTAGTCATGGGTAGACGATCCAGAGGTTATGACTTGTTGAAGTAGTGAAAGTTGAGGAGGGTTAGCGTTAGCCTCACAGATGTAAACACCCAGATTCCTGACATTCACAAGGGTTTCAGTGAACATAATATGTTTGCTTTTGTTTGCTTTTAGTGTTTCTTTGATGCTGCAAATTGGCAACCAGAAAATTCTAATATGCTAAAAAAATATCTATAAATTACTTGACACACCTCAAGACCTTTCATATAAAAAAGAAAGGCACCATTTACCGAACAATAATGAAGACTTCTCGGTTATCAGTTTGCGCATCTTCACTCGAATTCAAACACAAATTGGACTTGAAAATGGGGAAAAACTTTTCACAGCTTGGATCCACATTAAATTGCTGTTAATATTTGATGCACAATAGTAGACTTTTTTTTTCTACCTCATTGTTTCTTTCTTCCAACAAGCATCAGCATGACATTGTGAGTTTTAAGAGTTTATTCCTAAACTTGTGTTTTCTGACAGAGATGCTACAGTGAGCTCTTTCTTTAGGGTTCTGATCAGTTTCCATTATTGAATTGAAATCTGCTTGTACATATCAATATAGAATGGTCAAGCATTCATCTTGAGCAGAGAATCATATGGACACTGGGTGGTTCGCTGAAGTATTAGACAGGATTCTTTAGTTCCTGGTTCCATTTTAACACCTCATCTTTTGCCAGTGGCCTTTGGCACAGTGTGAGTTCGCATACTCTTTTTAATTCTTCCCATCTACTTTACCTACCTCTGTTCTACGTTTTCGTTTTAGATCAGGTTTCATTTTTGTCATTTAAGACTTAATTAATCTTTTGTGGAGTCTGCTTCTCTGTTTTAGTAACAAATAGACCTTTTTGATGATGTTAATTCATGCTAGAGAGCAGCCTTTTTTTAAGGCTGCCTATGTGACACGTCTCCCCGCCCCTTCCCTGCAACATTACCACACAACCCACATTACACATTTTGATGTGCAGCCTGGCTGAGCTGCAGAGGTTGGAAATGTTAATTTTGGATTAGCAGGAGATTTGAAGCCACTTCTAACACGGTATGAAGACACAAACATGCGCGGCGAGTTCAATCAATCTACATAACAGCGTGAAAATAGGAAAAAATACAATCGGCAATTAAAAAAAACAACTACTGAGTCAGAAATAGCTATACCTAGGATTGTTTTTCTGTTATGGTCAAAATATATTAAAGTTTATGTGACGTATATAAGATGTATTTGCTACCTGAGCCCTTATGTAAATAGAAATCTCCTTTGTGTGTGTGTGTGTGTGTGTGTGTGTGTGTGGGGGGGGGTAGATTTTTAGTGTGCACCCAAAAGTAAAAAAAAAAAAAACTACTTGGAGTAGGCGTCACCGAGTTAACACGTAACCACAAAGTCAGGCGGTGAGAGGATAAGGAGGCCATCTGGTAGCGTTTTTACAGTATGGTGTGGCGGTTTGCCCACGTGTGTCTACGGAAAGGGTCGGTCGATGGTCATGAAAGGGAGATACTCCCTGGATTTCTCTGCAAGGACGCACGCATGAATATTCTCGGCCCAATTTTACGGCTCGCACGTCAGCGCGGGCAAAGTGTACGCGACCCGCTCACATCTGTCGCCAGGGCTGCTCAGCCTGACTGATCAAACGGTGTGACCTTAAAAAAAAAAAAAAAAAACTTAAATGGTGTCTTAGCAGTTCTTTAAGCCGCCTTTTTTTTTTCTTTTTTCTTTTTTTTGCTGCACACGATGAAAGCGGATGTCGAGGAAGGGCGCTTTTTGATTCCTGATGTCTGCCCTAAATTTATTTTATTTTTAAATCATTTTCTAAGAAGCTGATAAGTAGGACGTCTTTCTGGGCTGCCGTGACGTTTGGAGCCAAAGTCACACTGGGAAGTTCAATGTGATTATTTAATAAACAGGTTATATTTCACAGTAAAAAAAACAAAACTTAATGTTAATCACAATAGTAAGAGTAAGTCTTGGAGTTCAAACTCCATTGTTGAATGCATTTCTGTACAACTATTACTTTCGAACTTGTAAAATCCAAGCCACATTATCGAATAGCTTCTTATTGTTTATCCACTATGTGGGTTGAATATAATTCGAAGCAGTTTCCCTGAAAAAGAATGTAAGTGATTTAGACTATAAACTGAGATAATTTAAACGCCTACAAAGAAACACATCAGCCCTTTCTACCATCCTCTCACTTCCACATATATATATATATATATATATATATATATATATATATATATATATATATATATATATATATATATATATATATATATATATATATATAATGCTCGGTGCAGAAACGTATGCGATTATAATCCCCTGTGTACATTTGCAAACTTCTTAATTTTCATGCAAAATTCTATTTTCATAATATTTTTGTCATTTCAAAAACCAGTTTTTAATTGTTTTCTGCTTACCCGTCATGAAACTCTCTCTCTCTCACAGACACACACACACACACACACACACACACACACAGTCCTCACAGAGTGCAGAAGGGCCAGCTGTGCTCCCTGTTTGACAACCAGGTGGTTTAGACTTCGAGCGGAGCAGCTTCAGTTAATTAAGGTTACCTATTTGAATTTTTTCTCAATCCCTAATTTGTTGTATGTGTGTGTGTGTGTATGTGTGTGGGGAAAATATGTATTTAAATATTCTTTTACATTAGCTGTTGAAACATTGTCGTCCGCTCCCCTCATGGCTCAGGCCCCGCAAACGAAACTTTTGACTGAGGAGCACCTGATGCCCCGTTTAGTTTATTTTGAGGACTGCGGCAGCTGAAAATCAATATTGAACTTCGAGAAGCTGTTTGCTTTACCTTGAAAAATGTTTAACAGCGGCTTATCGAGCGGTCTGTGTGGAGTTTCTTTGATGAAATCATTAGCTCGGCAGTTCCTGTTGACTACGCCGGACCAGTAATGTGGTCACTGGTCTAACTGGGCAGCAGAATCTCTTACTGCAACTGTGCTGGCAACTAATTCAAGTAAATGGGTCAGAAATATAAATAGATAAAATGGTACAACATGGTGAAATAAACATTTCCTATGTGATTTTTATGTATTTCTTTTTATTTTACATTGATTTTGGAAGTTTATTAAAAATGTATTTGTATATTTTGGAAGATAAAACATATTAAACACATGACTGCTCAGCATTCATAGATGATATATCAACCACCATCTATTGGCACCCCTGGTAATGGTGTGTGTGTAGCTGTAAATATATACAGTGTTTTGCAGCATCATGTTAACATAATGAGAAAATCCAACTGTTAATGTAACACGAGGGAAAGTATTTAATAGGCAGGAAAAAAATCCCCATTATGAAGTCAGAGTTTCTTATTCTACAAATTCACAAGGTGTCAATTATTTTCATTAGTATTTACATTGTTTTATGTTGCATAAATGAAACAAAGGGATCAATTTTTCTTAGCCTAAAGGTCTCCATCGACATCGGTCCATTTTTGCCCTCAGTCAAGTTAAACAAAACTTATCTAGCGCTTCTAATGTTACATTTTATTTATGCCGTTAGGTTTTGAAACAAAGAAAAGCGAAACTTTTGCAAAAGGGAGCGTGTTGATCTTCGTGGGCAAGTTCCCCGTCCGACGACAAGGAAACGGAATCAAACAAACATCGCCGGTGCTTTTAGCGTCCTTCTGCTGTGAAAATGAAATGCAATTATTCAATGAAAAAAATCCTAACTAATGCTAAAATCTGCATTCATTAGTTGGCACTTAATCCTTTTTCACCAATCAGTCATTAAGAGAAAACCGTGGAGGGATCCAAAAAGCCACTCGGTCGCCGACTCGGCCAGTCCTGAAAACGCAAAACCCCCCCAAAAAAACACACACATCGAGACGTGTGTGAATCCGTCTTCGCGGGTTAAGCAATAGCTACAAGAAAATATGTACTTGTTTAAACCATTTCCAGCATCGACGGCAATAAAGAGTTCGAAATGGCTAAAACTGTGACAAACAAGGCTGGATGAGAGCCAGAGGGAGGATGTGAAGGAGGCAAAAATAATAAAAAAATAAAATAGTCTCCATGGCTCACAATTGGGGAATAGGAGAAGCATTAGAATGGTTTTATATCTACTGCCAACAGAAAGAAAAAAACGCTGTGCTAACTCGGTTTTACCACACGCACATGATGCTGTTATAATTTATTCCCACAGAGTCTATATGTTCTTACACTATAAATATCTCTCACAATTACTTATTTGTGCTGAAGTTGCTCAGTATTTCTTAATCGTTCTGAGTAAATAAATCATGGACAAATACATGTGTAGGTTACAGGAGCCTTAGGACTTGGATCACTTTCATGTGTGTGTTTTTTTACACACATATGTACATAAAAACATCTCTCAGGAGGGAAAAATGAGGTGCAACTTTTTTCATTTAAACCCAATTAATTTGTAGTTTGAGGTGTGACAGTGGTAAGAAGCAGAATCATCAGATGAATGCCTCCATGGGATTTAATAACCAACAAAATGCTAATTTCACCTCTGATTGCATGATGCGTTTAACGCCTAAAGAAAGTATATCTGACTTTTAATCGTGTGCCCAGTGTGTCGTCGTCTTCTTCTCCTTCTGCTGCGTGACACTACATTTAGCAGCAGAGAACAAACAAGACCCTGAGGAGGAAAAAACATGGCGATGATGTTTAAACAAGGACATTTGTGGAATTTGAAAAAAAAAAAAAACACTTTTAAACTCCCTGCCTCCTCAATCATGGAAAATCTCTTAAATGTTTAATAATTCTCTGTTGCAGTATCACCGCCCCCCATCACGATAACTTCCAATCTCAACAAGCAACAATATTTCTTATTTATTTAATGGAAGTCTGTTGAGACCAATCCGCTTGTTGTCAGCACTTTTGCCAACTTAGCAACTGTTTCTATATTTAGCGACTTTTCAGTCTCTTCTTGCAACTTTTTTCTTAAACCGACTAGCGACAGATCTAGTGACTTTTTTCCTCTTATTGGAGACTTTGCCAACGACATGTGAAAGCACCAATCGCTCGCCCTGAGCGAGCGGCGAGTTATGCTGTTAGCCCCTCCCACTTCCTGAGCGCTGTAGTCAGTCTCCCGGTCTGCAGTCAAAGCAGAGAGGAGACCCGGTCCACTCTGGTTCAGATCAGAACTACCAATGGATTACAAATCAAGATGTAAACAGAACCATTTTTTTTGCACTAGATCCTTACATTTCACTGATTAAATGATGAATGGTTGCATCAGTATGAAAACAACCTTAGAAATGAAGTGAAATTTCATATAAATTTTAAACCAGAACAGCAGGGTTTCCACCAGTGCATTTTTAGCCTGGCGGGCCATCAGGCTGTTCTTGCACCCCATGAGGCTAAGCGTTGTTTGTTTATTTATTATTATAGTAACGGTGGTAGCAAAGGTGGTGAAGACGTAGCTACTGGAACAGCCAAGCCCATTCTCCAACTGCAAAAACACAAAATCTAAAAGTATTTTTGGTCTATTTTCTTTTGCAAATATCTTAGTACACTTGAAATAAGACGAAACTGACTTACAGATAACTTTTCAGCAAGACATCGGAGCTGTTCTTAAGTCAGTAATTCCCTAATATTAATTTTAAAAAAGTTCTGATTCCAAAGGCAGATTATGTAACTTGTATCAAGACATTACTCTACAAGTGGAAAGTAATACTTTTTCACCAATCTCATGCAATCATTGACTTAAACCAAACTCCGATTTCTTGCTGAAAACTTGTTTGTAAGTGAGTTTTTATCTTATTTCAAGTGCACTAGTATATTTGCGCTAAAAACTAGTTCATCTAGTTCACCGATAAAAATGAAAATAAATGTCTGTAGAGTCGTGTTTATGGCTTGTGTCTTTCAGCCGGAAAATAAAACTCACCCATCTGCACACATTCTTGAAATCTTGAACATTGATTTTGGTAAAAGAGTAAAATAAATAAATACACTGCTGTTTAGCATTTTTCCTTTACATTACGTAAAATGTTAAGAATTGTACTCGCTGTTCACTCAGTGCTCCAGACTGCTTGTAGAGTTCATCATCATCAAGCAGCAGCAACAGAGCAGGAAACATCAAGCTCCAGCTGAACTACAGCAGCGACTCTGCTAAGGAAGCCATTTGCACAATAAAGATTTTTCGCATGTGCAGCGGAGCAACGACTCTGAGCCATCAGTCGACTTGCGAGAGGCATTTACATCTCAACCAGCGGAGGCATTTTGCATCCAGCTGAACTTTATGGTGCCTCGCAAGATTCAGGGGGCAAAATAAAAAGGGAGGCAGATTGAGTGACTTTTTGCGCACAGCCACCCACCAGCTGCCGGAACATAAATAGCAGCATATGATTATGGCTGGCCGAGAGGGAAAACACCCTGTGTTTTAGTGCTTTGCGGAGGTCATGTGGCAGTCGGTGGGTGTGTTCCTGCAGCTCCCGCTTAGAAAAACAAGCTAAATTAGACCTTTATGGATGCAGCCACGTAAATCCTCAGAATCTCACAGTGGCGGTTATGGAGATTCTTTTTTTTTTTTTATTTCATTGTTGTTGTTTCTTTTTTTTTCCTGTTCGCAGCTTTAACATAAGCAAATCTCTCCGTGCTGCTGATGATTGTGTCGACACTTGAAGCAGACAAACGTGACCCTGAAGTAAATTAGATTTCTCTGCATCTCTTTTATGCCTCGCGAAATAACACTAAGGAGATGACTCGTTTTTATTGTTGTTGTTTGTTTATGTAATAGGGAATAAAACCGATCTGCGTATTGTTTTGTTTCTCGTGGTCTGCAGCAAGTTTGTCTAGGAAGAGCTCCCTTTCAGATGGCTTGGTGGTGTGCCCTCTACATGATGCAACACGCCGCAAGTCCATACTCTTTTGAACTTGGGCTTTCAAGCTAGTCTGCCAAGTTTTTTTTTTTCTTCTTCTTTTTATGTTGTTATTATTTTTTACTGCCTTTCCTTTGTTCTGGAATAGAAATGAAGAGTGAGAGTTAAAAACACATTATGGGCTACATATTAGTCCAGCTTTTCCGATTGGGCTCTTTATAAGTCTTAAAAACTCTGTTTCAGTTCCAGAGACTACATTCCTGCTAGCCACATTTTGTCCGTGCCCCCGTCTGCCTGTCCATCCGTCTGTTTCATTTTTTTGTATTTCTTAAAATTGTAACTATGTTATGACAGTATAATATATCAGACAGATAATCTGTGAAAAACTCCAGCTCCTCTGGCTCCTCCTTGTGGTCCTACTGCCATTTGCAGAAACACACGGTTCGGACCAATCAGAGCCAAGAGGCGGGACTTAGCGCTGTCAGTCGTGCACGTCTGATAGGCTGAATCTGATGTGTTTTGCTAATGCTAGTTAGCATAGCTACCAATGACAGCACAGCAGATAAATAGTTTTCCTGTAACAGTAAGTTGTTTAGCATGTTAGTAGTGTGTACACTAGCCTGATTGGCAGCACCAAGACCCTCCTCCTGATTCTGATTGGTTGTTTTTGACCAGGAGAGGTGCCTTTCTGCAGATGGTAGTAGTTGGAGATTGATTTATTTTATTTTTTTTCACAGATTACTTGTTTCATATAACATGACGACAGTGTTAACAAATATGAAAACAAAACTTTAAAAATAAATTAATTAAAGTTATATACTGCACCTCTAAGGTCTACTTTCTTTAGAAACATCTGTTGTAATGTTTTTGGACAATTTTGGACCTGAAAATGGACAAAAAATCTATTTAAAAAAAAAATGGGGAGAAGTATAACAGTTTCAAATGAAAGCTGTTTCTGAAGCCTGCTCAGTCTTTCCATATTGGGACCAAACCAGAATTGATTACTCTGCTGATAAATCTTCAAAGATTGAGAGAAAACAGGTTGCGTTTCGTGTACAGTTGCAGTGAAATCGTTTGTCTTCACAGCAGCTGAGTTTGTAGTTCGTCTCGTAAATATCAGAATGACTTCTTAAAGACGAGACTGATTCACCCATTTAATATTTGCATTTTTCCGCCGCATCGTGCCTTGAGTGGTTAATCATAACCGTTTTTTTTTCTTTCCTTACACTGTTCTTTTTTTCTTTTTTTTTTTCCTAATGTGTTCCTGACAGAAATATTTGGCTGTCATGTTTTCTGACAGCTGATGAATTCATGGAGCAAGTTTCATCAAGTGGCCCTGCTTCTCCCAAGCGAGAGCGACTGTTAAATATGCATGGCAGAAAAATAAATGAGGCAGCCTTCTAAGGAAATGTTGATGCTCAAGAGGAACTTCTGTGGCTGTGATTTACAAGTCTGTTTTATTTGCCACTTTGATGCTGCGGTTGTTGGAGATCCAGAGCTGCCTCCAGGTGTGCCCACTCTTCTTTTCTTTTCTTTCTTTATTTTTTATTTTTTTAGCAAAATGGAGGCTCCTGTTCACCGGCGCGACCACTTACTTCCATCTCAGCCAAGTCTGCTTTTCTCATGCGAACATTTTGTTTTTAATGAGTCTGTTTTGGGGTGGTCAAAAGTGACTTTTTTTTTTTGTTTGATGATTCCTTTGCCAGGGAGAGAAACTCTCTTTCTACCCCAATGGTTTTTTTTAACTTCCTTTTTTTGTGAAGTAGGTTGAATGACTTGTTGCCTCATTTGGAGTTTTCTTTCTTCTTTTTTTGTGCTCATTCTGACCTATTTTAACCCAAAATGTGTCTTCAGACGGAGGCTGCCAGGATTTGTCATGTTGAGGGAATGGAAAAAAATCTGACAGTACGATCTGGATAAGCTGAAAATAAAAGTTTGTTAGTAAAAAAAAAAAAGAAAAAAAAAACTGGTGAAGTGTGGCTAAATACTTCTGAGGAGATCCAGGTTTATTTTCTGGCAGCAGCCTCGTTTGCTTTGTGGTGCGATCCAAGTCACACTCCTGTCAGTGTTAGTGGGTGGGAGGATTTTGAGGCGCCTAAATTTGAAAGGTTCACCTTCTCGGATTTGACATGCATTAATTAATTTTCAAAAACAATTTGTTTCTTCATTAACTCAAAGCAAGTCTGAGGGAGATTTTTGGGAAGAAAAAGAAAAACACAACTCAAGATAATTAGACCAAATTAAAGGGGAGCGGGCTCTAACACAGAGACAACATGGACATCGACAGTGTGACTCTGCTTGCTGCTAAAAGGCACAGCAATGCAGGAGGATTCCCCCCCTCCACCCCCCAACGTTTGTAAATCTCTATTGGACAAAAAAAAAAAAGCTAAACTAAACTGGTTTGCTGTTATTAGCTGGATTCATTGCAAACGAGATGAAAGGGTTGAAAGTGGTGATTGTTTACACAGTGAAGCATTAATGTTGAGAACATCAGTAAAACTGCATGAGTTATTGCGAGACGTTACTCTGCACACAATTGATTTTAGTCTGATTTCTATGTAATTGAATTGCAGTGTTTACAATATATATATTTATATATAAAATATATTTTTATAAAAAATATTTGTCAAGTTGGAAAGAAAAAAAAATCTATTAATAATAATAATAATAATAATAATAATAATAATAATAATAATAATAATAATGATAATAAGGCATTTTCAATACTATTTCTCATAATAGCACCATTTTAATTGCTGTTTTTTGTTTTTCTGGGGTCATGAAAACATTAAACTCAGAGATGACAGCAGCTTCATTCCAGCTCATTTCCATCTGCAGCACCAGTGGCAGATAAAAGACCTGCAGACCTTTGCTGCATATCTTCCCCTTTTCTCTCTTTGTCCATTTTACTGTCTGATCTCCTTGAATGAAAACCTTTAGCAACACACACACGCACACACACACACACACACACACACACGGGAAAAACAAAAAAAAATCCAAAAATAAAATTAAAGCAGAGTTCAGGGTCGTTGTGAGTCGCAATTACAGTCGTGAATTTTTGTGTTATGAGCAATAAAATGCAGAATAAACTGCTAAATAACTTAGCATCTCCTTCTGCATAACATTTTTATTTAGTTATATGTACATTTTTATTATGAAACTTAATGATCGTGGCACAAACCCATATAACAATAATAATATATTCTCCATGGAATCATATTTTATAAAAAAAAAAAAGAAAAGTAGAAGAAATAAATAAATGCAGGTCCATCTTGTGGCGTTACGTTAGTGGAGTGTTAGTGTTAGCGCTATTAATTAAAGGCTGAATAATGACTTTGCATTTCCTTATTAATAGGATGAGTAAAAGTAGTTTTAATTTATTCATAGTATACAGCAAATCAGCAAACCCATTGCCTCCGAATCAATTAGAGGAATAATTCCTGCAATAATGGGCTATTTCAAAGCTAAAATATTTTTTCTTTATATATATATATATATATACTGTATATGAATTTAACAAACTCAATCGAATTACTATGAGAAAAAAAGCTTGATATATTCAAAATGCAAGAATTAAATGTCCCTAGTCTTCAACTTGTCTAAAAGGAAAAAAAGAAAAGAAAGAAATGAAATTCGATGTGTCATCCGTGTTGCTACGCTGTCTACACCAGGGGTCCGCAACCTGCGGCTCCGGAGCCACATGTGGCCCTTTAAGCCCCGCAGAGCGGCTCTTAATAACTTTGGCCAGCAATCATATAGAACTGAGCAACATGTTTAAATATAAAGCCAAATTTAAGCCTTAATTTTAGCAGTTCTTTGAAGTCTACCGCTTTCCATTTTTCCCCTCATTTTCCGTAAAGATAGAACTCTACTTCAAAGAAAGAACGGATTCCATCTTTATGTTTTGCTTTTTGTTCGTGTAAAACCTAAACAATGAGACGAGAAAGACTAAAAAGTTTGCTTTTAATGTAAACATATTTAACGTAGTTGCTTATTAAACTTAAAAATCTGTTTTCATGTATAATCAGTAGCAAATTGTTTTGACTTTATGAACTTTAGCTTTGTTATGATTAAACTTCTTTTGTTAATTTTTTAACTGAGTCTTCAGATTATTTTGTTTTTTGATTAGCATTTCACACAACCTGCTTCCCTTTTCAGCTGTAAGTTTGGGTTAGAGCTGGACGCCATTAGACTGATGATTAAATATTAATCTAACAGCACGTATTTACAAAAATCTTCATAGCTTGACATTAATATTTTCTGCTACTTGCGCCTAAACATTTGATGCTCGTGTGATCGGTGTCTCTGTTATCACTCATTGATTGACACTGAATTTAGCTCCTGCTGTGGAATGTAGAATACAAAAGTTAAAAAAAACAAAAAAACAAAGGGAATAAAACGTCGGACTCGGTTTGAGATTAAAATCTGGGTCGGCTCCGATCGACACACTCCAGAGAGACGGGCCTTTTCATCGCGCGATAATTGAAAACGTGGATAACAAACTTCAAAACTTTTCTGACAGGTGTTTGTTTATTCCAGCCAGAAATCACTCCTTACTTTTAAGGAAAAAGGTAATAAAAAAAGTTTCCTGCATTTCCTTCAGGCTGTCAGGCGTTTAGACGAGAGTTCGGGAAGAGTTTTGAGATATTTAATTCTGAGAGAAACCAAAAAGATCAATTTATTCTCACGTCAGAGCTCACCCATCACGCCGCGCCTCACGCTGAGCCTCACGCTGAGCCTGAGCTTTCATTTCAAACGCTCCACCTAAAGCTCTACCCAGGTCCTCCATACAGGATCCAGTTTTTTTCTTTTTCTTATAGACTTTTTTTCCTGCTAATTTTTAAAGCCTTTTTTTCCTCACCCACTCTGCGTTATGAATTAAATAAGACCAGATCTGATGATTTATGTCTGGACAGGAATGGCGCAGAAGTGCGAGCATATGCTTCATAAACAGGACGTCTGTTCTCTCTTCATAAATATAATTTAACTGTCAATGAGAGCGCAACGTTTAGGCAGGCGGGGGAAAGCCTTCCTTTGGCTTTTCATCAGACAAAATCTTTTTTTTTTCTTTCTTTTCTTTTCTTTTTTTTTTTTTATCACCGGGCTGTAAAAATATTCACTGCAGGTATTAAACTTTTAATCTTCAGCCTGTGGAGTGTTTTTCTCAACAGGCCCTCGTATAATTTTTTTTATTTATTTTTTTTACAATCATTCAATAGTGTTTCTGATTAATTATTTAATTGTTCACTCAATAAATTTGATTAGTGGTTTAAATATTTTTGATTTGTGTCATAAACAGTGCAGGATGACTCAATCCTGGCTACTCAATATCATTCTAATTACATTATTTCATTCAATTTATTCCAGCTGTCCCTCTAGATTTAATTTTTTAATTTTTTTATTTTGTATTTTTGCAGGCACCAAGTGATTTTTTTATGTTGGTGAAATCTAAAAATGTTTAGCAAAAAAATATATATAAAAAAAACGTCTCCGTGGAGGAAAAAGAAAAAAGCTTAATCCGAGGCCAGAATACGTCTTCATTCTGTCTAAAAAAATGACATTATGACATATTATATACATTTTCTCTGCATTATGAACCTGTCAGTCATTTCTTTGAAACCGCAGACTATCTAAATCCTGATTTGTTGCTCTCTGTTGCCAGAACAACCGCAGACGACAGGACCCAGCAGGGGACAATGTCAGACATGAAATCGGTGACATGTTTACCATTTTTCAACGGATTCATGTCGCATCTGGAGAAACTGGATGAATCACTTTGCAAGCAGGTGTCTTCAGATTAAACGGGTTAAAAACTGTTTGATGTTGTTTAAAAATCACGATCATTTTAAACAATCAGAAGCTTCGAGACACTTATATAAAACGTACCGTCCTTTATTGCGGACGTATCGGGTCGGGACCGATCCGGACCGTTCCTCGTTTAACACCTGGCAGAATGAGGTCAAGTTAAGCCGCCGCCCTGTGTTATATATTTAAGAAAAGAGCCCAGATCATTTGGATCACCTGTCATTTTTTTCCCCTCCATCTTAAAATACCCACTCAATTTTATTTATTTGTTTTTTAACCTTCTGAACTCACTGTGTAAATTTCTAAGCTTATCAATAAAAAGCAAATACGAAACCGGGACAAAAACCCATCAGCACAACACCACACCATCAGCGACCCTGTTGTGTTTTTGTTTTTTTTAATATATACGGCAGCCATTTTGACAGGTCACAGTGGGGAAAGCCTGTATGAATAAGTGGTGTTTTCCACTTGGAGGGGGGTCGTGCTTTGGTCCCTGCTGGCAGGACTGTCGCAGCTCACCGGGAAGCTTGATGGAACTGAACCATCAGCTACTCTACATGTGCCGCGGCGCTGTGACGAGCCCGAATGACCGGCGTGGCAGCGGCCCCCATTGTAAAGACAGATGCCAGGACTGTATCAATTGGATTTGCCGCATATCTTTACAGTACACAGATGCAGATTGAATAATGACATAAATGTATTCCTGAATAGAGTCCATGAGGCGATCGTTTGGTGGGGGGCCGGTTCTGGAGACCGGGCACGGTGCAGATCACTCAGATCCGCTGTGAAAGCGACGCGTCGCGTCGTTTTACGCGCTAATTGAAAACTTTTGCTTGTCATAATGTCTGTTTTGGACGTTTTTATTTATTTATTTTTTCTTTTGTGGCATTAGAGCCCTTTATTTACAATAACCAGACAGGAAATGAGCAGAGAGAATGAGGGGGTAGAGCTGCGGGAAAGGTTCAAAGGTCGGGAATCGAACGGCGGATTAGACTCTGCATGTGGGGCGCTTGTGCTAACGCTACGCCACGCACGCCGGCTAACGCTTTCGCTGCTGTAAATTTATAAAGAAAATTTTGTAGAATTATGTGGAGATAAAAGCAACAGCAAATGTGGGGAACAAATAAAAAATTTGATCTCAGTTAGTCTTTATATAGCACCAGATATTGATTATTTCTGCAAGATTTAATAAAAAACTAATTTAATTTATTTAAATTTGTCCGTGCGATTAGATTTGATTGTTTTGAATATTTCTGGAACTCTTTGTCCTACACAGTGTTTTCAGATTATGAGTTGTGACAGTGACTACTGATTGGCACAATGTGAATAAACGCAATGAATGCCAATTATTCAAATTTTACATATGTGCACATACTAAAAAAATGCTAAATATATAAATTATTTATGCTATTATTAAAGTAGTGTCAATAATAAAGAAAAGGAAGATAAATTAATATTGTTTCTTGTGAAATGTAAATATATTTGTGGATATGGTTGGTTGGATAGTTACTAACTTTTGACTCTGAGTTTAATTGGAAATCCCTTAAACTAAAATTTCTTCATAAAAACAGTAACAACGCAGCAGATAAATAATCTTTTAATCACGTTCTGCAGTATTCTGGGAAGGAACCAGGATCATTTAACTTCATCCCATTATATAGCAAACTTATATTTTGTGAAAAGTTAATTTGTACTTATGAAGATCCCAAGATTAGCACGTTGAGTTTGTTGGGAATTTTCTCTTTATTGGGGTGCAGCATAGAAACAAAACCACATCTAGTTTCTGTCATATATCAATATTGTAAAATGAATCGGAAATTTCTGAGAATTTATTCAGGTCGTAATCCTTATAAAGAGGATTTTAAAAGGCCAAATGTTTATGAAGAGATGTTGGAAAGGTCCTTGCTTCAGATCACATTACAATATGAAACATTAGGTTACATTAATGGAGAAAAAAAACTGTTTCCAGGAACAAGATGAGGATTCTTTTCTTCAAATATCAACCAATATTTTTTTTTTAAATTGTGGCTCTAGTGGACTTTATTTATTAACAGGTTTCCAAAAAGAAGGGCATACAGAGACAGTGAATACATTCACTGAACCAGGAACAGCTTAAGTGAGGACATATCTGATAACAACACATCAGATTCCCAACAATCCCAAGAAATTTCACTCAGAATGTGTTTCTAGAACATTTTCTCTTTTGACTGGAGACAGTAAAATTAGCTTTAAAAAATCATTCGATTATGTGCTAGTTTTATGCTCCAAACACCAATGGAAATAAACCTTTCCATTTATACTGATCCTTCTGACTCTGTTTACTCTTGATTCATTTTAATTGGGTTAGTAGTTGGATGAGAGTCATTATTTGCTGCAGAAAAAGTTAATATTTGATAAATACTTTCTAAACACCTCTTCAGTTTCAATTAGCTAATAACAGACAAGCAGTTAAAGCTAATCAGGCTGTCCTATAAAAACAGTGTTCCCAATGATATAAACAGGAGATGACTAAATAAATACATTTACAGCATTTTTTAAAAACATTTGGGCAAAAATGATCTTTGGTATTTTTATGTTAAACGGCAGCAGTCACCCTTCAGAGGTTTATGCCACTCTTTTAACTCTGGCCTACTTGGGCAATTGTGCTACAGAAAGAAAGAAGAAAAAATTAGTGCCAGTCTACCAGGCTGCATAAGCCCTGGACTCTGGTAGAGGCTGTTAAGAGACACTCTTTAAAGTTTGACAAAAGACACTGTCAAAGTTATGAATCAGCCCCCAGCTTTAAGAACGTAAAATAAACTGTCTGCTTAACTTTTCACCCTGGAATATGGTAAACAAAAAAAAGTATGTGTCCCCTTAAAAATGCTCCCCTCAAAATGTCTAATTTCTCATTATTTTGTCAGAGTCCATTTTCTCAGGTGGTTTTTATTAAAGTAAATAAATACAATCAAGTATTTGTCGTAACTGCCTATGACAATTTGGGAATTTTGTGCCTTTTCTTTTTTTTCCAGAATTGTCTTAATTCAGTTACATTGGAGGATTTTAAGCAACGACAATGTGTCTTTTCTTTTAAGTTAACAAAAATAACTTAAAAAAAACTCAGCTGTGATATCTCAGTCAGATTTAATTAAATTAGCTTGGTGATTTGAAACATTAAAAAAAATAAATAAATCTGTGAAAACTTTTTTATCAGCAGGAAACATGACAAAATCCTCACGTATAAATAATTTGTGAACTAACTGCAGGGGTGCTTCTGTGCTTCCAGAGTAGTTTTTCCACATAAAAAGAAAATAATTTCTAAATATATATATAAATATATATACATTTATATATATCTATATACACAGTACGCTGTCAAGTGCTAAGGGACTCACGCAGAGACATATTTTTGCAAAATGTGTGATGATTCATTTACACATGAATGGTGTGAAACACGGCATCGGCAGAAAGAGTTTCCTCTTCTTTTTTTTCCCCCCTCGTGTTATGATAATATGGGAAATTGATCTCGATAACATTACCTTATTGTCCAGGTCTGCATTTGACTTTCCTCTTTCTCGTTTCATCTTTTTAATGAACAAAAACCATATATATATATATATATATATATTTCTCCATTTATTTACAGCAGTGCGGCGGATCTGGCCGGCTGCTCTGTGGCTTTTTAAGTTCTCCTAACCCCCACGTCCCGCTCCTTTGATATTCTGCCCCATTTCTCTCCTCTGGATTATGAATAAAATAATCATTGTTTGCCAGCTGAAATCTCTACTCTTTTCCCTCCCCTGCTGATGATTATGTTGTTTAATGCATATCAGGTGGAAAAAATATAATGTGTAATTTGAATGCCAACGATTCCAACAAATATATTCTGGGGGAAAAAAAAAAATGCTCCGAGCTTTACTTCTTTTATTTTTTTTATCTTACATTTGCAGTCTCTATTGAGAAGCTCGAAACTGTATGAAAAGTGCAATTAGACCATCGTTGCACCTGTGAATGTGACCTTTTATAGTGTGAGAATAGACTGTGACAGTCTTTGTTTCTTGATAAACAAATATGGGGATGTGTGAATGTTTCTGCCCAGTCCTTTGGATCTCGTGTGTGTGTTGAAGAAGAGCGGTTAGCCTTGCTCTACTGACCTACAGTCAATTTTGCTCTGTGAGCGACTTTAATGAAGATGGCCAAGTGAGGGTCAGTAACCCCCCCACCTCCCCCCGTCACTTCAAAGCCCACAAAAGCTTTTGCCTTCCATTTATTTAATTTTTTCTTTTTTGAAGGTTTTATTTTGTACACACACATAATTTTTTTCTGTGTATGTGTGTGTTTCTACGAGAAGAGGGTGTGTGTGTGTGTGTGTGTGTGCGTGTGTGTGCGTGTGCATGTGTGTGGTTGAGGTGGACAGCCAGGTCAGTGGATGTGTGAATTGGACGACTGTCAGGTTTCAGACTCCAGCCTCTCTTGCGAATGCCGAACCATTTGACTGTGATGCACGACTGAGGCGCTGAACTATTTTCAAACTGTTTTCCATACAGGCTTTGCATAAGATAAAAAAAAAAAGGGGTGGGGGGCACGACTCCAAAACATTTCATTCAGCAAGTTGTTGCATATTTTTGCTCGCTCTCTCACTTCCAGGAACATGAATAATGTGTTTTCAGAAACCAGAGAACATCAACGACGTGACCTCAAAGTCCAGAAAAATGTAAAGACTAGTATTTACTTGACGTGTCATGGATGGGTTTCTTTCTTCTTTCTGTTATACTTGGACTTTTTGAAGTTTATTTTTCAAATATACATATATATATATTTATTTATTATTATTATTTTTTTAGAAAAGACGCAAATAGAATCCCAGCACATAATGACAAAAACATAGACTGTTGAAACAGAATATTTATACAAAAGACGCTCATTTTCTCACTGATTACCAAAATTAGTCCTATTTGAAAAATCTCAGAATAAACAAAGAAACAGAAGAGATTAATTTGATAACATGAAGGGAGATCGCTGAACTGAACACACAGTTTACAAGTCGGAAAAGTCAGAAAGCCATTTAGTATGCAGAAAACACGTGTGAAGATGGCTAGCATAGCGGTTAGCTATGCTAGCTTATTGAGCTAATTCTCAATCTGCATTAGCCTCAATTTTGCTCTGCTCTGTTCTCCTGCTTTTATGGCAAAACGCCTTCCCACAAAACTTTTCAGAATTACTCCAGTTGTACTTCTGTTAGCATAATTCATAAAAAAATAAAAAAATAAATAACCCAGTATCTTGCAACTTCCTCTTTGAGTCGTACTTTGGATTCTTTAACATAAAGGATCCAGGAAGCTTGGATGGGAGTCACTCTGTTTGTTATGCTATCATCTGATTGGCTGCTGTGCAACTTTTCATTAACCTTTTCTAAACTGGACTACAACTGTCTCCTTAATCAGATTCAGAGTAATTCGTCAGTAATTGAATACTACTTGAGTTAAATTGCATTACCTCACTCTCTGAATATGGTTCAGGAGCTGCCAGTTGATCGTCTTGACAATAAAGGATCATTACGTAACATTAGGACTCAATCACGATAAACCTGCCTTGCCAGTGGCTAGGGGAGGGAGGAAAAAAAAGAAATAAAAAAATCTAATTCCCAATGTGTGTTTACTTTAAGAGCGGAAATGAGTAATCTGTCCCCAGTCGTGCTTGCCCGGATCTCCGCAGTGAGTTAGACAGATGGTTATTGCTGGAATTTCAAAGTGATGGAGTAAAACTAACGTTGCCTGCCTTTGCCAGCTCCGATTCTTTCATCCCGGCGAGATGCACTTAACGAAAACAGCCCCTTGTTGCCTAAATGAAAGTGCACAACAAAGCAAATCTGCTGACTGTCACTACTCAGCACATCAGCCTGCGCTGGGTGCCGGGCTGAGCCAGGTGGAGGAGAGGCAGCTTTCTGCACTCGACCGCTCCTTCCTCCGGGCCAGTGCGGCCCCGCGTCCTGAGAGGTAAATGGATGAATAGGAGAAGGGTGGAGGTGGTGGTGGTGATGCGGGGCTTTATGGAGATGAGGAAGTGTAATGGTACTCACCTCTCAGTCCCAGTGGCTGGAACAGTAGCTCTTTGTGTCTTTTATCAGGGACATGAAAGGGGGACAATGAGCCTCTCTGCTATCAACAATATGGTGTCATTTGAAGCAGATTATCCCTCTGTTGAAGAAGAGGAAAATAAAGGCCCAGGAGACAATGGATGGAGCTACGAGCCAAGGTTCCTCCTCCCATGAGAGGATCCCTCATTCTGCTTTGTTTTATTTCTACAATCTAATCTGCCAGTACTCCCACTCATTATCATCTGAGGAAACAACGTTTTGCAGATATCTTTCAGATACGAAAGGTTTTTTTTTTTTTTTTTTGCATTTTAATGTACTCGTCAAGCAGCACATTAAAGCTTTCTGTTGTAGTCGAAACCAGCGATATCAAACTAATGTGTAATAAACTCTGTCACCCCTTCGACATTTTTACATATTGTAATGTTACAGTGGTAAAACTCTTTGTATTTCATTGGAATTTTATGTGATAGATTAACACAAAAATAGATTCTAATTGTGAGGTGAACAGATTACAGGGACATCTATGTAATCTGAAGCATGTGGCCTGCATTTATATTTAGCCAATAACCGCCTTTCTCTGCAATTACAACTGCAAACCGTTTGGGGCAACAGCTTTACTGAGACTGAATTATTACCCATTCTTCTTTGCATTGTGGGTCATGCTGTTGCATTGTTAGCCTCAGTCAACATTAAATAAGGTTTGCCTGGACTTGAACATTGTATTGCATGGTTACAGTTTGAGCTGAACCATCACATTGTAACTCTGGTTGTAGATGTATGATTGTTCTCCTGCAGAACCTCCAACCAGTCGCAAAGTGTCTTGGAGCTTCTGAGCTTTTTAGGTTTATCTTGTGTTCAGTGGTGCCTTTCCTTTCAATCAGCTCTGAGCAGTTCGTCTTTGCTGAAGAGACACATCTCACACTGCTAACTTTCACTTTGGTGTCGTCAATGTTGGATTGTACGCTAGTTTTCTGCAGAGTTGAGTACTGACTAGCTACATTTACTCTGTTATATTTACAAAAAAAAAACATTTTTTTTACTAATCCATACTTTGTACTTTTACTTGAGTAACTTTATTACAAAGTATTATTTTCACATTGGCCCTTAATACACCAACATTTCTTTGTAACTTTATATTTTGGTCCATTTGATGATGTATTTTTTAAATATTAAATGATCAGTTACTTTTTACCAGACCCTTGGCTTTTTTTTACTCCTACCCGAGTCATTTCTTGGATGGCTGCTGTTAACTTTCACTTGAGTAAAAACACGTGGACGTAGTTCTACTCTTATTTATGTTGTGTACTCTACCCACCTCTGGTTTTCTGCTACACATGGTAATTCTGTTGGCCTCATCAGACAGGAGATCCTTCTTACACATGGTTGGAGTGTCACCAACATAACTTAAGGTAACCACAAGTGGAGCTTCTTCTGGCTTTTGTTGCTGCTCTTCCGAAAAGGCCAGATTTAGGAAAGGCAGAGTCAGTAGTTATCCTGCTAACAGATTCTTCCACATGAGCTGCAGATCTGTGAAACTTCTCTAATTAATGGATCTCTTATCCCAGCTTGTCAGTTAAGGTGGACGACCACATCTTGGTCCACTACACCCTTCCTTTTTTGGAGACAGTGCTCCATGTGATTCTCAAAGCTTGATATATTGCTTTAATACCCAACCATACTTTAATAATTGCCGCAAGTTATCCCCGACCCGTACGGTGTCAGGAACTTTTTTGGTCGTCATGACGGCAAACTCTGAATCGAACAGGATGAAATATTCACACCAACTACTACTTTTAGTGCTTTGCTTTCAATAAATAACTTGCGATATGTTGTTCCGTATAGTTCGCTTTTTCTTTCCCGACCTTGAACTCTTATCTCTCCAGTAAAGTAAACTTGTCTTGTTGCCGTGGCATCCATCCTTTGTCTTTTTGGCGTCTTCCTGCATTCTTCCTTTGCCCTACAACAAATACCAGCTTGGCAAATCCTGGTTCTTACATACATTGAAGTGACAACTACTTTTTTTTTTTTTACTATGGTTACAAAGGCTCGGCTGTTGGGTTTAACGGTGCTGAACCATTAATTAATCAGCCGCAATGTTACACAATGCCAAACATAAAGCCAGAGTCGTAACGAACCAACTTCCACCTCTGGAAGATTAAGTGCTCCTACAGCAGATGGCGTGGCCCCCGAAGAGCCTTGATCTGGAAATCACCGAGGGAACCCACTGAGGCAGGATAACCCCGCAGAATATCTGCTGCAAACTCGAAATGTTTAATTCACTAATACTGACATTACCTTGGAAAACAATGTGTGGGAGCCGTTTCTGATTTGGAAGCAAATTGGATTTTATTTGGACAGTTTTCGTTTTTTGAAGGCCCGAGTTTGCCCGATCGCTTCAATGACAACCTGGTTCAGCTTGGATGAATTGAAAGCTTATTATTATCACTTTTCCTCTACAAATGGGTTTGATCCTCTTTTGCTTGGTTCGGTCTGCAGAGAAAATGTTTAAAATCTTGTCTAAGTGAATTAGTAAATAACTCTGATCAAGTGATTTTCTTAAACACGAGATTACATGGATTGAATGTTTTGCATCAGCAACAAGTAACAGAATGACTAATGCAAAACTCAAACAATTCAATTCATTTTAGCTGTGAAATGTGTCTCCAATAAAACGATAATAGCTACTGGGAACACTTTGTAGTGGGAAATATCACTTTAAAATGACTACTTTTAAAGGGTGGAAACTAGTTTTGTAGGCTTGTATGTGAAATATATTTAAGCAACTTATGGAAGTTACATCAGCCCTTTTGCATAGTTTTAATTTTTTGTTTGATTTCTGATGCGCTTAACTAAATCTGCCACAGACTTTGAAAACCTAATTTTCTCTCTAAATTCATTCAAATAAATTTAACAGTTTTTATCTTCCCATTGGTTGTGAAAACAGTACAGTAGGACATGCACATATCAGATTTATTTGCAAAGCACATTTCAAGCAATTAGACATTTCAAAGTGCTTTACAAAAGAAAAGAAAACAACCAATATACAAATACCTTCACACAAATTTTTACTTTATTCATCTGTAATTTTTTTATTTATTTGTTTATTGACTTTTTTTACTGTCATAGTTAATGAATTGGTTACTCATTTCATTAGATTTTTTTTCAAAAATGATAAAATAAGTGGCAAAGATCAACCCTGTAAAGATAGTTTTGTTCTGCTTCTGTGTAAAAACGATGCTCTTTTGCTCATTTTGAGAGCAAAGGTTGGCATTTTTGGAGGGTAACTAAAAATAACCGTCGATTCAAACGGCATATTGTTGCAGAAACTCATCAGTTTACCCTTTCCACAGCTCTGATTGCTTGTTTGTTTATTCATTTGCAAAAGGACAATGCACATTAATTGAGAAGCCTATTGTTAGAATTAGAGCGTTATTCTTTGTGTCAGTTTGGACCAATCAGCCTCCGTGGAGGCAGAAGATAAACAACACATCGTGACATTAAGAGCCTTGGCTACTGGTGAGGTGTTCAAAGAAGCTCAGGAAGGACTGCAGTTAAAAACTTTTAGGTTTTGTAACTGACATTTCCAATGGAAATGTAACATGTAAGACGAGGGGGAAAAAAGCACACGGTGTCCTCTTTAAATATTTATCTTCTGACCTTATCCATAGTCAACATGTAGAAAATTAAAGACCATCCTTCCATGTGACAGCTTTTCCCCCTGAGAGTAAAACGTTCTTTCAAAGACAAGGACGTAGTGTGTACCAAAGTGTGGCTCAGGTTTATTAATCTATGGGAGGCAAGCTAGTCAAAAAACCTTGGACTTTATGTTATTACGTGTCCCCTTTGCCTATGTGACCCAGAATGTTTTCCCTCCTGGATCGTACTTTTCCCAGAACCTTATATTTTCCCCTGTCCATCAGCAGAGGCCGTTTCAACACTGTAAAAAGAAAACGGGTGATCCAATTTTTTAAAACTCAATTAATGTCATGTGTAACCAAATAAAAGGTATCCAGGTAAATATATTACATTTATTAAGCTGTCATGTTAAACACATGTAAATAAAGTAGAGGAAATAGCAAATAGAGGAAATACAAACAAGATACCAAAGGAGAGCAAAAGGAAAAACAAAAAGTACTCCACAATTTATAAACTAATTGGACTTTCTCTGGATAAACTAATAGAAAAGAAAAGCAAAAGCATAAAACTGCATGCTGGTAAATTTGACAAACTTAATAGGATTACATGTAACAGACTAACTCTTTTTTTAATTTAATTTGGAGCTCCATTCTCTTTTTTTGTGCAGTTAAATGCATTTTAATTCAGTTTATGCTGCAGATTGAGCATTCAGTCTCTGTACTGAGCAAGCATGTGGTCACAGTGCGAAGAAACATCTCCGTTTTAACAGGAAGAAACCTCCAGCAACACCTGGTCTGGTAAAACTGGAAAACAAAATCATACATCCAAAAAGTATTTCATCTCTGCTGGGGCTGTGGGATAACATCGATACTGGTTTCCTGCATTGGAAACAACCTAGATAAAAGATTTTGCGTGACATTCTGCGGAGTAGTCCTTTCAATAAGGTTGCGCAAAATTAGTTTTGGTCATGAAAAAAAACTTCATCCGAATCAAAACTTTGGTTTAAACTCATGAAAATTTTAGATGGGGGGGAAAAAAAAAAAAAGATTTCTTCCTGTCTGTGACTCTGGAGCGTGAAATTTAAAATACGCCAGTTGTTATTGTAAGTCTCAAATTGTGAGGTGACGTGTGGAATGTGTGCCTGAGCGAAAAGAGAGAGAGAGAGAGTTCATGTAAAGAAACTAGTTTAAGAGGAGAAAAAACAACATGAAAACAGCCGAAAACAAATTATTGGGATCAAGCCAGATGCTTCAGGTCTCCATAGAAACTCTGCACACTTCACACACTCGTCTCTCTCTCTCTCTTCCGTATTTTCTCTTTATTTTTATTTCTACAGTTCCCGAATAACTTAATTAAAGCTAAGGCAGGCGACCATGCTGTGAGAGATGACGGGAGGCCTGAGATGATTTGTGATGGATTACTGCATTTTATCTTCCCTTTATTTACTCGGTGGAAATGCACTGAGGCTTGATACAAAACAAAACGAATGTGTGATAAAGAGTGTTTTTTTTTCTCTTTTTGTAGTTGTTGTGCGTGTTTTCTCAAAATGACTTGGTGAAAAACAACTCTTTACAAAGACGAACAACACTTTTTATTTTTTTTAGTCCATATGTATTTATATATATAATCCGTGTGTTTGTTTTGAACTGGTGTCCTGCTGTCTGCACAGATAAAAGTGGTGGCAGCAGCAGTAGGTACCTGTAAAAAGCTCCACTGCCGAGCGCCAGTGATAAACACGGCTCTTAATTGGATATCATGGGGGGAGTAGAACACATCATCTTCACTTCAACTGATTAATTAGCAAAGTTTGCCTCTCTGTTTATTCTCCCCTCTTCCAGAGCAGCATCTTGACAGCGCACAAGGTTATCCAAACACAAATGTTGGCGTCAAATTTGAGAAAAGTTGAGCCGAGGCGGCCAGTGCCGGGGTTACGAGGGGTCGCGTTTCGGTTTCCTTACATGTTTTTGGAGGCTTCGGTACAAGGTCCTTGACATTTTTTTGAGCAAAAACACAACAGGGTACCAGCGCACTCTTCTCTGACCTGCACTCAGAGCAGCTTTTATTGCAGACTAATTAGGAGCGGAATGAGAAAGTTAACTCCAGTCTCCATCTTCTCTCTTCTGTGAGACTCAAAATTAAATCAACTCCCTTCAAAGACGTAATTCACCGCTCAACCTGGCTCTTTCCCCAGAGCACGTAACAAACTGACAGCGTCTTACAATTCATTATAACAACGCACCAAACTCTACAAAACGATATTGCAAGGTAGTTGGTAAAATACCAGGCTCTGTATTGTAAATTTTCTCCTCCATTTACTCTACGCTCCTCTGCTTAAAGATATTTTCAGATGACCAAGGGATTCAGATTTGCTTGAATATATAGATTCTAGTAGCTCATTGTCACAAACTCATGTTTTTCATGAAATGCCATTCCAGTAATGTAGAGGTCAGGCTATCAGTGTCTTAGGGTGCATTCACACCAGCCCTGTTTGGTCTGCCTTAATCAGACTTGTCTGTTTGTGGAGAAAGTCCGGTGTGTTTGGGTCGGTGTGTGGATTCACATTTGAAATCTAATGCGTATCAAAAAAGCGAACTAAAACCCTCTGTGTGGTTGAAGTGAACTCTGGCACGATTCGAATGCATATGTGAATGCCAAAAGGACTGGAGAGCGCTGCAAAAGCATTCTGGGTGAAGACAATCAAAACCAAAGCATGAGTCTAGTGCTAGAAATGGGTTGTGACCAAAGACAAAAGAGAAATCCTACAACCGCTAAACTCTTAAACCACTTTATTTTGTCTCCATTTTGCGAAGAAGGAAGTTGCGCTTATAACTTCTTCAGAGGTTTTTGTGTCATTTCCTTCAGTGATTCTCGGCGCAGCGTTGCCACAAGCAAGTGGGTTAACAAGTTCTTGGGTCACAGTGTGGTGTGAAAGTGAACAAACGTTTCAATTTTGGCTCCCACAGTCGAACCGAGTCTACCAGTCTATCAGGTGTGAAAACACCCTAAAGTGATTGTTGTTCCTTTTAGGATAAGGGAAGATTTTCTAACAATGGAGAGAGTGAGCACACCTGTTGTGCAAGTCGTTGATTTGAACTGGTACCAGTTTAACAGGTCAATGCTGTAATAATTTTGTCTTTGTTTTAAAATGGCAGTAAAACCCGGTGTGAATGTTGCAATCACCCAAAGTTGATATCAGCACATGTGCTCAAAACCTAAGACGATCTTTTACAGCTGTGGTTGTTCATAGTCCTACTGGGTCTGAAGTTTGGAAGTTGGCGCTAGTAATCTGCTATCGAAGCTAGCTGCTATACAACAGGTCGAACACTTGTCTCTATTTACTAAGCAGATCAGCAGAATTTGCTGTTTTTAAAAGAAACTTCCCTCCTCCAAAGTACATTGAATCCATGCAGATTTGACGTTAAATTTGGCTGCAGATAACGGGGACACTAGATATTATGACTATGAACTGCGAGTACAACATTACAACAAACCCAAAAGGCTCAAGCGAATGAACCAAGCATTTAAACTTAGTGGTCTCAAAGTGTAAAGGTTCTGTTTTTGTTATTTTGAGTTAGTAGCGACTTCAAAAACCGCAGTGTGTCCTCTGAAAGCACAGGAGGAAATGATGCCTTGTCAACTTTTTTGCAGACACAAAGGTACGATACATCTTAAACTTTAAAGGTTTGGTCCTCCAGGCAGATTTCCCTTCTTTTTTTTATTTTTGACACCCACACGCCCTTTTGAAACTCCAAACACGGAGCTTGTTTCAGGCAGTCTTCACAAAACAGTTAAACTTCATCTGATATCAAACAGTGTCTGGGCTGTCACCCACTGTCAATCAGTGGACTGTATCAAGAGCTCAGTCAGTCAGAGCTGAAAGGATTGTTTTTGCTATTTCAGGGATACATCTAAGAACACGTCCTGGATTTTTTATTATTTTTTATTTTAACTCCACTTTGGATTGAAGCTTTGAAATAAAGTGGATGCTTTCAAGCCACCACCAGTTGCTCCTAATTCTGCCTGTGGGCAATGCGCCCAACGCCAGGGTTAGGCTGCAGTCGCCGAGACTTTCTGCCTGGTTAGGGTTCGCTAACCTGAAACTATGAGGGCTCCTGAGTGGTTAACTGGGTCGGACATTTGTACCAAAACAGTGTACCTTTTTATTCCTTTGCAGTGCAGTAAACAGAGCTGCTATTACTACCTCTGAATTGAACTCAAGACGGCGGAGCCGGGCTTTTGGCTTTGTGGTATTCTCTTTCTCCTAATGGACTGTCTTCAGCCAGAGGTGCTATCCATCACGCGCACTACCTGAAGTCTGGAGCCTCTATAAAGATTAGGACTGTTAAGAGAAGATGGATGGCCCCTGTCGCCGCCAAGCATCATCCCCAAATGCCTAAATTAAATCTAGAAATTCCCATGGGGAGGCTAGATTAGCCTCGTAATAGCCGGCATGAGCCAGGACTTCCTCGCCCCCCCCCTCCCACCGTTATCGTTCCACGGGTATATCTTTAAATATTTATGAAAATTGTGAACATTACCTTTAAGAGTCATTTAAGGTTAGTTGAAGAGCACTTTAGAGGCGGGCGAAAATCTCGCCCAAGTTGAACTCCCGGTGATCAAGGTCTCTCTCTCTCTCTCTCTCTCTCTCTCTCTCTCTCTCTCTCTCTCTCTCTCTCTCTCTCTCTCTCTCTCTCTGTCTCTCTTTCTTGTGTTTCCCTTTTTTGCCTCTGGGAATTAGTCAAAGAGAGAAACAATCGTTAAGGAAGTCCATATTAGATTGACCTTTGTATCTCGGCTTACACCTCTTCTGGTCTTTTAAAAGGTTTGTTGGTCCTGTGGCCTTTTAAAGCCAGTAGTTATGGATGTTTCCTCTCACTGAGATGGTTCTGTGTTATACTTGGAAAGCCTTTTATGAAAACACCATATTTTATCAGACAAACCACAAAGAAGAGAGCGAGGTGACACAAATTACATATATAAAAAAAGGCGTATCAAGCTTTGCATTATAACATTATATAGAGCTCTGACAAACGTGAACAAAGACGCAATTGATTCAGTAACGATTAAATGGGAAAAAAAAATTCAGTCTAAAAATTGAGGATATAAAGCAGCAGAACATGTGGAAAGCAGTGTTTTTCATTTAGTTTTTAGTGAAAATATGTTAGTATAGTTGAAATAAAACAAAACTAATGTACAAGTAACTTTTCAGCAAGATGTAGTAGGAGCTTGTTTTAAGTCAATAATTCCTTAATATTGATTAAAACGTACTATTTCCATCGGCAGGTAATTTCACCTATAATTAAACATTTTTTCCCATGTTATAATATAAGTGAAATAATCTTCCAGTGGAACTTTTACTTTGTCATCAATATGAAGGAATTATTGACTCAAAACAAGCCATTTATTGTTGAAAAGTTATTTATAAAAAAGTTAATTTTGTCGTATTTCAAGTCCATCCATTTTCTTTACACCCTTGTCCCTTAGTGGGGTCAGGAGGGTTGCTGGTGCCTATCTCCAGCTCACGTTCCGGGCGAGAGGCGGGGTTCACCCTGGACAGGTCGCCAGTCTGTTGCAGGGCAACAAAGAGACAGACAGGACACACAACCATGCACACACTCACACCTAGGGACAATTTAGAGAAACCAATTAACCTGACAGTCATGTTTTTGGACTGTGGGAGGAAACCGGAGTAACCCCACGCATCCACAGGGAGAACATGCAAACTCCATGCAGAAAGACCGGGGCCGGGAATCGAACCCAGAACCTTCTTGCTGCAAGGCAACAGCTCTACCAACTGCTCCACTGTGCAGCCCCTATTTCAAGTATATCAAGATATTCACACTAGAATCTGGCCATAGATACCTGGTAAGATTTTGTGTTTTTGCAGTGAAATAACAAGGAAATTGTTGCATATGATGCGGAAAGGTAGATGTACACTATTCAGATATTTTTTTGGAAATGCCTGAAAATATCTAGGTTCTGAGAAATGTTCTGTGACATCTTGATGTAATGTTTTGGAGTACAAATTGCCACTAAGACCAGAGGTACTAAGGTAAACGTTTGGCAGGAAATATTCAAGACTGTGATAAGTACTTAGTAAAAATATTGTGGCCAATAAAGCAATAATGAAGAACTGGAGGGAAGTGGAAACACCATCGAAGAGCCAAAAGGACTGAAACAGTGGAAGAAATATTTCTAATGGAGAAACTGACACACAGGTTGAAAGTACAAAAATCACAAATGGACAAAAAAATTGACAAATTTGACAATTTGTATAGAAAAATAACAGATATAAAGGATGTTATCAGGCAATTAATCGAATGTGTTGTGTGTTTTCTGTTTTAATACAATGTAAAATCAGTAAAGAATAAGTTACCAAAAAAAACCCCATCTCAAAACATGCAATATTTTAGATGAAAATCGAATACAAAACAGATTTTAATGGAAATGTGTAGCGTTATGAGCAGGTATGGGGTTAGTCACCGGTAAGTTTTCTAGAAGTTGCATCACTCCATTCTTACAGTCATTTTAATGAGATCTTGGAGAAACTGCTGGATTTTCCTCAGACTGGATGGCTAAATATGTGAATACAGATGCATCCCCAGGGTCACAAGAAAGGCAGCTTTAGCTGTTCAGAAATATTTCTCTCCGCAAAAGAAACAAACCGTGAACAGTTGTGATGAGGAAATTTCTCATTAAAAACATTATTTTAAAACCACAGATGGTAATCTACAAGCGTCATACCTTATGCGTATCCCTCTGCAGGCTCTAGCTGAGCTAATATCAACTCGTTATGCTAGCAGCTCTTATTCTACAAACATCAAAATGGATAAAAAGGTTGGATTGTTAAAAAAAACAACTAATGATTGCCTTGCTTTTGTTCTGTATGCATAAGTTCAAATCAAAACAATGAATGTTATATATGACATTAGTAGTTGTGTAATACGCTATGATTTCTTGGGAATCACATTGTGGTAATTTGTTGTAAATATCACAAAACTGGCACTTTTCCTTAACTTTACCATATGGTGAGTCGTTTATAGTCGGCCATTATTTATATTTAGTTTGAATGACCAAAAGATAAGAAAATAGTGGGAATAGTGACAGCTACATAGTAATTGGCTCAATGTGCTGCTTTGTAAAACTTTGTCTTGTTTCTCTAAATTCCTTAAAAGTAAATTGCACACGTTTGAGTTTGACTGTAGAAAACCGAAAAGTAAATGCAAATATATAGAAAACTAGTGTCAAATCTAAAGAAAAACACCAGAATGTGAGGATAATTTTGAGAAAATTACAATCTAAACTGAAAAGGCAGCTATATATATATATATATATATATATATATATATATATATATATATATATATACACACATAGTATTTATTTTTCTAACATGAACAAGCATGCCAACAGAACATGAGGAATTATAAATAATTTGTCTTGTTTAGCAGCTTATTTCATATAGCCTGCAGGCCCGACTCTCTCTGCTCTGAAGGTTAATGGAAACTATGTTAGAAATGAGAAATCAAAACACGAGCACCACACAGTCCAAGCTGCCGAGCTTCATAATGGTTTCCTGCGAATGTCTTTTTTTTTTTTTTTCCTCCCCTCAACTGGACATTTTCCCTGCATTTAGGGGAGTTGTTTAACAAATAATCAATAGTGAACACTGCAGGTGTTATGGGAAGCTGATATCCCCAATGCCTTCTATCAGGGTTCTTTCTGTGTATGGCTCTCCAGCTTGCTGTCGATCCTTTTTCTATTTGAGGAATAGAAAACTGCCTCCAATCTTTCTTTTTTCTTTTTTTTTTCCCTCTCCACAGTTTTTATTCCAACATTTAAATCTGGCATCACGAACGTCACCCCTGCTGCTGCGGTCCCTGAACCCCGTCTCTCTTCCTCTCATGTCAATGCATCACGAAAAGATTTTTACAATCTTTTCTTTCCCCCCCTTTCGCTAGCAGTGCAAAGCCCCTTGTGTATCATTTCTAAGTCTGGCAAAGGTGAGAAAGAGGAGCTTTTCTCATTTCCTCAGACTGTTTTGGAACCGAATCACATTAGCACAATGACGGGGGCTCGTATGACTGGGGCCATATAACATCCCACTTTGCCTCGGTTGAAACGGGTGATTTGCAGCGGGTTTGAATGATGCAAAAAAATTTCGAAAATTACTCTCCGCGGCATTTTCGCTAATGCTGGAGTAGCCGCCGCCGTCGCTCCCGGGGGTTGTCACACATCCGTTAAAAGACGCAATCATCCTGTATTTGATCGGTGGGCCCAATTTGAACTCGATAAGGGGCAGGGTTTGTCCCATTCTTCCCAGTCGTCTTGAAAGCAATATCATGTGCGTATGCCTTAAACAGTGGCTCAGGGAATAGACTTTAAAATGCTTCTGTTAGTTTATGAATCACTGAATGACTTAGCACCAAAATACATTAAAGATCTGTTGTTATTGGATCAACCCTACGGACCTCTCAGGTGTTCTGGTTCAGTTTTTGTGCTCCACTAATCCGGAACAAACTTCCAGAAAACTGCAAAACAGCTGAAATGCTGAGTTCCTTCAAAACAAGGCCGATCTCCGTTTGTTTAGCACTGCCTTTGATTAATAACTGGACCACTGATTAATTATTGTCTTCATTCAATATTTGATAATAATTAGTTTTGATGATTTTGATGATGGTATTTGGCAAAATGCAATGTTTGTTGATTGCTTGCCATTCCTAATATAGCTGTTTACTCTGGTGTGTTTTTATCATGTGAAGCATTTTGCAAACATTGTGCTACACAAATAAACTTGACTTAACTTATGAGTACATTCGCCAACAGTTTTAAATGTAACATAAATTCATATGTTTACTAGCAGCAGTACATGATAAACTATTTCGTCCCATTTCATTCATTTTTAATAAGGAGTTTGAAGCATAAAATTCCTCGTAGTTACCTAAACATTTGGAGAAATGTTTTTTTTTCCTCTAAACAAAACCACCACAGTACAGCAGGTGTGGCAGCGTCACATTGTGGGGGTGTTTTGCCGCAGGAGGGACTGGTGCACTGCGCCAAGGTTACAATATGTGGAAATATTTTAAAAAGAACTTCAAAACATCAGCCAGGAAGTTAAAGGTTGGGCACCAGTAGATCTTAACGCTGAACATAGCATCAAAATCAATTTAAAACATCAAAGTCAATGTTGTGACGTTGCAGCAAAATGTTGAAGAAAACCTGAAACATTTGGCAAAAGTTATACTGTTTAGAAAGCAGATCGATCGAAAAGACTTGTGTCTAGAGATTCTGAGTTTGAGAAAAATAAGAAAAATTAGCATTATGTTTACATTTATAATTCAGCCGAATCTGACAGACCTAAACAGGACAAGCTACATTTAATTTCATGACATTTTTTCATAATTTTACGTGGTTTATTTAAATATCTGGTTTCAACAGTATTGGAAATGAAGGAAACATATACACACTACCATTCAAGACTGTGTGTAAATTCTAGAAAACCACTTTAGCCAAAACCTTGTTGTTGGTTGTTGTTATTATTATTATTATTATTATTATTATTATTATTATTCACATTGATCATGCATTACTAATCTGATGAAGTTTAATTACGGTACCTAAACATCATCGGGGAACTGATTTCAGTCCCAATTAGTCCAGATCTAAAAAGCACTTCAGAAATTAGACCTGAATAACAACTAGTGATAAATTACACTAACATAAGTCTTCCAATATGAACAGCCGTCAGTGTTGCCCTTTCAGGAGAGCTTCTATTTTCCTTCTCGAAACGTAACCCCCCCTCCTCCACCCGGCTGCGGCTCGCTCTCGGTTCGCCGGGGCAACATCAGCTTTAGAGCCGCCATCACGGCGTCAAGTGCTCGCCGCTTTGTGGCGGCGGCGTTGTGCACCAGCTAGCCGCGTTAGCAGACCTGGGCACCACCAGTGTTGTGGGTAACAGGCCAAGATGTGTCAGGGGAGCAGAGTGCTATTATCTGCAATGAAAATCCATGCTATCCTGACTGCTACAATTAGTGTCAGCTGGGGTATTGAGTCTTTAAAAAGGACTCCTGGCCTTTTGGCTCTCAGCCTGTCTGGCTATAGATGTCTCTAATGAGTCATTAGCTGCATGGCCTCTCCTCTCATGAGTCCACCCCATAATGGCACACCTTTCATCTATTTTACAGAGAGGCTGTCGTTGGTCATTAGCGCGGCTCTGAAGTCCTATTACCTTTACGTCAATGATGAATGAATAGAATGCGGCTGCCAAGAACAATATCTCCCCCGTATCCTCTGGTCAACCATGACTCTGTTTTAATTCAATTTCTCCTCCGCCACTAAATGTAATTGATAATTGATGCGGTCGGACTCGGTCGCGGGGAAGACGTTAAGCATTCGAGCTGAAACCGCAGGGCGCCCCGTCGCTCCCCTCGTGTTTACTGGGAGGTGTGTTTTGCTGTCTTCAGCAGGCGGAAAGCAGCAGCAGCAGCAGCAGCAGTTTTGCTGTCACAGATGATGACTTGACACTGATGTGATCCTCCGGGGAGAGAGCTGTGGCTTCTTGGAAAGAGAAACCTTCAGAAATAATGAAGCTGCTTCGCCGGTCTAAAACGCTGCGCAAATGCCCACAAGTGCCATCTCGGCTGTGCCGCTCCATGTTGCCTCGGCGCCCCCTTTTTTTCCCCCCTCCCTCTGCAAAATTATGCAGCTTTGTATTGTTGCTTCTTTTTTTGTTTTTTTTTTTCTTTCCCTGCTCCATTCTTTGTTTGTGTATTTGTTTGTAAGACAGAAGCAAATTGTAAGTGTGTTGCTATGGATTGACAATCCTGGGCAAGCTCAAAGTCTTCGGTTCAAAACGGAGGGCAGTATCGACGGGGTTCAGTGGCATGTTTTGCATAACACAGCCTGAGGAAACATTCAAACAAGCACCTTTTTTTAAATTTATTTTTTTTTACTTTGGCGGCTTACAGCTCTTCCGTTCGTCCAAAATGCAGATCCACCGCTCCGCGTTCTCTGTCTCGCCCTGATGCATCGTATTGATTAGATGGTAAATATGTAACTTTGAAAAGAGAACGGTCATTACACATCCAGGGGTGTCGTCCACAGTGATTAGGTAATTACTTTAGATTTGAGGTTAATCAATTAGCCAGTTGATTTATTTCTAATCAATAGTCTTAGCTGACAAGCCGTTGCTCTTTAATTGAATAGTCATGTTGCGCTTTGCATAAATTACCTAAACAATGAAACTATCGCCTCCCCGAAGCCACGCTGATTGCACTGCTCTTTACCAAATATTGAAATTATCTGAAATCCTGAGTCAAGAACTGATTGGATTCTTGAAATGGACTGAAATTATGGAGATGTAAAAATATCTACAGAAAAACATTGTGGAGGTTGAAAATTTAATGGCTGTTTAAAGTCTCCTTTAAAAAAACCCTAATATGAATAATGATGACATTTTTGATATTAGAAATGTTTTAGGAATATCCCAGAGAAATGACAAATTCAATAAAGTGGACAGAATTGACATTTTAAGTGATGATTAGCCACTGAGATTAGCTGTTAGCATGGTTAGCATGGCGAGTGTTACTAAAACTAAGGTGAGTATGGAATCCATTGTTAGCTGATGGCTAACTATTATGTAGGACTTTCTTGCTTTGCTAATGTTTTACATAAACTAGTATCTACATGTTTTAACATTACAGAAACCATAAAATAATTTCTATGTCTTTGATATCTAAGTCGAATGACCGGAAAAAGAATCCACCATCGTCTGCTTGATTGGTTCTGGTCGGTTATTGCCACGTCACAGGATAACCAATCAGATTTTGTCTCATCTGTTCACTAAATGTAAAAACTTCACAACCTCCACAATTTTTTTTAAACTACAAACACATAAAAAAAGAAGCAATTTATTTCCATCTAATGGAAATATGTATGAGGTACATGTTGTTATTTCAACCCGCAGCCCATGCAAATCTCAATTCTACTACCCATCCTCAATCTCTTTCCATTATTGTAGTATTTCTTTTATTTTTTTGTGCAGTGGAAGTGGTTGGATGACCTCTCTGTCGACATTCATGTAACTTCATTCAAGTTTGTGTCCTTGCTCGGTAGTTCAGGTTTGGCTTGCAGATTTCTAAAGCTGCGAATGACCTTTGGACGCACCACTTCTCAAGGCTGAAAAAAAAAATGACAACTCCTTTTGTCGGGTGGCTTCACGAAGGCTGCCGAGGAAAAAGCAGAAAGACTCGGACCGGACTCTGCATCTGTCGCCAGCAGAATGCGCAGGATGTTTTGCAAATTATCTATGGGGCAACTAAAAACCCGAGAGATTGTTCTACCTGGAGATCATCCGTCTTCTCTCAGCTCAGAGACGGCTTCTGTTAATTCTATTGAACTGGACATCTGGCAGCTCCCCCAGACGGAGAGCCACCCAAGTGGACGACTTTAAACTCCTCCTAGCCATTGACCCACACCCTGCATTTTGACTGATTATCAGTAGCAGTCTGGAGGATGTGTGTTTTTGGTCTCCCAGGCTTTGTGTGGGCTCTCCTGTCTGTATGGGTCGATCTCTATGCTGCTGCTTTACTGGCTGTCACAGCTCTGCCAATACAGAGAGAATAACTTCTTAGCAGCACCTGCCGGCTCCAGTCAGATAAAGAAAATACATTTAAAAAAAGTGTAGGATTCCTTAGATGAGCCAGGTGTTAACTCCATCCAAAGGAATATTTTAATCTGGTTGAAATGTTTTATAGATTTTATAAATTAACGCCTTTTATAGGTTTGTTGTCATATTGGTCAGGGACAGATTTCATTTTCATGATGGTTTTAGACGAGATTGGTGGTTTTAAAACTCCTAGTTTAAATTTTTTCCATCAAAAACGGGTAAAGATATGAGATCGCCAGTTGTGTTTTTGAAAATGTTTGAAAATCCAGATTGGACACATTTACATGTATTTCTGGATTTTTGAGCTGATCTAAGTTGGTCCACATGTACAAAAAGCTGTGAAATTGTCATTTTCAACACTGACTTACACAGTCACCAACTTCACCTTTGTGCCTTTTTTTTTTTTTTTTTTTTACAATTAAATGACTGTACACAAAAAAATCTGGACATTAAAATCAGAAAAAATTATGAATTTTTAAATAAAAAATTGTTGGGATTATTTTTTTTCTACTGTTGTGTCTCATTTAAGGCAAGTGGACCTCAATAAGTTTGGACATCATTGAAAAGTTAATTCATTACAGCAACTGCTTTCATACTCGTATTGCTATTTCATTGGAATGAAGTGTTTTTTTTTCTGTCAATCTTGATGGTTATGTGTGAAAACTCAAATAGTATTTCATAAGAAAATTTCAATATTACATTAAACAAAGTATTTCTGATGTTGGCCATTTGAAAAACACGATGGGTGACCTCATATTTTTGCCCGTACTCACAGGTACAGCTCAAAACACTAAGTGTGTAAAAGTGCAATATTTCTTGCCAGTCTTGTCAGAAATTGAGACGCCCATTTTATAGCGATTCAGTACACAAAGTAAAATAATTAAAGCTTTTCTTTATGTATTTATTGTTGCAATTTTAATAGTTGACTTAAAGAATTTTGGATTTTCTTTACTTGTATCTCGGAAAATTAGAACGTCACATTAGACCAAAAAAATAAATAAAAAATGTTTTTAGCGGAAATGTTATACGTCAACCCTGCTGCTTGTGCGTTATATTTTTCTACATTTTCCTTCCACTAAACTTTACATCATTGTGGTTGGATCAATCACTCTAAACAACCAGCTTCTTCTGCAATGACAGCTTTACCTTCAGTTTTGGGGTTTTCATTGACTGGAAAAGTTTTCCCTATGGTTTTTATTTGACCATATTGTAACATTTCTGTATCAGTCATCACCTCTAATGGGTCTTATGTAAATGTGCTTTTCTATGAGCGTGTAATTTATTGAGCTGCACCTGGAGAAGTCATACTACAAGCAACTTCCCTTTGCGAGTCGCATGAATGGATATGAAATGTGAGTTTTGTCAGGCAGGGAGACGTAAATCTGCAAAGCAAGGTGCGCAGGACGTGGCAACAATCTGAACCCCAACATTGACAAAAAAAAAGAAAAACCATTAAGAGACGAGAAACCTGACAAAGGTTGTCTGAAAGCCGTTTGGAACTGAGCTGAAGGAGCTAAAGACGATGCAGCAGGTGTGCTAATTAGTAATTGAGAACAGGTGTGAGCAGAGCAAAGAGCAAGAAACGGCTTCTGAAAAGCAACCGCAGATACAAAAAGTGCAAGGAGCGACTAAATGAGATAAACAAAATCATGCAGAGCACAGCCGAGTAAATAGTTTGTCTACACAAACACACTGTGTACAGAGAGGCTGTGTGTAAAATACTATTTAGACAAAAATACTCTCAGCACACAGTGGCTATGGACTTATTAATTCTGATTTTGCATTAAGAGCTGCAATTAACAGGATTTAAATATTTTCTGCCGAATTGAAAATGCTTCCTCATTTACAATAAAATATCTGCAGTAAACATTGCCTTTTCTCAGAATGTTACAGAAATCTATTAAATCAGTAAAATCCCCCAGATTATATATATATATATAAAAAACATATCCATACCAAATAAGCCAAAATAATACCGCTGACATTCCTTGCATATACATTTACATGTATTTATTTTTTTACACCCCAAGCCATAAAATTGTGATACATCATAGGATTTTTTTCTTTACAAGATGGATTAAAAATAGAACAGTTGTCCCACGATTCATATTTCAGATAAAAAACCCCCAAAAACTCTGATTTATACAAAGATGCTTTAAATTACTAAACCATTCATTCATTTATCGGGGCAGTAATGGAGCCTTAAGGAGCCATTCTGTGGTGAGTGGATATTAATTATTTACGGTAGGAACAGAGGTGACGTCACAGCATGTTTGTGTGAAAGGAGTCACTGGTTGCAGCTCTGCAGTGAAAAAAAGGTTTTTCTTTTTCTTGTATCTGGACTAAAGCTGGTCTGGTTCCTCTCATCATACATGTTTATCGGATAGAAACGACCCTGGCTGTTGGTACTGTATGATAGTAATTAGTGGTGAGACTCGATTTAAATTTTTATTCGAGTCAGTTGGGGGGGTGGTCTGTAATTAATTATTTACATTATAGTGAAAAATATCCCCAAAATAAGCAACATTTTCAATTCATAAACCTTTTGTTGCTGTTTAGTTTCAGAATAAACAGACATGAGCTCAAAAACAAAAGTATTTATTGATTTTCATTTGTTATTTAGGTTATTCAACCATCAGATTGGTGCAAATGAATTTCAGGAACCTCTGATCATCCATGGAACGTCTTAGAAAAATTACTATTTTAGAAACGTGGACTGTAGATGTTGACATCAGTGTTAAGAGACGTCTGTGCTGAATAGCTTCAGTGATAGGTAAACTCCTTTTTGGACAACTTGCACACAATAACAGTCTTTTCCAATAGTTTTTTTGTGCGTCAGATTTAAGGGCGTACCAGAAACAGCCGGAAATGAAGGTTCTGGCGGGAACCTTTGTGTTCGCGCCTGTAAATGCGATCGATTGCACTCAAATTTTTAATGCGAGTTTCAAATTTTTCCAAATAATTAATCAAAATAAAAACATTGAAGTCCCTATGCATTCTACTAACTGTGGAAATATTATAAAACTTGACTAATTTTGCATTTGCTTTGAATATTTAATGGATTAGGACTTTCAGATCCGGCATCATGTAGACCTGTATAAAACTAGCATGGTGTAACATTCCACTTCATGTATTTGCTTTTATTCATATCTACAGTTGCATAAATAACAATGTCTGGATTATCACGTGTATCTACAACATTTTTATTTTGATGTGGACATGAGTAGAAATATAGTACAAAGATCAAAATACATCTCAATGTAGCAGTAGTTTCTAATTAGTGTATAATTTTATATATGTATTCGCTGTTCTGTATCATATAGAGTAATAGTGGGAGTATATTTGCTCAGGTTGCATCAAGCCTGCAGCTGGCCACTTTAACAGGCATGCTGCTCATGTCTCTTGCAGCTATAGCTTTAAATAGCATCAGATTAAAAACAGCGATGGGAGATGCTTGTTCAGTGTCGACAACATAACTGTTTTCACACCTGGAAAGATTTTTAAAACGTCAAATTTCTTAACGAAGTAAAATTCAGTAGAGCTTTTCTGAACACTCAGAGTGCCCTTGAAAATTTTAATCAAGTGATGTTCGAACTTTTTGCCACGAGGACCAAAGCCGTTGGGTTGAAAGCACGTGGGGCCACAATAATTGCATAACGTTTTTTTTCTAACATTTCTAAAATCAACTTTTGGCACAGCTTTTTTTATTATTATCATTATTTTATCTGCTCAATAATAAATGAAACTATTTTATTTTTACTAGAATTAACAAAATATTCAGATTTTTGTGGAAAACGAGTCTGTAAATCATTGTAGATACAAAACATCAACATTGCCCAGAGTTTTTTTTATTTGACAATTTATTTTTGCTTTTGAGAAAAAGTAGGTCAATGTTTGTGGTTCCAATTACACATTCATTAAGATTAATGCAAAAACTTTAATAAATGGGAATATATATATATATATATATATATATATATATATATATATATATATATATATATATTCTTTATAGAGGCAGGATTGTGTAATATTGACTTTCTTAAGCTTTACATTGTGCTATAATGTGACTCCTTTATCAAAAACATACCTGGATTGTTGCTTTGATTCTTTGTGTGCTTGAGAAACACCTGAGTGGACATAGCTCCGCCTTCAAGGCACAGCTTCTCCTCAGAGCTGCAGTTTTCAAGCTTCCTTGCCTCTATCTCACAGAGCAGCCCTTCTCTGTAACTCATCTCAGCTCCTTCAGACTAGCCAGCAACCATTAGCAAACACCTGATGGAACTGAGCATCTGCTGAGTTTGTTATAGGTGCTACTTCTCAGTGCATCGCTGATAAAAAAACTTGTTAAATGATTAATAGAGGAGCCATGTTGTGATGACTTCCTGAAGGCGGAGTTTCAGAAAGAGCAGGAGTTTTTAAAGTGACAAAGGCCAAATTCAGGGCATTAAATTACAAGATTAAAATTTTTATTAAGTCATGTTTGCTATATGTAGCATTTTTAACTGAAGTTAACATAGCTACTCGATTGCGCTATAAAATACCACTATGTGCCTGGAAAACACAAGTGTGCAGCAACAGGTTGGGGAGGGAGCAAAAACCCTTTTACTTCTGGCACCTTCTGACCAAAAACCTCAAGAAATGTTTCTTTCTTATGTGTGTGTGTCTGAAACACCCACACACACACACACACGCATGCAGTTGATCTATGGTAGCTCAGGCTCTTTTTAATTGATTGCTCGGGATCACGGAAGTCCTTCACACAGACGCGCATCTAAATTCACTCTCTCTAGACGGCCGTGCAGCATTCCCTCCTCTTTATTGTCCGCCGGCCCTTCTCTCTGAGCCTGAGCCTGGCACGGCGAAGGGGCCGGTGACGCAGTCCCGGGACTTCAATGGGTACAAATAAGCAGAGAAATGGATGAGAGAGCGTGGTGAATCGAGCTGTGTGATGTAACATCCGGCGCTGGAAAGACAACCTTGTCTTTTGATCGGGCCAAGTGGAAAACACTTCACACGGGGGCCGCGGGCTGAATGTGGGGCTCAGTTCCTCCTGGAGCACAGAAAACCTTCACAACCTGCTGGGTTTGTTCTCCAAGTCCCCCCACCCTCAAACCCCCCGGCTCAGGCGTTCACCCCGTGAATATTAAGACACACACGGGACAGCCGAGCTCCACGAAGAAGCGAAACAAGAGGTTGCAGCCTGCATTAAAAAAAAAAACTCAAAAGAAAATGCTGAGCAGCAGAATATATGGGATAATCTCTCCCCCCCCTCTTCTTCATTTCAATTGAAGCTAGAGAGGGTTAAAACTCTGTGGCAGTCTGCCGTGCAGAGGAGAGATTGGCTAATCTGTGAAAGCGAGCCTGGCGCTCACTGGAATATTATGCTCCCTGATTTAATGTCCTCTCTGTCTTTTTCTCTTAGGTAAGCACTTTCCTGCTGCTGTGGGGGTCGGGTCGCCAGCCGCGATGGCTGCCTGTGCGAGGGCTGGGATAACTGATTGAGGTGATGTACTGCGGTGTATCCGCTGACAACAGAAGAGCTGCCGGCCGGTCGCTCTATTTCTTCGACGCGTCGAAGAGCGAAGGGTGGGGGACGAGACGGCTGACGCTCAGAGGATGAGGATTTAGGTTGCTCTCTCTCTCAAAAAAAAAAAAGTAAATACTGTGTGAATCAGTGAATCGTACTACAGAAGAAAAGAGTTTTTAATCAAGATCATACCTTGAATTCCTTGTCACTTAAAAAATAAGCAAAAATATATATATCAGTAAATGGGAAATTGAAACTATAAAAAATATATATGTACAGCAGCTTAAGGAAATTGTAGCTTGTAACACTTACAACGCATTATGTAATAATGTAATAAAATCAGGCTTTAAAATGTAATCGATGCAAAATGAAATCAAATATTGAGCACATGTTGAATCGTTTGGCCTTGAACTTCAAGGGTTCTGGAAACTAAACGACCAAAGGTTAGTTATTTATTGACCAAAGATTCAGTTTAAATGTGTATAGAATGTACAACATGATCATTATTAGAAGTATAAGAATGATTGTTTCTTGCATAATGCGATACATTATCTGCATTTGTAGTAATCGGCGCAAAATGTAGTTATGTTTTTACATATGCGGCAGAAAATGTTGCAAATTGTGTTCGAGGATTGCGTTATATTTTGTGCAGATTATTACGTAATGTTTAACTAGGTTTTGAAGCCGAGTTTTATTACACTATTACATAATGAAGCATTGTTAAAAGCGCTTCATTGCACATGTAGTAAACTACATTACAAATGGGCGATATGGGCTTCAGTTTTTATCACAGTATTTTGTGGCAGTATTGTGATAATAAAATCTGCCTATTGCTTCTTTTTTAGGTAACTGTATAAGTGCAGCTGTGTGTCACGGCAATCATAGCCCCACAAACACAAAAACTGCTCTTAGAGAAACATTCCCATTTGTAATGCACTTTTTTATGACAGCAGTCACATTTTCTACATTTAATCACGTTTTCAAATTCACTGATGGTTATTGATACTCTTATTGAATGATCATTGGAGAACATTGAAAATTTTTGCTCATGACCAGAAATCATGACTCCATCAACAACAACCCAGATCTTAAAAAAAGCAAAGACATCCTCACCATGTCTGATTGTTTATGAGTCCTTCCTGTTTTAGTTCTTTATCCAACTTCCTGTATTACAACAGGAAGTTGGAGAAAGAAATCACTGTAAATGATTTCTTCAGTCCACAGGTCCAGCAGCAATCAGGCTAGCATTGGCTACGTGGCTAGTCACTGTTCTTTTATATTTTATAACCCCCGTCAACATTTGAGTTTTGATTTGTGACATAGATGTGACAGAAAAACAAAACAAAAAAACCCCAGAAGATATCTGTTAGGGAGCGAATACTTTTTGCACCACCGACACACAGATGAAAGTTCAATAAGATAAAACAGTCGGCGGTTTCTCCTCCCGCTGCCTGCCGTATATTTTGGGAAACCTTGAAGTTGCCGTAATCAATATTATGTCTTTGTAGTTCACTCTCAGGCTCTCCGCTGCCTTTCCGAGTCTTTCACTTTGCTCTCTTGGTTTTATGGATGCAACTTTCTTGTCTTGGCTGCTGCGGTTGTTTTCTGCAGCTGCTGTTTTCAGGTAAAAAGCTCTGATAAATGCACTCTGCACCATCTGCCCAGCAGCTGATGGCAGGGGGACAATGTTAGCAACTTGCTGGGTGGACAAAGTGGAGCTTTTATCTGCTAAACAGTGGGATGTTCTCTCTCTCTCTCTCTCTCTCTCTCTCTCTCTCTCTCTCTCTCTTTCTCTTTCTCGTTCTACTTTATTTTTCTGGAGGGAGGGAACATAAAAACAGTATTGTATATTACACTTTCAAGCCTTAGGTGGTTGCTAATGTTATTCTGATCTGTGAAATGAAAATGTTTGTTACCCAATCCCTTATCCTGTAACGTTTGAGGTATTTTTATGCCCCTACAAAAAGATTTGGTGCTTCAGATTTGCCCTACTTCTTACAGATTTTACACATTTTTGCACCAAATAGATTTTATTGCTTCGTAGAGCTATTTTTTTTACACCCAATACTGCTCTTTAAAAAAAGGATCCGTTTTAGCACGTATGACAATGCCCTCTTTACATCGCAGACCACTTATGACATCGGCACAGCTTTTAGACCGTGGCTGCTTTGCTAAAGCTGTGAAGATATTACATCTGACTGTCCGAATTTACTGCATGACGAGACGTTACAGCAATCAGCTGACAAGCTAATCAGCGGAGGCTTTAGGAAGACTGCAAAGTTTTCGGCGCCGGCTTCCTGTCAAGACAAATTAAAGCCTCTGTTTGACTTCAAAATGTTAATCAGACTCTGGAGTGTTGCAATGTTCCGCTGAATAGAAATTTCCTTAATGGAAGAGCCTTCTTTTTGGAGTCTCATCAAAAAAAAAAAAAAAAAAAGTTCAGATAAATGATGCAAGATGAATGCTCGAGAGCTTTTGGAAACAAAATCAGCGAATGAAGTGGGGACTGTTTTCAGAGACGCACCGATGACCCATTTCTGGTCTCGAGGCTTCTCTAAAGCATTGACCTGCTGACGTTGATTTCTCTTTAACTACTATCACGCACAAGCATAGATAAACAGCGTCAAGAGTTCTTTTTGTAGCCTTTCGTATGGAAATGGTAATCTGTGTTAGGATAGGAACCAATCTGGTCTCATGTGTGTGTGTGTGTGTGTGCGTGCGTGCGTGCGTGCGTGCGGGTGTGTGTGTGTGTGTGTGAGAGTGGTTGTGAAAAAAAAAAGAAAAGGTTTTGGTATTTCTAAATCACAGGAAAATATTATTACTGAGTTGTAGTTCTGAATTAGCTTAATTAGCATGATTAGCATTACTAGTTCAGCACTGTGGATACCAGCACAGCTTCAGAAACAATGACTTTTGCTTTTGTTGGGTTCAATCTGCACATTTTGCACCAAAACTATGATAGCTTTACAGTCTGATGCCATTCATGCTTGCATATAAGATAAACCAGACAATAATTATCTTCCTGACATCTTGATTCTTTTTTTGTTTTTTTAGATTCCTTCATTGTGCTAGACAATGAAGCACAAAGTGAGCGTCAAATTAACTTAGATAATAAAAATAGTGGTGAGGTTCTCTACAATTTCAAAACCCACTTTTCTGCAAAATAAGCAGCATTTGATTCAAACCCTCTTTTTGCTGCCTCATTATTGAATTCAGACATATGAGCTTACCCACAAAGACATTCTTTGTTTTTATTTTGTTTATCTATTCTTTTAAATTCAGTCAGTCATAAGATTGATACAATAGTGCTATTACACCCATTCAGCTTTCAAGTGTTTCAGGAACCGCTGTTCATTCATGGAACTGCTCTGAAAAAATAATCTTTCTTTAGAAATGTGGACTGGATGTTTGTTTTTGTTGCGACATGTTCAGCATTGAGCCGCTGCTTCAGGCCTGAACTGCTTCTTTGTCAGGCCAACTCCATTTTGATTAACTTGTACACTACAATAGCCTTCTGCACCGTCCCACTAGGTTGTATTTTGAAGCAAAAATGAACTCGCAGTCGCTGAAATCGCGTCTGCTTTGGATTTACCAGAAACGCGTGAAAACAAAGGTTCCACCTTGGAACTTGTTTCTGTATAAAATAAGAAAATCGGATCCACTGTATGAACATTTTTAACACTTTTAAAATCAGTTTTAGTGAATCAATCGAAATGAATGCAGCAAAGTTCTGGCATGAGTTAAAAGCCAACCTGGAATCTTTCCCAGATTCCCAAAAGGCACACAAACCTTTTTGGATGTAAACTTCTGACTTTACAAACACATCTTACTGATTAGTCTGGCATCTAGCAGAAGGAAATGCTCATGGTGAACGTTAACTAACCGGCAATAAAATAATTTAAATCAAATTTAATGTCAGACTATAGAAATACAGGAAGCTTGTCTTTTTTTTCTTTTGTTTTAGTGTACGTCTGTGACGATAAATTGTTTCAGTAATTATTGTGATAAACAATAATGTTGTTTTGTGAGACGATCTTCAAGAAATATAATGGCAATGGCATTTTAATGCAAGGACACGTTCTATAATTTCTAATAAATATTTAACACTAGAATTTGAAGGCATTTTAAATATCCGGGATAAATAAATAAAACAACAGAAGCAACAAGTAAAATGAAATGTGAAGTAAACAAAACTGTCCTCCAGGAAAAGGAGCCAGTTGAGTCTAAGCACCAGATTGAAGACTTTTATCATCCAGTTTTTGGTAGAGAAAAAAAAAATAGAGAAAAACAATAAATCACGCAAATGGAAATTATTGAGCTCACTTTAATTTCCAATGTGATTTATTCCTCATTGCGACCGGCCTGCAAGTGTACGTAAACATCTGGCTTCAGCTGTGCTATGACCACATCACACGACGCCACAGCCAACCAGCCCGAAACGGAAATCAAACACGCTTCGAATGAAAAAATGAAAATGGCGACCATCCGACAGACGGAGTAAAAAAAGTTGAATAAAATCAGAGTAAATTCCCGCTAGCAGGGCGTCGACCTTTTTAGCGGTGCTTGAAATTCCAGCGAGCCCTCCGGTCCTGACACGGAGCGGGAGCCACTTCCACATCAGTGCAGCGGTCTCGCTGCGCGCTGTGGTCTTGGAGGCTCCATTATGCATGAGGCCTGACCGGCCCTTCACCAGCTGTCACCGAGCTGACCACTGAATCCCATCTGGACCCTGGGGGACATCGGCGGCGTCCGTCAGGGGAGGCTGTAAGACGAGCCCACTGGTATGGAAACTCCCACCACGGATCCCACTTACCACAACCCCCCTCCCTCCTCATCCTTCCCTGTTAACTGGAGTTTCTCTCATTCGTGGGTTCAAAAGGTTGGCCCGCTGCTCTGATCTAATAGCTTGAAGGCCGTTTTCCTCTGTCAGAGTCCTGGACGTTTCCAGCTTCAACTGGCTCTGAGGAAGGAGCATCAAACGCATCCTGTGGATTTGATTCTTTTCAACAAATCAGAATTAAAAGGACAGCAGTAAAAACCAGTGTGATAGAAACATTTTTTTTTTCTGTTTTTTTACGTTCTTGTGTTTAAGCAAATTCTAATAACTGCCTTGTAAAGTTGCAGCAAAATGTCAAGGTCTGGCCCATATAACACATGAGCCCAGTGGAGGCATCGTAAAGGGTTTGTAATGGGTTTTTTCTGCGTAGCTGCATTTCATACAAGCAGAAATGTGGTTACATATTTGTTTGGTGGAAGGAGGCGGGTGGAGGGGGGATAATCCACTTAAAAGAGCATTGCAGAACAGAAAATGGAAAAGGAACACAGGAATGGATTTATTTGCATCAGATAGAGCAGGATGTTTCACAATTTCTGCTCCAGTGTTTCTCCAGGAGGAAAAAAAGCAAAAAACAAAAAAAACAACGTCTCACTCAAAGAGTCTGAGCGATCCGGATCAGACGATGCGTTTTCGTGACCTCTTTCGGAAACCTGCGATATTAATAGTTGTTCCAGGGCGGCTCAGCGACTTATCGCTTAAGATGTGAAGATGTAGGCAGACGGTTGTTGTGAGACGACGTTCAAGTGATGCCAAGCAAGAGCAAAGAAAGGTTTTAGCAACAGCACAGAGAGTTTACTGCTTTCTTCGTACGCTGGGTCAAAAACAACTAGATGATTGTTTTTTTTTTGTTGTTGTTGCTTTTTTGATGTAATATAACATTGATGTTCCATTTGGTAATAATTTTATTGAATACTTCATTGTAGTTCCCTCTTATTGTTATCATATTATCGCGGAGAATTTCATTAAGTTACGTGACGATCAGTTAAAAAAAAAAAGCATTTACACACCTAATGACATCATAGATTAATTAAATCTTTTAAGTCCGACATAATTGCATCGACAAAATGCGATTTTGAAAGCAAATATTTTGTGTTCAGTCACATAACTGTTCCATAAAACATAAATACAAGTAAGCGATTTGCAGAAGAATGACAGAACAGTAAGAAATATCCAACGCCGATGAATGCAAACCACTTTATACGATCTAAAAATGACACCTACGAACTAAACTTTAAAAGTTGTGAGCTCATTATGGGACACAGCGGGTTGGATGCACACGAAGTGACGCTCTCACACGGAAACCTGCAGAGGGTTTAAAGAAACATGACACGTCAGTCCACCCTGTTGCTTGTTTCTCGTCTCTAACACATTTAGAAACGAGTTTTGACCTCCGGTGCAACTTTAAGAACGTCTCGCTCTTCATCAAGTTGTACTTCGAAGGATCTTATCTTCAAAGAAAGTTTCAACTTTCTGTAGATTTTCTTGCTGGTCATGTATTGCACTTTTTTTTCTGTTTTTAGATATGAATCAGTTTCAGGTTTGCATTAAAGTAGGTATGGAACTTTTCGTGAGTCTTTCTGAAAAATGGGAGAGAAATTATGAACCTAGAGGTCTGAGGACTGAACTGTTGGACACGCGGCGTTTTTAATCCACTCTGACGAGTCATGAGTCGGTAACGATGAGTCTAACCCTACAGATTATCTGTTGACTGTTTCACCTTCCTCTTTTTTTTTTTTGTTAATCACCCTATATTGGCTTTACGTAGTTGAGAAGGTTTTGCATCTTCTGACTAAATCCCTCCAGAAATCTCCAGTTTTTTTTTCTTTTTTTAATAGAGCAAAGTTTGGTTTATCAGTTGAGCCCCGTATTCAGCCAGACGTCTCCAAAAAGAGTAAGTCATCCTTCCCTCCTGTCCGTATTGATGATGTAATTGCTCTGATAATCACCACCTGTGTTCGCCAGCGCTGTATTGTCTATTCAGCATGTCTAAAAGTGGCCTTTCTGGAGCAGATGGCGCTGGAGGCAGGAGACCAGCCCTTCTCTCACCTCAATCTGGAAGGCAGGGCTCATCATCGCTTACAGCCTGGATGGGGATGGAAAAATAGTTTGCTTAAGGCGAAAAAAAAAAAAAAAAGGCAAGAGACAGGAACCTCGCGAGCCCGGCAGCTGCGCTTTACGTGCGGATACGTACAGCTGAGGAGATTATCTCCTTACATAACTGTCAGTTGCGGGTTCAGGGTGGTTGTTACGGCAAAGTGCTCCCCTCTGATTCCTTTCTGCCAGGGAGCCATATGTTTAAATGAGCCGCCCGACTCCAGTGGGCCCTCAGGAAGTCTATAGATTACTGTTAATAAGCACGTAGCGCGGCGCAAATACACATCGCACACAGTGTGTCATCATCGAAACATTTCAGAAATAATCCTTATCAGCCAGCCTTTGTGTTCCAACATCTGATTAACCGAAATTGCCGCTCCGCAGCTGCGCGGGCTAATTGGAAACGTGACCGGCTCCTCCAAGACATCCAGCTATCGCTGCTGCTCCTCTCCGGGCTTCACGGGAGGCTTCCATACGGAGGGATGCGTCCGTGCGCCTCGGCGTGGGAAAAACTGGTTAATAAAAGTTTTCATTGTGGATTGAGAAGGGGGGGGATTTGAACGTGCCCGTTTCTGCTCGTTTAGATGGCGCTGTGACCGTAGCGGCGAGCCGGTTTGCTTGAAAAACACGTTGCGCTTTGGGAACGTGTTGAAAAGACCCAGAGATTGACGTTTCACACAACAGGAGTGAAGCACAACAGTCAATGTAAAACAAAAGAAATCTGAAGGTCAGATTTGTTTTGTTTCTTTTGCCCTTCAGAACAGCCGACGGCAGCATCAACCGAAAAGTTTCACAACTCGAATTGTTAGTGTTTGCTGCCCCTCCACCACCTGTTGCTGCGTTGTGGGAAATCGCTGGCTAAAAGAAAGCTAATAGACATTTATTTACCTTGCTTAGAAACAAAAAAAAAAAAAAAAGACAAATTTAGCTGTTTAGAAACATTTCTGATGACTAATACCACAGAGTGTAACTGTGTGGGAAACTAAGAATCTCTTTTTAAGGTAATGCATGCATATCAGTTTGAATAATGCATGCATTACTTTTGGAAAAAAGAAAAAAAAAACGGTTGGAAAAGCTATGAGCAGAATATCTTTTAAGCAGCTGACTGTGGCGAAGCTGCCTGTGCAACAGAAATTAAGCAGCTTATTTTTAGGGATAAATAATCATAAAAATGTTGACTTCTACAGCATAATTTATTTTCAAGAAATACTTGTGGAATAATTTAGTTTTATGGGACTCAAACCCACAAATATGGGACTCGGACCAATGTAGAATATATGAGTGACCCAGTGCTGGTACATGTTACCTAAAGATGCTACGTAAGCTCATTTCCCAACAGTAGGTTTTGAGCAGAATATGAAAACAATGGCTTCATTTTGCAGCTTCATTTGCACCTGAATGAGTCGGCCATATAACAACCAAAACTACACAGGCATGAAAAGTGAAATAATCTGCCAGTGGAACTAATAAGTTTTCATGAATATTAAGGAATTATTGACTTAAAACAAGCTCCTACGCCTTGCTAAAAAGTTACTTTGTCTAGTTTCAAGTGTGCAAAGATATTTGCACCAGAAATTAGACCAAAATACTTGGTGAAGTTTTTGGGGTTTTTTTTAAGGTTATTTGAGTGCTGGTGATTTTAGTCAGGATTACAATAGATTCTCACGTCTGGTTAGCAGCATATTTTTGAAATTAGAAGTGTTAACTGTATTCAGTGCTAATTGGTTAATTTCTTTTTGTTAATCCATGAAGACGTGGCAGCTGCTCTCTCACCAGCGTTTGTTTCTACTGGTGTGTTTCTCGTTGGTCTGCTGTCATTTTCAATACGCTAGAAATATATCCAACAAAGAATGATGAATGACTCGGAAGTTTTTTCTTTTTTTTTTTCCTTTTTGTTTTTTGCTGATCTGTGCTACAGAGCCCCTTTCCACCCCGTGTAAATAAACATTGCTTGACCTTTCCTCTGAGTCCATTTCACTAATCTTAGTCACTCTTGCCACCACTTTTAACTAATTATTTTAAAGTAATTCATGGCCTTTGGCTCCCATTGATGCTCCACACAAACACAATTACGTCACATAAACAAAGGACAACTCATAACCGATTTTGCAGTGATTTAGTAGTGGGTGCTCAGGCTTTGCTAAATTATTACCCAACTTCTGCTAAATAAATAAGCGACATGCAAGAGGATTAATGAACAAACATGCACGCGACGTGTAGAATACTGTTTCTTCTTTTTTTCTGTCCCTCAGATGCACCCACCCAGCTGCACATCCATTCACAGTCGACTGAAGATTGTCAGACTTTTAATCTGTAATCACAGAGGCACAAAGCTGAATAATGGCAGGGAAAAAGAAAATGCGTTTAACAGTTAACGTGCTCACTCATGAGCCTCTGGCCCGGCTTTAATCCGAGTGTCGTCCTGCCGATGACCGGTGACACCGCAGATTAAATTTGCGAGCAGAACATTTTGACGAGCTCGTGAAATTTGTTGCACTGCTAAACTTGGCCACCGAGATCCTCGACCTGTCGATATTATTACCATAGCTATAACTCTCTCCTGTAGAAGGGAAAATATAGAAGTGCTGTTCAGTTATGAGCCACACAAGGAAGAAGAAAATGCATTAAAGATCGGAAATATTTGAATATGAAAACTTCATTCTTTCCTCTCAAAATATAGTTAAATTTTTTTATTTCAAGTATTTATGTCGATGTGTTGATTTGCACGTAATATTACTGCAGGGGAAACACTTTGTATCACCTTGTAAAACCTGTTTTGTTGAACCACAGCAGTCTTTTATACTGTTATATAAATGTTGACCTCTATCTATTTACTAATTCATTTTTTTCCACCATAATTACATAGTTTTTGGGGCTAATAAATATGGTTAAAATTGAAAATATGGAATTCAGAAAAATAATAATTCAGAAAATTTTTTGGAAAATTAAAAAGGTTTCCATAGTGCCACATTAATGTTTTTGAACTCAAAACAAACATTTATTTATTGACTTATTATAACCATTTTCCAAAAATAATATTTATTAGTAATTTCCAGCTGCACATATTCATATAGTAGCTTTTTATTCTTTACAGATTGAACCTAATCCTGCCTACTGAACCCGCTGTAACAAAAAAATAATAATCAAATCAACACTGTTACGACATTCCTCTGTTACCAGCGAGTAGATATAACCTTAAAGCATCTGGCCCACTCAGCAATATTTCCTCCACATTCCTGCTAATGAAGTAAAAATATCTGAGCTGGAACTCGTATCATAACTCATCTCCATTCGTCTCCTTTTGTTAATCCAGCTTCCTATTCGCATCTCAACGAAAGGCTAACTTCAATTAACCTACTCCGCTCACACTTCGGGAGCTGTAGGTCCGCTTTCATGGATATAGAGGATATGCTTCATGTCTGCCAGCTATTGAATTTGAATCTCATTCATAATTTTGTTTCTAATATTAAAGGTCACATTAGCATTTGTGTTGATAAGCGGTTGGTATGCAGGGCCCGCAGCACATCCGCTGGTCCTGTTGTTGTTGGGGGGGTTTTTTATTTGGCCGGCCCTTTTAATTTTTCAGGATAAACACACAGAGCGCATTACGAATTAAAAGAAAACAGGCTCATGTCGGGTCATGGATTAATGCGCCAGTATGTGATATCGGTTAGAAATGTTTCGTTTCAGCTTCACAGCTAAATATGTTAGCAGTGATCAGCAACCGAGCGGAAATGCCTTTTAATTGTTTAAGTTGATTAAAGTCTAAAATTAAAATTTCTTCTTAATAACTGGAGCCAAATTCTGCCTGTGACTTCTGTAAAAAAACGAAAAAAAATCTAACTTTCGGATGTTTAGGAACATTTTTAAATGAACCATGTCCCTAAACACATTTTTGCAAACTTTTTCCAGGATGACGCACGAAAGTTTTTGAAGCTCTCCATATGTTTTTATTTGTATTTTTTTAAGGAAAGAAAGGCTTCATTTAACACAAGGATGAAATATTCATCACTATCTTCTGTTTTTGCTTCTTCAAATAAAGACTCACTGTAGTTCAGTGTTACACAGCATTTCTAAACAAACAAAAAAAAGGTAGGTTTTTTTTTTTATTATTATTTTGTTCTACGAAGACACAATTATTTACCAGAAGTCTCCATTTCATCTGCTGGAAGAGTTTTTTATGTCTTAGAGCTAATTCTCAGTTTCAGTCTCTTGGGAAGTCACAGTTGAAACACACAACCCTGAATATAGCATGTCTGCCTCTGAATGTTAATGAATCAGATCTGTTATGCTGCCTCTCGGCTCGACGTTATCCCACCTGAGTTACGGATACTCACATTTCTCAAAAGGAACAACCCACAGAGCCGTGAAAACGTATTCGGCTCCTTACAAACTGCGCCTCGTTTTGCGTTTTTGCCCCACCAGAATGTTTCAGATAATCGAACGGATAATTAATATCAGGCGACGATAACTTGAGTAAACACAACGAGCAGTTTTCAAATGAGAATTGAATTTGTTAAGTGCGGGGTGAAAAACAAAATCCAAATCAATCTGAATCTATGTGGAAATATAATTGGGCTAATATTCAATTATGAATTACTGTGATTATTATTATTTGGTTCAATTTTACTGGCCTAACCAAGAACTCATTATTGCTTGACCTGTATTTTCAATAGTTTCTGTGTAGTTCATAGTACAAAAAAAATGTTTCAGTTTTCATTGATGGAATTAAATCTTCTGTTATTCATTCATTCATTCATTCATTCATTCATTCATTCATTCATTCATTCATTCGTTCAATCATTCATTCATTTGTTTATAGTAAAATGTTATTTTTTTGTTTCAGCACCTAAATGACTGTAAAAAGCTGTTCTCCATCAGAAAATCCTATCGAATTATCTTTTTTTTTTATACATCCTGAAGCTCAAGCATACTGAGTCCATACAGTCGGACAATGACCCAAAATCCACCACCAAGTCCACTTTTTAATAGCTAAAAAAAACACAAAGGCTTTGGTGTGACCTAGTCAAAGTCCAGCTGTGATGCTGTGGCATCACTATAAACAGGCTGCTGATGCTCAAAACCCCTCCAGTGTGGAGGAACTAAAATAATTCTGCAAAGAAAAGTGGGCCATAATTCTTCCACAGTGGATACAAACAACTTGTTGCCATTATTTGCAAAGTTTATGACAGTTGTTGTTGTTGTTGTTGTTCCCAAGCCTGGCACATGTAAGCATTAGGTTTATGTAGGTCTGTCGCATTAATCAATAAATCAATAAATCAATAAATCGCACCATAAATTAAAAATAAGCTCAATCATTTTCAGATTTATAGTTTTTTTCTTTTCTCCTTCTTCTACCAAAACTGGATGAAAACATTTTTTCGGTTTGGTGGTTTGGTCTCATAATAATTTAGAATTTATGATAATTTTGCTTACAGAGACTTCATGATTCATTTTATTTGTTGTCTCTGTTGTTTTTGCTTATTTTGAATATTTCAAATGTCTTCCTGTCCCAGTGCAAAATATTCATTAGAAATGAAAGTTTATTTGAGAATGTGTTCTTTTCATAACCGTGCCATTACATTATATAAATATGGCCTCAAAACAACAACGTTATTGTTTATCGCAATAAAGTTTATTGTCCAGCAAACTTTATCACGACAGGCCCAGGTTTAGGGTGTAACTACTTTTTCTACATCTGGTGTTTTGGATAGATTTTCTCCCTGCTGTCAAAGGAATCATGATTTGAAAACTACACTCTCTGTGAACTTTATCTTTGTCTGAAGCTGGAACTGGTTTGATGATCCGAATCTCAGAAGTGAAAATTTAAAAAGAAAAACAACCAAAAAGGAAAATTTAAGTGGGGAAATGCAAAACGCATCAACAGGTGACAAGACAAGCAGCATTTTGAATATGATAAGAGAAAACTGCTGACCGAATGCTCCGGGTTGGACATTGAACTGGTGTGAGGGAGACAAAGTGAACTACAGCAGACGCCACCGAGTCTCCAGGTCCATAACCTTGCAGGTCATTGGGAAGCGGGGCTGAGACGGCAGTAACTGCCACCCAGGAAGAAATAACTGGTACAATAACTAACAGGAAAACATGCAGATTGACATCGTAAGCCGTTTCTCGCACGTTCTCCGCTCTGCTCTGTGTTTTTTATTTTCCCAGTAAGCTTTTTTTATTGGAGTATCTGCGCTTTCCCAGATCTGGCTGTTACTACAATAAAGTCTTCATGGGTTTTATTGAATGCGTTTGTTTCCTACCCCCAAGAATTATGGCTTCCTGCAGTATTCAGTCCGTGTGTGTACGCATGTGTTTTCTCTGGCTGTAAGCGCTTTCCCCGTTCTGTGTCAGAGCGCATAGAGGCCTGGAGTATATGTTTTTTTTTTTTTTTTTTTTTTTATAAATCAATTTTCAGTGGTTGTCAGCACTAAGGCTACTGTCGGCAGCAGTTGATGGAGCTCCGCTCTGCTGTAAGACTCTCTGATCTATCAGCTGTGACGTAATGCTCTCCTCAATCACCAGCTCTGGGAACTGTAAATCAGAGTGCTGCTGCTCTGCGTGGCGCTAATGCCGGCTTCCTGCTCCCAGCTCCACCACTGAGCTCATCCACTGTCCGAACAGCGAGAGAACAGCAGGATAAGTGCCGGACATTTTAATTGCTCCTAATGGCCTCGACATATCAGCGTCTCAAAAATGCACTTTGAGCTCCCTTCTCTGCTCCACCCCACCAAAAAAAATAACAAAAAAGTGGGAACAATCTGGATGTTTTAGTCTGCGGCTGGCCCCTGAAGCTGTAGCTGGTGTTTACTGCACTGCGTGAAAGTTCACTTTTTCATACTTTGTTTCCAAGGAGTCGCACTTCGCTGTAAATGTCCTCTTAACTCGTTGAGCTTGAGAGATCAGAACTACAAGAAGATTTTTTTTTTTTTTTTTTTTTATGTGGTGTGAAACTATAAAACAGATTGACTGTGGAATTGCAGAAATGTCCAAACATTAGATAATTCAACCGTCTGCATGAATGGCCTTCACTAAATACAAGAAATTATCCTGACATGTTATGTTGTGGTTGTATTTATAGCAATAATTAGCATCAATATTATCATTACTGTTGTTGTTGATACCATTAAAGCCACTTTTGTGGCTATTGCAAGCAGATTATTGGATGTATTGGATTAATAAAGAATCTGAGAGCAAATGGAGGTCTGTTGTTACAAATAGGACGAAATAGTTGCGATGTTGCTGGAGGGTTTTAATACTTTTAGATCTACTTAGACACAAGAAATTTTCAGTTGGTAAATTTTTGCAAAAGTAAAAATCAGATGTTTACTTCGTGGCACTTTGGTTGCTAAGAGACTCGCTCATCTCTTAGCAACCAAATAACAACAAATATTGTTATTGTTCATAAAACGTAGGACTTCTGCTCTTTTGAAATACTACTTATCTTATACTACTTACAATCTAAGAGTTGTGCAGTAGCTGAATTTTGCAGAAAAGTGAAAATGTTTTCTTTGTCATTGGTGGTGAAAATATTATAAAAGAACCATTTAACACTTCATTAAAAATTCTGATTTTTACTTTGTGGCAGTTCATTACCAGAAAATAGGCTCATTTCCTAACATCAATATTCTAAACAATATTCTAATATTGTTTAGAATATTGTTTTCTAAACAATATTATTGTTTAGAAAACATAAGCTCTTTTGAAATACTGCTTATCTGCTTAGACACAAGAAATTTACAGTTGGTAAATTTTGTAAAAGCAAAAATCAGAAGTTTACTTCAAGGCGCACTTCGTTCCCTGAAAACACACTCGTCTCTTAGTAACCAGTTAACAACAAATATTGTTATTGTTCATAAAACTTGAGATTTCTTCTGCTCTTTTGAAATACTATGCATCTTATACTTACTTCTTAACAAGAATTGTGCAGCGGGTGAATTTTGCCAAAAAGTGAAAATGTTTTCTTTGTCTTTGATGGTAAATATATTTTAAAGGAGCTGTTAAAACTTTATCTTTAATAACATAAAGTTACCTAATTTTTAAAGTGTGATGAGTAATACTTTTATAACAAATTTATATCAGTAATGATTTCTTGGTTAATGTCAAGTTGTCATAACAAAGACATTTTGAATAATGTCAACTTTGTATTGAAAGTGTCATAATTTACCCAATGACGCTTTATGACAACAGTCATAAATATTCATGAAGGCTTATTGATGTTCATGACATGTGTTATGTCATGTTTATGACAGTGTCATGTCAGTCTTATTCACCCCCCTTCAAATAAAGTGTTACCGCTATTTTTGAGATTCAGCACTGATTTAGCCACAGATTGACCAAAAAGTTGCTTGGTGTCTGGTAACTCATCAGTCCAAAGCTGAAAATTCTGATCATTTTATGACGCATAAAGGCACCAGACAAACTTCTGATGACATGTTTTGTTTGAGGAAGACATCTCAAAGTTTGCCATTTTCAGCGTTTGTAAGGTGTATAAAATGAAAATGAATTTTCTACGTAACCCAAAATATTAATCTCAGAGGGAAGCCAAAATGTTTAGGAGTTTTAATATCAGCCCTGGATGGTAAAAAATAAAAAAGAGTGTGCAGTTCTTTTTGCTCTAGTATATCTGTCAGCAGCTGTAAATGATTGCAGAGAATGGAGTTTAAATACATTTGGAAAAACCTCAGATCTGCATAGATTACTCACTACCATAGAATGCTCTCTGTTAAACATGGTTATAGTAAAACCAAAAGAGCAGCTGCTGCTGCTTCAGTTTCCGTGGTCAGTTCTGATCGGTTGCGTTTGTTTCAATGGCTGACTGTGCTACTGAAGCTATCACCTGAACTCCAGGTGACTGGACAATTAGGAAATAATAATTAGGAAATAATTTATCAGTTATACATATTAAAATTAGATGCCTTTCCTATCATTCAGCAGTGACATACTTCTGCCAATGTGCAAATTTTTCATTTAGCGTTTTTGCTCATTTTGAAAACATTTAGCATACTTAGCTAATTTTCTTAGCTGTTTGGTAAACCTCTAGTTAAATCAAATTTAAAGTTTTTGTTTTTGACTGTTAAAAATTAACAACAGGCAAAGTCAAATGTCATGTACTATGTTGTAGCACATGATGACATCATGGCTGAATTTAGCACGTTAGCATGGAAGTATTAGCTTCTCCTAAGGGATGTTGGTGTGGGGCTTTAGCATTAGCAGAACTAATATTTACGATTAGTGCTTTAAGGTTGGCTCAGTTGGCTTTTTAGTTAGCATGTTGCTAACTAAAAAGCCTATTGCTAGCACTACTCGGTTTTTTTTCTTTTGTTGTCTCAGTTTCCATCAAAAATAAAACCTACCGTATTTCTTTTATGTTGGTGTCTCCCTCTGCAACGGTATCCATAAACCTGCCCTGAATACAGATCTACACCAGATCCAAAGATTTCTCCTGTTTTTTTTTTGTTGTTTTTTTCAGATTTTGATTTGCAGGGGGAAAAAAACAATCTTTTCCTTCCACTTCACAGTTATGCATTACTTTAAGTTGGTCTATCACACAGAAATCCAATAAAATGCATTGAACTAAAATACATTTTTGGTTGTAAGATGAAAACATTGGAAATGTTCAAAGGATATGGATACTTTTGTTAGGCTATGTGCATCTTATGAATCCGGAAGTTGTTTACAGTCTGAAATTACCAATGCGCCTTCCCGTAATAAGCAACAATGGACACATTTGCCCACATTAACATGAAGTATCTGTCCTAAGGCATCGGTCTGCAGAGAAAGACAAATTGGCTTTCTGTCTTCTTCAGCTTATCAGAACATATAAAGGTCCTATCAAATGGCATATCAGATATCAGAAACAGATCTTTGGATACAAATAATGACACAACTCCAGTGGTTCTCTGGTTGTGGAAAAGCCCAAGCGCATGTTTCAGGTTACCAGAAAGGCATTAAAAGCGAGTGACATTCTAAAAATGAAAGGCATGTGAGAGGCCTAACCTCTGTAAATCAAGTGCGCTGATCCTGACAGATTTTTCTGGGTTTATAAAGCCAAACCCCAGCGTAAAAAAAGAAATAATAAAAAAATAAAAAAGCAACATTAGCTGTCAACACACAGCTGAACTAAAATTCAGCAATTGAATCCAGCCAACGCCGTTAAAGTTGCCCCGCTCAACCTCCCCGAGCTACTCTCCGACTTTATGATTGCTTCCATCTTTCCTCCCAGTGGGCAAGAATCACTTTGTCACTTTAAACAGATGTTGCTTTTGGCAATATGACTAATGCTCTCATTTTGCTTCCAAGGTGTATAAGCGCTGCAACCCACAAGACAGAGGGGGGGACTTATTGTAGGTGGCGGGGTTGTTGGATAAATCCAAAAGCAGCGATGTGACAGCAAATGTATGAAAGAGGTCACGAATAAAGAGAAGTAAAAAAAAAAAAAAAAAAAAAAAGAAAATCCAGAGAAGTGCTCTGGTAATATTGTGCTCCGTTGGCACGGTGACCTCCTTCTGCTTTAAAGGTGGAGGCAGAGCTTGATAAGGAAGGTCAAAACCTGGGATTTATTTATTTACCCATGAGTTTGAGGATTTCCTCCAAAGAATAGCTTGCTGACTTGGAGAGATAATGATTACCGGAGTTTGAGACGTTTCCCTATCAGGAGGACACACACACACACTCACACAAAAAAAGGTAACAAACCCTACAGAGATGTGTGGAGTTCAACAGATGGAGCCGGGAAGGGCAGATGGAACGAGCCGCACCAGTCCTCTCGCAAAGGGACGTCGTACTGTAAACGTCAGCAAAAGAAAGTCAAACTGGGGGGCGCGGGTGGGGGGAGAGAGAGAGAGAAAAGACAAGACGTGAGGGTTTGAAGAGGATCCTCTCTGAAGGATTTAAGGTTTAGAGCATGGAGTTTGGAGGATTATTGGCATGGTCAGGATTTTTCAATGAAATACATGATCTTCTGGTGCTACGGGAGTCGCGGCTTAGCGGCAGAGAGAGGCTGATGTCAGGTCGGTCAACATTTTAAAGAAAAAGACAGACTACAGGCTCCTACACAGGTGTTCACTGCAACAAGAAGGGAAAGAGTAGCATAGGGGTTACAGTGGCTAAAAACTAGACAGAGTAATAATTAAGATAAAAAGAAAAGGGAATTTATTTCAAAAGCAGGTTTATGCAAATGTATAAAGTAGGTCTGTAAAGTCACAGATGTAAGGACTGAAACAATGGAAGCTAACAGCTGAGAAGGTATTTTTATTACCTAGTGTTCACTAAAGTCAGCCTAGTGTTGGCTTTAGTGAGCACAAGGCTGAGGAATGCAACTCAGATGCTGATGAAAACAATAAAGGTCAACATATAAGGTTGACCCCAAGACAACGCTATTGAAAGTGTTTGTGCACAAGACTGCATATTTCCCAGACTATCAGTCCCATGCCCTCCTGCAAGCAGATGCTTCTGGTTTTTCGATGTAAAACCACATTCAAAGAATCCGATTCTTGAAAAGTTCATGTAGTTCTGTGTCTCGTGAAACATGCCATCAAGCTTCGTCGTTAATTTCACACCGTCCGATGTTTTCAAACCTTTATTTCTACTAATTATGATGATTTACAGGTAATGAAAACCTGTAATATTCTACATTTGAGAGTAGAATATTACACCAGACCAACGATACCTCCTCATAGATTGTTATTTTGAAAAAGTATTTTTTAAATATATATATGAGCCTCATTGCAATGCATGTTTAAATGTATTGAGAAAGTATGTGGAAGAGCTCATACATTCCTATAGACAGTACCATAGGAGACATAGCGACACCTTGTGAGGTTTTGTAGTCAAACGGACGAAAAAAACAAAACAAAACAGGTGGCAAGTTCTTAATAATGTAATTTACAAACTAATTTACCTAACTAGTCAAACATTTAACACTCAGAATGTTAAGAACACAAAATACAATAAGGAAACCCCTCGATTTGGTAGAACCCAGTGACGCAATCGATGACATCATTTAAACAGGAAATGCTGGGCCGGCCCCGCCCATACACCTGCTCAGGCTGCAGCATGTAAAAGGACAAACAGTGGTGAATAAAAAGAAAACAAACAGTTTAACAGAAATGTGGCTTTGACCAAAAGAAACATTCATATTTACCAAATGCTTTAGAAGTGTTGGCTTTAAATAAAACGTATACTTGGATGTAGGCTGCGCCATAATGGCAGCACAAACAAACCCGGGATAGTGAGTGAAGCAAAGTTACAACGGCAATGTTTAAATGAAAGCATCATGATCTACTGTAGAACGATGAAATAAATCTGAAATATATATATTTAAAGGACAAGTGGTAAACACAAACTAAAATTCTTCGTCACACACCTATCCAAGGTTTGGCACTCGGAGACCCGAGCCATACACCACCATTCAAGGTTTATCCATTAAAACCACAAAAATCTGAGTTGCATTGAATGAAGGCAAAAGAAATAAAGAAAAAAATAAAAAGTAGCTTGTGAACTTCCCTAACCCTCCCTAAACTCTCTCTGCATTACTTTGAGCACCAAAGTATCAAATTGTTGAGCACTTACACAAAAAGCTTCCCTTCACTGTTAAAGGCCGGCCTTTTTTCTTTTTTTTCCCCTCAGACTACACGTCTCGCATTTTGTTGTTCTTCTTGTTTGTGACTCCGTCGTAAAAGCCTTGATCGAACCTATAACTAAATCCTAAAGCAGAAAAAACTAACAGGCAACATGGATTTCTCTGCTCACGGCTCTCTGGTCTCAGAATAAAACCCTAAGCAAGATCAGTTCAGCTCTGTTGACAACTCAGATGAGTCGTCTTATCATATCAGCCCCCCTCAGATTTGTTTGCTAGCAACTGTGCTTACCTCCACCTGTCAAATCTCAGTGAAAATCTTCATGACGTAGCAAATTACTGCTAGTTATCAGACCCTTCCTCACTGTTTTGACACTGTGATTGCCTCTGGGTCTTTGCCCCTGATGCAACATTCAGTTAGCTTTGGCTATTTCCATACGAGTTTTTTTTCTTCTTTTTTTTAAACAAAACTAGAGCTCTAACTGTTTAATGTGTCAGAATTGTAATCTGCTGCCAAAAACGCCTCCCATCTTCATGCGACAGGAGCTTATAGTGCTTATATTTGGGCTTTAAAATCCGGTATTTTCTGCGCGGCATTGATCCCTAAATTAAATTACGTGCGGCTTCGACACCTGGAGTGCGCCGAGTCGCTGTTTGATGATGACCCCCATTTCTGCAGAGGGTAAATGCAAAGAGGTTTTCGCACACCTGAGGATATGTTGGTTTGAGCTGCAGCCTTTTTTACCTTTTGTTACACTTACATTTCATCATATTGAAGTGATGCAACGTCGTGATAATGACTAACAGTCGCACATTATTTTCTTTCTTTATTTTATTTTTTTTTCTAAAGGCATAAAAGTGACGTTGAGTTTAAAATTGTAAATTGTTAGATCACTTGTTGCTTTCCGGGCTGACACTTCGACATATAATTGGCAAGGCTGGTATACGGTTTGGATAATACTTATAGTTTTGGAACATTTGAAAGACGATGGACATTATTGTTTATGTTATGAAAACATAGAATCTCTCCGGTGCGACGCTAAGAAACCCGCCGCTGTTTCATAGTGTTTGTTTGAACACACAGCAGTTGAATCGAATCAGATTCCTCCTAAAACATTACAGCTTTCTGTTAGAGCAGTCAGAGCCTGTTCATGCTGACACATTTTAAATTAAGAACTGAAATATTTTAAGATTTCTAACATCAAGTCTGCACTCATGTCTAGTTTTAAACGCATACAGCAGTCAATATCAGCGTTAGTGGTTACGTTTTCAACATGAAGTGCGTTTCTTTGTATTAATCAGAGATGTATGTTGTGACATTAGACACATCAAAGAGTACTAATAATGAGTTTTGTGTTGCTTAGTATTTACTAGCTCAGTTAAGCTAGGTTCATAGTATTGCTGTAACATAATTAAATGTGCATTCTTTGTAATTGAAATGCATCATTTTGTGGCTCTGTTTAAATCTGATTGACTGGACATTTAGGCCCATATCTGCATGATGTGTTTAAATATAGTCTTTTATTATAAAAGCTGCTCTGACTTTCTGGGAAATGTATAACTTTCCTGCGCATGTGATCAAATCACGCCTTGCCAGAATTGCACCTTCTCTTCTCGTTCCCATTTTGAAAACGGGGGAAGAGAAATGGGACATTTCACATCATATCCAAATATATCATGGAATAGTGATTAAAGGTTTTTAGACACTGTAGTCAATTTAAAAAGTAAAATATGGTTTACAAAAAAGGCTCCAGTCAGATTAATTTTGTAGGAGTTGTGAGGGTAACCTGTAGGGTTTTTAAAGCAATTATTGTGTGTTTTTACAATAACTGAATATACTATAAATAAGTAAATAATGATTAGATTTTTTAAAAAGTCATTGCGCAATAATGCTACTGCGAAGAACAGAATATATATATATATATACATATATATATATATATATATGTATATATTTTGAGGCTTTCTACACATCTTTACTAGTTAGAGCTATTGAAAGCGTATGGCACCATTTTTAGTTTTTTATATTAGTCATTTGATCTGACTGAAATAATTTCTGATAGTCATTTGTTCTCATCTTTTCTATCTTGTATTTCTCCTTTTTCATACCAGCCTACAATAAGATTTCTATCAGATATGGTGCCGTGAAGCTCCACACACCGGGGATGGCTATCAGACAGAACCTCGATAGTACATACCACTTAAAGTGAGTGATGAGAAGAAAGAAGAGCTGCATGAGAGACTCTGGCGTTAAAAAAAAAAAAAAAGTTATTAAAACTTAAGGAGAACTAAAACTACAGTCGTGACCTGGACAGGATCCATCTAAAGGTGTTGCTGTCCTTTCAGACCAAGTACTTTTCACATCAGTGAGCAGCGTCTGAAATGCCCAAGGTCCTGGAAGATCCATTTAGGTCTCATATACACCAAATAATATATGTGCACACACAATACTGTCTTGTAAAAGGAGATCAATAACAATAATCTTTCAGGACCTCTGGGCTTTCCTGGCAGTTTTGTTGGAGGGCAAAGTTAACTTTATCATTGTTATTAGGACTAATGTGTAAATCCCAGCTCAACTTTAGACGACTCCAGCCTCTGCACAGCTGAAAGCCTGGCGTTGGACATGCCGGACCTTTAATCAATAAGCGCTGGAATATGAAATGATAACGATTTTCTTTTATGGAAAGTTAGTAAACTACAGAGATTTTTTTTTTTTCCCTCGAACAACGCACTGGGGTAGGAGAAGCACTTTAAAAACCTATGGTAAATAATAGAGCACTGCAAAAGTAACGTCTGTTGATCTTTGGATGACAAAATAATATTTGGGATTCTTTGTGATAGTCTAACATAAAGCTGAAACTGTGAAGTGAAAGTTGAATTAGAAATAAAAAGTGTGGTCTGTATTCAGTCCCTTTATCCCTGAAGCCCTTAAATAAAATCCAGTGGAACCTATTGTCTTTAGGATTAACAAAATTAGTTAACAGCGCTGGTAGTTTGTCACTCTGTAAAATTAAGATCTATTAGGCATAAAGGTAAAGCAAAATATTTTTTTATATAGTTATGACATTTTTGCGCTTTAAATGAAAGCATGAAAACAAAATGTTTCACAGCACAAAGTATCCACGCTATTTTTATTTGATTTAAGTAATATGAAGGGCCCTAGTTGACCTTTTATGACGTTTCCTTCAACTTTTTAATATGTTCCAGATAATAGCTGCATTAAAATCAAATAAAAAATGTTCACAAGTAGTATTAAAGTAGCTCACTGCACCCTTTACACCATCGTTGTTAAGTTTGGGTGTTTTCACCTAAATCATGTAACAAATGGAAGTTTTTAAAAGTAGCGACTATTTTGGACTTAATACAGATGTTCATAACATTTTCACAGTTTCAACAAATATGTAAAATTTTATAAAAGTTACATACTGCACCTTTAACAGGCACGTAAAAAAAACAACATGAAGAAAACAAGTGTCTATATGAACTTTTCATATAGGCACTTGTTTATCTCCCGGCTTTTCTCTCTCATCTATAGCAGATCTCAGCAGCCTGGGAACCAGTTGTTCAGACGTAACAAAACCAAGCGGCTAAGACGTAGCCTCTTTAACGTCTTTGTTCACGTTACATCACCTCACCTGTGATCACAGCAAAGAAATATCCTACTTCAAGCCTCCACGTGTGTGCCTCCATCTCTCCCCACCCCCAGCACTCAGCGGCCTGCGCGCGCTGGCCGAGACGCGAGGCACAAAAGCGCCGGCGCGAAGCTAATGCTGTGATCCATGATTCGGAGGTAAAACGCTTTATCAACATTTCCTCGGGGCACCAAGGTCAGACGCATCCTCACAAAGCGAAAGATGAATGGTCCGGGTTTCCACGCCATGTGGGCTTCAGGGCCTAGCCTTCCCTGAAACCACGTAAACACAGGCTTCCCACCTTAACTACAGGCTGCCGGGACCGGTGAGCCGCCGCAGAAGGTGGTTTGACGTGACCACCGGTGACCGATGGGATTTCTGTGAGCGACCTGCTGATTTCCTGCTTATAGTCATTTGGATGAATATAATTATGGCGATCGGTGATTAGAATAAATTACCTCCTTGTTCTGATACCTAAGGAGACTGAGTTCCGCCGTGCAAGTTGAGTGTGACATGGTGTTTGCAGCTGCCGTGTGACTTTGCACAAATTTGCACATCAAAGGGAGATTTTTTTTTTCTTTTTTATGTGCTGCCATATATGAGGGAGCTTCGTTTTCCTGAAAGATATTGACAGGAAAAATACAGCTCATGTGTGTGTATCCAGCTGACTTGCTGTTGCAACAGGTGCTACCCACAGATAAAAATTTACAGAGAGAAATAGGATTTTCAGTTGAAGGATAGACGTTTCTTATCTCAGATAACCACTTTACTCCTGTCATAACCTGTCTCTGGCACTTAGTTCAACTCTTCTGATTGTGTGTGTGAGAGCCAACGAAAGTGTGGCGTTTCATTGTTTGCCATCCATATGTTGAGATGGGCTCTGTAATTGCAAATTTATTTTTACATTTTTGCTGGATACAAGGTAAAGCAAATTTATTTCATTCACAAAGCGATTAAAAGGGCTCTACAGTAAAACTAAAACAGCATAGGCAGATATAAATGGCATTTTAAAGAAACTAGATGCGTTAAATGAATAACGGGAAGGCCTTAATCAGAGAATGCAGCTTTAATTGTTTCTCAATCCCAGTCCTTGGGGGTCATTGCCCCGCATATTCTGATCCAGAACACCTGATTCAGATAACTGTGTGACCTCCTCTGCATGCCGTCCAATGCTGCAGAAGCAAGTTAGTCACCCACTGTTTCCAGTCAGGTGTGTGGCAGGGTGGGAACGCCTAAAACATCCGGGGCAGTCGTCCATGAGGGCCGGAACAGAGAAACACTGAATTAGATTGAAGAGAGTGGGAAAACAGGAGTGTACTCATTTTCATACTGATCTGAAAATCAAAACCTTAACTGTAGAAGAGTTTTTATGAAGTTTTTTATTTCCACAGAAACACCTGCTAGCTCATGTTGAAAGATTCTTAAGTATTCCTGGTCTAGCAATGATACGTTGTTCCTCTGTCGTATTTTGGGTTTGTCCCAGAGTTTCTTCACTGTGTGATTGGCCCAGAAAGCGTCCAAAGGAAGGTTGGAGGCTGGAACGATGGCCACTGTGGCTACTATTCAGGCCACCATCACCATGAGAATGTGTGCATGTGTGTGCGTGAATGACTGAATGCAGAGTAAAGTGCTTTTGATAAAGCGCTAAACAAGTACAGGCCATTTACCTTTTTGGGCTCGAGGTCAACTGACTTCTTTCGGTGTGGAGGTTTAGGAAACGCTACGGCTCCCGCTGGATGACGGACTCTTCCCCCCACGTGTGAGAGACAGTGTGACGTTCCACAGCGTGGCGGTGAGGGTGGTTTGTGTTTAGGATCTTGCCTTTGCCAATAAGTGAGCGATGGCACATAGACAGATTGGTAAATGAATAGCTTAGCTTTCTGGCTCACACTGGAGCATCCACATTATCCCACTGCACTCTACAATCATTCATCCTTTCCATGAATAGCACAAAGAGGATTGGGGACAAAGGGCAACAGTAGCAGGGTCCAGTACTCACTGGGAACAGACTTGACTTTGTGGCGGGTTTGGGGACACAGCTATTTTCATACAAGCACTAGGTAACCCAGGTGTCACAAACTTTGACAAACGTACCTTAAGGGACAGAGCGATAAGCCCTCTTCAGGTCCACAAAACACATTTGGGAACATAACTCAACTCCAGTGACCACTTCAAGGGTAGAAAGCTGGTCCAAGTGCCACGGCCAGGACAAAACCACTACGCTCTTCATGAATCCAGACATCAGCAACTGGTCAAAGTCTTCTTTCCAGAGTAAGCTTTACACACGAGACTGAGAAGTGTGATTTCTTGAAAATAGTGTACCTACTACCTACCTGCCATTTCTTAAAGACTGGAACCAAAAGCCCAGTTCGCTACTCCATAAGTGTTGTCCCTATCCTTCATGCAAGACTCAATTACTACAACTCCATAACGTCCTTCAGCTTCTTAGGATGAATCTTATTCACATCTGGGGAGATTTTTAACTACCTCGGCGACCTCTGCCATAGTAATGGACTCACCTTTTCTCAGAGTCTCCACACAGAGGATATCGTGACCAGATTGATGGGTCCTCAAAGTGTTTTTCGCTCATCTAGGACTGCAGTTCCCCCTTCCAAACGTCACACAGGTCGTGGTGTTTCCTGCTTTCCCTTTTGTGGGCTGCGAGTTGTTGGATGGCTTTCCTGAATTTTGTGGAGCGCAACCTAAAATATTTTTAAATAGTTTTTTTAATGAAAATTGCTTGAAAACCATTTATAATTTTGTTTCCTGCCCCGCAATGATCTACAACATTGTCTTGCTCTCTCACAAGGATGTCCAACATTTTAGCAACATGGGCCCAAACTGTCAAGTCAAAAATTCACACTGTAACACTTTTTTTTAACCTACTAAACAATGCAATAGTTTAATTGAACAAATAAATTAGATTCTTTTTTGTTGTTGGAATGAGATGTGTAATCTATTGTACAGCCAAAACTTAAGGTTTTTGTGGGTTTTCCCTATCAAAAGAATATTTGTTTTGTGCCTAATTAAAGAAAAAGCAAAAAGTTAGTCAGTTTGGATGAATAAAAACAGGATTTAGGTCACTATCTCTGGAACTGGGTAGATATTGTCCTGGCAAAAGATTGCAAAAATAAAATGTGGTTATATTTCAAGATAAATACTACTAGTTTAAAGAAGATTTCAATTCCTCCATAATAATTAAAAACAAAGTTTCCATCTGCGCCAGCCACCTGTCTTGGGGGGTTCAATTTGTATTATTCTTGAATTTCAGTGGACAGCCACACAAAATCAGTCCCTGCAATGATCACACTTTGAACACCCCTGCTCTATTACATACAACACTTTGAAGTGTGTGATTATAATGTGCCAAAATAGAAAAAAAATGTATACATAGAAAAAGAAAAACTTTTTCCAAGGCAAGTAAGTAAAGCGAGTAAATCTTAATTTACTGCTTACCCCAGCAAACTACCCGGTGTCCTCTATGCATGGACGACACAAGTTCTTTCATGCATAGCATTTCAACACCTGCTGAGTTGTTGGCAGCTCCCCTACAATCAGCGCCTCGCTCATTATGGGAAAAAAGATACCTTGAGCCCGCTTTCTCCCTTTCAGCCTCCGTCTTTTGAGTCCATTTCAAACATCAGTGCACCAGACAGCCACAGCAATTGGTCCGCTCCACAACCTCAGGCCTCCCCCGTGTGACTCTGCCTAACAAATTATAGCATTAAATATCAAAGTGCCACACAAAGAACGCTCACATTTCAGATCGGGCTTCGTACGTAGCGACTCCTGAAACGCCGTGAAAGGGGATACAGTAAGCAATGCATCTGCTGTATTTTTAACGGCAAGTTTTAACAATTCGATTCTCAGGCTCAACTTGTTTGTGTGTGTTTTATGACGTATGGAATCCTTTTCCTAATGATGGGAAGTTGGGTTTATGTTGGAAATGTCCAAGCTGCTCTGAAAAAGAGCTTTACCGCAAAGCTAAAAAAAAAAAAATCAAACAAAGAGCTAAAACGGAACATGAAAATGAATCAACCCCCCCGGCAGGAAGATATTTAGAGAGCCATGATCCTACAGGCTGGTCTGTGGGTGTTTCTTCTAGAAATATTGGCAGTGGCTCTTCCCTGTTTATGAAACCCTGCAGGTCCAGAGCATGGGGTGAAGACTGTGGAGATCTCGGATATTTGGCAAAGTCACCGGTGGTAACGGGAGGATACTTCATCATAGTCACAGTCACTGTCAGGTAGCTGAGACCTTGCCAGCTTTTTCAATTTCTCCCGGCCTCTCAGCAATTTGGCCAGTCGAGAAATGGCGGCTGCATTGCAATCTGTGCGTAATTTTATTTGTATAACGCACAGGAGAGAGTGACCTAAATGGGGCTGAAGGACACCTGCATTGAGATGGCCAATAATACAGGCAGAGGTGCTATATTACAGCTGCCACTGGAGAAATGTCTCTTTAGTTGCTCTGGGGAGGTCACCAGATGGCTTCAAAGTCACCAGCCTTCATCTCTCCCATTCCAATAGGCTATTAAGTGAGCACTGTCTCTACATTATGGCTGGGAAAAGTGTCAGGGAAGAGTTTTGGCTGCCTTCAGACCAGGCCTCGACTGTCGCAAAACTTGGAAAAGGTGGAAGGGAAGCGTCCAAGTCCAGAGCTACAGCTCACCGGTGGGTCGGAGATGATGTGGAAACAGCAGCCTCCGCTTGAACTTAATGGTACCGAAACCTGCAAAACCGACAAGAATTCAAAGTCCAAAGAGAAAAGCTAATGAAGTGATTAAAAGTAATGAAGGCAAACATCAACAAAAAACAAAAAAAGAAAAAAGGATTAAACTGGAAGCCACTGGCAAATAATTACCTGGGTAGCAAATAAGCTTAAATACTGTTGGGATAATGAGGTGATTGAATTTAAGCGACTCTTAAGCAACAAGCGATGGGGGGATGAGGGAGGGTGGGGGCGATTATCTAATTATTAGAAAGGGAAACTTTTAGCGTCAAATGACGAAGACAGAAAAATGGAAAAGCAAACAGAGATCAGAATAAATAGGTTCCTTTCTGACAAAACGTGAACAGAATTTTAATTTCAGGAGAACAAATGTGAAATCGCTGCCCAGTATCAAGCAAATTGCCAGGAGAAAAGAATCGGAGAATTTTATTTTATGGTTAGTGCGTCGTAATTTAAGTCAATGGGACAAAAATTATATTTAAAGGTATGTTTCCTACAACCTGAGATGTGCAGTTCATTTAGACTGTAAGAGAGGAAGACTTTCAAAAGATAATATGAATTTTAAGTTGCTTTGTTTTATCATTTTTGAACCTATGTCTGCTGTCAAAGATGCTGTATTTGAAAATATCAGCTTTTTGGCAATTCAAGAGTTCAGGATCATAACTGCAGAAAAAAAGATATAAATCATCTTTATATTGTATATCTCTGGAAAACTTGCAGTCAATACAACTTCTATTTTAAAATATCCAAACCTCTTTAGACATGGGGTATTGCTTGAAGCTGGGCTATGTAACTTTTATTAAAAACTTTATTTAATTTATTTTTTTACATATTTATTGAAACTGTCACCACGTCATGACAGTATAAGTGAAAAAAAAATCAAGCTCCTCTGCCTGCTGTCAGTGCAAACTGCAGAAATACACAGCTCGGTCAGAAACAACCAATCAGAGCCAGGAGGAGTGTCTTAGTGCTGTCAATCACTCTCATGTACAAAGTGTGTTGTCAGCAGAGTCTGTTGCGAATGCTAAGACTAGTTAGTATGGCTAAAAGCAGATAAATAGTTTTTCTAAAAAGATAAATTGTTTCTCCATCATTAGCACACTGAGCAGCACGTGTCTGAGATTGATTGACAGTTTTAGCAAATGTATAAAAAAACATTTATCTAATAAAAATGACATCCCCCAGCTTTAAAGACATTTTAGAGCAGAACAGGAACGCAACACAACTTTCACCTTTTATTACTGCATGTAAACAGGAGTCTGGTTGGGATCATTAGCCTGAAAACACATCTTCATTGAATATTTCGACTTTACGGGTATTAAAACCGTCAGCGTTCCTCGCGGTCGTGCGGCATTAGGCTGAGTGGGCAGCAGCGTTTCAAAGTTTACTAACAAGTTAAGTCCAGGAGGAGCGACTGAAAGTTTCTGCATGAGAAAACATGCAGCAAAGACGGCCGTTTCCTTTCCCGTTCTTAACAGCCCGCCGGGGTGATTCTGGTATTTATCCCGCCGTGGTGCCCCGGGTTTCACTTGGTAATCCAGTCATGGTGGCGTGTCAGGATAGGTGCTGTTCACTCGGAGCATGTCAAACAGCGGAACTAGGCTAATGGATTTCCTGTGTGTCCCTCTGGGTTGCTTCACTATTGACAGGAGAGTGACTCAAGTCCTGCCATTCACAACCCCGGGAGCTGATAACGCGGGAAGGCGAAGCAGACGGTGCGACCGCTCACCTGTCACTCCCGCTTCGGTTCCAAGCGGCTACTGTTGATTTAGCTGATTGGAGGCAGGCCCACTTAAACCAAACAGAGCAGTCTGTGTCCCACCGAGAGTGTTACGGAGACAAAACATGCTGGTATAATCGGCCTCTTGTTTACTCTAACATGGCAGACGTGACCTTTGGTGGGAGTTAAAAAAAAAAAAAACCAAAAAAAAAAAAACCAGAGGGACCCAACAGAGACCGAGTCGGGCTTAGGAGAGGAAGCTCCTGCATGTGTTGACATTACTGGCCATCTGCTTTAACTGGTCGACTGGGATGTAAGCTAGAAGCAGGTACTTAAAGCTCTGCAAGCAGCTCTGCGGCTCTAAGCCCAAGTCATGTGGGCTTCGTTAAGAAAAAACGGCAGTTCAGGGGCTTTAGACAGGAGGTGTGAGGAAGACACCCAAATGATACAATATGACTTTTTTGTTTTGAATGAATATCCCTGACAGGGTACGTGTGTAGTACAACAAACACTAAAAAGAAGAAGATTTACAGAACTTTTTTTTTTTTAGCTGTAAAAATTCCAGATGCATTCGCTTCTCTTGCTTAATAATTAAGCAGCTCAGAGGATTTTATATTCTGCCTCAGTTTGCAGAACACAAACACCAGAAAAGTCCTCATGTTGTGTTCGGACCTAATCTCTGCTAATTCTTCAAGGTTTCAAAAACGCTAAGTCGCCTCAAGTAAGTTACATTTAGAGATTCACGTCATTTGTCATCGGCATCAATGTCATGTTAATGTTGGGGTGTGTTTTAACACCCAAACTTTTCCCAGTGAGATGGTTAAACAAAAAACAGCACTTTTATCTGTGCTACCAACCTGAGCACTCAGCAACTGATCAGGGCGATCAGAGAGACCGTTGTGAACGCGTATATCTGTGTGAATGAACAATCATTTGTGGCTCGTGCATTTAAATCTCACACACATTCTGTCCTGTGTCTGCGCTCAAAATTTGAAGTGTTTGGAAATTAACACCACCACCAGCCAATCACAGGCAGGTTTTTTCTTCTGTTTTTTTTGTCCAGTCAGAGTATTCCTTGCAAATACTACTTCGTAGACAGCTTCTTTCTTTCCTGTGTTATGTATGCATGTCGTGCTTTAAGGAAAAGGAAAACAATGTTGAATGTGGAAGAATTGATCACAACCAGCATATCCAAATACTGCACAAAGTGGCAAAAGTTACAAAACAAAAGGATTTTAGATAAATGCAAGAGAACATCTTGTAGCCTAAAAAAAGAATTAGTTAGGTATAGATAGATTGTGCATTTTAGACCATTTGTCTTTATTTCTGGTGCTACTGAGAATATATCATCATTTTACAGTAGATTTTAAGAACTAGGCCGACCAGTAGCTCATGACTTCGCCCCCTCCCGCCTCCTCGTACTTTGAAAGCCACAATTCCTTCCAGGGCAACTCGCATCCATCACACTGTTGCGAAGCTTGAGACGCCACTGTGAGGTCGTAATTATACATTTCAACGTGATTCTCCGAGGCACGCTGATTCCACAACAGCCAATTTCAATGAGTTTTAAAAAACAATAATTTGTCGCACGTTTGGATTTACACCTACTTTCCTGATTACGTGGGTCAAATTCTTCACTCAGGCTAAAATACATACATCGAGCCCCAGCAGTGCTGCTGCTCTCCTCGAGTTGCTCTTCAGCCGCTCATCTTTTGTGGCCAACGACACGTTCCTGCACTCCCAGCCGGATATTTGCACACTTGGAACAGCAGGGAGAGCTTATTTTAATTGACCTGTTTTCTTGCACGGACTCTGCTTTTAAGCGCAGTCCATAAATTTCTAATAGGGTTGAAGCCGAGGTCACTTCAGGACCTTAATGCTGGCTTGGCTTATCTGCTCCAAAATGAGTATTGATCTGGATTTCAGATAATTGTCTAACTGGGTCCAAATTTCAGTTATTTAGCCGTTGATTTGAGGTGAAGATGAAGTTTGTTTGGTTTTTTTATGCAGAGGACCCGCCCCTCATCACATTGGTGCCGCCACTGTGTTTGACACTTATGTGGTTTGAAGATCTAACATACAACTTTGCACCTTAGATCCTTTAGGTGGTCTCTATGGGCGGTTCCATGTTTCATTTGCGGTTAAAGGTGTTTATTGTTGAGCTTCTTGTTCATGTTCTCAGTTCTTTTTGATTGTTAAACTCACTCTCGACGGTGACAATGGGCATAACTGGAATCAAAGTACAGAAACTCAGTTAATCAAAGACTTCCTATTAGGTAAAACATGAGACTCCTGGTGCTAATCTGATTTAAATAGCAAAGCAAACTAAGTGTGAATTAACTTTTCAGTTTTTTTTCCACTTGGATTGAAGAATCTTTTACAAGTCGCAGGTGGAAGTAGATAAAAATAGCGAGGCAAAATTTCTTCCTCTGATCTAACCGGCGCTAACTTTTCACTCGCATGTAATCGTAGAAGGACACGTCTCAAACTAAATTAGCAAAACAAAGGTCCAAACTATGTCCGGTTCTGTTTAACACCAAAAAAAAAAAAAAATCATCTGTTTTCCATATATGCTTCCATGTATGATTTAAAAAAGAAAAAAGTTATCCTCATCACGGAAGTGTCCTTTTTTTCTTTAGGACGTTTTCAATGATGTTCAGTAGGATTTCATTTTGTGTGTGTTCTTGTACAGAGGTGTAAAATCACATCGCTGTCCTACTCTGAATTAATAATGGCTGCAATTTCTCAAGGTGCTTCTGCATCAGTGTGGATCTGTTCCAAGATGTCATTTGGCCATAGACTATGAACTGCCATCAGAATGAATGACTCTATATCCCATTACCCCCGCTGCTGGGTTTGCATTTTGTCCTCCCTCGTGGAGCTAAACTAAAGTTGTTTTTAGACGAAAGGAAGGAGGGAGGGAGGAAGAGAGAAAAAAAAACTGCCAAGAGTGTGTTTGCAGCAGAGAGAAACAGTGTAGCTTTTTTTTTCTTTTTTCTTTTCTTTTTCCCTTCAGCACCCTGCTGGTTCTGGTCTGTGCTCCTCCCTAAATGAGAGCGAACGCTCGTGAAAAACTAGTTATTGCCGGTCGCGTAGCTTGCAGCAGAAATAATGCACTGTAATGACATGTTAAGATCCAGAGTGAGTGAGTCGGGTCCAGCAGGACAGCAGAGTGGCCTCGGTCCAGCTAAGTGATGGTCTCAGCCCAGCTCCATCTGCCCATTGTGTTTGCCCTTGGCAACCCAACATAGTTGCTGGTGATGGTGAGTTAATGAGGACTGTGTAAAGGTTAAGTAAACAGGAGTGGCCGGTCTAAGAGGAAAATTACTACTGCCATCATCATAGAGGGCAGCTCGGCGGAGCCGGGCAGCTCTCATCATTATGTTGGTTATCAGCTCCGCTTTTAATGATGCGTGGGTACTATTGAACTGTACAACGCAAGCAGCGTGCCACCAGAACACACTGGAACCTACGGCTGCTGAGATGTTTGAAACCGTATGACACTCGAGGTTGAGGCATTTGGGTAAAATGGTGAACACGACCCCCTCGTACCCCCCAATCCCACCAGCTTTTGTCTGTTTTGAGTAGACCAGAGCTGGTTGTCAGTAGCAATGTGTATTAGTGTTTTAAAACTTTACAGTTCTAAAACCAGGAAAACATTTCTATGCCTTACAATTGTTTTTAAATGTGTAACTTTTATGAATATGTTTTTTTTTTTTTTTTTTACATATTTGTTAAAACTGTCACTATGTCAATCTGTGAAATGATCAATTGCCGTCTGAAGAAATTTACAGCTCCCGACCAAAAACAACCAATCAGAGCCAGGAGGAGGGTCTTAGTGCTGTCAATGTGCTAATGGCGGAAAAGCGACTTACTGTTTACAGGATAACTGTTTATCTGTTGTCGTTGGTTGCCATGCTAACTAGCCTTAGCATTCACCTCCTGGCTCTGATTGGTTGTTTCCAGTTACCACTGGGAGAAAGTAGGGGAGTCCTACAGATTATCTCCCCCATACCATACTGTCAAGACATAGTGACAGTTTCAACAGATACGTAAAATAAAAAACTTTGAGGAGATGCCAGAGAAGAGTTCTGCAGCTGAATGGAGAATAGAGAATCGTGTCCGTGACCTTTCCCCACCTTTGGCTGCACATCACAGCTAAGCTGGCTGAAAAATGCAACTCCTTTGTTTTTTGTTTATTTTTATTTTCTCCTTTGCGCACAGGACAAATTCATCTGTTTGGAAATACTTCTTGTTGCAAAAAAACTCGTCAGTTGTGCTTTTTAAAGGGATAAATTGGGTTTCACAACATACGGTTCTGTGAATTTATCATCATTTATCGTCATATTACCTGCTGTATCACTGTCTCAAACTCACCGTCATATCAGTGAGTTTGCAGTAACATTGGTGCAGAATAATGACCCCTCCATACTCGGGTTTCAAAGCGTACCGCCTGATCGGTTTTGGCTAATGACTGATGAAACTATTTTTCCATGGCATGCAATACTATTTTACAGGTTATTAACCATTTTTGCGAATGTTCGTATTTCGTCCTCTGAACAGCATCGCTGTTAATATACTACAATTACACTGACAGTGTCTCGGCTGCATCAGTCCATCCCATCAGCTGACCATGAATCCGCTAAGGGTCATTTACAAATTACAACAAGATTTGGACAAGCACAGGAACGTGCTACCTTCAATGCCCTTGCAAAATAACAATGGCTCAAGGTTGCAAAAAAAATAAATAAATACAAATAAATTAAAAAATACCCTCTATTAAGGTATTGCAAGATTTCTAAGGCTACAGTGGGTTATGGTGTGGGAACTAAAAGAAGACCTTTTATGACTATTAAGCTAACTTTGTTTTAAAGCCACAGTAAAGGGCAGCATGTCTGCATAGAAGCCAACCGCAGCCTCTAATTAACCAGCTAATATCAGCTTGTTATACTTGTGGTCCTTTATAAAGAGCAGAAAGGAAATATGGTAAAAAAAACAAAACAAAACTGTATAAACCATAAACACTTGAATACTAATAAGTTTAACATGTGTTTGTTCTCTGGTTTGCTCAAAGCTGGAAGATGTCACTTTTATAAGAATGTTTTTTTTTTCTTTTTTTTTTTTCTTACGTATTTGTTAAAACTGTCACCATGTCATAGCAGTACAGTGTGGAACAGATCATTTGTAAAAATAAATAAATAAAGCTCCTCTAGTTCCTTCCTGTGCTACTACTGCAATCTGAAGATGCTCCCCATCAAAAACAGCCAATCAGAGCCAGGAGGAAGGTCTTAGCGCTGTCAGCCATGTTCGTGTACGTGATGCTAGGTGTGCTACAAGTGGAGAAACAACTTTCCTTTATAAGAAAACAATTTATCTGCCGTAATGAGTGGCCATGCTAACTAGGCTCTGGAGATGGGGAGAAGCTGTAGCGTAGCAGAGAGCGTACAGAAGAATGATTGACAGCGGTAAGACCCTCCTATTGGCTCTGATTGGTTGCTTCTTATTGAGGTGTATTTCTGCAATTAGCACTGGGAGCCCTAAAGCAAAGGTTAATTTTTATTTTATTTTTTTTTCTTTTTCAGTTTATCTGTCACAACATAGCGACAGGTTTAGCAAATACGTAAAAAAAAAAATAAATTACAAGCGTTTATTTTAGTGCCATAAGTGTTTTTTTGTAAGATACAGTAAACAAAACAAATTACAAATTAGACTGGCTATGCATTTGTTACAAACAGTTGTTGTACCGCGAGACTTTCATACCGGCCGATGCCAAGTTTGGAGCTTCGCTCGCGTCCTGCACAGTTTTACGGGGAAAGTGGCGACATTCTGCCGTTCTCCATCGCACCAAGCTGCTTCTCGGAGCTTCTGCCTGCGACGAGCAGAGCTGGCCGACTCCCTATGCACCATGATGGATGATGGGATTGTTATTCAGCATTCCTGGGCTCCGCTCCGCTGCCAAGCGCCTGTCTCCTCCGACGGCCATTGTTCTCCGGTCGGCTGGAAGAGTCACCTTTATCCGATTGAAATAAATGAGATATACTCAAACCGAGACATTAATTACAAAGTTTATCTCCTGGCTAAAGTACACTAATAAAGGTCTCTAATAAGGCATCCATCATGCCCAGGCTCCGTGGATGTGGCTGAGGGCACTGGCCAGAGGTCACTTAATGTGATGAATGACAGTCTGTGTGATGCAACCCAAGATATTACACATCTCTCTGTCGGTCACAGAGACGTGGAAATCGGAGTTAACTTTAGATTTCTCAGCAAAATCACAACTCAATCCTTCAAGTAAGCGTTGGGTGTGTCCACACCCACACACACACACACACAATGTGCTTACTTGTCAAACAGAAAGCCAGCACAACTGTAACTACTGTTTTTGTGGGCTTAGCCTGCAGACAATTATGACAAATGTGCAGTCAGCGCTGCAGGCTCTCACCGCTGACTGCTGCGGGGCCAGCTCCGAAAATTGGCCCTGCTGGCTCAAAAGATAAACTTAAAGAAACAACCAACAGGACGGCGAGAGCTGCTCGGAATTTATTTAGCGCTTTCCGCGGCCCTGACTCCGGTCCGGGCGGGCGGGGACGGTGGGAGATTCTCAACCGTAAAATGATATCACAAAAGTCGTGTTTTTTCTTTTTTGTTTTCCACATGATCCATTACTGTCAATAATTGACTTTGAGCTTTGTTTTTTCCCCTCGACGCCTGCGATCAAGCGTGATAGCACGACGACCTCTTGCTTGTTTATTTTTTATTTTATTTTTTCGCCTCTCCGAAGAGAAGTGGATCAGTGGGAAACCGCGGAATGCAGAGCATGATCTCTGCTCAAGGATGCATCAGAGGGAAACCTTGACTTTTTTTTTTTTTTTCCCTCACTAAGACGCATGAAATGCATGTATTTTTGACAGTTATTCAGCAAAGCGATCCTTTAAGCATTCACCAGAGGCTGCATCTTCCCCTGTCTTTCCGTGGAGTGGAGTAACGCAGCGGTCATGACCATGATCCATAATCAGGATAAACTCCAGTCGTGTTTACCGTCTCTAAACATCGGTTTCATTTTAAATTAGATGTTATGGCTGAGACGTTCAAACACTTGGATTGCAGGTGAAGTTCAAGGTGATTATACATCATCTCTGAGACTGGTGATGAAAAAAAAAAAAAAAAAAGAATTAAAATACGCAGGCCGAGCAGAGCGCTGACACCAAGCTACAACCTCTGGGAGGAACAGGCACCGTTCTTCTTCTCCCCGTTTTGTTTTCGCTGATTTGAGTGATTGCAAACAAGTCGAAGTTGGGAGCTATGAAAAGAACTCGCCATCGTGCTCATCCAAGACTTGAAGAGTCTTTTTTGTTTCGCAGAAAAGTAAATCATCCGTGCAGTGCAATTTCGCTGACCATATTGTGGCTTTTGGCGGCGACTCAGAATGACTGTCTGACATCTCTACTTGTTTCTCTGCTAAGATTGCGCCAGCTGTCCCCCGTTAGCTTTATAATGTGCTCTTTGTTAGCGTTTTATCGAGTGTCTTGATAATGGCAAAACTCGAGGGCAGGCTCCATCCAGCACTTGGCTGCAATAACACAGAATGTGCTCAGAGAAGAGCCGCCGTGTGCCTGTGTGAAAGAGGAAGCGGCGCAGAGACGAGACAATGTGAAATCTGCTGTTAATCGGTGCTGAATGCGACGCCGACGGAGTTCAGCAAGTCGGACCGTGTTATGGAGTAACGGCTTCAAAAGTCCTTTTATTTTGTACGCTAAAGGAAGAGTCGATGACCAGATTCTCCGAGTCCATCATACATCATGTTAAGTCACTTTATATAAGATCAGGAAGCAGCTGGAGTCAAAAACTATTCATTTTGATTTTGTCAGATAATCTAAAGAGTTGCATCTCAAGCTTATTGTTGAGGCTCAGGATGCAAGAGAAACATTTCTGTTTTTACTGACAGAGGAATTAAAAAGTAAAAGTTAACTCACTGGATTAAAATGCTCACATTTGTCTTGGTGGTCTGACTGGTGATTGTTGGATCATCAGTTGTAACTGTTACTAGATCGGGGTCTGTCCTCATCCCAGGTTCAATTTGCGAGTGTCCCTTGAATCCAATATAATCGAAATGGTTGTTTCCAACAAAGACAGGTTTTTTTGGTTGTTTTTTTTTTTTTTTGACGCACAAGGACAAAACCGTCCTCTTCATGTGTTTACTTCCACAGAACCCAGCCATGTTTGGTGCACAGATGGTCCTTGTAGCCAAAGTACTTAACCATCATTGTTCTGTTCTTGCCTCCATTCAACACATTCCATTTAAGAAGTTTTTTTTTTCGGTATTTTGCTTTTCAAGAAAACATTGTGTCTGTCTCAAAACATGCTACATCATCATCACCATCATCATTCATTTCTAAAAGAGGATAATCAATCTGGAGATTGAGACACAAAAGAAAAAGCTTCATTTGTGTCAGAAAAATGTTTTTATTTTACCTTTTGCTTAGAGGAACAGTGGAGACTCTAATTTTGGTTTTTCTGTGTTACGCTTCTCAAATTTTTGTATTTTTCTGATTATAAAAAAAGTTGAGATTTTAGTTCAAAACCAAATATCAGTAAAAATAACAATAACTCCTGCAGTAAAAATAGTATCTGACATGATTTTAGCAGAAATAGGTGTCATTGTTAGACCTGCTGCAACGAGCAGTACATCAACTGATCACACAGTAAAGTAGCTTTTCTTGAATTCATTTTATTAGTTATTTCTGTTGTTTTGTTTATTTTACTTTGAACATTTAAATGTTTTCCAGTTCCAGTGTTAAAAGCTCATTAGAATTTAAACATTAGTGATATTTGAGAATGTATTCTTGCATTATGATGCCGTTACCATCGTATTACTTGAAAATTGTCTCAAAACAACAACATTATCGTTCATCGTAATAACGTCTGGGACGATTTATCGTCTCGCAAAATTAGTTACTGTGGCAAGCCAAGTCATAATCATTGTTAATTTTATTGCTTAGATAAAAACAAATAGTTAATATTATACGTCTTACTTTCAATTTTTTTTGTAAACACAGCTACAAGATTATCCAAGATCATCGTACTTTCAGGATCTCAGTCCAGTGCTTGCTTGGTGCATACCTTTAAAACCGCACAAAAAGGGCATATTATTTCCATGTTTGTCTTTTGTAAAGTTGCTAAATGGTTACATGTAATAAACCAGTGAAGTGTTTGGGGCTCGCACTGGGAAACACAAGGCAGTCCTTTCAAACACAGATTCAAAACATTTGCAATTAAAAATGCCTCTTAATCATTAAACAGGTGTCCTCATGCATGTCATGCATAATACAAACATAAAAGCTCATTCATGAGTGAAAACAAAATGACCAGCATACTTAAGTGTAACCCTTGCAATATGCAAAGCAGCTGCTCCCCCTCATATGCAAAACAGCCCTTTTACTTCTTGAGATCTATTATTCCCTTTCTTGCTTGCATATCCAATTACTAAATGAGCTCTGCCTCATTCCAGCAACTCAAAAAAAAAATAAAAAAAAATTCTGTGGTAGCAATTAGTAACACCAGAGGGTAGCATGGCTTGTCTTGTTGTTGCACATATAATGTCTCCCTTTGGTGTCATTAACCATTGAATATGTGGCCTGTTGACTGTGCTGATCATCCAGTTAATTGTAAACGTGTTCCTGTGCAAGAAAAGCGCAGTCTTCGTGCTGTGTTTGTTGCACTGGTGTGTACAGGTGACCCATGACTGTATACGGAAGACAAAAAAAAACAAAAATTCAAAATTAAAAAATTAGCGTACAATTCCCGGTTGCCTACAAAATGTGTTGTCTGGGAGTCAGACAACAGGAAACCTTCCCCGAATGGCGACGATCTCTCAACGCGTCCTGTCGTCGGAGGTCGTCTTAAAAAGGAAGGTGCCGTATTGTCGAATAAAAAAAAAAAACGAAATAACTTTCTGCTCGCGCTCTCCTTCCTCTTGCTGTAACAGAAGTTCACCCCTGCAGGCTGACCAAAGCTCTGTGGTTTGCCCTGGGCAAGCTGCCTTGCTTCTGCCTCTGCAGCTCATCTGTCACTGGCCAGACTTAAAGCTGCTGGATCTTTGCCTGAAGACTTTTAAAACTTTCTGGCAAGAGGTCACACATTGAATTAGAAAGCCAGTAGGAGAGGAGGAGGTGGTGGGGGGGAGACGGGCAAATCTTGGTACAGTAGCAAGAAGCGAGTGTTAAACTGCATATCTATGGCTGCAGAGTCTTAAACGCCGCTTGCTCTCCCTCCGTCAGCTCATCATGAGAGACTCCAGCTTTTCAGAATGTCTGAGCATTCAGACGTCATGCGCAAGTTTGTTGTTTAACTGACCGATACGACTTGGTTTTGCCTTGTGGTTTTACTGTGTCATGTTATTTTTCTCTCATTTAAAAATTTCTTTCACCACTTCCAAAGTATAGGACTTTTCAAACAAACAGAGAAATAAATAGAGTCGGGGGTTTTTTGTGTGTTTTCTTTACCTATTGCAGCTTATTTATATATGAATTTAAAAAGTAGACTCTCACCTAGATTACAAAAAAAGATAATGAAAGCTAATTTAAGCAATAGTAAAGGAACAGTCTTGGTTTTTGGACACCCTGGGGCGAACCCCCCTCCACACCCCACAGCGTCCCGGCACCCAACGCACACCCCAAACCGAAACACATTCCCTCAACAAATCTCTTCCTGCAAAAAACATTAAATCATTTAAAAAACTAAAAAGTAATTTATTTAGTAACTTAATTCATGTCCGACCAGACTAAATACTTTATTTGGTTTTGAGCAAGAACATTTTGTCTGAATAAATAAAAAATATTTGGGGGCAAAAATGCAGAGAAACTACCAACCTAGTTTGGTGCTGAATTAGATAGAAATGCCTCTTAAAGCTACAGTATGTAACTTTTATAAAAAAAACTTTTTTACACATTTGTTGAAACTGACTAGCAGAGCCTGTTGTTAATTCTCATGCTAGTTAGCATAGTCGCCACCATTGACGGTGGATAAACGATTTGCCTATAACTGTAAGTTGTTTTACCTCCATGAGCAGTACACAAGCTTGATTGACAGCACTAAGACCCTCCTCCTGGCTCTGATTGGTTGTACATTTCTTCAGTTGGCAAAAGTCGCTCCAGGAGAAGGCAGGGGAGATCAGTCTATTCACAGATGATCAGTTTCGTAACCTACTGTCACGACATGCTGGCGGTTTTAACAATTATCTTAAAAATATTTATTTTATAAAAGCTACACACTGCAGCTTTAAGTCAGTCATGTTTTCTTGCAACACTAGGGGGCATCAATTTCTCAGTGCAACATATTTCCACCTTTAAAATACAGAAAACACATTCAGGGTACGACTGACAGATTACGTGTTTAAATAACGCCCATCAGATTGTGCCACCCTGGGTGGTGAGCCATTTCGTTCACATTAAAAACCCTACTGACAGTAAACGTATCGGCTGTGATTTAATACAGTTGCAGTTTGTCTTTGTATTCTGAAGACTCTAGGTCTGGTAAACACCTCAGACTTATGATCCATGACACTTTCCAGTGCATTTTTATGACTTCCAGTGTTGTTGTTGAAAAAAGAAAAAAAACAAACTTGCTCCTGGGTAATTCACATGGATGCCCTGTACCTAAACCCTTTACAGCTGTCAATCTTTGTTTCTAAAAATGTACAACCTAAGACATCATCGCCATCCTCCCTGCATTTCCTCCGTAACGTTTTGCCACCTACCTAAACATTTTCAGGCCCAATTAAAATCTCCCACATTGCAACAGCACCCCCAACCGATGCATAACAGCGGGACCTAATCCGTCCACCCCCAGCTCCTGCTTTTTTCTCAGTAGGACGCCATTAGGTCTCAGAAAATCTTCCTAAAATTTCCGCAAAAGAACGTGACAAAGAATCAAAGATGTCAGCCCCGGCCTTCAGATTTGGTATTCATCTGTTTTCTATACCTGCTCATTGCGTGTTGGGATCAAGGGGCCGGTTGGGGCGGCTGGTCCAATGTGTGTGTGTCTGTCCATCACAGGGCAACATAGGGACACATATCCAGCTGTCGCCCGTGTCTGAGGGTTGTTGAGGATCTTAATGTTGATGTTTTTTGGATGGTGGGAGGAAGCTGGAGTACCAGGAGAGAACCAATCCATGTACAGGAAAAGCATGCAACCGATGCTGCCCCCTGCTGGGATTCGAACCCACAACCGTGCGAACCACTGCGGCACTGGGGTTAAACTGTGACTGTCATTTTTAAGATAAATTGTATATTTTTACTCATATTTCAAAGATTTGTAGGTCTGTAAAATCTTGTTTGATAATTAATGGACCCCTTATTGTTTAGTTTGTTGCTTTTTTTAATCACAATTTAATATTTCGAATGATTAAACCAGCTCTAATATGACACAAAGTTAGCTAAAGTAAATATAACATGTATTTTTCAAATGATCTTTTTCATCAGTTGTGTGAATTAGTGATGTCCAAGCCTTGTATGAAACAGTATTCGCCACACTTCTTTAATTATGAATTAACCGTGATTACCAAAATATTTTTGCAAAACTGAACAGCCTTGTCACAACCCACACCAGGCTTGATTTCCCTGGATCAGAAAATCTCTCCTCCTGGACATCCATCAGTTCGGGAAATGACTACAGAAGCATTTCAAAGGCCTTTGTGTGTAACCGAGGATACCACGATAAACAAATAGAGAAAACATGAAACAGCAGGAGACGTTAACAACTTATTCATAAGGTCGTCAAATAACAGAAAACAACACCTGAAGCTCCGCAGACAAGCTCACTTGTCTAAATTAAAGTCGATGTCTGTGACTCAACAATAAGAAGGAAAAAAACTATCTTCAGTGGTAGAGTTTTAAACTTAAAACCACTGCTGACCAACACAAAGGCCCGCTTATTGATTTACTGTAGTAACTCTGAAAAATATTCTTTTGACTGATGAAACAAATGTGGAACTTTTTAAAGATATGTTTGACATTATTGCTGGCGTCAAACTACTGGTACACAAGAAAAAGGATTTGATACTGACATGGTGATGGTGGTTTAATGGTCAGAGGGACGACTCGCTTTCATTTCTGGTACTTCGAATTCTCCTTTCTATCAGAAAACTGAGCAGAACAATAATCTTGACTCACACCAAAGTCTACATAGAGCTTGGTAAAAGATTAATTGCCAGTTATGAATAATTATCTGATGACAGTTAGGTTATGGGGCTTTTTTTTTTTTTGCGGGTCAAGTTAACTTTGCTCAGGCTATCCTTATGATGAAATTTATTTGATGAATTCAAATATTTAAAAGAGAAAAACACAAGAAGTCTGTAAGAGGACAAGCACTTTTTCACAGTCAAATCCACTCTGATAAATGGAAAGGTTAAAAGTGCAAAAATAACATACATGTGAAAGAAATCCTGCCAAAACCATCAAAAGCAAAAGTCGTCCATTCGAAAATGTAAATTGCCTTCCACCAGCAGCCAGACAGAAGTTAATAAATGGTCTGCAAAGCTTGTAATTCGCCTGGTGATGCTGCAAAAAAAAAAAAAAAAGTACTCAGAAAAGCTACAAGTGAAATGTGGGAAAGCACGCACTTTTTTCCCCCAACAGCCTCTCTGCACTTGAGCTGCTGAAGTGTTTGTCATTCAGCTTAATGGGGAGGATTCAATAGGGAACGCCTCAGCAGCATCTTCAGCGTGGAGATGGTCGGAGCCCGGAAGGACTAGATGCTACGCTTTCAAATTCAGGAATACTGTATTGATCCCAAGGGGATCTTAAAAAAGTAAGATAAATCTGGCCCGTCTAAATATTTTCATTTAGATTTATTGAAATAAATTCAACCGACTGCAGGAAGTAGATCTGCATGGAGCTGTGCTTGAAACTCAGTGTAGTTCTTACGTTTGGATGACGAATGATGAAAATACAAAACAAAAGTCCGACAAATTTTTATGTATATTTCTATTGTTTTTCTATTAAATAATGTTGCATTTAGCATTTCCTATCCTTCCACCTTAGGCAACTTCATTAAACTACAGGCACAATAAAAGACGCCTGGTTCAGGCAGTTAGGGATGTAGCATCTAATAAAAACAACAGCAAAAAAAACCCAGAAGAGTTTAAAAGGAATTATAAACGCAAAAATAATAATAAAAAAAAAAAAACTAAACATTTTAGGAGCACCTCTGCACCCATTAAAACAGCTATATGTTTTATTTTTCAGTAATTATTCATCACAATCACGGAATTTTCAATATACGCACATAAATAATTGAAGAAGAGCTGATGATTTTTTCTTTTTTTTTATATTTCAGAAAAGCATCCATGTGGTAGTAAGAGTGTTAATAATTAATACAGCTGCCCTCTTGTGATTACAGAACCAGGGAGAAGATAGAGAAGCTCTTAGTTCGACTCTGCAATTCAGATGAGTGACCCTGAGGTTCATTCACCAGCAGGAAAACTTTATAAATTGATTTCTTAGCTTTAAGCCTCCGTTGGGCTTGCATAAGACTATTCCTCTGGGGTGTGTTGTTTTACGCAGGTTATCGTCCAGGCAGTGGCACTGTTTATCTCCTCTCACATGAGTCGGGGCTCCGAGATTGTTTTTGGAATATGATAATGCATTAGTTTTCCCCCAAATTTGACATGAAATGATATGATCTCTTGTCCACATACAACTCACATTTATTAGTAATTTGATCAAAGCTTTTATCAAACGAAATTAAAGATTCCCTTAAGGGATTTTCCCTGTTTGAGTCTCATTGAAAAAAGTCAAATAAATGAACGCAGCTCCAAACAAACACGCAGCATTATGTTTCCTGTTTCATAGACAATGAAAGGATAACACGGAGAAAGAAGTAATTTTTTCTAAGTGAAACAGATTATCATTGTCAATGCCTTCATGTAATGGCTTTTAAATTAATAGCATTTCAGATTATTAATATGTGGCACTTGCTTAAGGCAGCAAACATAATGTAGCCGAGTATAAAGTTGTAAACATTTGATCCTGAGTTCATCAGCGTAGATGGATAAAGTCACAAGATCGTCAAAGTAATTTGATTCGCAAAACTAACATGTTGTTATGCCACCATAAAGTAGCAACTGTCGTGATTCCCCAAAACGTTTTACTGACAATAAAACATTAAGAGTTTTATGGATGTATAAAACACAACAAGAGGAATGCGTTGGCCTTACATTTTCCTTTGTGAATGTTAAGGATCATAGCCCTTAAAACAAGCGTTAACTTTCTGATAGAAGTCTTTAGAATTTGCCTCAATTTTTCTACATCTTGTATTTTTTCCTTATGATGCCATCTATTTTGTGAAGTGCAGCTATCTAGCTATCTGGTTAGTTATCTAGCTATTGCTAGTTATCTAGCTAGCTATCTGGCTCACTAGCTACCTAGCACAAATGCTAGCTAGCTAGCACAGACAGATAGCTCTAATCTAGCTAGCTAGATAGCTAGTCCTAGATCAAGCTTTTGCTAGAACTAGCAGAATCTTTTGCCCTGTGACTCCTGGATATAGGCACCAGCCTCCCCACAACTCAGCAATGATAAGACGATGAGATGAATGGATTATTTAATCCCAGGCACCCTGATTTAGGATTACATTTTATTATAAGAAGTCTAGTTCAGTCAAAAGTTTTTACAGGCATGTCTGGTAAATAAGTAAAGCAAGATGCAGTTATAAAATGTGATTTTAAAAAAAACATGTCTTGTTAATGAAGGTAAGATAAACCCCTAAAGAGAGCAACATGGTGGCTTATTTTTCCCCAAAACAAAGACAGTTATGTACAAAATCTCTTTAGTTTTATTGAAAATGTAGTCGCTGCCCATTTCGGCACGGACTCTGTGAGGCCAGAATGTACATGATAAATGTGTAAAGAAAAGACAGAACTAGATGACATGCAGTAATAGTCCTCTGTCAGGCTTATAGATGTTGATAAATGCTGTGGTTAAACTCTGCCTGTGACCCTGCCTGGAGTGGGTTGCCCTGAGAGAGGCCTCCCTCTCATTTCACGAGGAATCCTCACAAGACGGGAACTTTTTGACATGAAAAATGACACGAGGTGAAACACAAATCGGATCACAATCAGGAGGAAGTAGTTTATTCTGGAGATGTTGACAAGACAAATGTTTGTTCATTGGGTTGTAATAATCTGTAATCAGAGCACAGCAAATGCGTTTTCCATCAGACTGTTTTGTAGTGAAGATAGATTTGAAAAATTGCCTCAGGACTGTGATCAAACACTGGAATCGCATCATCTCCAGCAGCCAGTATTAGAACATTTTGTAAACAGTGTTTATCTATAATCGCTGTCTCTTTTTTTTTTTTTTTTTCTGACATAGCAGAAGAAAAATGCATCACCATACTTTTTTTTCTTTCTTTTTCTCCTTTATTGGAGGTTGGCATTTGGAGTTTTCTATAAAGAATATGGACTTTAGGAAGCAATCCCCTGGGAGTCGATCCTTAAATAGACATAAAGTGTTTCCCTACGGTGAAGGTGTGCCCTACTTTACACTAGATTAAAAGAAGCTCTTAATACTTCCATGTGAAATGTATAGGTGGATCTGCATTAGCTAGGATATTATTAAAAAATATTTTAAGTAATTCAATGTAAAAAGTAATGTTCCTGATTAGTTTTGAACATATATATTTATTATACATTTATTCTATGAAACAGTTTTTATATTTCACTGCAGTGTGACGGGGATCATCTGTTGAGTTTTTTGGGTTTTTTTACTGTATGTTGGGCTCCAGAAGGTCAGTCCAGAGTAGGCCGCCTGCATAAACAATAAAACAATACTTTCTAGGTGCGAAAATCGACACATTTGCCAACTGTTTGCCGTTCTCCTGCACACACCACTTCCAGTCCAGAGGTGTTGTGTTTTTTGTGTGTTTTTTTTTCTGTACCAGACAAAATATGTGTGGAGGTGGTCCTGGTGGGAGGAGTGTGAACGCGGACATAAAGGACCATAGCAGTGTGTTTGCATGTTTTAGCACAATAACAACAAATTCATCTACACTTGACATTTCCACGTGAAAGCAATTTAGCTTTACATCTCCTAGGTTGCAGTTTAAAGATTTTTTTTTTCCTTAAGATTGCAGGCAGCTATTGTTTTCCATTCTTTTCTCCACAGTGTAAAAATCAATGGGATGACTCTTGAAGCTCGAGCTGAGTAATTTATCAGTCAGCGCGTGAACACAAAGTTTGCTTTTTGTGGGTTTTGTCTGCGGCACGTTGTTCCACGTAAGCTTCAGACTTTCTGAGTCTGCGGTGGATTTAAAACAAACGGCTTCACAGAACTGCGGCTGAGCTGCTTTCTGAAAATGCTGCGCTTTAATGGCTAAGGGCATGACATTAAGTAAATGCGCTAACTCCTTTTTAGCATTTAACAAAACCAGCAACGTAAACTTATTCGGATATTAGAAGCGGCACCTGATATTATACAATCGTGTTTACGTTGATTAAATCTAAATAAGTAATTAGACTCCTGTTCGTTATTGTGTTAAATAACAAAACCTATTGAGGCAGTGTTTGAATTAAATTACTTCGTTTTAGCTGTTGAGTAAATGTCAAACAAATTATTTAGCTATTTTTGGTCACTTCAGACACAGTTATAATATATTCCATCTTTGACTGCGGCATTTTCGCTACTGAACGTCCAAAGGAAACCTTGTAATCTCTCTCGTTTCTTCTGGATTGAATATAAATTGTGGCCACATATAAGCTGTTCTGCTTTGCTTCAAAATCTATAAAAATCCACAATGGAACGCATTTGTTTTACTCACAGATGAACCTTGAGAGTAACACATGATGCCATTATAGCGTAGCAGAAGGTTTCAGTGCAAAGCAGATGAAATGTGGAACTTGTTTTAATTTATTTGAGCTATTTATACCCTTAATTAGTCTTTTTTTTCCCCATTTTACCTCAGCAATGATGTGTTTGTTTTATAGCACATTTGATACATGTGCAACCAAACTTGATTTACAAAGTAAAACAAAGCAATCTGGTAACACGTTATTTGAAGGGGTGTGTGTAACACTGGCATGACATCATCATAAACAAAACACCGGTTATGAACATGAAGGAGTCGCCATGAAAGTTTATAACTGTTGTCACAAAGTGTCATTCTGCAAATAATTATTTTTTTAATGCAAAGCTGCATTAAAAGCGTCAACTTTGCATTATTTGGTAAATGATGACACTTTTGAGAAAAGTTGCATTGAAATTTGCCTTAAAAGTTCCTTAAATGTGTCAAGTTTGCACCAAAAGTGTCATTATTTATCGAGTGACCCTTCATGACAACTGTCATAAGTATTAATGAAGACTCCTTCATTTTCATAACAGGTGTTATGACATGTTTAAGACAGTCTTATGCACACCTTTTCAAATAAAGCATTACTAAAAATCCTAACTCATCTACAACCAGATATAATAATTTGTAATACATATTTTGAAATCATTATCCTTTAATAGACATTTGAGAAAAGGTCAACATTGACCTTCAGTATGCAGAAAACATGAATAGCCAATGATCGCAAGAGAGTTGCTCTGCTCTGGACGTGGCTGGAATAGAGCAACGCAAACAGAAGCCGCACGCGCTAACGGCTAATGTTTGTGCTGTCGTAACTTCTGACTTCAGCTAACAGGCAGGACTTCACTGAAAAAGACGAGGGGAAAAAATGAGTACCCCAAAAAGAAGTGACCAAATGACATGGTTGATAATTTGGTTGAATGGAGGAACTTTGCCTGTGAAAAATTGGTCAAAAAGACGAAGTATTGTGCACTACAAACTAATTCCAGCACCGAAAACCTCCGGCCTGGTGGACCACTTAAACCAATAGCGACTGCTGGAGCTCCCAGAATGCAAAACTTTACAATTCCACAGATTTTAATGTGTAATTTATCTTATAAATGAAAAACTTTAAGGGTGACAGGAAAGAAAAAAAACAAAGGATAAATCTGAAGTAGATTTAGAAACAACAACCTGACAACATGTCTGCAGAAACCGCATCTCTTCCCCATTGTAGACATCAAACCAACAAGGCGATGCATTTTATATACATCTTCCTTTCTGACCCCATTTAAGTGCAAAAAAGAGTAAATATGTAGAGGAGGAACTGAAATCATTAGCTAAGGAAAAAGACTGAAGATTTTCAAGTCTAAATCTTGAAACTTCTGAGGATAAAATGAAAACTGAATGGTCTGAATGTCGATGCATCAGTAATCTTTTAAATCAGCAGACTTTACATATATGTTATGTATATGATGTGCCCAATATACTAATCGTGAATTATACTGGAATTAGCTCAAACGTAACCAGGAATGCTATGAAAATGGCTCTTCATTTTTACTTCCTCAGTCATTCTTACACACTGAAGCTGAGCGCTGATGCTAACTGTGTTCAGCAGTAGTACTTAAAGTTAAATTTAGAATCCTTAAAAATAGATGCTTAATGAAACCCAGTGGCTAGGCAAAAAAAAAAAAAAGAAGGCAGAAGACTTGAACTTTACTTCTCGTCATTTATTTATACGCGGGCCTCTTTGCAAGGCGTGCCATTTGTAGAAAGAAAGGGAGTACATTAGATTAATCTGACTAATGAGCTATCACATTGAATAAATAAATCTACAAGAACAATAATGTATTTTAATAAGAAATGCTAAAGGCCGCTCCCGTGAAGAATTACCTCTCAAAAGCCTCGGCCTATAGAATAAATCTGACTTCCCATTTTTGTTGACACGTGGGGGCCACGTGAAGTTGATTTTAATAATTGATCACCGCAAAGTGCTGCAAGAGAGCTTTGCTGATAAGCAAAAGAATAGGTTTTTGCGTTTGAATCACAACATCCTATCGATCCCCCCTTTTGAAGAATGCTTAGTGGAAGAGTCGCGGACTTGGGGATTATTTATGGATCCTTCGTGACCTTAGCAATTCCCTCCCGAGATCGCGTTTAAGGCTATGAAATTGACTGGCAAATGTGCGCGCACGCAACGGCCAAATCCAAAGTGACAGCAATAATCAGAGTAGAGAGATTAGCAGCCCTCAGCTTTATTTTTCCTTATCCTACAAAGGCATACATCATCATCAGCAGCGGCCAAGGTGGAGCTCCTTCACCTGCGGCGCCGGCCGTCGACGGTTTTGGGAAACTATTCTCGTTTGTCACCTTTGATTCATCAACGCTTATTTGCTTTAAAACAAAGGCAGCGCTGGCGTCTTTTATAGAATGGAAATCGGAATATTTGAGGCTTAAAGGCCCGCTAATGCAAAAAAAAAAAAAAAAAAGAGTGTAAGGGGGATTTGTTTTAAAGTACAGTTCCCGCATTTTGATTGTACTTGCTTTGAAACATTCGGAATACAAATTCCCCGTCGTAGAACGAAATTAAAGCCTTTAAGGAAATTAAAGCGTTTTATTTTTATTGATTCATTTACTTGTTTTTAGAGCCTTTGCAGCACCTTGCAGAAGTACTCAGACCCTCTAATTTTTATCACATTTTTTATCAAACACAAACTTCACTATGTTTTCGGAACCAACCTCAAGTAGTGCATTATAACTGAAGTGAAAGGAAAAGAAAATGTGGTAGTTTGCAGTTTTTTACAGCTGCGATTATTTTGTACATCTAGGGATTTACATTTTTACCCATTTTTTTTTATTTGCATAATTACAAATGATCAGTCAGATTGATTGGAGAACTTCCATAAACCTAACTTCGAATGTTATAAGAAAATAGGTGTATACAGGACAGTTCTCCTTGTGGAAGGTAAAACTCGGTTTCCCAGTCCAAGTGTTTTGCGGTCTCTGGCAGGTTTTCTTCTAGGAAGGCCCTTATGTGTTTAGTTGCATCCATCTTCCCATCAATGTCAGAGTTGATGGTCAAATCCCCTCACATGCACACCAATTACGCCCCAACGTTATGTTTCGTGGCAGGAATGGCTGGTCAAGGCTGGGAACGCCGTCCTAGCTTTCCAGAAAGTTCAATTTATATAAAACGTTTTTCTTCTATTTATGACTTTCATTTAACAACTTAATATTTTTCTGAATGTGACTGAACTGGATTGATCTGGAAGCATTTAAGTAGAGGGTTCTTAATTTATATTCACAGCACATGTTCAGGAAATCTCACTACTCATGTGTCCCTTTTTCTTCTAGTTTAATTATTTCCTATTTTGTGTTGGTCTATCATATAAAATCCCAATAAATAAATAAAAAAATGAAGCTTGTGGATGTAAGATGGCAAAAATTTTAAAAAGTTGAGTGAAATTAATACTTTTGCAAGACTGTGTGGACACGGAGTCCATAATATCCACCACAACTTCACAGAAACTAGTCTTGGCATCGCTTCTTCGTTTCTCAGTCATTTGTCTTTTCACACAATCTGCTGGGTTTCGGTTCAAGGTGAAGAATGCCAAGAAACAAATCAGTTTCACAATTTTTTTCTTTTTTTTTTCATAGAGTGGACTCGATCTGCCTTTCGTGGCAGACTAAATACGCAGCAGTTTGAGAGAGCGATTGAACGGAAATAGAAATTTGAGCGGCTTAAACGCGGAATTCACTAATTTTCTTTTCAGAACCTCGTGAGTGCCGCTGCCAAAACGTGAGGCTCTCTTTCGGTGGCGGCAGCACCGAGGGCACCCTGGCTCACGCTCACAACCTCCTTCTGTTCTCCGTTTTACACTTTCGCGCTGCCTGATGCCTGGGATTGCTTTTCAGAGGACAATGGTGTTCATGTTTCTTTGTTGTTTATTCAAAGCAAACAAAATGAAGTGTCACTGAATAATAATACCCACATACTTAGTGTTTTTATTACAGCTGATATGTACTTTTCAGAGGCATTCTTGTTAGGCAGGCTACAGACTAAGCCTTGGCTCCCGTTAAAGTAACTCTGAAGTTTGAAAACTCGAGTTAGGCCCTTCGTGCTTCAGGTTGTTGGATGTTGGTGTCCATTCATACAAACCAGCAGCAGAAGTCAAATCGATATATTTATTTTATCTGGAGTTCTACTTTAATTTCTTGTTCATTTTAATGTGTTTTGTTTTTAATAAAAAAAGCTAAAATTTTTAATTTTGCTTTTTCTATTTTTATATCTTGTTTTGTTATCTGTTTTTGCTTTAAAGCATGTCCTCTCTTTGTGTTCAGTTTTAATTTCTGTTCTTATTTTAGGTTGAATGCTTGATTTTTTTTTTTACCCACTCTGTTTAAATCTGCTATTTAGCAGCAGTTAGCATACTGGTACTTGTTCTGAAAAAAGAAACGGTGATCGAGTGTGGCTTTGTTGAGTGACATAACCGTAACCCTTGTGCGTGCAAGAACTGAGGCAAACTTGGAGGACTGTGGCAAATGATACAAGTTTTACGTGTGTGGGGTCAGTTGGACCCCATTTGTAAACACAAGGGTTAAGCTAGCACTATGCTTAGCACTATGCTTTCAAAAGTCAGTGCTTTAAGCTTGACTACCTGTTAGTTGCATTGTTTCAGGAGTTAGCTAAAAAAGTCTGCTTGTTGTGCTTGCTGACAACACTTGATTAGAAAAGCAAAAAGGACCCACTCCATTTAAATCTGTTACTTAGCAGCAATTAGCATACTTTTTAGGAAAAAAACAAGCAGTGAAAGAGTGACAGACAAGAGCCAAATGTTTTGTAGGCTCTGTTACAATGTTGCCACAGGCTAACTGTTGGCTGTTACAATGCTAAAGTTGCTGTGTTTGTCAGAGCTTCCCATCGCTACCTTTAGCCGCTAATTGGACCAATTTTAGCATTTGGCTGAGATCTGCCTAGTGGTGCTTCAAGACTGGAGATCATCCTTTCATTTTCCAGTTGCATCGTACCCAGAATGTTTTGGGTTTTTTTTTTTTTTTGCTGTAGTTTGTTAACCAGACTGAAGGCAGATTATTTATAACATTGCTAGCAATTTCCCAAACCTTGTGAGCTCAAAAAAGAAAGTGGGTTGTTAGCTTCCCCAAAAATAATATTTTTACTCATCTCTTTTTCTTGAATCTCGTAAGTTAAAATAGTCAGAGCTCTGGTTTTGTGTTTTCTCTTCCTGTCGTGCTCTTCTTGTGATTCTCTTGATTGTTTCTACAAGTGTGGGCGTGTGTGTGTGTACGTGCGTGTGTGCGTGTGCGTGTGTGTGTGTGTGTGTAGAAACACATGGCCATTTTTCCTTCTCGGTTATTATTTACTAAACTCTGGAACAGGTCAGTGGGATGCTTTTAGTTGAGGGTAAGCCCTTTTTTTCATCTCAGGCTTTTTAATGGCTTATTTGTCTAAAAGTTACTATAAGTAATAAAAATAGTCATCAAATGTTTGTGGCGTTCTCCTCCCAAAAAAAATGTATTCAGTTTTCTACCTCTTTTATTTGTGAAGCTTTGTTATGCCTAGATGTTGCAAATTTGTGTCACTTATTGGTTTTTATACAGATAGATCAGATAATAAATAATAATAAGAGTGTTCATTTCTTATTTGAAAAATTCTCAAGGTGACTTTTTTCTGCAAGTTGTGAAATGTGCTGGGGTTTTTTTTTAACTTTGCTTATCTGTTTTATGCCCAAGTATGGTACGATATTGTTGCTTGTTTTTGTTTTTTTAACATTTATTGTTTTCTTAATAAGAGCTCTTATCTATATCAGAGACAAGTGATAATAGATCTGAGATCTGAGGTACGGAGACTGTGCTTTTGAACATATTTTGTAAAAAAAAAACTGGACTAAAAAATTAGTCTATAAATGTACGAAGCTGATCCTCAAAACAATTTCAGCAGTAACATCCAGCAAAAAGTGGCACTTTTCAAACTTTCCTTCTACTTTTTAAATACACACTATGTGTTGGTCTATCACCTAAAACAAAATATGTTGAAGGCTGCGTGTGTAACCTGACAGAATGAGAAAAATCAAAGGCATATGAAAATTTATTCAAGACCTTTATAAACATTTTGCCTTTTCCTTATAGCATTGTGCCTCACCCGATTCCTAAATATATTCACGTTATTATAACTATCAAACAGACAATTGTTAGACCGTCACAATGAACATGTACATGTTTACATTTTTTAAATAAATTGCAGACAAAACCCCCCCGTCTGTACTTTGATATCACCCGGGACTCGTAAATACTTGCTAGAGTTAGTAGTTACTTTTTAAATTTTCTAAAAGCTTCTGTTCCTTGACAAAAAAACCCCTTTGAAGGTACAGTTTCTTTCCCGTTTTATTCAAAAGAAAAAGGTTGTTTTTCCTCTCTAAAGCTCTTCCTTTTTATCATTGAACTTGCAACGACTTTAGGAGGCGAAGTCAAAGAGGTGAAGTGATGAAAGAACGAGACACCGAGAAGAACGGCAGCAGAGGATGGGCAGGTGGGGGTTAGGTGTCGGCTAACGGGCTAGCTGTCACTGTAGTTCAGCGGCTGATCTGCGATGACACTGATGTATTCACAGGATAATCCTCGTGCTTGTGTCTAGATCTCTGCCGCATGCTGAATCAATACAAACAAAGTGACTACAAAACATCACTGAGGAAAACTTTTATGTATCTGTTTTGTTGGCTGAATATTAAGGCCCCTGTGCGTGTGCGTAAACTGAGCCCGGCGCTTGTGGCGCGCATGCTAATATGCGGTTTCAGGGACCAGGTATTAGCAGTGGATTACAGGTGACTAGCGGGCTTTTGAATCTCTTTTCCTGTGATACTCTTTGAATGTGTTCATTCCCTTTGAAGTGATGTCAGTTTTAAAATATCTCAACCCTTTTATGTATAACCATAGGTTTTTGCCCCCCCACATCCCCCCCCACACTTCTTTTTAAGAGGGAGGAGATGAAAGCATCACAACAGTCAGAATCCTTCAAAGAGTCTTGGAAAAAAAAGTCTTGGAAAAAGTCTTGCAAGAGAACGAAGCGCAACTTGTTAAAACGCACCGCCGAGGCTGTTGTGTCTGGGCGATCGGGGGCGCCACAGCGGGTTGGAGAATCTGAACAACAGCCAGATCCAGACGGCACTTGCTCGTAGCTCCTCTCTTGTCATCACATTTGATAGACTGATTGTGTGTTTTGCAGCAGTAATGAGCTTTACAGTATGTGTGTAATGTCTCAAGACCTGATTCGTATGCTGGATGCACCAGCTAATTGTTCGCAGTGCACATTCCCCCCTCGGTCCCACGGCTCCTCCTGATTTGGATTCATTTAGCCTCTATTTTGCCTCATTATAAAGCCCTTTGTTATTGCCAGGTTGTATGTGAGGTGTTTGGTGTCCCTGTAACTAACTCCAGTAATTTAATTTGAAGAATCAGCAGTACGCCGCCGTACCTCTCTGCATAAATACAAAAGAGGAGTGGGAAGGTGCTAATTTAAACTGAACGGTGAATTATGAGGGTATTTTCGATCACATCATTTGAAGAAAAGAAAGAAGCAGGCATATTTTCAGGTTATGTGCTAGCTTTCAGCTACTACAATAGAATCAAAGCAACCCTGACCTTATTAGTCCGATTTTTGCAAAGTATAGATTTGCATTTCAATTTTTTGAGCCCAAGCTCTAATTTTTTGTAAAGCTTTCATCAGTTCAAGATTATTCTCACTTCTCTTTAATAAGTCAAACCATAACATTAAAAAATATATCTATATATATTTTGTATTTTATATTCTAATGTTGAATTATCTACACTGGGACTAGAGCAGGACTCAGTTCACATCAAAGGAAATATTATTTTGTGAATGCTATGGCTTTTGATACTGATACCTTCAACTATTTATGAAATATTATGCTTCTTATGCACATTGTGGCCCTATTGGAATGAACAGGAAACCTTAAACTGCAAAAAAAACTGTTGTGCTTTTTCATATACTACTTCCAAATACGTTTAGCTAGAAACAACTCTCACGTTTTTAAAATACACCTTCAGCTCCCAACATGTGATTACAAAGTGTTAGCCACTTTACTAAAGTTTACATTTAGGCTAGCATTAGCATTTTAGCTAATCTCAGCTTTTTTTTCTTTCTTTTTGCTGTTGGTCACCATGCTACAGGTCATTCATGCCCACATTAGCAATTTAGCAAAAATTAAAATTTTAGCTCACTTTGATAAAAGCTAATTTTAAAGCTAAATAGATGTACTTACTTTTTCGTGAAAATACGGATGATAACCTACGTACTATTGAGAGCATTTCAGCTAATTTTATTTTTCAGCTAGTTTTGACCTAAAAACTAAAGTAAACTGCCTGGAAAGAGCTAGACGATGATGGTCAACATGCTAGCATTTAATCTTCTTCTGTTATTAGCAAAGTTCTCACTGAAGTGTCTGCAGCCTGACCTGGTAATGTTTAAGGTATGATGAAATCACTAATGGGATATAGATCAGACTTTGTTTAGACCCTTTATCACACAGTATATTGACAGGCAATAGGAGGAGAGACAAATGGGGAAAACATGGCCTTAGACTGAAACCCAGGACATTTGATTCCTGCCACCAACCAATTTCTCAATGCATCTGTTTTTTGTTTTGTTTTGTTTTTTTAAGGGAAAGCTGGCTCACACCAAATAGTGCTAATGACAGGACGAACATGCAGATTGCTTACACTGTCATTTTTTTCCCCGGATGCTGAAACAGCGGCACAGAGAAGCTGCAAAACCAGGATATTTACCCCGGCGCTCCGGTGGCTGTCTTTTGTCTGCCCAAGGCAAACAATGCCCTGTGCACACACTCGGATCCTTCCCCACCACCGCGCCGTCGCTTCAGCAGGTATTCTCAAGTGTCTGGCCATTAAAAGTTCCAAGTGTGCCTGCTGCTGTTTTAGCGCCACAGTCGAGCCCGCGGTTTCAAAGTTTGCATTTACATTTGAAAGAAAGGAAACTCCTCAACAGTTACTCATGAGAAGTTCTCACCGCTGTGACGGCTCTACAAGCTCGCCTGAACTTTTCTTCTTCCCCCCCCTTTAAAGACTTCCTAGAATTTTCCTCGTCAATCATCCCTTTCGATTCATCTTTATCTCGCTCGGCGTGGCTGTGCGATTGAAGGTGCTCACAAGTGTGTTTGCGTGTGTTCCTCCTCTGCCGCTTGGCGTCTACCATTGTGTGGGTAGCGCAGCCCTGAGGGCAGTACCCCACAAAGCAAGGAATGGGGCCGAGCACGCAGAGAGAAAACTGATTTAGAATGAGAGGCATCTCTAATCTTCTGAGGTGTCAGTGTTGTGTCATGGATTAGTGGACTATTTATGCTATGACCCTCTTCTCTTTGTTGCCTACCCCCCCCGCAAAAGATCACTGTGTAACACTACGTCTAAATGGTAATATTACTATATCTGGCAGAGGTAATAACTGCTGTTATCTCCACTCGTGTGTCGGGGTTGCTTCGTATGTGGCGTTTCTATTTAGGTACGATTGATAAGCGCTGAACACCCCGACTAGACGTTCCCCGTTTGCATTAAAACTAATCAGAAGGGGAAAATGAGAGTTACGAGAAGACCAGAGAGGATCTTAACTACAAGCTTGGGCAGAAACGAGGACGTAGCAGTGGATAACGGACAACAAGGCGACTGTGTGCCGAGGGAGAAGACAACCAAAGGTAATGCAGGTGTGATTGGTTGAAACTACGAAAGCCACGAAACACAGACCAGACCACAGCCTTACAGAGGCCAAAGCTGCCTTTCCATTGACCGTGTAATTGTGCAGTTTGACATAAAATAAATTTGTCAGTTTTTTTTTTTTTTTAAACTCTGGCTTTTCAATAAAAAGTTTGGGCACCAGGAGGAGGTTTTTCTTTGACCGCATCAAAATTGTTTTATTTCACAAAACTTCAATGGAAGCTGTTTTTTTCCCGCGTCACATGACTTGCAACCGGATGTTGGCGTGGCTTGTTAGTTAATAACTTATCATGTGCACAACCTTACTCACCTGTGATTTTAGTTGCATTATTTAATGGAAACAGCGATTGCGAAATTGCGTTGTTTCGACATTAGCGGAATAAGGACAGAGTTTTGCGCAGATCTGCAACGAAAACGCAGCTCATGACAGCAGGTCTGTTCTTTACCACTCGGCTGTGAATTACCTGCCGAATGGTGGCGGAGAATAATCTAGGAGTTTCACTCTTAAAATAAAGAAAAACCCACTTATCAATCCGAAGAGCCAAAATCAGCTCTCATTGACGACATTGTGTTCGCAGAGAGGCATCTGCCTGCAGACGTCAACTCAAGGCCTGGGTTGAACTATTTCAACAGAAGTTCGTGCAAAGTGCTGTTTGATTGGATCACTTAAATCAAGGATGACCCGTCTGAACAATTTAGAATAAACTCTCATAACAAACACGCCAACTGAAGTTTAAACAATCTTGCATTATGTTAGTCAATACATCGACTGCAATTTTTTATGATCAACCAGTTCTGACTTCTTTCAAACGAATAATAACACAATAACATTTTTGGCACTGAAACAATTTTTGCCTTCCCTTTCATGATGTGTAAAATAAATGCCTTTAAAATACATGTAATTTGTTCTTTTACTGTTTCATTTTTTTCACATGAAGAAATTTAGGAAAATCCAACATTAATTTATCGAGTAGAGAAAAATAAATCAAACTCTAAAAATAGATTTTGTTTAACCAAATCACTCTTCAGTTATTACTTTTCATCATTGTTTTAAATGGCAGTGCTTCAGTTTTCTTTTATTTTTATACTTTTGAATTGTGTTTTGGTGTTCCCCCTTTCCCCGATGAGCACTTGAGGATTTTTATCTGGGAAAGGTACTATAAGCGTAAGCGTAACCTTTACTTGCCTGCTCATGTATAACCCGCCTTCTGCCAATCACGGCGTTTAGTCCTCTCCAGTATTAGACTAAATGCCAGAGAGGGATCTTTGACCATTCATCTTTGCACAATCTCTCCAAAAGGTTCAGAGTCCTGGGACTGCGCCCGGCGCTGTTCTATAAGATGTAGGTCTGGTCACCGACATGGCGAAGGAAGAAGATTTGCTTTGTGTTCTGTGTGGTTCTGCGTTGAGCCACACAGAACCCTCATTCTGTGTAAAAAAAACAAAAAACAAAAAAAAAAACATGTTTTTTGTCTTTGACTTTTCTACAAAGCTTACTTGGTGTGAAAGCAACTCACGATCACAAGGTTGGGGTGCTATGACGATGATTCCACTCCAAAGGTCCCAGGGTGTATCGCAGACTATTTTACCAGTAGAAGTGAGTATTTATTGTTGAAAAGCTCAATCTTTGCCTCGTCAATAAGCACGTTGTTGTTGTAGTTGCGTCCTGCTCACGTGAACTCCACGTGTTTCCTTTGGTGACGGTGTGAGAGCAAACAGCATTTTCCTGACATGCCTCCCAAACAACATGCTGGCGGGTAGATAGTGTCTGATTGTTGCTGGTGACCCCTTCGCCTCCCCCCAGATGCCATCTTAGCTGCGGTTCTCTCACAGCAAGCTTGGGAGAGTTTTTCACCTCCATTATCAACCTTCTGTGCCTGGTGGAAAGATTAAAAAAAACAAAACAAACAGAATCCTCATTTAGCCTTGTGGCCAGTTGCTGAAATAAATGGTTTTCTGTGTCACCGCATGTTTATAGCCTAGGGAAGCAGAATGTTGTGTAGTACTAATGAGAGAGGTTACTTATGGAAAATGGCTTCAGGAGTTTATTCTGAAGACTTTAAGTATTTTACCAGAACCACATGGTCAAAATGTCCTACGGCGCTTTTCCCTCGGCGTCCAAAACGTACGAGCTAGCTGATACGGTGTTAGGATTTCTGTGTAAACTTTCCAGGTTTCTTTCGCATTAAAGGGCCAGTGTTATAAAAAAAAAGGACTATTTTGAGCTTTATATTATGTTATAAAGATATTCCTTCATCAAAAACATACCTGGAGTGTTGATTTGATTCTTTCAGGCATCAAAACTAACATTCGGCTTTGCACAACGTCTGGGTGGAACCCAGCGCCGCCATCGACGATGAAGCTCCTCCTTGTAGTTTCCAAGCTCACCACTCCTCCTCATCTCCCCCACTCGGCTCCTTCAGACTAGCCAGCAGCAATTAGCAAACCCCTGATGGAACTGGGCATCTGCTGAGCTCTTCAAACGAGCTACTTCTCAGTGCATCGCTGGTAAAAAAAAAAAAAAACATTGTTAAAGGTTTAATAGAGGAGCCATTCTGTGACGACTTCCTGAAGGCGGAGTTTCAGAAAGAGCAGAAATTTCTTGAGGAGACTTAGACCCAATTTAAAGGTGCTAAATTACAGAGTTATATCATTTCATACCTCATGTTTATAACAACTGTAAGATAAAAAATTTACTTGATTATGCAAAATGACACTATGTGCCTGGAAAACAAACAGCACTGCCCCTTTAAAAATGAAGCAATGTATTAAAAATGGCTTCAGGAGTTTATTCTAAAGTTTTTAAACGAAATGGTCAATATGTGCTAAAGCACTTTTCCTTTGGGGTCCAAAACAAACAAACTCACTGATATGTTGTTAAAATTTTACCGGAAACTCTCATCTTCATCCTTTTGCATTAGTAATCTTACAGTTAGGCATGGATTAGATGTGAAACTGTTGTGTCAATTCAGGTCCTCCTTTCTTGAAAACATAATGTAACGAACTTCCCACACTTGCCAAAAAAAAAAAAGCAGCTGACTTTTGTTTCAACTGCAGAGATGAACTTTTTAAGAGGGTCCCGGAACGTGCATCTTTTCCCAAACCCGAGGTGAGAGGCGCAGGCAGCGGTGATCAAACGGGCACCAACCATATTTGCTGCCTTAAAGGGAGACACAGCATGCTGTGGCGCTGCTGAAGCTGCACAGATGCAACGAGATCTTGTGCGAGTCTGTCAGTCTGTTGGCCTCTGGTATGTTTATTTGGTGAGGAGTCTTTGATGTTGTGCTGCAAGATCTGTTCCTCTGATGACACAGATGACATTACGTTGGAATGCATTGACGCCCCTGCTGGAAGCCGCACGGCGCCGTTGCCAAATGTTTGCTTTGTCCTACGCGTCCTTCCCCCTCGGCCTACGTTCCGAACCGATGGACTCGTTCCAATCAGGACGAGGTTCAAACATTAGCCTCAAATTGACACCACGACGCCTTCCATTGCTACCGGAGGCGATTGTGCCACATTGCAATACCTAAAAGTAGTTACAGAGGTGTCTTAGCTGTTTCCGAGACAGAAGGGGGGTAAGAAGGGAAAGAAAGCTATTACAGCTCAAAGTGCGTAAATTGCGGCAACCGAATGTGACCACGGTAACGGATGGCGGCGGAAACCTCAGAGAATAGGGTCAGCCTCACCCTGGGGAAGGAGAGCAGACATGGAAATCGGTTTACACTCCCGCCGTCGTACAACACTCATTTGTTTTCTCCACCTGCATCCGGTGTGGACATCGATTAAGACCCGCCTTTACCCTTACGGACGCCGAAAGCGGCAGTGACACACCATTTAGAGGGGAAAGAGCCGCAGGGGAGGGGGGCACAAGGCGGCGGAGAATATGAGGGCGCCAGAAACTGCCGGATTGATCATGAAGGTGCTGACGTTCCTCTTAACAAGCTTCGCGAGCGGGGTCTCGGAAGATTTTCCTTTGAAAATCACTGACCGACTGCGGCGAACCGTTGGACGCATGGAGGAAAACAACACTGACAGCATTTTTAAGCAGCTTCCCTTTGTGAGCTCCATGGCATACGTTGGCTTTTTTTTTCCCTTCTCCTTTTGCGTCAAAGTCGACACGTCTTGACTCCGTATGGAGCCGGCCTTACAACCGGTGTCCTCGCAGCAGCAGCGTGGCTTATGAAAGTTTTATCTGATCGCAGACTTTGAAACTGCGTCCCCTGTTTCCACTCAATTACAGCAAAGTAGAGTTGAGTCTTTTTTGATTCTCTGGTTTGTCTTGTTCGCACAAACAAAATATTTGATTAAAAACTCGACTATTTTCCAAGGGGAAAAATTGAGGGGGGGAACCCCCCCCCCAGAAAAACAGCATTGGGTGTAATATTTCAAGCAGAGCCTCCGCCTCCTTAATAATCCTACGTTTTGGATTTATTTCCAGCTCTGGCTTCACGTTCAGCACCAGCGTTCATCATCAATGGAGAAATCTAGATGTCCTTTATCCAGCAAAGCAGATTGTAAAAGGCTTAGATGGCGGATTAAAGGATAGACTCATGCAAGGAACTGGACTTTCCTCTGATTGCAGACCTTCTGATTAATCAGAACCACAACCTTTGCAGCGGACGCCAGCCCTGTAACCGTTCAGGCCGAGCTGCCTCTGAGGTAGAAAATCATTCCCAGACGCTCCTGTCACTGCAAAAACATGAAATCTTACAAGGTGATTTTTGTCTAGTTTCTAGTGCCAACATCTCAGAACACTTGGAATAAGACCAAATTAACTCAACAACAGATAAGAGCTTGTTTTAAGTTAATAACTGTATAGTATTAACAAGTACTTGTTCCATTGGCAGATTATTTAACTTATAACAAAACATTTTTCTCGTAAGTGAAATAATCCGCCAATGGAACTAATATTTTTTCATCAATCGTAGGGAATTATTTATGCTTTTTGTTTGGTCATGTGACAGCGATAGTGACGCAGCAAAGGATTGTGGGACGTTTAACTGAAGCAGAGATGAAGTCGGTGCTGCAGTCATTTGTTGTTTTTTTCCCCAAGGTGTCAAAAGTGAGAAATGTAATATCAGTAAACATCTGTTATTGGCCGCAACAACAGTATTGATATTGAAATTCAATATTGGCTCTTCTGTTGCTCCTCTTGTCTCATTCTAATTTTATTTGAATTTTTATTTGCAAAAAAAAAAAAAAAATTAAACCATGCATCACTTTCCTCCTACTTTGCCATTGGGCACTACATCATGTTGATGTAGCTCACAGAATCCCAGACAAGTATATGGTTGCGACTCTACAAAATGTTAACAGTTCAAACTCTGTGCTTCACAGTGTTAGTGGCTCACAGTATCAACTTTCAATTGGTACTGTGAAAATGAATGTGAAAATAAACATCTCAAGCAGCCTGAGGGTTTTTTTTTGTTTTTTGGGGGGGAGAATTCTGCAAAAAAAAAACAGCAGCAGTGAGAAAAGATGGAGAGTCACAACACTGATAACGTGTTATCAGCTATAATGAAGAGATATTCCTGCTGAAGACCTGCACTTCATTTTTTGAAACTTTTTTTTCTGCTTTAAGAAGAAGGAAATGTTTCAACGTCTCATTAATTTTGTTGAGCTCCGTGATTTCAGCCGTCAGACTCGGCACACGCGTTCCCCGTTCCTTGTGTTCTAGCGACAAAAGCGTGCATTGTCATATTTCTGTGCGGCTCCTTTTTATCTCTCCTTCCTCGTCTCTCAGTCGCTTCACACAGTAACACACTGAACCCAGATAAATGCTCCAATGTCACTATTTAGGTAGTAAACTCCCCCCCACCCCCCTCCTGCCCTCCCCCTGCCACCACCTGCGTATTGTCAGCCAATCAATACACAGTGGGCTGAGCAGGTTTCCCCAGGGATGTGTCACACGTCACCATGGCGATGCTGATTTGTTGATTGCGTAATGTAAACACACACACACACATACATTGGTCTTTTTAATTTTTTTTTTCTTTTTAAATACATCAGGAAGGATCATCCACTTCGAAAACCACAAGTTTAGCTAGACTTGTCTTTTTTCATGTTACTACTGAACTGATTCCAGCTGCGTTTCTATTAGAAACACACACAGAATATGTTGATATCCTGCTAATGTGTCGAAAAAACTGAATTTTGCAATTGTGGCGTTTCTGTTAAATAAGGAACGGAATTAAAATCGCACGTGAATAAGTTTGTACACGTGGTAAGTCATTAAAAAACAAGATGCTCCATCATCCTCCTCCCACTTCCTGTCGTCTTCTTCATGGTCTGTGCAGCAGCATCACCAGGTTGTTGGTCATGTGACTCGTGTGATGCAAAAAAAAAAAGTTTCCTTTGCAGTTTTGCGAAATACGCTAATTTCCAACTCCTTGACAGTTGTGTGCTTGGCTTAGAATACAGGCTATTTCTATTAGCTAATTAATAATTGGATAATAAATCTTAAATGTAAAATGTTTATAGTTTTTAACAGTTTTGCTGCATTTGCTGCTCTGACTGCGTTGTTCTTTCAGCAAATGGCCTTTTTTTTGAGTCCAGCTAACGATTAATCAACTGCTAAATTAGTTGACGATTATTTCAATAATCGATTCATCCTGATAAAATCGATAAATTGCTTCAGTCTTACTTGAATTTAAAAACACTTTTGTTATTTTTTGTCATCATACCATAAACTATGATGAATTTTCAAGTCTGTGCTTCATTTGTAATCAGTTTTAACTAAACAAAGAAAATCAAACTTTTGGCTGTTTGTAAAGACTTGAAAGGAATAAAGAAAATTTACTTTGTGGTGTATTACAAAGACGCAGAAGCTTCTTCTTTTTTTATTTTTATTTTTTTACATAACAGCTGCTGTAGGGACAAAGTATGATGGATGTGTTTACTGACTGCGGTACGCCCGCTTCAGTGTTGCTGTTCACTCAGGAAGCTCACAGTCTATATGTTTCTGTCATGTCTTCCTATTAGTCTGCCAATATTCACAGCGGGTCGGGGAAGACGTCCACCGGAGAGAGCCAAATAAATGAAGTCGGACGAGTTTGTTCCCTTTCCCGCTCACTTCCCGATAACCCGCTCCCACTTTTATTTGAGCGCGCTTCCGCATTCGGCGAACAAACGACAGCAACCACACGGGCCGGTGTGTAAACCCGCACGGTGAATGTGAACGCGCGCAGGCCTCACCGTCGCCGAGGCTAATTGGTATCCAAATATAGAATAATAAACCAGCTTTTTTTTTTTCCCCCTCCCTCAACTTTGCCGGTCGTCATGGTTATACATCCTTAGGGACGAGTCTTAAAGCCAACACGAGTCAGACTCATAGCAGTGGCAATTTTTTATATATTTTTTTTGGTTTCTCTTTCTTGATGTGTTTAAGTTTGCATGTGTGTTTCTGGCCTGTCAGTACGGCACATCATCAGTCGTAACAGGCGGTCCCTGTGGAGGGCAGACTGACAGGTAGGTAATGATCAAAGAGGCTGTTTCCTGTGTTTCATGTTGGGGCTCACAGAGAGAAAGAGAGAAAAAAAAAGAGAGAGAGAGAGAGAGATGCATTGCATCTGTACTGCCAGTTCCTCAGACTTTAATGGGCTCAGGTTGTAGAAATACTGATCTTGTGTCTTGCATGCACATATGAGCACAAGCTTCAGTCAATCTGGGGGACTTTTCACATTAACATCCACTAACACATTTCTCAGGTGTACTGTAGCTCTCTCCCTCTTTCCCACTACTGCCAGGCTCTCTCCCATTTAACAAATGGATGAACTCTCTGCCGCCTCCTCGTCGACGCTCAGTCATCTCGCACCGTCATCTGAGCTGTATCGCACGTCCATGAAATATTAACCTGAAGGGGGAAACACAGGCAAAGCCACCTCCATCACCTTCTCTTCCCCCCTCCCTCCCCCAGCAGTTTTCCAAGTAAGCAGGACTATCTCATGGAGTCAGATGCCAGGCCACTCACACATATCTTACCCTCCATCTTGTGTCCACAGTCGCCCGGCGGCTGCGTGGACAGGTTCACGCTCTGCTCCGTTCAGCATGCCACTTTCTGTTTAACCAGTTGAAGCGATTCAGATTGTATTTGAAGGGTAAAAAAAAATAAAAAATCACATCTCAGGCCGGATGTTCCTGAAACATGAAATGCATCCTCAAGGATAGATGTAAAAAAAAAAAAGGAAAAGAGACTCACTTTATCTGGGAGATTAAAACTTCAGGGTCACGGTAATCTGCTTTAATGAAACTGTCATGTAATCTGAGAGCGTCACCATCTCAGGCACAAGGTTGTGCATATAGAGATATGTGGAAAAAAATTTGATTATCATGTAGGTAATTTATTCCAGTAATTCAGTCCAAAAAACCCAGAGACACCAATAGCCGACTGATTCATTTATACAGTTGAAACCATATATATATATATATATATATATATATATATATATATATATATATATATATATATATATATGTACACTGAATAAAAAACACAGAAAACACAGGTAAACTTTTGTTTTTCCATTGTGACAGTGATTATGATTAGCCTTTTTCCATTTCAAGTCAGCTTTGAGTGGCCAAAAGAATTCCCATTTGCTATACTTTAATAATATTTGTTTTTAGGTTTTTTGCTATGGTTTCTTAAATCCAAAGGTTTAAATGTCAGAAGATTACAGTCCTTGTTATACCAGCACAAAGGCAGCACAAACTGCAAGACTACTGTTTCCAGTAGTTATAATATCTATATAAAATAGATTGGTTTTGTTTTTTTAAGCATTAAATGAAATATGTTTTGAAATATAATTCAGAAGAACATTTTGAAACAGGTATGTAGATATTAGGCTGAACATAACAAAAACTCAAAAATTCAGCTTCTCAAATAATCAGAAAGTTTCTTAATGCCACCAAATATGGACTTTCAGATAATTAATTTGTATGGTATGTGCATATTATGGCTTTGCACAATTATTTAGAAGACTGCAGTCTTGACAGTTCTTCACCAGATAGTCATTGGCTAAATACTAAAGTTGAACCACAACAGGCAACTGGAAAGCTGGTTGTTCACAGATGGCTGTATTTAAGCTTAGCTACAGAAAATTGGGTGGAAGGATAAAGGATCTGAATCAGAATATCGTTATTTGCCAGTATTATGTGCACAAATGAGCAATTTGACCTTTTTTCAACCACTCACAGCATAGATACATAAGTATAAATGTAAAATATTTAGGAAAAAATTTAATATGAATAAACAAACTAAAAGTTGGGCGAAAATCGTAAGCTGTGGACCACGCTGTCACACTTTTTCATTCGTCTAAAATTTCTATTTGTCTGCAAAGCCACAGCACAAAGTGAACAACTGGCTTCATCAGCAGCTAGCTTTTTATTTTTTTATCGTCCTGGTTGGCGTGACGTAGCCATGAAAAACATATCCAGGTTTAAATTATTTTCCTTTTTAATTTTATGTCATATGAACATGTTTGATGAAACTTAATTTTGCTTCTTCATTACCTAAATAAGCCATAATCATCAAATCAACAGAAAGAAACCCCTGAAGTTCATCCCTTTATGTGCAACGACTCTGCACGTGATCTTCACTTTTTTTAAATGACTAAAATGATCTTTTGCTATTATTCAAATATATTGAGGCACGCCTCTGTATTTGAGTTATTCCATGATTCTAGACGTGTATTTTTTTCCCTAGCCTTTGATTGGCAGGGTAGAGGGTTGGGTGATTGCTATGCGAGCTAAATTAACCAGCAATTAACCAATGTAAGGATAATTACTTATCCAATCAAATACAACTCAGAGCAGGTAAGGCAAGCATGAAGAACTGATTTAATCACCTATAAGAACTGCTCCTTACGGCACTCTGAACGTTGGATCTTAGGGCTCTTAATTTTGCCCGTTTTCTTCCATTTTTATTTGAAGTATTCACATCTTTTTTCCTCCTGCAGTCTTGGCAGCGGTGTGCCAGGATTCATTAAGACTTTTCTTGATGCTGGCATAATTTCAGATCAGATATTCCAGTTGACGGTTCACTCAAAACATTTGCCTGAAACCTTCACTTAAAGTTTACCGTGGTAACAATGACAAAAATGCCGGTTTTCTTTTTTGTGTGTGTGCGCGTGTGTGTGTGCGTGTGTGTGTTATCTTAGAAGCAAGGGAATGCAGCTGCTGTGGAAAACAGAGTTTTTCACAGCGTCGAGGTTAAAAATAGGTCACACAATCGCTGAATCATACTTGACTTGATTCTGATTAAACATTTAATCAGGCACTTGTGTAATTAAACTTCACATTCTGACAAGAGTGTGCAGTTGACGGTGCTGATAAACCCTCCCCAAAAAAATGGAGAGAGAGAGAGAAATGCAGGTTTATCTTAGATAGTCACTATCTTGGTGTTGTAGTAAAATGAGAGAGACCTCCAACCAATCCCCGGCGAGGTGGAAAGAGATATGTCAACATCAGATCAGCACGAGGTGCTACCTTTAGCTGCTGGTGACAGAAACTGTTATTTTTAGGTAGACAGTGAGAGATTTAGCGGTAGACTGTTTTTAAAGCGATGTTTATGTAAATCAGTAATCTAAATAACTCGTTTTGATTGTCTTCAGTTTTTTTGTCAACTCGCTTCCAGTCCATGGAAGTTATTTTAGTCTGATCCAAGTACTCTTGTGGGTTTAACTAACATCTTTTCTGGACAATAAGTGGAACTTTTTTTCACAGTTTGGCTGGTCAGGTGTGACTTGTATGTTGTATTTTCCCTCTAGATCAGTGTTTTTCAACCCTTTTTGAGCGAAGGTACATTGTTTTAATTGAAAAAATCACGAAGCACACCACCGACCAAAAATTTAAACAAAGATACTCTGTAGCCGCCTATATTACATATATACTAAATCTTATCAAAGTGTCTTGAGGAATCAAATAAACACAAACATTTATTTTGATCATATTTTACATTTCTTATTTCAAATTGCACTTAACATGTCCACTTCAAAAATACACCTGACAGTGCCACAACACTGTGGTGTTAAATTTAAAGAAGTTGAAAACTTCAAAGTGTTTTACAAACTAATCCACAAGCATTCTTTTATCCGGAATACAGAAAATAATTCTTATTCTGAAAGAAGCAATAATATTTGGGAAAGATTTTACTATTACAATATGAAGAGTTGCATATTGTAACTCTTCATATCTGGGTAAAATATACAGATATACAATATCTGTATATTTTACCCACCTGGTGTGAAACCTGTGCATGTTTGGATGAAAACAGCTGATTTCCTGGCAGAAATTGAAGAAAGACAAAGCTCTTCCTCCACAGCTCTCAGTCTCTCTCTGTTTTTAGTTTTAATAGTAGCCAGGCTTGAGAAGCTCACTTCACAGATATGTTGTGGGAAATGGACTCATGTTCTTTCTAACTACTGCTGAGCTTCACTGTCTTTTCCATCACTGTCGTCAGTCTTGCTAGATTCAATGCTCGGTAACACTTTATTTGAAGGGGGAGAATAAGACTGACATGACACTTTCATAAACATGACATAACACCTGTCATGTACATCAATAAGGCTTTATGAATATTTATGACTGTTGTCATACAGCGTCATTCGGTAAATTATGACACTTTTAATACAAAGTTGACATTATTCAAAATGTCTTTGTTATGACAACTTGACATTAACCAAGAAATCACTACTGTTTAAACTTTACCTTTAATAACATAAAGTTACCTAATTTTTAAAGTGCAATCAGTAATACTTTTATAACAAATTTTTGTCAACAACAAAAAAAACTGGAAAGTACATATGTATAAGCCGCACTGGGCTATAAGCCGCTGGTATTTCTGCTGCTCTCGGTTTTCCATAAGGACCCAGCAGAGGGCTGCGTCCTAATAATTCTGTGGATATATTAAGGGTGCAGCCCTCCGTCTCCAAATCTGGTTTTGTTCAAGCCGAGTTCACGTGCTGCGGCTCCATTTTCCTTCTGTAGTGCCAGATCGATAGCCCTCAATTTAAAAGCTGCATCATATGAGTTTGAAAAGATTTCTCCATCATGCCTGCTGCTAGCCTGTGCTTGTTCTAAAAATGAAAATTTGCACGTTCTTCTTTGATTTACAATTTTGACTTCGAATGATTCACTTTCTGCTAGAGAGCCCCCTGGTGGTTGAATAAAAATCCACAGAAAAGCCGCACTGGGCTACAAGCCGCATGGTTCAAAGCTTAGGCAAAAAGTAGAGGTTTATAGTCCGGAAAATACGGTACCGTAGGTGAAATTGGATAATTTCCATGGCACACCGCGGAATAGTGGTTGAAAAACACTGTTCTAGATGACACATTTTTTTGACTGATCCTCTAAATGTTGATTCTCACTGGCTGACGTCAACAAATGAGTAAATGTTGCCGTCTGCAACTACGCAGGAAAGCTAATCTTGGGCTGGAAGCAAGATGGCCGCTACCAGAGCTGGACGAACAGCGTGTTCACAAACATCATTATATATATAATGTTCCTTGGTCTTAATGAGGCAGTTTGTTTACTAGTGTTTTCTCTTAAAGGTTGATGGTTTCACAGGACAGCAGTTTCCACATTGAGCATAAATTACACACAGGTTAACTCTGCTTACCAATTAGGTGACAGGTGAAGGCAATTAGTTGCTTGGAATTTTATTTTGGACATTTTTAAGTGGTTTAGACTTATTCGCACTTTTCAGGTTCTCAGTTGAGAAATTAGTGAAAACCAGGAAACCAGAGTGAAAACTCTTCCTGTCTCTAACCAATTACGCCGAGGTTCTACACTCGCACAGTGCAGAAAGTACAATGTAATCTGACGATGCGATGTGACGAAACGTGCAAAAGTTAAATGGGGCCAAATGTGAATTTTACATACTTGATCTCAGACCACGCTTTCCAGGTTGGGAAGTCCTGTGAATAAAACCAATCTCTCAAGATGCACTCGAGTCTGTGCAAGATTAATTGCTCCTGGTTTTATGCTTGACCCCAGCGCTCCTCTGTTGCCTCGAAATGGTTTATTATCACAGCTGATACTGCTAATGCCTTCTGCAGACAAGGACGGCCTTTCTATCTCACGGGTTGTGAAATGCATCCTTGTTCACAATATGTGCCAGACTGAATGATCAGCTTGGTGTGTTGCCTCCGCAAAGCAATCGATGCATACAACAGCTGCAAGCGCTCCAGCACAACAGGCACCAAGAAACAGAAATGCGCGGATAAAGGCGACACAAAGTAGCAAATAGCTTTGTGTTCGTTTTGGCCGTAGCATGACTCTGCCTCTTCTCTAAATACTAGAGCGCTTTTATTTACCGAAAGTGGCGACGAGACGCACGCAGCCTCGCTCCTCCAAAGACGCAACGAAAACGGGGAACTCCAGGCTGACCCTTTTTATTTTACACTCCCAAGGCCGACAGCTTGAACAGCAACCGAATCTCTGGGAAAAAAATAAATGAATTTAAAAAAAAATGCAGAGATGCGTGGCTGGCGACCACGGAGGAAGGCTTCAAATGATTGATAGCCATTTGTTTTGCCTGCTTAATACAACATAAACTCTCCAGCAATTCATCACCGGAGTGAGAGTTTTTCACGGTGCCTCCGCAAAGCCCACTAAAAATAATTCATTTTCTGTGAGCGACGAGTCGGGGCTCTAATGTTAAATATTCATGCGGGGCCTGGTCTAAATGATGTGGCCATTGGCACACAGTTAGAGCACACTCTGTGGAAGGAAGGAAATGTCAAACTGTGAATAAATGAAAGCGGTGAAGCCGTATATTACCCTGCCATTGTGAATTTACTATAGTTGCCATTTTGTCTGGCCACTTCAAACAAATCTTCCCCCCCAATCAATACGCTTGGAAACAAACAATGAACATATTTCCAAGTTGGCGAAAATCTGGACTTCTCATGTTGGCTCGTTTGGCTTTGTTTCCCAGTCTTTGTATCGAGAGTCTTAAATTCCTCGTTCAATTGTAGAGAAAATAAAATGTTGACATCTAGCTAAACAGAAAATTACCAGTGCAAGGGACGCGGAAGTAGCCAAACACTTCCCTTAGGTTGTCAATTGGAGGTTGAATATGGCCCAGCTAGAAAGCTACAAGAACTGCAGTCAGGATGCTGGATTACTACTGGAGACGGACCAGGAGCAATTAGGACGCTGTTAATGCTGTTCTCATGTTTGAATGAGCCACAAAACGGGGAAGAACTGAGCATGTTGACTCAGATTAGTATATTGTGTTGCTTGTAATAATTTTGGTCAATATATGGTCTGAAATTAGCCTTTTGCAGTTATTATACAGGGACATTATCTCCTCAGAGGTATCATGTAAAATTGACTTTGTTGAGCTTTGTATCATGTTGCAATGTTGAAATTTTTTTCATGCATGTTTGAGGGACCTTGGACCTCCTATGGCAACCATTGAGGACTCCTAGCATTTTCTCCCACAAAGCCCTGCCCATTTCTACAAAGCACTTCCTCATTGGGTTCCTTATTAGCAAACACCTGCTGGACCTGCACATCTGCTGAGCTCATGAAATGAGCCACTTCTCAGCCCAATGCTCCTGAGAACGGTTGGAAGTGGCATGAATGGCGTAATGAGGAGCATTTTATATAAAGTTGGCTTGGATTGGCTAAGGGTTATTAGAGGAGTGATGTTGTGATGACTTCTGATTTTCAGAAAGAGCAGGAGCTTCTTAAAGAGGCAGAGACCCAATCTCGTGTAGAAAATTGAAAGTCCAATTTCTTTTTTATGTTCTGTTTGATACGTACAGCAATTATATAACAACTGAAGGTAACACTTGATTGTACCATAAAATGGCACAATGTGCCCGGAAAATACATAATACTAAGCCTTTGAAGATATTATTGTTATTTTAGTTGATACCTTACATATGCTAACATAAACATACAGCGATGTTACGTCATCCATAGCATTGGAGGTGTTCACAGAAAACTCACAAACTAAATCTTTGACTATATAAATCTAACAAGAACGAGTATTTTATCATTTCTGTGTGAAGCACAGCTTTTTCCTACTGGTGTTGCTGTGGTTTGACTTGAACAAACAGCTTTTAGCTAACATCTTGCTATGCTAGCAGTTTAGTTTTTGTCCTACCGCTTTTTTATTATTTACATTCGGTTCCACAAAACAACCCATTTTGATGAACAAAATACAGATAACGTAGCAAAGAAAAGTTTTGTTTTAAGAAATGCATACCTTTTGGTTTTATTACGTAAATGACTGCAGCTTTTTACAATTTCAATTCTCTGCAAATAACTTTGTCCGTGTTGACTTGAAGCTTTCACATCAAGTTGTCTGTAAATTGTTGGCATTGAAAACATTCCAAATTGCCATAAAAGTTGACTTTACCAGCTGTTCTTTATAGGTTGCAGCAACAGCATTTCGGGCCATATCTCCTTTGATGTTGTGTTCGGCGCCATCAAAGCGACTCGGTTGACTCTCTTCAAGGATGTCGATGCACTTGGAGATCCCCCTTGTCAGCATAATCAATAGAGCTTGTGCCTATGCAGCTGTTGGGGGGTTTGATTCGTATCGACTTCCACGTCAGTTCCATCCCGCGTTACTTCCCTTTTTTCTTTTTTCTTTTTTTCTAGAGACGATCCCACTGCCGACCGCGACAGAGAAGTCGGCGTGGCTGCTCAGAAATTGTTTTGGTGGAAAATTTCGGAGACGTCGGTGAGCGGAGAGGAAGGAGAAAGAGAAAGAGGGGGAAAAAAGAGCAAAATATATAATAGAACTTACTTGCCTCTGAGTGTCCATTTAGAAGAACTCAAATAGAGAGCATAATGTCCGCCGTGCATCATTTGGATGGAATAGGAAATGCTAAATGGCCTCATATTGACAGAAGCACTCTTCCAGAATTCATTTTTATCACACACACTCACTTCCACACACACACGCACGCACGCACACACATACACGCAGATTTCCTCCTGCAGTCTGACTAATGAGGCCTGGGGCTGGAGATGGTTCCATCAAGGAAATACCCCCCTACCCCTTCCTCCTCTTTCTCTCTCTCTCTCTTTCTCTCTCTCAAACATGCACCTGATTGATAGCAGTGATTTGACTGAGAAAAGGGAAATGGGAAATTGAAAAATGGCGGAGGAAGATTGGAAACAACGCTGCTGATTATAAACTCTGCGCGGGAAACAAAAGGCCCCCTTCTTTCCTCCCTCTGCCTCCTCTCTCGGCGTCGGGGGTAGCAGGTGTGTGTCTGACAGGTGCCTGATTGAGGCTCGCGAGAAGACATTACAACTGCAAACAAATAGATGTGCTTAGTGTCCCAGGATGCAGTTAACGTTTTGGGCTGATAGAGGTGATTATGGACGTATGAGCGGAGGCGGCCCGAAGAGCGGGCCCAGGTGTTTTTGGTGGAGAGTCGGGTCTGGAAGGAAGCCGCGTTGTTGTTGCCGAAGATAATAATCCATCCGCACAATTAATGGCATGTTATTACCAAGGTCATCAGCCTTGGGGGATGCACTTAATACGTCTCATATTGTGATAATAGTGCTCCTCTCCATTGGAGACAAACACGCAGGAGGTGTATGATCACACAGATTTATCATCATCATCATGAAGAAGAAGAAGAAAAAAAAAACATGTAAAATGAGAACAACAGTCATTAAGCTGCAAATCCACCAAATTACAAAATAACCTCAATTACCTCATTGCCATCAGCTTTTATTTCGGCATTCGCTTTGCAGTCTCTGTTTATGTTCTCGTGTTTCAGGTTACGGAAAAAAACAACACGCACGCACACGCACACACACACACACACACACAACAATAGCACTTTTATAACACTGGCATAAATTAGCCGCCACCTCTCCGCGGAAAGGCTTTGTATGTTCCATAAACCATGGAGGGAGAGAGGGAGAGAGAGAGGAAGTTGGCCGACGCTGCTGCGGTTTAATATTCTCTGAGAGCTTCCAGACAGTGAGCGGCGGTGCAGCAGCTGTCTCTTGACCCTGCCGGACCCCCACTTACCCCCCCGACCACCTACTCTCTTCTGGGGGAGGCTGCAGAGATGACAAGTCTGTCAAAGGCTTCTCCTAATGTCCTAATTACCCCCACACAACCACAAATACACACACCACCACACACACATAAACTCTCAGTGAAAGGGATGCTCATGCATTTCTGCACCGAGTTTCGGAGCAGATATTGTGCCAAATGGACGCTTTCACATTTAGTAGTGTCACCAACCACAAAACTTCAAAGCATTTTATTGGGATTTTATGTGATTGACCAACACAAAGCCGCTCGTAATCACATCCTTTGTATTCAGTCCCACTGAGTCGATATTTTGTAGAACCAAATTTTGTTGCGATTACTGGTACAAAGCCATTTGTTTTTGTTTTTCTCTCTCTCTCTTCCAGTTTCGCATGTCTAGAGACAGAAATTTTTACGCTTCCTTCTTTACCCCAAAGGTTAATGTTATGAAAAGCATCGATGGATATAACATTTCAGCTGTGGCCACAGATTCTTTATTAGACTCTGACTACCTAGCCTGGCTATTGCCTTCCAATACTGCTCAGTAGTGGCTCTTGATTATCTGAACAAAGATATGCTAAGACAATAAGTAAAAGTTCATCAAGACGAAGACAAAAACAGTAGAATATTTCCAGTAGCATATGACCCACACCCACTAGAGCTTATTTCTGCTCAGTTCTCATCTCCCTTTACAGCTCCATCTGGGATTTCTCCCATTGAGCTGGATTTTCAAACTTTGAACTTGATTTTCAGTGCTGTTTTAGTCTGCCATGGTTGTACTTTGCTGACAGCAGCGGAGGGAGTGAACTAAGGCGTTCAGTCCAAATATTGAATTAACATTAATGGCCGTCTCATTTGACTTGGGATCTCTCTGTTTGCGATTCAGGACGTTTTGTTTTCAGTGCAAGCAATTTCCAGCAAGCTTCATAGCATCTGGCTGGCACGCTACATAAATCCTGGCCAGACGTTAGCAAGTGGGTAAGATTCAATACTTCGTCAGAGCCAACGCCTCCATCTGAGGGTCCAGACGCTCTGCATGACGCAAAACATAGAACAAGGGGATGCTTGTTTGCTAAGCTATTGACTACCCCATTCAAACAGTAAATATCTCTTAATGTAAATCATTTCGTTGTGTCCCAGTCTAAAAACAGGTTTTCTTCTATTGTTTGCATGAACATGTGCTGTTTTACAACCTAACTCTTCTTCAAACTTCTCATCTTTCTACATGTTAGTTTGTCTTCATATTGCTGTTTTATTTAATTTGTTTTTACATAACTCAAGTCACACAGAACTGTTGGAGACATACTGACATTTAGTCACACATAATCTGCATCCTTCCTATTTGAAGAGACTTCTAAATGCAACTGGATGCATTTGATTTTCATTTAGGGGTATCACAGCAAGATACAAATGCATGCCCCACACTTGAATTATTCATTTGTTCTGTAAAAATAAAACCATCCATCCCCCCCCTCCCCCCCTTTCACTTCAGAATTATTCAGTACTTGGTGTTTGTCCCCCTCACAAAATCCCCATAAAAATGCATCAACTTTCCTGGTCATAGTGTGACAAAATACAGAAAGTTTAAAGAGTATGAATACTTTTTGCACGGGGAGCTGCTGTGAGCAGAAACGATCGCAGATGTGTGAAAATCAAAAAAAAAAAAAAAAAAAATCATACCAGAACCCCTCCAGAGTATTGTGAAATTCCCACGCAGGAGACCCACACCATAGGCGCGGCGTCACAGTTTTTCACCAGAATAGCAGAGATTCTTCCCCTCAAGAATTCATCGCGGGTCTTTGATGCAAAACACCGTGTGATCGTTTTGATCCCGCTTGAATCGCAGCATCGGTTTCTCTCCTGTGGTAGCAAACGCAGCTCTCCCTCCTAAACTTTCTTTCAACAACTGAGGCCGAGTTGGGGAAAAAAAAAAAAAAAAACAACAAAAAAAAAAGAGAAAAAAAACCGCAACAAATAAATAAGAAGAAAAAAAAAGGATTTTGTGGGGATTTCATGTCGGCTTCTGCTTCTGAGGGGGAGAGACATGAAAAAGTTGCAGCGTCACCTGAAATAGATCGTCTGAATGAGGCGTGATGTGTCACTTCGCCAGAGGTTAAGCTCTGCCCCGGCTTTAAGCGGGAATCTCTCCGCTGCTGCTGCTGCTGCTGCTGCTGCACTTTAGTCCGCGCTCACTCAGCCTGCCTTGTTAACATAACAGACTGGATTATTGAGCTTGCGACGAAGAAAGGGGAACTCTGTTTACCTCCCGTCAAAAAAAAAAAAAAAAAAAAAAAAAAACGAAACAGGAAAAAAAAACAGCTGCTTGCTGATATATAGACCTTTAAAGTCGCTGCATTCGTCACAATCAGCGCCTCTTAATTGCGTGTCACGTTAACACTCTTCCTACCTCATTTTACGTTGAATTGAGACGTTACGCCTGTTGGAGAGGAGTGTTGTTTCATCACATTACCTTGTGATAAATGTGCCAAGCCGAATCCCAAGCACTGACAGCTTTTTTTTTTTTTTTAAACATTTTTTATTTTTTTTATTTTTTATTTTTTTACTTTGAGTATCAGGTGGAGCTTGGCACCTATCATGTGAGAGCGTGCAAAGCAGCAGCTTGGCATCGTGAGTTGTCGGAAATGTGCTAGAGCTTTCCCTTTTTTCTCCACACAACTGGAAGAGATGAATGCAACCTAAGCAGTGGCACTGATGCCACTAAAGGTTGTTAATAACTGTGTTTTTTTTTTGTTTTTTTTTATCAACTGTAGACAGCAAACGACACACTTATGATCCTACACGTCTACTGTTTTCAAAGCCAGTCTTTAAACTGATCTGTGTTGAGTTTAGCCTCTAATTTGCACAATTATTTTGCCTTTTTTTTTTTTTTGAACTGCAAAAGCCTCAAACTAAAAGGAACCAGGATACCAAAACAATTTAAATATATCCACCTTTTTTCTTTCTTTTCTTTTTTTTTTTTAACTCCTGGCATTTTTCAAGGATTTCCCCTTAATCTCCTAACATGAAGGCTCTCTTCAGCTGCACATGTCCCTCTGGCTTTCACACTCATTCAAGCCAGACATCGGACAAAGCGCATCACATTAACAGAAAGCAATTACCCACCTCTGAGGGGATGTATGTAAAATCTCCTTTTTGTTCCAGTTTATCGAGCAGAAACATGCTTTGCGTCTCCTGTAAGCCTACCTGATTATTATGTCCTGATTGACTCTGGGGAGAGTTAATCTGAGTATTCCCACTTGTGTTCGCAGGTGAGCGTGTGTTTGGATCGCTTGTTGCCTGTTTAGGCTGGATTTAGTGGCACGTGAGCGCTGATAGCAGCAGTTTACTGAACCTTCTTAACTTCCTGTACTGTAAACGGGAAACCTCAGGGTTTTTCAAGTGAAATTCAGTTAAACAGATTGTAATCGGTTCTTATCTTACCTGCAGTAAGTACCACAAAGGCAGATAAGAGAATAGTGGCACCATTAACATTCTTACTTATATCTTTTGTGGTAATGGGTTTCACCCCTTTTACCTTCAAAAGTGCCTTTCAAGATAATGCTGGGAATATTTATTTATTTGTGTTTTTGGTCCATATTTACCAGAAACACCAGGGAATGTGTAATACATTTTCCAAAGATTTGTAGGCTGCACATCCACAAAGTGAATCTCCCAGTACATCCCAGGGTTTCCCCCATAACACCTGCGAGGCTCGGTGGTCACGGCGTCAGCTGTAATCCTAGCTTAGTCTTGTCTTTACTGTCACTGTTACTGGTGGGAAAAAACAAACAACTATTTAAAATAAACAAACAACGCTTAGCCTGGTCGGGTGGCAAGTAAAGCCTGGAGGCTTACAATACACATTGGCATCCCAATATTGTTCTACGGTTTTACTGGATCTAACTCTGGTGGCCATTGGATGCCATTGGAGTACAGCGAATTATTGCCACTGTTTGAGAAATTAGCTTGATACTCAGCAACAATAAGGGGCTTGTGTATTTAAACAAATATTCACGGACTACAATCTATGAATGCTTGAGGCCTGGTCCAAAAATTACATGTACCTCCCTGTTTTATCAGATCTAACACCAGCTATATGAAATAATATACGCAGTGGAAACCATTCTGGCGCTACTGTGGAAGTCTTCCTTCCATAACTCCGTTCTTGTAACTTCAAGCGATCAATGCCAAGAAAAATGGATGGTGCTTCTAGACTGTCCACTTTGGAAACTCCAGTCAATATTTTGGATGTGCTCTTTGGAAAAATTCATGATTAGGCTGATTTTCACAAATAATTTTAAATAGATACCTTAATCTGCAAATACTGAACTGTGAACAGGCCTCCCTGAATGAATCAGACTTTCTAGGCAAATGAAGCAGAGTTGGATTAAGCCAATGCTGCTAGCAGGATGGTCTTTGGGTTTCACTTCCACCTCCAGGTGGAACCGTGTTATATGGTTCCTAACATTTTGAAATATATACTTCAACTTTTACAGTCTAGTTCCTGGCTTTTATCTTTTGTTTGGCGATTACCAGTAAAGCTTTAAAGGTCCCGGAATGGCTAAAATACCCTGTAGTGTATATTGTATAGAGCACAGTGGTAGAACTCTGGTTCTTATATGACAGAAAAGACGAAAGCCTGTTGTGTTAGTGTCCTAGTATGTTGTCAGCATAAAGAGTAAATGTTTTTGAAATTGTGCAAAAAGAAATAGTCTGCAGACTGTTGCAGAGAAACTCTTGTTTGTGTGCATCTTCCTGCTATTGATGTCCAAATCATTGACACGCCTGATCATTCTGAAAACTTCATGACATCTAAACAAATCCGATTTGATTGCTTGCAAATAAGAACACTCTATGGTTTACAAAATAAATCAGAGCAGCCATAAATCAGCAAAAAGCCCGACTGAGAAGACTTGAGTTCAGGAAGCTAGCACCCACTCAAGAGTCGAGAAGGCAGACATATGCTGCGTATGCTGTCACGGTATGTAATTCTGCCAAAACATGCACATATGAAGCTTTGCAAAGTCTTCCTGGAGGCACAATATTTATGATTAACTCTGAATAACACTGATAAGGACTTAAAGAGAGTTGTGCAGAGGATAAATTATCTTCGCTGCATGCGTTCAGATGTTAGAATGGCTTGTTTTTCATTTTTCCTGTGAGGTCATGCTTTGATCAATAAAAGCAGCGAAAAGCACATGTAGATGAACTAAAGAGAAAGAGAAAGAACTGCTAAAGTTAGTGATGTACATATGGCGGATATTTCAAACTCGATTTTTTTTCACCATCTCCAGAATGACTAGCAGCAACGACTTCTTTTTGAAGATGGTTCCTGATGTTCTTCCTTTGTAGCGTTGGGGCGAACACGCGTACACACACACGCACACAGAGACGCACACATGCACACTTTAAAGCTCCAGGCCAGGAAATTACCAGAGCTCTTTTTTTTACAGAGGTGATGCTCAGTTAATCAAGTGGATTTGATTAGCTGGACTTGGCCGCTTTTCCTTAATTCTTAAGGGAAGCAGTAAAAATAAATCCCTCGGTATTCCCCCTTTTCTTTTGTTGGAAAGAAAAATGCCATGGTTTAATTTGTCATCAGTTTTTAATTAGTCTAAAGTTGTATTTACTGATATTTTTTTCTGAGACTAGGTGAAATCCCTTATGACTGAAATTAATATTATTTCAAAGATAAAAACTAATCTGTTTTATTAAAACCCCTTCACTGTCTTACCAGTTCTTTCTTTTTAAAGAATTTAATTTCACATATTTGTTCATACTGTTGAACAAATACGTGACTTTAATGTACTTTAAGGTCCCTTTCCTAAAAGTACATAATCACAATCCCCATTGTGACCATGGCTCCAAGGATCACTCTTTGCATACATGAAATGTATAGTTTTTTGAGGTAATGCTTTTTTCAAGTCATTTGGTTGAATTTTTAAATGAAACGAACAGGAAGGGGCGTTATTTTGAAGACCTAGACATTGACCAACGCTAACCGACGTTGGTTAGCTAACCAAGCTAACGTCTGTTAATTGCTGTGATCAAATTGTCCAAATTTGACATGGAACTCGCGCATTAAATATAACGTTAAAGCCTTTGCCATCAGTTCCAAACAGTACACATGTTCCAAGAAGAAACATAAATGACACAGATTGAGGTGGAATGTAAAAAGAGAATAAGTCCTGAATGAATGTAGCAGGAGGCTTTAATTTTGAAGAAATTGTTTAGTTGTGAAGGTGTTTAAAAGTGCAGAAGTAATAAGTTGCTAATGTAAAGTTAAGATAATTTTGTTTTGAAATCACCTGATGTAATTTATACAGTGCTCGCCTGGAGAGAGACATCCTCTGGTCCTTACAATGGAAGCAAAATCAACATGAAGAGATTTTTATTCAGTGTTGTTTCAAATGTTAAGACAAACACTCTTTTTTGTTGTTTTTACAGTGAAATATGTTTATCCTTGTTAAAGCTATGGTCTACTAAATGCCTGATTTTTACTCCTAATTACATGAGATACTATTTTAGTATCATTTTATTCATTTCTGGTTAGGGTTAGTCGAAACTCAAAAGAGTTCTACTTCTTGCTTCTAATCGACGTGTTCAAGGTAGAGGTGTTTGCACTGTAAATTTAAAAAGAAAGTGTAAATTTTAGTGTAAATTTTAAGTGATTAGCACCAAAAAGGAGTTACTTGAAGTGCTGAAAACTGTTTTCCTCCTTCTTCTTCTTCTTCTTCTTTTTTTTTGGGTGGGGGGAGTTTTGCTATGGTTTGATCAGTTTCCTTTGTGAAACCAAGCTGACCTCTGAAGTCGCCCGTGTTTATTAGGTCCACTCTGCGGGAGCTCACGTCTCGATCCGATTGAAGAGGGAAAAAAAAAAGTTTAAAGCCCACCTCTGATCCCTTCTAATTAAATGAAAACACAGTGGGATACCCGCAGCAAGACTGCGTTCCTCCAACCACGTGCGCAAACACAGTTTTGAAGGTAACCGATGTGGGTGTTCTCAACAGGGGAAGCAACACAGAGCTCCAGCAATCCAACATCCGTCCTCTTGTGCAGCGCAATCACACACCAGGATGACATGCAACACGCCGCAGTTCATGAGCATAAATAAGCGAGGGAATGTTTTACCTGAAAGAAGGAACTTTAATTCAAAGGCATCACTCCAGCACTGTGAAGAAATGTTGCCTCATTAGTGTTACCCCACTGCTTTTACCGAGCAGCAGTCATGAAGGGAGAGAGAGAGAAAGAAAGAGAGAGGCAATGTGCCACTCTTACCGCACCGACATCTCCTCTCCTGAGATCTTAGCATGCCTCAGCAGCTCAAAAATACTGCACATTGTTATGGATCCATTGGCATGGCTACAGGTTTAACGGAGACGCTCGAATGCCAAGAATCCGGCCTTTTCAAAACGCCCGCAACGAGCCAGGCTCCAGCAGGTAAATGCGACACAACTGCTGTTGGAGTGCTGCTTTGCCGCCGCCGCTGGCTCATTGTGCAGAGCGGGGCGGATGATAAGCACCGGGGCGACGTTTGGATAGAAGGGAGAAGAGGTGAGGAGACAAGGACGGTCATCATTTGGAGGAGGGCTGGCCGCGCCTGCTTTCATCCGGCGTGATTGACGGATTGGTGCAGCGGGCTCGCTCGCTCGCTCGAATGCCGTCACACACGCATTCCTCTGGAAATCTGTCTATCAGTATTGGCTAAGCAGAGCGACAGCCATGACATCTAATCACAGGCGAGCTGGCACCTCATAACTTCTACCTAATGTGCTGCAGGTACAGAGGAGCGAAGGGGGGAAGGCGGCCAACACGACCGCAACCATTACCAGCGCTATTAATAGCCCCCTTCAGAGGCCACTGGCACGAAGTGGATCATACCGAGGGGTTAGAGACGGTGTCCCCCACTCCATCTCAAGCTCCTGTATTTAGACATAGGTCTCCGTTGACAAGATTAAACAATGAGGTGTCCCGGTATCTGGGTGATACATTTTTCTGGGTTACACTTCTGACAGAGTAACACAAAAAGAGGGCAGAGAGACTACACGTACAAGATGATAATGAGTCATTTACATAATGTTGCTACAACATTATAATTACCTGGCAATTAAAGCGGCTCAAAAGCCTCATTATGGGCTGTCCCGAGGCCTGGTGAGACTGGGACAGGCTCGGGTCGGACTTGTCAACCACTCTGTGTCTTTTTCCTAGATCACCCATAGGCCTCATTATGTTGAGTTACAATGCTTTAACCGCAAACCCCATGATTTAATGTGATAGATCAGCACAAGGTAGTGCAGAAAAGTGTGAAGAGGAAGGAAAAGGATTGCTAGGTTTTAACTTTTGTTCACAAATAAAAATCTTTAGTTCCTATCTGTTCACGGACTTCAAACTGATTTATCTAAATAGAATTCAGTAGAATCTATTACACCAATGGTCCACTTGTGTTTAAGCAAATATCAGTATCAGTGCTACTCTTCAGTGGAGGCGTATTTGGTTTGATAGAGGCCAAACAAGACCAAGGCAAACAAGTCACAGATACAGTTGTGGGAAAGTTAAAAGCAAGTATTTTTTTATAGGTTTTGTTGGCTCTTGAGGCCTCTGTTTGATAGTGAATTGACAGGAAAAGGGGTAATGAAAGAAGGGTTAAGACATGTGGCAAAGGCCACCAGGCTGGGAATTGAACCCGCAACAGTTGCGTCAAAGACCAAGGCCTCTATATATGGGCTAGGCTTAACCCCAGCGCCACCACAGCACCCCAAAAGAAAGTTTTGTTTAAACAGCAATCAAAGCTTTAAACAACTTGGAGTAATCTTCAAATTTGTCATCCATAAATTGAGCATATGGTATAACTGCATACCTACCAAGACATGTAGTGTTGGTTAGAGGGTCCAGTGGCATCCTCACTCCTGTCTCCTGTAGCTTACCACTATCAGTGTGTGAATGTATGTGTGAATGACAGTGTAGTGTAAAGCGCTTTGCGGTCCTCTGGACTAGATAAAACGGTATACATGTACAGACCAGTACCATTTGTCACTTACAAGGTCATCCACCAAAACATGGGAACAGTGGAAGAGATCCACTACTACCATCGGGTGGAAGAACCACTTTGGACAATACAACCATTAGTCATGGAGACCATAAATATAACCTTCATGTCAAAAGCAAAGTCATTAGAAGTCCTATTGAAAGTTTTTCACATGCCATGTTGGGGATACATCAGTGTGGAAGAAGGTTCTGTGGTTCAAGTTCCCCTACCAGCAGGAGACGTACAAGCCAAAGCTACGAAGGAACACTTTTGATCAGCATGCTTTAGATTGTTAAAATGACTAGATCTAAATCCAATTGAAATCTGTTAAAAGAATAATAAATTCACGTAAACATTTGATCCTATGTTTACTGAGTTTGAGCTATTTTTAATTTTTTTTGCAAAGATCAGTTGTTAGAAGGCAAAGCTAACATAGAGATTCCCCAAAAGACATGTCTGTAATTGCAGCAAAAGGATTAAACTCAAGGGTCTTGGATGAAAACTCACTTTTCAGCACTTCTCAGTATTTCATCTATGAAATGTTGAAAATCTTGTGTCCTGTTTGGCTCTACTTTAAATGACACCATGTAGAATTATAATAAAATACACGGACATTTGAGGTTTTTAAGGGACACAATACACAAAGAAACAAGGGCTACGAATACTTTTGCACGGCATCGTGTCACGTAATAGAAGTAAAGTTTTTACCCAAACTTAAACTTTGACGAAAGGCAATACTTCATCCGCTGAAGTATTGCAGCAGACACAGGGGCGATGTTTTGAATTTCTTTCCCATTGTGTGGGATTTGTCAGTTTCCTCAGTCCAGAGGGACTTTGTTGACACACCGAAAAACCCCACAAAAGGACATAACAAGGACACGTGTCATACCTTACACCCTTATTATACCTGCAGTGACAAGTGAGACGAGCAGCCGCTTCAACATACTACCGCGCATTAAGCCTGGCTTCCCATTGCTCACAGTCTTAAGTCAAGAACCACTAACATCTCGTGTGAAGTGTCAATGTAATAAAGCATCGTGTGTGAAATATAAGGATTTGGACGTGCGTGGGTGGTTCGCAGGGGACGGGGGGTTCTTCATGAATGGCAGGCGATGAATGATGGAGCTGCTCCCGAGGGTGCAGAGCCCTGAGCTATGCTGCAGGGACTCGGGAACACGGCAGTCTTCCATGCCCTGCGAGATGCCAGTTTGGGTGGGCACCGTTCCGAATGGGTGCCCTTCTCTCCAGGATACGCTGCCGGGTCCCCAGGGGAGAGTCTACAGGCTGTGGCTGCTCCACAGTAGGGGTGGCCGGGAATCTCAATCAGGGACATGAGTGCAGGCAGGGTGGGGTCAGGGGGTGGAAAAAAAAACACAACCAAAAAATAACGACAACAAAAAAAATCAGTCCTTAGGTTCATTGTGTTTGTATTTCTGGAAGAAAGCAGGGAAAGTGGCTCATTATATAGAGATCAAACACGGTCTCCGGCTCGCTCTGAACTCTTTTTGTGTGTTTCCTAATTGGTGAAAAATTGCACAATAACAGAACTTGAATTTTTATCGATTTTAACATGCTTTTTCTGCAATTATAAAAAAAAAAAAAGAATTAAATATGACTTTGCTTGCAGGCTGTCTGCTTACAACCTTTCTTTTTTTCTCTCTCTCTCTTCTCTCCTCTCATCCTCGCCTGCGCTGCAACAACACAGGAGCTGCTGAAACTGTGACAGGTACTACTTCTTCCTTCTACCTGCTGTTCATTTGGAAGCACTCGCTTCTGTGCGTCTGTTGATTGGCTGTCTGTCCCAGCCTGTTCATCTGTCCATATTTACACGCCTGCTTATGTTGTGTGTTTGTTTTCTAGATGGTTTAGAAAACCATGCATTTGTTGTCTTCTTTTAAAATCAACCTTTGGCCACATAGTGTAATTAATTAGTCTGAGTTCCTCTCGCATGTTTCTTAGTTGTTGTTTTTTTTTTGCCACTCTGTATTCTAACAGTAACGCTCCTCTAACCCAGTTCTTTACCGGCTCCACAATGTGTTTGTCTGCTCTGTTTCCATTCTCAGCCGATCGTTACCACTTATAGCACCGGGAATGTTTTTCACTGTCTGCTGTTTGTTTGAAAAGAAACAGAAAAACAACTGTAATTCATTACGTAATTACATGTAGCTGCTTAATGGAAAGTGAACCTAAATGACTCCGTTTCCTAGGGTAAGTAATACTGATGGCCTCTCTGGTTCTCCATTAGATTTTGGATATATTCGCTTTCCAGAAGCCACTCCTTCTTATCGAATTATGTTTGCCCTAAACTCCTCGGTTGAACTTCATCCTGGAGTTTTTCTAATTGGAACAAAAGCGCTGCGCTCAAAAGTAGCAACAGCCGACGCTGAAAACAACGCGACACGTCCAAACTCAGATTTTTATCTGGTTATTTACGGTACTGTCAAACGTCCACATCAATTGAATTAAATTAATTCTGACCTACTAATCTGTCAGTCCACAATTATTAATTTTCTTCTTCTTTTTCTTTTTATTAATGTTGGGCTCTCTTTCTGTGGATGTAAGATAAAGCATTTAAGGGCATAAGAATAAACTTTATTTGCTTATTTGTTGACAAATGACTCCATCCAGAGTGTTAAATATTAGCAAATACAAATGTTAACATAAGAGCTATAAAATTCATAAAAAAAATAAAGACATGTAGTAAGTAAGTAATTTTAATGTAAATATAATATGTACATGGAGATATGTTTATCTCAAAATAAATCTATAAATGTATTCTTAATAAACCTAAACAGACATTCAGAGTTGGATGTTTTAATATTTAAAACACGTCTTAATAAATATATTTTATAACAGGTGTAATATTTCCAGTGTACAGGAAATATAATACATAAAGTGAACTTTAGTTGGGATGTTACTGAGGTGATTTTTTTTTACATATTAATAATTGGAGAATTAAAGTTAAATGTTTTGTCCAAACTTTCCCAAATTATGCCAGAAAGTACAAGTTGAATTAAAAAGTAAATAAATAAATGATAAAAAAGGTCAAACTGTCTCAGGCGCTGGAACCACAAGTAATTTTAAGTGACTGATTCTTCATCAGAGCAGACTGAGCTTTTGCATATTGTGGCATGAGGAGTTTATACCTCTGAAAACTTTAATGACATTTGTGGCAGCCTGCATAGAAATATGATCCTACAGTATTAATAACTTGTTGATCCATATGTTCATGTCATAGAAACAGCAGGCAGATACACAATATTATTACAAAGGGCAATTAAGACAAAGGTATTTTTGAAGCATGTATGTTTTTCACAGTATCTATGTTTACCACACTCACCATAGAGAGCTTAGGCTGGAGCGAAGGGATGCAGACCGTGGTCAACTAATATTGAAGTATTAAAGTGTTTAGACTTTTTATTTTTAATATAAAAACAGGCATACTTGAGAAGAAAAAGTGTTATGGCAAAGTCTTTCTGACCACAGACTGGTGTCAAACTTTAAAGACGTTCAGTGTCTTTATATCTTCCTGTAACTCTAGTTCTAAATGAGAAGGGCTTTTCTGTGATGTTTTATGTCTGAGATATGAATAACAAGCATGTGGTAACTTTGATTTTGATGCACTAGTTAAATGTGAAGTCAATGTTTAAATTAGTTGTTATAGATAAATCCTGACTGACGTTTCAATAGTCACAGAGTCACTATTCAACAGCATCGGTAATATGAGGGGAAATGATTGTGGTTGACAACATAAATGTGAACTTACACTCTTCGTGTAAAACCTCCCACTGACTCATTGAACACAGTGGACAAAAGTCAGCAGTCCGACCTATACTTCCAGTTTCAGTAGGTAAAATCAATGGCTAGAACCATATTGGTGCTTTTGTTCTGTAGTGTGAGAAAACAATAATCCATAAATCAGGCAGCATCAGGCAGCCGGGTCCAGCTTTGTAACAGCTACTGACATTTAGATTTTAATATACAGCTATAGTGTTGTAAAGAAAAAAAAGTTTGTGCCCCCAACAGATTTCTTCTGTTTTTCTTTATTTTTGTCATCAAACTGATTTTAATATCAATGACAGATATTAACACAAGTCGATATAAAATAAGGCTTTTCAATGCTAATGTAATTTATTAAGCTTATCGCATAGATACGCATAGAGTTGAGCCTCTAAACCTAAAAACTGACTACTTCAGCTGTGCGGCAACAACACCTACTAGGCAGTTGCTGAAACTGGCTGTGATATTTGTACATTGATTCAATCATTAGTCAGTGTTCTGGTGATCATTGTCCTGCTGCATAACCCCAGTGAGTTTGAGTTTAAGGTCATAAACGGATAACCAAATAGAGATTGTTCTCATGCAGGATTTTCTGACAGAGAGCAGGACTCTCCGTCTCTGGCCAATCATCCAGGTCTTAAAGCAGCAACATAGCAAGAGGATGCTGCCACCTCTTCTGACTATTGATCGATACGATGCTTTTTTTTTCTGAAGAGTGAGATCTAGGGAAGATTTAATGAGAAACACCTGTCTGGTCAGTGTGGCTGTGGTTAAGCTTCCGGATCTCCAAATGGACGCCATTTTTGACCAGTCTCTGGTCTTGATCACCGACTTTAACCGAGGAATTCTGAAGAGGATCATTTTGGTGGAAGAGGTTCAACACCTTTCCATGTTTCCTCTGTTTGTGAATATTGGGTCCACTGTGGTTCATCAGACCCCCAGCATCTTACACATGGCGTTGTTAGCCTCTCCGGACTGATGGATGTCTGTGGCGTCTCATCTGTTCTTGACGGCAAACGTACTTCCTGTTTGAGAGACAAGTTATTTCTTGTTTTTCACCGGTCTGACATTAATCCTGCCTGGGTGTGGCTATTGAGATTGAAATCATCTTTCCAAAATAAATTGAGTTGATCACAATTAATTCATGATTGCTTTACTTTTTTACATGTTGTTTTGGATGGCTGGTTTCCCCTAATATATGAAATCATGTTTTCATATATTCATATATTTTTGTTCCAATCTGCAATTAGAACAAAAATGTGTTGCTTTCATACAAAAAAACTACTGTACAATAATTTTTGTCAGATTTATGAGGAATTTATAATAGAAGTACACTTTTAATTATTAGACAGGAGCAAGTTTGGTTAAATATATGAAATTGGTAATCCAAAAAAGAAAGTTTCATCTGGAAATTAAGTCAACATCAAAGTGTTTCTCTAATATTTTATTTATTTTTGCTTGATTAAATTGCGAAGCCGTGATTTGAAGTGGCACAAAATAATTATATGATAATGAAACTGAATTTTTAATATTTGCAGCACTTTTAAAAAAATATCTTAACATTCCTCTTTTGTAGTTGTGTTGCTACAAATGTTGAGTTCCACTCTTTGACCAAAGAGTGGAACTCTTTAACTTGGTTAAGTTTGGTCAAATTACCAAACTTAACCAATACCAGATTATTATTTTTTTTCTAATTACACCCTTCTCATTTGTGAACACGTTAAGACATCGTTTCATCATGAGGCTCGGGATTTAACGGCTAAGAAGAGGCGAAACCACAGGAAGAGGAAGAGGAATGAGAAACTTTATGTTGTTAACACCGGTCTGGTTTTTTTCTTGAGAGAGCACGACTGCTGCCGCAGAGACCGTCGACTCACGGGAGAGAAATCAAGGAGTTGGAGGGGTAGGGGGATGTATGAGGAGGGCGCTGGCTGTCCTGCATTTTGCTGCCCCGCTTTCATGTCTTTTGATGTGAAAACAAGAGAGAAAAGTTCAAAGAGCGAGCCAACGCGATTCAAAAGGTGCTGGTCTCTGAATTTCTGATGGAGGAGCCAATCCGCTGAAAATTTCCAGATTTCATCAACTTTTTCCCTGAGAACAGTTTGTGTGTGTTGGGGAGGGGGTGGGGGGATGAAGAGGGGGGTGCTGGTGCCGTTTTGCATTCTGAGTACGGCTGATGAGCCGCGCCTCCGTGCCAGACTCCTTTCGCCAGATTGTACATCCCCTCGGAGAGTGCACAGACTTTTTGAAGGTCTGTATTTTCCTCAGACTGTTTCATTCAGTATGTTGTGATGCGGGAACAGGAGGGCAGCCATGTGTAGAGATACAGGCACTTTACTCTCCCAGACAGCTGCTGGAATGAGTGTGAATTTATCAGCCAGTCATCTGTGCTATATCTCTGCCCACTACCCCCCCCAAAACCCCCACCCTCCTTCACCACCATCATCCCCCACCCACCACGGAGAATTAATGACTGCCTCTCCTCATTTGCACCCAATCATGACCAGGATGCCGAGGCAATTGAAAATGTTTACTTCAATTGCGAAAACCCTCCATGTTCCACAAAGTGGCCTGTTTTCACTTTGATGGGATTGCTAATCACAGCGACGTTATTTATGTGTGTTTTGAATTGGAGATGAGCCGAGGCTGGGATGTTGGAGGGGTACCAACCTTGCTTGGGGGCTGCTAAAACCTTATGGAGAATTTATCTTTTTTTTTTCTTTCTTTCTTTTTTTTCCTCCTGGTTCTCTGTCTCTCAGTCCAGCAGATTGGGAGCAGAGTAACCTTGCTTTGAGGCTGCTCTGTTGCTGTTTTGACTGCCAAATATATTGCTCTTAGTGCGATGAAATAAAATAGACATCAAAACTACTTTTATTTTTCTTTATATTGCTTTCCGGCTCATCTTCGGCAGTATTTATTACGAGACGCGGGGATTTCGAAGTTGAAATTGCTGCATGCTTTTCCAAAAGAAATAAAAAATGAAAAAAATGTTTCAGAAGTACTGGAAAGATTTACACGTGTGCTGGTGTTATTAACATACAGACTCAATATGTTGTAAATATGAATCTTAATTATGTTTTTTTTCCATGTTTATTAGTGTTTTGGATACAGTATGTTCAAGTCAGGGTAGAAGTTTATCATCAGTATAAATGTTATATTGATTTTGGGATTTGTTGACTTATTTGAACCGGAATAACAACACAAGAGACGACTTGGAGTAATTTATGAAAAACATATTTTTCTTTGATTCAAGCTTGTAGAAAATCATGAATGCAGGCTCTGATGTATTCATGCCTACACTAATATTTATCTAATATTTAGCACATGGCAGAGAAATCACACACTTTTTGTACCTATTAAAAAGATTCTGGTGTAACTCTGGCTTGATTTGGCTGCTTTTCTTATGGGAGCTGAGCACCAGTATAACTTTGAAGGTGGATACTGGTCCTCTTACAGCTTCCAGTTTGAAAGTTATTCTCAATGGTGCCTAGGTTTTCCCCAAAAATAATGAGCTTTTTTTTGTTTGTTTTTTTTTTGTCAAATGAGAGAGTTGGGTGTTCAACAAATGATCCCAAACACAAATCAAAGTTGATCTTGAGATAGACAAAGCTGACTAACTTCTAACTTCTTTGTTCCTGTACTCAAATCTATTTATCTGCACCAAGAAGTCAACCAGTTTAAATTAGTTTGACAAATTTCCCTAAAAAAAAGAAAAAAGAAAGAAAGTAAAGATCAATTATCAAACCAGACTTATGCCAGAAACTTGTTGATGGTTACAAAAATGTGTGGAGTCAAAAGAAAAAAAGAGCTCACTGCACTAAAACCCACTGAAAGCTTCCTGGTTATTCCACCAAATATTGATTTCCGAACTCTTCCTGAGTTAAAACGTTAGTATTGCTGTTTCTGAATGAATGTGAACTTATTTTATTTGCATTATTTGAGATCTGAAAGCACTGCATCTTCTTCGTTATTTTGACATTTCTCATTTTCTGCAAATAAATACAACATTTTTAGCTTGAAATTTTGGAGACATGTTGACAGTAGTTCATAGAATAAAATAATAATGTTCATTTTTCTCAACCATAGACCTATAAGGAGTAAAATCAAAGAAAATTATCTTTTTAAGTGGTCTCTTAATTTTTTCCAAAGCTATATGTGTCTCTATTAAGGTAATGCTGTGTAATTATTCAATCCAGACAAAGAACTGTTCAAATAAAAAAATACCAATTCTGTTCTATATATAGAACAGAATTAGCCTTTTTATTGTGCCACAAAAATTCTGTTGGTGAAAAAGCAGCACCAGATATAAAAGTTCACACCAAAAGTTATTAATTCCAAAACAATTTATAAAAAAGATTAACAATAATAACAGTGATAATAATATACTGAACAAGACAATAACATATGCAATACTGTCCAGTTATTAGAAATACAAATGTTCACAGAGTCAGAAATATTATTATAATATGGGAAAATGCATGTGAACTTCTCAGTAGAACAGGAACTGCAGCTGCAGAGGAAACAAACCATTGACCAATTTTTATTATTGTGTAAATTGTATAATTGTTATTTTGTAAATTATATGTAGATCTTAAAAAGGATGCCAACATACTAGGAGGAAATTTAAAAATGCACTAAAAAGGTTTTGATAACTTGGGAAGTTGTTAGTTCATTTTGTTCAATAATAACTACAAAATCATGAAATACTATGATTATGAAATTGGGTGCCGGGGAATCAAGAAATCAATAGAAGTATATTGTGATAGACATGTGATCAGTATTAATAGAAGGTACGTTTGATAAAATGTTCAATAATTTCCTTATATGTTAAAATTGTGAGTTTTATTTCTTACCTAGCTGACTAGCAGGTAACACAGCAACAGGTGGTGGACAGCACTGTGTTGGTTTGTCCTCCAACTGTTCCTCTTTACATCATATCTTTATTTTCTCTATTTATGTATGTTTGTATTTTTCTTTTTGTTTTTTTTTTCTTTGAAGATGCCTGACAAGTAATTAAGTTGATCAGGCTTAAGGTGAAACGTCTTATCAAATTAGTCCTACTTAAGCTTTACTGAGCAAATCGGCACATCCTGGGGGTCACAGAGAAATAACTGTCGCCGTAAGGTGACATTTATTTTTGCTCGTAAATTGAAAGCAAATTTAAATCATTTCCCATTTGTCGTTCTAGATCTCTGACCTTACCCGAAAATCAAGCCTGGACTTTTTTTTTTTTTTTTTTTTTTAAACGACGCAGTTCGAAATGAATTGATTAAACGGAACCCGGTGTATGAAATGAGTATTTAGCAGAAATGAATTAAAGCCCATTATGAGGCGACAATAAACTTTTAATTGCCTACATTGTGTCCTCTGACTCATAATTGTTTCTTTTTTTGTTGTTTTGTTTGTTTTTTTGGTACCTATTACCCTTCTTTTGTCCTGAACCTGAGGGCTGGCAGAGGAGTGGAATAAAATGGGTAGTTCATTGCATCAGACAGGTCTGAGGAGCTTTTCTCCACAGGAGGTTAATTTCTTATTGCTCGCCGCGTTTGCAGAGTTCATTTTGAATCATGTTAGTTTGGCTGTCTATTCCCATTATCGCTATCGGAAAACGCAGGCATTTCTTCCCCCCCTACCCTCTCTCCACTTTGTAAATGTCAGAATGCAATAGAGGTGTCTGACAACTCAGGCATGCAAATGTGCTTTTGATGTTTCTCTTTTTTTTTTTAGGATCGGAGGGGGGGAATGAGACTAGGAGTGTTGTTTCTCCGCTGGTGTGAATCTGAGGCATTAAACGTGTTTCCTTTATGTTTTTTTTTTTTTTTGGCTGCTGCCAAATAAATATAGCACAAGGTGACTTTTGACTTCCTCCTTCTTCTTTCTTTCTGAAGACAAGGTGGGGAAACAAAGCCAGGCGTTTTTTGTGTGTGTGTGTGTTGGGGCTTAGTACGGTGTAAGTTATGATGACAAGGTCCAAAGTCTTGTCAGGGAGGTAGGGGGGGAGGGGGGTCAACAATGGCCGGCGTACAGACAGTGACTCAGATGCTTGTATTTCCTGCAGACGGGGAACAGAACCGCTGAGCACACACCGGCCTCAGATGGGGAGCTCCGATTAAAAAAAAAAAAAAAGCTTAACCAGAAACGCCATTCGACTCCTCCTCTCGCCGTTCTCGATTTAACCGTCCTCCATCTTTCTCACCTTCAACCGCCCCGCCCGTATCTGCCGGGTTTCCACTTTCCTTACACTTGTTCATGGTCCCTTTATTTTTTCTTTTCCCTTCATATCCTTTTCCTCTCCCGGCATCTTTGTGGGCAGCAGAGCTTACAGCCCATCTGGCATTTGTTCGCAGGGCCTACTCTGAGCTGTGGGGGGAGATCAATAGTGACAAACACTGCACATGGCTCTTATATTAAAAGGATTAGACATGGCTGCAAACTGACAATCTACACAGCCTCTTCACATAGCTTTGCTCCGTCTGTTGACATGGAGCAAAAGATTAAAAAAAACCAACAACGTCTAAGTATTTAATAGACTCTAGACATCCAGCCGGAAAAGTTTCGTTAAAGCGGCAGTGTTGTGTAAAATCAAGTTGTTGTTTTTTTTACTTTACGTTATGTTACGATGTTATTCCTTCATCAAAAACATACCTAGAGTTTTGCTTTGATTCTTTCATGCATGTTTGAGAAATCCTTTAATTTCCCGGGGCAACCATTCATCTCAGAGCTGCGGTTTCCATGCGACTCCCACCAACCAGCTCCTTCAGACTAGCCAGCAGCAATTAGCAATCACCTGGTGGAACTGTGCATCAGCTGACTTCATTGTATGAGCTACTTCTCAGTGACACACTGGTAAAAAATGTGGTTAAAGGGTTAATAGAGGAGCCATGTTGTGATGACTTCCTGAAGTTTCAGAAAGAGCAGGAGACAGAGGCCCAATTTTAAGGTGTTAAGTTACAAAGTAATATTTCTTTGAAGTTGTATTTGATATATTTAACATTTTTATAACAATTGAAGGTTACTTGACTCTGCTATGAAATAGCATTAACACATAACACTGCCACTTTAAGAGTTGTCTTTTTGTGTGTTTGTGTTTTTTCTAGTTGACAGCCAGAACCTGGCGACTGACAACGTGTCGGTGATCGAGGGAGAGACGGCCACCATTAACTGCCGAGTGAGGAACAACGACGACTCCGTCATCCAGCTGCTGAACCCGAACCGACAGACCATCTACTTCAGAGATGTGAGACGTGAGTGCCGCTCCACCTCTCCTCCGCCTGCCCCTCCCATCCGCCCGAAACGCAAAGCTGCATTCGCGATTCCCGGAGTTTCTTAAAATGCACAGTCATGCCCCCTTTTACTGTAACTGAGAGAAATATTGTTTGCCACAACAAAAGGGATGGAGTAAGTGGAAATCCAATTTTCTCCAATTCCGGCTGCCTACACAGGTTTGATTTCTGCCTCAAACCAGGAATATTTCTTTCAGAACTTTAGGTGGAGGAGGAAGAAAAAGTTATTTTATGTATTATTTTTTTTTGTCAAATAGTTTCTTGTTTTCTTAGTTTTTCTGACAGCTGTGAGGAATCTCTGTTCCGTCTTAGTATTAACTTTTAGAGCTAACTTTTGGGACTGAGAAGGGGGTGGGGGCAGTGTGCAGGCAGGTACTTTGGGACCATAACAAACATAACACATTGTCTCACTGCTCTGCACTCCTCTTCTGCATCGGAGTTTACTAAAGCAGGATTAAAGGGCACGAATCTTAATTTTTTTGTTTTTACATCTTTTGCTTTTCAACTGCGTTCGGTTTTGTACCTCGCAGTGCTTTTATTTCCATGACGGCAAGACATATGTAAAAAAGATGCACTCTAGCATGAAGCTAAATCTGCCAGAGCGGTGACGTTACATAACAAACACAAAATCTGAGCATAAATGTATGACACGAGGGCCACGCGAGATGACAACGGTCGTGGCTAAATCTCCAACTCCAGTGGGAGTGCATGAGGTAAAGATTTACATGGTAATTTATTCAGTGGGGAGGAGAAAGTCAGGACAGATCAGCGTCTCCTCCCGGGATTCAAAAATGATCAGTATAGAGTCTAGTTCGCCTGTAATTCACTGCAGTGACAAATTAGTGCTTTCTGCTCCAGTTCTGACCAGCATTATGATTCTAATACGCATTCATGGCACCAGGGTGCTTCTTACCAGCGAGCCGCCAAGGCTGTGAATGGAAAATGGCTGTGAATGGAAGCAGCTGAAAGTCTCACTTTTCTTCTCATAAACAGTCCATGTTTTATTTGTGAGGGTTTAAACCTATATAAAGCGTTATACACGTACTGGGCATTTACCGTTTTAACAGTAGTGGGACTCAATTAATAATAATAATGAGTTGAGGGTCTGTAGTTAATTGATTACATTTAATCACATTTTAATCGAAAATATATAGAATATAATATAAATATCCTTTAGCTTCAGTCTGAAGGAAAATTCTACTTTGTTTCACCCTATTTTTATGGTTCCAAGAGGCCTTTTCATTCTGTTAAATAAAAAGTAAAACGATAAAGAATGTTGCTGGACAATAAATTGTTCCAATAATTATTGCGATTATTGATAATATTATTGTTTTGAGACAATTTTCAAATAATATATTGATAATGCCATGAAAATGTAAGTTTCCCCCCTCAAAGACCTATAAACTTTCATTTTGTAAAGAACACAACACCGGAGCTGGAAGACAATGCAAATATCCAAAATAAAACACGACAACCAAAAACAATAAATGAAACCAAAATAAAAACCACTTAAAGCTGGAACCATAAATAAAATGGATTATGATGTTTTTGTACAACATAATGCCCTTCAAAAAAATAGGGATCATCAGAATGGAAATTATTTCTGGCTTGTTATACTGAGTTTGGCATCGCCCCCTGCTGTACGGGCATACGTACTACCCACAAGAAACAAATCGGTTTTGTTTCACTTTCAGTGTGACAAAAAAAAAAAGAAGCAAAGTGACTCTTAAAAGAGAATTTGTGATTTGCAATACCAGTGTTGTATAGTTGCAGTCGCTGACTTGTATCTGTGTTAAGAAGAAAAATGTTTTTAAAAAATGTTTATACAAGTGTTTGAATTAGCTTGGCTCCAAATATACCGGACTTAGTTTGGGAACAAATATTATTACAAAAAAAAAATGTTATTACAAGCCTTTTATACGTTGTGACTTGTAGAATGGAATTTGCGATCCGCACTGAATAATCTGTGAAGGTGTAACAGTAGTTTTGTGTCTAAGGGATAAACAAATATTCACAAGTTATTTTTTTGTCTGACACAGGTATGCAGATTTGTTTTTGCACCATTTGTTTGGAATCATTTAGGGGCAAAACTGTCAGTGTCAAGAATAGAGTCAAGAATTTGAAGTGATATAGCTGCTGCTTTGTATTTGTGAAAGTTTACAAAATGTACAATTGCAAAACTCCTGTTGGCTTTTTTCTCTCCGACTTCGACTTCATAGTTAAAAGGTACAAATACTTTGGCACCAAAAATACTTCCGTATTGTCACCGTTGTACAAATTGTTTCCTTTTCCTTCATCTTTGAATTGTTCTCCTGGAGAAAAACAGCATCATTTGATCAAAGTATATGTGTGCCTTTACACATATACTTTGATCAAGCTAATCTACTGAAGGCGGGTCTTTGGAGTAAGAAAGAGCCATCACTCTGTCCTTTTCTGTGTTACCAAAAAGCAGGCACGCATTTATGTGAAATATTCCTGCAAACGAAACTGTCATTTTTTAAAATCTCATAGTGCTGTTTCATACCAAGTAATATTGTCCGTAGTATACACCATTTGACCATTTTTATTGTAGAAAATTATGTTTTAGGGTACTTTTCTTCTTTGAATATCAGTTGCTAATTATTAAAAGTGCATACTTGTCTTAAAAATGTCAGATCTTAATTTAGTTTTGCATATGTGATAAATTTTTATTCTATTACCAGCAATTAAACAGGAAATCGTTACCAGTTATCACTCATTACCATGGACGAGGTGTCGGACGAGGATGCCGCAGTTTACATCGTCTCACCCTTAAATTAACATTTATCACCTACAATTAAACATAACCAAGCTGATTTGTCTTAATGTATTAGGTGGCATACAGAAAATGAGTCAGCTGCTGCTACTTTCCCAAATGTGGCAACACAAAATGTCACAAGTATTTTAAACTATTATGTTTTATAACAAAAGCAATTAACCGCTATTAAAGAACACACACACACACAGCACTCTCTGCAATTATTGGGGCCTCTGTTGAAATGATGTACAAAAGCCTCGAGACGAGACAAATTTGGGTCCTTGTTCAGCCCTACTTGTCACACTTTCAATTACTCAAATTTTTTTCTCTGCCTCTAAACACAGAAAAGGTTTGAGTTTCTTTCTGTATCACACAGCTGTCCTACTTAAATTGTAGATGATTTTTTTGTAAAGCTACCATCACACTGTCTGCTATCTTGCCACGTTTATCGGTGGGTTAAAATATGTACTACACAGATCGAACAGTTTTGTGAAGATAAAAGCTCGTCATGTCTTTCAGGATTGTGTCGCTTTGCATGCATCCTGTTTTATTCATTTTTCATATCTAAGGATAATCAGAAAATTAATTTTAAATGTTCTAATAGAGACCCTAAAACAGTGGTCCCCAAACTACGGCCCGCGGGCCGAATCCAGCCCGCCTCCACATTTGGTCCGGCCCCCTGAACAATACCAGAGAGCATTCAGATTTTTTTTTTTCATATACCGTATTTTCCGGACTGTAAGCTGCTTTTCTTCAACCACCAGGGGGCTCTTTAGCAGGAAGTCAATCATTGGAAGTCAAAATTGGAAATAAAAGAAAAAAGCGCCCATTAAAACGAAATTAGGTTTTAATAGGGAATTGAAATTTGAAAATGTTGTTGATCAGTTAAATAGCATTGAGGGGAAAAAGAAGATTTTTCGTTTTTTTAAATAATACTGGAATCATTATGAGAATTTGAGATATAGATATTAGGATCCAGTAGATGGCAGTAGTGCAACAATAATGGATGCAAGCTGCTGTTGAAATCTAAAGAAGAAGAAGAAGAAAGCGGCCATTTCCATTTAGCACATGCTAGTAGCAGACACGAAGGATCAGCACTTTTACTGCTATAGTTACCGTTCCAGTTAAATCTAAACTTGGCACCTTTTTATTTTTCAATTGTAATAAATGTGATATTCAATTGACCTGTTATTACTCAATTTTTGGTTGTCCGCCCTCCTCTGCTGCTGTTGCATCATTGTTGAAAACCTGGAGCGGCAGAGATATCTGCGGCTTATATGTGTATGTTTACTGGTTTAAAAAAACAAACTTTGGGGGTGTGGCTTATAGTTTGGAAAATACAGACTATAATCCTTCCTGGATTTGTTCTGTGAAGTACCCAGAGAGGGTTATTTGGTTATTATTTATTTCATTAATAGTGTTATTATTTATTTACTGACTTTTGTTCTGTGAAGAACCCAGAGAGGGTTATTTGATTGTGCTTTCTGGAAAACAATACATATTTACATTTAGGCACTCCTGCAATCGTCACACTTTTTCTGTTGCAAACTGACTCCGGCCCCCCACCAGAGAAGGGAAAAGTTATGTGGCCCTCACAGGAAAAAGTTTGGGGACCCCTGCCCTAAATTGTCACTTAATCATTTATTGGAGCTAATCAGAAAGTATAATACTTGGTGACTTTCAAGCATACAGCATGCTGAGGTGAGTGAATCCTAATTATGATAGTCAAAGTTTATGCATCAGAAGTAGGCAATATTATTGTGAATTATTGTTTTATTGCGACATCTGTAGTAGCTGTGTAACTACTGATCCAGTGACACATTTGAAATACGTTGAACTATGGACTTTTGCCCATGACTGCCTGCCTTAGCAAGGGCTTAAATTGTGTGTTATATAGAGTTTAATGCACAGTAATGCATTAAATGCATCACTGGAGGATTATTTACCAAGAGATAAAACAATTGAAATGTAAGGCAGACATGACAGTGGCTGCAAGTTAGCAGTATTTTTTATTCAGAACTATATTTAATTAACTTAATTTTTAATGATTTTTGCACTCAAATTAAAGATTTGACTTTTGCTAAATTTCCATTGTGAGATTATTACATGGCAATAAGTTAGCTTATTGTGAATTGTGATTTCTTTTTAAGCTACCATTTTTTAAACATACATTTTAAGAGGTGTGAAAACCTTTTGTGTATGGTGACGTTTCAGAACACAAATAAGTTACAAAAGTCTTTACCAAAGTATAAAAAAAACTAATAAAAAAACAGTTCAGCTTATAAACCTAAATATTGTCCATAGCCACAGTGAACTTTATTATTTGTGCTCCTTTGAATACTTCTGTTTGTTTTTCACAAGAGGAACATTAAGTCAGGCTTATTTGAAAAGTACATTTCAGCAACGAGGCAGTAAAAAGGGGTTTCCACCATGAAGACATAACAGTAATCCATTATGAAACGAGCAATAAACGTCACATTTTGTCAAATACCGTCATCAAAATCATCAAATGAATGCAGATGGAGCATGTTGTGCGGCGTTCCATTTACCACTAATTAAAGTCATCTCTAAGCAGGTGGGTTACTGTACAACCATCAGTGCATCCTGGTACTGAAGGAGATGTTGTGGTTTTACTACAGTAAAGGTGTCAGACATGACGACAAGATCAGCTGCGGCTTTCGCTTGGATTTGGTGTGCAAACACGATTCCATCTGTCCTTGACTCTCTGGCTCTTTTACACATGTCATTAAGCTTCGAATGCTGCGAGATTATTAAGAGATAATTCACAGCGCTTATGTAATGGAAATACTTTTGTGTCCTTGTCGGGGTTTTTTACAATAATCTCTTAGATTAGGGATATTGGGCATTATGATTATGCATGAGCATATGGGATACTTATGCTTTAAACCAAGATTTTTTTTTTCTTTCTTTTTTTTTTTTTCTATCTTGCATTTTTTTTCACGTAGCACCCTGGATCCGAGCCAGGATTGAAGGTGAACGAGAGATACCGTTCATCTCAATCTATATTGCTTCCCAGCTGTTATTTCGCAGGCCCAGGTAGCCAGACGTGCGTTCGGTCCTCTCGCCGGGGGAGTCTGAGCGCACGTCGTTGTCACATTTGTGTAAAACACCCACAAAAAAAACAACAAAAAACGCGGCAGAGCAGAGAGAGAGAGGAGTGTTATGAAAGTATAGATCGGGGTCTGTGCTCCTATTTACTCAGACGGCAAAGATTAAAAGAAACAATAATCAGGAGGCTCATCGTGCCCGCTGATCAATGATGAGTCTGTACAGTTACAGAAGTCTTGCCAGGAGGTTAGGACAACCTTTCCCTCTTTGTTCTATATTGAGCGGCGCCATGTGAGCCTGCAAACATGTCATTTTCTCTGCCAAAGTCAATACATCTCCTTCGTCAATAACAAAAAAAAAAGAAAAGAAAAAAACCAAACTGAGTTGTTTATCCACCGTTGGATGTGAATATATGTCAGACTTTGCGACGGGCGGATTAAGTGTTATTGGGTTTCTGCTGCGTATTTGTACTTCTCGTAATGGGGTCTGGCGAACTCCCCCCGTCGACAATGCTATTCTAGGCCCCTGGCTCCTAAAGGACCTCCAGTTCTGCACAAACCAACCTGCCCCCCCTCCCTCGCCCGTCCCCCTCTGTACCCTCCAAGCTGGTGGCATTGTTACCTGTCATCATGGCTGCCCTGACACAGTGGCAGATCTTTGTGCGCGAGGAGGCAAACAGCAGAGACACAGAGACACACCGGGAGCTGACAAGCCGAGTAGTCGCCTCGGAATAAGACACAAACAACAGCAGAGTATCGGCTTTACAGTCGCAGTGGAGGGCTCTTTTTTTCTTTTAAACAAATTCCTGCTGCAGCAAATAAAGATAAATTATGTCACGGGTCGGTCGGAGCCGAGCGCGCCTTGTTAGGGTGAGACATTTATTCCTCCAGATATATCCAAAATGACATGTAATCCGGCAGCGGTTGTCATCCGGAATGAAAAAAATGAGTCTTTTATCAGTGAAAGTGGACCTCGGCATGGACGGCAACGCGGAGCCGCATTTCCCCCCCTTCCGGGAGGTTTCCGGGTTTGTGTTACAAAGGCTTAATATTTAAAAAGTGGTACTTCGCAAACAAATGTGATGTTCAGCATTCAGAGCCCTGCAGGTTAGCTCAATTTCGAAAATGGTTATGGCTGGGTTTTTTTTGTTTGTTTTTTTACATATTCAGGACACGTGTTGGCTTAAAGAGTCCATGCAAAATTTGTGGAAGGTTATGGTAGAAAACTGATCATACAGTGGATTTAATCAAGTACCAACTTAGAGAGCAGGAAACATGCAGCAGTTCTGATTGTGTTGAATCTATAATATATTTTTGATTAATTCCTCTGAAGGTCTTTTAAACTATTTCTTTAGACTTGTTGCAGTGCCCTACACCAAAGTGATTCACTTAGTAAGCATAAAGACATGAAAGCCATTTTGAAACTTGTGTGTAAACCACAACGACTTTAAAGGAACAGTATTATGTACATTATGCTATAATGATATTCCCTTATCAGAAACATACTCAAAGATTTGCTTTCATTCTTTCATGCACGTTTGAGAAATCCTTGAGTCTCCCATGGCAACCATTCAGTGGTGCCTAAACACTTGCAGTCACAAAGCTCCTCCTTGGAGCTGCAGCTCCCGCCTCACAGAGCAGTACTCCTCTGTGACTCCCCCACTCAACTCCTCCAGACTAGCCAGCAGTATTTAGCAAACACCTGGTGTAACTATGCGTCTCCTGAGCTCATCATATAAGCTGCTTCTCACTCCACCACAGTTATTGTAAATGGCACAATGAGGATTGTTGTGATGACTTCCTGAAGAGGGAGTGTCAGAAAGAGCAACAGATTCTTAAAGAGACGTAGACCCAATTTGTAGGTGCTGCATCTCGTTAAAGTCCATCCATCCATCCATTTTCTGTACACCCTTGTCACTTAGTGGGGTCGGGACGGTTGCTATAAAATGGCACCATGCCTGGAATAAACATAATTCTGCCCTTTTAACAAATTGACATTTATAAAAAATATATATTCCAAGCAGAAAAAATCCAACATTTCCCTGCCTAAGCTAAATTATATTGTTTGTTCAAATAAAGATAACATTTTCAGATCACAGCCACCAATGAAATTCTTTGCAAAAGCTACGAACAACTCCTCAACCTCAGATATGGGTCTAACAAATCAGACAAATCATGGTCTTTGGTAAGCTAACCGTATCATTTTGTAAATCGCATCTTATTCATTTTGTTTGGCAAACTGGAGAATATTGCATATTAGCGCCACCTACTGGTACATTCATACCTTCAATTTGTCATCCTTGGGACAATTTTCTAAGAGACTTCAGGATGCTGTTTCATAATTTGCCGAACCTACAAACATTAAGACAATACTGATTTTGAAGTACTTTGGAGACTGATTGTGAGGATTAGAGAAAACATGCAATATATAGAAAAACTTCTGCATCCAGTTTTTGTATTTTAAAACGACTGAATGAAAATCAAAGGTGCAAATAAATCATTAGCATCCCACAGTTAGCGTCACATGTATGCACTTAATGAATGCATGCACAGGAACTGTATCTATTGGCGCTCTTATCTAAGCAATCAACCTCTTATACGTCACGGAGTCATATGCTGCAATCTGCACTCATCATTTCAGACATGGAGTGTTTCCCTCTGCAGCAGATGCTCTTGCCTCTCAAAGTGCAGGCTTCCAAAGAGCCTTAAGATAATGTTGAGGGAATAAGGTTTCATATCGACGCCACCCGGAGACCTCAAGTAATGATCATAATGCAAAGTGTGAAGCCTGAAGGGAATAATAAACTCTCCCCGCGCTTCAAACGGGGGCCGAGTGGCGTTCGTTAGCTCGACAGATGCGGAGAGGACTTGATAAAGAAGGCAGGTCAAGGCATCAAAAGGCCTCCCCAATCAAATCAGCCCAGGCTGCTTATGGAAAGGAGCTCTCGGGGACGAGGGCTGACCCAAAATGAAAAGCGGCGAGCATAAGGAAGTCGGAGCGAGACGGAGTCGGCTAACCCAGTTTGACGACGACGTCGAAAGATAGGAAGTCCGGAACAATCCGCGGAGGCATTTAGTGCAGAGATTCCCGGCTGCTTTTGATTTGGACTTTGGGGCGTCTGTGCTTCCTCTGTGATTTAATTCATTATGTATGTTTGAATGCCTCTCTACTTTCAGAGGACTGTGTGTGAGCCCGGCGCGGCCATCCGTGACCAGCCTCGGCCCCGTTTTAAGACTTTCTTAGCTTGTTAGGACTCTTCATGAACACTCCTCGTGCTTTTTCCTTTCTTTGCGAGTGCTCCATGGACTGTAAAGGTACTTTATAAATCAACTCGTAGAAATCGTTCTGAAACTCACTTTTCTTTTACTCAATTAAGGAGAAAGCCCCGCATAAAGGGCAGCGCTCTGCCTCCCTCCTGCCCACAGTTCCCTTCTTCTCTCTGATTTCCTGATAGAGTCTCCTTCTTCATCCTTCAACCCCCTCATCCCTTCCTCTCTTCTTTTCGCCCCCCCGCCCTGTTTTCTTTCTTCTCACCCCGCGCATCTCACACTTGTGTCCCTGCTCTCTGTATCCCCAACAGCTCTCAAGGACAGCCGGTTCCAGCTGGTGAATTTCTCTGACAACGAACTCCGGGTGTCTCTGTCCAACGTATCGCTCTCCGACGAGGGACGCTACGTGTGCCAGCTCTACACAGATCCTCCTCAGGAAGCCTACGCAGACATCACCGTTCTGGGTAAGGTGTGAGGACACACACGGGTGTGAAGAAGAAAAAGGAAAGAAAAAAGAAAAACCCACACTCTCGTTGTGAGTCGCTCCATTGTGAGCGGTGAATATGAAATAATAGTTATCTCTGATCTTGTTATCTTAAGCAACTGAAACAAAATGTCAGCCAATTAGGCTCTCGCGGTGCTCAACAGCATAACGAAAAAGGAGCAGATGCTGAAACTGATGGCTCAGACCGCGTTGGTTTGGCAGCTGTGTTGACTCTGTGAATCCTGGTGAATGTTGACTTGGCTGCTCCCAACGATTTCCCATTGAGAGTCAGCTGTGCCACACTTTGATGCTTTGGAGAGAAATTACTTTAGTTAAGCTTTATTATACATGCAGACATCCTGGGGGATTGAAAGGAATTAAAAGCACTTAAAAGTAATTACTCCAGTTGTACGACTGAAACCTAGCCCCCTTTTTTTTTCTTCTTCTTCTTCTTTTCTGAATCAAGGGGGTTGCATTCAAGAGTTCTTGAAATAAGCACCCCCCTCCCGCCTTCAGCCCCTAAACCCCCAAGTGACGTTTTGCTTTCAAGTACATGAAGTTCGTGAAGTTAGCTGTGATGACTAATCCAAGGTGGGGTCGGGAAATGGGCCTGATTCTGTGTTTACATCCGAGTGAACACAGGTTGCAATTACATAGGGCTGTTTGACTGTGCCTTAAAATCTTTTGGCAATGCCTTAATAAGAGAAACTACGCGATTAATACTGTACGTGATTTACTGTGTTATTGTTTCAACGCTTGTATAACCCTCCAGATGTGTCGCAATTCAACACTAGACCGGTTTTAACATGAGTTCTACATACAAAAATTGGACTCGTTTTAGCACAATGTAATGTGTGGGTGCAAAATGTTTAGTTGTTGCCTCAGTCTTCCAGCTCTGACCCAATCTTCAGGCAAGTATGTAAAAGCAAGTTGGCTGATCCTGCGAACCTCGAGGTTGGCGTCCTGACTCCACCAGAGGTCAAGAAACACCAGATGGAGGATCTTGAGATGACTTACAGTCTTGGAAAAATAATTAGGACATCCAGTTAAATGGAACAAAAACAGTTTATCTAACAACGGGTGGAATAAGTATCAAGCAATGTGAACATTTTGGAAGTTTAAACATTTACGATGCTTTAAACAAATCATTTTCAAAAAGTACTTTTAATCGGACAAACATGGCTTAGCAGAACCTATGTAGGTTTTATTTTAATTTTACTGTTTAAAATATGAAGGTATTTGTGAAATAAATTAGAAAGACTCAATGAGTAACTATCAAACACATTAAATAATTTGTTGAAAAAGCTGTTTTTGTTGGTGATATTCCTTCTGATAAACATTCAAATGTTGAAATTTCAAAAGGATCCAGGCAGGCGAATGGCTGACCCATTCTAGCAGTTTTACTCACTGTCTAAAGAATCTTGAATTAGTAATACGAGTTAAAACAACATTTAAATTCCCTTTGGGATCAACAAAGTATATCTGAATTGAATTGGATCGAATCTCTCAAACCAGTGAAAACGTTTCATTGGTGGTTTGTTTCGGACTTTTGTCTTACTAGTTCAGATTCTTCTCAAGAACACAATTTATCCCTTTTTTCATTGTTCGCCATTGCAAACAATGAAGTAGTTTACCGTTACCATACGACAGCCCACGTGTGATTTTCACCTTCAAGCTTCACTTTTAGTTTGGTGTATTTGAGGGCCAGACATGTTATGTGAAGTGCCATCCAAAGAGTTCACATTTGGATTCCTTTGATCCAGACTTTATCGACCTAATGGATTACTTGCTAGCTGATATCTTCTGCTGTAAAATGTAAAATGTCCACACTGGTGTCTCATGCAGTGAGTATGCATAGGGGCCATTGTGATTGAGTGCACTACTTAATGCACTTAACTATTTGAATTTACTATTCCTTGGCTTTTAGGCAACTAATTTTATTATTTTTCTTTCCAGTTTAGGACTCCACTATTACTCACTTGAACATGCAGAAGTTTTGGAATCCAGCTCTAGTCATTAAAATGTTTGGCAGCAATGAGATTTTTTTTTTAATCTTAGAAAAGTAATAGCCTTGCATGTGTGAAAATTGAAATTGAATTGATTTCCATTCAAAAATACTATATTACATATTATGTTGCTATTGCTGCTTATTGAAAATGGTCGGGTTTTAAGATGTAAAAACGACTTACTCTAAGTCAGTCCAATTTCTGATCATCTATACGTGCTTATTATACCATACAAATATGCATATTTCAACAGGGAGTTATTTCCTAGTCATTTTTAAAAATATATATTTTCTATTAAAAAAATGTCTAACAGGAATGAAAATACATATTCAGTGCATGCATCATGTCTGTTAAAAAAAAAACTCAAATGATTGTTCTGGAAGTTTTCTCTCAACACATTTCATATTTTAGGTGAAATATCCAAATAAAAAATAAAAATAAAAAAATCCCATGAAATTTGCCTGGCTTTCAGTGAAAGTCAGAAGGTGGGAAAGGATCTCGCCATGGCATTTCAGGTATTGTAATTCCTGCAAAAGAAACACTCCAGTTGCAGTGGTGACAATATACCCTGTCTGAAAAAAAGGAAAAATAAAAAAAGCTACAACAAAGCCAGTGTGAATCCAGAAAAGCATTTTCTGATTGCTGTACTGATCGATCTTGATCACATTAATTGCAACAGATATTATCCTCCATTTTTTTAACCGGAAAAACTGTAGTAGTTCTGGACAGGCGCAGTGACCCGTGTCCACAGGGCAACATCGTGTTTATCTTCTTGCTTCGTCGCCCACACACAACTTTTGGCAGCGTGAAGTGCAGGAAAGCCTCGTTTTTGCATCTTAATATGTTGTTTCACAAATATATACAAAGGATTCAGTCTGGATGAGCAATTGTGTCAGGAAGTCCATTAAAAAGATGTTTTCCAAGTCTGGCTAAATTCTGGCCACAGTTTAAATATTTGTCACAAATTCTTTGTTGACCTTTATCTCGATATTTCAGAAAATAATAACATAAAAAAACTTGTGAAACTTCAGTCACAGTATGGAAAGTGAGCCCCATATGTCGGTGAAAATTAAATCTTTGTTTGCTGAAGCATTGATTCCAAATTAAACTTCAATAATTTCCTGATAATACCAACTGAGAAAATAAAGAGGAAAAACAGAAATGCTTGTAAAAATGAAGTCTTGAAGTTTTACCATTGTAAGACAGGGCTGCAACTAACGATTAATTTAGTTATCAATTAATCGATTGATTATTCCGACGATTAATCATATCAAAACACTGGTACATTCTGCAGATTTTTCACTTAACCGCCTTAAGCTTTTTGTACTATACTAGAAATACATTAAAAGATTAAAATAAACAATTAAATTTCCTTTTTAAATAAGAAAACAAACATTTTATTGCATGAAATGTGGTACCGTGGCATTCCTTAAGCGAATTTGAATCGGGTGAAGCTCAACTGTGCCACTTGTTGGGATATTAGTAAAACTTTACAGATAAAGGTGTTTTCATCTTTAATACAAATGTATATTTTACAGCTTTGATTAAATTACTGCTCTGAATGAGTTGGGGTTTTTTCAGCAAACTACCTTTTTTTTTACTATGCACTGCAAAAGCACAAAATCTCACAATGTGTTTTGTCTAGTTTCTAGTGCAAATATCTCGGTACACTTGAACTAAACTGAGCAAGATTTAGGAACCTGTTTTAAGTAAATAATTGTTTAATATCGTGATATAAGTACTTTTTCCATTGGCAGATAATTTCACTTATAGCAAGACATTTTCAAAACGTTACAAGTGAAATAATCTGCCAATATAACTACTAGTTTTTATGACTATTTAGTAAATATTTGCTTAAAACAAGCTCCTATATCTTGCTGGAAATGTACATGTAAGTTAGTTTTGTCTTATTTTAAGTGTTTTTAAGTTTCTATAAAAACTAGATCAGAAGTACTTGGTAAGATTTTTGTTGAAGTGTGTGTACCCCAGGTTAACGATTAATCAAACACTGAATTAGTTGACGATTAACTCAATCGATTCACTGCGACTGATCCGATTAATCGTTTCTTGCCTTACTAGAAAAAACAAAACAAAAACAAATGTGTGTACAAGCGCTGCCCTGATCACGTCTGTCTGAATGTTTGCGCTGCTGTGTGGTCAGTCCCACCAGGCAGTCCAATCATCGAGAGCCGAGAGGACGTGGTCAGCGAGGGGAACGAGACGGAGCTCACCTGCATATCCATTGGCAGCAAGCCGGCCGCCTCCATCAGATGGATGAAGGGGGAGGACGACCTGACAGGTTGGTGGAATAACAGCCTCCCTCGGTCAGTTTCACGTTCTCCTGGCCTGTCTGCTTGGCCTCTCTGGAGGCTCCTGCTTTGTGAACAAAAGAAGGAAGAAAAAAAAGGAGTTTTTCTATAAACGCGTTGTGTACTGATGATGTTGACTGGCGTACGTACACGTGAAGATCATCCCGTCTGTCATGCCGAATACGGCTGAAGGCGCCGCACTCAAGTTGCTGCTGCTTTGCATTCCTTGCAAATTCAGCTCTGCCTCGAAGTAACTTTCGCACTGTAGTTTTCATTTCAGAGATCAATGTTTGGATTTAAAATTGCTTAAATATTTACCGGAAACATTTTCGCTACACCTCGACTGGCTGATGGAATATGTTTTAAAAAAGAATTCAACTCTTAAGTCTTTCCGATTTGCTTCCAACCAGCCGCTCAGGGTAAACAAGCTTCATTTGCACATTTTATCTTCATTTCGGTGCCTTCTGTTGCCTGCAGAAAAAGGCGGTATGAAATCTGAGAGTGGCGGGGAAAAAAAAAGAGAAAAAAAAATCTTATTACCTCTCAGTTATGATTAGGTGTTATCAATTATTCATTATAAACTTATTGTACGGCAACGGCGAGGTTCATATTAGTCACATTGTACTGACGCGGAGCGAGTGTCTCTGAGCTTGTTGTCAAATTATATATGTATTAGAATGGAGAGGATACATCGCGCTTGTTGAGAGATGAAATATTTAGACAAGAGCAAATCTGAAGCTAAATGCCATCTGTGCCTCCAGTGTTCCCTACAGGAGTCAAAGTCAATTTCTGTTTATGAGTTGTAGAGGGTTGTGTTGGGGAGGGAGAGACAACAGGATGGTTAGATCAGCAAAATGCCACTGACATGCTGAGCAGGGCTAATCCACAGTGGCAGTGGATACATAAAGCGAGTCACAAAGTCACGTCCCCTTGTACCCCAGGAAACACAAATCACTTGTTATTACTGACGTGCTAAACAATTCATTAGTCCCCACACGTACTTGTACTCGGACTCCACAGCACACTTGGCCCTGGCAGACTGGAGCTGCTAGCTAGCAGGGTAGCTTTAATGCTAGTAAAGAAATAAATTGACCAAATTGACCTCGGATTAGCTGTTTTGTTTTTTTTTATGTGATGTATCCCATTCAGTTAGAATAATAAAAATGTTATTAAAAAATACTTACACAGAGTGATGTATTTAAAGTATTTTTTCTGGTCTAGTTTGGTGATTATACTGGAAACCCAAAACTATGCTAGTTACAAACATTTTAAACATTGCATAACAATTACAAATCACACATTACTTGTTATTAAGGATTTGTTAAACAATTCATTAGTCCCCGCACATACTGTGATTCCTTGGCACACTTGGTACAGGCTTTATAGGCCCTGACTGACTGTAGCTGCTAGCGAGCAGGGTAACTTTAATGCTAGCAAAGAAACAAATTGACAAAACTGACCTCGAATAGGCAGATTTTTTTATTTTAAATCTGATGTATCCCATTCAGTTAGAATATAATCAAAATTTAATTTGAAAAATAATTAGAGTGATGCTTTATAGGCCCTTGCAAGCTCTACTAGCTAACAGGGTAGCTTTAATGCTAGCAAAGAAATAAATTGCTCAAACTGAATTTAAATAGGTTGACTTTTTTTTTAATCTGACATTTCCCACTCAGTTAGGATATAATCAAGCTTCGATATAAAAAGTATTTATACAGAGTGATATATTTGAAGCATTTTTTCTGTTTAAGGACTATTTCCTACTAGAAAATCCCAAATCATGCTAGTCAAAAAATTTTAGAACATTGCATAACATTATTTTTAAAAATAAATCTTACGTCATGACCATGTTATAGTTTATAGCAGGGCCCAACAGACATTCTTCACAAGTAGTGGTACCAAATTTGAGTTATGTCAAGACTGTGCGGCGCCTCCTCAACTGAACTCTTTTAAAGTTACTTCACGAGTAATTTTAACACTTAGATTAGTTAAAATTAAACAGTCTCTTGTGGAAATAACAGTGTTCGATTAATACCATTTGAGAAAAGGACCAAATGGACTTGGCACAGTGTTGATTTGTGGAAAGTTGAGTGGAAGGAAAAAATGGGAACAAATTCCACACAGACTCCATGGAGTATTGTCAGAAGGAATTTAAGAGACATCTCAATGAGGATTACCTGAAGGTTGCTGAAAAAGGCTAATTGCCTCCATGTGGCACCGCGTTAATTAAATACATGGACGTCTTTATTCACTTGTTGGCATTTTATGCATTATTGGTCCTGCTTGATATTTAAAATTTTCATAGAACGTGGATTTTGGATTGTTTTTCTTTTGCTGCAATCATAAAATTGTACATATCTAAAGTAAACCAAATACTTCAAAATATGTCACTCTTTTGTGAATATTTGTTTTTTAAACGTTTTACCATTTTAGACATATTTGCATATCACTACCGCATGTCTCTATAAAGCTTCTTGGCATAATAATGATAAAATATGATAAAATAATGGCAAAATAAACATGATAAGAAAGGACTGTAATAATGAAATCCACTGGGTTTACATATTTAATTATTTAACTTCTGTGTTTCATGTGTTTGATCGTGAAGAACAGTGTCTGGCATTGATTGAGTGGCATTTGTTTATGACATAAAACACTTGCAGCAAAGCAGCTGCATAAGCAGCATCATCTGTTCCTCACTATGATTATTCAGAACTTCGTTTGCCTTCAACTAAATAATTGGTAAGAAAAATGGAACAGAATAGGAATAGAAACAGGCTTTATTGACCTGCAAAGGGGAAATTCAAGCGTAACAGCAGCACCAGATATAAAGAATCACACAAAAAGTTCTTTAAAAAAGTACGTGTATGTGCTTTTCAGTATACTCGGTACAGAGTCAGATCAATTTGGTTGCAATTTCTCAATAGCACACCTAGCAAAATGGTGAAGTCGTACCCCAACTCCATCTTCCTGTGCCTTCCTGGGCCCATATTATGGTCTAAACCAATCAGAAACGGTGAAGAGTTGGATTCTCCCTCTGATTGGCTGTTGTGGTAAGCGCTCTTCCCACAGATCCCGGCTCCACGCCGCCTTTCGTCTGCAGGCCGCGAGCCGATCATCAGACGAACGTCAGGTTTAACGTTGCCGAAGATATCGCAAGAGGAGAAGGTCTCTTCACTGAGCTGAAGTCTGAGATAATTCTTCAGAAGAAAAATGGCTGGAACCTTGACATTAATTATTCTTTTACAAGTCAATATTGCTTTTACCAACAGTGATTAAAAATAAATGAATAAAAGTAATGAACTGTCCATCTAACTTTTGTGCTGTTTGCCAGCTTTATAAATCATGTTTGTATTCATATCATTCATATTTAACAATATTTGTTTTCCTAATCTCATTAATTTAAACGATATGAGATTACTTAGAATATTTTAGAAAATATGCCATGCCAATATGTGTCACTGTAAAGTTGCAACTGAATACACCAAAAACAAAGGAGGAGGCATGAAAACCTACTTAAAAAGTGCATCCGGTTTGCTGTAAGTATCAAAAAGAATTGGGTTTTCTTGCTACTATTAGCAATGCAAGCAGCCAGCAATACACTTCACTCCTTTTTATGAGTTTAAACAATAAATAAGAGACACACATAATAATAATTTGAGAATCATTATTTTAGTGAGGTGCAGTCTCTCAGACGTGTAAACAGAAAGTTTAAACCTGCGACTTTCACTTTAGTTTGCATAATCACACACAGCCATATTTAGTACTCAAATATTATATTTCATTGAGAGGCACCGGTGCTGTTCACAGGGAAGGAAGAAGTGCAGAACCGGTGGCCCAGTACAATAACTGATTAAGACTAAACCATTCATCTGATGCTGCTATTGTTAAAGGTGGGAAAAAATGGGATTAGACAGCAGCGTTTAATTGTTTCTTGTCCTTGTGATCAAGGGTAACAGTATTCAAGAAACTGTGTGTAAAAAAAAAAAAAAAATCTAACTAAAGGTTAAAAAACCTGCAATTTCAGATTGAGCCGTAAAAGAGTTTCGACTAACTCGACAATTAGTATTCAGTAAAAATCCTCAAGCTATCAAAAGGAAAGACGGAAAATAAAAAAGAACCTTGATTAAAGATTTTCCGACTCATTTTTAATTCAAAGAGCTGGAGCTTGGTTTCGTATTTGACCTTGAGGAATCATATTTTGGAATAAATACACCAAACCTAAGGTTGACCCGCCCCCCTTGTCTCATTGGGGTTGACCGCCCTCACCTCTGTGGGATCCAATCAGAAGCTGATTCAACCACAGTCACTGAATGTTAATCTGAGAACATCTTGCAGCCTTGCTGAGGTTTTGTTTCATATTTTCTCATCCTGGTATAGATGCTGCTGTATAATCGAATTATTTTTTTTGACATAAAAAAAATTAAGTGTGTTTTGTGGAGCTTAATGTCGCATCATTCATAATGAAGCATCTCCGTTGCTTTTGGTGTGTTTCATTAGGGTGATGTCTCATCCACTTCTTTCCCATTTGACCCTGGTATTATTATTATTATTTTGATATTGCTGCAGTATTTAGGTACTTTCTAGGTAGCAGTGGTTTAAAGTCGACATAAAAATACCTTACACAAAATTACACTTTATCTGTTGTAGAATTACAAATAAGTGATGCCAGAATAATAATAATTTTTGAGGAAGCTTAAATAAAGGCAAAAGTTCACCAACACCGCTGTTTAAGCAATTTGTCCAGATGATCACGTTATGACTTTTTAAACCGTTGAAAGTTTCATTCACAACCTTTGGCTTTATCATATATCGGTATGTAGGAGTTGCCATCACAAACCTGACTGAGTTACAAGAGGAATGCGACAAATTCCTGCAAAAATATTGTGGGAATCTTGTGGAAGAAAACCCAAAAACTGTTTGAATCTGGCATCCCCACCCAGTACCAAAGACATGAAAGTAACTTCTTAAAAATGAACATTGAAGGTCAAAACTGTGAAACAGTTTTGTTTATCCTAATTTAGGTAAAATGCAAATGCTTGATTTGATTTAGTAAAGCAAAAGTACTGCATATGTCTTTTTATATAAACAACACAACCGAGTTCGATTGCATATATTTTGAATTGAATTACTGAAATTAACTTTAAAAAGAAAAATCAATCTGAAACTGCTTTCATATTTTCGTTCTTCTGATTAGGTCTCCCGTTATCTTTTATGTCTCTTCTCACTCTGCTGACTGCATTTTTGATCTCACTGCAAAAACACAAAAACACCCCCGAGTACTTTTTTAGCCTATTTTCTAGTTCAAACAACTTGTTACACTTGAAATAAGACAAAACCAACTCGCGGGTAACTTTTCAACGGGACATGGGAACTTGTTTCAAGTCGATAGTTAATAAAAATGTACTTGTTCCATTGACTTATAACAAGACATTTTGCCCATGTTACACGTGAAATAATCTGCTAATGGAATTGGTTCTTTTTTTTGTCAATATTAAGGAATTACTGTCTTAAATGAAGCTCCTGTATCTTTCTGAAAAGTTAGTTGTAAGTTAGTGTTGTCTTTTTCAAGTGTACTAAGATATTTGGACACGAAACTACACCAAAAATAGATTTTATGTTTTTGCAGTGCTGCTAGAAAGTATTTGTTCTTCCAACATGTTCTTTCACATCTAATATTTATTAAGTGTGCACCTTATTGTATTATATTTATGTTTTTAAAATATGCTCTTTGACCTCTGTGGGTCTTTTGTCTCTACTAGAGCCAGTTTACTCAAGTTCAGCATTAGCTAACTTTACAACCTTCCTGTAAAACTCCGGCTCTACTGACACGACTCATATTCTCTCATTTCCTCTCGGTGGGTGTGGCGAGTTTAATTCCGGTATTGTATTTATTTTCGGCGGCTTTACCGGCGCTGGAGTCGCGCTCGTCTCAGCCGTCTCCAGACAGCTCGATCACGGACGGGGCCCCGGCAGCGCGTTGGCAGCCAGACGACTCGGGTTAGAGTCTGAGTGAAAGAAAATGTCACCCTGAGAAGACGGCCATGCTTGATTGCTCTGGGATTGATCAGCGCTCGATGCTCACGAGAGCGTTTGATTTGACATCTCTGCTGCAACTCCAAAATCTCCTGCTGCATTCAGATTTGAGTCCTTCTCTGGCCCGATGCGCGCCGCTTCTCCTTCGTCCGGGGTTCGGGGCGAAGCACTTAATTGATAGAAGATGACTGGCTTGAGGATTGGGGACTTCCGAAGTTTTCCCTCTTTGCAATTGCCATAGTCAAAAAAGAATCGGGAGAAGAAAGAAAAACAGCACCCCATAGTTTGTGGAGCCAGCGTTTGCAGCTACAGCGGCTGCAAGTCTTTTGGGGCGGGTCACTGTTTAGGTCGTTGTCTTTTGCAGCATCTAATGGGTTTTTCTTCGAGTACTGCCCTACATTTAGCCCCATCTAGCTTCCCATTGGCTTTGATCTGTTTGCATGTTATCCACAAATTTCCATTTTGTTTGCATCTGATCAGAAACCGCTTTTCCACATGTTTGCTGTGACCCCTATCTAGCCAGCGCTAAGCTGTAAGCTGCACTTCATAGGACTTCCTACAATGAATGGCTTTCTTCTTCCCACTCACCTCTTAAATCTAGATGTGTGGAGTGCACAGTTTTTCTTCTCTTTACCAGATAAATGATATCTTGAGGCAGTTGGTTGGGCTGGATTGATTTAAAGCGGGAGTGCTATGTATTTTCCAGCCTTTTAGCACAATCAACTAACTATGTTACCTCCAGTTGCTATAAAAATGTTGCATATATCAAATATGACTTCAAAGGAAATTTGACTTGTAATTTAACACCTTGAAATTGGGCCTCTGTTTCTTTAAGAAACTCCTGGTCTTTCTGAAACTCCGCCTTCAGGAAGTCCTCCTTTATTTAACCCTCTACCAGTGTTTCACTGAGAAGGAGCTCGTATAATGAGCTCAGCAGATAGCAAACACAGTTCCACCAGGTGTTTGCTAATTGCTGCTGGCTAGTCTGAAGGAGCTGAGTGAGGCGGAAGCTCAGAAGCTTGCAAACTTCAGCTCCCAGGAGGAGCTTCCTCCTTAAAGGCGGGGCTAGGCCCACCCGGGCGTTTTGACCAGCTGAGTGGTTGCCACGGGAGATTCAAGGATTTCTCAAACACGCACGAGAAAGTCAAGGCAACACTGGTATGTTTTTGATGACGGAATAACATTATAAGATGATGAAAAGCTCAAAACAAGTTGATTTTACATAATACTGCCCCTGTCTGCCGGGTATGTGTATTAAAACTTGAATGTAAGAATAATAATCAGTAGTTACTTTCTGCTGTTGTATCAGATTCAATCGCTATAAAATGTAAAAAAAAAAAAAAAAAAAAAAAACTGACAAGATGTGAAAAATGGGTGGTAAAGTGTGAGACGGTGCTTTAAAACAGCAGCGTCCTGTGTGTGTTCTCACTCAGCGTTATTAGCTGTGCTGATTGCAGCCTGGTCCAAGTAGTTTTCTTAAGTAATGCTCCCATTCAGACTGCTACGTTTAACAACCAGAGCAATAAAACATGAAATAACACGAACACTTTATGACTGCGGTAGTGTATGTGCTCCGTGCTTCTGTAATGTCTTTCTTCATTTTGGGGGGGGGGGGGAGGAAGAATTTTTTGGAAACATAAGAGATTTGTTTACAGTTATTACTCCGCCAAGTGTGCTTTCCAAACGGCGCGTTCTCGCGCCTGCAGTCGGCAGAGCCGTCAAATTTAATGCCTACGAGCGCGGTGGCCTCTCGCTGATCCCGGCGCTTTAAATTTTATGCCGGGCAGGTTCCTTCACGGGGCCGGGTGTATGTTACGCAGGGTTAATATCCGTCAAAGGGGGCCACATATGTGTGTGTTGGCGATCATCGGCTGTGGAACAAGACGGTTTTTCTTTTTTTTTTTTCCTCTCCCGCCTTCCGTAGGTCCCGGCCGGGGCTCTCCCCCGTGACGAGGCTGAAATGGAAGTGTGCTGCGGGGTCAACGTCGGGCTGTAATTATTTCCTCACTTCATTAAGTGCGGGTAAACCATCACACTCAGCACCGCGGCTAATGCGATGCCCCTCTGGCATTGTAATGCTCTCTAAATGAATGCCCCTCTGACAGCCTCGGGCCTAGTGGGCAGCAGATTACTGCGGGGTTAGCCCCAACAATGCTGCAGCCTCCAGCGTTCATTATCGGACCCGATATGACCCGGCCGCTCCCGCGTCAGAATCGAAGGCCTCGGGGCTCGTCTGAATCCTCTGAAGTCTCGTTCGGGCTACCGCATCACCGAATCATAAATTAAATGTAAATGCCATCTTAAAGTACTTCACTTTGACAGGTAATATGCTCTTAATAGCTATGACTATTTGCCCATTACCAGCTGCTGCTGCTGCTGCTGCTGCTGCTGGGGGGATTGGAGATTTGATTTTGAACTTTTTTTTTTTTTTCGGCCAGTAACTTTTATTTCCTCTTCTGTGTGCGGCGGCTTTTTTCCAGCTGAAACAACAGTCGAGGAGACGTATGACAGGATGTTTACCGTCACCAGTCGGGTGAGGTTTTCTGTCACCAAGGAGGATGATGGAGTGCCGGTGGACTGCATCGTTGACCATCCAGCTGTAAAGGACCTTCTGACTCAAAGACACTTGGAAGTGCTCTGTAAGTGACCCAGAAATGCATGTTTTGTTTTTTTCTTCTTCTTCTTCTTCTTCTTTTTCTTTTTAAAGGGCTACAACCAAAGGGTCGTATGCTTGGACTCTGGAGGGCTGGCGTTCGGTAGTGGAGAAAGTCCTGGGTGTTTCTGTGCTTTAAAGGTTTCATCTAAAAGTATTGGAAAACAGAAACTGTGAAATAAAGGAAAGACTTAACAACTAAAGCGACAAAAGCAGCACAGAGATATTTGAGATAGAATCAATTTGTGCCAAATATAACTTGGCGTTTTGCTGTATGTTCAGATAGTTCATTCAACCTTTGTCCTTACTGACTCTACACTCACCATACACTGTAAAAAAAAAAAAAGAAGGAAAAAAGTCTCTAATCTACGGTAAAATACCAGCAGCTGTGTTTGCCAGAATCTTACCGTATAAATACAGATTTTACCATATTTATACGACAAAATTCTGGCATTTTACTGTAAATTACTGACGTTATTTTATAAATTTTTTTACAGTGTAGACTTAATATTGATTAATTCAAACATATTTTCTCCAGATTAATGAACAGACAGACAGCACACTACTTTAATTGATTTGTACAATAACACAAACTGGGTTGCCAAGTTTGCATTTAATACTGACTTTCTTTCATTTAAATGCATTCAAATATATAAATATGACAGATGTATACTTCATTGTCCCCATAAGGGAAAATATGTCCCAGACAAATTCCCCTTATAGGGAAAATAAAGTATGCATCTACAATGGATCTACATGTATATACATACAACCTTTTTAATGCTTGGTTTAAAGTCCTTCAGAAGTTAGTCTCCTCTGGGGTGTACCACAAGGCTCCGTACTTGTCACAGTTTTGTTTTTGTCTTACTGGATGATGTTTTCCTGACCTAATTAGCTCTTTCAATAGCAGTTTTTAATTCTACTTTGAAAATCCACTCTTACATCTCTGACCTAAACTTTTTAGACGTTCTCATGTGCGCCTGGTTCTTTTTATTTCTGTATTTGGTGTATGTGTTTTGTTACAGTTTACCCAGTAGGTCAGCCTTTGTGCTTGATTATTGAGGTTTTATTACATAATTTTGGATAATTTATTATTCTTCGTCACAGAATTCATAGACTTAGCTGGTTCGTTTTGCATCGTCAAGCATTTTGAGGAGAGACATTTCAGGTAGAATGATCCCAAATACATGCAATTGATTTTGAACGGATTAAACAGTCTAACGTTAAGCTTATTGATTCGTCCTCCATAAACAATGACCTCAACCTCGCTACAATTTTGTTAACTCTGTTGAAAAACAGAGTCTTTACCAGAAAACATAATATTTTAAGTTTATTCTTTAATTTCTGCCAAGAATTCAGAATTATTGAGGAATTATAAATTTGCTTTGAAGTGTACATTTCTTTGCCGGTGTATGATATTATTCTCTATGTTTGGTGAAAATCAACCATAAATTCAAGACTTTCTGTATACTGTAAATAAACTTTTAAGCTAAACTGCACAGAATAATTATGACTTATAATCATTTTTGTCTTTGACAAACAAGCAGGAAACAGCTTTTCTATTTTTAGGGCAAAACAGTAACTCTCTAGATTACTCTCACCAAAATGTGACAGACTGAAGCTGCGACTCCGTTAATGTATGCAAATCTTTAACATGTTAATTATGGACTAATCTTTTCACCGCAGACCAATCAAATGCGTTGCGTAACACTTTGTAAAAAGGCAGAATTGGTCCAACTTGTGTCAGCCTGTACGCAGAAGGTTTTTCACAGACTGAATAGTCACCCTCTGCATTATGGTTCTGGTAAATAAAATTATCTGAAGTCTTAATGCTCAGTCTGAGGAAGAAAAAACAAAAACTACAGAGATCGACTAAGTGCTTTGTCTGGCGACTCGTCGACGATACGAAAAAGAACCCATGACTTTTAACGAGTGAGGTAATGCATAGAAAAAAAAAAAGCATTTTCAACATGTAGACAGTGGATTCATTAAATAGCAAGAGCCCAACACCCCAATAATGAATTCAAAACTTGTTCCAAATGTAAATAACAGTTCTGTTAGATTGGACAGAATGACAAGATTGTAACAAATTCATTTTTATTTATCGAAATCTTTGATGTGTCACGTTGTGTACTTGAAACATATTTGACCTACACTATTTCTCCAAAAGTACTTGGTCATCCCTCCAAATCATTGAATTCAGCTGTTTCAAACATTTCCCTAGCCACATTAAATATAAAATGTAGCTCCTAGAAAAGGTTAACTGAGGACATTCCAGCATAGTACCATGATGAGATGCATCCTGGGCAATTAATCCAAGGTGGAAATCTTCTGGCCACAAAATAGTCCACGGTCGCTTGACTGTTGTTGCTGCTTTAGCAAAGTGGAAGCAATTGGGAACGACTGCAACAAAGCGGTGAGCCACACCAGGCCACACGGTTGGGTCAGGGCATCCTCAGTCACAAAGAGCAGGGAGGTAATCGACTTTTTGTAGAGAGTGACTACAGACCAGCATAGAGAAGTTCAGGAAGTGAGATTTTATTGAGCATTCAAGGACATTTATCAGCAAGATTGGTGTGGATCAACTTGACTGTTCTGCTCTCAACCCGGGAGAGGAGAGGAGAGGAGAGGAGAGGAGAGGAGAGGAGAGGAGAGGAGAGGAGAGGAGAGGAGAGGAGAGGAGAGGAGAGGAGAGGAGAGGAGAGGAGAGGAGAGGAGAGGAGAGGAGAGGAGAGGAGAGGAGAGGAGAGGAGAGGAGAGGAGAGTCTTTCTCGTCCAACATTAGTGTCTGACCTCACAAATGTGTTGGAAGAACTTTTCAACAAATCCAATAAGACACGCTCCTTACCTTGAAAGGATAGGTAGACATTTTAATTTTGGTTGATATACATTAAAGATATGTGATAATTGGATAATTTGTGGTTCATCGTCATGACAACAAACTGCTGATGCTGTTAAACTCCAAAATCTGAAGGTTTGATTGGTGTTACCACTTCTACTGTAACATTCCAGAGGTTATCGATAAATATTAGAAATATGACTTTATTGGAAACTTTTATTGCTGTTCATCACTTCATGTATTATATGAATTGAAGAAGCCACAATATTTTTTCTCACAGATGTATTTGTAAAAACCTCATTGTTTTAAAGTTTTTTTGTGATTGCCTCCAGTAATCACAGGAAGTGCCACAAATTCTTATGACAAGTTTTTTTTTTTCATAATCTTGCCTGTCCCTAGTGTAAAAAGCTGAGCTCCATTGTAATGTCTAAATTTAAGCATAAAGTGCAGTAACTTCTTAATACCCATAATGTGCCCTTAAAAGCTCAGCATATGCTCTTACCATTAAATCATAGCTTTAATTAAATCTTTGGAATATAATTAAAACTCAGTTTCTATGTAAGCTGCTGTCTTGTCTAATAGCATACATTAATTTCAGGTAAAAGCAAAATTGCTTTTCCGATGATTTTTTATTTTTTATTGTCTAACGCATTGATTAAAGAGGTAATGCAAGCTGCCTACCACTGTTAGGCATCAAAGAAAGGTTAGGTTAGTCTTTTGTAGTCTGTCGAATATTAATTTTTTTTAAAAGGTAGATAACTGTTTTGTCTGACCTTTTAAGGAAAAAGAGAAAGGTTGACTGTAACCGCTTGACATTTTGGTAATCTTTTGCGTCCAGAGATAAGAGAGTCAGGGAAAAACACACACACACACACACACACACACACAACACACACACACACACACACACACACACACACAGACACATTTTGCTGTAAGGTAGGGCAAACTGACTGGATGTGTAATGAGAACATAGAACAATCATTTTATCGTCGTCTGCGTTTCACTCGTAGCTGGGTTATCTTTTTTTTTTTTCGTTTCGTTTTGGTGTGAATTTCACTCCAGAGTTCACTCTAGAGACAAATCGTATTTTACTTGGAGGTGAGGAGAAAATAAAAATCTGTTATTTTTTGCTTCATTTTTAGATGTCATTTGCTGTTTTCTTCTGGTTTTTTTTCCAGATAAACCTGAGGTGAAGATCGTGGTGACATATCCTGATGGGTTAACAAGAGAGGGCGACAATCTTGATTTGACATGTATCGCTGAGGGGAAACCACAGTGAGTTGTTTTTCACACACACACACATGCACACACACGGATGAACTTAAGCACTGGAGATTGCTGTTTACTCGGCGGTGCCATCCCTCTCCAAACATCCTCTTAACCTTTCCATTTCATTGTACCATTAAACCAGTTGTTAGCATGCCGTACACCATTAGGCACCCCGCCCTCCGCCGTCGATTTCAGATCTGACCTTTATTTCAGATTTCTAGCATGGGATAGACAGCGTCTGAGTGATGCGTGTGGCATTTGTGCTTTCAAGCCCCCATCAGATCAACTGGCTCAGGGTGGACGAAGACGTGCCGCCGCACGCCGTGGTCACCGGCTCCGATCTCTACATCGAGAACCTGAACAAGTCGTACAACGGCACCTATCGCTGCGTGGCGTCGAACGCCGTCGGGGAGGCCTACGACGACTACGTCCTCTACGTGTACGGTACGTTACGGCTCATGATCGCACCGGATCGTTGGCATCCTCAGGCGTGGGATGCTCTGTAGCGTTGCTCACATCAGTACCGAGCCTGCATTGCTTTATTGTTCTGGAAATGATCACCAAACGACAGGCATTTGTGGCAGCAGACTCAAACTTTCATTTGCATCAAACTTTCATTTTTAAAATTTTTTTTTTAAAGTAAAATGGTGGAAAGATAAAAATAAACTTGCAGAACGTGAACAGTCTCAAAATCGGAGCAGTGTTTGTAAACGGTTGTTTTTATGCTGTAACAAGTGACGACCGCTTGTATGCATTTTAATGGGATGTTTATTTAAAATTTATGCATAGCTCAAGCGTAGGGCTGGACGATACAGACTGGGAAAACGTATCACGATATCAGTATCTTTTGTATCAGTCAATATCGATAATTATTAATTTTTTTTTAAATGGCAACACTTTATTTGAGTTGGGTGTGCATACAGGACTGACATGACAGTGTCATCAATGTAACACCTGTAAATTTTTGACTGTTGTCATGAAGTGTCATTTGGTAGATAGACAATTTTAATGCAGCTTTGCTTTAAAGATGTAATTATTTACCGACTCGACTGGACATTGCTAGAGGCCGCTAGAGGTGAAATTCTTGGACCGGCGCAAGACGGACGAAAGCGAAAGCATTTGCCAAGAATGTTTTCATTAATCAAGGTAACCAAAGAGTGAGTGAGTTAGTTGAAGTCACCAACTCTGCATAGCCGGCCCTGACAGGTTGAGCAGCTAAAGCCTTTCCTCTGCCTACATCTCCCAGAATGCTGTGCAGAGTTCTAGATCAGAGTTTGGTGAACGTTGAATATTCTGTCAGGTGTTTTATCTGTTGATCACTTGCCTATTGCAATACATATTGTTATTGATTTACCATCCAACCCTCCTTAAGTGGAGAAAAATAATCATAAAATTTTTTTCATTTCTTGTAAAATTCTGAAATATTACACAAAGGGCATCTGGTCTTGACTTTAACTAGGCCATTCTAATGCAAAGTTATGTTTTGATCAAAACTATCCTGTAGTTTACCTGCCTGGATGTTTAATCAGTGTGAAGTTTTTTTTTCCACAGTCTTTTACAGACTCCAATAGGTTTTTTTTACAGTACTGTCATGAATTTAGCTTTTGGACAAAAGGTGCAAAAATGATCCTTGATACGGCAATACATGTCAGCTACTTTCTGCTCTGTAAATTGAAGTATGCAGAGCAGGAAGTAAGATAATGGACTTTTTTTTGCCAGTGCTGGGTTGAAGAAAGCCAGCTTGATTCTTGAATCTTAAAAAAAAAGAAAAAGAAGGAAAAAAAAACAAACAGACACGGAACGGAAGAAAACCCGAATGTGTGTTTCTTTTTTTGACGTTAACAGAAGGGCAGCAAATAAACCAAGTGGAACTGCTGCACCAAAACAGCATGTCGTGCCATATGCTCTGCAGTTAGCGGAGCCGGAGGGAGCGCGAGACGTGGACAGGTCAAATTTATACGGAAATATGGAAAGTGCCTGTTCGCCGCCTTCCAAGCACCACTGCAGTCTGAAACTTTTCAGGCCCCACAAACACTGCCCTGCACGACTCCAGGCAATTAATTAGAGTTCACACACTTCCCTCTGGAGCTTTATAATAATTAATATGACTGTGCACCTGTAATGGTTTGTTTATTACCATTTGGATTGTTATAATTTTTTTTATTTTATTTTTTTTTCAATTTTCCTTTGGGGCAGTTTAGTCTTTTTTCTTCTTTTTTTTCCATTTTGCTCAGAAAACGGACAAGTCGTTGCTGTTCCTATGCGTTGTTTTTAATCAGGAAAATGTTTTTTCCTGCCGACAGAGCTGATGCTTTTTGGCAATTGACTTTTTTTTTCAAACTTTTAATTAAAATGTTGTGCAGATTCTTGTTATTTCATTAACCCATATAGGTGCACAACACTAAACTATCATGTGTGGTAGAATATTACATCAGACCAATAAAATATGAATTTTTATGCATAAGACAGCCTGTTTTAAAAATACGCTCATTTGCTGCACAGTTAATGCGCTCAGTACAAGACTCCTTTTTGCAAGAATGACTGCGATAGTGCAGCATGGCACGGACGTGATCTACATGTGGCTCCACTGGTGTGCTAAGGCTTATAAAAGGCCATTTGAGCCTGATCCAGGACCATGGACATTTAAGGACCCTTCTGTGCTAAAAGTGTAGTATGTATATATGATTATTATTAAAGTTTTTTTTACACATTTGGTGAAACTGTCACTATGTTGTGACAGTTTGGTACGAGACAGATAATCTGTGAAAAAAACCAAGCTCTTTCATTTTCTCCCAGTGCTAACAAGAAACAGCCAATAGGAGGCGGGTCTTAGCTCTGTCAATCACAATCTCTTGTGGCGCTGCTCATCCTCCCTTCCCCCGCCCCTCTTGCTCTCTGCTAAGCTTTAGCTAGCGTAGACTATAGTGAACAATTAGGCTAGTTAGCATAGCCACCAATGACGGCAGATAAACGGTTTTCTTGTAACGATTTTTCCACCACTATCACACTCAGCAAAGAGTACACTGATTGATTGACAGCGCTGAGACCCGCCTCCTGGCTCTGATTGGTTGGTTTTGGTCGGGAGCGGTGCACTTCCTCTCTGAGCTCAGAGAGGAAATGGAGGAAGTCGATCTCTTCTGTTTCATGTTGTGCTGTCATGACATAATAACAGTTTTAACAAGTATGTAAAAACGTAACATGCTGCAATTGTAATGCTGAGACATTTGGCATTGTGAATGGTTATTGCCAGAAGACGGATCTTAAAGAAATGGAAATCCTCTGCTGCCTCCTCCTTTCAGATGTGGATCGTGGACATGATGTCATAGAGCTTTGGAACGTGACGTCACTGTTGTAGACGGAGGGATATCAGCGCCATCTTTGGTGTCCATAAACATAGCCGACAAAAACAACATTCTTTTTTTAATCCAAGTTACTTAAAATAATTTAGCTATGGTACGAACTTGCTGCGTTATTGAATGTAATGTCCGATCACATGACTGAAACGGTAAAGAAGTGGAAAACGGACTTTCGTTTCACTATTTTCCTGCTTGGAAACAACGCGAGAAGGCTAAGCTATCGGAGCTAACGAAAAGAAAACGAATCTCCTGATGTCAGCGGTTGAGACGTCCTGATATTACGTTCTCCAACATCCCCAGATACAGACTAGTAGAAAGATTTCAAAGTGATTCTGAGTAAATAGGTCAGATGACTTGAAAGCTATTGAAGAAAACATTATTTATTAAAATTATTTAAAATATATGACTTTAAAATTTAATAGAGGATATTGTGTCTCATGTAAAAGCACGAATTAGCACTGACAATCAGTTGGTTACAATTCAAGGCATTTACTAACATTTGTTTGACAGGAGTGTTTGGTTCAATAATTTGTTAACAGGTGAACCTTCGCGCGCTTTTGCTGGGAGCGGTGGAGAACGGCTGGCCGACATTAGCGTTTATAAATCGGTTCAACCTTTAGCTAAAAGCCCCTTACTCCGCGGAGCTCGAATGTCCTACTTCAAACTAACTTCACTGCGGTGCCCTTGAGGAGGGAGCGGTGGAGAACAGCTGTCCGAAATTAGCGTTCATAAATCGGATCAACCTTTAGCTAAAAGCCCCTTACTCCGCGGAGCGCGAATATCCAACATCCATCCATCCATCCATTCTCTTGCACCCTTGTCCCTTGGTGAGGTCGGGAGGGGTTGCTGGTGCCCATCTCCAGCTAACGTTTCGGGCGAGAGGTGGGGTCACCCTGGACAGGTCGCCAGTCTGTCGCAGGGCAACACAGAGAGACAGACAGAACACACAACCATGCACACACACACCTAGGGGCAATTTGTAGAGGCCAGTTACCCTGACAGTCATGTTTTTGGACTGTGGGAGGAAATCGGAGTACCCGGAGAAAACCCACTCATGCACAGGGAGAACATGCAAACTCCATGCAGAAAGACCTGGAGCTCCGGACTGTCGGCCTGAGTATCGAACCCAGAACCTTCTTGCTGCAAGGCAACAGCTCTACCAACTGCGCCACTGTGCAGCCCCGAATATCCAACATCCAACTTAAAAACAACTTCACTGCAGTCGGTAACGCAAAGAAAACACTGGTGTTCTGACTAGCTTGTTTTGGTCTGTGGACACGAGAGGCGGGGTCACCCTGGACCCTGGTCGCCGAGCGACGTAAACGTCATACGCTGTGACGTCAACTCCAAAGCTCTATTAATACAAATAATAAGATCCCGAAATAAAAAATATTTGAGGACTTTTCAAAGTGCTTCGAATCCATTCCTTCCTCATCTAGACGGCTAATGTAGACTGATGCTCTAGCTGCTAACCCCAGCTGCAATTACTATTACATGTATTTATTTATTTATTTATTTTTACTTTACTGCTTCGTATAACCCTTTATGAATTACTTCCTGACTAACTGGCAGAACAGTTTATTGTCTGAGCCGCTGTTTGCTTGTTTATGTGAAAATAAAAAAAGTACATTTTGTGGTGGAAAAAAACCAGCCTTGACTTTGGATTTGATAAATCAGTAAATCTATAACAGTAGATTATAAAAACATTACTCCCCCAGTTCATGACTCAACTTGCACTGTGTGGTTTGTACACTCTTCTCTCTGCCATCTAGACAGAGGACTTTAGCGCACGGACCAACATGGTTATGTTTTATTTTTTTCACTGACCTCTCTGATTCAGGAGTGTAAGAAATGCAAGAGTCATTGTCTATGTCCTGTAACTGTAAGCGGTGGCTTTCACAGCTGCAGTCACTTTACTGCCCTAGTCTGGGCATTCCTATATACATTTTTTTCTGATTTTTTTTTTTTTTTCTGATTGCTTCACAGTTCTGTCAAAACTGTGATTGTGCATGTTTCTGTGCCACTTTTTCTACCACACCTTTTCCTTCCACTAAACTTTCCATTAATGTACTTTACTTTTTTTGTGATGCTAGGACTCTACCGTTTGGTTGTGTAATATAACCCTTTTTCTCATAACTACTGTGAATGGTCTCAAATAATATTCACATTTTCTGAAGCTGAACAATGATCAACATTAACTGTAATAAACACTAATCACTCTGAGTCCTAATAATGACCACAGATTCAATTGTGGTCTTAAATGATATATTTAATTTTTTGTTGACTTAGTTTTTGTTCCACAGATAACTTTTAAAGGGCAACACGGAGGCCGTCTCTCCAGAGGCATGAATTTCAATGAGCTGACAATTGGCTCACTTCTCTTCATTTAGGCCTCATTTTCTCTTTTATCCTAACATGACTGTCATCATTTTCACAGCTGTGTGCATGTTAATGTTTTTTTTTATTATTATTATTCCTTTTTTTTTTGCTTTTCAGCACATAACTACAAAGCCCATTTAAAACACAACCAATTAATCACTGGAACAATTACTGTGATCTTTGGAGGATTTACTTGATCAATTTTTGCACGAGCAACGTTTTGCTTTTCCTCCGACCGCAACAAAACAGTTATTCGACAGCCGCCAAGAACCTTTGCACTTGAATTCTCAGAGGGGAGCGAACAACAGGAGGTGATTATCTGAAGTTTTTAAAATCACAAAAAGAAAAAAATGAAAAGGGACGCTCTGACGTTACACACACTCCTTTCTTGGACCTTAATTTCCTGTTTTTTTTGGGGGGGGTGTTGCTGGCTGGCAGCGGTGTATGATGATCAGTGGGGGGGAAAATAAATGAAAAATTTCCAGCAGCTGCAGCCCGTTGTTGGCAAGTTTAGTTTTTTCTCTCCGTGGAGCGTCGTGCTGTTTTGCATTTTTCTCCCAAGTTTCTGCCAATGTGCCAAAACCGTTCTGTGCCAGTGACAGTACCTGGTACTGGCGATGAAAATTTATCTGATGTTTAGACTCAAAAAAAAGGAAGAAAGAAGAAAAAAGCAAAAACGGAAGACGTTGGGAAAGATTTTGAACTCCAGTAAAAGTGATAAAACTGATTTTCACTTTCACCTAACCTTTATTTAGAAGCCATGGTGGGAGACAAATTCAATTATCTTTAAAAGGCACGTTAGAATTACAACTAATTGGCTGATATTTAGCAAAAACATGCTATGAAAAATTAATATAAAAAATTTCTTTCACAAAATTAACAGATTAGATTTTAGACTAGAATGTTTTTAGCTTCAATATATCAAACGTCCATCTAAATTTAGCAGTAGGGGCCTCATTTGAAAAGAACTTATACTTTTAATTGAATCTTACATTTTATCTTTTAGAAAGTATATTAAAGATTATTTCTGGGCCCAACAGACATATAAGCTTTTTGGGAAAATGGCACCTTGCTATAAACTAACACAAGACCTGAAAGCCAAATGAAATCAATCAAACCTTTTAGAGTAATAACAACAGGATCTGCTGCAAACCAGGCTGGATGACACACTTAGTGAGGGAAGAAAAAAGCACCAGCAATGAAAGATTTTATTGTCACTGACCAATTGTTAAAAGAAAGTAAAAGTAACTCATACGTAGCAGTTAGAAAAATCAAAACACGACTATCAAAAAACACAAGTAGGACCAGTAAAAACAAAATGACGAGTGACGTTAAATGAAAACGGCACAATACGAGACGTTAAATTGCAAAGTAATTTAACGTACGTTAAGAACGTTAGAGAACGGCAGCAAAGCGAGGCATATTGGACGCCTCCGTAACACTTACTAGACTCTGTCTCCATGCCAACCAGCAGCTTGGAAGAGGTGGCAGGAAAAAGCCTGGTCTGGAACGTGTTCTGCCTACGTTTTAAACGTAGTACGGGATCTGTGATGCAGGGCGTCTGTTTGTCCCCCGAAAAGTTTTGGGAACTCTGTGAGACGCACCACACCGCAAACTCCTTTAAAAGCGAGACGTTTCGCATGGAAAATAAACCTTTATTGGGTCTCTCAACTGGGTAACGATTCAAATTATTCCCCACAGCTATAACCTTTTTTCACGTTTCGATCAGAACTGCTCACCACACTAACATGGCCCTCAAAAAGCTGACAACAAGCATTTCGTAGGATTTTTATTTTGTTGTTGTCCAAAAGCGTGGTTTTTATGCCGTGTCTGAAATAGCTTTAATTGTTATTCAGTCGGCGTGTTCATCAGTTCTCGCTGACAGCTGTAATCTCTTCGTCAAAAACAACCAGTATAACATTTTATTGTCTGACTCATAAGCCAGTGTTTAGGGAGGTTGCTGAAAATGTCCATTTGCAAAACAGAAATGCATTTGTAATTGGGTGTTACATCAACAAATAAAAAAAGCAAAAAAAAAAAAAAAAACAGCAGCAACTGTTAGGCAAACTGTTAATAGGTTTACTGGAAGGACAAAGTCTTGGAGAGAAACGTCGAAAATCCTGTCAATGTCAGGAATTTGAGGATAATATATATATATATATATTTAATTTCTAGGGTTTGTGGGAGCGGCCAGTGACTTGAGTTTGGGGACTTTTTAAAAACTTGTGAAGTTATTGCCTCCTGAATGGTTTGCAAGCGTGTTACTGACGGCATGAATTTGCAGTCGCGTGGGGTTTTAGGAAATGTCACAGCGGAGCACAGCGGGATCTCACTAATCCAAATCTCTGGGGAATAAATGGCATGGAACGGCTCTGGGATTCAAGTTTGCCCTTGCCGAAATCATTTCAGTGCCTCCAAAAAAAGAAAAAAGAAAAGAAAGAATTCCCAACAGAAACTTTATTTGAACGAGAGTGATTATCAGTTTATTTATATCAGCTCAGCCCTTGGTTACTTGTGTTACATAATTGAAGGCTTATGGGACATCTCTAAATAACAAATCAATCAATCAAGTTTATTTGTGTAGCATATTTTGGCAAGAAGGCAATTCAAAGTTCTTTACGTCATAAAATCATGAAAATAAAAAGTCATAAAAACAACATATACAGTCGCCAATTGAGAAACCAACAACATACATTACATTTTGTCAAGTGCCATCATAGAGACACATCAAATATGTTGGTCAATGTTCAAAAGCGTCTCTACACAGTTTTGGGTTTTAGTCTTGATTCAAAGGAACTCAGTGTTTCGGCTGTTTTGTAGTTTTCTGAAAGTTTGTTACAGATTTTTTAACAAAAAGCAAATTTTTCAGCACAGCCAAGCAGCAATTAATTCAGGGGATGATTTATGTGACACACCGACTCCAAAAAAATTCATAATTATGAGATGAATTCAAATTATGTTCGGGGGTTTTTATACTTCTAATAGAAATTTTACGTGGCCCTCTATGTTTTCTACCCTTCTAAAGGGTGAGTCTTAAAGGGGCGGTGATACGTTTATTTCAGGCACCAAGTCTTTTTGTAGGACAACTAAGCAACTATGTTACCTTCAGTTGTCATAAAAATGCTGTATATATAAAACATGACTTAAAAGAAACTTGACTTCCCAATGCGACACCATGACATCTGGTTTCTGCCTCTTTAAGAAACTCTGCCTTAGCCTGTCGTCACAACAGCGCTCCTTGTGATGCCGTTCACAACTGAACAGTAGTTGGTATGACGAGCTCAGTAGACTCCACCGGCCTGGAGCTCCATCCATTTTTAAGTTTCAGCTAAATGAGAGTGCTACAGAACAGCTGCAACAAATTAAAGTTTGCAGTTGTAAGTTGGGAGCAAAAAAAAAGAAAAAAAGCGGGAAGGCTGAGAGGGTGAAAACTGTGCTAACATCTTGAAGCGCTTCAACTAGAATCACACACCTGCAGCCCCCCCACTCTGAATGACTTTCTCACACTTTCAAAAGGTGCAGCTAATGAAACCAATTAGTACAACCCGCCCGAGCGCTCGCACCACGTTGGCGAGCGAGGCTGCGGCTCTGCTGGGCGTTGTGCAGGTATTCCGCTGCTCCACCGGGTGGATGATGACATCTGCTCGTTCCCAGCGGACCCCGTGACGATCGCTTCCAAACAAAAGGATGACATATGCTGCCAAACAGCTCACTCACAGTCGATCATCGCGCTATCAGGACCACGTTTCCATTAGCCGAATAAAGATCCCTCCCCCCCCTTGAAACTGGTAGAGACTGAGTTTTTACTTCATAGAACCCCCGAAATAGCACCATAGCATTCTTATATCGCGGACAGATTTACAGAACTGCCTGCGAGCGCTGAAAAAAACACATGTATAATGCGTGTCTACTGGTGTTTAATGTATGTATCATTTGATTCATGCTCTCCCCCCATTACCTCTGTCATACTCCCATGAATGAGTAAAAGCAGTGGGAACCGAATGTGCTCTGCTCGCGCCGTAAAAATGTAGAGCGTCTCCGTTATCAGCGTTTGTGCCTTTGGCCATGACCCCTTCAATTAGTAACTTTGTATCCACATATTTTACCAATTTCCATTAAACAGATTTTCTCTGGTGTGTGAGCTTTAGAGGCTCTCTGACCTCAGCTCTCTGTAATGAGACACAGGAGATTGATAAAAGGTGCTCAAAACTGCATATAATTGCAGCCGCGACTCCCACTCCTCTTTCTGGAGGATTTAATGCCAGACGAAAATCGCATTGTGGTCCATGTGAGAATTTGTTGTCCCAGACTAATCATGCCTTCTACAGTAGCTTAATTAGTGTGTGTTCCTGTAACATTGATTGGTCTTAGCATTATAACCTTGTGCAGTTTTTTGTTTTGTTTTTTAACCCCCCTTTCTGTTTGAGCCGTGTACAGCTTCCAAAGCGGCAAAGTGTTTCTAAAAGAAAAATCCGGTTTTTATAACTACTCAGTCTCGGATTTAGAGAGTTTTAGGGGGTTAAATTAACACTGTTTCTGAAAGAGACCAAATTTGTTTCAGGACAGTCTTGATTTAACTGTGTAGTATAAGAAAACCAAGCATGCTTTCATTTTTTAGGGTTTTGTGCACTTTCCTGTGCCATCTTAGGGATTTGTTTTGGTTTAACGTTTTGTTGTCACAGTTAAAGATTTTAAATGAAACTTATTTTGATATCTTGCTAAGATAACCACTGTCATTTATTTAAGAAAGCAATGATTTGATATCACACAGCACACTTCACTGCTTAACCTGGGCAGACTTTCTGTTGTGTCTGACATGAAGGAGATTAAAAAATCTCTTAAAAAAAAAAAAAAAAAAGTAATTTCCCAATCTAAAGAAATTCAGGAACAGATGGGAAACAAAGTCGTTGACATCCATCAGTCTGGAGATTGTTACAAAGCCATTCCTAATGCTTTGGGATTCCAGTGAACCACAATGAGAGCCTTTATCCACAAACAGAGAAAACATTCAGCAGAATCTTCCCAGAAGAGCCTCGTGTGTTAAAGTTACTCCAAGAACACACCGATGAGTCAACGAGGAGATCACAAGAAAGAATATCGGAGGGCTCTGCTGTCTCAAGTAAAGTTTTTGGTTCAACATAGCAAAAACAAGACTAGTCAAAATGGCGTCTGCGGGAGAGATGGTCCCTAAAATGTTTGTGAAAACTTCCTGTCTAGACAAAAGTACAACGTGCTGGAAATAGTGCATCCTGTTACATAAAACCACATCATAGCTAGATTCAAACGTGGTTGTGGTCGTGTGATGGTTAGCTGCTTCTGGACCGGGATGACTTACCATCATTAACTGTGTTTCCATTCACCATATGATTCCGCAAATTGAAATTCCGAAAAAAAAAAAATAAAGAACTTGGTTAATAGAAAAACGCTGATTTGGAAAAAAAACTCACAATGTCCGATAAGTGTATTTTGCAAAACTACAATGGGAACTCCTTGTTTGCATCACACGAGTCACATGATCAACAATCAAATGTTACGAGTGAAAAGATGAAGAAGAAGACAGGAAGTAGAAGGAGGATGACGGCACGACGTGTTTTTAACGAGGCTTCATGTTTTTATGCGTGAACAAACTTGTTCACGTCATTTTAATTGCGTTTTTTATTTAATGGAAACACCTTTTTCTTAACATTACCATAATACTGACAAAGTTTTGCGCACATATGTAATGGAAACGCAGCTGTAGATGAAATCATGAAATATTCTCTTGACCAGAAAATATGGAAGAAGAATGTCCGCAAATCGTGACATTATGCTGTACAACACCTGTGTTATACAGCATAATAATGATCCATAACACACCTGCACCTGCTAGTCCACATATGAAGGACTTTAAAAACAAATGTTTGTGAGTGGCCTAGTCAAAGTCTGGGCTTGATTCCAATTAAGATGCTTCTGCATGACCTTAAAAAGGTTGTTTATGCTGGAAAACCTGCCAGTGTGGCTTAATTTAAAGAATTTTTCAAAGAAATCAATTTCTTCATTCAGTGACGATTGTTGCTGTCGTCCTGCCATCCAGTTAGTTACTTTTTTCGCAGTCAGGTTGATGTGCAAAGCATTTTTTCCCTCTATAAGCAAAACTGTTTATTTATTTTTTTAAAAACTGCATTTTGTACAGTCAGGTTGTCGTCATCTGACGTGAAAATTTGCTTGACATTCTGAAATGTTTAAGCCTGGGAAAATAAAAGAGATCTGTAAAAAAGTGCAGATGATTTTTCAGTACAAGCTCCAAATAAAGCTATACCACTTCTATCATACAAAAAGAAACTGTTCAGCTTCCTCTCTCTCTCACAGGTAGTTTTGATCTGTTGAATCGCTCATCAGTTTTATTTTCGATCCTCCTGCCTCCTTCCACCTGTTCTGCTCCTTCAGGCTCGTCCTGTTTTATAACAACTAATGACCTTTCAACTGCGCGACAGGCCGGACAGGTGGGAGGCTGATGTAAATCCACGTCAAATCAAGTCCCATTGTGCAAAGCGCCGCATTGTGTGCGGCCAGTCGAAAGGGGCTCCGGGAGAGAGAGGCTTCTCACGCTGTTTCTCCACGAGGGTCTGTCTGAGACGGCCTTTAAATTGTGGCCCCCGGCTGGCGTTCAGTTTGTGAGAGAAGTGGCCAGAGCGAAAACCCTTTTTTCTCTCTCTCTCTCTCTGGGGCAGCAGCAGCAGCAGACCGGCGATATATAACCCACACATACCGCCTATCCTTTTACCACCCCACTTCAGCTTGCAATTGACTTTTTGACCTATAAATCCTCAACGGACGCAGAGTCAAAGACACGCGAGCTGCTGGAAATTTGGGGTTTGTCGGCGGTTTGACATAACATGAGCGGACGGGACTCAGAGGTCTCCTTGGTCTTATGAGGGCCTGTTGGAGAACCGTGTCCTTGTGAGTTGAACTTCATATTCACTGTCAACGCTTCACACATAAAAAAATAAAACAATCATTCTATATATATCACTTCATTGTCTCGCAAAGATGCTTCTTTTCTTTCTTTAAATGATTGTGTAAAACCACCTCTTGAGTTCAGTGTTTGTTAGGGGCGAGACATAAATGTGAAAATGAGCTTTTTCACATTTTGTCACGTTGCAGCCATAAATGTCAAAGTATTTTATTAGAGTTTTATGTGACAGACACCAGGAAGTTGACAGCAGTGAACTAACAGGAAAATAAGTAGAAAGACGAATATGAAGCATGTGGGTTAAAGTTTTCTTATGCATATTTCAATCTAATCCCTGAAATAAAATCCACTGCGCCCACTTCCTTTTATCAAGTGCCATCATCTAGTTAGTAAACCACGTCCACTTGTGTGTATCTCAAATAAATCTATCTGTTCTGTGAACGTATCAGATTCTTGGAGAATGTTGGTGAGCAAACAGAATCAATGGACCAAAGAAATAAAGCAAAGTCAAGATTACGATGAACAAGGACAACTGAGTCAAAATTGAAATAGAATTAAAGTAAAACTAGATTCAAAAAGTTAAAATGATCAGATAACATTTTATTATCTCAAGTTAACGAAGTTGTAGACTATAATCCTTGAGTGACATTCTGGTTCACACTCCATGCCAGTCAGTGGCAGTAGTGCACCAATTCACTGTTTGCCAACGGCAATAAACACAGAGGAAGAAGAAGAAGTAGAGTAATTGAGGAAGGGTTTTTTTATGAAAACCTGTCAACAGGGCAACTATTAGTCATTCTCTGCACAAATTGGACCTTTAGGTGGCAGCAAAGTAAACCATTATAACAGGGAGCCCCTTTTCCAGTTTGCCACAAGCTATGTTAGCAAAACACATGAAACATGTAGAAGAAGTCACTCTGGTTAGATGAGATGGAAATGGAACTTTTCTTCTACATGCAAAACTCTGTAATATTACAGAAAACTAACATTGGACATCTAAACATCCCCACTGTAAAACATGACATCATGCTGTTCAGGTGCTTTTCTTTAGCAGAGGCAGAGAAACCTGCCATAGGTGACGGGAAGACTGGAGGAGCTTTGTTCAAAGAAAACCTGTTAGAGGCTACAAAAGACTTGAAACAAGGGGCGAATTTTAACCGTCCAACAAATTGACAACCTGAAATGTACATGTTAGATGAGAGCAAAGCATTATTGTTGAGTTAGGATGGCCCAGTCAAAGTACAGGCCTAAATTCAAATGAGAAGCTCTAGAAATACCGGAAGGTTGATTTTCTCAGATAACCTCCATCCACTCCGTTGAGCTGTCAAAGATGAGTGGGTGAAAGTGTCAGTCTCTGGAAAGCTGGAAGAGGCGTAGTGCAGTTGTAGTTAATTCCAAAGATTATTGACTCAGAGAGGGTTGTATTTGTAAAATATTGGTTAAAATGTAAAATTCTGCATAATTTTCTTTTACTTCGTAATGTCCCGTTGGTCTATTGCAGACAATCCCCCAAAAAGACACACTTTAATGTGACTTTACAACGAAAGCTTCAACAAAGAAAGAAAGAAGCAAAGAAATAAAGAGAAAAGGGGCCACTGGAGTCCTTTGAAATTCCAGACTTTTCTCCATGTTTTGCAAACGCCTTATGGAAAAGCAACTTTTAAGCAAAAAGAAATAAGCAGACAAAACAAAAACAAGCAAAACATCTCCCCCCTCTCTGCCCCCTGCCGTCATGTTGGCAGGCAGATTTAAGCAGGCGTGGATAAACAATTTCTCAAACATTGTTTCACTTTATGGTTAAATTTTCTCATATCAAATTGTTCACAGATACAAATGCTCCCTGAAAATATGGCATCTCCAAAACACACTCATATTTCAGCCCTCATAAAGCCGAGCCCGGAGTCATCCAGCCTGGAAATTGCCCATGGAGAATTCGTGTTCGCCTGGATATTATACGTGCCATATCCCATCCCGGGCTTTGTGAAGACCCTCATCCCTGAATGGCCAATTTCGCCCCAACCCCCCACCCCGCTCTCCGCTCCCCCACCCGACTCTCCTCCACACACTGACATTTCAGCTATCACACAGCCTTCGGTCATAGGGAAGGAAATCTAGCCCACCCCTCTCTTCAAACACTGTCAGAGGAGAATCTGCCGCTGATACCCCCCTACCACCATCAGCACCACCTCTGCTATACACTCCATCCCTGGCGGCAACATTATGCTGTCCTTGATGTTTTATCATTAGTTTGGGAGTGTGTGGTCCCCCACTGCTGTCTTTTGATGGAGTGCAGACAGTAAAGGCATGGAAACGGCCAGCCAATTTCCCTTGCTGCAGTTCTTCCTCAGCAAGGGGCCGGGCTATCTTCCCCCCCTGCCCGCCCTGCACCACAGCCTGGCAAAATAATTCCCCTTGATGAGGCGGGCTTTCAGTCCTCCTTAGTATGGTTGTATACCTGAATTGGCCTCCATTTTGTCTTTCTGATTATTTTTGCGCGAGGTTAGCGGCGGTTCTGATGCGTACAGTGAGGAGCAGAGAGAACAGTGAATGTTGGGAAAGTAGCAATGTCCTCAATCGGTGCCAAACGTCTTTGCTCATTAGTCACTATTTGTTTTTCAAAAGTGAAATTTAACAGCTAACTTAATGAACTGTAATGCAACCCCAGAGTTTGTCAGCTCCTTTTTATTAAAAAAAAATTTATCCATAAAATCAGCTTTATTTTTGTGACAAAGGCTCTGCCATGAAACGCGGGTTGAGACGCTACCTTCGTTTCCGTTAGAAATGTGCGCAAAACTTTGTCAATATTCTGCTAATGCTGAGAAAAACACAATTTTGCACTTGAGATGTATTCTTTGAATAAGAAAAGCACTCAAAACCATACATGAATAAGTTGATTCACATGATGTCATAAAAAAAAAAAACATGCCGCGCCATCATACTCCAACTACTTCCCGTCGTCATTTTCTTCATGGATTGCACTGGTAGCAACATCTGGTTGTTGATCGCGTGACTCATATGATGTGAAGAAAGTTTTTCGGTTGGAGTTTTACAAAATAAACAAATTTCGATGTTGCCAACAAAACCCACCTCATCCCACCTCAGTAAAACATTTTCAGTGCTTTACTGAAAATGTGTTTCAATAAAACACATTTTTTGAGTTTTACTGAAATTACCGTGTTGCATTAAAGCAAATTTAGTATCGAGCTATCAAATTGGGCAATTATATAGTCAATGGAAAATCAGTCACGGTGTGGATCATTTGAAAAATCCCACGTGGCTGCATGTCTCACAAACAAAGCCTCGCGGTGCTTAGTTTCTATGTGTATTTAGTTTTTAGTGGTTTTTAAAAACCACTCAGATGAACGTTCCCTCCACAGAGAACCAACATGAAGCAGGGTGCGTGGTAACTTTCTCCTTCGTATGTGTACAGATGCTCCTAACGGGCAACTTCTGACTGAGTTCCTGTTCTCTGAACGGGTCTCTCTCCCAGTTGTCAGAATAAATGACACTTTAATGAAACAGCTGCCGAGCACTGCAACGTAGTCAACGTGGGCCAACGGTAACACCGCTGAGATGTGATCACTTGGCGTCTCATTTCGACTGACTCTCTGCAGAGTATTTCTGAGTCGATTAGTGTAGCATTTCTGCCGGATTTTCACAAAATATCAGTTCGTGTCATCAAACCAACAAGTTCATGTCATCTTTTTTGGACGACATCAAGGTGTTTGAGCCACGCAATGCCTCCAAGATTATGCGCGTCACAGCGAAATGCTACCAGTCGATGAGGAAAACAGCAGATCCTCAGACCCTCAGCATAAATATAGCTGTGGACAAGATCACTGATGCCTATTGTTCTTGCAAGGCTGGGTAAGTCAGGCATTCATGGTTTTGAGGGTTACTTTTGAAATCAGTGATTTCTGTTGTTGGCAAATGTTTGAGTGTGCCTAGGCCTGATACACTGTACCCGGTGCTAGCGTGGCTAACACGATGACAGTTTTGTAAAAAGCCTTTTCAGGTAAAATAAAATCTTTAATGTATGTCAGATACGGTACACATTGCATATTGATCTGTTCAGCTAACGTAAGACTGTAACAGGCAGGCTTCAAGGTGTAGAAGTTGTATCGGTACTGCCATTATGCTGTACTTGGCTAAAAGGTTTTCATAATGGATGTGTTTATTATTGACTTTCTTTTTTTCATTCACTAAACACAAAGAAAGCAAAGCAATAATACTTACACCAGCAGACACTCCTTTGTTCTTATTGATCCTACGACGGTTGAGCTGCAAATGCGGTCGTGCACAAGCTTTGACCAAGCAAGGCTTTCCGTTTCAGATTTTGGAAATCTGTGAATTTTAGTTCCACAAATACGATCAGGATACCTGACATCGCCTGTACAGATACCCCACTGATGGTGGAGAACCATTCTTTTTCGAGTCCTGACGCAAAAACTTTCTGCCGGTCTGCTAGTCCACAATGTTCATTAGCATGTGTTTACTACTGTAGCTTGAGTTTGTGAGACGGTCACGCACGTGGTAGCTGCGCTGTGACGTGAAATGGTCATTAGTCAACGAAACACAGCCCATGTGATAAGGTCCATTGACAGGTGTGCCTAATAAAGAAATGTTGGCCTCCTGAAAAGTGCGTCCATCTACTGTATGGTAAAAGAACTAAATTCAACTTTTTCCTACCACTCAACTTTCCATTAATAAACTGGAATGCAGCATTTTGTGAATAACTCAGTGGGCCACCAGCGGATGATATGGCCCCCCTAAATCATCACCGACTCTGGAAACTTGAACCACTTCCTCCACTTCTGAAGATTATTATATATTTATTTTAATCTGAATGGAGAACTTGGGCTTTTTTTCTCCTTAACTGAGGCAAAATACTTTTGGTTCAGGAGGCGCTGGACCAGACATGTTGCCATGTGTACGTCTATTTGTAATAGACGTACGCTAATGGTAATACAGTTATGACGGATACTGATGGTAATACTAATGGTAATTTAAAGAACAAATCATACAAATAGACACCAATGTTTCCTACTTTAAAAGGTTTGTTAATGTTTTCTGTATGATTTATTTTGAAATGCTGATATATTTTATGAATTCAGTGTTCAGAGGTCATTTAATGTCTTATTAATGCACCAGGCACAGCCCTGCAGCCCAGGGGCGGTTCTAGATGGGAGATAATGGGGCACCTAAGAAATTATACTAAATAAATGTCTTATGTTAATACTCAGTGATCAAAATACTCAGTGATCAATCAATCAATCAAATTTTATTTGTATAGGACATTTCAGCAGCAAGGCATTTCAAAATGCTTTACATAATTAAAATAAAAACAGCATGTGACATTGAATAAACAGTGAAAAAGAGAGAGATTTTTAAAAAAAAGATAAAAATATTAAAACCCGCACCCCTTTTAGGACTTTAGTTAAACGTAATTTAACTGCGACTCAAACCCTCTGGGACTTAAGTCAAAAACACAGTTTGACAAAGACTCCAACCTCTAGGTTTTTAGGTTTTGAAAGCCGTCAACTGGGACTCTAAACCCCGTAGAACTTTAGTTAAACGTCGTTTAACTGGGATGTTTTCCGGAGGGCTTTACATCATTAAAACGTAAACAGTGAGAAAGAGAAATAAAAAGAAATTAAAGAGTAAAGATAAAAACATTAAAGAGATTTTTAAAAAAGAAAAAAAAAAGATTAAAAAGGTAAAAACATCAAAGACATCAAAACCCGCACTCTAACCCTAATTTAGCCATAAGCAACTCTAAACAGGTGGGTTTTAAGTTGATTTTTAAAGGCACCCAGTGTTTCAGCTGTTTTACAGTTTTCTGGAAGTTTGTTCCAGATTTGTGGTGCGTAGAAGCTGAATGCTGCTTCTCCTCGTTTGGTTCTGGTTCTGGGGATGCAGAGCAGACCAGAACCAGAAGATCTGAGGGGTCTGGATGGTTGGTAGAGCAATAACAGATCTTTAAGGTATTGTGGTGCTAAACTGTTCAGTGATTCATAAACTAACAGTATTTTAAAGTCTGTTCTTTGAGCTACAGGGAGCCAGTGTAGGGACTTTAAAACTGGTGTTATCTTCCTGGTTTTAGTGAGAACACCTTGATCAATACAAGTTGATCAATGTTTGTCACTGGCTTCTCAGTTGTCTAGTGTACGTTGTTTTTATGACTTTATTTTTGTGTTTTTTATGATCTAAAGCTCTTTGAACTGCTGCAATGTGCTATACAAATAAACTTGACTAATTGATTTATTCAGTTTAAACCCATTCTTAAGTAGTTTTAATTGAAATTAAAATCATATTTTTATATTAAAAGAAGGTGAAGCTATAAGCAAACCTTCATCTGGCTGCATTTATAGTTGTGGTTACTTGAAATATTCTTAATTAGTGATTTTTCAGTAGTTACATTTCAGGTGTTCTGATGTCTATGGTTCTGACTGTCTCCAGCATACCTTGCACATGCGCACATCAATGTTACGTCACATACTGCTTACTCAGCAGATTTCTTATAAATCCGTCATAACTGTATAAAAGTTCCATTTTGTGTGTTTTATTTCTCAGAAGTTTACGGTAAATTTTATTGAGTTAACCTGCTATGTTAATCAAATATATTAATATAAACGACTTTTGCTGCTTCCAATATTGTTACCATACTGTAAACAAGACATTAGTCCCGTTTAGTGTCATTATTACTACAAATACTGTTTGACTACAAACTTGGTCTCCCGCAGAATATTTTGTCCCTATAGCTAATCTACCTTTTTAATATTTTAATACTTCTTTAGAAAACTGCACGGAATATGTCCTAAAAAAAAAAGCACATGACTAACGCTGGATGCTGACCGAAGCTGTTGGGCAACAAGCAGAACAACATCTCTTTCTGGATACTGCGTGGAAATAACTAGATTTTTCTTTTTTTTTTTTTTTATTTACCGTAGACTTTTGAGAAATAAAACACACAAAATGAAACTTCTACAGGTATGACGGATTTATAAGAAACGTAACATCGAAGAGCGCATGCGCAATACCACAAGGCATGCTGGATTTACGAGGTATGACAGATAGTCAGGAACACTGTTGCACATGACCTCACGACAATCTTAAGTCATGCTATTTATTTATTGTTATTACAATTTTAACCCTTTGGTGTGCTGCTGTTTGGATTGTTAATCTAACTATTATTATTATTATTATTATTATTATTATTATTATTATTAAAGAATCATTACACATTATGATAATATACATACACTTATACATACAATATAAATACATATATACATACATACATGAGCTGCTCAGTGCCTGAGCACTTACCTGTGCGTCTGCCGGTGCTGATGATCCATCTGCCCATGTCCTCCTGCCAGCACACCCAACCCCCATTTCTGCGACTTCATGGTTCCATGCAGCCAATTGGCCGCCCACCTCCGGCTCTTCGGTGGTCCAGTCTGCGCCATTGCAAGCGTCCGGACTGGCCACAACTCCTTGACGATGACTCTGTGCAGGCCGTGTTTCACCCACTATCTTTGTTATTGATCAGTTGTCACTTTGACCCCAACACTGTATTCATCCTGTCCTTCTGTGGGCTTTTCATAGATGAAGATGTACCTATTGCTGCAAATGTCAGCTCCACAGTTGATATTTGCCAGTGATACCTGCTCATCCTCTGCCTTAAACACCAGCTCTCCACACATTAGATATGTGTAAAGGCTGCTGAGGCTGCTGGTGTCAGACGTTGTTGCCTGCTTCCAGCAAATAACTGAGGATAGATGGTATACCTGACTTCCAGTTTTTACAGGAACTTCAAGGGCTGGGTCAGGTACCACAGGATGTCTGATATTGTCTGGACTGTCTGGCCATGGCAGTATCAGGGTCATCACATCAGTACCATTTAAAAAGCAATCACTCTTTATATTGGACTTGCAGGTGCCACAATTTTCTGAAATCCTACTCCAATAGCTCCCTAGAAGACTACATGTAGTAGTAGTAGAACAATATGTCACCTTGTTGTTCCATTGGAAGAGGAATGACAGGACCAAGGCTATGAATAATTTGTGAACACTTCTGACATCGTTCACAACAGTCAGCTGTGTACAGCTTACAGTCTGTGGTGATGCCATACTGGTCCAGATAGTGTGACATGTAAAACATCAGGACTCCTGGCTTGTCCTGATGTTTTAAATCCCTGATCTGCAGAGTTTCAAGGAGTTCATTCTGAACTGCAAAGACTTCATTTGGGGGAAAGTCTCTACCTGGATGGTGCATTGCTTCAAAGAAAAACCCTGCAAAGAATGGTGTCTCTGCAAAAAGATCAGCAATCTCCTGAGGAAACTGAGCCACAAACCTTCTGACAATGGTCAAGTTCATGACGTTTTGCGTAGTGGCATTCATCCAACAATTAAAAAATGAGTTGGAAAATTTGCAGAAGTACATAGCTGGGTCAAGATTGACATCCATGTGGACGAAATCATCTGTGTCATTTTGATTTCCATCTTCAGAGTTTTCTTCTAAAGAAAATGATTCCTCTGACGAAGAAAACTCATACACTTCTCCAAAATGTTCCCACATATTTCCAGCATTTGAGCTTCCCGAACAAACATCCTCATCCTTGGAGGACGCATCCAGTTCTTCAGCATCCATGCTGTAAATATGGTCAGGGTCATTTTGAGTGTCATTGTCTGAGCTTTCTTCATCAGAAAACCATTCTTCTGATGAAGAATACTCTTGAGATTTAATCAAAATGTGACTCAACAGTCCCAGCATTTCCTTCCTTAGAGGAAACGTCATTGTTTGTAGCGTCCATGGTCTCAGAACGGTCTGTGGAATTTTGAATTCCATCCTTAAGAGTTTTCATCAACTGAAGATTTTTCCTCCGTTGAAGAATCAATAAAGATTATTTCAAAGTTCATCAGACTTTCCTCGCTGTCACAGCTTGCTTGAACAGCCAGGTCCACGTGTTCATGGGGAACATCAACACTTTCAAAAGTGTTTTCAGTGTTTACTTCAGTATCCCCAGCGCAAGCTTCCAAGTGCAGCTCTGTTTTGATTTCAGTAACACTTTCCAAATCAACAGTGTCCTCAGATGTCAAATCCTTCTCGATGGTTACCTCCATGTCTTTCGGCATAATCTCCTCAAAACAAAAGTACTTGCATCTATTGTCCTCTTTGCTTTCCACTAAAAGTCCTTCGTCTTGTACCGAATCATCTCTGTGTTTTAAGTTTTCTTCGGCGACGTCCTCAAAACAAAAGTATTTAAAACGTTCGTCAGAAGGGCTCGCGTCTGGAGTGTCTTCATCCTTAGTCCTATATCCCAGGAGTTTTTCAACTCCCTTCGTCACGAGATAGCCAAGGCCCCAACCGATCGTAAGAATCATTTTTACTGCACTGGAAATACTTTCTAAAATCACTCTTTGAAATCGTCTCTCTCTCAAAGTGTTCTATGTCCAATGAAGTTGAAAAGCAAACTGAGGATTCTTGTATTCCAAATGATGATAATAATCTTTTGAACCTTTATGACATCATCGATGAGAACATCGATGACATGATGATGTCAAACAAACATGTGTCAGGTTCTTGTTTGTTTTAGTTGCTATGGAAACACAATGAGTTATGTATGATGTAAGACTACTGTCAATAAAAAATCCATTCGTAGACATCTAAATTCGTGAATGTAAGTCAATAAATGTGCATAAATTTAGGTTTTGTATTCTAACTCATACATACGTGTAGAAACCAAAGATTTTACCTATGAGAATACCCATAAACAAATAAATGAATACAAGTGTTTTTGATAGGTTTTATAGAGACTATGTATTTTTCCAGAAGTTCGACACACATCAGTCACATTTAGAAACTGGCTCTAAGCCATCTGCTTGATCTGTTTTGAACTGAGTGAGGAGGATCTTCCTCTTAAACTTATCATGTCTTACCTTAATTGCTTGCTCTGTTCATAAGGAAAACATTTAACAACTTCTAATAATTACATTATTATTATTATTATTATTATTATTATTATTATTATTATTATTATTATTATTATTATTATTATTCACTGAGCAGATCATCAGCCAAAGAATTTTATGTTTAATCTCACCTTATTTATTCATTTTTTAACCTTTTGTCATTCTCTAACACCCCCCATCTCAGCCTCTTCACTGTGTGTTTATGAATCGCCCCTTTGTGAGATCTTCTGTTTACTCTTTACCACTGCAGCATAAAGTGACACTCAAACCAAAAACATTTGCAATGGTGGTTTTGTTCTTAGTTTGTTTCATCTCCTGCTAACGTTCCGGGCAAGAGGCAGGGTTCACCCTGGACAGGTCGCCAGTCTGTTGCAGGGTCACACAGAGACAGACCTAAGGACACCTAGGGACAATTTAGAGAAACCAATTAATATGACAGTCATGTTTTTGGACTGTGGTAGGAAGCCAGAGTACCCAGAGAGAACCCACCATGCACAGGGAGAACATGCAAACTCCATGCAGAAAGACCGGGGCCGGGAATCGAACCCAGAACCTTCTTGCTGCAAGGCAACAGCTCTACCAATTGTGCCACTGTGCAGCAGTGTTATTAAGCATGTTGTGATGAAAAAAAAAAAAAAAAACATAATAAAAGTAGCAGCATAGCAGCAACTGAACAGTTTGCCAGTCCTTTGTGGCACTTGAGTTTAGGTCAGATTTAAATTAAGACCAGATCAGTTTTTGGTCTCTTGAACAGAAAAATGTTTTTACTCTCTTACCATAAAACTAGGGTTTGATTTCCTTTCACACCTGGACTCAGTGAAAGAATATCATGTAAATTCCATCTTCAAATGATATTTACTTTGAAAATTAGTGACGTGTTAAATTCTTGTTAAATATTTTAGGCTATTTAGGCTACGGATAATATTCAAAAAATTTGAATATTATTGAAAAGTTCATTTATTTCAGGAACTTTATCACGAATTGAACACATTATGTAGATTAATTACACACATGGATATTTGATATCCTTTATTTCTGTTAAGTGTGATGATTTTACTCTTAACAGTTCATGAAAACATAACATTTAAAATTCGATTATTGCCTCAGACCAATGAAAAATGTTACTTTTAAAAAACAGAAAAGCATGCCGAATAGCTACTTAAAGGTTATTATTTTCAAAAGGTTCTTTTAATCTCACAAGACTCATGAAGACATTTTTAACTATTGAGTATGACTGTCGTATCTGCGCTTTGAAAATGGCTGAACAGAATGACTAAGACTGGGTGAGTTTGAGAAAATATATTTTCAGGAACATAAACAATAATCACTCACAATGCTTTTATGAAATGCTGAGTGTAATGATTCTGTGTAACGACAGGCTGTTATAACCAAATGTATTTTTACATGAGAACATGTCAACCATTCATTAATGCATTAGTGTGGATTATCAGTCATCAGGACAAAACCTTCCTAATGCTGGTGCTGGTCGTGTCTTTAACTGACTGATGTTGTTACTCCTGTGCTGTGGTTTTTACCACGTCTTCTTGTTTTCACTTTTGGATTTCTTTCTGAGGTCGGCAAGTAGGACAGGGCTTGTGCAGATCCACATGTGGTTAGAGCTCAGTAATCATTTATTTAACTGATTTTATCTATTTCAAAGAGTCCAAACTCAAAGAAACAAACTTAATTCACTGTTTATCCCAGTTTGTAAACAAGGACAAAGTTTAGTTTTAGGACAAAAAAGCTAAGCATCAGTTATTTCCTCAGGAAATTCAAGGCTATTGCTTCAAAAGACCAACATGAGCTCAGTGTGTTTGGAAGGAGGATTTTAACCCTTGTGTGTGCGAGACTGAAGCGATACAGTTGATGTCGCCTCGGGGCCCACGCGGACCCTGCAGAGGCGAAAACGACACAGTTGATGCGTTACAGAGGAAGCCAACCTGCCGCTGCAACGGTGGTGTAGAGCAACACAAAACACAAACACCAGAGTTCACAGTAGATACCGGCATGCAGCCGAGTGAACACAGCTAGCTAGCTATCCGTCAGAAGGTTCAGCAAATCTGTTGTGGAAATCTGAGTTCAAACTGAAATAATGTTAAATATTTTTGGATTTTTGATTAGGGAAAAAAAAGGCGAAAAAAAACAAACAAACATGAGAAATGTCTGACTTCAAAATAGAAAACATCAAACTTTTTACTATTTCCACCCATTAATCCAAAGACTGACATCTGATTATCATCTTGAAAAAAACAGCATTCATAACCATGATAAAGAAAATGTGCGGCAATTGATGCTAGGAGCAATTAGAAAATCTATAAAGATACAAAAATGTGTCTTTAATCAACATTAATGAGTAGATAGCTTTTATATTTTATTTCATCACCAAACAGGGCATATCTCCATATAAAATTACCATTTCAAAAAGCACTCAAAGCTGATAAACCAGTTCTCTAAATCAGTGACGTACAGAATTTCTAAAATGTTACTTTTATTTCTTCCAGTGTAAAATATTTTGTGATGTTTGATACTTTAATGAAAAAAAAAACTAACATTTGCTGTACTTCTCCATTTATTCTGATAAAACAATAAAACAGCCTAATAAGCAATGATCATCAGTGGTCATTTACAACAAGCATTAAAGCATTAAACATTATAAAAACTTCATAATAATATTAGTGAGCATGACACTATACACACTCAGAACCTTTTGATACAAATACCAACAATTATTATTACATGACATAATAAGTTTTGCTCAAAGAAGGAAAATCAAACCAACCAAAAAGGAAAAGGTTTGCTTATTTGCTTATTAATAATATCAACCAAAATACTAATGGTCATTTAAAGAACAAATTATACAAATAGACATCAATATTTCCTACTTTAAAAGGTTTGTTAATGCTTTCTGTATGCTTTATTTTGAAATACTGATATATTCTAACTAAAATACCAGAATGTTCACATAACTTTTATACTTTTGGCTGTCTGAGGACACATTTTGAATATTAAATCAGGTGTTATGATCAGTTACTCAGTACTTGAGTAGTTTGCCAAATACATTTTACACTTGCACTTAAACGTGTTTAAGGTATGCTACTCTGTTTGGAGTACAGTTTTGGGGTACTCTAACCGTCCTCTATGTATGAATGCCTGCTCTATGGATCACTTCTTAAAAACAAAAAACACCGCCATGAAATAATGTCTATCACTGCAGCGGACGTCCCGCCCCATGAGAGTAGGACGACGCGCCCTGGGGAGCGTCTCTTATTTTTATTTCTGAAAGGTGGCAACCCCAGTTGGCATGAAAAAATGAACAGGCTAATGGCTAACAGGATGTAGCGTTAGCCGCTGTAGCTTCATGCTAACATCAGTTCCTTGCTGATGTTAGCTTTTGGCACGGGACACTACTGCTTCAAAAATGGGTTTATACGTTTTTTTTTTAACCCCAAGTCTGTTTGAAAACAAATGTCAGATGCCAAAGTGTTCATAAAAGCACCAACAAGTTTGGAAATTTAAGCGTTCACAACGTTTTTATTAAGCTAGGCTATTGAAAGCATCAGGGATTTATTTGTTAAGCAAAAAAACCTGTTAATAAAATCGAGTTCCTTTAAAGAAAACAAAATGGTTGTCTATGGAAAAAGTTTAAAGTTTTTGAAGGATTCTTTCTGAAAGGGTAGGTTTATTTTATTTACTGTTATTGGGTTATTTATTTATTTACATGTTTTTTATGAGAAATAATGGGGAAAAATCATTTCCACCTGCCTTTTTTATCCAGTTCCTCACAAATATGTTGAGAAATGTAGTTAAAGCAAATACAGGTGAGGTTAGTAACTGTAAACAATTAATTAGAGCAATGTAAAAAAAAAAAGCAACACAGTTGCCATAGACATAGACCAGGGATGATTCAATAGTTTCAAGTATGTTTTCTAAAAACACAGCTATTGATAGACTTTTTTCGATGTTTATTTATTTTATTTATTCAAGGACATATGTCATTTGCAAATGTGTTTTTTGAGGTTTTAAAACTGTTTCCATGGACATTGTATGTCAAGCTCTCCACGAGCGAATACGAAAACCAAACAAAAAAGATGTTTGGTAGTAGCTGATAGGATTTGGAGTTTGTCGTCTCCACTGACATCTGACACTTTTGTTGTTTAAAAACTTGGGGGGTGGAAAATAAAAACCTGAGCCTATCATTGCAGCCTCTCACCTACTAACATGTACTTTTAGCTCACACAGTAGCTTCAACATGTGCATGTTAGGATTTTTTTTTTGGTTTGTTTCTTTGTTTTTTTAATAGTGCAGCTTCTCATCTTCAGTGACTTTGTCTCTTTCTTTGCTCTTGTCTTTATTTCTTATACATGTCCTTTATTTTTTCCACTCTTTTCATCTAGATGCTCCCACCACTATCCCCACACCCACCACCAACCCAGTCAACACGCAAGGTACTGTATTTCCCCACTACTGTCCCTCTCAGCAAAACAAGTGTGTGTGTGTGTGTGTGCGTGTGCGTGTGTGTGCGTGTGTGTGTGTGTGTGTGTGCGTGTGTGTGCGTGCGTGTGTGTGCGTGTGTGTGTGTGTGTGTGTGAGAAAGCTTGCCTGCATGTGTGATGGGAAGAAAGAGAACAAGGGCTTGTACCTACAGTGGAAGGGAGCCAGTTTAAATTAGATAGCGCTGTTGATAGGTGACAGTGAGGACGCGCGGTGCGGGACAGTCGGAAACACCTGTCACGGCTGTCTCCCCGCTCGTGCGTTTGATCAGAGGGAAAATTTGCGACGCTGCTTTGCTGCTGTGTTATCTTATCGGCATCAGCAGCTATATATCTCAACTGGACCCGTCCGTCACGTTGTAATGCCCGTTACTTCCCCTCTACAAATGCCAGTCACATTTTGTCTCGGCAAGCATCAATAACTGTTTTCCCGCGGATTGACAGAAAGTAGCTTATTTTGCCACGCTAATGGCGTAGCAACCTCTTGCGTCATTTTTTTTACGCTTAGGTTTACCTCTGCTGCAAAAAAAAAGGGTTTCAGCACAAACCATTATTTTCTCTTTTTTTTTTTTTAGGCTATTATTTCAAAAGCAGTGTTAAGGCTAGACAGATGGTGAGGCAACCTTGGGAGTTGACATTTGGATATGCCAGAATGTGACATTTTAATACAAAAAAAAATATCCTTAAAGAATAGATCGGTTTATCAATAGCCGCTTTAAAGATATGGCAATTTTTCTTTTGTCCTGGGCACTCTGCAATTCATTTAGTAAAAAAAATAAGAAGAAGAAGAATCCAAGTCGACCAATAATACGTTAAAAAAAAAACAACTCAGGAGTGAGACTAGATCAAAAGCAAACGTATTCTAATGAGGCGACTCTCTAGATAACATTCATTTATGCTTTCATTTGATCAAAAAAAAAAAAAAAAAGCTGACATTTTAGCTCTATTTTTGTGCGTCGGATAAAAATAGCGGCAGGTAAATCTCTCTTGAAAATGAAGCAACTTTTTTCCCTCTGGTTTCTCCTTCAGACCTGCCTCTCCTCGGTGACAAACGGCAAATCCGAAGCGCTGCAGATCAGCGATCGTCCTCTAACGGTTAAAGCCTCAGTCAGCTTACCGACTCTCTCTGGGAGTGGCGGAGTCAAATGGGACGCTGCTTTGCACATCTGTTACATTACGCTGCAGTTTTCCATAAGCCCCCTCTCCTTTTGAGTCACCGCGATGCTGCCGTCTCTGTTTTGTGCTAAAACATCCCGAGAAGACGGGCCCCAAAGCGGATTTGGCGTGATTTATGTGAAACATGCTGGGAGGCTAAATTGAGCTTCCTTGCAGTTCGCTGCTCTCCTAAATACTCTCTTGTCACAGGGCAGTTCTGAGCTAGCTTGTGGTAGATTGCTCTGCTCTACCTTAATTAGCATAACGCCACAGTGTAGCATTTCTGTCCTGCCAATGAGTAAATATAGCTTTGTTGGAATAAACATGCCACCACTGAGGAATTGTTCTTCCTAGAGAGACACAGCCACAGCTACTCGGAGATCCTGATTTTAAAGCCAGTGTCTGTACGTCCTCTGGTCCAAATTTAGTGTTGCCCTAAAAATATTTAAGGCAATGTTATGTTTTCAAGAAAAAGTTGCCAATTTTTTATCTTTGATGCTGTGTCTCTGTTTCAGAGGACTTGATAAAAACTTTGAGCTACATGTGGTGAGTATTTGGATATCTGTACTCACAGAGTCCATTGGGTAAATTCTTTATCTTGGTCACGAACCACTAATGTGAGCGCTTGTGCTACATCTACATGGCGACCTCTAACATGAGGACACGACATGAGGAAGAAAAATAAAACGAAACAAGAAAAGTAACCACAAGATGACCAAATCTATGCCAAAGACACAACGGATAGAGTTTTAGTACCTAAAGCTGTGGTGGTTTGGGATAGGGGTTCCCAAACTTTTCCGATTTTAGTTTCCATTTTAGCAGTTTTTTTTTTTTTTTTGTGAGTGTTTTTTCTTTTTTTTTTGTATACCACGTCTTCTTGAATGTATTTTTGTGCTGAGTCGTGATGACCAGCTTATAAACGGCACACAAGCGCAACTGCTACACGGTTGACTCAGCAGTAACTCGATAGCAAAGTCACTTAAATCGAACGCGACACCATGCAGATGCTCTGTCTCCACTGATGAAGGTTTGCTCACCTCAGGATGCTGAATGCCTGATTGACCTGCTGAGTAATTCAGATAATAATCGTTAGGCCAGTTGGGGGAAATCATGACCTTTATGAGCTTTGAAATGTCATCTCAAAATTATAAGGATTTAAAAAAAGACAACTGTTACATGATAGCATAAGTTAACAATAGAAATAAACCTGATTTTTAATTGCATGCATTCGATTTGATATGTGTTTTCCAAATATTTAATTCACTTTTTTTTCTCTATTGTTTTTATCTTGTTTATTTGTTATTGTTTTTTGTTTTTTTTTTAGCTTTGGCTGAACAAACACAATCTCATCACCTCCTATTGCTGGTCTACACATGAAGAAATAAAAAAAGGATGCCACTTTCCCACTATAGAGTAGTAAAAAAAAAAAAAACATAACTGGCTTTTTAGAGTTGGTTTCTTTTTCTTCATGGTTCTTATATGGAAATCTGTTTGTTTTTCTGAAATACGATTCAAGTCGCTATATTTATATCTTGCCTGCAATTTTATCCTTTACTTGTGACTTCAGAAGTGTCAGTGCCAAATCCTAATATTGTCTTGTGCAATGAAAGAGCAAATGTCATAACAAAGCACGGAAACTCACAGCGGTTTGTCTTCTGCGTTTGTTGTTTCATGTTCAGAAAGTTTCGCTGGAAATTATATCATCAGGTCGCTCGGAGTCTTTCTAGATGCAGAGAGTGTGTGTGGGCGGGTAGACCACTGGGGAGAGATAAGTCACTGTTTTAAAAAGAACATTTCTTTCATGTGTTTGAAAGTTTTCAGGCCTCGTTACTCGACATGTGTCGCCGTTGAATAGTTAAAGAAGTCTGAAAAGCTCCTCGCTTCCGACTTTGTCTCAAGTCAGAGACGACGCGGGTGTGTTTAAGGTGTAGCCGCCGATCCGAGTAGCTTAAATGATTTTTAGCATCAGATCCAAGATGGGGGCCGACATCGAAACGAGCATTAGCAGGCCCCGATTTCCCTTTCTTGCGGTTGCGTTTCGTCCGGGGAGAGGGGAATATAACCACGGATCTCTAGCTCTGAAGGAGAGCAGAGAGTCTGTCGTGATAATGCTTGAGCTCCTCAGATGCTCACAGACGATCCAAAGCAGGGACATCATATCCTAGGTAAGCCTCCAGTAAACCCGAGGCGTTGAGGAGAGCCAGAGGAGGGTAGACATGAAAGAGGGAAGACACGAAACAAAGACTTGTGTTGTTGTCTTGATTGAGAACACCCGTTTCTGCAGATCGTGCTGCTGTTGGACCTCGCCGGATTAATCCGACTGACAGAAAGTGTCTGTTGCCCCTTTAGATAAATTTCCTTTTATTTCTTATTCTCCTACTGGTTTATTTTTATTTCTAATATTTGACTTGCTTAAAATGGCTAAGCAAAAACCAAAGTGGGCTTGTAAAAAGCATTTCCCCCCTGATAGACTTTGTTTTGTTTTGGTGCTTCTTGGATGCACTTTATTGTTTCAGCTAAACAAACCCTTTTTAAAATCAGCCTGAGTGAAAGTAAAAATGTAGCTTTCAAGAGAAGATTTCATTTATTAAGGGAGGAAAAAAAAAACCTCTCCAAACAAACCTGGCCCTCTGTGGAAATCAAATCAATTGTTGCTTAATCCAAATAACAAGTAGTGCCACCAATTGCTAACATCTCAGTACGATTGAAGTCCAGACCTCGAGTAGGACACTTTATAACCAATATTTTTTTCCTTTGTTGTTACTTTTGTATGTTTTTCAGACGTTCGCGGTGGAGTATTTCAAATCTGATGGCTGGACTTTCTCCTTCCAAGCATTATGTTAGAGAACTGAATTTATGGCAGGGATGCAAATCTTTTAGCATCTAGTAATTCAGTTTGATTCAGATTTTTAGGGTCGTGATTTGATTCAGAAACGCAATTTTTATTATTCAAATGGCCAAGAGATGTAGAAGAACATTCACATTTTACTAAAAGCTCCATTGTAGTACGCAGGATAGTTTTCCAAAAAGATCATAGATTGCTACAATAGCAATCTGCTATTGCTATTGTAGCAATAGCATGCATGGAGAAAATCCTTTGGCAGTGGTTTTCTCCATGCCATTTTTTCTGCCCAGTTTCTCTCTTCTGTTGTTGGATCTTGACTATTAACCTGAACAGGGGCAGGTTAACGTTCTGGGCTTTCGATGTTGCTTGTGTCTGTTTTGGACTCTTTTGACTGACTTGTCAAAGCACTTTGGGGTAATTTTGGTAGACTGGCCTCTTCTGGGACGGTTTGCCGTTATTAAATGTTTTGGGCTTTTAAGGATAATGACTCTCTGTGTGGTGCGTTGGAGTCCCACAGTGTTACAAATGGTTTTGTGACCCTTTGTAGACTAATAGATGTGAAAAGTTTGTTTTTTCATCTGTTTTTTTTTTAATATCCGAGCTGGATGCGTTGCTTTAGGTTCTCAGGTTCTACTGAACCAATTTCTGCAAATATCCAGCCTGGGTGATAAAAATGAATTCAGGTTAGTTAATTCACACCTTCACTAAACAAGAACGTCAGTGTAGGTCACCTCTTTTCCTTTAACCAGCAAAAGCATCATTTGAAAACTGAACTTTTGCTGTTTCACACTAAAGTTTTTCAAATTTTACACTGAACACTTAGGAGAATGAACATTTTACGATGAAAAATTATCGTATTTATGAATAACGAGCATTTAAAAAATAAAATAAAGAGCATTTATGGTGACTGATTGTTTTTCTTTGCTCTTTTTTTTCCCCATTGTGCGATAAAATAACCAAGTAACTTTTTTTTCTCTTAAAAAAATTTCCAAAGGCTGCACTTCAAGAGTATCAAGTGAACTACTTCACGTTGCGAACGTCTGAATTTACACATCACCCACTGCTTTTATTAACTGTCTGTAAGAGCTTTGCCAGCTAACAAAGTAGACATGAATTTTACTCAGGCCTCCTCGGCTCGCCCCGCGGACCTAATCTGTGAGCGGCTATATAAATTTCGTTGCTGTTTTGGCTAAGCCGTGAGGGATTGTGCGGATCCTCGTAACTTTCACAAGGGGTGCAGAGAAACATAAATGATTTCAGGGTCATTCTCATAACTCCTCTCAACAAAATGTGCTTTTGCTCAGACCAAAACCGTCTTGTGATGGTATTTCAGGAATGCACAGGCTGTTTTAAAGCTGTGGTTAACTCTTTTTCTTTCTTTTTTTTCTCAGTCCTGAGGTTTCCACTGGAGTTTATTGGTTGGATGCTTCACTGTTTAATCGCTATAATAACTTTTTCAATGCTGACTGTGGCACATGCTAAGTAATATAGTGTATTACCTGCACAAACAAGTGCTTAGTTGTGTTATGAGATTATTTAGTGTTCAAAAGTACCAGATAAACTTGACTTTTTGTTGTTTTTTATGTGTTTTTCACCAACATCATCATCATCACTGTTTTAGAAATTGTAATTAGTTTTATTGTCCTCGTTTTTCTCCCTCTCCTGATAAGTTTATTTTTCAGTCATGCCTAGGTTCTTAGACACATTTTTTCCCCCCATTATTTATTCAGCTTTTAATGGAACAACATACTTTAAGGTCTATTCTAATTGGTCTCCAGACAATTCGCAGTGAAATCTCCCTTAAGTTAAAACAACCAGTGTGAGTGTGTGTGTTTTTTTAACAGAGATAAACATGCTTATCCAGATCTCTTTTTTTCTTTACCACATTTTACCACAAGGTTGAACATAGAAAGTTATGTGCCAAAACACTAACACTGTGACCTCATTTTTCTTTCCTTGTAAAGAATAGTTTTAAAACACCCGTACCATTTGCAACTTCAAGAAAAGAAGAAAACCTATATTTCTTCTTATTATTATTGGCCAAGCTAGTTCCTTACCTGGATATTTTCTTGGTAAAAACAAAAACAAAAAACTTCTTGCTTTTTTTATTTTGTAAAATCTCAAAAGACACACTGGCATCTCACTGGAGCAGTTCAAGCTCACATCCGCAATTTCAGAGGCCTCGTAACTTCCGTCGACTGTCATTATGTTTATATATCATATCGTTTCATAGGCTGTCATAATCAACGTTTTGAATGTATTTAGTGATCAAGCCTTTGCACTGAGTTTCACCTGTGGTGGTGTGGAAGCGTCCTTGGGGGACCAGGCCGTTGTTCCTGGTAGGAACAAGTCTTGCTTAGATACAGGTTGGGATGAATGGGTCAATTAGAGGCACGTTCTAAAAGGAAGCGCGTGTTGAGATTAGATAACGTTAAATTATCTATTTGTGTAATGGAGAAAGAAAAAAAAGAAGCATTTTTAGACTGCTTTGAGGCTTCGCTGAATAGCCGTCCTTGTGCAGCAAAGATGTCACTTGTTCAGTGGTTTAGTTTTGAAATAGTAATGTTTGCAAGCGCCTCCGTTTACCTTGAGCGCTTCCTTTTCACATTTTACGCGCTCGCTCGTTTTGGTCTGTCACATAAAATTCGAATAAAAGAAGCCGCGTGTTGGTTGTAGCACAAGGACGCGTTGGAAAAGTTCAAGGGACGTGAACGCTCTGCTTTTGCGAAGCCGTGCGACTTTCCCGTGAGAAGGTTGGGTGTGCAGCATTAGCCGAAAACAAAAGAATAAAAGAGAGGAGAGCTGAAATGATACGCCCCTGTAATAAACCTGAGGAGAGCCACGGCGGTCTGAGCTCGTCGCTGACAGCAGGCCCTCTAATAGGATGCTCTGCTACTGACCAGAGCGGCAATTAGTCATTCCGGCGCGGAGATGGAAAAGGTGCGACTGTAAAGCATGTGACAGTGGGACTTGAGCGGAGCAGATCTCCCAGCCGCGCAGACACGGGCATCAGTTGCAAATCCTCTTTATTCTCCCATAAATCCCCACGGTTGCGCGCATCCTGTCAGGATGCCGGTGTGGGCATGTCAGCGCTCTCTGATCGAGCCGCTAGCACAACGAGGGAGAGCGGGAGGGGAAAAAAAAAAACAGAGTAAGAGAGAGAGAGAGAAGGAGAAAGAGCTGCACCGGGGATGTGGACAGCAGCCAGACACATTACAGACATAATCAAATTCTACTTGATTCAAGTGCGAGGCCACAAAAGGCTGCCATAATGATACCTTCTCTCATTTGGAGATTTTCTTCCCACTCCGAGCACCTTCTGTTGTTATAAATGCAAAAACAGTTCGGTGAGCTGCAGGGAAACTTAATCCTGGATTTGTTAGAGCGCCAAGTGACAAACCGATCCACATAGGAAGAAGGATAAATGACAGTAATCATAATAAAGGACTATGCAAAGGGTGCTAATTTGGTTTAGGCTTGATTTGATTGTGACTGCGATAATATATCTGCTGGCTGTGAGCTAAATAACTGTTTTAAACACTGGCCCTGAGAAGACAATGAAGGAACGGCACTGTTGAAACACGATGGCGTGTGTGAAAAATGAAAGGCGAAGACATGTTTACACCGAGATATCTAATGATGTGTCTCTCAAAACCCTTTCTTTTTAGCTTAAACATAGATGATACATAGTGAAATGTGTTGCTAAGTATACATTTATGTAGAAGGCAACATGTTGATCAGTAGAAAATATGTAAAAGGCCAACTTCAAATATTTATTTGTCAGATTAATGTGATTCCAACATGCTTTTCCAACAAGCAGCTGAACTGCTCAATTTGTTAGTGTCAAGATCCCTGATCAAAGTAAAAGAGCAAAACTCAGCTAAATTCAATAAATTAAAATGTGCCTTCAGGTGATGCAACTTTTTCAAAATAAGAACCTTTAAGCAGATATCAAACATATGTTTCACTTAGTCCACATTTTTGTACTCAAAATGTTTCCTTTTTCTGTTTTTCAGATGTTATATTCCAGTCGTGTTTTTCTCAGCTGAAAGCAGAAAATAATCGGAATCAGCAAATGTGAAAAACATTAGTATTAGTATTGGCTTTTAATGTTTCTTAGTGAATCAAGTTACTTAAATAAATTTACTTTTCAATAACGCTCTTTATTAAATATCAGACCACAACTAAAAATAGAACAACTTACTTTAGTTTGCTTATTTAATAAATTGAATCTCTTGTACAGATATGAGATTCTTGAAGGGGGTAATATGTATTTTTAGGCACATTTTATGCCACATTGAAGTACCTGTTACCTTCAGTTGTTGTAAAAATGCCATAAATATGAAAAACAGCTTAAAAGAAATCCGTCTTTGTGCAGAGCCCTACTTGACAGCTTGAAAGTGGCCTCTGTCTCTTTAAGAGCCTCCTACCCATTCGGTACGTCATCATAGCAATGCTTCTCCATGTCGCCCATTGATGAAGTTCACAGCCGATCTCAGGAGCGTTGTAGTTCACACGATGAGCTCAGCCGGTGCTTGCTAATTGCTGCTAGTCTGGAGGAGCTGAGAAGGGGAGGGTTGCTGAGTGGAACATACATGAACGGTTGCCACGGGAGACCCAAGGAGTTCTCAAACATGTATGAACGAGTCAAAGCAACACTCTAGGTAAAAGCCCCACACCTTAACGTTTTGACATTAGATAATCGCGACAAAAAATGCCACAGATTTACGGTTCCATGACGTGTAAACAAATAATCTGTAAGATGATCTAAATAAGATTATTTGAAACTTAATAACCCTTTTTGGCTTTCAAGTTTGAGCCTAGTTTTAATACAGAGTCTTAATGGTTCCCGACCAAATGTAATGAATCAATGACAGCAATCTGCCTTCCTGAGCAAACATGTGGAAAGAAACTGTTTTCAAATGACAATATCATACTGAAAGTGATTAGAGGTGCTTCTTTAGTTATTTTCTTAGTAATATTTTCTTGTTGCTTGATTTGAACCAGCTGACTGGCAGTGATGGTGCTGCATTACTCTGTTTTATAAAGCTTCAGAAATGTCTAGCATCTATGTTTTTTCTTAAAGTGTGAATATCATGATTATCATCATCACCTATTATTCTTTGTAAAGCACTTTGACCAATGGTAATATTTTTAAAAAAAGTCTTGTTTGATTAACTTCAATCATTAATTCATTTAATAATTATAAATAATAATAATAATTGTATTATATATAATAATAAATAATAAAAATCTGCGACAGACTGGCGACCTGTCCAGGGTGTACCCCGCCTCTCACCCGGAACGTTAGCTGGAGATGGGCACCAGCAACCCTCCTGACCCCACTGAGGGACAAGGGTGTTCAGAAAATGGATGGATGGATGGATTTAATAATAATTGCATTACTTCCATTAATTGAATTACTTCTACATAAATTTACACTTTGGATCTATTTTTTCTTTAAAGTTAGCTACCTGTGCCAGATGATTAAAGGTTCAAAAAATGAGTTTATTTTACAGAATAAGTCATATTTGACAGCAGTACACATGGTAATTAAGACGCTGTTTGTCACAATTATTTTAGGAATAGAAATTACTGTTACAAAGTAATTAAAAAATACCAAGCATAAAAAAACAAGTAAAGCTATCATACTAATTTTAAATTAAAAATAAACATTTATATGCAATAAATGAGAAAATTCAACACAAATCATAATAATAAAAAATTAATTGCAACTTTTTCTTGACAAATTTATGGAACAATCTCAATAAACTAATTTACAGAACAAACCAACTCACTTTCCTTAACACAAAAAAAGACAAAAAACAAAAACATGATTATAGGACTTAATAAGTCCTCAGAGAGCTGTTGAAATGTAGAAAGTGTCCCCACTGGTCCCCTTTCTGCTCTGGACTTTGTCTTTTCTGCTCTCACGTGTTAATCACAGTGGAGAGTTTCCTCCGGTGATGCGATGTCACCTCTGGATTTGTTTCCAGCGCGCAAGCAGCAAGGACTGCAGATAAAACTCACCGACAAGTTTCTGTGTCCAAATCAATACCACATATATCTGAACACATCGGCTACACTGTTAAACAAATGGTAGACCATTTTTTCCCTTATTTCCTTCCTTCTATCTTTCTTTCCCGCTCCAACACTTGCTCCCAATAAACGTCTGGGAAAAGTTGCGGTGACGTTCGCTCGCCGTCTCGTTTGGCGATCTTCCAGACGCCCGCCTTGCTGCGGTGCGTTCAGAAACCAACGCTTTTAAGGCTGTAGCTGGTACGTCGCAGTTGTAAATTGGAACTGCTCAGCCGTGAAGGCTTACAAAGATTATTTTGTTTATGAGACATCCTCCAATAATAATAATAATAATAAAAAATCCCTGATTTACATGTTATCAGTTAAAAACCTTCTGTTTAGTTGGAACACGTCCATGTACAATTCATGCATGGTTCACAATGACTGAAGACGGGTTCTACCAGGTTGGTATCAGTAGTCAGTATCTTACTAGTAGTGGGTAGCTGTCTGCCTCATTTTAGAGAAACAGATCAGTCTTTGTCAAGCTAACTACTAATTAAAGTGAACCAAATAACTCTAGTGTGAACAATAGTGTGTTTTATGCTTGTTTACAATTGAAATCAGAGATTTATAAATGAAAAGACACAACCATTTTTTTTCACATCATCATCATTATCATATGTCCGACTTAACATTTCCTAATTGGAAATTATTTTTATTATTTGTATTTGCCAAAGAGAAAATAACTGTTTTACTCTTTTTAAATTCAAAAGTTTAAACACATTGTCTTAGCGTTTGTTAGAATTACCGTCAAACTGTAATCTTTGACTTGAACATTTTCCTGAATCCAGTTGCTATAGTTTGCTGGATATTTGGCTCATTTCCACTGAGAAAGAGAGAGAAAGAGACGGTGTAATGTTGGTTTAGTTTGACATGCAAAAATATAAGCACTCAAACATCTAAGCTTTGATTTACACACTTATTTTTCTAGAATTCAGCGAATAGAAATAGTTTTTGTTACTCCATCTAATAAAGCAGAAGGTTTAGTTGGACACAATGTCTGACAGTGAGAGGAAAACCAGTTAAATAAAACAACATGACTGGTCTTAACACATGTGACTGATATTTACTGTTGTTTTAGGTGACCCGCTTGGACAGAAATTGCACTTTGAAACATAATGCAACTGACAGTCTTCACCTAAATGTTGCAGCTTCAGCCGCCTTTCTACTGTTACTCCGTTGTGTGCGGATGTTGGCATTTTTCTCCCAACTGTTGTGTCGACCAAATTGCTGATTTTGTATTGGCAAGCCGTGCTCTGGTTATGCAGGTCTCACTTTTCTCCACATAAAGGTAATCAGTTGTGATGGTGTAGCTGCACTACAATATCATGGCTCTCAAAATTTCTTTTTTTTTTTTTCTTATTTTACACAGAGAATAGAAATATGCTTTACTGTCTCACTTTGGGGAAATTCATCAGTTGATCTTTATAGAGAGAGTTTTCATTTCTTCTGATTAGAAATGTTTTAGTTTTACTTTAAGACAGTGCTGTAGCAGTAAAACATCATCATCCGTAGATAGTGATAACTTCCTGCTAAAATCAGTGTAACGCACAAAATCATTTTTTGCCGGAAAACAACTTAAGCTCTTTGAAATATAGTCAAAATGCAGATTTTGATGTATTTATGTCTGATTATATACAGTAAGTGTGTATAAATATCCACTTATCCACTATTTCATGATCTTTCCTGCAAATTCTATAGAAGACAGTTTATCGTGACCTTTAGTCTTTGACATGACTAACCCTCCCAAATTTCATGTGTGACCGGCAGAATAACAAACCCACTTGCAACAGTGAATATTTCCACATAGGAGCGCAGTGACGAGGAGGCTGAGTCAGCACTCCTGGACACTGCTGACCTTTACATTTGAAATCATCTTGTCGCACACTGAAGCCCTGTGCTTTTGGCATGCTCTGTAATTCCCTTTACAACAAAGTCGGACGTCGCGAAAACGAGCAAAAATTAGACATTTTCGGCACCCGCCCGCGTCGGATTTTTGGGGTCATGTTTTGTCCGCTCACCCCGGCGGTAAATACAGAACCGATGGACAGGAAACCAGCAGTGTTCAGCAGTGTGCCTAATGCGGGCAACACGAAACGCAGCCAACCATAGCCGTTGATACTGCTGCCGTTAGGGGATTTTAAGTTATTCTCTGACATTTTTGTGATAGTGTCTTGCTGCTGACTCTGGATGAATTTTTTTTTTTTTTTTTACTCCCCTCCCCTACTTGTTAAATCAAACTCTCCCTCGATGCGCCGAGGCAGCCAAGACCTCCGCGTGTTTCCTCCAGGATGTGTCAAGTGAAAAGACAGGGGGTGAGCAAGGTGAGGGCAGGACGCTGGGAGGGAAAAGAAGAAGAAGAAGAAGGGGGTTGGAAAAAAGGGAGGGAAGATGAGACAGGACGGTGCACAGGCCATTTAGCGGGAGCATGTTCATTAGCATGGAGCACGGGCCGTTTCGTCTCCTCCGGGGTGTGTGTGTGTGTGTGTGGGGGGGGGGCTGTGCTATCCTGACGTCCTTGATACAGTAAACAAACTGCGCCTTGTACCGGCCTCGACGCGCAGCAGCCGTGCCCTCCTTGTTGAAGATGAATCCATTTTAGCGGGGGCGCTCGACTGAAACGGAACTTTTCCTATTAATTACGCTCATCGTAGGAACCGATTCTGACAAGCCGAGCTACCGAATGAGGTGTTTTTCTTTTCTTTTCTTTGTTCTTTATTATTTCTCAACTTTTTTTTTTCTTTCTTTTTCCTCTAGGTTGAGATGTGACTGCCACGTCTCAGACCCTTCAAGTCGACTTATTACGCCTTTTCGTCGCGTCGAGAAATTCTGCACCCTCAGCTGGTCTTTTATCAAAATCATTCAAGTTCGGAGCATGACTGGGGAGACTGATGGAAAATTGAGCTGCTCTCTCATGCAGCAAAAAGAACAGTGCAGCCATTCCCCCTCGCCCATCAATCCTCAATCAGACCCAATGTGCACAGATACAGACTATTGATAAATGCCTCTGAACTATTCTGAGACTGGAAATTTAAGGGCTTCGGAGTTTCGCCTTGTATGTCGAGCGGCGCGCGGATAAATCTGGCTAAGTGCCGGACAGCGATACTCGCTGACACCTGAGGCGGTCGCGTATTTCTCGGTTTTGGGGGCAGAGGAGGGACGGACGCCGGCCGCCAATTTATCTTCAGACGCGTGTCTCTTTCTCATCATTGAGCTCTATAACTTCCAGAAATGGCCCCTTAAATCACGCCGCATCTTACAGTGTGTGAATTTTCGCCGAAATTGCAGACAGCGTCTGCCGTTTCATGGTGGGATGACTGTCTTAATATTTTCAGCGTCGCTCGCTCGAGGAGACCACAAGGAAAATGTCTGAAAGCAAAAGTAAAAAAAAAAAAAGTTGGATTTCGCCAGGATGACGCGGCAACAGCTCCTTCTGTTTGTACATTTCAATCTGCCTAAGCAACAGAAATAATTGTACAATTAAAAATCCTGTTTGGTTTTTTTTCTCCTTTAAGGTTAAAAGTTTTTTTAAGAACTGAGGGATGAAAAGATAATTTTTTTTTATCAATTATGAACCGAAACCCACATGATTTCTCATAACAAGAACCCTTCACGTTTATTTGTGAAATGTGGAGAAAAAAAAACCCAATACAGAATAAATTAACCAAGCAAAACATCGCGCTGAATCGAACCTTAAACCTGAGTATTCAGCCAGAAAAGTCCCATAAAAAACATTTTTAAACACTCTTCTTTCTGTTACTTTGTAAGAAAACTGTTTTTACTGATAAGACAGAACTTTTCACAAATTTTGACCACTTGTGTGCGCGATCTCTTTAGATCACCCACAGTCTTGGGTTTATGTCGTTTTCCCCTCTGTTGGTTTTCTACAGGACAGATTTTCATAACCCAAGAAATGTACTCAATATAAAGTTTACGCGATGTTACGCCCCTGCAGTAAGACATTATATAACTTCAAGGCTTTTCACACGCCTCTACCAGAGGTGCCAAGTGGTGTGAAAGCAGCTGTGTATGTTCAGAATATTTCTCTTCTCTTTAAAGCTTCCTGGTTTGCTCACTCTAACGTTGGCTTGGCACTCTGATGGCCAGAAAACCACGTGTGTGTGGGCTGCACTTTTACCACAGTTCTCAAGCCGAGAGTATATCTAACCGCGATATTAACTTTTGGTTATTGTGTTTTGTTTTTTACTTTGCTTTGCCAAGACTCCAGAGCCGGTGAGGGAGCGCCGCAGAAAATCGACCACGCCGTCATCGGTGGAGTGGTCGCCGTCGTGATGTTTGCCATCCTCTGCGCGCTCATTGTGCTCGGCCGGTACTTTGCCAGACACAAAGGTAAGCCAGCGCCGCCGCCGCGCTTGCTCGCAAACACATTGTTGAGAGTTTAAGTGCTTTATTTGAAAATGGAGTGCAGCAGAGTTGAAGAGAAAAGGTGGAGAGGCGGAGCGCGCCGGGCGCTAATTCATTTGTCCCCCTTTTTTTTTTTTTTTTTTTCCAGGAACTTACTTCACGCATGAAGCCAAGGGAGCGGACGATGCGGCCGACGCCGACACAGCAATCATCAACGCAGAGGGGGGCCACAACAACACAGACGAGAAGAAGGAGTACTACATCTAAACCAGACGGGCCTGAAGTGATGTTTGGGGACGTGGTGGGAGCACTGCGTCCAGTGTTGATTGGGTAGTAGGACGGCTTGGGTTAGGGTAAAAGAAGAAGGGGAGAGGAGGAGGAGGAGGAGGGAAGTAGGAATGGGGTAGCCGCTTGGGAAGAAGAGGCGTCGTTTAGTCTCCTGTCCGACCCTTCCTTGGACTGCCGGGTCCTATTCTGTACAGTATAATTATTTTACAGACAATTTTGTGCCTTGTTCTATTTCTTTTGTCGGTTCGTTGGTTTCTATTCACATGCTTGTTGGATTGGATTCTTTCTCCACGTGCTCTACTTGATCCTTTGTTGCGTTTGGCTTTCAGAGGAGATATAAAGGGGTCTGGTGTTTGTCAGTGTGTGCTACGACTAGCTTTTAGCTCATGTAACCAGATATATGAGAGGCCAACTCACTCACACTTTAGTTCACTTTTTTTTTTTCCTCTCTTTCTGTCCAGTTGCTTATTAAATGAAACCCAGTATCGACATGTTTCTCCCCGCTGGGTCAAAGTCCTGTGGTGCCTCCCAAGTTCGTCACATTTAGATGCAGGTCTGATTGGTTTTGACAATTACCTGCACACACACACGCACACACACATAAATTCAGACTCACTGTTGATTACTTACATAACTGTTTTGAGTACTCATGCCTTTCTTTGAATGTATTTGCTAAAGGAGTAAGTAAGAGTCACATGTATACGTCGTATGGGGTTTAACATCTAGTTGTGAGATGCAACCGATCCCTCAAAAGCTCCCAGATCCAGACACAAACGCAGAACTTTATTTTGAACCACATTCCTAAAAAGTCTTGAGCAGCTACCGTTTCTGAAACGTCTTACTATTTTCATCAGATTTATTCGACAAACTCTCCAATGTTAGTGGTACCTAATTCCATCTGTACCTGCAATCGATGCCATGTTGTTTCTACAAAGGGATGTTTATATCTTTTTTTTTCTTTTTTTTTTTGTCCCCAGGGTTAATTAAGATGAAGTATTTGCCAATACAGAGTTTTGATCTAATACTTGCATTTCTTTACAGCCAGATTTGAGTTGTACACTGCCTATCTCTAGTAAAATAAAGTTCAAATACATGCCGTGTATGTAACGTACATCTCAGTAGGTCTACAGAAGTTTAAAGTGCTTAAGTTGACCAACTATCTTTCTCCCACATCCCCCGTGCCATGAGGACCAGCGATTGCACAAAGTAAAATCCTAAATAAATAAGGTATGGCTAAGTTTTCTTATTCAGCTCAGGTAAGGAGGGGTGGATGTACCACGAAAAAAGGGAATAAAAACCTTTATTTTCCACCACACCAGTTGGCTGGTCACCCAGAGTGGTAAATTCAATCGCTGTGCAGTTGTTTTTGCCTCATCGCTGTCCCTTTGAATCTTTTCTACTTGTAGTTTTCTGTTGGAGTTAGCATCATCTCAAGAAATACTTGAACTGCCAAGTTTGCGGGATACAGCTGATCAATTTTTGCTTTCCGCTAAAAGATAGCTGTTGGCTGCAAACCTTTCTTCACGACATTCAATCCTGGCCTGTATAGTAAGGCGAGAACATCAACAGCTGAGTGCAACTCTGACTTAATGGTTAAAAACCATAATCGGAATCCCAGACCAACGCTTGGGATCGGATCGGCGGTGTCCCTCGATTTTGAGAAAATAATCATCTGAATCTGTGTTTTCATCTGTTAAACCTTTCATCTCCCGCTTTATGAGTCAATTGTTGGTTGTTTTTCTTTGTTGCAAAATTGTCGGTTTCATTTGAAAAGTTAGTCTTTATCCTCTTACCGTACCCAACTTTAATATTCATCCTGGAGTCTGTCAGGTTTAGTTTACAGAGGCATTTGCCAGCTGTATTAATACCACGGCAGACTGCATCTTCTCAAATACATTTCTGGAAGATAGTTATCTTCTAAGCAACACTAATGTGCCATGACAGTGAGGCAAAGGTTGTTCAGTTTCTTTCATTTTCGTGTTTTTGTCTGGTATTGACAAAGAAATGTGTATGAAGCAACAGATAGTGAAAGGTTATGATTTCTGGAAAGACAATTTTCTGTAAGAGACTGACACTGTAATATTTAGTAGTATCAAATATGCATATATTAGACCTTAAATACGTTAGCAAAATTATTCTAATTAGCTGTAACAAGTAGCTACCTCTGTAAGTAGCAAATTAGGATATTTATCTAAATTAGCCAAGCAGAAAAATCAGTAAATCAGTTAGTTATTTTAAGTACATACAGTCCTGCTCACCATTATTGGCACCCCTTCATGATTTGCATAGCTGAGTGAATATCTTCAGAAATAAATGGAAATGTTCAAAACTTATATCAGCAGGATCTTTCAATTTGAGGCCCAAAGTAATTTAACAAAGACAATTACCATTTCAACATAAATATTTTAATTCCGAAGGACAAAACAGAAAACCAGCATGTGCACTAATATTGACACCTCTCATTAATATTTGGTTGTGCAGCCTTTGGCAGCAATGACAGCCTCCAAGCGTTTCTTATATTCATCTATAAGCTTCTTGCATTTCTCGGGTGGCATTTTCTCCCACGCTTCTTCTGCAATATGCTCAAGCTCTTGTACATTTGCAGGGTTCCTTTCTCCAATTTCAGCTCCACCCAAAGATTTTCAATTGGATTGAGATCAGGATTCATTGCTGGCCATTTTAAAACAGTCAATTTTTTCCCTTTCAACCAGGCCTGTGTGCTTTTGGAGGTGTGCTTTGGGTCGTCTTGCTGGAGGACCCAGGATCTTCGCCGCAAACCAAGTTTCCTTACATTGGGCAAGACATTTCGCTCTAGAATTGCTTGATAATCTTCTGATTTCATGATGCCTGTGATACGGTCAAGGCCTCCAGTACCAGATTCCGCAAAGCAATCCCACAGCATTATGGATCCTCCACCATGCTTGACTGTTGGTATGGTGTTTTTTTTCTTTAAAGGCTTCATTGGGCCGTCTGTAAACATATTGTTTGTGTGATTTACCGAAAAGCTCCATTTTTGTTTCATCTGTCCATAAAACGTTGTCCCAGAAGGATTGAGGTTTATCCAGGTTCTCTTTTGCAAAGACCAAACGTTCTTCTTTTTGGCGTTTTCTTCAGCAATGGGGTCTTCCTTGGCCTCCGCCCATAAAGCCCCACTTTGTTTAGTGTGCGGCGTATGGTACTTGTTGAAACAATCACACCAGACTGCTCCAGGTTAGTCTTTAGGTCTTTAGATGTTAGATGTGGTGTTTTTTCCACCATTCGCACCAACCGTCGAAGACTTCTGTCATCAATTTTTCTCTTCCCTCCACGTCCAGGGAGATTCTTGACCGTTCCATGCCTGGAAAACTTCTTAAAAACATTATGCACCGTTGAAACAGGGATACCAAGGTCTTTGGAGATGGCTTTATACCCTTTGGAGGTCTTGTGCTTGCAAATAACAGCATTTCTGATGTCCTCAGACAGCTCCTTTGTCTTTACCATTGTCAAATGTGGAGATGAACTAACAGGTGGCTTTTAAAGCACCAACATGATTATTCATTGGTTAATTCATGTCACATGTGTGGAGGCAGTCCATCACAAGTGATCTTTATGTGTGATTTGCAACAGGTGAGCCAAATTGGGTTTTCATATTGATTTGCAGCAAAGGGTGCCAATACCATTGGCATGGTAAAAATTATGTTTTTCTTTGTTTTCCTCATAATGTTTATCTCTTTAAATGTTTTTTTATCATTTGCTGTTTTGCATCAAGCACAAGCTATCAGCAGTAAAATGTTGTTTCACTTGATGAATTTCCTTCATTAAATATTCCATTATATGTACTTAAACTTCATGGGTGCCAATAATGGTGAGCAGGACTGTATATTCTAGCTAATTTAGTTAAAAAGTCAAAGAAACTGTTTAGCTAAATTAGCTACACAACCTGAATACCTGATTAGCTAATAATAATAAAATAATAATAGTAACAGTTTGGTTGTTTTCTAAATCATCACTTTAGCTAATTAAACTTAGCTAGCTAAACTGATTTAGCTATGTTTGGCCAATTGAGCAGATTATTTTAATAAAATTATCTTAGCAGCTAATTTAGCAATCAAAGTAGCTAACTAAAGTAAATAAGCTGCTTAACAATCCATCCACATTGCCTATAGACTAAATGCTAACACCAGATGTGTTAGCTAACTCGCCTACACTCTTAAACATAATTTATTTTGCTGGCTTATAAGGTTCGACTTCGCTCAAGTATTGCGTCACGCTAAAACAGACAGCTAGCAGTTCTTTGCTAGCTTAAAATATCTCCCATTTTTATATTTCCATTCCATGCCGACGAATGGCACCAAATATGACGAGTCTATGTGCATATTCCATAAAGAAAGTTGGAAAGTCCTCTCTACAAAATGTCCTTCCTTATCTGCAGGAAGAAAACAATTAAATAAAAACACAAAAACTACGTTAGCTTTGAAGTCCTTGCCGAGCCATTTTTGTTTCTTATGCTATTGTTCTTGTTGGTTTCCGACTTATAAGACCTTTCGGTCACTGCAAGTATGAGTCCATTAAATTTTCCTCTGTGCAAATACTTTATCTTTGGACTTTCTTTGATAACTTCTAAGGCCAAAAGATTTTACTTGGGGAAGCTCCTATTTTAGTTTTTTGTTTTGTTTTTTTCTGTCATCTTGTAGCCTCAAACCGCAGAGAATTGACATAGTGCTACAATTTATCTCTCCTTTTCGCTAACCCCAATCAAACAGTGTGAACTTTACACATTCTACGCCTCTTCGACTCGCAGCTAGAAGAGCAAAACTTGTTTGGCAATTAACAGGACACTTTATTGTATTGCCTGAATGAAGAAGATGAGTAAGGAAAAAAAAGACCAGATAAAAACGAATAACTACTGCCTTAAACAGACCTCTTGATACGTATGATAATAAAATAAAAAAATGAATAAAGAATAAAGTGAAGGACATATTGTAGTGCCTTCTTCTGATCTCCAGGCATATGGTTAGAATCATACTCTTAGCTTGTACATATATCTGTCCTTTCTAACTTTCAGGCCAATACTCAGCCAAGTTCTCTGTTCATGCACTATAAAGTCAGTTACATCCTGGTTTTTGGATCTAAATGATAAATAAATCAAATTCATTCATTTTGAAAATAAAATATGTTGAGATCATTTTTGGTGATTTTGTTTGTTTCTTTTTGTGCAGTGGGGCCAAGTATTTATAAGAGCAACATTCAATTTGGCCTTAAGTACTTGTTGGTCGCCTTTACTGCGTTTGCTGTTTATTTGAATATTTCCTGGGTGAAGGCTAAGCAGCTTTCATAGAGGAATCCAGTGCTAAAGACTGGATAATAAGCTAGAATAAAAACAAATTAATATATTTCTCTCTCTTTTTGTTGTCGTCTCTAGATTGTGGAGTTGCGGTGTCATGGAAACAGCTACGCGCATGACAAATGTTATTCTGGGCTTTGATATTTATCTTAAATGGTAACTGTCGCTTTTTGATGGATTAACTTTGAGAAAGGCTGTGGTGGGGTGGGGGGGAAATCATTTTTATCCAATTTTTCATTTATGTTTCTTACATGATGTGTAGTTATATTTTTTCCTTCACTCTCTCAGGTTCATGAGTGTTATTATAGTTGTGTTATTTTTTAGTTTTTTGCATCTCAGGTAGATTGCAAATTTTAAGCCCCGAGTATATATATAGATATATATATATATATATGCTGTAGTACCACAGGTATCGGAAGACGTAACGAAAATCACAAGATGTACATGTTCCTCTCAGTTGTACATGTTTCTGTGTTTAATATGGTGCACTGTTACGGTAAATGTTAAATATTATTTTGCATAGGCCTAGTTCACAAAGAAAACTAGATTTGTTAAGCAGCTGAAAACGATGTACAGTCGGTGTTAACGAAGTCACGACGATGTTCTCGACACTTCTTCTTCCACCGTTGCGTTCTGCTCACGCGGTGCGGGTCAGTAAGTAGCCCTAGGATATTCTCACAGCCCTCAAGCATCTGTTTGCATCATGCATCGCTTTTCTTATTTAGAAGATATGGTGTATTTACTGTGACATGAAGTTTTATGAATGATCTGTAACCTCTTGGATATTTGGACGAAACTCGTGTTTTTAAAGCCTGGGGAGGGAGGAAGAGGAAAAGACCTGTGGGGGAGGTGATGGTTTTTAAACCCCTAGATTGGTTGTTTAGGTTGTTGAATCTTGAATAAAATTTTTTTATATTTTTTTTTTGTTCCCAAGTGACGTTTTGTTTTCTTGTTTTGTTTTTTTTGTGTGTGTGTGTGTGTGTAGTAAAGAGGATTTTTTTTGTTTTTCGTTTTCATTTGACCATACATATTTTGTATCGGTTCATGCCAACATTTTTACAAAAGAAAAAAAAAATCTGAAGAGTACTTGTCTTAATAAAAAGATATCAATGTTTAAAACGGTGTGCAGCTGTGGTTTGTTTAAAACAACGCTTCCTCTCGTGATCACTTTAGAGTTTAGGAATCAAATTGCACTAAAGTGCGTGTTAAAATGGCTGAATTTTAGAAACGGGTGTAGATCTTCACATCTGCACCGTCGCTTTAATTTTCATATTCTAATTTGGACCAAAACGTTCAAAAAAGATTTGTTCAATTTTAGTAAAGCCCAAACGATGTCGGCTGTTCAACAACATAATAATGTAGATTATTTCATTTACTAACCCAAACATTAGCTGTATAAATTATGGTTTTCCTGCAAATAACTGATCTAATAATTTTTATTTCAATTTTAGCTTATTTATTCAGCTCCAATTCACAACAAATCTTGCCTGGAGATGCTTTACAAAAAAACTAACATTTTAGTTCAATATCTCATACATTCCCCTGGTTATTACACAGCCCAGGATGCTCAGTTAATCACTCGACGTGGTTTTAAAATACGTAGAACGTTGATGACTTTACGCCGATCCCTCAAACCGAGGACGCATGAGGAAGACCCCCCTTTAACAGGAAGAAACGTATTCCACCTCAAATCTTTAGATTATCAAACAACTTTTTAATATCAAAGATAACATGAATAAAGCTGCTTTTAAATGATGATTTAATTTACTAAGTGAAAACAAAACCTTTCCAAACCAAGCGTGGCCTTGTTGATATTTGCTAAATGATGAATCAACTCCACAGTTTAATCAGCTCAGTTTAATTTTTCTAATGCCACGCAGGCCTGGTTGCTGCCAAACATGTAGAATTAAATACAAATTTTTTAAAAATCCCTTGAACTGTAACAATTTAAGCAAGCATTTAGGCACCTTCGAATGGTTGCCGTGGGAGACTCACGGGTTCCTCAAACATGCATGAATGAATCAAAGCAACACTTTGTGATGATGGAATCACATTATAATATGATGTAAAGCACGGAACGTCTAGCTTAAGTAAATATTGACACAAAAATATAAGTGGAAGAACTCTGTTAGGAATCTAATACATGATAATAATTATAATGCTCTAATCCAAAGTGTTGCACTGGCTTAACCAACTTCTGGCTCCTGTGATCATTCAGATTTCCTCTGCCTGTTCAGGTTTTGCTTCAAAATCAACATTTCTGACGTCGCCTCATGACAGGTTGGCTTCACGTTGCCGTCTTGTAATTGTCACAGGTTGATCACCCTGGAGCTGGTCAGTGGCTGAGTATTTGTGATTATCATCTTTTTTGTAAACCCTGATTTTGGTTTCTAAGCATTCGAGCAGACTATCATTTTATATATAATTTTCACCTCCAATCATCTTCTTTTCAACCTTGTTTTCACAAATATCTGGATTGAAATCGTTTACTCTGCTTTCCATTGCTTTAATAAAATGACCACCATCTTGAACAGGTTTTGCATTTGGCCACCTTTTTGCCACCCGCTTTTCTTTTTGTTAAACTTCCCCGGCATTATTTTAAACGCAAACCCTCGAATTAACGACTCTGCCGTGCGGACGCCGTTACTCTTGGTTTCCTCTCACTCCGCTGTGCTCTCCGCTAAATTATTCACCATTAGAGAGCGAAGAACTTGAGCGGGACTCGGTAATGAAGAATCTCGAACCACGTCTTGAGTCTTTCTCAGGGCGGGAGCAGGTGGAACGTTTGGCCTCATATTTGTTGTCAAATTCACTTTGCTTGTTTAACAGGGTAAAAAAGCATTAGGCTGGATTGAACCTTTTCACTTCACTCTGCCCCCCTGGTGCTTGTCAAATTTACAAAAAAAAAAAAGAAAAAGAGGGAGAGAGAAGCTTTTGACATGCAGGAAACATATTGTACCGCTGTCGATTGGATGTTGGTGAATGGCAGCGGCGGCAGCAATCTGGGCTCCCATCGGTGACTGACAAGCTCGTTGTGGCGCAGATAGAGGCGAGAAACGTTTTAAACGACACGATGACTGACACCGACAGGCTCAGGGGCCCTGTTAAAGTTTCCAGCTGAACACTGGATGCCGGTGATTTGACAAATTGATAGGCGTTTTGGGGAACAAGACCTAATTCATAACCATAAGCTATTCTGTCATCATAATTCTGTCAGTACCGCCATTTCCCATTACTTTTAAGTGATCCGTTCCAGGTAAAGGTCAATAACATTATTCAAACTTTAATGGGAGTAGTCTAACCTTCAAAAACCAGCCACTTTTCTCTCTTATTCACACAATCATTTGACTGTAATGCTTCACTCGAGGAGCATTAAATAGCTGCACAAAGACCGAGTCCTTTTCTGAATATTGATGAGTTCAGATTTGTATCCTTTTATTTATCTTTTTTTTTTTTTTTGCTTAACACAAAGTAACATGCAGCCCTGGTTAAGATGTGCTGAACGCCTTAGAATAAATGAATTTTTTTTGGGACATCAGCGTCGTCTACCACTGGAAAAAATGTGACTCATCCGTCCTTTTATTGGTGGAAAACCTAAATAATAAAGTAAGAGGTTTTGGTTTTCTTTAAAACATTTTTCTTCAAAGTATTGACACATCAAACTATTTCTATAAAAATAAATTCAACTGAACCATTTTGCAATTTAAACTTATTCGGCGTTTACATTTTTAGAGATATGTTTTGTCATTCGTGAACGTTGTTAGAACAAATAAATGCAAATAAACCTCGTTGACGTCGGTGTAGAGAGCTGCTACGGCATGAAATGTGATGACGCAGAGACAATCAAAACAGTCAAAGAAACTAGCGTCGCTCTCCACACATATAAAAACAAAGTTATCTATATTTATTTAAAAAATAAATGTATCCTTAGCTGCAGAAGCATAATCTATATACAAAAAAAATGTAGAACAATCTAACTTCTGGAGACATTTATTCTTTGGGACAGAGGGGGAAAAAAACCCATCAGCGGCTAAAATAATTTGTAAACATGTCAACGTCGTTCTCATCAATTCTGCTTTTAACGTTTCTCCTGAAATGAAATTCACACTTGATTTCAGTAAAAAGTACAACAACCCAGACAAGCGAAGCACTTAAATGTGATTATGTGTAATAAAGTGACATTGTGGAGAAAATAACTGTTCTGTGTTTTTAATGTAGTACAAGTTGAAAAAATCCACTCAACCACAAAAGCCAACTCTGCCGCTGAAGAAACAAAAGTATGTTCAACTTTGTTTAAAGTCGGCACCAGAAGAACCCTGGAGGCGGGAACGTTACGGTCCGAACTGTTTTTTATTACAGGAAGTGATGCGTGGAGAGACGGACCAGGAAGTTTCCGATGGGAATCTGAAGACAAAACAAGAGCAGACGTCCAAGAAAGATTGTAGTCCAAGAGACAGAGCCAAGGAAACACAGAGTACAGGACTCCAGGAACCCTTAAGGCTTGAAAACTGTTTGTGTGCTTTTGTGCAAACAATTTGTCAAATTCCAGCAAGTCTTTCCAAGATGGCAATAAAAAATTTTTGGCTTAGAACTTAATTTGTGGTATAATTTGCTTTTATAACTGAGTTATTTTCACAATTTATGCTTTTTTTCTCTCTCTTTATGCTCTTTTTGTGGTTGCAGAAAGGAGAACGAGCCGTTCAAGTGACGCAGAAGGAAATAACAAGTAATGGCCACTTGTCTAAATTTGCACAAAATTACAAAGAAATAGTCCCAAAGAATAAAATAATTGCTCCTGCAACAAACAATTACATTGTTCTGGCCTCCATACCCACAGGAGGGGTAAAAGAAATCAATCCAAAGTTCACGAATGCAGCTGCAAAGAGTGTAACTATTTATTTAATTATTTATTTATTTAATTGTTGCTCTGTTGCAGGGCTGCCGATAACAGCGGTGCCACTGGTGTAATCTGAATTAATAATTTTTTTTTTTTTTTAAAGTAGTTGCATTTTCCCGTTGGTGGCTGTCCAGACACAGCCAGCGTCTGATGTTTCAGATTAATATTACTAATCCTATTTAAATGTTCAATTTTAATTTGGAATGACATGTTTAAGTATAATTAGCACAATGGGGAAATTAAGAGTGGACGAATGTCTGAGCGTGGCCTGTTTAGCTGACTAATTAATTGATTAAGATTGATGGCATGTACCACTTGGCTTGGCTGAGGTGTAATTAAACGTAGCAGGAATAAATAGTGAGAGTGAACAAAGGCAAAATGCAGCCAGGTCTGACTCAACATCCCTGCTGTTTGGTTAAAAAAAACGCTTTCTACCATTTTTTTTCTCTCATTAATAAGTTATCAAAGAAGAATAAATGTTGACAGACTGTCAAACTTCCGTTTGGTTTATTCTAAGGGCAGCTGAAATGCCTTTTTACTCACCAAAACGAGACAATCTGTGGATGTTTGTCTCCAGATGAAGTTTGTTGCAACATCTCGACTGGCAAAATATGAAACAATAATTATTAATTTCAAAACTTTTTCTAGAGAGATTCTTCCTGAAAACACAAACAAACCTGTTCAAAAAACTCGTTCCATTTTTTATTTTTTTTACTTGCAGGTCTCGTGATATTCTGTGCAGAAACCTGCTGGCATAAGGACCCACGGCTAGACTTATACTTTGCTGAAGTAGCTGTTTTGATTTTATTTTCGTCCTTCATTCTTTTTGGAGTTGCACCCGTCGTTACATGCAGTGAATTTCTGACATTTGCTCATTTGTATTCAGTAGCGCAAACCATGGGTTTTTTTTTGGTGGGGGGGTGAGGGGGGGTTATGTTTTTTTCCACAGAGGTGACACAGAATCTTATTGTACAAAGGAAGCGGTCAGGAGAAGAGTACGAAACATCCCAAAACATTCCATTAAAATCAGGCGCAGAGAATGACTGTCACTGTTGTTACCAGTGAAATGGGACGACAGTGATATTCCAGAAACACAGATGCAAACGTTTCTCTAAAGTCGATGAAAAGGCTGAAATTGGCCAGGCGGGATGCTGGGAGGCTGACTGCTGGACGGATTCTCAACAAGTGTCCCACGTGTGACGGCAGTCTGCCGTATTTGCTTTGCATCCCGACTAAAAAGTAAGAATGCAAGACGGAGGTCATTTTTCCAAAAGAAAAGAAAAACACTTAAGTCTCTGTCTAGGCTGCACCCAGCTCTTGCAAAATGACCACTGAAGATAGACTCTAAACTCAGCCTTATCTAAACACTTTAAAGCTGCAGCATGCAACTTTTATAAAAAATTTTAAAAAATTAAAAATTGTTAAAACTGTCACCATGTCAACAGACAATCTATGAAAAGATCGAGTTCCTCCACTGGTGTTGCTGTTTGAAAAAGCAACCAATCAGAGCAAGGGAGGAGGGTCTTAGTGCTGTCAATCAACTTGTGAACATGCTGCCAAGTGTGCTAATGGTGGCGAAATAACTTGCCGTTACAGAAAAAACTGTTTATCCCCCTTTTTCGGTGGCCATGCTAACTAGCCTTAGCATTCATGACAGTCTGTGCTGAAGAGGAGGTGAGCGGCGCACAGGAGAGCATGACTGAAAGACCCGCCTCCTGGCTCTGATTGGTTGTTTTTAGTTAGCACAGGGATTACTGGGAGCGTCATTGTTTTCACAGTTTCTCTGTCCCATTCCATACTGTCGCATCATAGTGACAGTTTCAACAGATATGTTAAAAAAAAAGTTTTTATAAAAGTTACATGCTGCAGCTTTAAAGAAGTAAGTCTAAGCAATAAAAGGATGGAGCCCAGCTTTAACTGTTAGTGTCCAGTTTTTAAAAAATGTGACACAGGAATAGTAATGTTTCACACTTACATTTTCAGCAACAAGGCAGTTCAACAAGGGTGTGTGTACACTTCACAGACCCTCTGTACGTTTGAGCTCCACTGTAAGTTTTGCGCTGCTTCGACAGTCGGGGCAGGCATTTTGTTGAACCATCTCCAGCTTTCCAGCTGAGCATTGCGATTCATAGCGCCAGGAATAGTAATCTGCAAATGCCACACCCTGCCTCAATACCGGTGCCAAAAAAAAAAAAACTTTCACCCAAAAACTTACTAGAAGTTTTCCTTCTCTGAGAGTCTTTCAGTAGATCGAGGTCATGCTGCACTTTGTCCCATTTCTGGGCATGATCTGAGTCCGAACAGATCCCCTAACCTATCAAATCTGACCTCCCCGTCCTTCTAGTCACAGGTGTGTTGTGCCTTCCGGTAATAGTGGTGGGGAGTTATGATTGTGGCTGACATCTGTTTCTCAGGTGGACGAGACAAATTTGTTGATCCTGGAGAGCAATAGTTACACTTGGCTGGACTCTCCGGAGTCACCTTGACGTACCTGTGGCATTTCTTCAATCTTGTCCAGAGCAATCTTTGCACTGTGGCGGCGGGCTTTCATCCTGCTTTTAAAAAAAAAAAGAAAAAAAAAAAAAGGCCAAGTGCCATTGAGGAATGCTGCTGAGGACCAGGTGGTTTGCAACAGTCTTCAGGTATGTGGTGTGTGTCAATCAAAAGGAGAACGAGGCCTCACGTTGGCTCCTCTTCTCGGTCCGAGCACCCGGTCAAGCACGGTGTGAGAGAAATTGGGATTTTTCTGATCATGCCTAAACTTTTCATGCCACACAGGACAATCGAAGGCGAAGGTTACATTAACTCGATCTTTATATGTCAGTTAGATTTGTTTTCCCTTAACGATGGGGAAGTCAGAAAGCTACCATGCGTTCTGACAGATCAGACCCCAATTATTCGATTTACAATGTCAAAAAGCTCCCACAGAAAATCTCTTAGGGTTTTTATGTGTGTTTTTTTTTTTACGTATTTCTGGTATTTAAGTTGAACAAGTAGACATTTGCTGAATGAGTTAGTAGTTTGTCAGGCATCTAGTGTGAACAAGTTGGAGATTTTGCTAATATTTCCAGTGAAGTGAAGTTTATTGGTACATTTCAACAACAAGGCAGTTCTACTTACTTTTCACCATGAAAACATAACACAGGAACCAATTAGGAAACAAGCAATAAGCATTACATTTTGTCAAACACCACCGTCAAACTCACTAAAGGAGTAGTGTTATGTAAAATCAACTTTTTTTTTAGATTTATAAGATAAAATAAGATAAAATATTCCTTTATTAATCCCGCAGTGGGGAAATTTGCATCGTTACAGCAGCACAGAAGGACAGAGCAGAATCAATATAAAATATATAAAAATCTATATATACAAAAAATACAAGTGAATATAGAAATACTGAAGCAGCATAGTAAAAAATAAGTAAATTCCAGGTGTATGATGTTATTATGTTATTCTCTCATCAAAAACATACCTGGAGTGTTGCTTTGATTCTTTCATGCATGTTTGAGAAATCCTTTAAATCTCCCGTGGCAACCATTCGGCTGCGCAAAACACCAGGGTGGACCTAGCGCCGCCTTCGAGATGCCGCTCCTCCTCGGAGATGGAGTTTCTGAGCTTCGGCCTCATGGAGCAGCTCTCCCTCACGACTCCCCTATTCCGCTCCTTCAGACTAGCCGGTAGCAATTAGCAAACACCCTGAACTGTGCATCAGCTGAGCTCATCACAGGAGCCACTTCTCAGTGAAACGCTGGTAAAATCGTTGCTGAAGGGTTAATAGAGGAGCCATGTTGTGATGACTTCCTGAAGGCGGAGTTTCAGACAGAGCAGGAGTTTCTTAAAGAGACAGAGGCCCGATTTAAAGGTGTCAAGTATCAAAGTTAAATTTCTTTTAAGTCATGTTTGAAAAATATAGCGTTTTTATAATAACTGAAGTTAACGTACTTACTTGAAAGTGATATGCCTTGGTACTATGTAAATGGAAAAAACATACAGGCCTTAATGCCTTAATATCCAATTACAATATTATGTTGATATAAAAGATATACATCTTAATAAACAGATGATAATATCAATAACCATTGTGAATTCACACGTTTAAAATGTTGCTTTTTACTTTCTTGACTTCTTCATATCTCGTTTGGAAGAGACTTCAAAGTAATAACTTCATAAAACGCATAGTTGACGTCTTAACATGACTAATTATCACTATTTATTGGACTGATAATGCCATTTCCGTTTTATTTCCAATGTAGAAATCACAACATTTCAGAATAAATGACCTGACTCTGAAGGACGTGTGTTTACCTAATCACTCAGTCGCTTAAAAACAATTGTCTTTCTTTCATTTTCTCTCGACAAATCCCACATGACTCCAGTGTTTGGAAAATGCCAAGTCATGTTCCGAGGAGGGGGGAGGGTGGAACAGATGAGCTGGTTGTTTCAAACAATGTTGAAGGACGAGCACCTGAAGCCTGTGATAACCACAACACAATTATCTCCACCCGCTGCCGCCGGATGACCCAGAGAAATCTGCATTAATTAAAGGCACACACAGCCGGCCTGTTAATCCTGCACCGGAGTGTCAGGGAGAAAGAGACTCGTGTTTGGGAGGTGATTAACTTCCCAACCTGGAAGATGCTGCGAACAGCACTACGGGCCCTAATTTCGGCTGCGTTCCTGCTTGATGTTTTATTGCTCTGATATTTAATCACAGATTGATGTTTACCAGAGGGAGGAAACATGCTTGGATGTTGATGTGGATTTTTTTTTTTTTTCTGTTTAGATGCGATTAATGAGAAAAAGCATTAGGGTAAGAAAGAAAAAAAAGAAAAAGGGGGGGAGGGGATTTTACTCGTCTCTCCTTTCAAAAATTAAACGCTTCAGACAGGAAATGTGTAATTATCTGCTCAGTCTCAGCTTGAAGCTCCATCCTCTGATGTCCCCCCCCTCCCCCAGGCCCCCCCTCCACCACCACCAACAACCAGATCTCAAGGTGACTCCTCTCTGCCGAGGTTTTCTCCTTTTTATTTATTTTTTTTTTACATATATTTATTTATTTTTAGCAAATTTATATTGACGTTCCGCTTCACAGCCGCCACCCACATACAATGAGCAGAGCGAACGCTTCCCAATCTTCTCCTCTTATCTCTTACTGCGCTTACGACTGCATGTAATCTTCCTATCTTATTTAGGACTGCCAATGCATAATTAATTTCAATTTAAACCAAGCTCTTAATGTGAATCACTTAGTTATTTGCGATTATCTTTTAGGAGATGGTTGTAAAGAGGCTATTGTTGAACCATGATTTTATTTCAATCGTCTGGCTTCCGTCGGAGCCGCTGTGTGTTTTTTTTAAGAAAACATTTTATTGAGATTGCAGAGTAGTGATTGTCAGACAGAAGAAATATGACACAAGTCTCAGTTTGTTGAACAATAAACCATGGTTTGTATTTTTTATTCGCATTCACTCACTAGGAATCTTTTTTTTTTTTTTGCAAAACCACCTTTTTTTTGCAATTACATCTGCAGGTTCTTTTATTTATTTATTTTCTGCCAGTTTTGCACAAGCGAAGAGGAAATTATTGCTAATTTATCCCAGAAAAACGCCTCAAGCTCAATCAAACTAATATCTCCAAACATCAGTTTTCAAGTCTTGCCGCAGATATTCTATCAGGCATCGGTCTGCACTTTGATTGAGCTATGCCAAAACGTGGTTTCATTTGATTTTTTTATGTTTTATTTTTTGGTGCTCTGGCTCTATTAGGTGGGATTTCTTTTCCTAATTTATTCCCTTCAATCCACACAACAATTCACATCCTCAACAATCTTGATGAGCTTCACAGTTGCTCAGAAATAAAAGACTTTCCACAGCGTGAAGCTGGATGGTGTCGGCGTGTTCAGGGTGTAATTTTCCACCACGCTTGGGGGTTTTTCTTGAAGAACATTTTAATTTTGACCTCTCCTGACAGCCTTATGCTACGTGTTTGTTGTCTTGGCTTGGCTTGTAGCACATTTTATGGTTTTCTTTCAACAGTGGTTTCTACTTTCCAAGGTTTTTCAGTGAATGATTTCCTCCTTTTACAGATGCAGTTGTGCAACATTCAAAACATTCAGGTGATAAATCGGCTTTTGCCGTGTGAAATGTCCATATTTTTGTTTTATAACAAAACCCTAGTTTTAGCTTCTCTATAATTTAATGTCTGAACTGTCCTGTGTTTTCTGTTTAGTCTTTTTTTTTCCCATTAACATTCTCTAAACATCTGGTTGCACAGATTCTCACAGGTTTGGGTGTAAAATGAGCTAAACACAAATACACACCAAATTTTTCTGTACTTTGTGTTTATTTATCAAATAAAACCTCTACAAAGTCCATGAGGTTTGTGATTGTAGCAAAATGTGAAAAGGTTTTTTGCATTTAGCTGGTGTTAGCATCTATTTTTAATAAAGAAAAAAAACTCATATCTTTAGATTTTCTGCATAAGGCCTTTACATCAAACAGAAACAAGCGGCTGGCTCGCTGCAGGAACAATGCCACCTTAATAATTTATCACTCTGAGTCTATTTTCACTTATTAAATTAATTAGTTAGGTAATTAAAAGTTACATATTTTAATTAAATTGCCAATGAATCCCAACGTTGGTCCTCCACCTGAAAAGACGGCATCGTGGGATGAACTTCATCAGCTTGACTGAGCTCCAACTTAAATTCAGTCCCATTTGGGAAGACGTGGATGAATGGAAAATTATCTGTTTCATGCTCTGCAACCCATTCAAGTCACTCTCTTTATGACAAGAATTAGAGATAATAATATATTGTCTTATGAAGACAGAGGAGCCTAAAATGAAGACAAGGGGAAAATGGTTTAAACTTTACAAGATAATGAATATAAAACTCTCTATTTAAGGTCCTATTTTTACGGTTATATAATTTTACAAACAGAAAATAAGAAGACACATGAAAACTTTTTTTGTGTGTCTGTAGCCATTTTTAAACACACTCGTATATTTAGAATGAAATTTGAAGTGACATCACTTTGAAGTCCAATGAAATTAAGTGATAAAGTTCACTGTACTCAACATTTACTGGGATGGTTTATGTAACATTTTGTCTTCATAACCTATTTATTCTTTGCATCAAATGAAACTGAATGTTTAGTGTATGAATTTAATATGCTATTTCAAAAATTACTGACATCAAAGCCTTGTGGTTCATGAATTGAGAAAAAAATGTTTTTTTTTTAATCATAAAGAAGGCTTTTTTTATGGAAGACTAATAAACAAACATCAGGATTTTGATTGAAGTTAAGTGCACTTTCATGTATCATCGTATTATGGAGGTGTGAAATATAAATAAATAACTACAGTAATTTGTTCTGTTTTTCAAAGCAGATGGGTAAGAAACAGAGTCACAGGAAAGCCAGATCATTATGGCATTGTGTGAAAACCTTTCACTTTAATTCTGTTTTGAACTGTTTCTTGACCAAAATAAAAGGACCTTCGTAATGGAAATTTGGCCAATGGAGTGTATCTTGTTGTCAGCATTAAAAAAGAATCAAGTCACTGACTGACCTCTGACCCGGATGGTTCCATCCTTCACCCATTTCTGGGATGGAATTAGGTTCCATTAGGGATGGAACCAGAAGATCTGACCCGATAAACTGTCAAACTGAATGCAAGTTATAGGGACACTGGTGACAAAAGCTGAGTTGTCATGAACTCTTGTTAAATAAAGTGGCGCTATAGCTGACACAGACTCTTCCCTAGCAGCGCTATCTGAACCCATTAATTGAGCCTTTTTTGGATGTGATCCTGCCTCAGCACATCTGATTGAAATCACTCAAATACTTTCACGGCAAAACATCAAGTTTTATAAAACCTTGCTATTGACCTTGAAGTTCGACCTTAACAACCAGATATTGGGAACCGCCAATATAGAAAAAGGTGTCTTGTTAGCATTAGCAAACCTTGTTATTGATTGACAGCGATGAATCAAAATGGAGGAGGAGGAGTGTGTTTCTTCAACCCAAACATCAGAATTCTGGCATTCTGTAGTTTTCAGCTTCAAGCTAAAAACAACACACTTGTGTAGAAAGTCCAATTTTATGCTAAGATTAACCAAGAGTAACTGTAACCACTCCTTCCTGGTCTGGCAGCAGAGCTCTTGGAAGGTTTTGGATCGAGAGGTTTACAATAAAATGTTTGTCATTCCCTTCCTTTGTTCAGCTGTGCAAAGGATCCAGTCTTTGGCTGGTAAAACATTGCCGAGCGGCGCTGTTTATACAGTTTGGCTTGTGTGGCCGCTACTGCGCGGCCGCGCTGAGTCTACATTGACACAACAGTTAAAATTGCACACGTGCAGCGTGACAAAGCACCCCGAGACGAGGCAAGCCGTCATCTGAAGAATAACACTCGCGCCATCGCCGCGTATTCATTTTAAGACATAAAGCCCGAGCATGAGATCTGTGAGCGCCCTGCGTTGGAAGCACTCTCACCGACTCGCCGTGAACAAAAGACAACAGAGCTGGTGAGACGAGAGAAATGTGTGCAGAGAGGAACAAAAGAGACAAGTTAATGGAAACAAGATGGAACGCACTTTTTTTCCTTCTTTTTTTTTTTAAAAACTGTGGTTAATTAGTGTTTTGAGGAATGGTGGCAGTACCACCGTGTCATTTTTAGAATTTCATTACAGACCACACTAGTAATTAAGGCAATCGTAAGGGTGAGCCACGCTCTACAGTTTGGCTGGTAATTACCTGTAAACACACCCTGAGAGCCTTCACCTCTGAACAAGACGCGTTTGTTACGTTACTCTACGTAATATGACAAAAAGTACCAATATTCACGTAATCTGGGGAAAGTAAATGCAGCTGAAGCTGGATATTTATACACACCATAACAATCAATCGATGGATACACATTTACTTGTGTAGCACATTTCAGCAACAAGGCCGATCAAAGTGCTTTACAGTGTACAAAACACAAAAACACAGTCATCAACAATAGAAACGTTACATTTTGCCAAGTGCCAACATCAAAACGTTGGTCAGTGTTTCACTTCATGTGAAAAGAAACAGACGTTTGTTTCACTGTTTGACATCAAATCAATCCTTTCCTGTTTTAGGTCATTGTGGGGGATTTCAAACTGAGGAAGAAATTTCATTTTTTAAAACAATCTTTAAATTCAGAGGTTGACATCTTTTTCGTTCGGGTTTTGCTGCATCGTTTTGCTCAGTGGTTTCGGCGATCCTTCGGCAAGCAGTTTGCTTGAATGACGGCTCATTCATACAGAGCGCTAAGATCTGCTGCAGCTGGGTTGAACTCGTGGGCCGCCATTCTCCCACGTGTCATATTTGATTAGCTCTGGCAACAAATTTTCTCAGTTCAGTTCAACAACAAATGTCTTCTCCAATGTCTTTTTCAAACGCCTGTTGGGTCCTATCCTGCGGACAGACTTCACATCAACATGCTTTCCAATTTGATCCTAGTTATCAAAAAATGCTGTTGAATTGGGTAATCGTTTTCCATCTAAGGAAACCAAGCCATTTGCAACCATCTTATCAGTTTGATAAGGATCGTTGCTCATTTGGAAAACCAATTTCTGCCCAAACTGTCAATCCCTCAAGCTTTCAAACATTCCCTCAACATTTCCACATGATCTTATTCCCTTATGATTTTGTGTTCAATCGTACCAAGACACTCCCATTGCATCATACTGCCACCACTGTACTTCATTGATAGAATGATGTTGTCTGCATTGTACTTCCTAAATTTTCCTTCAAATGGTCAGACATTTCAATTCTGCTTTCTTCAGAAAACAGGAAATGCCTCCAAAAGGTGCAGTCAGTTTCACTGAGTGTCTTGTTTTTTTATGTTGTGTTTGGAATAATGGCTTCTTCCTCACTGAGTGGCATTTTAGCCTATGTGTGTTACTTTTGTTCTGGAGTTGATTTGTACATTTCACACCAAATCACATTCAAATCACATTCATTCATGGACAGAGAATCCATCTCCTTCACTATTAGTATAAAGACCGGACATTACCATGCTGTGTGTACTTGCACATAGTTGTGTGAAAAGATACAATTTGGACTTCTAAGTAAGAAACTGCACCCAAGGGGGAAACGATTAGTTCTATTTCCAAAATTTTGCCTGACGTCTTTAGATTTTCCATAATGTCACACAAGAAAACAATGTGTGTGAGATTTTGTCTTAAACTGGAGCCTGAATTTACTTGAAATAAAGTTAATTGGTCCATCTGGGATCTTGGAGACCCATTGCATCATTATCTGGAGTTTTCAAAATTCTTTAAAGGTACAATTTAATTTATAACTTTATTTATACTTGTTTTATTGAGACCAATATTATAGATGCAAGAGACAAAAAAAAATCTGAAATTGAGGAAAAAACAATCAGCATGAATCATTTCTATGCAAACTAAGAGGAAAGCAATAGAGAAGCAAGCTTATATAATTAGCTTACCTTGGACCACATCACCTTTGGTTCTGATCTCAAATAGATGTTTGAAAAACATTTTGTCTCTACCTCAAAGCATATTTCATTTAAGACCTTTTTTAAAGAAAAAGAAGGATAAAAGAGCATTTCAGCCTTTTAACACTTTGTTTCCTATTGCAGAAATGAGCACAATAAAACACAGAGAAGCTAAAAGCTATCGAGCTCCACAAAATGAACACTTTGTCCTTTGCTTCTGGTTTTCATGGCCCAACAAAAATAAAATCTCCACAAATGGCGCAGCCATTTAAGGTGCTAACACGACAAAATGTAGAAAGGTTAAAGGGATACTAATACTTTTAAAAGATACCCCGTCTAAGCTTTGTTTTGAATTGCCAGATGGCAGCATATTTATATGTTTTATTCCAGCATAGCACACACACTCTCACCCGGTGCGTCTTTGTCTTACATGACACGTTACGCAACCCGGCGGACTCGAGGGTCACTGACTGACCATTAATCAGCCGCTGCATTACTTTACCGGACGGTATTTCCACCTGCGGCTTCAGTAGCTACGCAACTGATTGGGAGCTTTTGCTTTTCCAAGTCCTTCACGTCGTGATTGCACCGACTGCTCAGCCCGTCCAGGTGGGCGGAGCTTAAAACAAACATGACGGACTTTGCTTTTTCTCTTTCTCTATTTCTCTCAACCTGTTGAGTCGTTTCCCCGTTTGTTCCTGCTTCCTCATTAGTAATGGCTTATGGCTTTCAGACTTTGCATAATTCAGACTCAACGAACTGTATTCAGCACCGGAGAGCCAACGAGCGCCAAAAAAAAAAAGCTAAACAATAACAGATGTATCGTTTGTGACTCGCGTGGCTATAACGCCCACTCAACCGGTGGTTACCGTTTGAACCGACTGGTGATTACGTTTCTGTTTCCCAGGCTATTGTTCATCAGCTAAAAGGTCAAGAGCGTTATTTTGTAACACGAACCGAGCCCTCGCATTGTGTTGGCAGCAGTTGCTTAGTCACTTTGATATGCATGTGAATGTCGAATTAAAGAGCCGAGCCCTAATAGGCAGCCATTATTGTGCGCGAGGATTCTTTGTGTTAATCCGAGGTCTAATCACTTATTCAATCACTAAAGCATTGTGTCGGTGCTCCCCCACCACCCTGTCATGTGGCTGCACCCTTGGAAAAAATAAATAAATTAAAAAAATACACACACAATTTTTTATTTTAATTTTCAATACCATGGATACACTCGTGCAAAACTCACATTTCTGGCCATAGGCACAGCCCTAATTGGTTACCCAGGGCGCTAACGAGGTTTTCCTTCTCGCTTTAATTAAATGTGAACTCGCTGCCATGTTAACTATGTAATTAGGTGAGAGACGCATATGATCTCTGAGAACTGCCTCCCGTCACCGGCGCTACTCTACTCTACCTTTCACATGCAAGTTTACAAAAAACAACAACAGTGACTACAGCAGAAAGGAGCTACAGCTTAGCCTATTATCAGCTGAAAAGATAAATTCCCGAAAAGCAAATATCTTTTGTGCAGCACTTGTGAAGCACATCTGTGAACTGTTACCACAAAGGACAACATGGCGTCAAGCCAACACGTTGGAGGGAAGATTAGATTTCTCCGTTGCCGCATGAACGCAGCAATGAAGCAGATATTGATGTTTTAGCTCGTAATGAGCAATGGCACTGCTTTATGTGCTTGCAGAAAAAAAAACCCAGACACTTATTTTAGAGCACAATTTTCATCCATTCTATCCATAATCTACCTCTAGATTATGGTGGTGCTGATAAAAATATTTTTGTGCATAGAGGCGGTCCTAGCCTGTTTGGAGCCCTGGGCGAACCACCACATCGGCAGCCCCCCATACAGAGTTGCAGACCAAGTGGGGTTGGGAGGATGGGTTTTTTGCTCTAGGCATTGTTGACATTCAGATCCTCTGGTGCAGTGGGTAGTGGTGGGTGCCAGTGGTGGGAAGTAACGAAGTGCAAGTACTTTGTTACTGTACTTAAGTACAATTTTTGTGTATCTGTACTTTACTTAAGTAGATTTAATAATGGATACTTTCTACTTTTACTCCACTACATTTTACAGTAAGTATCTGTACTTTCTACTTCACTACATTTCTACAAACTGTCGCGTTACTCGTTACATCCAAGTCGCGTTGCTCTTTTTTTTACGTTAAAATGTGAAGTTCAGGGATTTAAGGTGGCGCCGTAAAATCCAAGCAATAACGTGACTTAGTGTCTGTTGTCACCCATCGGCTCCACCTTTACTCGCACGCGGAGCTCCAAGACATGCGCAGTGGTTTCCTCTGAGCATCAGTAATATAATAGCGGTGCATAAATCATAAGATATGGCGACATGTAAAATCAGCAGCGCTTCGCTTTCACAGATGGTGGGGATTACGTCCAATTTTTAACGTCACCTTGAAGGAAAGCTTAAAGAAAGGTAAGCTCCGTGGACGTGATGCTAGCAAAGCTAGCTGTATTTACTGAAACACATGTTGCATCTGCGATGAAAAAAAGTTGTCACTCATGCGCTGAATTACTGTGTGGAGGTGTTGACTGAGGTGTTGACTGAGGTGTTGCATATATGGGAGAACGCTGTGACCAAAGTGCAATATAGTAATATGACATTCATGGATGATCCGATTCGTCTGGACGGATCTTGACTAAAGTCCTATAGTACTGAAGCCTCACTGAGAGCCGTTCTTTGTTCTTGTAATGCTCTGTGTACACTGCAGTAGCTATTTTATTTAATTAAAAATATCTTTATATTTTATTGGCGAATAAATAAAACAAGAACGTAAGAACACAGAGCATGCTCATTGCTCTTTGTTTTCATCACCTGTCATGGTGGCAGTTGTTGCAGCAGGAGGGAGGATGAGAACAGTCACGGTGCTCCTCCTGCTTGGTTACTTCTTGCTTATTGGGCCTTGGACAGTGTTCATAGTTGAGCGTTGTTAATTGCTATGTTTAATGGTGCAATTTCTGACATTGGCAATATGGGCAACCGCCCAGGGTGTTATTTTTTTAGGGATGGCAGGAGACCTCTGTGTATTGTGGCACAGAGATGAAAGCAAAACAGAATGAAGAAGAGTTTGAATTGATACTGGTTAAATTTATTTCATCTCTAAGTATTTCATATCTAGGTGGTTTTATGGGAAAGTAAATCTTTCAGATCAATTTGAGAAGCAATTTTGATAGGTGCACTTAATTTTATTGTCATGTAGCATGGGGTGCTGGTTTTGATTTGGTCTTGGGTTCAGTGGTCCAGACTACAACTCTGCTACGAGGCTCCTTGGTTCCAGGTCCTCCTCTGCCAGTTGGATTTCTTTCAAAATAAATGTGTGGCAAAAAAAGTGAAGTTCATGTTATGTTAGGACAGGAGACGAGATGTTTCCATCCCTGAAATTATGATGCATAGAATCACATATCTAAGTCTAAACTATGTTACAGAGTAAACTCAATGAAAACATGTTTTATCTGTGGCATTGTTCATTAAAATGGCACATTACTGATGTATTAAAATTAAATATGATTGGTACACTTAATGATATTAGTGATTAGGTAATGCATTCAGCAAATACTTTTACTTTTTAATACTTAAGTAAAAGTAAAAAAGTACTGGCTTTTAAAAATACTTAAGTATTTAAAGAGCCGTATTTTTAAAAGCCAGTACTTTTTTACTTTTACTTAAGTAGAATGTTAATGTGGTACTTTTGACTTTTACTTAAGTACATTTTTGTCTGTGTATTTGTACTTTTACTTAAGTAATTTTTTTGAGTACTTTCTCCACCACTGGTGGGTGCTCATGCCGCCCCCACAAGATGCCGCCCGTGGAGGTCGCCCATATCTGAAACTGCCACTGTTTGTGCATATCCATAAAAAAAGTATTAGTTGTTTCTTTCACATTTTCTTGCTGATTTTCTTGCTAAGGCCTGAAACCTTTTCATATTTTGTCACACGATTCACCATCTTTATTGTACTACAATGTTTCTGTAGTACAATAGAACCAACTGTCCTAACTTGGGTAAATTACAGCCGTAATGTTGACATTCTCCTTTGCAAATTCCAAAAATAAGTGGAAATGTCTCGGTAAAGTTTTTTTTTTCTGTGATTATTCTTCACTTGAGAGGTCGCAGTTTAAGTGTTTTTGCCGTTTTCTTAGTCAAGAGTTTATTTTTTCTATTCATTTACTTGCATTTGGACATCTGGGGAGCTTCTTTGGTCACATCTGGATGAAGGGCTTATGTGGACATAAACTTTCAGTTCTTCCTGCAGATTCTTAGTTGGATTTAGGTCCGAACTTTGACTGGTCCATTCTGAGACGGTCACGTTTCGCCTACTGTCTGTCAGGGTTTGGTGTGGTTGGTGGTGAGGAGAGAAACGCTGAGACCCAGGTTACAGATGAAAATGATGATGAATTTAATGATAGTGATCAAGACAGTCCAAAACACAGGCAGCACGGCAGGAGAACTAGCACACGGCTAACTACCGGTAGCAACTGATGCGGGACCGGATCACAGGAGCTCACGCCGACTTAGGACTAGACAGTTCTACTAAGACGACTTCTATGGTTAACCGACTCAGGACTTCACAGTTCTACTGAACGGCTAACTGACGTATGACGATAGACACTACAACGACAGGGAACAACGACAACGACGACAAGACGACAAGGATCCGACGAGGAACACAGAACACAGGTGAGATTAAATACACTGGGAGGGTAATCACAGGAACGAGACACAGCTGGGATCAATCAACGGGGAAGACAGGACAGAGACTCAGGGAAACAGGACTAAACACAGAAAATCTCAAAATAAACTATACTGAACAACACAGATCATAACAGTACCCTCCCCTCAAGGGCAGCTACCAGATGCCCAAAAGGAAAAGACCAAAACAAAACGACCCAACAGGGTGGGCGGAGGGGCGACGGCAGGAGGGCAAGAGTCCAGAAAACAAAACTAAATCCAATCGAGAACTCAAACACGGAAAACAGTCCGGGGCCGACCACGGCACAGGAGGCAGACCTCTTGTGGAAGGTCCGGCGGGCGGCGACGCAGGAAGCGGAGCTTGAGCCGCGGCGGGCGGCGACGCAGGAGGCGGAGCTTGAGCCGCGGCGGGCGGCGACGCAGGAGGCGGAGCTTGAGCCGCGGCGGGCGGCGACGCAGGAGGCGGAGCTTGAGCCGCGGCGGGCGGCGACGCAGGAGGCGGAGCTTGAGCCGCGGCGGGCGGCGACGCAGGAGGCGGAGCTTGAGCCGCGGCGGGCGGCGACGCAGGAGGCGGAGCTTGAGCCGCGGCGGGCGGCGACGCAGGAGGCGGAGCTTGAGCCGCGGTGGGCGGCGACGCAGGAGGCGGAGCTTGAGCCGCGGTGGGCGGCGACGCAGGAGGCGGAGCCTGAGCCGCGGCGGGCCGGGCGGAGCGCCGGCTGCTGCGGGCGCTGGAGACTGGGGCTCGGGCGGAGCGCCGGCTGCTGCGGGCGCTGGAGACTGGGGCTCGGGCGGAGCGTCGGCTGCTGCGGGAGCTGGAGACTCTGGAGGGACACTTGGGGACTCTGGAGGGACACTTGGGGACTCTGGAGGGACACTTGGGGACTCTGGAGGGACACTTGGGGACTCTGGAGGGACACTTGGGGACTCTGGAGGCTCGGGCGGCTGCTCGTCAGCAGCGACCGCAGGAAACTCTGGAGGCTCGGGCGGCTGCTCGTCAGCAGCGACCGCAGGAAACTCTGGAGGCTCGGGCGGCTGCTCGTCAGCAGCGACCGCAGGAAACTCTGGAGGCTCGGGCGGCTGCTCGTCAGCAGCGACCGCAGGAAACTCTGGAGGCTCGGGCGGCTGCTCGTCAGCAGCGACCGCAGGAAACTCTGGAGGCTCGGGCGGCTGCTCGTCAGCAGCGATCGCAGGAAACTCTGGAGGCTCGGGCGGCTGCTCGTCAGCAGCGATCGCAGGAAACTCTGGAGGCTCGGGCGGCTGCTCGTCAGCAGCGATCGCAGGAAACTCTGGAGGCTCGGGCGGCTGCTCGTCAGCAGCGATCGCAGGAAACTCTGGAGGCTTGGGCGGCTGCCCGTCAGCAGCGACCGCAGGAAACTCTGGAGGCAGGGGCCACGCCACTAGGTGTGCCGCTTGCCGACCAGGCGCCAGCCTGGCTACCTGGAACCCCACGGCAAGGGGAACTGTGGCGACTGGAGTCGGGTAGTGGGTGGCGGCTGGAGCGGAAACTGGAATTGTCGGTGGTGATGGGTAAGTAGTGGGGGTTGGAGTGTACTGGAACAGTGGAGGAGCTGGAACCGTTGAGGCGAGTCTTCTTTCCAGGAATTCCTCGTGAAGCTCCCCCACCAGGTCCAGCATGAGCGGATCCTCCGCAAACATACTGAACAAGTAAAAAAAATCCTCCTCGAACTCAATGTTGTGAATGTCCTTAGATTTGAGGAATGGGTATGGAGCTGTGGGGGTGGTAAATGGGTCCATGTTGAATGGTAGCGTCTCCTCACCGTTTGTGGTCGGATCCTTCTGTCATGGTTTGGTGTGGTTGGTGGTGAGGAGAGAAACGCTGAGGCCCAGGTTATAGATGAAAATGATGATGAATTTAATGATAGTGATCAAGACAGTCCAAAACACAGGCAGCACGGCAGGAGAACTAGCACACGGCTAACTACCGGTAGCAACTGATGCGGGACCGGATCACAGGAGCTCACGCCGACTTAGGACTAGACAGTTCTACTAAGACGACTTCTATGGTTAAACCGACTCAGGACTTCCCAGTTCTACTGAACGGCTAACTGACGTATGACGATAGACACTACAACGACAGGGAACAACGACAACGACGACAAGGATCCGACGAGGAACACAGAACACAGGTGAGATTAAATACACTGGGAGGGTAATCACAGGAACGAGACACAGCTGGGATCAATCAACGGGGAAGACAGGACAGAGACTCGCAGGGAAACAGGACTAAACACAGAAAATCTCAAAATAAACTATACTGAACAACACAGATCATAACACTGTCTAGTGTTGTTTTCCAGTCAACTCTAATCAGCGTCTCGTCAGCATAACAACACCTCCAGAGCATAATGCTGCCACCTCCGTGTTTCACAGCGGGGGCAGCTGTGTTTATGGTGATGTTGGTTAGTTGTGTGCGTGTGTGTGTGTGTGTGTGTGTGCGTGTGTGTGTGTGAGTCAGACCAGATGGTTTTCAGCATTGTTTTTTTTTGTAACAAAATATATGAATAAAAGTCCAAGTTTTCCCCTTATTTAATTTTAGCTCCTCATAAAAACCCAATAAAATGCATCAACATTTGTTTTGTAAAATGACAAACTCAAAGGGCCATTAACGATTCTGCAAGTCACTGCACGCTGATATGAATTCCAAAAATAAACTCGTTTTATTATTATTGTCTTTTCAACAGGAGCTGCCTCCTCACCGCTTCACTTTAACGCTTAAATATGCCTCAGCACTTCTTCGTCAAGACCCATCGCAGCAACAATGAGAGAGAGTCTACATTCATAAAGTTCCAATAATGTTTTGCAATGGAACATTACACTGTAATGAACAACCAAAAATTGTACTTTATGGAGCCACTAAAGTGCCGTGAACCAGAGCAACACAGTCACCGCTGTGCTACAACACTAACAGATCTGCAGACCGCAGTCAAAGTCAGAGCCATTAAGGGTTGTAAATTGTTCCTCCTGAATTTAAGGAGTCATAATGTTCAATTTTGTCCAACCCTAAGGAGTTATCTCTGCGTACGTGGAGGGCAGCAGATTTCCCGTCCCGTGAAAGAGGCCGCGGTTCTTTCACCTTGCACCTGCTCTCGTTTTGGCACCGCGCACATCCCCGCTTCCCGCATCTTGCGCGAAACCAGACAATTCCTCTCCCCTTTTCTCTAAGTCGCCTTAAAGTTATTTGAGTTTGGATTGTTCCCCCGTTTGGAAATCTTCACTGGAGTTTGAAAACCTACTTGTTTTATTCGCCGCCCTCTAGAAAAATGAGACTTTAACCTGATCCTGATAAGTGGCGTGTCTCAAATGCACCACAATGTCAAAAAAAAAAAAAAAAAGCAGAAAACGGTCTGGCAGGGCAACAATTCTCTTTTTCTGAAAAACTGAATAATACATGCATATTTTCTCCGTGATCCGGCGAATTCAATAGCCCATATGGAAAAGGATTTCTCTCAACGTAAACCGCTTTTTTTTTTTTCTTTTTTTTTTTTTCCTTTTTTAGCAAGAGAGGCCCTCCCTTTTACTTTTCCGTAGGTCCGGTCTCCCATAAATAATTTGCCTTCAACCTTCACATGCATAAAAATTGCAACTTGTTGGTTATGAGAGAGGAACAGTGAGGATGCACTTTGAATGCCAATGTAGCGATGAATAAACAATGGCTCACTGCTCCAGGAGCAATGCAAGAGCTGCCAGAAGACATTGCTTTGAGTCCGCAGCCTCTCTTAATGGGTTTTTGCCCACAGACCGAGCCTTTCAGTCAGCTGTGAATGGGAGACTGTTTTGATCTAGGGGGGAACACTTTAATAATTTCTAACAAAGCAGCAATTCCCTGGGCGCCTCGGACAACCTTGGTCGATTCCCTCTGATTATCCTCCAGCCACTCGATGCTCTTTAAACCGTAACTGAAAAGTCCTTCAGTGGCTTAAAAGTTGCGCGGTACGTGAGAAATGACAAATCACATTCACTTCCAGAGCCTCGAGTCGTTGTCGGCAGAGGGAGCTTTGGAACCCGGGGTTCGTAGGATCCATCACAACAAAACAGGCGTTGTAGTGTTGGCACTACACCCTGTGGGTTTTACAATAATATTTAAAAACCATAGAGATAGTCTGGCTCGTCTGCATCCTATCTGAGAGGATATGGGATGCTTGAAAGGCAAATGAAAGCCTGTGATTTCCTTTGAAAGCAGTGGGGGGGCTGGGAGACGTCTCTGCAGTGTTACAGTGCCACCTGGTGAGCGGTTTCCAAACTGCAGGTCAAAATCTGTCATTCATTCAGTCAATGTTCTTCTTCTAGAATTATTTATTGTTTTTTGTTGTTGTCGTTGTTGTTGGTTTTTTTTACTTTTGGGTCTGAAATAAATTATATACATCCAAATAATTTGAGACAACAATTCAAAAAGTTAACATTTTTCATAGAATGGTCAAACATAGAGTAATTCCGATGTGGGTTGATTAAGGTTAGATTACAGATACAGGGGTTAAAATTTTAAAACAAAGAATTTGATGGTGACTAATGGCACATAAGTTGCAGTTTATGTGGTCATTTTTTGTAGATAATCTTGACTAAATCAAGTGTGATATGTCTTTATTTCCACAAAATATTAAAAGAAACATAATTAAATTGCTTTTACACAATTTCAAAAGTGCCATATTTTGTTCAGCTCAGATATCTTCAAGTTTATAATGTCATCAATAACATTTACATATTTGGATTTCTATATGTCGACTAAAACAAAAATATAGAACGGAGAGCTGGTATGTTAAAGAGGGATATGTTTTTCCTAGGCAAAAAGTGGAATTTTGTAGCACAATCGAGTAACTACTATTTTACCTTCAGCTGTAATAAAAATGACGTATATTAGAAATAACTACCAGCAAACAAAAGATTAACACAGTACTGAGATAACTAAATCTAATTTTGTTATGAACCAAGAAACTCTGAAGAAATAAAGGAACTGATATACAGATAAGGACACTGAAATGGCCTAAATAGAATCAAAACACAAACACCCAAAGATCACGATCACATCACCTCAAAGGTTACATCTTCTCTGCTTTGTTTAGTAGTTAATGTCATTGTATATCCCCTTTCCAAAATAGGAACATTTCTTCCTTTTCACTTTCATCACAATTTTTTGTAAAGTTATGATATTGGATATTGGATGATATTTGATGTCAAAAGATTGCTTAATAATAGCTACAGGCCACAAGACGGTAAATAAGTATAAGCCGCAATGCAAAATAAAAAAACACCTGACATGTCCTAATTTATTTATTTAGCTGTTTACTATAAAAGGAAGCAGCTAAAGCTTCATGTCGTTTGTTTTTTTTTTCCAGTTCAAAGCTTACATTAAACATTTTTGCAATTAATTTTTTACTGACGGTGTTTTCTGACATATTCGAAAACTGAAAATGAAACATAAACAGAATTATGATTTTCGCTTGTTGGGAATATAACAAGAAGAAGAAACTCAGGATTTTCCAGCCTTGCTTTCATCACTCCTCCCCAGGAGCGTGGTTTCAACTCCACAGCAGAGCACTAAAAGGCACTTACCTCATTGCACTTGGGCTTTTCAGCCTCTGACAAGTCAAAATGTTTTGTGAAAAAAGGTAAAAAGTCTAAGCAGGCCCTGAGGTTTTGGCAGAGGAAGCCAACAAAAGACGCTCAAAGCAAGGACTGCCTATCTCACTTGATATGTTTGGTGCTGTATTGATGTTGTTTCAGTTATAAACATGTCAACGTAGCATTTTTCTGGTGCAGCATTAACATTTTTTTTATTTATGTGATATGTGCATTGACTCGTTACTCTACTGTTTTGTTTACATGTGGCATTATGTAAAGATATACTAATTTATGTGTCACACAATACTTTTAATTAATGTAAAAATGCACACATATACAAAGAATAAATGTGTGGAGTATTTTAGTGTGCCACATTTAGCATAAAGGCTAATTATCACCTCTCCTTCGTAGGTTGGTAATAAAATACTTACAAGAATGAAACAAGTAAGCCTAAAAGCTAAAAACACTTGGCCTAAAGAAAAGAATAAGACAAAAATAAGCAAAATTAGGCTTGGAGAATAAATCAATAACAACATATATCGTGATAGTTACGTGGTCATTAAGAATTGCACGGCATTCTGGGGGATGTAGGCAGAGGAAAGGTTTTAGCTGCTCAACCTCTAACAGCCAGCTAAGCAAGTTAGGTCACATCAACTAACTCACTCTTTGGTTACTTAGCAACAACTTGTTGAGTTTCTTGACTCACCGTACCTCATAACTGCTTAAACATAATAAAAAATAAAAACGCCATGTAGGGAAGACTGTGGATAAAGCAGGAAAGGTTGGTAGAATTTCAGATATTTAAAACAAAAAAAACCAAAATGAATCAATAATTATCAATATTGACTGATATCGTGATACTTTGACGGTGTTCAAAAGCTTTACCAGGACGCTGAGTATTCATAGGTCTTACCAATCTACTTTGAAATAACTTCAAGCACATATTAAACAAATTCAACCAACTCTTTTAACTGACAATATAACTTTATTTTTTTTTATTTGTCACTAAAATAACTCATTGTAACATGTTTTAACAGAACGTCCTCATTTACATGTTTTAAATTGATATAGCATCTTGAGTAAAACTTATGACAAAATGAATAAAACATGTTTCCATGTAAAACACCACATTGTTAAAAGTTTGTAAAGAGGAAGGATTTTTTTTCTTAATTTTATGACAAAATCACAATGCCATAAAAAATACACTTTTTTATATATATATATATCTAAGAGCATGAGCTGACTTGCCTTAAATCCAGCATATTTAGCCACGGTAGCTTTGACTTGAACAGAAATCATACAGCACCCACTGCTTTTAGATAGCATTAAACAAGAAGAGCTTGTGTGAGCGACCCCTGAAGAGTTAGAAACCGTGAGGTTATCTTTCAATTTTTGCCCCCCGAAAAGTGCCATTTAGCATTAAACAATGACTCTGAGCAAGCTGTTTCTTACAGAAAAAATATAAGCTTTATGTCTCCATCTATACCATGTTAAGACAATGTGTTTCATACACAGTTATCCTGAAAAGTGCTTGTTGAAGTCTGAACAGACTGTTGGATAGAAAACAAAAAAAATATACAGTACGTTGGCCACATGTTAGACGTGTGTTACTCCTATACAGTGCCGGCCAAACGTATTGGTACCCCCTGCTAAAGGTGATTTAAAGCCTTAAAATAAAATTCTCTTTTTACGGCAGCAGAATATAATCAAGCTGAATTTTTTAGAGAAATTTTGAGTATTCTTCATATGTACTCAATAGTTTTGAGAATTTATTGTTTTAAAAGTATCACAGTAGTTTTCACAGATGTACATTGCTTCCTATTTGTCTTTTGTTTGTCTCAAGGTCAGTTTATTTCTATTTTGTTCATGCTTTCTTTCATGCTAGCCTACCTTATTTGTTGGCTAGCATGAAACAAGCTAACGTAGCTTGTTTTTAAAACAAGCTAAAACAAGCTAGCCTCGCTTATTTCATGTTAGCCATGCATGAAACAAGCTAGGCTAGCTTCAGTTAAAGTCCAAGTAAAATTTAGGCAACTCCACATACGTACATAAATAAGCTTTTTCCTTGCTGCAGTTCTTTAAGATGCTCTTGCAATGTTTCCTTTTCAAACAAAGTTTGCTGGTTTATTAATAAAATGCGTTTCGAAAAATTAGGAAATCAATGGGATTTTGTGGAAACGTAATCGTCTGTCTTTGATGTGTCTTTTCTCTGATGTGCTCTTGTGTAGAACAGTCTACGTATATTGGGATCAAGAAATTCAAAGTGTTCTGCTGTGTCGTCACCCTCTCAACCATGATTTCTTTGAACATTGTGTATGTGGCCTAATTAAAGGTTAGCATTGTGGAGTAATATTATGCTTCTGCAATAAAATCGATATTTATTTTCTAGTTTTTTTCCACATCTTTATCAGGGGTACCAATATATTTGTCCACATCTGTAAGTATATTACATTTTTTAAAAAGTTATTTTGTACACATTCCTTAAAAATCATGTTATTAAATCACATGAATTTACCTTGTTATCCCTTGTTATGTAGTCGAAACATATATACTTTTTTTTTCCTCAAACATGCTTCTTACACCTATTTCCAAATGTTAAATGTTAAAACAATCAGTTTGTTCCCGTTAAATTTTTCTGGAAGCTAATGTAACAAAAAAGTACCAACAGCACAGTCCTCACCGTCAGCCTCGCTTCACACTTCTTTTAGCAGCTCGTAAAGGTTAAAAACAAAAAGCGGTCTGTTGGTCTGGCTGAGGATAAAGTGCAGGTGTCCTTTGGCCCCAACATGGAATCAGATATAAAAGCAGTGGTTTAAGATCACTCTTAGACCCCAGCTTCTGATCTAAGAGCGGGGTGATAAAAAGCCTCGTGACCCAGGACCTTGGACAGGAGTCTCTGTCCATGTGGAGACATGCAGCTCTGGCCAGGTAAATATCCAGCGGCTGCTTTGCTGGATCTGGTGGATTTCGATCTTGGCACGGCGTAATACCCCTCCATGTGGTCGTACTGTGTGGGCTTGACTTTAGTGCTCTGAGTCCGTCTGCTGAGGTGAGCAGGGAAGGGTTCCAGATGTTCGGGATCCAGGGGAGATTTGGAGTGGTAATGATAGTAGTGACGATGTTCTCTGGTGCTCTGCGAGCGCACCGGTCTTCTCAGGATGCTGGGTTTCGCAGCGCCAGCCAGCACTGATGGATTCTGTTCAAAGCCTCTCGTTTGGCATCGGCGAGTGTGCTCGATGCTTTTCAGGTTGGGGCAGCCTCGTTCTGGCAACGAGGGGACTTTGCGGAGGAGTGGCTGCCTCGAGTAGCCCTCTTTGATATGAATCCGTCTCATCGGACCAAATTCTGCGCCAGACCGTTGACCATAGTTTTGCCTGGACGCCTCGGGGTATTCTTGCTGAGGCCTTATTCTTGGGGTGGTTGGTGATGTGGCTGCGGCTGTTTGGCTGTCCATGCTGTGGGCCGAGAGGAGGTTGGCGTTTCCGGGGTCTGACTTACTCCTTGTGTGCATTATGTCCCTTGGTGAGTCTGGGGCCTCACAGGGAGACACGGAGTGGTACGTGCTTTTGTGTCTCTCTTGCTGAACTGGTTGATACACAACCCTTTCAAAAACCTCTGCATCTCGAGCCTCATAAACCACAGTGTCTCTGCTTTCTATGTAAAGCTCCCTATTCACGGGAGAGGTGTGGCGTGGAGAGTAGTTGTAGTAATCCGACTGATCACCTTCCCTTGTGGAGTGGACTGCGTAGGTCTGATGGCGATGGATGCCACTTTGTCGACGGGGATCTATGAAATAATGAGGTCTTGGATCTCCCGAACTTGAGTCGGAATAGGGGCCATAGTGGTGCTGTGGGTGTACGTTCTCAAACTGCGTCCGTCCAGGGTTCAGGCCGGCCTGGATTCGCTCTGGATATGGCACTTCAGGGCTCAGCTTCTGCTCCACATAAAGCATGGAGTCAATCGGCAGGATTTCTGTGTTCGCCAGCTCGTAATGACTGATCTGTGGGGAATGAAAAGAGTGTGCCCGCCGGATGGCTGGGTTTCTCCCTGCCCCGTCCTCGGAGCTCTGCCATTGCCCCTGCTGCCTTTGGAAGTCGCCCTGGTAGCGCCTGTACTGAGGTGACAGCGGTTGTCTCAAACCTAGAGAGCTGTAGCGGCTCTCTGACGACTGCCTGTACAGGCCTTTATGCGCAGAGAGGTGTGGCGGCAGAGCGCCGGGCCGAGGGTAGTGAGGCGTAGGTGTTCGACCTGAATGAATCGGCCGGTGATGGTACTGCTGATGATGATGATGACGATGATGATGGTGATTACTGAAGACATCCTCAAGCATGCCAGGAGGCCTGTCGTCCTCTGGGCTGTAGGGATGGGCCGAAGAGGTCTGGAACTGTCGTGGGAAGACCTCTTCGATAGAGGCAGGCATCGAAGACTCTGCCAGGATGGACCTGAAATTAAAGGCATCCACAGAGTCCATGTTGGCGTACACGGGAGAGGCTGGCGGGCTCCTTGCTGAGCCGATAGGTTGGCAGGGCGTCGAGACTCCAACACTCTGGTAAGTATGATGTTCCTGTTTGACCTCCGACTCTCGTTCCTCTCTGTGCTCCCTCCCTTCAGCGCTGCCTTCCTCCAAACTCCCCGACCCGAGCGGGCTGACGTTAGGGGTGAAATTGCACACGCTTTCCTGACTGTCGGCAACCTGCAGCGGCTCCGGGTAGAGATGCGAAGGCGAGAACTGGTCAGGGTGAGGGCAGCGGTGGGCCTCCGCAGCCGCTTGCCACTGGGAGCCCGGGCCGGCGTGAGGACCGCGGCCCTCCTGAAGATGCACTTTGACGTCAAGAACGGAGGGTCGCTGTGGCCTGCAGTCATGTGCGTGGCTTCTTCTTTGGGACGCATTGCTGGCCTTCTGGGCAGATTCCGCCAGGGCCAAAGCCAACTTGCGCGCAGCACTCATCGAGGGAGGGTGAGGAGGGAGAACAGAGACTGAACTCATAAGTCTATCTGTTCCTGGGGAGGGATAAGACAAACAACGCTACAGTATGACAGGACAAACAAAGCTATGGTAAGACATGATGGGACAAGACACAAAAGCTTTCATAAGAAACTAGAGTGCATTAAAATTTGCATGCTTACTAACTATACAGATACGGATATAAAAAGGAATAAAGAACATGCCTTGCATATTTACTGAGACCTCTTAAACCTTTTCACATTTTGTTCTGCAACAAAAATAACAACCTTGGTGTTGTTGGTGGGGTGGGGGGTTATAGATTTTCTGTGTTCAACACAAAGTTGAAGGCAAATATATTTTAAAATAATTTTACAAGTATGCACTTTTACTGCAATTCCAGCTGCAAGTCTTTGAGGGTATATCCTCCTGTGCAAAGGTTAAATGTTGCTAGTGCTTTTTTTGTAAAACAGGTCAGGCAATTTTTAAGTCCAGCCTAAGACACTCTGTTGAATTTAGGTATGGATTTTGATTGGGCCATTCTAACATTAATATTTTTAGATCTGATCTATTCAATTGTAGTTCTGGTTGCACTTTGCATAAGGTCTTTGTCCTGCTGGAAGGGGAACCTTCACAAATCTTTTGCAGCTGCAAAGAAGTTTTATAAAACCTACATGACAAACGTTTAATGGAACTTCCTTCAGTCGCCAGGTCAACATATTCTCTCACGTTAGATGTGGACATCCGTGTCACTATTGGCTTCTTGGGTGCTTCTGTGAATAATGTAATCCTTGTTTGTTGCAGATCTGACATTTGTGCCGTCCTCTTTCAATGCTTTAGATGATGCTATGAACAAGGCTCTATAACACGGTCAAAGTTTGGATTTTGAAACTTACATACTCTAAATTTTTCCACAACTTTATCTGTGATCTGTCTTGTGTGTGTTCACAGAATAACTGGATTTACACCAATAAACCGATATCCGATATTTACCGGTATAATATGCATTATATTTAATTCGATACTCTTTCAATACCTTCAGTAAACGACCGCACTGCTGGCTTCAACACTGCTTCTTTGTTTTAGTTAAATTACCCACAATGCTGCGCTGCATCATTATCACTGACCGACCTCCTTCCCTAACCCCTCTAGGAACAAACAGCAGCAAGATGGAAATAAATATCGGTTGTTAATATTGGCTCTGTTTCATTTATTTGAGAGTTTCCAATATGTGACAAAATTACTAATATCCTAGCCGATACTGATGTTAGTGCCGATATATCGTGCATCCCTAAAATAAATGTAAAGAGTTTGAAAAATAATTTTTTTTTCTCGGATAAAAACACATTTAAAACGTATTAAAACTTTGTGTTTGTAACAGTAGAAAATGTGAAAAAGCTTAGAGGGTTTGAATAGATCTGAAAGGCACAGCACAGATTTAGGATACTGAGAAACTAACCTGGATCAGGGAGGTTCTGGGCAGACTGACTGAGGTCTGTCACGCCGGACGCCTGACTCGCCATGTTGATGGGGCTGCTATGCTGGAACAACGCTCTCGGCTGTTTCCCGTCTGCTGCCGAAGCCTCGCACTTGTCCACGTTGGGAGAAGAAGAAGGCACGGGAGTCTGAACATCTGCCAGCATTTTTAATGATTTCTTCCTCACTTTGGGCGAGAGGTGCTTCAAGGCGACTTTTTTTCCACTTTTGCACAGAACCGGGCTGTCGTCCGGAGAGCGCGAGCAGCCGACGTTGTTCTGGGAGGACACGGGCTCGGATTCGTTGGGGCACCCCGCCTGCTTCTTCCGCCTGCTGCCGCGATGCATCGCGGGAGTCTGGCTGCACTGGAAAGACATGGGGTCGAAGTCTAAGGTCGAGATGCCCACAGCCGGCGGGGAAAGGTCAAGGTCGTCCTCCGAGTAGTGAGGGGAAACAGCTGCACGGCCTCGGTCGGCGCTGCGTTTACTGTCGTTCAGCTGGTGAGCGCGCCGGTCATCTTTGTTTCTGGAGTTGTGCAGGTCGTCCCTGCTGGCGGCAGAAACTGCTTCGCTGGTTGAACGAGGTCTGAGGGGACGGTAACTCGGAGGCCCTCCTGGGTTGCATAAAAATAAAAATTGATATATATGTAAGCTGCTGAGAGCTCAGTAGAAGAACTTTTTATCATCTCCTGAAAGATTACCTCCTAAATTTTGCAAAGAAGTAAGAGATTCTTCACTTTTAGTGGACCGCAGTGTGCCGCTATCTCCTCGTCCACCTGCAAGCAAAAAATTATTCCGGATAAATCACACAACTTCCAAGACATCCTAAAAAAAAAAAGGAAAAAAAAAAAAAGCTGTGGCTCCACAGCAAACTGACCTGGCAGTGCTATGCTCTTTATCTCATTTGGTTCACTGGGGTGTCGCTTTAGTTTACGCTTGGACACAGAGTGGGACTTGCCCAGGTGGAAAAAGGACAGCCAGTTCCCCACAGGAGACTTCTTCGACTTCGCTAGAGGCCGCTTGCCACTGCGACACAGAGAACAAATCGTATTTAACGCTTGACCCTGAAAGTGTGCTGTGAAGTCTCAAGAATATCAAGGACAAACTGGTTCTGGCTGTTGCTTAGGCAACATTTTTATTTTTGTTTAGTCAAGGAAGTCGAAGGGTTTTTGCAGGTTTCACCGACTCAAATTTAAGACCTATCCACAGAAATGTACTAGCTTCATCCAACCAAGTGGTGATAAATTTGCCTAGCTAGCTGCTGGCTAGCTAGGTTTTTTTTAGCTACCTTAGGCACCTGTTTATATGACATTTACATTGATGTCAGTGAAGTTACAGGATTTCAAATTGAAGACAGTCATGAATGAAATTTAAGACCTAAATCTCCACAGAAATGTACAAACGTCATCCAGCCAAGTGGCAATACATTTGTACGCCATGAAAAAAAAAACTAGATAGCTAGTAAGGGTATGTTAACAGCTTGTTATTGGTAGGCCTCGACTGCGGTAGGTTTTACCAGAGACAAGAATACAGATTGGGACATGATAGTTAAGCAGTTCATTCAGTTATTGGATTCATCAAGCAAGGACACAACTAAAACAGAGGAGCTAGCTCTTACTAGCTTACTAGTAGGAGAACTAGCATTTAAAGAGATTTTTTAAACTCTACCTCTCCATTGGCAGTTCGATGACGGTGTGAAATTTGCCCAGCAGAGCTTCGGGCCCCTCCCCGACCTCGATGTAGTCGCTGTGGGAGAGGCAGGGGGTTGTGGCTGGAGATCCGAGCTGCGTTTGGGTCCGAGCCTGGGCCTCCTCTAAAGACAGCAGCTTTGTGGACGGGGAGCAAACCATAAGAGACTTTGGTCTTGATAAGGTGTTGTTACCTAAGATTGAAACACACACACTCACACACATTAGCACAGATACAAACACGTGTTTTGTTTTCCATTTCTTTATCCTTTAAAAATCCCTACCAGTGCTTTCTCTTAAAATCGAGTTTAACTTTGTGCTGAAGAGGGACTCCGTGTTGTTGAGGATGAACTCCACCACCACCGACTGGATCCGCACCTCCATGAAGGCCGCCGTGCCACTAAAGCAGGCCGACTCAATCTGTCTGGACCTGAAACGGAGCACAGCGCGACCTAGTTCAGCGCTCGGCACCACTGAGATGTGCCCCAGTTCGCTGCGGCGGAGCGGCCAAAAAGAAGCGGTGAAATTTCCGACTGCGGCGCGGCCGAGATACGGTCACCTGAGGAGGTTAGGCGCCCAGACAATGGCCAGGTTTTTAGTGTGCATGTTGGTGACAGAGCTGAAGGTGGCCAGGCGGGAAAGGTGCCTCATGAGGTGCTCCAGCGTCCTGCGGATGTAAAAAGAAACCCTCGTGTTTGAGATCATTCGCTATTGCTCTCTAACAAACCTCTGAGGCAACAGAACAACTGTTGGTGATTAAATAACACAGAAGTGGGCTCCATGTATTTGATTACAGCCAGTTGAACTGGATCTTATTTACACTCACCAACTATTTTTGGTAGATATCCTAGTACACTTGACATAAGACAAAACTAACTTACAAATAACTTTTCAGCAAGAAACAAGACATTTCCCCACGCTGCATCCTACTGAAAAGTTAGTGTACAAGTTTAGTAAAATATTTCCACTAGAAACTACCCAAAAAAAAATACTCGGTTAAGATGCTCATATAATTCACAATGCAGCAATATTCTCTCAATTAGTAGATCTTAAAATATGTAAGACTTTGTAGATTGGTAACAGTTTAGCAAGGAGATATGACTACCAATGCCCATCAGTTTTCTATTAAGATTTTTATTTATGAACTATTTTCAAAAACATTCTATCATTTTCATTTAAATTTACAGTTTTGACTGATTTGTGTTTGCCTATCATACCTAATCTCAATGTAAAATGTTAAAGTTTGTGGTCATAATGTGGGAAAAAAATAACGGCAAAAAGGTGGAGACATTTAAATACTTCTCTCAGGGCACTACGAGTGTCAGCAGTGGTTAACGGAAGATGCTCATATAGCCTAATTCACGCTGAACCGATATTCTCTCAGTTCTAGATCTTAAAATATGTCTGATTTGCTCTAATGAACCGACGTCGGGAGAGAAAATGACAGAATTTAGCAGCTTAGAGGAGGATGACCTGAGCTTGGCAAGATAAAGATCAAGATTAAGCAGAAAAACACGAGTTAAAGCAAAGTGCCTTTCTCCAAAATCAGAATCTAAAAATGATCCATTCCACTTTCTGACAGCAGGGGGCAGCAGTGAGCTGTAAACCTGACCTGTAATGAGGAGGCGGCAGCTGCTGGATGACATTGTGGATTTTTACCAGCCTCTCCTCGTCGGTGGCTGCAGACACGGCTTCCTGTGACGAAACGGAGGACAAAAGCACGGAGTCTAACAACCGAAGCAGACGAGTTAATCTGACTCTCGGCTTCAAAGCGGTTCTTGGAAAGCTCGTCACAATGCAACGACCTCATTTTAAGCAGCACTTTGAAAGCGAGATGTCTCTTTCATGCAATTAATCAAGGAGCGACCAGAAAGACGTTGCCTGCACATCGACTGACACAAAGCTAAATCAGCTCCCGTGCAATTTTTGAGAACTGCGCTCACCGAGAACCGGTCGTAGAGCTGGTAGGTGAGCAGCGGGTTGGGCAGCTCTCTGAAGTACAGCTTGCACAGGGAGCCCACAGAGTGGATGTCCTGTCGGAAGAGTTCTCGGCTCAGGTCTGGGATCTGCTCAGAGTCAAACTCGTGCCTGGAGACGGAACATGAACACAAGAATACGCAAAGGTTTGAACCCATTCGGACATAAAATATTGAATTCATTTTTTCCCCTTTCTTTTGGAGGAAAGTTGAATATAAAAAATATTAGTTTGACTTTTTTTTTTAAAACTCAGCATTTTTTTAAGCCCAGACTGCTATTTTAATAGTTTATCCTAATAGTTGATTCTAGAAGTTCAGCCAACAGAATCCTGTCATCTCAATTAAATTATTATGTAGGCACATTTGATTTTATAAAGTACGTTTAACATTTTGACAGTTTTTAGGTCTTATTTGTCCATTACAAGCATCTGGTCTATGACTGCTTACATATGAAGGAGTCCTTAGTCCTGTTTTGTCTTATGTTGTAATCAGAGACTTTGTCAGTCAAGTCTGTCTCCACAATAACAGAAAAATGAGCAATTCCTTCTTCTGTATCTCAATAATAAGAACAAAACAGAAGTCGTTGTATTTAAGAGATCAAACTATTTCTTCGGATGTCATGAACACTTTTCTTCCTGTAAAGTGTTCAGGAAGTGTACTTTACAGGAAGTAAAGTGTACTTTTCGAAACATTGATGTCAATACATTGACATAAAAAAGTCAATGTTTTATCTTGCTTTATTTATTTAGCTCTTACCAAACTAAAGCCTTAAAAACTGTTGAACAGATTATGAAAGCTTTCACACCTGAAAGGGTATAAATGGAAAAATTATTCAACTTCAATTTTGATTCCCTCAAAAAGATGTTCCTTTGTTACAGGACAGATTTTAAGACTATACACTTGTTTTTAAGTTTACTGGTGGTCTTTTCCCATCAATCATTCTTACAGGATCTATTAAATAAATTACTATCCCGGCTAGCGAAAAATCCTTTTGCCCAGAGATGTTTCTAGATACAAATGAAAAAGAAGAGGTGATCAAAGCTATCATCAAAAATCAAGAATAATTTACAAAGCCATGTAAAAGCTTTTACTTTTAATTTCATCTTTATATTTTATTACATTTACAAAATAGAATTTTTTTAGCACGTTCTTATCGCACCTAAGCAAATATTCCTACTGTCACGAGTTCATAGTCCTGGTTTTCGTTTGCAGCATTTCATACATATTTGTTTTCCTGTGGTAAAAATAAATCGGACACTGACATTAACTGAAAGATTTCTTACAAAATCAGTAAATATAAAAACGATAAATTCATAAAATCCCTTCAAAGCAAAAAAAAAAGACCAACAGATCTTCAACATGTCAACATCTTTGCGTGTGCCGTATTTCCTGAGCTGTTAGCAGGAGGCGTGACGCGGCGAGAGAAGAGCTTTTCCCATTAAGCTTTTTGATTGGCTGCCCAGCCCCATCAGCTCGTGTGCCGCTCAATTTATCCACTGATGGGAGTTTGTTTTATGGAAGCAGCAAAAAATACAGCAACGCTCTCAGAAGCTGCACAGCGTTAATCAGATTTCCATTGATAGATTGGGGGGGGAAAAAATCTCCTTAAAAGCACTAAAAGTTAACGACTTGGACAGCAGGATCTTCAGTCGCTGCTAATTGGCTGCACACTTATTTATTTAACATATCAATATATCTGCAATTGTACTAAAGTGCCAAATTTAAAAGGATACAAATAAATAAACCTGAAAATAAATGCAGTTAAGAAGTAAAAAAAATTAAAATAATAATTACATTTTGTGAATAATAACTGCGTTCTTCAACTAAATGTGAAATTCAGTCAAATAAAATAATAATGAAAAAATACTCTGAAGTTTCCAGTTGTAATATATTCATATCGTGTGTAATTATTTCCATGCTTTTATAAATATTTAATAGTTCCTCTTACTGCAGTGCACCAGGAGCAAATTCAGCTCAACAAATGAATCCTGGCATCTGATTGGCTTCAGACCAACCAGAAGCCCCGCCCCCTGACACCGACCAGGAAGGACTGCTGATACAGACTTCCTATGGTGAAGTAGAGAGGAAGCACAAACCTCAGTTTCTGGATGTTGGAGGAAATCCCTGAGAGTCTGTAGATCCCATCCACGACGCCGATCTTCTCGATGAACTCGGCACAACTTTTAACGACCTGCGGGACTGAAGGACATAAAGACGAGACGCAACGTTCAGCCATTTTGTCTGTGTCTTATGAAAACATCTTGTTGGGTACAAAAAGATGACATCTTCTGCGTTCTACATTCTCCACACTAATTATTTAAAGTGTTTCCGGTAACACTTTATTTGAAGGAGAGAGCATAAGACTGATATTACACTGTCATAAACATGACAGAACAACGGACATGAACGTGAAAACGTTTTCATGACATGTCTTTTGTTAAATAATGACACTTTGAAAGCAGAGTTGCATTAAAAGTTGCATTAAAAGTCAATTAAAAGAGTCAACTTTGCATTAAAAGTGTCATTATTTACAGATTTTTTTTAATGAAATGAAAACCGACGTGTTGAACCATGGCAGGCTGCAGATTCGATAAAAACCACAAAGAGGTTTGTTTCTGGAGAATCCTACAATAACAAGCCTTAGGCTGTAAACACCAGACCTCCCAAATGTTTTTGCATTATTCATCCCATTTCTTCAAACACGCAGGTGAATCTAATTCGATTAAAATAAAATAAGGACATACAATTTTGAATGCTGCAAAAACTACAAATTCTTACCAGTTTCAGTTAATAGGGCAAATCTAATTTGCATGTAGCTTTTCAGCAAGATATGGGAGCTTGTTTAAAGTCAATTATTTCTTAATATTGATGGAAAAACAACCAGTTCCACTGGTAGATTATTTCACTCTTAACAAGACATTTTTTCCCATGTTAGAAGTGAAATAATAATCAATTTTCCATCATTATTAAGGAATTATTTACTCAAAACAAACTCCTCTATCTAGTTAAAAATGTACTTGTTAGTTACTTTAGTCTTATTTCAATCGTACTAAGATATTTGCACTAGAACAATTATGGAACTAAATAAATCTGGAGATTCACGATGTTAATGTGAGGCAAGATGATTTTAATCCAGTAGCTGAGAATTTACTCAGCGACTTCACTTTTGTTTCAGCATAGATGGTTTAGCTTATTCTGAAGCAACAAAGTATTTCAAAAACAGGTTCTAAACTAGACTAACCTTGCATTAGTCTGTTTTTATTAAGTTAAAGCATGTGGGATGTTCTACCGTCGTGTCCTGAGTTGTGGAGATGCTCCCCCAGGTCGCAGCCAAACACTCGCTCCCTGAGGATCCCGCGCTGCCGCAGCTTCTGCGGCGGCGGCCGAGACTTCATGAACGACCTCAGGAAGGTCACCAGCTTCCCGTGCTTCTTGCACACTGAATGCGCACGAAAACACACACGGGAGAAACGTTAAAAAGCAACCTGACTCAGGTCCCGGTGAGCGAGTGAAAACTGCCAACGCACACTGACTGGTACCTGGCTTTGGCACTGAGTTTTGAACGCTGGGCGGGATTTTCTCGTTTATCAGCTCCACGCAGTCGCAGGGGAAGAACCCGACCTGCGGGAGGAGAGGCGGAGAAGAGAGCGAAGAGGTACAAACGAAGTGAGTGACGAGTGAGGAGAGGCGATGCTGCACAGGTGGAAAAAGAGGTCAAGAGAAACCTCAGACTGAGCGTTGATGATATACATGACTGAATCAAACTTTTGAGGTTTGAACAAATTTTCCCAACTAAACTAAACCTTTTTTTAAGCTGATCTGTGAGATGCCTCATCACTGGTTTACTGCCGTCTCTAAAGACAACCTATAAACGTTGTTTTTAAAGTAGCATGATCAATTTTCACTTTCTTTTTAGATTTAGAAAAGCTAAAATACTAACAGTTTGGATCCAAATTTGCAACATCAAATGTTTTTTCGTGCATTTTTTAATGCTTTATTTTGAAAAGCCAACATAAACCCTTTTATATTTTTCAGTTTACTTCCATTGGTAACATGATAAGAAATATTGAGGATTTTGCTCTAGAAAGCATCTTTAATACTGTGTAACCTTTATAAAATAAAATAAAAAATAAATAAAAGAGTTGTGATTAGTTGAGTATTTCTGCAAATGGCTGGGAGGAGATAAGAGGAAATGAATTTTTTCCCCCACATTATTTGTCTCATATTATTGTACTATGATGACAGTTTTAACAAATATAAAATAAAACATATATATATATATATATATATATATATATATATATATATATATATATATATATTTATTATTTTTTTTTTTTTAAGTTACATTTCATTTAGGAATGCCAATAAAATTTTTCAGGACTTGTTTAGCTCCTGAAATTTTCTTTAAGGGATTAAGGGATTACTGACCTAAATCATGAAGAAAAGTTACTCATACTTTTAAGTATTTTGTCTTATTTCAAGTGCAAGAAGATTTTTCCACTAGAATCCAGACCATAGATACTCCAGGACTTTGTGTGTTTGCCCACAGCAGAAGGTTTACCTGGAAGCCATGCTTTCCTCTCCACCAGCCCGTGTCTTCTTTAGGCGGCATGTCGATGACAGACACAATATCCCCGACCTAGATCAGAAAGAGCTTTCTCTATGATGCTCATCTAAACTAAATGCAAAAAAATGCAGAAAAAAAACATACACCTGACAGACTGGTCCATGCCTGAGCATGTCTCTATCTCCTTACCTCAAAGGTTAACTCGTCGGTGGCCTGAGCCGTGTACCGTTTGGTGACGTGGGCGGCAGCGATGGCGGGGACGTTGATCGAAGCTTCTTCAGAAACCAGCAGATGGTTGCCCTTGTTGTCGATCTAAAAATAAAGACAGCAGAGATGCTTTTGGCACATCTTACGCCCAAAAAGCCTGAGCAGGGAGTGGGAGCTGGTCACGATTTATCATGAGACGATGGATGAAAGAGAAGCAGAGCACAATGGAAAGTTAAAAATGTTTTGTTTTTGTCTCCACTTGAGCTTCAAACATTTTTAATGTCAGTGGAAAGTAGAGCCAGTGAATTGGCCCCAATGTTCTGTCTGTTTGTGTGTAACGTGAAGGATGTACTTTTTTTTTTTACTTATGTTTTTAGAAATCAGATATCTGCTTTGCTGCCAGTGGAGCTGCTGGACTCAGACCTGAACCTTCAGAGACGCATAAAGATAGTTACAAAGTCGGCCTTCTGTCACCTGAAGAACATCTCCAGGATTAAAGGACGAATGTCGCAACAAAGAAAAACTCATATAAAATCTAACTGTGTTAAAATCTAACCCCACAGTGTTCTCACATTCTGCCTAAAAATCAACAAGAAAACTGCAGCTGATCCAGAACGCTGCTGCTCCCGTTCTGACTAAAACCAGGAGGATAGAGCACATAACACCAGTTTTAAAGTCGCTCACTGGCTCCCTGTAGCTCAGAGAATATACTTTGAAATACTGTTGATAGTTTATAAATCACTGAATGGTTTAGCACCCCGATACATTAAAGATCTGCTGTTGTTTTATCAACCTTCCAGACCCCTCAGGTTCTGGTTCTGGTTCTGCTCTGCATCCCCAGAACCAGAATCAAATAAGGAGAAGCAACATTCAGCTTCTACTTGCCACAAATCTGGAACAAACGTCCAGAAAACTGCAAAACTGCTGAAACACTGAGTTCCTCCAAAACTAGACTAAAACCCCACAAGCTTAGCCTGTCTGTGGATTTATAATAACTAGAGCATAGATTAACTCAATTCAAGTGGCAACCTTTTACCACTTCTCTTTATGTTATGTACTATATGTTATGTTTTTATCACTATAAACTGTCTCTGAAAAATTCCTCAACAAAAAAACTTGTTGAGGAATGGATGGAGCAGGCTAAGATATAAGAAATAATCTGCAATACTACTATTTTGTTGTACTAAAAGCCCATGGCAAAAGAAAAATAAATACATTTTAAAAAATCATTAAAATCCAAAAAATACTATACAACTTTACCATTGTGGCTGTGATTTTTAAGACAAATACAGGAAAATGTCATTCAGCTCCTTTTTGGAGCTTCAGAGTATGAAACACAAACAACTCCAAAAATAACTTCAGATGAGAATCAAACATGTAAATACAAAGCCAAAGCCAAAGCCAAAGATTATAAGATCAACTGAACTCTGAACACATTTGCACAGTGCTTGAAATTTGCTACAGAAGCTTCACTTTCTGTCACCGATCATTAGCTTGCTACTTCAAAGTCGCCAGAAAAAGCTGCACACCTCTTTTTTTTTCTTGACACCAGTGCTGTTTGTCTGCTTCTCACACTGAGGCAAACACTCCCTGCCTTATGAACCAGTGCAGTAATTAAGTCGTTGACTCAACATTTAGAAAAAAAAAAGAGCTACATTGCAAAATGTAGAAGGATGTACTTTGGCACGGATGTGTAGGATTTCCAGCAGGGAATAACAATTCCTTCATCTTATCTGCGATATTCCGACCATAATCTAATTTTACTGACTGTTCCTTAGACAAACATCAGTCACGTTAGCGTTTCAGATCATCACAACGGAAAAGCACAATAAAAAGTAACTCCTACCTCCATCCATGTTAACACAGGACCACAGTTGATTTTGTTGTCCGCGATGGCAGAGAAGCGTGACAGGTAGTTAGTCAGCATTGTGGCGACTGACTGAAAGGAGACAAAAATAAAATAAAATTAAAAAAAGATAGACCTCAATAAAGCTCCAAAAATAAACATGACGTCACACATGCCAGCAGAGGTACAAGAATTTCTGCAAACGAATTCATGATCTTGTATTTTGCTGTTTTTTTTTATAATGTTACAGCCACAAACTTCACAAAGTACTGCTTTGTTGTAAAGTGAAAGGAAATGATACACTGTCTTTAAGTTTTTCTACTTTTTTTTCCCCAAATAGGTCAATATTTAGAGAAAAAAAAAGTTCACTACAATGACAGCTGAAAGTTTATTAGGGTCTACTTTTTCCCTTCCTCCTTACAAAATAAGTCAGGCTCGGTAAAGTTCAGCTTCTTTGAACACAAGTTTTAGTTTTAAACTGCGACTTTTTAAATAATTATTTGCATGGCATTAGGATTATTATGCAAACAAATGTAATTGTTGGTGCTGCCTCTTGGACTCCAAGAGTACTCACTTGTTTTTTTTTTTTTTTTTTTTTTTATCTCAATCTTGATTAAATGAAGGTAAAAATAATAATTCAAAAGTTGAATTTGGACTAGGCCATTGAATATGGTAGATGTATCTGCTGAAGAAAGTAATGCCCCCAAAAAATCAGCAGTCAATCTTTACAGCTCTTCTAAAATAAATACATTAAAAAAATGGAGGTTATATCTAAACGGAGTAAAGTTTCAAAAGTGCATGAATACTTTCATGAATGTGGAGACAATACCTCAACAGTATCCTCTAAGGTGTCGTAGCGTGGCAGTTCGGTGAGTTGGGAGTAACGGCGGTCGTAGATGCACAGGTGCAGGTGTTTGTCCAGCACTCGGAAATCCTCGTAGGATCTTTTCACCAGCCAGTTTCGAGCCTGATGGGGACGACGCAAAGCAAATCAGGACCAAACCAAAGCGAAAGCGCCTGCTGCTTTTGGGAGAAGCCAGAGCACCACTCGGATATTCAAGTAATGTTACCTGGCAAGTGATCTGGACGAGAAAGACGAGTTCTTTGGAGTCCAGACCGGGCTTCGGTCCCTCGCTTTGCCCCTCTGCCAAGGCCAACTGCACAGGGAGACAAACAGGAGGAAGGAGACACAGAGGAGCTTGGATTGAGGATGGAGCATAAATAATAGATGAGTATGATACAAAACCCCTCTCTGTTTTTGGGACTGGGCTACTAAAAGTGCATCGTGTCCCATATTAATACTGGATTTACCACTTACATCGGTTGCCTGGCATTTCATCCTGCAGTTTTAAACGTTTAGTAGATTTCTTTTTCTTTTTTTTTTTTTCAAAATTATAGATGATAGGAAATCAACCCGTAAAGAGACCAAAGACGTTAATGGAGAATTGTCTTCAGAGGCCTCCATGCTGAGGAAGTTTTGGTTATTTATAACTGTTAGCAACCCGTCCAGATACACTGTTACACAACATGCAGCGACCTAGTTACGGCAAACCAAACCAATGAAGAGAAATTTGTTGTTGAGTGAGTCATTACGGCAAAAATGTAGTTCACCGCAACGCTTTCTTCCCCCCCCCAGTCCAAACTACAAAGCTAATTAAGCTGTGGAGAGGCTGAAAAGGTCAGTGATTCAGTGATAGGAGAGAGAAGAGGGCAGATTAAGAGAAATTATGAAAACATTAGCTCCCCCCCCCACACTTTCTCTCTAAGTAAAAAGCATATCCACCATTTTTCCCCAGAAATACGCCCCACATCAAACAACTAACCCACCGTCACGTCACGGGGCTCGTTCAGGTTACCTCCCGCTAGAGCATCTCAGATATCCGACAGCGGATGAAGCAAGAGCTTCCTCTTTGTGTGCGGGACCACAGCGAGCTCCTCCAAGCAAACAATACAATAAAAAGAAAAAGAAAAAGCCAAATCTAGGCTGAGAGCAGAAGGGTTTAAAGGTTCTCCTGACTCGCCCGTTTCTCGTCCCAACAACAACGTTGCACGCGAGAAGCTTATTTGCAGAGCAACCCGCACCGGTGAGCTACATACAGAAAGCAGAGAAAACGAGACGCTGATGCTTTCTCTCTGCTCCCTACTTCCTTCTTCCCCCCCTCCTCCTCCTCCTCCTGCCTCTCCTGTACTCCATCACCCTCCCCCCTGTTCCTCTCTCTCATCCGTTCTCCTCTCTCTCGTGACAAAAGGAGGTTCGCCTTTAAACGGGTTCATCTGGGACACATGGACACAGATGCTCATCCGTCACATAGCAACATGAGACAGATGAGACTTCCTAATCTGCAGACGGATCTGTCGGGATGCAGACGGAGGAGGTCTGCTGCTCTGCAGGCATCACACCCGAGACCCGACCTCTGCTTTCCGTCTTTGTCGTTAAGACTCTGCTGCTTATGGCGTGATCCGAGTACACAGAACAGAGACTCGTCGCCCAAACTGAATCAAACGCACCCGGCATCGGGCGGAAGCGTCTGAATCTGCATATATGCAGCTCTGCCTTCAGCGTCAGTGTCACCTCGAAAAGGACGTATCTGCTTTTGCTCACACTGTTTTTCTGCTCATTTAATGACGAAGACGCAAAACGTTTAGCCAAACAGAGCGAAAGTGTTTCAGATTAATGCTCAGCCAGCCGTAGCGTTGCTCACTGATGCGGCGTGCAGGGGGTCGGCGCCGCCATGTGCATCACATGCACCGCTCAGGATGCTTTGTGCTAAGCTAAAGCAGCAGCTCCCAGCTGTGCAGAAACATCTGACGCCCTCTGCCGGCGATCAAGCAGAACTACAACGAGAGATAACGGGGATGGCTAAATGCTTACTTCTGCACATCACTAAGCCTGACGCGATTAATCAATTAATTAATTAATCACATGATGAATTGAAACAAGCTCAGTAATTTCCATTTGCATTATTGATCGTCTTTCTTGTATCTCTACCAAACACTGGAAAGTCTTCAGTCTGGTGTGTTGGTCTCTGATAGCTCCACGTTTTTGAAGGACAGTTTGCATTTTATTTGTTTTAGGTGTTTTGTTTGGATATTTAAGATGTCTTCCAGTTTCACCGTTACATTTTCATTAGAAAACAAAGTTTTTGAGAAGGTCTTATTGCATTATTATGCCATTACCATTACATTACTTCAAAATGGTCTTGAAACAAAAAATGAAGAAGTACAAGAAAGAGCAAAAGAGGAAGGTAAGTACAGGGCAGCCGAGAATGAAGGTGGAAATCACCAAAAAATGATGAGTTTGGAAACGTTAAGCTAGAGTCAGGGTATTCAGAACAATGTCCACTCAGAACAAAACTAATTGATATATGTATTCAGCTTGATTTGAGTTCATGCAGTTCAGTCCTAAGTGACATATCAAGTCAAAAAGAGGAACCTTTATGTTTCAACTCATCAATATTGAGGAAAAACTGCTTATTTGTAAAAGATCAAGAAACAGGTAAAGCATAAAATAATATAACCTACGTTGTCTATGCGGAAAACTCCTTGTTAAGAATAAACTTTCTGTCTGCATCCTGCAAGGTTAAAAACAATTTCCTGCCATTCTCCGATGATAATCGTTCATTTGTGCTATTTGACAATAAATGTTCATTTCCAGAACCAGCATTAAGCTCCTGGTGACAACTAATATTTGAGTCTGAAGGCGGCAGCACTAAGCAAATCCAAGTTTAGGCAACCTGCCTGTAGAAGCTGAACAAAAATAAGTGTAGTAATTGCAGAATATCGTCTGTGAACAGATGCAAACATGGCATGTCAAGAATACGAGGGGAAACTGCTGCAGCGACTGTCCAGAAAACACAAACAAGGTTATCGATTATGCCAAAAGTGCAGCAGCAAATATAGCAGCTGAACGGCGGCCAAGTGCACAGTTATGAAAGCTAATAACTCTCCGCAAAGTATTTTTAGATCTCACCTGAACGTTGCCAAAATCGACAGTCTCATAGTGGAAATGGGCACACTCTGCCAATCTGGGGAAGTGACCTCTGGGGAACGTTAGCCTAGAACACACAGAAGAGCGGCAACTCATCAACATTCAAGACACACCGATGCTGCGATGAGGAGCGGAAACAAAGAGAAAGAGGAAGGGAGAGGTCAGGCTTGTGCAGCGAGAGACAGAGCAGCGTTTAAGATTCAGACCGGCTGGTCGGCGTGAGAGGCACCCAGCGCTGGAACACAGGCTCCCCCTTCGCTTCGCTGGCCTGAATAAGGAGCCTTATATTCAGGCCAGCGAAGCGGCCCCTAAAAGCGGCGGCAGCGTCACTGAGAGTACCTACTTTTTCATGTTCTTGACCTTCATACTCGCCGTGCTGACGCAGGAGCGCAGGAGGGGCTCGGCCTGGTGTTCTGTGATGTCATCGCTCTTCACCTGCCAAGAGCAGAAAGCATTAATGGGGTCGGTGATGGAGAAACCCATAGTTTATGACGTTGGAAGGTGTAATGAAAGCACATTCCTGCCTCTGACGGCTTTTAAAATAGGAGTTATATCATTTTTCCTCAGTGGATGACACACTGTGAAAACACAGAGTCTCGCCACGTATTTTTGTTTACTTTGTAGTGAAAATATTTGAGTACCTGAGAGAAACTACAAAACTACAATACAAGTAAATTATCAGCAACATATAGGAGCTTAAGTTAATAATTCGACAAAAGGAAAACCTTTCTTATGAGTGAAATAATCAGTCAGTGTAACGAGTCATTTTTTTATCAATATTCAGAAGTTATTGACATAAAAAACAGCCTCTACATCTTGCAGAAAAGTTTCAAATAAGACAAAAGAAGTTGTGTCTTATTTCAGGAGTACTAAGATATTGGAGCTGGAAACTACACCAGCTGGCGTGGTTTGCTTTCACGATGCACTGTGTCAAACGATCCAAACTAATTGAGAAACTTGTTCCTCTCCTTGCCTGTGGTTACGCTGCACCAAGAACCACTGAGAGAAACAACACGTCAGAAGAAGACACGAGCGTAACGTTCTTCTTTGCGAAATGCAAACAAAAATGGAGTGGAGTCAGATTGTAGGTTTTCTCTTTTGTCTTTGGCAAAAGACAAAGAGCCATTTGTCCCGCAAGCATTAGATTCTTGCATTGGTCTTGGTTCTATCTACCCAGAATGCCCTACAGCGTAGTCCGGTTCCTGCTTTCGGAGTAGTTTCTGGTCTGCTTGCCTCCACATTTGCATCAGAAGCGCACCAGAGTTCACTTTAATCAAACCCAGAGCGAGGTTTTTAGGCGGACCAGAGTTCACTTTTTTTTTTTTGGTTTGATTGCAAATTCACACCTCCCCAAACGAACTGGACTATCAAAACACATGGATTAGAGTTTGATGAAACACGGCTGGTGTGAATGCAACATAAGCCTTTCAAACCTAAGAACACAGCGCCTGGCATCGTTTCACCGTATCTTTTTTAATTCTCCAACTTCACTAAGAGGCATTTACTCAAATTTTAGCAAATATTAGTTGGACTTATGACTGTATTTGAGGCTGTATGTGTAGTTTTGACCTTTTTTTAATTTGCAGAAGCCCAGGATGAATTTAAAGTCGTCAACTGAGACCTTGTGATCTGTTGAGGCGACGTTAAAGTGTGAGTCAACTAAAGAAGCAGAGCAGCCTCATGGAGGAAGGACATGTCTGATGAGTTTTGTGTATTGTCTTGCATCAGCTATGAGTCAGTGCCATGTGTGTGCTTATTTATAAATAAATATATGTGTGTGCACGTGTGTTTGCATGCGTGTGTGCGTGTGTGTGTGTGTGTGTGTAGGCATGTACCGCGGCAGTGGATGTCTCCTGTGGCTGCTTCTCCTCTGGAGGATTAATGTTGGTAGCTTGAGGTAAGGCATCGTTTTTGTCGAGGTCAGCAGGTGGGGTCGGGTCGCTGCGCAAGAGGTAAAGAAAAAAAAAAAGGTTGGAAACAGAACAGAAGCTGAACTATTATGAAAATGAGGCCTCTCGATATATTTTGTTTAATTTTCATCCACCAGAGGGAGCAAGTGAGGGAGAATTACTGGAGTGGCTTGAGCTGGAATCATGACATTGCACCAGCATGCCTCAAAAAAAAAAAGAGAAAAAAAAAGAAAACATGTCGTACTGAAGCTGTCACCAAGAAAATACACATTTATTATTTATGTTAGCTGTAACTATGAACAATTACTGAGATCTTTAGAAAATATCAGCAGTTCCTGCTTTAGTAGACGGGGAAAAAAACCGAACCCAGATCCAGTGGTTATTTTATTTGCACTCCAAAGCTCACATGTTCAGTGAGGCATAAAGACAATCCACCCACAGGGAGAGCTTCACAAAACCTTCACTTGAAATGTGATTCAATGTACTGAGGAGTGGAGGGTGAGGCCCATTCAGGCAAACTTTGATAAGCAACAAAGGCCACAGGGTGTTTGGGAGTCTAACAGAGATTCAGCCTGATCGAACCTGGAAATGTGGCAAACAAACATCGACGTTTATGTGCTCCAAAATTACATGAGCGAGCGCAACAAAATAGTGGAGTTTGAAGCTGATGGAGGTTGAAAAAGGGATAGTTTGTCTCTCTGCTTTACTCTGATAACTGGGTAAAAAAATTTAAAGTCTCACTTCTGGCTTTATTCATCTCAAATTCAAAATTCCCACATTCCTTTAAAGCAGCACGCCACATGCTATCTGGTCTTTTCATCATCATCCAGGTGAGCAGACACACAAAGCCAGGGAAACGCAAAAAAAATAAATAAATAAAAAGAGTTACTCACCCCTCAAGGACGTCACTACTTCCTGGTTCTCCCCGGGGTCCTGAGGCAGCATTCTCAATCACCGCGGCAACCACGCATCCAGCCTCCATGATGCCGCCCTGCTGCAACAGCCCGCTGTAGAGAAACGTGAGTGGGAGGAGAGAGAAGGAGAGAAAGTCACGGCGGGCGGGGAGGAGGGTCCGAAGCTGCGGAGCCACCAGACGTTAACCCACTCGAGGCCGCCATCTACCCCGGCTGTAATCTGGGATGACATCATGCCGGAGTGTCGCGGGCTACCACGGCGACCAAAACGTGTCAGGCTATGAGTTCGCAGGATGGATTTCAGCTTCTGTTTCCTCCTAGAGCTGACAGATTTCGGTTGAGAAGCGACTCTCGCGCTCTCCAAGGAAAAGGCAGGTTTGTCCCGGCAGCCAGAGATCCACGTTCACGGATTTCCCCTTTACTTTTTAAATTCCACTACTGTGAAAATGTGTTTCCCACATAACAGATTCCTTCTGTTTTTGCTATTTGGTCATGACAAAGATAACTTGGGTGAATACAAACATCGGTTTCCAGATGATGATTTCATTTGTTAGCACAGATAAGGAACCCCAATGAAATATTTGTCTCCTTGTTTAGTCATAAATTAATGGTGATTTACATTTTGGGGGGTTTAATTTCATCAGCCAAGCCCAGGCTGATTACTGCTACTCAGGTAGAAACTGTCTGTCAACACAAAGTAGGCTGAAACAATCTTAAAAAGCAACTTGTCATGCTCCAATGTTCAGAAATTCAACAGATGTAAAAAACAGAAACCGTCATCCAAATATGTTTTAACCGTACATCTCGATTAAAAGTGCCTAATGATGATATAAGATGATAAAATATTAGAATGTGTTGACAACCTGCCAAAGAAGACAGACTGTGAGATGGTGTATAAGGCTTATTCTATGCAGTGCAGTTCTATGTTTGTATAGTACAAAACTGTAAATTTGAGCCAAAAAAAAAACTCAGAAATTTTTAGATTAATCTCTGAAATCTTCCAAAAATATATATGTAAATTTGCAAGTTTTTCTAGTAAATTTCAGATTTTTCTCTAGCAAAATTTTGACTTAACAAACTCAGAAATTTTCAAGAAAATTCCTGGAAAATTTCTGAGATTAATCTCAACATTTTTGAGTTTTTCAGAGGAAACGTACCCTTTTTTTCTATGTACAATAGCCCTAATACACCCTAACAGTATTGAGTTGCCTGTGTTGGTATTATCCTGTACTGTAATGCAGAGGAAGACGACTAAAGTTGAGGTTAAGCTAAAACACAACACTGGCTCATATCATCCATCCAAACGGAAATTAAATGTAGACATAACAGCTTTTTTCCTTCAGCTTCATAAATAATTGTAATTTTACATCAAACAATTACTGTTTTTTATCCACTGCCATGGAATTGGTAAAATATCAGTACTTAGATAGGATTACACTTTAAACCTTTTTAATTTATGTCAGTTTTGTTCTCTAGTCCCAGTAAAAACCTTTGGTTTTTCATTCACACACCAGCTACTACTGCTTACCCTCAGTTCAGTCATCAAAACACTAGGAATGTCCTGATGAAGCAAACTTGGTTCTCCCACAATTTTCCCGTAACGTGCTTCTGGAATTATGAGGGTGTTTATCAGTAAACAATGTCTCACAGACAAAATCAGGCCCTTCCCAAAGCTCCCACCACTGCAGCTCAGGTAGCAGAGAGACGGGTCACCATCATGTGTAAAGGGTTCTGCTGATCAACCACAACATGTCTGGTCCAACTGGTATGTTAACTAGCATCCACTGAACACTGGTGCCGTAGTAGCGGTTCCAAGCAGCGCCTCCAGCTCGGTTATCCACTCAGCTGCTGGTTCTGGACTTCCATAAAGCTTCTTGAGTCAGCAGGATGCCAACAGGCCGATAGGAATACTGAGCAGGTCCGACTCGGCTCCATCCTCGTCTCGTACTGTGTCTCAACTCAACCTTGCCGAAGGGCAAAAAGTGCATTAAACAGATAGCAGCGATCCAGAGACCACATTACATAAAGTTATGTTATGCAACGGTCACTTGGATCCAACATCTATAGTCTTCTTATATGACCGGACAGTGTCTTGGAACAGTCTTTTGTCACGCTGTAGACACAAACTTTTGTGTATTTTGATGGGATTTGATGTGACAGCCCAACACAAAGAGGATGTCTACAGTAGATTTCAAATTAGTGTCATAAATAGAAATATGAAAAGTGTTAGTGGGGGCATTTGTTTTGACCTAGTCAAGTTTCTGCTTGATTCTCGTTTCTCTTCAGTGCTGGGTCTGAAATTTTTACTATGAACCTCGATTTCTCCAGCTGAATTTCAACCCAGCCAATCAGCGAACAGAAACAGCTTTGAACAATGATGTTGATTTTTTGCGCTCAATTAGAGCAGATTAGAGCAATCATGGCAGATTTGTAGTCTGCCATGATTGCAGTTTTAGCAATGGCAGTGGAGGAAGTAAACAGAACCGTTAAATATGTGTTGGCCACGCCTCCAAATATTGAGTCGTTTGGTTTAGGACTTCTTACTTTGTAGAGGGGTTGGTTGTTTACAGCGCACTCAACTTGTACATATATCAGGACCAAACGTTAGCGATTGCCTCCAGCTACCAATTATTTCTCAATAGCTGAGTGTCCAGACCTTCTGTACGAAGCAAAGCGATTAGCGACATGGGACTATTTTTAAACCAGGCCAGTACAAAGTCAATCCTTACTTAAGGTCTCCTTTCACTGCAATCACAGCTAAAAGTTTCTTTGGGTATTTCTCCTTTAACACCTTTCCACATCTAGGTATTAAAAGTTCTGTCAAAAATTAGACTGAGGTCCAGACCCAGTAACTAACAACCTTTGAACCAAGTCATTTTATTGTAGTCTTTTCTTTATGTTCTGGGTCACCACCTCAAAACTTCTACAGCCACTGCCAGGGTTTCTTGTGAAACTGGTGTGAGCTGGGATGAACACACCCTCGTCCCCACCAGCTCTGTCCACAGAACACTATCTCACATGTCCCCAACATGAAGGAACGCACAAGTAGGTCTTCTTAAGGCTTTCTGTAAACAACAGTTTAGTTCTTGCCACTCATCTACAGTGAGTGCAAAACTAATCGTAACCCCACCCGCTGCTTTGGATCTTTTCCGCTTCATCATGGATCTGGTCACATGACTTTTATTTCACAAAGTGCCTCGAGATGGTATGTGTTGTGAACTAGTGCTATAAAAATAAACTGAATTACGCCCAATTGAATTATTTGGCTCCTCTTGCTCAGTTGAGGATTAGGTCTGGCGCTGTGCCATACTATTTCCGTTTTTAGATGAGAAGATTTAAACAGTGCTCTGAGAGATATTCAGACCTTGAGATATTGTTTTGAATCAAGCCCAAATTTATCCTTCATCTGTGTTTTGTGTTCCTTGGTCAACATGATGCTGTTTGTCCCCTAATTCACAGTTTTATCTGCACAAGACTGTGAACAGTGTGCATCGTTTACTTTCTACTTTACAATTATGCATTATTAGAGCCACACATGTAACCCAAAAACAATGTTAAGGCTGTGGGTTGCTAATGAGGTAAAGACACTTCTATCAGCTGAATTCTTTCCATGTAAAAAAAAAAAAAAAGGTTTCTCGACGCATACGACGGTACCTGACCTTGCTGATTATAGCTCATCAGACAGAGAGTCTGCTTGAGTGGAGGAACATGTCGTCCTGCACACAGCAGAGGGGACGAGCTTGCATAAAGCACCTGCATGATAAAAGACTTGCACTTTTTTTTTCGTCTGGAAAAACGTAGAAAATCTGACGACAGCCACCGACACAAACGATCACCGAAGCAATCACTTCTTTTAGCCCAAACACTGTAACAGTGGACCAATTTAGAAATGTTCCAAATAGCGTACACTACAAACTCGCAACGCTGTGAAGAGACATGATGATGAGTGAGCTTCATCAGCGTACCACCTTTTGGTGTATTATAGGTGAGAAAATGAATATACAAATATGTCTCAAACCTGTCAAAGCAACATATTTTTTTTTATTTTCCTCTGGATTTTCTTCTAGAAACCTTGAAGTCACACCGAATCAAGCAGCAGTGCTGCTTCCACAGCTTCTCCATCGTCATTCATCTCCAAAGTATCAAACGTACTATTCTGGATGTATGAATAAAGAGGCCCCTTTACCTGTCACAGTTAATGGGGAGGTGCAGCTCTGATCTCAGGAGACCGGAGCGGCGAGCACAAAGGATGTCGCCTGTTATCTGATGGCCTACATGGCGTTTCTGCGAGGAAAATGGGGCGGCGTGCACAATCCTGCACGCTGTCTGTGGGACCGGCATCAGCTGATATGTTGACAAGAAAATGACTGGGTGAATTTTTTATTTTTTTTCCCCAGGTAAAATTTGGTCACAAGTCTGTCAGTCACAAGTCCTTCATTAAAAAAATTAAATGAGGGGGCGGTTCATAGCCAGAGGGAAAGCTATGTTGCACATTTTCCCACCATTTATTAAATATTTATTTCATTTCTCTTTGGGATCAATAAAGTATTTTTTGAATTTAAATTCTTGTAAATGTATGCAGTATTTATGGAGTTTGGACTTTGAAAAGTGATCAAAAACTTTGAAACCTAATGAAAAAAAAAGTCCGGATTTAAGTGGACGTTTTAGATGAAGCGGTCAAATTTAATCTGGCAACTTGCAATTGAAAATGGAGAATAATAACAACTTCCAGGCTTCTGTTTCAAGAGTAAGTGCAAAGTCTACAAATATAACCAGCTTTACAGATTACCTCTAAATTTGCAGTTATATGATTCTTATTTCAATATTATCACATTCTGCCATTATGTAACTAACTAGATGTTTACCTTTAGACCAAGTGCAAACCCCTAGTTTAGTTTTAGTTTCTCTATGCTAATCAGTAAATTGTGTTTGTGTTAAAAAAAGACATTTTTTGAATAGTTTTAGTTTTATTGTAAATGTGTGAAAAGAATTTGCAACACCACTCAGTTCTCACACACTCAACACTGCTTTGTGAACGGAGCGTTCACAACAAGAACAAAGGTGCTATTTTTTAAACAATTTTATTACTGTGTATTGTCCACACAACTTAAACTTAATGCTACTGAATTAATGAGAGAAAAATGTGACTAATGTAAAAGAAGTTACAACAGTATGTTATTAGCTATGCCGAACATCAGGACTCAGGAAATTTGCTCCTTCTACTTTTGCAACCTCATTTTACACCGATGCCATTTCATCTCTAATTACTTCCATTACAAACCACTTCATTCCATCATACCTAATTTGTTTATTTTAATTGCATTTTTTCCTGAATCATAGAGCTAAATGGTTATAACAACGTTAATTTAGCTCAGTATCATAATCTAAAAACTTTTTATCATACTTTCCATTTATTTTAGTTCTAGTCTCTGTTTTGTAAGTGGACTTTTACAAAATAGCCTAACCAACTGTATTTATAAAGCACCTTGAAACAGTGAGAAATGCCCCAAGTGCTTTTTGTCCCTACAAAAGTACAAATTGTGACGATTTGATGAAAGTAAAATAACTCTACAAAGTAAAGTAGAAGAATCTCCTTCTGGTAAATATTCGCTTGAGTCACGTAATTACATTTCCTTACATTAAACTCTTAATAAAATGTAGAAATGTCATTGTTGACGATCAGACCAGATCATCGTCAGGTAACGTGTGTGTAGACTTCATGGATCTCCAAAACTCAGACCAGACATTGACGGGACACAAACGTTTGGTTTCCTCGAGGCTGGTCGTGTTTTAGCTCCTTAGCTTCAGATTCTTTGCCATTTGTCAGACTGGCTGCATCAGGTTTCCAGTAACTTGAAACAATGCAAATGGAAACTGTCAGAGCGAAAACAGCAAGCCAAAGGGCAGCTAAATTCCCAGTTTACGGAATTTAGTCGCGAGATCTTCGACGCACTTTGATTCTCTTGTTAGTAGCAAAGAAAGACCGGCGTCGGTGTGGAGAAAGTTGGTTTCAGGCTCTCATTCTGATTGCAGTCAACAGAAGCTGTAAATGCAGAAGGGGTAAAAAGAAAAAAAAAAAGCTCTGCGGTTGCCATAGTAACCCATCTCCCATCCATCGTGACTTGACGCTCTTCCAGAGCAAAGACGAAGGAGACAAATGAAAGCCTCAGAGGAACTTTTGACCAGATGCTCTGACACATCATCAGCCTGTCTGCCCGAGGTGCTGCCACTGTCACCACCCTGCAGGTTTCAGATCGCCGCCGTCCAATTGGCCATGCGCTACCCGATGCTTTGTGATTCATGTCACCTCTCAGAAGGAAGGAGTTGAACTGGTTGGCGGCTGGAAGTCAATTTGATTCTCTAATCTTCTCGGAATCTGCCAGACTGAGATTATTTCATCCCGCACAGAGGAGATGTCACGGCTCAAATCTCTTAGTGAGCGATCCCTGATGAAGGCCAGGATGGGCGGATGGAGCGGAGTAACGGGGGAGGGGGGTTGAACAGCAGGCCGATGCTGATCCAAACATTTAATCAACAATCCAGTCTGTCACTCACGAAGACAATCCAAACCTTGCCACGAGCCACAAATCTCCTTGTGCTAAAAATAAGCCGACGGCATACCACAAATAGTGAATGGGAGAAAATCTCATTTTGCAAGAAAAATATTTTAGGGAGGGCAACGTTTATTCTCAGAAATACGACAGACAAACGGCAACTTAATCCAGAGACAGAGTACGAGCTTGGAGACATTTGTTCAGTTTAAGATACTAGTACACAGAGGTGTTGATTCAACAATGCTCTATTTCTTCTGTGACACAAACATAAAGGTTGGCTCTTCCTCATCTGAAGACCATTGAAATTCTGAATATTGTGTTCAGAAAACTTAAGAAATAGTATTTAATCCTTAAACTGCTGTAAAGTTTTAGGTTTCTAGGTGATTGTCCAATGCGTTCTTTAAAAAGAAGCTACGTCTCTCTTCAAGTATTTTCTTAAATATGACTGTGACTATTAGACATAAGAATAGATTGTTTTCTGTCAGTTCTCAATTGAAGACCAACGTGGAGAAAAATGTAAATCAATATTAACCTAAAACTATGGGTAACAACTTGCTTTGTCCATAAAAAAACTTCAGTTTTTAAGCCCATCTACAAGTTGTTCCCAAAGAGCTGGAAGCAGGGAATTGTCCAAATGCTGTAACATTAAGACTTCCTCTCACTGTAACTAATAGGTAAAGTCTAAACCCTAATCAACCAGACATTATAACCCAGACCTCTCCAATAGATTGCCAAACAGAGAACTGTAATTTATACAAAGAAAACCTTTACATCACTGTAGAGACTGTGAGGGACATGCTTTACACCACTGAATTCACTTGCTGATGCTGTATGAAAGCTTAGATGCAGCTCCTTTGCCATGGAAACCCGTTCTATGAAGTTGCAGTCGCTGCTCCCCATCTTCCTCAGAATGCAGTTTTACTTAACTTAATACTCTGAGTTGTTGTTAACCAATTGCTTCCACTGTGTTAAAATACCACAAACAGATGGCAAAGAAATTACCTTACTCTAAAAAGTTTCCAATGCCTCCCAAAAAGTTCAAAATATATTTTAAGAACAGGGATTATCAGGAATCCCTGAGTCGGTTGGTCTAAAAAGCCAGAGAGAAAGAATGCTTTTATGAAATAACAATGACTTGTGGCACCGGGTCTGATGCGTCTGCCATCGCTGAGTTATAACCAGAAACGGTAAGAGTGCCCAACAATCGTCCAACACAGCAGTTGGTTACCATGGAGACTGGATGAAGACTATAGGAGAGACATTGCCTACTACACACCAAGGTTTCTTTTTGAACACAAGTCCCCCTGCATCTTAGCTATCAAGAAATGTGACAATTTCTCAATAATCCTCTCCAAGTGGTTTCCTATATCTGAAGCATTTTACTTTACCCATATGTTCCAAAAACATAAACGTAATTTCTTTTTAATGCTCCATATCCCAAAGCATGCCAAAAAATCTTATTGTTTGTGAGTAGTTTGAGGGATCCTCGCATCTTTTGGTCTAAATATGCTGGAATTTTTTTTTTTCTCAAAAATTCTTTTGCTAACTTATCTGCTCATATGTCAGTGCTGTACTCAATTATCGTGTCACATGTTGAGAAATTATATTATGCTTTACTGGCTCGGTCAACAAGCGCTTCTTTCTTTTTCGGCCTTCTATTTAAGCACTTTTGATTGTTGTCAGAGTCGACCCCATCCTCTACGAGGGACATAAACACAATTTGATTTGAGGACCTTTCAAATACCACCAGTCACTATCACATTCAAACTGAGAACTACATGAATTTCAAGAGAAACCCATCAACCGTCAAAATGTACTTTGATAAACCTTGTTCAGAGTTCATTGAAAAAATATATTATCTGTTGGATTCAACTCTATTACCTCTACTAACGCATTCACATTTTTTTCTGTGCTTTGAAAAAACAAATCTCAATTAGGTCAGACTTTAAAGAGACTGTATTAAGTGTATTAATCGACTTTTTTGAGCTTTATGTCATGTTATGATGTTGCTCCCTCATCAAAAACGTACCTGGAGTGAAACTTCGAAATCCTGTTTGAGAAATCCTTAAATCTCCCTTGGCGACCATTCATGGGTGCCTAAATACTTGATCTGACAAAGCAGTGCCTTTCTCCAAGTTGAGTTTGTCTCAAAGAGCACATCTCTCTCTGTCTGAGTCTGACACTAGTCTGAAGGAGCCCCACTCAGCTCCTTCAGACTAGCGGCAGCAGCAATAAGCAAACACTCAGTGCAACTGTGCATCTACAGAGCTAATCATAGGAACTACTTCTCAGTCTGCTAAGAAAGATGTTAAAGGCTTAACGGAGAAAGTTATGATGAAGTAAGGGAAGTTTCAAAGAACAAGAGCTTCTTAAAGAGGCAGAGGCCAAATTTCAAGGTGTTTAATTGCAAAGTCAAATTTCTTTTTAGTCATGTTTGAGAGATACAGCATTTTTACAACTGAAGTTAAGTTTTCTTGATTGCGCTATAAAATGGCACTCTGTGCTTGTAAAATACACAATACCGCCCTTTTAAGGAAACTGTATACCTTTATAAGTAAAATAACAAAAACTTTCCAGTCTTACTAAATTACACTATACTTTAAACATCAAGGATCACATAAAATCGCAAAAACAGTTGATTTAAGCCGCCGCTTAGCTCGCTTTCTGTGACTTCAGCCGGCAATAATTGTCATTTCCTTGATGACCGGGAGAGTTCAACCAAGCTCTTTACAGCCGACATTTTAATCACATGACATAATAAAATGTTGAATACATCTCGCACTTGTTGCAGGCCTGTTGCTAAGCATTGCGGCAGACTCATCATTTCCTGACCAGACATCACACCATACAGATAAACTACAGTCTGTTTTTTATAACCTCTGATGCAACATAATGCGCACTAAATGACCAATGAGAAAAGTTTACCGGCGGTGTACTATGACCTGTTGGGCCTGGCGGATACCAGGCGCATTAACAGCGCGCGCGCACACACACACACGCACACACACCCCTACACACACACACACGCACGTACTCAAAGAGGGGGAGAGGCGAAGAGAGAGAGAGAGACTATGATAATCGATTATTTCACAGCTTCGGCGTGAACTGATCGATTTAATGGGCAGCAGCCGGTGGTGGTCGCGACTCGAGTTCGGAACAGCGCGAGGAGGGTTCACCTGTCCGCGCGAGGCGACGGGATCATCCAGCGGTAAACTTACCTGCGACTGCGCGCGCTGCTCCTCTCCGCCGCCTCCTCTATGCTGCTCGGCGCTCGGCTCCTCGGTTAGGAAGCATGCTGCCAGCCAGCATCGCATCGCACTGCAGACCCACGCAGCCCGGACGGTCGGTCACTCAAAGACAGGCCACGGCTGATCATCTGAGGTAGATGGTGTTGGCAGGAAAGCCCGCGACCAGGTGCGGCATCTCGCTCTACAAAAGAGGGGCTGGCGAGTGATTCCGTGGCTGGAAGACAGAGAAAGACAGAGAGAGAGAGAGAGAGAGAGAGAGAGAGAGAGAGAGAGAGAGAGAGAGAGAGAGAGAGAGAGAGAGAGAGAGAGAGAGAGAGTGTATGTGTCCGGGCGTCGGGAGCGCGCACTGCTGAAACTGGATTCGTGCTCGCGCCTGTTTGAGCCTCCGGGGTTCCCAGACCTTTTTTCTCTCTCTCTACCCCCTCCTCTTCCTCCTCCTCCACCTCCTCTTCTCCCCAAACCAGGGACCCAGATTTGATGTAGGCGTGAGGGTTTGCAGGCAGGCGCTGATTCATTACATTCGCGAGCATCGAGGAACCGCAGTTGTGCGGTGTTAGGTAATGCTTTTGGTACAACAATTACATAACCCCTCCACTGTGGGTGGGCGGTAACAGTGAGAGGAGTGAAAACTGGTGTTGAGATCGCTCATAATCATTATACCTTTTTTTTTTTTTTTTTTTTAATATCCACCGAAGAAAATTAAGTGGAAATTCAGGTTTTGTTCTTGCTCAGGGCACACAATGATTCTGATCATTTATAAACTTTATTCTTCTAACCAACATAGTCATGTTCATTGAGGTTTTTCTACATTTTATATGAGATTGTTTATTGTTATTATTATTTAAATGTATTTTACCGGCATGAAAACAGATTGAGATTAAAAATCTCTTTTTCAAGGGAGTCCTGGCCAAGAAGCAGCAACAAATACAACACAAAACAAGCAGGAAGCTGTCAAGCTATAAAATAAAATAAGAAAAAAATAGTCCATATTTATGTAGTGCATAATTGTGTAGAAGTAGGACGACTATGATACGCGCTTTTCATTTAGAAATCGGAAAAGCTTGATGCTTTTCTTATCCCATGAAATCAACTTTGTTCAGAAATCACAGTTAGTAAAGAGTCCAGCTGAATGTGATTTGATATCAGCATAAATACAGCTGTTCTGAGACTGTCGCAGAGACTTTGTTATAGAGAATTCGTAAACAAACATGTGGAGAACAAAAAAAAAGCACAGCTGCAGGGTCAGAAATGACACTGCAGAGAGGTTGAGAGCTGGGATAGAATTCGTTTTGATTCAGTTTGAAAATACTTTATTAATCCCAGAGGGGAAATCAAATGTTGTTATGATTTTCTTCAAAAAGATGCTGATGGTGATTCCGAAAGGCTCTCTTGTAGCAGTCTGTGTTACAGCACATGTCACGCAGCCCAAGAGCCACCAGTGACACTTGAACAGTAGTTTGAGAAACATGTTTTAAAAACTGATGCCGCAATGCCACGGACTCCTAGTTCGACCAGCTCTTACACTGGCTTACCTCATATACCACATTAGCAACCGGGCTAATGTTTAAAAATCTGCAGGCCGAATCTAATCTGCTCCAGTTTGAATGTACAAAAAACGGGGATTCTCCTGCAACACTGATGTGGAATCAAGAGTGAAAAATTACGGCGGAGCTTGCTTCTTTCTGCCTCTTCCAGTTGTCTGTTGGCCGGTTGCCATGGCGTTTCCAACCTTGTTTGTAAACATTTGTTTTCATACCATCCGGATGCATCCGTAGCTCGTTGTTCTAAACAGTTTACGAATCCCATCAGTGGCGTCGTTCATAAACACCAGCCGGCTTTTAAAAATGCCGGTTTTGAGCGCGAGCCCCAAACAAAAACGCTCTTTGCTCTCGAATGGACCAAAACGATTCTGGAGACGTTATGTGGCTGTAGGAGGCTCAAGCTAAAGGTTGCTTTAACGCTTCTCCTGAGAGATAATACACCAGAGAAACGTTTCAGTCTCCAAAATGCATGTTTGAAAACATTAGGGGGCGTTTACACGACAACGATCCAACAAAAACGGCACTTTTGTTTACACGATTACGATCTGTGTTTACACAGTAACGGTACACATCGAAAAGGTGTAATGCTCTCGCTGCGCCTAGTTGGTGCTAGGTTCTTTGAAACTTTGAAAGTGTGCATGTGTTTAAAAAAAAAGTTGTACTTGAAGGCATGTGGATTTGCGTGAGAAAACACGCATTGTGTGCGTCTGATTAGGGCGCATACAGTTGGAAAAAGTGGGATAACTTTGCTGAAACACCTTGTTTGAGCTTTCACAGTGTCTGTAGCGAGCCCCGGACTGGAAGCTGTTTATTGTTTTTACCTTGGAATGGCCAACAGTCTGTTATTCCTATATCAATTTGATAAAATAGGAGTTCCCGCACGTCCCATATCTATGTCCTCTGTTACCTTTTTCAGCAGTTAAAACAGTTTAATTCGTTGCTAACAAGTCGTAACTTGTTTTTCCAAGCCGCCTTCAAACGCAACATGAAAGCTGAGACGCTTGCACTGGGTTTACACCTGTGAGGCAGCGAAGGAGACCTGCTGCTGCGCAGGTGTGTGTTAGAATCATGGCAGCAAACCAGCAAAACGTAAATAACTGCACAGTTTTTTCCTCGAACTAACCGACTGAGTTGAGTAAAGCTGTTGGATGCAGGTGATGATAGCTAAAAGATGACTAGCTAATATCAACACAGCACGTTAAGCTTGCTAACAAGTAGCCTGTATGCTACTGATGTTGTTGTCTATGTTCAGCAACGTAGATTCATTTTGCCCCCCAAAATAAGTCGATGCCCCCCCTGTTAAACTCGTCTGGAGCTGGAGCTGGTCCGTAGTTCTCTAGATAATAGCGCTGAACAAGCAGCCGTGTATTTTGCCACCTGGGCGGTGCGGAGCGGTGAAGAGACGCTGAGGGAACCGAATCTGATGGGGAAACAGTAACACCAGCATTGTGAGTAGTTTCTTCTTCTTCTGAGGATTGTAGGAAGCAGCTATGTTTTGCGTCATACTATGCATGAGCTGGGGATTCTCTGGAAGAAAAGATGCATTTTCTAGGTTTACACGACAACGGAAAACGGTACGTTTCAGAAATATCGCACTCTGGAACCCGTTTTCAATCTGTGCCGTTGTTGGAGAAAACATTCGGTGGTTTCGTGTAAACGCACACTACAAACGCAACAAAACTCTTCCGTTTTCCCCCGAATCGTTGTTGTGTAAACGGGGCGTGACGCAGTTGTAAAGTTTTGACCGTTTCCATAGCAACGATCAGAAACAAGACATTCCCCCAGAACTACAGTGACTCATTGTAGCTATGACATCATCTATGACATAGATCAAAGAACATCTGAGGTTATGAATGCTTGACTCTCAAAAGAAGAGGTTATAAAACCAAGCATCTCTTCACTAGTGATCACTGTGTTAAGTACTTTTACCATGGAACAAATTGCTTTTAAGACTATTTTTTTCCCTATTACTTTTGGAGCAGGTTACTTAATAACAACAGGAGTGAGAAAGCTTTTCAATAAGCTGCTTCCTGGAGTGACCTTTGACATCACTAGCTATAAGGACGAAAAGGAATACGATGAATTTGATGAGTGTCTTTTCAAACCTTCCTGGACTCTGAAGAACACATCACAAGAAAACGCGCAGCAAGCTTCCCCGGCTGGGGCAGTTTACGGTGGCTCAACAGGTCATAAAAAACAAACAGATTTTTCAGATCACTCTGATAGAGACACCGCGGATGAAGACAACGATTTACCCGGTTCTCCCAAAGTTCACAGACTTAAAAGGGTTGGAGAGAAAAGGAGGAAAACGAGGCGACCAAAACCTCAACCTGAGCTCTGAGGAATGCGGACCTATCAAGAAAGATCTGTCGAACGGAACGATTTCTCTGATCCCAAAGAACAAACTTCCCCGGCTGGGGAAGCAAAGAACAAACTTGTATTATACCAAGAAGAGACACGCATCAAATTTATCGTACAGACAAACTACCCCGGCTGGGGAAGTTTGGATTGAAAAGGAGACCGTTGAGTTTAAAACCTCAACCTCTGTGCTGATGATAGGGATATTAGAAGACTGGACGCATCAAGAGAAATCGTTCCCTAGGATGATCCCAAAGAACAAACTTCCCTGGCTGGGGAAGTTTGCGGTGACAAGAAGACCGTTGAGTCTAAAACCTCAATCTCTACTCAGACGAAAGCGGCATTAGAAGACCGGACCCATCAAGAGAGATCTGTCCTAGGGAACGATGTGGCCAATCTTCCAAAAGAGCTAACTTTCCCGCCTGGGGATGTTTGCTATGGAAAGAAGAGAACTGGCTATCAAACCTTAACATGAGTGCTGCAGAAAAGGGCAAAAGAAGAGAATATCTACAATGTTCAATCTCCCAACTAATCAGAATTCACCACCTGCAGAGTTTGCGATCAAAGGAGTTGATATCAGCACAAACCTCACCTGTCGCGCTCCCCCTGGTTTTTAATATGGCAGAGATCTTAGTCAGCATGTTTTTTTTTCCCGTGGGTTTTGGCATTGGATATTTGATTGACCTCAGGAATGAGGAACAGTTTTGAGAAACTATTTCTGGTAGCAATTTAGAAAAAAGTAGCTCTCAGGACGAGTGCACTTTCACTCGGTATGATCTTTTCAATGCGTTTCATTTTGATGCTTCCCCGGCTGGGAAAGTTTTCTGTGAAAAGACGACAGCTGAGTCTGAATACTCTACTTCTCCTTTGATGAAAACGGCATTAGAAGACAGGCCCCCTGATGAGAGCACTGTCCAGGTAATGATTTTTCTAATCTCCCCTAGGAACAAACATGGACAGAGATATTGATATGGATGAATAACAGTGAAAAACTTGCGTAAAGAGTAAGGGAGTTGTGATTACAACTGCCCATCCATTTCATCCATCCATTTTCTTCCTCTTGGATCGGGTCGTAGCAGCTTAAGAAGGGAGGTCCAGACTTCCCTTTCCTCAGCCACTTGTTCCATGTCCTCTGGGGGAATCCCAAGGCGTTCCCAGGCCAGCCGAGAGACATAGTCCCTCCAGCGTGTCCTGGGTCTTCAGTGGGCTCTCCTCCTGGTTGGACGTGCCCGGAACACCTCACCACGGAGGCGTCCAGGAGGTATTCTGACCAGATGCCAGAGCCACCTCAACTGGTTCCTCTTGACGTGAAAGAGCAGCAGCTCTACTCTGAGTCCCTCCCAGATGACTGAGCTTCTCAGCCCATCTCTAAGGGAGAGCCCAGCCTCTCTCCTCTTGGGACATTCCACGTCCCAAGAGCCGAATAATTAATAATAATTAGTCATTAATTCAATTAATTGATAATCCAATTATGATTTAATAATAAATATTATTGTAATAATATTTATTATGATAATATTTATAGTATTTATTATAAATAATACATATTTATATTATACAAATAATAATATATTATTTATATACTATATATAAATAATTATATATTTATATGTAATAAACACATTTATATATAATAAACACACTGATTGTGTTTTTTCATCATAAAAAACACAATCAGTGTTTTCATAATTATGAATGGCCAACAGTCTGTTATTCGTATATCAATTTGATAAAATAGGAGTTCCCGCACGTCCCATATCTATGTCCTCTGTTACCTTTGTCAGCAGTTAAAACAGTTTAATCCGTTGCTAACAAGTCGTAACTTGTTTTTCCGAGCCGCCTTCAAACGCAACATGAAAGCTGAGACGCTCGCACTGGGTTTACACCTGTGAGGCAGCGAAGGAGACCTGCTGCTGCTGTGCAGGTGTGTGTTAGAATCATGGCAGCAAACCAGCAAAACGTAAATAACTGCACAGTTTTTTCCCCGAACTAACCGACTGAGTTGAGTAAAGCTGTTGGATGCAGGTGATGATAGCTAAAAGATGACTAGCTAATATCAACACAGCACGTTAAGCTTGCTAACAAGTAGCCTGTATGCTACTGATGTTGTTGTCTATGTTCAGCAACGTAGATTCATTTTGCCCCCCAAAATAAGTCGATGCCCCCCCTGTTAAACTCGTCTGGAGCTGGGGCTGGTCCGTAGTTCTCTAGATAATAGCGCTGAACAAGCAGCCGTGTATTTTGCCACCTGGGCGGTGCGGAGCGGTGAAGAGACGCTGAGGGAACCGAATCTGATGGGGAAACAGTAACACCAGCATTGTGAGTAGTTTCTTCTTCTGTGGATTGTAGGAAGCAGGTATGTTTTGCGTCATACTATGCATGAGCTGGGGATTCTCTGGAAGAAAAGATGCATTTTCTAGGTTTACACGACAACGGAAAACGGTACGTTTCAGAAATATCGCACTCTGGAACCCGTTTTCAATCTGTGCCGTTGTTAGAGAAAACATTCGGTGGTTTCGTGTAAACGCACACTACAAACGCAACAAAACTCTTCCGTTTTCCCCCGAATCGTTGTTGTGTAAACGGGGCGTGACGCAGTTGTAAAGTTTTGACCGTTTCCATAGCAACGATCAGAAGCAAGACATTCCCCCAGAACTACAGTGACTCATTGTAGCTATGACATCATCTATGACATAGATCAAAGAACATCTGAGGTTATGAATGCTTGACTCTCAAAAGAAGAGGTTATAAAACCAAGCATCTCTTCACTAGTGATCACTGTGTTAAGTACTTTTACCATGGAACAAATTGCTTTTAAGACAATTTTTTTCCCTATTACTTTTGGAGCAGGTTACTTAATAACAACAGGAGTGAGAAAGCTTTTCAATAAGCTGCTTCCTGGAGTGACCTTTGACATCACTAGCTATAAGGACGAAAAGGAATGCAATGAATTTGATGAGTGTCTTTTCAAACCTTCCTGGACTCTGAAGAACACATCACAAGAAAACGCGCAGCAAGCTTCCCCGGCTGGGGCAGTTTACGGTGGCTCAACAGGTCATAAAAAACAAACAGATTTTACAGATCACTCTGATAGAGACACCGCGGATGAAGACAACAATTTACCCGGTTCTCCCAAAGTTCACAGACTTAGAAGGGTTGGAGCGATAAGGAGGAAAACGAGGCGACCAAAACCTCAACCTGAGCTCTGAGGAATGCGGACCTATCAAGAAAGATCTGTCGAAGGGAACGATTTCTCTGATCCCAAAGAACAAACTTCTATTATACCAAGAAGAGACACGCATCAAATTTATCGTACAGACAAACTACCCCGGCTGGGGAAGTTTGGATTGAAAAGGAGACCGTTGAGTTTAAAACCTCAACCTCTGTGCTGATGATAGGGATATTAGAAGACTGGACGCATCAAGAGAAATCGTTCCCTAGGATGATCCCAAAGAACAAACTTCCCCTGCTGGGGAAGTTTGCGGTGACAAGAAGACCGTTGAGTCTAAAAGCTCAATCTCTACTCGGACGAAAGCGGCATTAGAAGACCGGACCCATCAAGAGAGATCTGTCCTAGGGAACGATGTGGCCAATCTTCCAAAAGAGCTAACTTTCCCTCCTGGGGATGTTTGCTATGGAAATAAGAGAACTGGCTATCAAACCTTAACATGAGTGCTGCAGAAAAGGGCAAAAGAAGAGAATATCTACAATGTTCAATCTCCCAACTAATTAGAATTCACCGCCTGCAGAGTTTGCGATCAAAGGAGTTGATATCAGCACAAACCTCACCTGTCGCGCTCCCCCTGGTTTTTAATATGGCAGAGATCTTAGTCAGCATGTTTTTTTTCCCGTGGGTTTTGGCATTGGATATTTGATTGACCTCAGGAATGAGGAACAGTTTTGAGAAACTATTTCTGGTAGCAAATTAGAAAAAAGTAGCTCTCAGGACGAGTGCACTTTCACTCGGTATGATCTTTTCAATGCGTTTAATTCTGATGCTTACCCGGCTGGGGAAGTTTTCTGTGAAAAGACGACAGCTGAGTCTGAATACTCTACTTCTCCTTTGATGAAAACGGCATTAGAAGACAGGCACCCTGATGAGAGCACTGTCCAGGTAATGATTTTTCTAATCTTCCCTAGGAACAAACATGGACAGAGATATTGATATGGATGAATAACAGTGAAAAACTTGCATAAAGAGTAAGGGAGTTGTGATTACAACTGTCCATCCATTTCATCCATCCATTTTCTTCCTCTTGGATCGGGTCGTAGCAGCTTAAGAAGGGAGGTCCAGACTTCCCTTTCCTCAGCCACTTGTTCCATGTCCTCTGGGGGAATCCCAAGGCGTTCCCAGGCCAGCCGAGAGACATAGTCCCTCCAGCGTGTCCTGGGTCTTCAGTGGGCTCTCCTCCTGGTTGGACGTGCCCGGAACACCTCACCACGGAGGCGTCCAGGAGGTATTCTGACCAGATGCCAGAGCCACCTCAACTGGTTCCTCTTGACGTGAAAGAGCAGCAGCTCTACTCTGAGTCCCTCCCAGATGACTGAGCTTCTCAGCCCATCTCTAAGGGAGAGCCCAGCCTCTCTCCTCTTGGGACATTCCACGTCCCAAGAGCCGAATAATTAATAATAATTAGTCATTAATTCAATTATATAATTCAATTAATTGATAATCCAATTATGATTTAATAATAATAAATATTATTGTAATAATATTTATTATGATAATATTTATAGTATTTATTATAAATAATACATATTATTTATATTATACAAATAATAATATATTATTTATATACTATATATAAATAATTATATATTTATATATAATAAACACATATTTATATATAATAAACACACTGATTGTGTTTTTTCATCATAAAAAACACAATCAGTGTTTTCATAATTATGAATGGCCAACAGTCTGTTATTCGTATATCAATTTGATAAAATAGGAGTTCCCGCACGTCCCATATCTATGTCCTCTGTTACCTTTTTCAGCAGTTAAAACAGTTTAATTCGTTGCTAACAAGTCGTAACTTGTTTTTCCGAGCCGCCTTCAAACGCAACATGAAAGCTGAGACGCTCGCACTGGGTTTACACTTGTGAGGCAGCGAAGGAGACCTGCTGCTGCTGTGCAGGTGTGTGTTAGAATCATGGCAGCAAACCAGCAAAACGTAAATAACTGCACAGTTTTTCCCCGAACTAACCGACTGAGTTGAGTAAAGCTGTTGGATGCAGGTGATGATAGCTAAAAGATGACTAGCTAATATCAATACAGCACGTTAAGCTTGCTAACAAGTAGCCTGTATGCTACTGATGTTGTTGTCTATGTTCAGCAACGTAGATTCATTTTGCTCCCCAAAATAAGTCGATGCCCCCCCTGTTAAACTCGTCTGGAGCCGGGCTGGTCCTGGTCCGTAGTTCTCTAGATAATAGCGCTGAACAAGCAGCCGTGTATCTGATGCGGAAACAGTAACACCAGCATTGTGAGTAGTTTCTTCTTCTTCTGTGGATTGTAGGAAGCAGCTATGTTTTGCGTCATACTATGCATGAGCTGGGGATTCTCTGGAAGAAAAGATGCATTTTCTAGGTTTACACGACAACGGAAAACGGTACGTTTCAGAAATATCGCACTCTGGAACCCGTTTTCAATCTGTGCCGTTGTTAGAGAAAACATTCGGTGGTTTCGTGTAAACGCACACTACAAACGCAACAAAACTCTTCCGTTTTCCCCCGAATCGTTGTTGTGTAAACGGGGCGTGACGCAGTTGTAAAGTTTTGACCGTTTCCATAGCAACGATCAGAAGCAAGACATTCCCCCAGAACTACAGTGACTCATTGTAGCTATGACATCATCTATGACATAGATCAAAGAACATCTGAGGTTATGAATGCTTGACTCTCAAAAGAAGAGGTTATAAAACCAAGCATCTCTTCACTAGTGATCACTGTGTTAAGTACTTTTACCATGGAACAAATTGCTTTTAAGACAATTTTTTGTCCTATTACTTTTGGAGCAGGTTACTTAATAACAACAGGAGTGAGAAAGCTTTTCAATAAGCTGCTTCCTGGAGTGACCTTTGACATCACTAGCTGTAAGGACGAAAATGAATACGATGAATTTGATGCGTGTCTTTTCAAACCTTCCTGGACTCTGAAGAACACATCACAAGAAAACGCGCAGCAAGCTTCCCCGGCTGGGGCAGTTTACGGTGGCTCAACAGGCCATAAAAAAACAAACAGATTTTACAGATCACTCTGATAGAGACACCGCGGATGAAGACAACGATTTACCCGGTTCTCCCAAAGTTCACAGACTTAGAAGGGTTGGAGCGATAAGGAGGAAAACGAGGCGACCAAAACCTCAACCTGAGCTCTGAGGAATGCGGACCTATCAAGAAAGATCTGTCGAAGGGAACGATTTCTCTGATCCCAAAGAACAAACTTCCCCGGCTGGGGAAGTTTGTTCCCAAAGAACAAACTTCTATTATACCAAGAAGAGACACGCATCAAATTTATCGTACAGACAAACTACCCCGGCTGGGGAAGTTTGGATTGAAAAGGAGACCGTTGAGTTTAAAACCTCAACCTCTGTGCTGATGATAGGGATATTAGAAGACTGGACGCATCAAGAGAAATCGTTCCCTAGGATGATCCCAAAGAACAAACTACCCCGGCTGGGGAAGTTTGCGGTGACAAGAAGACCGTTGAGTCTAAAAGCTCAATCTCTACTCGGACGAAAGCGGCATTAGAAGACCGGACCCATCAAGAGAGATCTGTCCTAGGGAACGATGTGGCCAATCTTCCAAAAGAGCTAACTTTCCCTCCTGGGGATGTTTGCTATGGAAATAAGAGAACTGGCTATCAAACCTTAACTTGAGTGCTGCAGAAAAGGGCAAAAGAAGAGAATATCTACAATGTTCAATCTCCCAACTAATCAGAATTCACCACCTGCAGAGTTTGCGATCAAAGGAGTTGATATCAGCACAAACCTCACCTGTCGCGCTCCCCCTGGTTTTTAATATGGCAGAGATCTTAGTCAGCATGGTTTTTTTCCCGTGGGTTTTGGCATTGGATATTTGATTGACCTCAGGAATGAGGAACAGTTTTGAGAAACTATTTCTGGTAGCAATTTAGAAAAAAGTAGCTCTCAGGACAGGTGCACTTTCACTCGGTATGATCTTTTCAATGCGTTTAATTCTGATGCTTACCCGGCTGGGGAAGTTTTCTGTGAAAAGACGACAGCTGAGTCTGAATACTCTACTTCTCCTTTGATGAAAACGGGATTAGAAGACAGGCACCCTGATGAGAGCACTGTCCAGGTAATGATTTTTCTAATCTCCCCTAGGAACAAACATGGACAGAGATATTGATATGGATGAATAACAGTGAAAAACTTGCTTAAAGAGTAAGGGAGTTGTGATTACAACTGTCCATCCATTTCATCCATCCATTTTCTTCCTCTTGGATCGGGTCGTAGCAGCTTAAGAAGGGAGGTCCAGACTTCCCTTTCCTCAGACACTTGTTCCATGTCCTCTGGGGGAATCCCAAGGCGTTCCCAGGCCAGCCGAGAGACATAGTCCCTCCAGCGTGTCCTGGGTCTTCAGTGGGCTCTCCTCCTGGTTGGACGTGCCCGGAACACCTCACCACGGAGAATGCTAGGAGAATTCAGAACCTCTGCAGCAAACATCAGTTTTAAAGAGCAGGACTTAGCCAACATTCTAAAGCAAATTAAAAATGTTAACCAAGTAATCTGATATTCGAAAGAAAATTTTGTTTTTGCCTATATTTTTTTAGTGTGGATTGAGAAAGTTGGAAGCATCAAAACAAAAATTCCATTAGTATGATTCAATGTCATTCATGACTTTGTATATGGTGAAGGATTATCATTCAAATGTTATTTAACAATGATTCCATTTACCTTTGTATTCCTTGGTAATAAAGCGCTTTAGGTATAAAGTATGAGTCATAATACTTTCTTGAGACAATTTAAAAAATGTTAAAGGGGACCTATTATGCAAAATTCACTTTTTACTCAGTTTTCTACTTTCATTTGGGTTTTTATTGATTCTAGAAAAAGTCCAAGTGCAAAAAAGAAAACAAAAACAAAGAAAAAAAGCAATCCAGATGTTTTCTGGCAAACAGTTAATGCTTTTTGGTGTGTGGGGAAAAAAGCCATTTCGAAAACCTCCTAATTATGACGCCACAATGGGCATACAAGCCCCTCCCCTCACCGAGCAACCCAAGCGGAGCTCCGCCTACTTCATCATTCAAAGAGCTCATTGGTCAGCTCCACCTCTTCTCGTTCTGGATCTGACTCGGGATCAAAGATGTGTGGTTAGCCATCTGTCTGCCACCATGTTGACATGTATAAAGTATAAACATTGAGTTGGGGAGGCGTGGCCAGCAGCTCTTAAAGTGACAGAACCCTAAAACGGCTCATTCTGATTCTTCACGCTGTCAGATTGTTTCTATTTAAGTATTTATTTTTTTAATTCTACGTGTGACAATTATCAGCCCTGGATGTGGCCAGAAATTAAGTTAATCACAATTATTTCCTGATTTAAGGAAATATATTTGCATTTAGTATCACTTTGGTTTGGATAGCTGTTTACCCTTAATGCATTAAGTCACAATGTGTAAAACTGTATCTAGTATTTACTTTGGTTGTCTTGTGCGATGTGGAAATATTTAGCATTTGAAACATCTAAGAGTGGAAAAATACCTTTTAGCCATACCGTATAACAAAACATTGACATTTTTTTTCCTCCCCAACTAACCCCATTTTTATTGTTAGTCTGGGATGGCCCTTAATGAGCCACCATTTGGGTGCAATCTCCTTATCCTGTTAATTTTGAATTTATTAGAGCGACAGACACAAAAACTGAAGTAATTTACTGACTTACTTAGCACACTTCCCTAGAACTCTATTTTTTAATCACTGCTTATACTTTTTAATATACTTTTAGTTTCATTTTATTATCTCTAATTAATAACGATGCATGTAGTGCCAAATAAAATGGCATCTGTCAGGGCTTTGGAGTCCTCTGACTTAATGAAGCGGCGCGAGATGCAAATGCAGGTTTTTCAGAGGAAATAAAGCGTAAAATTTGGCTGGGACATAAAAAGAATTAATAATACTAATGTTTCTTTTTAAGTTGTGTCAACTATAAAGCCGCCCTGTGTGTGCTTAATGATATACACACACTAGCTATACGGTTTTAGCAGCCTGGTTGAAACTGAGGCCTCAGGGCGGCTGAGTGTTTAAACAGCGGATTAGCTGAACTTTACATTTCACTCAGGTGTGTGAAGAAGAATGGCGGCTCATTTGTTTGCTCTCCATCAGTCACCTAAAAGAATTTAAACACAAGCGCAAAAGGAACCGAGTGTTTTCCTCCTTTAACATATGGGTGAAAACATCCAAAATATGCTTGGATTCTACTTTCCTTTATTCCAAATTTCAAGTGTTTTTTGTTTTTACTAAAGGGAAAAAATAAATCTGAAACTTGGCACTTCTACTCTGCTCTGACCAGGGTGTCCTAGAAATCAAAAATGGGAAGCAGAAAACCTGACCTGATTATCACGGTGCATCACTTTCTTTCTTTCCAAATTCTGACCAACACTCACCCCCTGTGTCCAGCATTTGAACTGCAGCGAAATTCTGGAAGCACACAAGGAAACAAACACACACGCAGCGAAACTAAAAACCTCTTTTGATTTTTTTTATTATATCAAAATACAAAAATTTGAGAGGAAAGTCTTGTATAGGACTAAGCATTTGAAATGATATGGTGACATGGATACAACACTGCGCTCATGTTCTCATAGACATGCCATAGATAGAGCAGAGATCGTGTTATAGGCCCATGTCTACGTCATGATGAGCCACCAGGAGTGAGCCTGTGCATTTTACCCCTATAAAGGCTTGTGATGGCGACTGCTGCTGTACATCCAGGCCCGTTTGGTAACAAGCCAGAGTGTGATTTCCTTTTTTTTTTCTTTCTTTTTTTTTTACATTTTAGTTCGTTCAGGTTTCTGCTTACTCGGAGAGAAAAGAGAGAGAGAGAGAAATTAAAAGAAAATTCATGGCAGTTGAACATGAGTAGTGACCTCAAGATCTCAAGACGAGTCACTGGATAGCAGTGGCAAAGAAAAAAAAAAAAGTAGTACAGATATTATACATAAGGCTTTGGTACAGCACCATACAGTATGAGTTAATTGCTCAAAAAAAAAAAAAAAGTTAAGTAAAGCATCAAAAACTGATGCAGTGACAGAATAGAATGGCATTTCTAAAAAAAAAAACAAAAAAACAATCAGTGTTATTGTTTTTAAAAAAGAGAAGAGTGGAAAAAGTTTTAACTCTGAATATTTACATATGGACATCGTGATCAAAACCTAAACGAGAACAAAAACATGTAAAATGCAGAATGTAAACATGTGATGTACAGCACAGAGTTCGGTGGATGAAGGTGAAACGAAACATGGGAATTTCTCACTTCTTTTAAGCACTACTGGGTTTGCTTGAATATGAGCTAAAACAGTCAACAATGTAGTGCTTATAGTAGCCTACGATTAATTATACATTCTAGCTTCTCAGTGCTGGTACACATGAAGAACAAACAGAAACAAACGAACGAACAAAAGAGATAAAGAGAATATAGAAAATACTACATACTTTTCTAGCTTCCGTCCAATAACAAACCAGCTCAGATGGCCATGAATGATTGCTAAATAGGCATTTTTGTAATTCTATCTACATGCAAGATTAATACAATTTAAAAAAAGAAAAAGGAAAAAAAAAGAAAGTCAAATCTGTTAAGTATCATCCTATCAGTAGCTAGTGATGCACTAAGAGCCGTAAGCAGAAACAACCCACCTCCCACCCCAAAACAAAACAAAAAAACAAAATTAACAAGAGAAATGGAACAGAAAATGTCGCTAACAGTACGTCAAAAGCAGCCCTCTTAAACGCTGTACATGTTCCCGTTGGATTTTGCGAAGAAACAAATGACGAGCCCGGAAGACAGCGTCTGTTTGTAAAAAAAAATAAAACCAGCAGTGGGGATGTGTGAGCTTTTCTGACAAGAGGATAAATGCAAGCGTGAACGACTCATGGCTAAGCTGTACAGTACTAAAAGGAGTTGTTCGTTTAAAAAAGTTGATGGTTGGGTGAGGTGAGACTTGCGTTCTCAGTCGTAGTAGTAGTAGTAGTAGTGTGCTTGAAAAAACAAGTGCTGTTGACCATAGATCTACATTGCTGTGGAAAAGCATTTCCCCCGCTTACAGATTTAAAGTTTTTGATTTTTCTTTTGTCATACTTTAGAAAAAATGCTGATTGAAAAGATTATTTTATTTATTAAGGAAAAAAGTTCAGCAAATCAACCAATGTGAAAAATAAAATTGCCCGTAAACTTAACTGCTGGTTGTGTTGGCAACAATTAGGCATTCATTGTATGACTTTGGCATCAATGTGAAGGAATTTCAAACCATTTTTCTTTTCAGAATTGTTTGAATTGGTCACACTCAATAGTTCCCAAAAGTGAAAGGTCTTAGTAAAAATCTAGCCACAGCATTTTAATCACATTTTAGGTTCAAACTAGATGACTCCAAGCTTGTTTTTTCTTCTTTTTGAGCAAGGTTACAAACTACTGATTGGAAATTCTTTGCTAAAGAATTTTTTACGCCACTGATGGATGGCATTGACTTTGATTTTCACCTCTTCCTGATGAGTTTTTGCGTTTTGATTTCTTGAATTTTAGCTAACTTTTATGTTGAAAAAGAAAAAAAAGTCCTGCTTATGTGAATTCTTGATTTTACAGATATGGCAATAATCTGTTCAGCTCCGCTGTCCAAGATGTGGTCAATTCGTGATTCAGGAAGGGTGGAGGCGATTATTTCTTCCACATTTTACAGACAGCTTCCCCCTATCACCCATTTGAAAAATGCATTTTGCATTTGCACAGGTTCCACTTGACCGATATTACTAAATTTACCTTTATGGTTTAATCAACTTCCAAGCGAAACAAAAGCACAAATAGATGAAATCTTTAAACGAGGCAAATACTTTTTCACAGCACTGTACAGGAAGTTTGCAGAAAAGATCTCCTCCCCGACCTGACAGCGCGCTCTGATTCTCTTCCATGTGTCCTGTGACTAGTTGCTAATCTAAGTCAGGCTACGTTTCTCCCGCTTAGGCTGGGTTAATAATTTCATTATCATCACAAATATATTTTAAAGAGGGTACCTTGGAAGCACAGACAGACATAGCAAAAAACACACTATAGAAAACAGGTCATTTTTGAGTTCATTGAATGTCACAAGTCTCTATTATTCAAGGTTATATGTCTACTTTTTTTTCCAGCATTGTCTATCACTGTAGTCACACTGTTATGATTAGGACAATGTCTACCAGAGCTAGTTTAGCTGCTCAAACACACGCGCACGTACACACGCACGTGCGCACACGTAGGGGAGTGGAGAAAAAGTTCCTTCCGGAAACGGAAACAAATCTTCAGACCTCTACTCTACAGCACCACAAAGTTAAACATAGCACCAAGTCGTAATGTTCAAAGCAACTATGCCCTAACACACTTTAATTTCATCAAACTAATGTAAACACAATTTCCTCCACAGCACGTTTTGTACATGTCTACAGCATGTCCGTTGCTTTTAGGAAACCAAACAAAAGGGGGGTAAGAGTAAAAAAATAAAAAAGAATCTAAAAGTTTCCTTCAGGTTTATTTGCTTTGGACACGTGAAGGTGAAGAAAACCGTTGTGAACCTACATGTGTGCTCATGAATGGGCAAAATACATTATTACTTTGTTTCAGAAATATAGTGGAGGGCAACGCATTTCTGCTTCTAAAGCGTTCCCCTGTCCAGCAATGGGCGTCCACATACTAATACATCAGGGAAAATACTTCTCAACTTGTGCAGCCAGCGGGCTGTGGCAATAATACACTGTACGGTACTAACATTAAGTGTACTTTTCTTCTCAGATAAAATAACGTCTGCTAAGGTATGACAAATTAGGCACCTTAAAATGTTTTAAAAACATCCACTTAAAGCCGTATCGTAAGCAAATACTTTGATATATAATCTAACTTCTTTTAACTTGGGATATCCGTCCCATTTTTTTTCTTCTTTTTTTACCTATTCATACATCCCCGTACAAGAAAGTCTTCCTGTAAAACATGGTTGGATTTCTCTTTACAAATACAATACACACCATGTACAGTACATAACAAATATAGATCATTTCCTTGTATCTTACATGAAACCAATTATTTTGTTTGTCGCTCGCTTTCAAGCAATCGCCGCTTTCTCGTCCAAAGAGATTTAGAGAATCATTCACGTGGATAACCTCGGATTTAGCTAAAACGTTCCAATTTTCTGAAATGAAACACAAAAAATAAATAAAATAAAAAACCTGCTTCATGCGTATTTGAGTGACTGAACTAGCCTTAGCGAAACAATCGGAAAGAGAACCGACCGACGATAACATCGTCAAAGAACGCGGTAACCGGCAGAATGGGCGTGGCCGTTGAATACTGGAGTTTGGAGCTATTTTTGCCGTCTGGTCGTCTCAGCAAATCGCCGCTGCGCTACGTAAGCATTTCGACGGGTCATTAAATGCACTGTGACGTAGGGACATTCATTTCCTGTACAGCAAAACATACATTCATTATCGGTTAGTGTCACAAAAAGAGAGAAATAAATTAAAAAAAATAAATTAGCAAACGTATAGCGAAGTAGCTAGCAATTAATATACAGTTTTTAAGAGATAAACAGTCAGGGTGGCCATTTTGTTTGGAGATTCCCCATTGCTTGTTTTACAGCTTCGTGAAGCAATCACATTCCACTCGAACAGCTGCTGTCAAACTTTTACATCTTCACTGTGCAGTTTACTTGGGATTTCTTGCCCCCGCAATTTTTATATATAATATATTTTTTGAAAACAAAAGTTTTCTGGTACTATTGTTAAAACAAGCTAAGTCAGACTTACGCATTCTCTATTTCATGTGTCCTTGGCAGAAAAAAAGCAATATAAAAAAACAGACATTGGAGTTCTCGCTTCCTTCAGAGTGACAAACATGAGAAGGCGACGGAAAAAAAGGCAGTTTATGTTAGAGAAAGAAAAAAAACGCAACAAAAGGCAAAGAAAAGGCACCTCAAGATGTGCCCAATTTCACAAATGATTCCTTAAGAATGAGATACATACAGACACTTCATACTTTTGCTTTGTCGCTCCGTAAGTCCAACCTCTGCTGAGCATGAAAGTCCCCCGACATTTTTCACGAGGCCTCACGAAGGCTATGGTCTTTAGTCATGATACCGTGCCCTAGCAACGGGCGTAACGACACAGAGCGTAAACACTCCTCTCTACTCAGAAACCCCAAAAGCAGACGCGATGCACTAGCTGCAGTAATGAAAAGCATCCAAATAAGATTAAGCTAGGCCATATTATCCATTTGAATGAGGGGTGAGCGTTATAAACCGTTTTTGTCCGTACCTTTAGAGTGTAAAAAGGTCAAGTACGTACAGTATACCACAAGAATTACAGCAACTCTGCGATTACTCTGAGGTATATTTTGCGGTAAGAACCCTGTGTTTAAAGACTGACACTAGTTGTATTGTAGGAAAGGTAGACTCGTGTCCCTTTACAAGGACGCACCAGGCTTTAACAGTACACTGTTTCACTGAAAAACCTAAAAGGTATGAACCCTCAATGATAAGTGAGTGGAAAAATCTTTTTTTTTTTTTACGTGTTGTGTCATACTCAACCAACACATTTTATTACTGTAAGAGGAAGCTTAATTCCCTTGTTTTACTAGTTATATACATTATATATTTCTCAGAGCATTTTCAAGTGAAATTCCTCAGAAAAGAAAAACAAACAAAAAAAAAACAAAAACGCCATTGTTCTTGTCTTCAGATGAGACTTCCAGCCTCTGGAGGATCCAGTTTGCGGCTCCTCGGACAAATCAAGTTGTACGGATTGTATGAAACCTTTGTTTGTCGCTGTTGATGCGTTGGGGGGTGGGGGGGGGGGAACTGAGGTGTTTTGGACTTTGCTTCCATGAGGGGCCAGCTTAATTGGGTCTAATGGCTTGGTGGGACACACGGGTCAGCGTAGAGTTCCATAATTCGGGCCCTCAGAGTCTGCACTGGCCAGGATGCCTGTCTGGTCCTCCTCGGACGGCCTGCGCTGCAGGAAGGAGGTCAAGTAGTGGTAAGGGTTCTTGTTTTGCTTTTTACTCTTTTTGCGAAGGTTGATATCTTCTCTCTCTTGGGGTGTCTGAGATTGCTGCGGGGTCTGAGAGGGAGACACACCTGAAAGGGAGGCAGACGAGGCACACACTGGTTCACTCTCTAAACTAAATGCTATTTTACACACTTCTTAATAATGGTGTAAATCTAGTTGATAATGAATACAAATTACACTGAACTGGCACAACCCTCCCCCTTCCCCTCCCCCACAAAAGCCTAACTTTAAAGATGTGAAACCAGAAGGAAATCCTCAGACGAACCTGTTCTCCTCACAGATGTTGCGTTGTTGTTATTATTGGCAGCCACTCCCTTGGCTTTAGTTATACAGTGGTGTAGCAGTGCTGGTAAGCTCTCAGACCCGGCAGTATCACTAGACGCACCTAGAGGTTCCCTGAGAGGACGAGAAGAGACAGCACAGCATGCATTGCTCCGGATTAATCCAACAGTCTGCTCAATCACGTCTCATTGAAAAAAACAAACAAACGAGACATAACATTTCTTTCATTGCTATTTCCAGTAGCTATCGCATGATTTTGATGAGCGCTTGAGTGTCTATTGAGAGCTGTTTCACTAAGATGATGAATTTCCAGCCTCTATCTGCTTTGATGGATGATAAAAGTTAGACAGGAGAGAGGAAAAAATGGAGGAGATAAAGTGAGAGAAAGGACTGTTGACAGGAGGTGGAGATGGCGAAACTGCTGTTGCTCTCAAGCAGCCTCGACATTAAAGATCCAACCTGAGGAGTTCAGGTCGCATCTTTCCTAAATTATTACTCTGTCTCCAATTTTAGGAATCATAATTACATTTTTAAGTCTTTTGTTTTAATATTAATTTAGCAACAATTGAGTAAAGATTATAGGATTTAAGTTATTTTGGGTCTTTAAGTAGTGACTGCTTCAGAAATATGGGTAACATAGATTTTTTTTTCTTGCTGTATAAACTCATAAAATGAAAATAATTTTTTTGAATTAAAAACATTACAATTTCTCTTTCAATTTTCAAAAAACCACAACATTTGACACACTGCAGGTTGGAGGGTTGGCAGGCTCTTACGCATGTGCAGATGGTCGTCATAGTGGGGCTCTTCTGAACATTAGCATGCAAGAAATGTAAGACTTTTCCAGCCCAGTGAGCAAAGATTCTTTACATATTGTGTCAAATGCTTCAAAAAATGGGTATTATTTTGTTTAGAATAAGGTCACTAAAGAGCTGTCTGATGTATCAGGGGTTTTTTTGTCATCTAAACTGAATTGAAGTGGAAGGGAAAACTGACCCAGAGCTTGTGCATTGCAAGGTTTTCCAGAAAATCATAATGAATTTCATCAGCTTTTGTGACTATTTATCTCTTCAATGTACTGCAACACTTAACTAAAAAGAGAAATTAACTGATGCACGACAATTTACCTATTTTTAATGGCCAAATTTGTATCTACAAACCTTTGTGAAAGAATGGGTAAGGTCAATAGGTCAGAGAATCCCAGTGTAAAGTAAGTCTAGCTGTGAAATTTCCTCCCTACAAAATAACTCATGGTCAGCTGTTGGTGTTACCATGGCAAACTGGAAAAAGCTGTGATTAGGACAGGCCATTTCCAGTATGTAAAAATACTGGAAATGGCAGTATTTTGTAAAAATCACAAAGTGGGGTCAATGGAGTCAAATACATTGCTGAAGACTTCTGAACTTCACGTGACCTTGAGATTGGTTTAGGAATAACAAATAGGAAGCTTCACACATTGGATTTCTATGGCGTCCCACGTCCTGATCTCACTAATGAAATTCTTCAAGAAAGCTCTCAAGTTCCTGTAAACACACTCCTAATTTTTATTTTAAAAAAAACAAACCTAGAAGAACTGAACTGTTGTAGCTACAATATGAACCCTACGTATCAAGTACAACATTGCCACTGAAGTTCACAGGGAAGTGAAGGAACAAGGAAATATTTTTCACAATATATTATAAGAGTTTTGTTTACTGGTACAAAATGGAACGAGAAAGGGAGAAACTGGCGATGCGTGAATATATAGTTGGGTATAATTTCGCAAAAGTCCCTCCAGCCCCGACAAGTAGAAATATGAAAGCTACTTTGTACTTAGTGGAAGATTTTGTTCCAGTTTTGCAAATGAGTAACTGAGTGAAACTCACATAGCAAATAATAAACCTGAAAAACTTCAATAATTAAGTAGCTCACAAATTATTAACAAGAAACTACATTTTGCCGCATTCAGACGAGGCTGCCAACCCTTTCAAGTAAGTAATTTTTTTGTGTGTTTCCTGATAGAAATTGAAAACAAAATTAAAAGGAACTATTTTCATTTCATGAGGGATACATGCCAAGTTGAATGAAGAATAATCATTTCAATAAGCACAGAAAAAAATCATACCAATTTCAAGTATCTTGACTTTCTCTGTACAGCTACATGTCATTAAAACACACACATATAAAGCTTCATAACCTCATACAATTTTTTATTTTTACGTGTCTGGATACAAACGATTTTCAAAAGCTTGACATAATGCTGCAATTATGCCAAGCTTCTTTTTTTTTCTTTTTTTTTTTTGCCAAAAAAACAAACATGTACTGTGTCAGAAAGGGAAAAGGAACACAAAGCTTTAGAGACGCTGTCCATCATTTGCCACTGTGGAGAGAAAGATTGAGAGGCATTAGCAGAGAGGGGGGGAGGAAGGGGAGAGGAGACAAATCTGATAAAACAGTCCCGTACATGAAAACAAAAAGGTAATTTTCACAATCAGATCGACTGTTTGCGGAGGCCCACGGTGTGTTAAAAACAATGTAGTACATTTCCATTAAAAATAAATAAAATTTAAAAAAAGACACTAATACAGCACACTTTCATAAACATGAACACTGCGTACAGAGGCTTTCACCATGCTGACGGGAGGAGATGGCAGGAAGAGGAAATGGCCGTTAAAGAGCGAGTCACATGACAGAGAGAACAAAAGCACTGAGGACAACAGATGTAACAGAGAATTTAGTTGGAGAATCGTTGTTATTTTGTTTGGTCGAAAAAGAGAAGTTTAGAGAATGCATGCATGGCATTTTGCACATGGAACAAAACTTTAAAGGGGAATTTCTCCAGTCTGTCTTTCAAGTGCATCCTCTATTGATTCAAGCCTTTTGTTTGTTTGTTTGTTTGTTTTCTCCCTTTTTTGTTTCACTGCAGGGATTGATTTATGCGTCCGAACCGTGAGAGACCAAATGCTTTTGTTCGGTTCGCGGCGACTCTTCGAGCTCAGCTACGACAGTCTGCGCCGCGGCAGGCCGACAGACCAAATGTGTCCTGCAGAGTCAGCGTTTTTACCATTAGTTGTTCTTCACTTGAATCCAGCACAGAGGCACAACCCAAAGCGATTCCCCTTTAAAGGAGAGAGTGATTAGAGCCCTCCCCCTGCTGACCCCTCCCCGCTCAGACATGGGTCCGACCCTTACCTATTGCGGCGTAGGGGACCGGGTCACAACAACGCTGCCCAGATAGCTGAGATCAATCAAAAACAAATCAGGTAAGACCCTTACCCTCTACAAAAGCAGCAGCCCTACAAGCTACCTTCCCTCGGCGGCCAGTGATAGTGAGGGAGCGGTGAGTCTACCCCCCCCCCCCCGCTTTAGCTCTGCTCTGGCTGCGGAGCATCTAAGTCGGTGAGGTGCGTGTAAGGGGGGCTCAAGGTGTGTGCACAGAAAAGAAACGGAAACATAAAAGTTCTGTTTTCTTTTTTTTCTTTTTGTAATCTAAGTCTTGCCTTGCAGATTTTGCATTAGTGTTTCACATTTTGTCACAAACTTTAATGGCTGTTATTTGCATTTCATTTGATCAACACAAAGTGCAAATTGTAACGTGGAAGAAGAATGATTCGTGGCTATGGCGACCACCTGTTCCACACAGCATGATGCTGCCACTACCGTGTTTCACAGATTCTTACACATTGTCTAACAAAAGGAATAGGCATGGCAAACTGCAAATGTATTGACCCCCCCAAATCATAATTACAACAGATTTTATTTATTATGCCCTTTATGTCTTGAGAGCACAACGGGCTACAAAATACTGAAAAAAAAAAGCAATTACAATGGATGAAAATAAATAGATAAAAAAGATTAAAACAAATATCTAAGAAAGTGAAGCATTGAGAGCAAAGAAGCAGCCAAGAGGCCTGTGTTAACTCTGGAGGAGCTGCAGAGATCTACAGCTCAGGTGGGGAAAATCTATTGATTGGCCGCTACAAAAATCTCACAGTTATGATACAGAGGCAAGAAGAAAGCTGCTGTTGTCTAAAAAAAAAGAAAGAAATGGAACAATGTGCTATAATCAGATGAGATAAAATATTAGAGTTTCTTCTCTAAATTCAAAATAGTCAGAAAACAGAAATGACTGAACATATGGTGGAACAATGCGGTGGCAGCATTGTGCTGTGGGGATGCTGGTCAGCATAAGGTGGAAAATGTTGAAAATCATGCGTCATTATCTTCTTACTTCACATATGTGTGTGTTCTTTCTCCCAATCTCTTACTCAAAATCCCAATAAGATGCATTGTTATGAGGCTGTAAAATGTGAAAAATCTCCAAATGACTTTTTTTTTTTTGCAAGGCACTTATCTAAATATGTATGAGGGGGGAAAATGTATTGCAGTACTTCTGTTAAACTACACGCTCAAACGTGTTGTCTTGACTCATAATAATAATATTAGTGGAACCTACGAATACAAACTTTGTAAATGGATTTCTCCGATTCTCGAAGTTAACTTCTTTGCGCATGATATGAATTATTTTGAATATGGCTTTTATTCTTCCTTTTGCAGGAAAAAAACTCAGTTTATCTTTCCAGCTCTTAAATTTAAATACCTAACTGCTTGACCAATGATTATTGACAAAACAAGGTCAACTAAGGTACCTAATTCGTGTTTTTAAAATCCGTACTGTCACTACTTATTGAAGCTATTGATCTGTCATACCCTTAATCATAAATATTTCATTTTTTGAGTAAATCAGTAGTTTAGTGTTTCATCAAAACTAAAAAAAACAACAAAAAAAACAAAGCATTTTAACCACTAATTAAAGTTTCATGTGGATTAGCAATAATGAGGATAAACGTATTACCCACAAATCAAACTGTGTTTTCACACGTGAAAGTTTCCAACTTGTTGTTTTTATAAACTGTCAGTGTGTGCTAAATGCAATTACATGCCTTCTGCATATTAAAGTAAATATGCATCTTTATCATTGCTAAATGGAAACACCACAAGGCAAAAGTGTGGGTAAATGCAGAGGATAATTTGAAAAAAAGAAAAAAAGGCGAACAGACGAGGAGAAAAGTCTCCCTTTTAAAAAAAAAAAAAATCAACATGGAACTATTCTCTACAGGAATGGTTCACCTACCCTGAGGCTGAGATCTGGAGCTGGGAGGGCTCTGAGGGTAGCATTTCCTCCTCTGTCCGTCTCTGGGATGGCCTCTGCCCAAAAACATCCCTGCCCTCTGGAGGGGGGGAAGGGGACTGGGAGGGGTAACTGGCTGCGGTGGAGGCATAGGACATGGGGTAACCGGGGCTGGGCTGCTTGGTGCCCTGGCTCTGGGTGGGCGAGGCGGTCAGGGAGGACCTTCGCGAGAAGCTAACGGTGGCTGAGGGCTGCAGGGTGATCTCGGGCATCTCCAGAGACCGAGAGGTGCGGAGGATGCTGGGGCGCGGGGGGGGCCTCACTAGGATATCTGGGGAACCTGGCTGGGTGCTAAGAGGGCTCTGGGAGAGCGGAGACAGACGAGAGGGTTGGAGCACTAGCGGGGGTAGGCTGGGGTCTGCCCGACGCCCCGCCCTTGGGCTGAGCCAGGACTGAGGGCTACTACTGGGGGCTGTGCTTGGGCTCCCTGCGCGGGCTGCCGGGTCAGGGTAAGGCAACACTGGTACACCCACACCGTGGGCCGTGTGTCTGAGCTGGCCGAGACTCTGGGCCTGTTGCATAGCTAAACGCCTAACTGGAGGCCCTGGGGGCCTGTCTCTGCCTGGTGGACCCACAGGGACCTCCAGCTGCAGAAGTCCGGGGCTCGTCGGATCCTTCAGGGATGGAAGGTGCAGGCGGCTGGGGGGGAGAGTATGAGGAGGGTATGGGGGTGGGTTCGGGAGGTCCTGGGGGTGATGTAAGGGATGGTGAGGTGGGTATATGAACCGTGGGCCCTCTAGGCCCAGGAAGGGTAACTCGTGAGCCTGCCAGCTCTCAGGTGAGCGGGGAGGAGGGCTGTGAGTGTGCGACAGAGAATGACCGGAGGCAGTGTACTGATGGTGTTCCAATCCTTCACTCTCCTCTGGGATGGAGGGGTAACCGAAGGGCCCCTCAGCCGTGCCCGGGGGTGAGGACAGAGCAGAGCTACGTGGGCTGATGTCAGGCATGTAGAATGGTGGTGGAATCCCTGATTCAACACGGCTGCCTAGATACCCATAGAAAGGGCCCTGGGGAAAGCCCCTGTAGCGGGAGGCCGGGGCCTGCCCTGAGGCATAAGGTGCACTCCCCTCTGCAAAGCTCATACCTTCCATGGGCCTGTGCAGGCGGGGGCTGTAGGTGGGGGGTTGCGTTGACTCCAGGCTGGAGGACGTTGGGGACAGCTGGGGCCTCAGCGTGGGCATGATAGGCGGCAAAGGCCCGGGGTCAAAATCATTCTCCTCATCTGACTGCCGGAACTCCGGGTACATGTCAGACTCCTCCGCAAAGGGGAAGCCCTGGATTCGGCGGTGAGGCGGGCTGGTTTCCATGACAAAGCGGCCATCAGGGCCTCGGCTTATCAGCTCTATAGGCGTGGTGACCTCCGCCTCGTGTTTGGACACACTGTATTTCTTGCTGGCTATGGCACGCTTGGTTTTCTTGTAGAAGGAGAGCTCTTTGTCCTTGTCTCTATGAGGGCTGGGCAGCTTCCTGACGTACAGGCCCGGGCCATGGGAACCCTCGGATGATAGAGAGCGGGGCCGGGACGGAGGGGAGCTCTCTGGACTTATCTTCCCCGACGATAACCTGAAAGAATGAGAGAAGCAGACTGAAGGTATTGGTTTTATTGAACACGTTGCTAAAGCTCAGAGGGGACTGGGGTTGAAAGGGGCATCTGATGCTGCAAATTAGTCCGCATGATTGCGCTTTCTGAAAGGGATGAGACAAAACAAAGCTGAAGCACTCGATCAAGGCAGCCATAATGAACTACATTACGATAATGACCAGTTTATGGTGGTGGCAGCGTCCTGATAGGGCCACTATGGTGGGATGAGAGGAGAAACAATAATGCAACCATGGCAGCCGTACCATAGATCCATTGGATGAACATCTTGGAGACGAGACAGAAGCGAATGATGTCTGACCACGCCTTTATTGCCCACATTAGACACGGTGTACACATTTATTGCACAAGCTCACCAATACCTAGTGTCCTCAACACTATTTTGCCTTCCTGTTAAAGATGTTAGATTTATTCTCCTCTTAGATTCAAGTTGCCTAATCTTACACACAAAAAAAATACAACCTTTGAATATGCATTTTTGATAAGAAAATTAAGGAATACATTCTTACTAAACCGGTGCCACACTTGTTGGGACTGCTTTTTTAATAGCTTGTACAAACCTACTACAGAAGAAGGCTGATTTTGTGTTCATTGAACCTTTTCTAGAAGAGGCATCTAGATTTTTATTTATACTTTATTATACTGTTTCAAATAGTTCACAATGCCACGTAACGTAACAAGGTTCCCAGGGGCTTTGAAGTATAAAAAGATTAAATAGTTAGGGTTGGAAACATACAGGAAATGTGCATTTGTGATGGCTCTCATCACACCTAATTAGTTAATTGTCATCTTTGTCAACAAAGATGACAATTAACTCAATAGTTCAGTTATAACTACTTTATATGAGCTATAGGTGTACATAAAGGTGGCACCAAAACTTGTGTAAAAAATACTTTTTTCCCCCACTGATTTGCTGTACATGAATTAAATACTTAAGTTTTTCAGAGTAAGGTTATTATATTTCAATAAAAGTTATATTTACTTTAACACACATACACCAGAGGTGGCTCTCTTTTAGTTGGGAATCAGATTTGGCAATGCCTTGACACCTAAAACATTGTGCAAAGATTTTGAAGATTTTTACAGGATACCTTGGGCAACATATTGCTTGTGAAGCACTGAACCGTTTAACGATGGGAGAAAAAAAACTGCCAAAGTAGTCAATGAAATGGTTTTGACGTGGTTCATTTCATTTTTTTAAACAGAGCATTCAGGGTCTGAGCTCCATCTCGATTCTTTGAAATTCTGATAAGGACAGAAATTTTGGCCTCTGCTTTTTAAAAAATATGAGTCCATACCCACAGTTCTGTATTGTTCGTGCACATGGCTAATGCAATTCCCTCCCTGCATGATGTAAGGGGCTGTACATGCAAATATGCCGGTAAAAATGCTCCACTACAACTAAAAGAAATCACCGTCAAATGATACGTTTCTATGCAATGCTGTAACCATGCAGCCAAGCCAGTGCAGGGCAGCACACTCTGTATTTTTGTGCAGGCAGGCACTCACAGGGGGCTGGCCGGTGGGGGCAAGAAACTGCTCCTGGCTGGCTCGTCCCAGCAGGGCTCTACCCCTGGCAAGGGGGTGAGAGGAGGCCTGCGATGGGAGACAAACAACATGGGCCCGGTTCATTTCTAACTGTGCTATTTGAAAGAAGGACTAGGTGCAAACTGCCAGACCTGCCTTCACCTTTTCATAAGAAAATATAAGGAAAGGGAAGTGAAACCGATCATTTCTCTTCTTTTTTTTTTGGTCTATGTAAAAGGTAATAAACACTTTGGAAACTAGATTGTTTCTCACAAAGGACCTTGTTTTGAGATTGAAATGCAGTCAAACATGTCACAAGATTTACAAACTGACAAATACACACATGGAGCCGATACTGTACAAGAAACCAGACCATTAAACACAACAATCATGCACAAAAAAAAAGAAACAAAAAAGCAGACAGCGGTTCGAGGTTAAACGACACAGATGAGGTAGAAGTCAAAACACATACAGCAACTTGTGTTTAAAATGCTAACTTTGCTGCTTCCATTTAATTTGCCCATGATTCTGTTGGGGATCGACTCTGCAAATGTTGTTCCGCACCATTAAAAGAAACCTTTACATCATCATGGGCCTCATGCTCAATTTATACCGTGTCGTAATCAGAATCGACATTGAAGTGATTTTCAGCTGTATGTCTTGTGCATGCATGGTGAGACAACTGGGTGTAAGAGAAGACGAACAGTTGTTGCCACCTCGGCAATGCAGGGGGTGGGGAGGGGGGTCGAGATGTCTTTACTTACGGCGACTCAATGCTTTTCCTGAAGTGCGTCACTGACAAGGGAGGATCTGCGAGGACAAACGGGTTTAAGTACAGCATCGGCTTGGCAGGACAAATTACTTGGACAAAAAGGGTAAGTAGCATTCTATACTGAAAATAAAGGTAAGTGGGTAACTTGCGGTTTCAAACAACTAAAATGTTTCTTTAAATAATCAGCAGTTGCCTGGAACTTACTCAAATGTACAGCTCTGGAAAAAATTTAGACACCACTTAAAAGGATCAGTTTTTCTCATTTTACTTTTTATGGGTATATGTTTGAGTAAAATGAACATTGTTATTTTATTCTATCAACTTCTGACAACATGTCTGAAATTCCAGGCAAAACGTTTGTATTTATTTGCAGAAAATGAGAAATGATTAAAATAATAACGAAAAAGATGCAGTGCTTTCAGACCCCAGAAAATGCAAAGAAAACAAGTTCAAACTATTACCGTATTTTCCGCACTATAAGGCGCACCTAAAAACCTTCAATTTCCTCAAAAGCCGACAGTGCGCCTTATAATCCGGTGCGCCTTATATATGGACCAATATTGAGCCACAACAGGTCTAGCAACTACGGTAAGCAGCCGCCGACTTCATTTTCCCCCGTACAAGAAGAAGTGCACGGTGCATGCTGGGATAGTTGTCAGAACGCTGGTTTGTTAATAAAGTTTGATAATACGTTTAAAGCCAGGGGGGGCGGGGGAAGAGAGACAGAGACTGCGGCGGCAGCATGTCGGTTGGTCTGTGTTACCCAGAAAGCAGTTGGGCACAATGTCGCAAAACCAACACCGTGAGTGAAACGACTGGGGCAGCCTAATACATAAAGCACTCGGGGACCACTTCTTTACAAATGTGGATGTGTAATAATAGAGTACGGAACAAATTGGCAGCCCAAACTGAAGCGTCTATTCTATGCGCCTTATAATGCGGTGGTGCGCCTTATATATGAAAAAAGTTTTAAAATAGGCCATTCATTGAAGGTGCGCGTTATAATCCGGTGCGCCTTATAGTGCGGAAAATACGGTACTAATGTTTTAACTGAGGATGAGTTCAGAAATCAATATTTGGTGGAATGTCCATGAGGTTTTCAATATGGTTCAGTGCAGTGGGCTCTTAATTTTTTCCAGAGCTGAATTTGGCTGGTATGCCACCCTAAACTGTAGTAATATTCAAAATTAAAACTCAAAAATCATCTTTATAATCCACCAAGAGGTCAGATCAAGGATACTTTATACCCTCACACTTGAGAAATTTAACCGGTTAAACTCTAGTTAGAAATATCCAGAAATTATTAACCCTCCCACGTTCTCAAGAGATGCGGTCATTTGGATGCCACAAGCTTTTTACCCTGTGCGCAGTCTGGTGGGTTCTCAGTGACCCCTTGTGTGCTTTTACGAGTTTATTTAGTGTGGTTTTGGGAACTGACAATCTGATGGGTTCTTGTTCTCTCTCTCTAAGAATTTGGAGGAATGTTGACTTAGTAAAGGGAGTCCAACCTGGTTTACGCTTGAGTTTTCGACGGTGTTGTTTATTGACAAAGCAGGCTGCTAAAGTGCTGAACAGCACCGCCGCTGCCAGAAAACAGATGGTCGCCACGACGCCTGCCACTACAGGCCGTGCCAGCCCCTCTTCAGGCAACTCTGCAGCAGGGAAGGGGTCTGCTGAGTCCGCCAAGTAGACAGAAAGACGTCAGAAGTGCAGAAAGGTCAAAAACCGATTGACAACGATTGGCAAAGCACCGCTCTGTAAAGACCCCAGACCTGTACTAGACACTCCCACTACGTTGCTGCTCTCGCTGATCAGGTCGTCCATGACCGCCATCACTCGGAACTCGTACCAGGACTCCTGTTGGAGAAATGAAAACAAAGATACATTTGTGTATGTCTCATCTGAGTGGCAGGAACAGACAAACGCAGCGCTGTCGTTATCGTCTAACTCACCTGAACGAGGTCTCTCGCTACCAGCTCGGTCTCGGTGGAGGGAATCAAGTCATCGAGAACTTCCCACCTCTCCCCAAGGCGGAACTCCATGATATATCGGTCGATGGGGGACGAGTGGTTGGCTGGGGGGAGCCATGTGAGGAGGACACCGTGCTGCGTGCGATTGGCTGTGAGGCACCGTGGTGGAGTAAGAAGCACCAGAGGTTCAGCGGTACCCAGAGGAGAGCCTGTGGGCCACAATGCCAGTTCAGAAAAGGAACAACCGTGACACGTTGATCTTAAAAACAAGTTAACTTGTTTTAACTTGATGTTAAAGCAAGTTAAGAGCAACTAAGGCCAATATCACACCCATAATATTTAATAAAAGACTCCAAACTAATAAACACCAATTGCCTGGAAGGCGATTGGACAAAGACAGTTTTAGATTTACTGGTATACGGCAATCAGAAGTCTTTTTTCCCTCATGGACGCAGCATATCTAAGGGCGTAATTCATATTGTAAACAATCTACCTTTTGAGTTTAAGTGTTTATTGAGAGAAAAAGAATTAAAGTTTGTCTTTTGTCATCTGTAAGGCATTTAAAAAGAAAATTAGAAAAACAGAAACGTGTTCCAAAATTTTAATAGACGTAGAAGTAAATTGGAATTGGACAAAACTCAGCAGATAAAAGCAGTAATCAAATACAGAGATAGGAAACACAGAGATAGGAAACTTAAAATGACACACCTCCACTCATAATTGCTGAAAAGGTGCATTCTCAGCAAATAAAGTTTCTCCAGGAAAAAAAAATGTCATGTCTGCATCTGATTTAAACAAAGTGGTTTAGGAAAACCAGTTTATTCTAAGACAGAAACTCAGCTTTTAGGAATTAGATGGAAAAGAACTCGAGCACCTTTCTAAAGAAATACTACTAACCCTCAGTTCTTTCATTCCTGGAAAAGAAAGCGATTTAAATGAACTCAACCCCCCCCCCAGAAATATACATGTTTACTTCTATGTTTTGGGTTATTGTTATGTTCCAGGGTTCTGTGTTTTTTTTCCTAACAACCAACATGCCCTCTTCTTCTGACGTTCAAATAACTACTGTAGGTTACTCACTTGATGCTAAATCAGTATGCTAACAGCAAACCAAATGGCATTGCATTGAGCTCAATAGCTGTACTCTTCATACAACAGTTTGTCGTAGCTGTTATATGAAGTATTATAACAACTGCCTGTGATATAATATATAAAAATATTAATTTAAAGTTCCAGAAATAACATAAAAATCCAGGTTATTGGATAATCCACTCCAGTGAACATTCATTGTCAGCCATCAAGAGGACATCATCCGAGTGTGAGAATTAGGTCAGTGCTTTGCAAGCCTCATTTAGCAATCGTTAATTGAAGACAAGCTTCCATAGCAAGCAACATGCAACTAAATGTACATTTACATGAAACAGAGCAGTTCTGTCAGTGTCGAGGCAACAGCTGATGAAAAAGCACCTGATCTCGTACTGCTTTTCAAGTCTTCTGCAACACGTGATTTTCTAGTGTTGACATTAATTTACACGTGTTTGTTTGAGGTCATAGTATTGTTCATAGTAGTTGTTTTGGGGGGTTTTTTCACAAAATGTTGCCCAATTTTTTTTCTTCCTTTTAAAATCGATTCACAAGCTGTACATTTGGATGCATTTAACAGAGACTAAAACAGGCAGCACAAAAAGGCATACAGTTAATGATTTATTTATTTTTTAATCACTGTAATTTTCAGCCGACTTCACCAACACGCCGCTGTTCCTGAAGAGTTTTCCTTTCTCCTACGTGTTGACTTCTCAAACAGGAGGAACTAATGAGATTATTTATGGCTTGGTCTTTTGGTGTTTCCGTACACGTAAATGGGACACTGACATTTTTAATGTAATTAGTTACGCCTGTTCCGTTCCTGGTGTGAGGAGTTAAAGTGTTTGTACCCAGTAACATCTAGTTCAAAGCTCACGGCATTCAGCGATTGTCAGCTTCACCTTTTTTTTTTTCTTTAAATTTTTCTAAAAACATTTTTGGCAAAACAAAAAGGGTGTCCAGCCATTTCTAGCTAGGCTTACACTGCTACACTGAATGGTTAAACAAAACCACTGCAACTGTCTTTGTAGGTCTTCCTGATGTTGTTTGTTCACTAATGTTCTGTAACAAACTTATGAAGCTTTCTCAAAACATTTGGATTTATACTCAGATTAAAGGCAAATCCTGCACAGTGGCGCAGTTGGTAGAGCTGTTGCCTTGCAGCAAGAAGGTTCTGGGTTCGATTCCCGGCCTGGGGTCTTTCTGCATGGAGTTTGCATGTTCTCCCTGTGTATGCGTGGGTTTTCTCCGGGTACTCCGGTTTCCTCCCACAGTCCAAAAACATGACTATCAGGTTAATTGGCCTCTCCAAATTGCCCCTAGGTGTGAGTGTGTGTGTGCATGGTTGTGTGTCCTGTGTGTCTCTGTGTTGCCCTGCGACAGACTGGCGACCTGTCCAGGGTGTACCCCGCCTCTCGCCCGAAACGTTGGCTGGAGATGGGCACCAGCACCCCTCCCGACCCCACTGAGGGAAAAAGGGTGCAAAAAAATGGATGGATGGATGGATACTCAGATTAAAGGCAAATCCACTTATTTTTACTATGTGGATGAATAAGGACAGTTGGTTACACTCGATTTTATTTAGGGCTATCATAATAATGTTTTGTCATTTAGCCTTCGCTTCACAACTGTGAGCTACTCTGTGTTGGTCTGTGGAATAAAGTAATAATTAAATATATTGGAGTTTGTTTTCAGAATCTGAAAAAAATGTGAAAAAGGTGTATACGAAATTGTTCAAAAGAGGTAAACAGAAAGCTAGACATGACAGACATGAGTCAGTGCAACACATCCCTGTGAACACAGTGCTCAAAAAGAAATCAGCATATACAACAACAAAACTTCGGCCTCTCTCTAAGCTCTTCTGCAGACGCCTACAAGGTTGCACAATTCCAGCTGTGTTTTATTCGGCAGGATGCCCTGCACCCTGCAACGACGCAATTCTTGTCAGGCAGGGTGATGTAATTTGGCTTTGAAATTCACTATGTCTCATTTCTGAACTTAATCTGTGGGACCAGGTAATAAAACAAATCCTGTTCATGGTGACCACACCTCTTGTTGCATAGGATTTAAGATCGCAGCACGCCTTCGGAGCCCTTTAGGAGTTCATGCTTTGACAAGCCAGAGCTGCTTTTGAAAGCCAACACATTAAAATCAGGCAGGTAGTTTCTCTGCTTTAGCTGAACTGTGTAAAGAACTTTAAATATTCCAACTATGGCTGAAACAATTAGATTAATTGTGATTAATCGATTACTGACACTGACTTAGTGATCAAATAATTGCGTAGGGACTCTAAAACTTGCAATGTGCTAAAACAATAACAAACTCAAGAGCAGATATTAGGCCAAAACGGTGCAAAAACATACATATTAAGATTTTTAAAAAGCCTTCTTTGTTAAATGTTTTCAACCATGAAATCCTCAAGTGGTCTACTTTTGGCTTCAGACACATTTTACTGTCCAATTACTAATTGCTTGATCAAACAACAAAATAAAATAAACAGACTAACACTACATTGTATTGATGTCGAGTCAAGCAGAAAAGGACAAGCTTTTCACATGTTGACGATGGAATCATCTTATCTGCAGATGCTTCTTTTGGTGGAAAATGATCAAGTGGGTACTAAAGCAATGCTATGTTATTGTCTTTTAGGGAACACAGTTTTTATTTTCTTAACCAAAAAGGAACTGAACTGTCTGTTTGCAATTTAGCATATCTCAAATATTGCATAAAATAAGTTCAAGTGGTTAAATAAAACAGCTGCACCGTGTGTCAATTACTTTTTCCTTCCATAACTCGATTAATCGTTAAAATAATCAATAGAGTATACGATAACTATAATCGTGAGCTGCAGCAATTTTCCTCCCAGCAATGAAAATTCTGCCACTTTTGCAAAATTATGTTTGTCACATTTTAAAAAGGAAAAGTAAAATAAACCTATTATAGATAAACTGCAGCCTCCAAATATTTCCGTCAGGTTTTCCGGTGTTACTGCAAACACAGTAACATAAAGTAAGCCCATCCTTACTCGGCTCATTATAAGCCACTGATTGAAACAGACTTCCATTCTTGAGATTCAAATTGCAAATTACACATAGATAAATGTGCTTTCAAACTATAAACACAACATAAGTTTGTTTTTCTTTCCGTGAAACCTCCAGAGAGGGCAGTAGGCACACTGCTGAGTTCAGTTACGCTCTAAAAATGTCACTGACGACGTCCGCTTTAGGCTTAGCATTCAAACGACCTTTATTTAGGAGAGCCTACCTGCGGTGGTGACTGTCACCACTTCGCTGAATGGGCCCGTGCCCAGTTTGTTTTGAGCCAGCACACTGAACTGGTACTCCGTCCCAGGCTCCAACCCTGGCACCACCAACCAGGTCTGAGCACCAGAAACTGGCATCGAGTGCCAGTCATGAGGACCAAAGTCTGTTCTCTTAGACCTGAGAACAGAAACACAGTCATAAAAGTACTATAAACACAGTTAGTGTGGTATTTAAGTTTGTTATTCAGAATAATGGATATCTTGCAGAGACAACCGTAGATCCCCAGTTGTTCTGAAGATCACTTCACACGCACAGTTCTCTACCAGTGAATCAAACTCAATACCCATGTGTCTAAACATTCAGGGAGATGTTTCCTCAGAACAGTTGAGTGTTAGCTCTTCTTTCTAATCACTGTCGGTGCAGAAAGGTGTCTACGTTCTGCCAGATAGCTGCTAACCTTCCATCATGTTTAGTTTTCTGTTGCAAACATCGATTAGAAGTAAAAAGTAAGAGCACTCACACTGGACCGTACCACACAGAGAACGTCTGCTCGAAGCCGCCGTCATAGCCTGGTTCCCAGGACACATTAGCAGAGGTCGTAGAGGGCAACACATGGATATTGCCTGGAGCGTGTGGGCTGGTACCTGAGTGGTTGTTTTTTCCCCCCCCGCAAAAACAGAGACAAAGTGAGAACCTTTTAAAATATTGCACTTTAAGAACATGTACAACGTTAATATGATACCCTGGATTTTTATGGAGATAGTGTCAATATAAATGCTTCAGTTTTTTTAATTTTTTTATTATAGGAACAGATTGGATGATGTGTTGCAGTCCGAGATTGCTACCAGCCACAGGTCAAGTTCATCCCACCCACATAACAGCTGTGCAGTGTGGCCCAAAGCCAGTTACTTCTCACTGAGATTAAGGCGAGACCTGAATGTGGTCTGAGGAGCACAGCTGTCAGTGCCGCCCTTTGACCCCGTGTCAGCTGACGGCTGGCCACATTCAGGCATGCTGCCAGCTGTGCCACTGGATAATAGGTGCGCAGGGAGCCGCCAGGCAAACAAACAGCGTGCTTATTGACCCGCTCACCTCTTTACCACGCAGAAAACTACACTCTTGACATTTGAAGTGGGAAGAAAAATTGCGAAATAAGCAAAAAGTTTTGTGATTTATTGATTCTGAAATCTAAAAAGTGTCAGACTGGGACCAAGTTTTTAACTTTTGGTCAAAACCTACCAAGCAGCTACACTTTGTGAGCTAAGATAGCCAGCTTTGCTCACTTGCTAGCTGAGGTAAAAATGTGGCACATTATGCTCAGGTCACTAAGCTAGCAGTTAAGGTAGCAGTTAAAAGTTAAGCTAGCAGTTAAAATATACTAAATTTCTCCTCGCTGAGCAAATATAACTAATATCAATCTCTCACAATAAATATAACCGAGACACACATGACAATTTAAAAGGCATTATACAGCTTAGTAAATACTCATGTCATACTTGGCCGCTGTGTCCTGTTAGCCTGGGAGCTAGCTAAGTGATCACTGACTCTTGTTGAATATGTTGCCAATCTTTCTTAAGCTACTCTACGTTAAGATAACATAAAACAAACATTGTAATGTTGAAGTCTTGTTTGTGAAAGCACAATGTAAGGCTATAATAAGAGGGAAAAATGAACGGTAAAAGACAGTTCTGGTTTAGTAATCAATGACAGGCTGCAGGAAGTCTGTAAAGACTCAGACTTTAAATTAGTTGTATAAAGCTTTATATGACACTCTCTCCATAAGCTATACTGATTCGCACAGAGAAATAAAAGTCTGAGGCTCTCTGCAATGCAGCATTATGTAATAATGTAATAAAAAACAAACTTCAAAATGTAATAAAACATCATTGAGACCGAAATATGTGACAATCAACGGAAAATGTAATAAAATCCTTCAAGTATTTTGCAATACTTTTATCCACATTATGCAACAACCTTACATTTAGTGTTGATTGCTCCAAAATAAGGAACTGGCTCTAGAATACTACTATTGCTATAAAATAAACAATTGTAAAATCTTTGTCTTCTTCTTAATCATTATACTTCCAATACGTAGTGGATCCAATATGCATCTACAACAGTCATGTTGTAGATCCAATACATTTTCAAATTTAAACTTTGGTCAATAAAAGCCAAACTTTTTATCATTTTGGTACTTTTCCAGACTCACAGTCAGGACCGTCGGTATTAACCTACATGTCGTTCAAAGCAAAACGATTCAAAATGCATTCAAGGATTTTACCTCATTTTGCATCAATTATTACAGAATGCACTCTTAATGATGCTTTATTACGTCCTAAAACCCGATTTTATTACATAATGCGCCGTTACACTCTGTTTAAACTCATGCTAATTTAAATCACACAACAAAGCAGGAGTACTGTGAACTCAAAGTCGCTGCAAAGATATTTGTGAGCCTTCGTGAGAACTTATCAGTACCGATGACTAGAATACGTGTGCTGGCAGTGATGCTTGTGACCACATTGGTGGCTACACACTCCCACTCTCCATGGTCCTCCTTGCTGAGAGACAGAAACTGTAAGCTGCCACTGGGTAGGATGTTGTGTTTACTTCTGCTTGGCTTCCCCACCTTTGATTGACAGGAAAATCACAACAAGTCAAGCAGACGGAAAGGGGTGAGAATAAAACATTTTGGGTAAAGATTAAAAACAAGTAAGAACGGATTTGCTTCCAGTAGATACAATGTATGTTATTCTGCAGCACCTTTCTCCAGGTGATTGTTGGTATATCGGGGTCTCCAGAAGCAGCACAAGGGATTACTAGCTCTCTCCCAGCCTCCTGACGGTACTCCCCCCCAGGTCTCACGTTAAAGTAAGGGGGATCCTTTGTAAAAAAAAAACAACAACAAAAAAACAGATACATAAACACACATTATTCAGACGTGAGATCAGAAAAATGCAGAAAAAGAAGAGAAGACATGAAAAATCTGAGTAGATGTCTACCTTTAGCACCAAAGTGGCAGGGGGGGACATGCCCATGGTACCCAGGGCGTTGTAAGGCACACAGGTGTAGGTGCCCAGGGAGTCTTCTGTGGCCTCTGCCACCCGGATGCTTCCATCTGGCATCAGGCTCCAGCCGGGGTACTACAAGACAAGGGAGGGGGGCGTCTGAAAGGCTAGCTTTCACTGGGTGCTCCTGAACTCCCAGGGGCCCATCTAAATGTTTCTGAACTGCGCAAAAAAACCCAAAACAAGATCCTCAAGATTAAAATAGATTTTTAGACCTAATAAAAGAGGATGTGGTGTTTCTAAAACACACACCAACCTTCAACGCCGACATATTAGGCAACACAGAAAGAGTTGTGTGGGGGTGGAAAGATGTTCCTCAATTTGCTCGATTTTCAGCCGAGATGGCCTGGGATCACTCAGTCAGAAACTTAAAACCACGACCATTTCTATGAGTTACTATCTAGGAGCTAACATGTTGTACTAACAACAGGACTTTTCGAAGTGGAAGATGATCCTAATAAAGTCGGAGCAGGCAAAAACTGTTAAAGAGGCTTTTTAAGACAAAATGTATTTTGCACATCTGTTGGAGTCAGACTTAATGTTGGATAAGAGAGCACAATTTTATTAACAGGGTAACGTATCTTATTTATTTCTGTTCTAAATTGTGTGGGTTTTTAATCTTCTACAGGTATTGGTGTATCCTTTTTTGACATTGACTTCAGTTTTGGAAAAAAAACATTGTTACATGAATAAATATTATAGCACAAGCTCAATGAGCATTTATGGTGATAACAAATTAAAAAACATAAAAAAAACAACTTCCTGGTAAAATAAAGTGGATAAAGTCCTGGTTGGACTGGAAGCTATTCTTTATCTCTTATGTAACATCAGGTTGAAGTGTCACAGCTCAGTCATGAGTTGTGACAGAGGTGACCGACCTTTTCCACCCTGAGTGGGTAGCCATCTTTCTCCCACTTCACTGATGTCACAGGTGGGTTGGCGTCCACAGGGCAGCGGATGATTCCTGGCAGTTTCCGTGGGACGTATATGACTGGGGGCATGTTGATCACTCGAGCGGGGTCTGAACACGAACAACGGCCTTAGTTACACTTCTTAGGACAACTTTAAGTGTAAAACATATTCATAAAGCACAAACTAAAACCTTAAACCGCTAAAACAAGAAGAAATGATGGTGAAGGGATGATGACAATGAATCTATCATTATCTGGAAATTGAAAATTACTGGACTTTTTTCTTGATTAAAAAAAACAGTTTTTGAAGTATTGAAATAACACAGTGTTAAAAAAGGGGGTGGGGGTTCATACAAGAAGTACAGATCGAGCAGAACAAAGATCTTCTGTGCAGGAAACTTGGGAGAAGTTATGTTGATATAAAAAGAAGCATTCTCTGTTTCGGAAACACTTTGTTCTACCTTCATAAATTGAATTTGATTTATGATTCAGACGAAAGAAAGAAAATCTGAGGAAATAGGACACCGTAGTGACTCTGATCTTTGTGAGCCAAATAAGGAAGAGAGAGTTCAACGGTGGCTGAAGTCTAATTTGTTATCACTAGCTTAGCTTCCCTCCATCCACCACACGCATAGTGCAGTCCATAAAAATACATGTCCCAATCCAGCAACATGCGTTTCAACATCTATATTGTTGCTGTGCAGCTAAACACAGACTGGTTATGTGGATAAAAGTGAGACTTGCAGAATCAGCGATTGGCTCATCGAAATGAATCAGGATTTTTCTGGTGACAGATGTTGGAAGAAATATGCCGTGACAAGCTTTTGTCAGGAGCAGATGTTGCCAACATTGTGAACTGCATGCAGCCTGGGCTTGCAACAAAGGGATTTTAAATCACTCCGTAGAGTGCCGGTGTGTTAGGTGTCCTATTTTTCTCGTTCCAAAATCAATTCATCAATTTTAAGTTGTGTTCTGCCTTGAGCTCGCTCTTTTTCTTCAACTCTTATTGACTTATTTCTCAGATGAAATAAATTAATTTCAGTCAGGGGAATGGATTTAGCTGTAAAAAACGGCAAGCCGAAACACAAACATGGAGCAAAGATTAGAAAAATGACGATATGTCCCCTTTATTTTGTTCTGAGCAGCAACGGCATTTTGACATCTCAGGTTTTCAGGTTAATTATTCTATAGAAGATTACAACATGCATTAGCAACTTTTATGTCTTGTTTGGCAACATATACAAAATAAAATTATTTCGGTGATACAAATTCACATTTTTATTGGTTTTAGTAACCTTTAATTCTTGATTTTATGGTACATTTCCAAAACGGGTGACATTATGCCCATAAAAAAAAAAAAAGTCCTGGCATGCTGGGGGGGGACATGAAAGAAGCTCTGAAAGGGGAATTAGCTGAAGTGAAGATTAGGTGGCAGCAGGCAGGCAGAAGCGTTGGGAGCCGTCCCTGAATATGCCCGACGTGGGGAAGCTTTACAAAGCCATAAAATGTGCAAAAAAAAAAAACATGTGTGCACAAAAAAACCCATATTTGCTTTTATTTTGCAGTCAGAAAGCGGTTACAATTTATGAATATTTCTACGTGTGCCTGAATTTGTCTTTTGAGTCCAGTTCTCTGCTGAAAAGGAAAACAAAGGAGGATTCTCGAGCAATCATCTTTGTACAAAGCTCGTTTAGCCTCCACTACTCTTTTTTTCCTCCCTCTCTCTCTTTTTCTCTCTCTCTCTCCCTTTATGTTGGCTCCATGTTAGGATGGCGGTTCTAGGCTCCCTCCTCTTATGCTGTAACACAATAATCAATTACTGGCAGCAACTTGGGAGTAAATTAGCTCAACGGCAACGTAAAGCCTAAAGATTGGGTATCTTTTATATAGACGTGGCGTCATTTTCTCATCAGCGGCAGCTTATGGAGAGGATTTTCATGGTTTCACACCCTGGGACTTGAGTAAAAAAAAAATGCACAAGGAGAGGTGGGGGGGACAAAAAAAAAAATGGCGTCGCCCGTCCTGCTTAGGGCACAAAAGAAGGAGTGAGGAGTAATTCCATTAGGAGCATGAAAACGACTCCACTGCCTCCATTTGACTCCTGACCTTCAAATTCACAAGGATTCTCCTCGTTTGAGTCATGGAGCAGACAAAAAACTACAACCTCCATCCTGCCGATGATGCTGCTGCTGCTGCTCCCATCTCCACATACAGCTCGCTCTGCCCCTCCCCCCACCTCCTCCTCCTCCAACTGGTTGCCACAGTAACACTCACACTGAACAGTCAGGTACGCTGAAGCTGACGGCGAGATCCCAAGGCTGTTGCTCGGACTGCAGGTGTACTTCCCGGCATCCTCCGGCTTGACCCGGAATATGATGAGGGTGCCGTCGATGAGGATGCGGACTCGGAGCTTCAGGTCACTGCGAGAGGACGACACATGTTCTGAAACACGGCATGCATCTGTTTCCACCCTCCTCCCCAGCCCCGGCCGAGTGCTACGCTGCGTCAAAGAGCCATAAGAGAGCAGCAGAGAGTCGAACAGCAGCCAGAAGCGAGGCGATACATGGAGAACAGAGTGTACAAAGCCAGATTCAAATAAATCTGCCACATGGAACCGACTTTACAATTTCCTGCTCGACGACGTTTTGCTCTTTAAGACGCCGTTTGTGTGGCGGCTATAGCCTGTCCTTTTTTTAAAGAAAAAAAAAAAGGAGCTCTCCGCGCAATGAAACTGGCTGTGGCTCTAACTTAAAGTTTTATTTAAACCAAATCCCACTAAAGTAAATTGCAAAAAGCTCTCTTTGGTTACTTTGTGACTCGAGTTTAACTTTAATTATTAACTGAAAATTGAACAACAAATACAGATAAAAACCAGATTTTACATATGTTATATTAAAAAATATATCCCCTTTGTCCCACTTTCTTTCATTAAATTAGATGAAACCTTTCCTGCTCTAGGTTAGCTGGGAATTTTTAAAATTAGCCGTATGTTTTAAATAAATGAATGAAATCCATTTTGGGAGATTCTAAGCTTAAATGCATTTCCTTAGCACTTTGCTCTATAAACTATCTGGGTCATGTTTTCGCTGTTTCTAACTAAGTCACATGTATCGGATGCCTTCCTCACACACTAGATCTGACATCGGGATATTCTAAGAACCTCGTTCAGAACATCAACTTTGTAACCAATTTGTTGGTATGATACGGGTCGCTAGCTGCGTTTCCTTTACAAGTGTTCACAAAAACTTTGCTAATATTCTGCTAATGTCAAAAAAATAAAATCACATTTCCAATTGCAGTCTTTCTATTAAATCATAAATACTGTTAAAATCACGTGAATAGGTTTGTTCACCCGCTAGGTGATTAAAAAAACCTGCCGCACCATCATCCACCTACCACTTCCTGTCGTCTTCTTTGTGGTTTTCACCAGTAGTAACATGTGGTTGTTGATCACATGACTCATTTGATGCAAAAAAGTGCTGCTGTTGAAGTACACGACACCCCCAATAAAAATAACCTGATCAGCGCAAAAACGATTTATGGAAAAATTTGATTTTTTTTTTTTTTTTCAAAATTTCCACGTTTCCATTAAGCACGTTTATTTTCGGAATTCCAATTTGCACAATTTTAAGGTCAATGTAGATGCAGCTATCGTTAATCTGAAGGGATCATTTGCATGCAAACATCAACATTCTGGCTAGCTTCAATATTTCCAGATAATGCTCTTTCCTCATGGCATCATCTATTTGGTGTAAGTGCACCAGTCCCCCCTTCAGCAAAACTTCAGTCAAAACACATTCATTCAACATTTTGCCCGTTTTCCTTGGATTCTTCCATGACGCCACATAATGAAGCAGCGTCTTTGAGGTGCTGCCTTAAAATACATCCATGTGTGTGTCTCCATTTAACTTAAATGATATGAATTTACCTATCAGACCTCACCTGGGCTTTCCCAGGTTGTTTAAAAGCACATTGATCATAGTCGATGTCAACTTCTGAATTTACAGAAGGTAATAAAATTAATTCTCCTTCATTCTGTCATTTAGGAAAAGGAAATTATTTTGGTAAAGCTGACATATTTGACACAAAATCTCTTTTGGGTTTATGTAATTTTTTGAAACATTTTCAATAAACTGAATTTTATGTTATTTATTTTAAGCCAAACCGATAAAAAAAATACAAATAAATAAAAATCATTGCAGATATATGCTTGAGCGTAATTGTGTGTGAATCTATGTAACACACAAGTTTACCTTTTTTTGATTATCAAGTTATCAAAATTTTCTTGACCTTATTGTAGTGTCGGGGTCAGACTCCGAACCAGATAACAACTCTGACTGATCAGAATCGGGGACAAACCACCTGGAACATGACATCCTTAGTGCAGTGAACAACATGAATGTTTAGAAAATATTAAAAATAACAGTGTGGTTTCCATGTTGGAGCGCTTGAGTAACAATATGGAGTCATATAAGTGCGGCAATAAGTCGCAGGTCCAATAATGTTACTTATATCACAAGCACCATGTCATATTTTTAAAAAAAACTAGCGATCAATCTGAACACTTTCAATGTTATGCTCATGTAAGGTTCATAATCAGGTCAAACGTTGGTTTACAGACTGGTCTATAAATAATTACAAGCAACAACTGTAAATCACAGGAACAGCTTCACACCATGAATTGCTCTCTGACACCTGCGCCCATGCTCCATGATGTCTGTCACCTATTATACATACCTTATATGTGCATAGATAACAGATACTTGTTGATTTTTGCTTGTACTGTTTTTTATTAGAAAGTTATTACTTGTGTTGATGAGTTCAGGTTTGTAAGGAAATTAGAAAAGGAGTTGAAAGCATATAGTTATAGTTACGCTATAAACAGATAAAACCTTTTTTCCCCACTTTCTGACATTAAACCGGACTAACCATTTCCTGTTTGCCAAATACCAGAATAATGATTACTACTTTAAATTCAGAAGTTGACAGATATGTCATTATTCAGTGGACTTAAATATGAAGTCGAATGTTTTATGTATTTTTATGTTTTTGCATTTGGCTGGCACCTTTAGATAAAGCGAGTTTTAAATGAGGATATAACAAGCTACTGAAAAGGAAGATATAGTCATGCTGTCTCAAAGTTAACACTGTAGGGCAGTACAGGCTAGATGCTAACAGAGCTAACAAATTGGGAGTCATTCCTTTAAGTCGATGACATGACTTTGTGAAACGGCTGCAACTAACAATTATATTAGTAATCGATTAATCTGTTGATTATTTTGACAGTGAAAAAAAACTATAAATCTCACAACAATGCAAAACTTGACCATATCATATTTATGTTTAAAAACTTAAAACAAGTAATGCCTTGGCCTGCCTGTGTTTTCGACCAGCACCATCTGCCTCTTAAGACCGGGATATATTGAATCTGTAAACCATTCTGCATCTTGGTCATGACGACAGAAAGAAAAAGTGAGGTTAAACACGGGGGAGGGAGTAATAGCTGGCCGTAAGACGTGGCTCAGTTGTGTTTCAGATATTAAAAAGTTTTTAGAAGTTAAGGGGGAGCTACAGCAGCTGAGGTAAGCGGGGAAGAAATCTTGACCAACTTCAAAATTGGAAAGAGACGGGCATCCCTTTGCGTCCCGTGTGGGCTCCATTCGGTTGGATTTAGATGCCCTGAAATTTTTTGCTAATTAAGCAACAAAGTTATCAGCTTGTAATAGTTTGGCCCAAGCTCTTAGGTAATTTTAATGATTAGCTACATCTGCCTCTAAATATAAAAACAGGGAAATACATTTTGTATCTTTGAACGTTTAAGTAAGGAAAAAACAGCTTATTTGCAAATGACTGAAACTTTCTTGTAAGTTAGCTAAGTTAAAACATAGTAGTGTTGCACCTTCTGCAGATTCCTGAGCTGAGCTGATAACTCAATGTTTGCAAACCCCGTCAACACACTCGGTGCATATTGAACAACAACCCTTTATATGAAAAGATTTTGTGCAAATCCTTGAATCTAAGGGACAACCTCAGATTTAAACATATATGATCACTTTTATGTGATCAAATATCACATAAAAGTGATGTGATACATGATCACATATATCACATGTGATCATTATATTATGACCAGTGTGAGCAAAGGTCATAAAAGGTCATAAAAGTTTCTCCCCTACAATGTTTAGCTGTCTGGTATTGAGACTCCTCTCAGATGCATATAGAAAATCAAACTCGTGGCTAACACTGATGACTACAGATCAGATTTTTTGTTTGTCATCCTACAGTCAAACTGTGTTGTGATTTTATTTTACTGGCCTACACAAAGTAGTGAATAACTCCAACTTTAAACGGTGCTTAAAGCTGGTGTATATAACTTTTATGGAAAATATTTTTGTACATATTTGTTGAAACTCACTATGTCGGGACAGTATGGTAGGAGAAGTCCTCTGCCTTTCCCCCGTTCTATCTAAAAACAACCAATCAGAGCCAGGAGGCGGGTCTTAGCGCTCGTCAATCACGATCTAGTGTGGCGCTGCTCATCCCTTTTCCACTACAGATTTAGTCCCTCAGCAGATGTTGTTGTGAATGCTAAGGCTAGTTAGCGTAGCCATGGATTATGGCGAATAAATCGTTTTCCTGTAATGGTAAGCTGTTTCTCCACCATTATCACATTTAGCAGCGGATACATGAGGTAGCAAACTGTCACAACGCTATGAACAAATATGTAAAAAAACATTCATGTTAAAAGCCACATACTGCAGCTTTAAGGAGACCACAGGTGTCAAACCCAAGGCCCGTGGGCCAAATCTGGCTCACCATAGCTTTTTATGTGGCCCTCTAGATTCTAGATTAAACACTAAGTGTGTTTAAATATTATGTTATTAATCAAGTCAATGCAGTTTTTATCCATTTACTGACTAATTATATCTATCAGTCCATTCAATTTCTTGAGGATTATTGTGGAAATTTACACAAAATCAACAAATCCTCGCACTTTATTGTGCCAACACATAATTGAGAATTTATTGCAAATTTTTCTCAAAAACTTTCTTACTTGTGCTAAACCTCTACCTCAGCCGTAATAGATGTCAGATTATAGTCCATGATCTATACAGAGTAATAAATCAAAACTAAATAATCATAAATTAATAAAATCATAAATAAGCAAAACTATCACAAATATTTCTAAAATTAGTACCACATTTCTTGCAAAAGAAAATCACAAAAATGATCACAAAATCCTGGAGGGACTGAAAAGATGTTCAAGAATAATACTTAATTTGATATTTTAAAAGTTCGTGAACATGTTTTATCAATACATTCTGGCACAACCGGCCCTTTAAGAGCATTCGTGATCTTGATTTGGCCCAAAACTGAAATTATTTTGACACCCCTGTTTGATTGTTGCTGCCTCTCATTTCCAGTCTGGACGTCTACACTCATGTTCTTCCCTCATGCTCGTTCAGTCTCCTCACTTTGCGACCGTCTCTACCCCTAAAGCTCTCTGGAGCCTGTCGAGGTCTGGGTTACGCTTTAGCTCATCGCTGTGTGAAGCCCACAGATGTCACAAGACCTGACAGAGTGTGATGCTGCCATCAAAGAGCAATGAGTTGTCAGCATGCTGGTCATTTAAGTGTCTCCTCCCCCCCCCCCCCCCCCACACAAACAAAAGATTTCTGCAGCGACAGTACAGAAGTAAACTTGATCATAACTTTACTTCTTGAAGTAGACGTTGTCCTCTTCCCAAAACCAGGTGTAGGTCAGGTTGCCAGGGTAGGCCTCCGCTTGGCAGGTGAAGAGTGCGTTCTGAGATATGTTTACGGTGACGTTTTCTGGTGGCGAGACAATGTACGGAGGCCCTGAGGGAGTGGAAAGAAAGAAAGCTGAAATTTGAGTCTTCTCTGTAGCACCGACAGCAACCATTAACAAGTGACGACAAGAGAAACGCCGTTGCTCTTTTTCATACTGATTCACTACTATTTTTGCCAGTGAAACTGTCATTCTTTTTTTCTCTCTGTTTTTGGTTTTTAGCGGAGCATCAGCAAAAAATTGTAAATACAATATAGAAGATTCAAACCTCGTTTACATTCTGTGTGTTAAGATACTTTATTTTAATGAAAAATAATACAAATAGGAACAACAGCAAGAACAAAGAGAAGACAAGAGCTTTATATATCTATCCATCCATTTTCTTTACACCCTTGTCCCTTAGTGGGGTCGGGAGGGTTGCTGGTGCCCATCTCCAGCTAATGTTCCGGGCGAGTGGCAGGGTACACTCTGGACAGGTCACCAGTCTGCCGCAGGGCAACACAGAGGACAAACAATCATGCACACACACACTCACACCTAGGGGCAATTTGGAGAGGCCAATTAACCTAACAGTCATGTTTTTGGACTGTGGGAGGAAACCGGAGTACCCGGAGAAAACCCACAGGGAGAACATGCAAACTCCATGCAGAAAGACCCCAGGCCGGGAATCGAACCCAGAACCTTCTTGCTGCAAGGCAACAGCTCTACCAACTGCGCCACTGTGCATATATATATATATATATATATATATATATATATATATATATATATATATATATATATATATATATACCCTCCGCGGGTGGTCTCTTTCATTCTCTGAGCTCGGGTCCTATACCAGAGGCCTGGGAGCTTGAGGGTTCTGCGCAGTATCTTGGCTGTGCCTAGAACTGCACATTTCTGGACTGAGATGTCTGATGTTGTTCCTGGGATCTGTTTTAGCCACTGCTCCAGTTTGGGGGTGACTGCCCCGAGGGCCCCGATGACCACAGGCACCACTGTGGTCTTCACCTTCCAGGCCTTTTCCAGTTCCTCTCTGAGGCCCTGGTATTTCTCCAGTATCTCGTGCTCCTTTTTCCTGATGTTGTAGTCACTTGGTATTGCTACATCCACTACAACGGCTTTCCTCTGTTCTTTATCCACCACCACAATGTCCGGTTGGTTCGCCATTTCCATTTTGTCTGTCTGGATCTGGAAGTCCCACAGGATCTTAGCTCGGTCATTCTCCACCACCTTTGGGGGTGTTTCCCACTTCAATCTCAGGGCTTCCAGTCCATATTCTGCACAGATGTTTCTGTACCAGTTCCAGTCCATGGAACTGGTACAGAAACCACTTCTGGTACAGAAGTCACTTGGTTATGTCGTTTCATGTACGCTTTCCCTGCCAGCATCTTGCACCCTGCTGTTATGTGCTGGACTGTCTCAGGGGCCTCCTTGCACAACCTACACCTTGGGTCTTGTCTGGTGTGGTAGAGCTGAGCCTCTATTGCTCTGGTGTTTAGGGCCTGTTCCTGTGCAGCCAGGATGAGTGCCTCTGTGCTGTCCTTGAGTCCAGCTTTTAACAGCCATTGGTAAAATTTCCTGATATCAGCCACTTCAGTTATTTGTTGGTGGACATCCCATGTAGGGGCTTGTCCTCCCATGATGGTACCTCTAGCACCTCGTCCTCTGTTCCCCATTGTCTGAGACATTCGCTGAGCACATCGTCTGTTGAGGCTTTGTCCTTGATGTATTTATGGATCTTGGATGTTTCATCCTGGACAGTGGCTCTCACACTCACTCAGTCACTCAGTCCTCTGCCTCCTTCCTTACGGCTAGTGTACAGTCTGAGGGTGCTGGATTTGGGGTGGAACCCTCCATGCATGGTTAGTAGCTTCCGAGTCTTAACATCCATGGCCTTTATCTCTTCCATTGGCCAGCTAATTATTCCTGCAGGGTATCTGATTAGTGGTAAGGCATAGCTGTTTATTGCACAGATCTTATTCTTGCCATTGAGCTGGCTTCTCAGGACTTGCCTTATTCGTTGGAGGTATTTGGCTGTGGCTCCTTTCCTTGTGACCTCATCAAGGTTGCCATTTGCTTGTGGTATTCACAGGTACTTGTAACTGTGCTCTATGTCTGCTATTGTTCCTCCTTGGAGTGAGACCCTTTCTGTATGGACGATCTTCCCTCTCTTTGTAACCATCCGACCACACTTCTCTAGTCCGAATGACATCCCAATGTCAGTGCTGTAGATCCTGGTGGTGTGGATCAGTGAGTCGATGTCTCGCTCGCTCTTAGCGTACAGCTTGATGTCATCCATGTAGAGGAGGTGACTGATTGTGGCCCCATTCTTAAGTCGATATCCGTAGCCAGTCTTGTTGATGATTTGGCCTAGGGGGTTCAGGCCTAGGCAGAACAGCAGTGGGGACAGAGCATCTCCTTGGTATATGCCACATTTGATGGATACTTGTACAAGTGGTTTGCAGTTGGCTTCAAGGGTGGTTTTCCACAGCCCATTGAGTTTGCAATGAAGGTTCTTAGAGTCCTATTGATGTTGTACATCTCTAAGCATTCAATGATCCAAGTGTGTGGCATTGAGTCATAGGGTTTCTTGTAATCAATCCAAGCGGTGTACAGGTTGGTGTGTCGAGTTTTGCAGTCTCGGGCGACTGTGTGGTCTACCAGGAGTTGGTATTTGGCTCCTCTGCTATTTATGCTTATGCCCTTCTGTGCTCTGCTCATGTATTTATCCATGTGCCCGCTTACCTTAGCCGCTATGATGCCTGACATGAGCTTCCATGTTGTAGAGAGACAGGTTATTGGCCGATAGTTGGATGGGACTGAACCCTTGGAGGGATCCTTCTGGATCAGGATTGTGCGTCCTTCAGTTAACCATTCAGGGTGAGTCCCATTTTGTAGCAGCTGTAAGTCGCTCATGGAGGGCAGTGAGTTTCTTCAGCCAGTAGGTATGGATCATGTCAGGTCCTGGTGCTGTCCAGTTTTTCATACCCGAGACTCTTTCTTGGACATCTGCCACAGTGATGGTTACCGGGGCTTGCTCAGGGAGGTTGCTGTGGTCCTCTCGTAGAGAGGTTAGCCACTGTGCATTGCTGTTGTGGGACGCCTCCCTTTCCCATATGCCTTTCCAGTATTGTCCAGTCTCCAGCCTTGGTGGGTTTGCTCTGTTGTTATTACCCTGCCATTGGGAGTACACTTTAGCTGGTTGGGTGGAGAAGAGCCGGTTAATCCTCCTGGCTTCATTCTCTCTCGTGTATCTCTTTAGGCGGCTGTCCAAGGCTTGGAGCCTTGTTTGGCAGTTTCAAGTGCTTCAGGTATGGGTATCTGGCTGTACTTCTTAGGTACTGATCTTTTCATTGCACCCCTTTGGAGCTCTGACAGTTGGCTCACTTCCCTCCTTGTTATCTTGATTTTAGCCTCTAACCGTCTTTTCCATGATGGGTATTGGGTCTCATGGTTGCTCTTATAGCCAAGCATCTCAAGGATCACTGATGCTGAGTTGTATATCAGCTCATTAGTTTCTGTTATGGTGTTGGTAGGGATAGTTCTCAAGGCTGCATTCACATCTTTGATTAGACTTTCTGATGGTACTTCACTCAGCCATTGTAATTGGCGTTGGGGCTGTTTGGTGTTCATTCTGGCCACGATTCTCTCTCTCAGGTCAGTTGCTGCCTCGTTCAGCTTTGGTGTTTCATTCATTACTGTGGCTACATACCCAGTCTCTGGGCGGGTAAGTTGTAGTTATATAGCTGGCTGCTCTCTCTCTCTCTCTCTCTCTCTCTTATATATATATATATATATATATATATATATATATATATATAAAAAACACTATTTGACCTGATCTCTACGTAAGCTGAAGATGAACATCGATGGTTGTTTGTTCCTGTTTTCTTGTGTTGGACTGATGACCCGTCCAAACGGCGCCTGAGATATTCACGACCTCACAGGTAAGCCGATAAGCAATTGATCGCATGATAAGTTAAAATGAGCTCCATAATTTCCGATTTGATGATTATTAACATTATTTGAAGAGCCATTTTTGTTTTTCATTTTATAATCTATTTTATTTACGGGTTTGGTTGTGTGTAGTTTTTACTTCACAGTTATCTACTGCTAGTTGTTGTGTTTCATATTGGATATTTAAAATGGTCTTCCACTCTCAGCGTTAAGCGTTCTTCACACAGTTAAAGTTTATTTATCTTAGAGAGTTGGAACTACATCATTATGCCATTATCAACATATTAATTGAAAATGGTATCAGAAAGACAACGTTATTCTTTATTGCAATAATTTCTGGGACAAAACTAACCAGAAATTCTCAAATCCTCAGTTTGTGATCAGGGAGACCCTCAGTAAGCCTAATGAACCGAGATACCCAAATGAATACTGTTAATATTAATATTTTTGCACTTTTCAATGAAAAAAAAAAAGTAGCATAAAGAAACTCTCAGGCTTCTTCTCTTAGCAAATGTCAGTGTGAGCAAAAGCACACGCTACGCACTATTTACATTACCTCACCTCAGTCTGGCGGACGACACAGAGAGCAGCCGGCTACTGTAACCTTAATAGTAGTCGCAGCTGTAACTCAGGCATGCTTTACATTGTTATCCCTCCGGCCTCCTGAGGTGCCGCGGGTTTTGCAGAAAACTCAATAAAAGCAGCAGAACCCATGAATGGTAAGCGGCCTTTCATGACAGAAACCTCCCGGTTATTTTCCTCTCCGGGTGTTCAGCTTCACACATCGGCCGGGACAACCGGCAGGCACTTCACTCGGCAATTTAAAAAAACAAAACAAAAAAAAAACGTCGCCACGGGGATCAGATTGTTTTACGTTTCATATTGAAACACTGAATAAAAGTAGATGATGGTGGTGGTGGTGGTCGGGGGGGAAACACACTTATTGTGGATTTTACAATTGACGGATTATTGCGCGAGCACTTGGGAGGTGTAGCAGTGGATCGCAGTGGTGTAAATCTGATATTAATATGACAGAGGTTAACAAGCAGTCACAGAGTCTCAGATTAAACATTAGCATCTCGCCTGGCTGGTGACAGAGGGGGGCAATAAGGACTAACACCATTAACGCTCCTCCTTTCGCTGGTCGCTCTATTAAAAAATAGGCAGGCGGAGAGGAGCCATCTTAAAAGTTCATTTTTTATGATGCTATTTAAAGACACGAGGGCTTGTTTTGTAGAAACACTTTAATGACTTCCTTATCAGGAGATAACAAAGCTAACAGGTTAATACATTTAATGGGTGTTAGTGTTTTTTAAAATCAGAAAATGAGCCTCATCAAAACACAGACAAACCATCTTTGGTAAAGAGTACCATCTTTAAAATTTATAACACTCAAATTTCATCTGAGCTCTGTCTCACTGGCTAGACAGCACACAAAAAGGCTCTATAAGCCAACATAGAATAATACAGCATCAGTGTTTGTTTCAAGGAATTTACTTCCAAAGTGCAAAATAAATAAAAAAATGATATACATGCTGTAAATCTCAATAACAGACTGCTGCTAACTCTGCTTTGTGTCAAACTTAAATGTTTCAGATCAAACTAATTTTGAGATCAAATTCTGATAATTTGAGTAATTCACAAAATACATTTTCCAAAATATTATTTCATTAACTCTGCCAGAATTTTTTTTTAAAGTTAATAGATCATGTCCGACAATATGACTAAAAGACTTTAAAAAGGGAATACTTCATCCCCTAATCCAAAGAAGTGAATTCTGGATTCTGCTTACCAGTGAAAAAAACCCCAACTAAATCTTGTGGGAAAATGTCCGACCATCAGACTATAACCTTAAGTTCAGGCAAACCTGCATTTTACAGAACAGTAAGCCAAAGCGCAGCAGGAAGTCCACCTCTGAATGGCTCAAACCAAACAAAAGGAAGTTTTTGGAGGGGCCAAGTCAAAGTTCAAATTTAAATTTAACCTTGAGTGACATTCATGCTAGAAATCCCTTTGAACGTGGCTGAATTAAAACAACTCTGCAAGAAGTAGAGGTGGGGTCACAGTTCCTTTACCGCACTGCAAAAGTCTTATTGCAAATGAAACGTGTTATAGGTTAAGGGGGCAAATGTGGATAGATTTTTTTTGCCTAACAATATATATAACTAAACAAAATTTAAACTTGTATTTTCTCTTATTTTTGACATTCATTTGACAATTTGAGACCAAAAAAAAGTGAAAACTGAAGAATTTTGGAAAGGCATAAATTCTTACAGCCACATCTTTCTACATCTGTATCCAAATAAGATGCGTCTTGACAATGCGACTCCTCTATTTGCTACAACAAAATAATAGCTAAGTGTTTGCTTATACTGTCTGCTGTCTGTATTTGCTGTTCTGTGAACACAGAGAACTGCAATTTCACTGCTGTTTGTACCTACAGAAGTCAAGCGTTAAAATAGACTTGATGCCCACTCTGCCGTAAAAGCGAGGCGTTCGGCTGCTTGTTAAATACACACTGTTAACTCCCTGAAGCAGCGGCGTATCGGGAGGCTGTTAGCACGAACCCATCTATCTGATCCGCATCTAGCAGAGAGAGGCGGGTTAATGGACCAGAGACAGACGGGGACGTTCCGGCTGTATGTACACATTTACACAGGCGGGCCGTAGAGCTAAGCGTCGGTCTGCCTGATACCTCCCCGCAAGGTACGTTTAACACATGAGTGTGCCAGGAAGCCGCCTTTAGGTTTAAATGCTGAAACTGAGCCGGTCGGGTTGATGCACGGCCAACCCAAGGCTGCGAACGAAGACCGACAGATGAGTCGTTTAGTTTTAAAGTTTGATGACGCGATCAAAAACGGGAGGCCTTACCTTGAACCAAGAGGCGGGTGGTGTGAAGCACCTCTCCCTGGTCGCTGTACGCTCTGCACGTGTACGCCCCTCTGTCGTCTCTGGTGATGCCGAGAATGGTCAGGCTGCCATCGTGTACCTTTAGGTCAGAAACAAAGGAGATGCCGTCAAGCTTCTTTTTGATTTTCCAGGTATTTATGTGTACCGTTTGTGTTAAACCAAACAATGTAGCGTACAGTGGAGTTGCTGCAGCTGATGTTAAGCAGAAGAGTCACTGGAGCTTTACATCAATAAAATATCTGAGTTTCTTGGGTGCAAGCGTTGCTCCAGATTCCACTAACGGGAGAGCTCCAGCTGTTATAAAACACAGTTCATCGTAATTATGAAGAAAAGCAACTTAAGCATCAGACGGCTTTGGGAGAAAATTGTGGAGATGTCTGAAGGAGGGTTAGGTTTAGAGCTGAGATCGGGCCTAAAGAAAATCCAACTCGAAGTAAACGAGATACATATTTGAATTAAGCTTTCACAGCTTTCGTCTTTAGACCATAATTTGAGTAAGAAGTGCAACTTCTCCCGCTTTTAGCTTTCGTTTACCATCTTCCAACTCCATTATGTTGCTTTTTGTAACCTCAGGGTGAGTCAAGTGCAGATCATCTGGGATGTGTGATTGATAGGAGCGAATTTGTTGTGCAGTCTAATGAGCTTCTGCACCTTCCTTTCCCTCAACAGGGTAAGTTTCTTTCTCCTCTACTTAGACTACATTCAGTCAGTTAACACAACTTTATGTTACGTTTTCGTTTGGCTTTCTCTGTGTCATATGCTCCGTACACTTATTGAATGTGCCACAAAAGCCTGAGCTTTTTCTTTTTTATAGCATGAATCTGGAGTGAAAATGACAGAGGAACCAGAGGAGCTAATCAGAGGGAAGCGGCACCAGCAGAAGAAGCGCACAGGTAGCGCAGGATGAGGTGATAGATAACAGCTGTGCAGATATTAGGCTGACAGGCAGAGGGGAAGGTGAAAGAAGAACAGAAGGACGCAAAGAAGTAACTGCAAGGGTACAGAATAAATACTAATCTAAGACAACACAGGCAGGAGCACAAAGAGGCAAGAGTGATAAATAAATGAACAAAGACATTATACAAAATTCAGGAGCCAAGGAAATAAACTGCAAAGAAAGAAACCCCAAAGTATAAACATCCTCATGTAACGACGGCAACAACACAAACCATTCATTTCTTCACACCACTGCAGTTTCAGAAGAACAGAGATGTGAGAGGTTATTGTAAAGGAAACTTCGGAGACGTGTCCGAGACGCATTCAGGCTGCGAAAGAGAGAGAGAGTGCCAGACTTTCAGTAGAATCCAGATGAGCCGAGTAACTTCACCTGTTCCATGAGCTTTCAACCTCCATCTGGAATAAAATACGCTGGATTTGCTTTCTTAGTTATAAGAATCTGCATCCGAAGATAAATAGAGACTCTCGTTTTAGTTGTGTTAGCTGCACTAAAGCCAAAAACAGTTTAAAATAACTTCCTTAAAAATAGATTTGTTTAAAAAACTGTTTGACTACTTCTATTAAGCCCATGGTACGACAATTGCTTTTATTTTTTTGTGATGGGAATCAACAGCCTTACCTCCGGTTTGCCTTTAACATTAAACTTGTTAAAGTGTGATTGCTACATTTTGTAAGCCTGAAAACATCACATTCTGTTCCCAAGAAATCCCTGCAATGAAGGAGCACATGAAACAAACCAAAGGCATAAAAAGAAAAAAGAAAAAGAAAGAAAATGCTCATAAATTATGCAACGGGTTGCAAGAGATTCTGTCCATTCAAGTCACACACAGCTGTAGTGTGTCCATTCACGCGGCACAGAGGGGGGAATCAGCGGCGCCTGCAGAATTATTCCCATTCATCCGTCTCTCAAATGTTTGTCGGGCTACTGTTGGATGAACCAAAGCAGCTTTTAACTTCTGCGAGTCTGTTGGCAAACTGGACCGTCATTTATCTTCAGCGAGATAGCACTTTGTGTGGCGCTGCCGCAAGCTAGCAGCACACGTGTCGTGCCGAGTGCCGGGAGCGTTAACTAGTCACTGGTCTGTTGCGAAGTATCACTCTGATGCTTAGGGAGCCATGTGCAAGGATCGAATTAGCCGGGAGAGATTGAAATTGTTCTACTTTCATTAATCCAATAAAAAAAACATTTAACTAAATAGGTGAGATTAAAGTTCAACCTGTAGACTGGAATATTACTTTGTGTTGTCATGTTCAAGTCATAATTTGACATGAAAGCCTCCAGAGATAACATCCGTTTTAGCATGCTAGCATGCTAACCCATAATGTCACTGTATTGTTTTGAAGCAGTTTTTATATTAGACTTTTCTAAAATCTTTACTTACAAAAATTCCTTGTTCACTGTAATAATAATAAAAAAATTCAAATTCTTGAAGTACTTTGAACAAAAAAGTGGAACTACTCTTGCCACTGACTTAACTAAAGAAGCACATTCAATCTGCATTATAGTTAATGCTTTTTAATACCAGTTTCTTAGGAGAATTTTCAACTTGTTCCTTCTAAAACTAAAGGGGTGTGACTCTGACTCAACCACAAACTAGGACAAACCATTTTTAAGGTGTGATGTTATGTAAAATTGACTTTTTTTACCTTAATCTTCATTTTATCATGTTGTTCCCTCATCAAAAACATATGTGGAGTGTTGCTTTGATTTTTTCACGCATGTCTAATAAATTCTTGAATCTTGGCAACCATTCAGGGTGCCTAAACGCTTGCTCCTACAAAACGTCACCCATTTCCTCAAAATGATTGCAAGTGGCTTAAAATAATGCATTGTTGTGAAAGAGGAAAGAGTAGGAGCCTCTTAAAGAGACAGGGGCCCAATTTCAAGGCGTCAAGTTATGAAGTAAAATTTCTTTTTAGTTATGTTTGATATGTACAACATTTTTATGACAACTAAAGGTTGTTATAAAAATTTGTGACTTGATTGTGCTATAAAATGGATGGAAAATACATACCGCCCCTTTAAATCTGAAATGCAAAAACATTACTAGTCTTTATTTTTTTCTTATTTGTACTCATTTTTTTTATTTAAAATAACCAAAACCTGAATACCTGTGTTCATGTTTTAGTTCAATTTATGTATCCAAAACACAGATTAGCGTCTTACATGATCGACTTATAAAATCCATACACTGTCCCAATTTTTCAGGGATCAACTGTTTTATATTTTGTTGGTCTAGAAAAATATTTTTGCTCAATTTCTAGCAATTGAAGAAAAATCCAACAAACCTCGTTGCTTATTCAACACTGTATGTTTCAGTCTACGTATAGAGATAAAAAAAAAAAAAAACAGCTTTTATTTTTCCACATTTACTGACCCAACGTGCAGCCTTAAACCACCGCACTGCAAAAAGTCCCCTTTCAAAAACAAGAAAAAAAAGTACAAAAATAGGGTATAATTTTCTTAAAATAAGAAAAATTATCTGCCAACAGAACAAGAAAATTTATCTTGTCAAGATTTTCTAAAACAAGAAAAAATATCTAACCAAGATAAACCTACAATATCTTAAAATTAGTGTATTTTTACTTAAAACAAGCCAGTTTTACTTATACGAGTAAGATATATTATCTTATTTTAAGAAAAATTATCTCAAGTAAAGAAAATGTTACTTGACACTGAATTTCTTGAAATAGCGTAAAATATTCTTATTTTAAGAAAAATGCTCTATGTATTAAGAAAATAAATCTCATATATTCTATTTGTATTAGTAAAATTGGCTTGTTTTAAGTACAAATACACTAATTTTAAGATATTTGTAGGTTTATCTTGGTTAGATATTTTTTCTTGTTTTAGAAAATCTTGACAAGATAAATTTTCTTGTTCTGTTGGCAGATAATTTTTCTTATTTTAAGAAGATTATACCCTATTTTTGTACTTTTTTTTTCTTGTTTTTGAAAGGGGACTTTTTGCAGTGATATACCTAAATCTAGTTTATTTTTATTGTTGCATAGGATTAAAATATATATTTTGTCATAGCTTTACTCAAGGTTCTTATGCCAAGACAAAAATCTACAAATTGATCCTGTGAATACTGGAACAAGAGATGTTATTGGCTTGCTGAAATGAAGACATAAGTTCAATTACTTTTAACATCTTTATTACATTTAAGTTTCACATAAACAAAATAAAACATGACTACTGGCCAGAATTTAAAGTCTGGATGGGCATCTGATTCTGGAACAATCCTGTAAAATGACAGAACAATGACGATCTGACACATCTGCCGCACTCATAAGATGCCCTAAGAGTCAAGCAAACCAAATTGTCCAAAGCAAAGAAAAATCTTGGGATTAGATGTCAACAATAGGAGCTTCCTCCGCAATGAACTTCTTCCAATAAGCCATAGCCTTTTATATGTGGAAGTCTTGCCTCAGTTACGGACGCCGTTCTCAAGACATCTGTCAGCAGCACAGAGAGGAGTGGCCACAGACAAGCATGCTGAAAGGTGTAGTAGCTGTGATGTCCTCCTTTCAGAAGATCAGGGCAGGCAGGCATGGTTCCAATGGCCAGTAGAAAGTTGGTTTCACGATCACCGCAGAGCTGAAAAGTGGTCTTGTTTGAAGTTGTTGGGTCATCTGCTATTTGGAGCACAGACAGAAAAACAATCGCAAAACAAATCACGTTTAAGGGACTAATCAGTGTCATGATGAATCAGTATCATACATTTCTTACCTCAAGAATGTGAAGGACTCCGTCACTTGCAATTCCCAAAGTTTCAAAGTTTCTTGTAGATGGTGCAATACGTGATTGGAGACTTGTCCGGCATAGGCTTCACCATGGCAACAGTTTGGTTTACTTGAAAAATAAAACAAGTCTTATTTTAGTTCATGTGCTCAATTACAATATTACATGAATTCAAGATGGCAAGAAAGTCATTTTAATTAAATCAAACTACTACTTAAATTCACCAATTAAAAATAGTGTTTAAAATATCCTGGTAACAGTGTGGAATATCTAACCTAGGCTATTAGACTCATTGCATTTAAGTTTTTAAATTACAGCACATCAAACACCCTCAGTTAGTGAAATACTAGGCGGAATTGCCCTTTAACCATTTCCCGAATCAGAAGCTACGAATGAGAAGCCACCTTAGCTATGTTAAAAAACGGAAGCTACCAAGAACTCGTGTCGATATTATTTTTAAGCCACATCTATTGTGGTTCAAAGCTCATATTCACAAGAGCGGCTCTTTAACCGCGGATGAAAATTGGCATATCACGACATGCTAACTAGCTTCAGTTAGCTTATCTTAGAAAGACAGACAACTTTAAACTTACCTCTGAGTACAGCAGCTGTAGGGTCTATACACGTAAAAAAGTCCTCCATCTTCATCCATGTCCAACCGAGATTAGAGAATTTGCCAAAAGAAAATCTTATAAAAGTACAGTAGATAAAAGCTTAGTTAGGCTGTTACAACTGAATTAACCGTTAATGAGGGCAGTTAAATGATCTCTGGCGTTGCCGTTAGTGATGTGCGGATTGATACTGAAATATCGATTCTTCCGATACCAGAACTTAATTCTTTAAAATCTATTGTCAGATCCAAGGATCAATACTTTCAACATTTTAGTAATTTGAGATAATGTAGATTAACAAGAGCACGTTAGAAAGTAACTAAATTATTGAGATCTTGCCTAAATGAAACTTTGTTAATGGGAACTACTTTTTCTTCCGCCTGGTAAGTATGTAAGGTGTAAGGACGTAATGCCCATGCGCAGCGTGCTGCTGACGCTCACTCACTCAGAAATGGACATGTTGACAGATTATAAAAAAGTGACACGGAGCTATTTCAGCTGTCATTTTATAGTAGTTTTAATAATTAAACAATGATGTACATTGCTAAAAAAAAATAAAGGGAACACTTAAACACTTAAGTGAACACTTAAGTGTTCCCTTTATTTTTTTGAGCAGTCTATTTAGTAGGGTTATTACTTAACTAATTTTCCTTTTTTAGTTTGCAACTCCATTTTCACATGTTTTGTATATTTCTGCTGAATTAAAATAGTTTATAGTAAACAAGATTGTTGTCTCAATGTACTTCTGAGTTTAAAATGAGTGCATCAGAGTACATTGTGTTCTTTTTATGAAGCCAAGATATGGATTACATTTATTTTTTATTTAATTAAGAAACAAATTAACTGTCTTTGCACAAAGTATGGGATCTGTATTGCCAATACCATCTTAAATTTTACTCGGTATTGGATCGGAAAGAAAATCTGTTGTATCGAACATTAATACTATCTCACTGACATTTTGGGCGCTTTCCCATTTGGATTGTATGATGTCATAAAAGGGGTTACAAACATGATGAATAAAATATTGTTCAAACTAATATTAGTAACTTATAAAGTAAGAATTTGAAATATAAACCAAAAGTTAAAATATTTATCATGACATTGACCCAATCAATATTGTTGATTCTAATCTCATTGTGTAGAATACCAGCCATTTCAAATCACACATCAATAGAAATTTCATGACATGTCAGTAAGAGGTCCCACATCTTACATCAAGAAGATCAGATTAAGGTCCTTAGCAGATGGAAACATGCCAAGAATTATCTTGATATATAAACTGATATTGTCTCTGAAATTGTTGTGTTAAATGTCAACCGTTTAAATATTAAATTATAATTTCCAGTACACTCTGCCAACTTATACAAGAGTATAAGTTCATGGTTTTTTTTTTTTTTTTCATTGACAAAAACACAAAGGATTCCATTTGGACATAGTCTGTTTTAATTATCTGAAGACATTTCATTAAGTATGTGATTTCGCTTTCTGTGCTTGAAATAAGAAATTTTTACTTATATAAAATAAGTTCTAGACTTGAAGTTTGATTGGTAAATATTGATATTCTAGATTCTAGCACATATCTACTCATAATAAGTAATATTTTCTTAACATTAAGCTTTTATATCTTACTGAGATAATTAAGTACAAAAACACTTAAAATAAGAAAAATATTCTAACATAAATCCCTCTTGGTGAGAAAAATTATCTTGTCAGAAAGAAAACAAGAAAAATCTCCTTAATTTAAGATATTTAATCTTACTAAGATTTCAGTTTTTGCAGTGCGGGAAGCCACTGTTATTTTCCACTTTTCTTTGTTCTGTTTCAGAGAAGGCCTTATAATCCCATCTTGGCAGCTGTTCACTCCTTCCCAGCCTTCAAATTCAATGTCCTCTTTTTGTCTGTGCCCATAAAAAAAAAGAGGATGCAGACTCCAACCCAGACTATCACATTCCTCCTTTTCTCCATGATGTCTCTGTGGATCTGCAGCCAGTCCAGTGAGCAAACATTCCCTCATGCTTAGTCTTTTTCTCTCTTTTTTTTTTTAACCAGAAGAGAACTTTCTCACATTTTAGGACAGATACACTGAAAAGAGAAAAACATTGTGTAAAAGCTGTAAAATTTGTACAAGATCTCCTCCTTTTTAGCACTACGTTCATTTTTTATTATTTTTTTATCTTTGGTTAATGTATTATTGATATGGAAAAGAAAGATTAATTATGCATCAGAACGTTATCTAATCGTTTACTGAGGGAATGCTGTTGAGGGAGGCGGCTGGAGGGAGCAGAGCAGCAAAATGAAAGAGAAGTGAACGAGGTCTTTTCAGGCTCCCTGTGATCCTGTCACTTCGTGTACAGTGCGACCCGTGTGGGGAAGCAAGGAGCGCGTGCTGCCTGCAGCCAACTGGAATATTGGTGACATGCAGGAATGTGAAGAGACGTTGCAAAGAGAGTCGGCAACCTGCTTCAAAAGTTGCAAAAATAGTGACAATCTGTTCCGTTCAAACAACTAGGCGTTTTTTTTTCTCCCCTTTTTTCTTCAGTGCCTCAGTACCTTCACTTATGTTGATCAGACCGATACGATGTGAAAAAGTCTTCAGTTGTCTGTTATTTCTTTACGATGCGAGACTGGTGTTATGGTAACGTTTTGCAGTGGTTCGGTTCTGATGAATGGATTTGCGACCTGCAGACGTTCTGCTTTGGATGTCGGCGGCTTCTTTTCCTATCGCTCTAGGAAACGATTTTTTTATTTTCCAAGGTCAATCAAATAGTCGACAGTTTGTTAAATTCCAGATTTGATCACAGTTTAGAACTGGTGTTCTAAACTGTTTACGGTTTAATTTTAAACCGTAAACGTCTTAAAATTAAGAAACATTTACAAATCCAAATCTCTCTTTACACTATTCTCCAAACCAGACATTAAGACGCACTTTTCAGTTGAAACAACCAAAACACTGAGTTTCTTTAAATCAAGGCTAGTAACCCATTTGTTTATTGTTGCTTTGTATTCATAATGGTGAGTAAATTGATATGTTCATTTGTTTCATGATGGCATTTCGTTAGCCTAATAGCATAATTTAGCTTTACATAACTTTGAATCGGCTCGTTTCTGTACAAATAAACTTGCTTCGGTTTGACAATGTTGTCGAAATAAAGGTTCAAAACCGTATGTCAGCAATTAAAGTGTCAGGAATACAAAAGACCCCTCTGTGTTTAGAAAAGTGAGACTTTCAGCTGCTTCCGTTCACTGATACTTTTTACATGACCATTTCTGTTGCTTGTGAATATTTTCCTTGGTTTTCTTCTTCGCCACTGAATAAATGATGAAGATCTTCCCATTATGTCTTTTTGGGTATCCATGGTGTTATGCTTAAGATCTGTGTTTGGCATGTAATAAAATCAGACTATCGGTTGCTTTGTACATATTTTTCTCAATTCTGGACATAAAAATGAACATAATTATCACAATTATCATTATCATCCACAAGCCTGAATATAACTGAAAATGAAAAGATGAAACCATAGTGCTTTAGATTTGATTTTCACCTCTGATGATTTGAGCAGTCCGTAAGTTCACACTTCAGCCTTTTTATTTTTCCCCTATAGATAAATCATGTCATGCATATTTTTTAGCACAACATGCTATCATGTTCTGATCTAAAAATGGAGAAGATTTAGAAAAAAAACAGATGTTTCAAGACCTTCAGAAATCCCAAAAAATCATGATCAAAACCACTTGGTTTGAAACCTTAAAATATATAACACAATTAGTGTGTATGTGGCTGTAGCGCATCATCACACTTCTGAGTCATCTGTATTTTAAGCGCCTTTGAATCCCTAACAGCGACGCCACAGAGCTGATGTTTATTGATGTTGCGTTGAGAGTCGCTGAGAGACTTTTTCTTTTTTTTTTTTTTTTCCATTTTACTTTTTCACGAATCAAACCCACAGTGAAGCTGCCCCAGAAATATCCTGTCAGACATCAGACAACGGGGACGGTTTTGTTTTGTTTTGTGTTTGTTTTTTTTCCTCCCCTCACAGAAATAAAAATTCGACATCACCAGACAACAAAGAGGGTTGAGAAATGTGAGGCGCGCTGCCAGTTACTCTTCCCCATACAATAAAATGGATTCAGCGCCCGTGTCCATTTTGGCGGGTTTTTTAAGCACAGGAAATCAGGAATAAGATATAAATAATTTCTAGATTCTCCAGTAAAACAGCAGCATGATCTAATATTAGCCAGGATGAGATGTGGACTGTAACATACTTTCGGTATAGATGGGCTCAGTGGATGACGCCATCTGTGCACAAAGCCTTTCTGTATTTATGTGCACAATCATAAATCAGGGTTTTGGCTGTTCGGATCCATACTTTTTCTTTTTTTTCTTGTTTTTTCCTCACCGAGTATTTTGAGTTGGTTGCAAGCTCCTCCCCTTCTCTGAGCCAGCTGATAATTGGTTTTGGGTTTCCCTGGGCAGAGCAGCTGAGCAGAGTGCTTCCCCCTTCCTTCGCCTCCACATACTGCGGCGGCGTCGCTGTGAATGAAGGTGGGGCTGCAGAGACAGAAGGAAAAAAAAACATGTACTTAAAGTCTGCATTATATTTGTTTTAGTAAACAAACAGGTTAACTATTGTCTAATGCTCTGCAAGACGCAGAGTTTAGTGCTTCACCTCTATGTGAGGAGTGATCACAGCAGGATTATACCGGTTTTACGTTCCTTCAAAACCGTTGGGAGGTTCAGAGTTTTTCTCAATGGAAACGCAATCAAATTTGATCTGTAAGGGAGTTTTCTCATCTCATAGTCAACTTTGTTCACTTGGGGACCAAAAATTTGTAATTTGTTACATTTTCAGCTGCGCCTTTAAGAAAACATGTTCGCCTCCTCGCCTGTGGTGGCGCTGAACCACTGAAGGAAAATAACACAACAACCTCTGAAGAAGATCAGAGATCAGCGTCTTTCTTCACAAAAAGTCAACAAACAATGATTAGTAGGATTTCTCTGTTGTCGTTGGTGAAAGACCACAAGCTATTTCTCCTGCTTGCGCCAGACTCTGAGGTTTGTTTTGATTGTGTCTACCCAGAATGCCCTGCACTTTAGTTCACTTCCTGCTTTTAGAGCGGTTTCCAGTCCAGTTGGCATTTACATGTTTATTTAAACCGCACCAGAGTTCACGTCAACCTAACCAAGAATGAGGTTTGTATGCAGACCAGAATTATCTTTTTTTTTTTTTTTTTTTTGGTCCACTTCACAGTTTGATTCACATCTCCCCAAACGAGCCGGACCTTTTTGGCAAGCGAACCGGAGTTTGATTAAAGCGGATTGAACAGGGCTGGTGTGAATGCACCCTTAAAGTGTTTTTGATTCCAGGAGGCATCTTCATGTGGATAACAATTCAGCATCATTAGTGATGAGTCACATAATCCCGAGCTTGTTGCCAACAACAAAATGTACTCAAAGAAAATTATTTTTCTAATGTGGTTAAAATAACATTCAGGTGCAGAGAAAGACTCTTTATCAAAAACTCAAGTATCTTAAAAGCCACATCTCGCGTGCCTCAGGCTTTCATCACAACAAGCAATCAAATTTATTTAATGACCTGGGTTTTCCCCAACAATTCAGCTACTGTGCTGTTAAATATTGTTTTGTCCCTAAGTTCCAAATGAAACGTGTCAATATGCCAAAATCAGTTTTAGAAGAAACAACTTCACACATCTGCACAGCAAATACATTTGTCTTATTTATTTTTTTGCTTTACCCGTGTCTAAAATTAAACCTGACACCCACATTAGATTAAAAAAAAAGAAGAGAAAGAAGCATTATTATCAATATCCTAACTTTCCTTTAGACTAGTTATTTAAAAAAATTCTGGCTGTCACTAAATAAAGAGTTACTAATTATGTGTTTTACCCAGATGATTTCAGATTTATAATTACATTCAAGGCATCTGGAAGAGTCCACACAGTTTTAGCTGATAAGCTGGTTTTCTAGTATTTAGTTAGTAAAACTGTTTTATAGGTTGATTCCAGTATTTAATGACCTGGGTTTTTCCCAACAATTCAGCTACTGTGCTGTTAAATATTGTTTTGTCCCTAAGAAATTCTTATTGATTCTTCTTTGTATTTAATTACACTTTAAATGTTTCAGATCATCAATCAAGATGTTATTGTCAGGCAAAGATAACCAGAGTACCCTTGTGACTCAAAACTCAGAGAAAACCATTCCTGTGATGTTTTCAAATTTTCTAACGAGATAAAATTTAAATTTAAAAATGTTATTTAAGTCCTAATTGTCTGCACTTCTTACAGTATTTCACACTCTGGACGTTGTTTGTAATGGAGGCATGAAATTCTTTGTAAATTTTAAAATGACTCCCAAATCATTGTCTGCTATATTTTTACGCCTAAAGCTATTGCGGGGAAAGTGGTGTCGTCTCGTTTAGACCTGCTTTGATTGGGAGAAATTCACATGGTTACGGTCTCATGTCCCAGGATGTTGTTTTGTTGTCTTTACTAAACGTCCATGCAGTTTTTAGAAAGAGGGAATTTGCGGCATGCTGGGTTTAATGCCTGGGACTGTTTGCAAAGAGACTTGGAGATTAAAGACATGCTCTCTTTGAACATTTTTAAATAACATCTACGCAACTTAAGAGGCAGAAACATCTGTCTGGAAATGTTTTGCCCACTCGAACGTAAAAGTAAATGTTGAATATGCGATTTTCAGGTACCAGTGGCCTTTACTGAACAGGAAATGGACTGGGAATGGGGACTCGAACCAATGACTGTAGCCTAGCAACACATCTGAGCCATCCAGTGCCTCTTGTTTTATTGTTGTGTGTTATTCAGAAAACTCTTCTAAAATATATTTTAATTTCTTTTAGGCTAAATAAAATTTAACACACACTTACATAACCTCAGAATTAAGTAGGCATGTTTAGGACTTGACTAAAGAATTCAGAACATCTAAATCGCTGAAAGCTTCACTTTCCTGAGTAAAGGTCACTGCTCATAATTCAATAATGAGAGAGAAACAAAGCAAAACTAGCATTAAAGCAGCAATATGGAACTTACAGTATTTAAAATTGTATTTTTTTTTACATATTTGCTAAAACTCTCACTGTCACCATGACAGTATAAAATAAAACGGATAATCTGCGAAAAACCAGAAGAGCTCAACTTTTTCACAGATCATCTATCTTATATTGTACTGACGTGACATGGTGACAGTTTAAACAAATACATTAAAAAAAACACACATACACACTGTTTAATAAAAAAAATTTACTTACCGCAGTTTTAAGGGAAAAACTGTTCAAATCAAACTAATAATGTTTGAAAAAGTGTTTACACCTTAAACCTAATAACAGCTGCCGTCAGGATTTGAACGCAGTTTGTATTTTTGGTTGTGAATATAATTAGACTCATGTGTCAAACTCAAAAGCTATTGGCTTATAAAGCTTCAGTATGTGACTTTTATGAAAACAAGATTTTTTTTTTTTTTTTACGTATATGCTAAAATTATCACCATGTCGTGACAGTAACTGCAGAGATTTTTTTTTTTTTTTTTAAACACAATAGCAGCTCTGTAGAGTCATGGAGGAGCTTCACTTTTTCAGAGATTATCTGTCATATGCCAAACTGTCGGTTTTAACAAATGCTGGGGGAGGTGGGACATATTTTTGTAAAAGTTAAATACTGCAGCATTAAGGTAGAGCTACGCAACCTTTTTGCTAAAGATCCACTCAGGTGTTTTAACATTTCCAAAATGATCAGAATAAAACCTAAACATTTCCCTGCAGCTCTTTTGTAACGTGTTTGTCTGTTTTTGAGTTGTTATCAGAAGGACAGCAGAGGTATGCAAAAGCAATTAGACCCTACAGTTGCTGCTCATAATGCTCGGTGATGTGACAGCCACCAGCTGCACGCCGGACATGGATCTGAGTGGATAACAATCCCACTTACATCCTTCCTATTTAGCAAAAAAAAAAAAAAGACAACACTTTGCACCATCACTGTGCTTCCACCTGATGTTTCTGAGCTCCTTAAACAGCCACCGCTGTGCTGCTAATCATTTCCTCGAGGCCACCAAACTGCAGCTCTTTCCTTTCTACATAACATTTTGATTATAAATAGTCACACCGAGTTCGGTTAAATAAAAAAATAAGATCGCTTTGGTGAAAAATGGGTCAGCGCTTGCCGCTGGGAGTGCTGCCATGCTTCAGACTGCACACAAGCACCTGGCATGGAATAAACAAATTACCCAATTAGCACTTTAGACATCTGTCTGTCCGTACTGGCCTTTCGCTCTCTAACACCTATTACATTACATGATACAGTTGATTAAAGGAGATTCCTATAGAAAGTACCAGTGGAGTATCCTTCACCCTTTGAAGGTGATTGGTAGATAGCTGACAGAAACTGGTTTTAGGTTGTATAAATTTAGTTTTTGATTGATTCTCAAAGTTACTCTATGCTGCTGATAATTACGTCGTTTGATCGCCCCTCTACGCGCTGCGTGCAACATTTAGCTTTGTTTCCACTTTCCTCCAGGGAACAAGCATCAGCTGACAGGAAGTAGGTGACAAACGCGGCGTTGCTGTGACAGCAGCAGATACATCAGCCCACCTGGGAATTGTTTCACATCGTCAGCTGCAGCTCCGCACGCAGGAAGCGTCACCACGGACGGGGGGAAACATGGGAATTACACAAAATAAGAAGAAGGAAAGAAAAAAAAAGCAGCATCCTGCGCAGTAAACCCCTGCTCTACTTACAGCTGCTCTGCATCAATTATCTACATTAAAAAAATGTTTGAAGAAGTTATGCTCCTTCTGTTCGTCTCTGTAGACCAACATGGCACATCTTGTTCAAGAACTTTAAAGCCATTTCACATCTCTTCAATCTCCTCGTACTCTTTTTTTTTCCTTTCTTTTTTATGCCCCTAAGAGAACGCAGCTACAGAAAGAACACATTTCTTATTGGTTTAACAACGTGAAATTGAAATGCTTCAATATGAGAAGTAAAAAGCATTCAAGGACAAGTTCCCGTCTCAACGAAAATTGATGCAGTTCACAGAATTCAGAATATAATTGATTTTTTAAAATCTTTTACACGAATTCTTGACATGCTGGACACTAGGCTGTACCCAAACTGGCAGCAGTATTCAATTTTAAGAAAAAAAAAACAAACACTGCAATTTGTTTTTGTACATATGATGTGCAACTCAAAGTTTTCTGCCTTTTTCCTCACAAGCTGTCTGAATTAGAATCAGTCTAAACATTTGCTGTGTTTGAAAATGTTGTTCAAACCTAGATAAAGTAACCAAAGTACTTTAGCTAGATTAAGTAGATAGCTATTTTACTAAATAGTCTAGCTAAAGATGCTACTTTATGTAGACAAGCTAAACTTGTAGTAGTTAGTTTATCTGGACTAGCTGGCTAGTTTAAGATAGCTGGCTAGTCTAGCTTAAAGTCTAGCTAGACAGCTAGCTTAAACAGCTATCTAGTCTAGTTAAAGATGCTACTTTAGTTGAACAAGCTAAACTTGTAGCTGCAGAACAGGACACTTTCTTATTCGATTACAAGCTAAACTTGTAGTTTTTACTTTTGCTACTCTCTGACTAAAGTAGTTAGACAAGCTGAAGTCGCTATTACAAAATGGGATAAATTTTTCTTAATTACTCGATTAACGGGCCAGAATAATCTTACTCAATTACTAAACAGTGATCTTCAACAGCCCTGGATGAGTGTATGAAAGCTTCTGGTCAGAACTGCACTCATTTTATTGGAGATTTATATTTTTAATTCCATACATTAGTAAAAGTAAATCAATGTGCTAAACAGGAAGAAAAATGAAAGAAACGACAGAGCCTTAAAGGTCAGCAACAAACAAGGTTCAGTCTGAGACCCTAATGTCAGATTATTACTCACTAAGTGGCACGGTTGCGAGATTTCATTAATGATGTTTTCGGGCGACTTCACAAAGTAGCAAGAAGGAGGAAGACGCGGTGGATGAAAGAAAGAACGATGAGACAAAGAAGTGCCGGAGGACAGAGACGGAGCGAGAGAGACTGGCCTCAGTGTCTCTTCCGGGCACAAGGCCTTGCCATCTGACACCTGCCACTGAGCGGGCATGGAGTCCCTGTCCGCTTGGCAGGAAGTCGGCGCCCACAAACAGGAACACAAAGGAGGAGTTCATGCAAATACCAACGTCCAGAGGAAACGAGTGTCCTTTAATGTCTGCTGGGCCCGGGCGAAGACGCCACCTGCTTCACCTCAAAGACTCCCATTTAGAGGACTACGACTCAGCTCCCCCGTTAGATGTTTCAAATACTGAACCAGCTTTCATATTGTGACAAATGAGTTCATATCAGTCCTGCTGCTGCACCTCAAAGAGTTGGGAGCTTGTTGCGAATATTAACGAGGTGGTTAACAGAGACGCAGTTTGCTCAAACAACCAAATATCGACACAAACACACCCACAGATGCTCCCGAATCTCCCAAAACGGCACAAAAGGAGCGCGGAGGACCCTCAGCGGCGCAACGTGACCCATTCAGCCAATTCAACCGGCAAACACAGATTTCCTATTAAAGCGGAGGGTAAATCATGGTGGGCAGCGGGGTAACACGCAGGAAAAAAAAACAACATTATATTCTGCCTTTATTACAGCCATTTAAACAGATCAGCATGTTTATCCTAAAGTGGCTATGCAAGCAGTCGACGCTTCTCTACACATTACTTCACACACCACGCCTTGTGATCCTTACTCAGATGTGACAAGCGGTGGAAAAAAAAGAAAAAGAATGAAAAAAACATGCAAGAAATCGAAGGGAATATGCATGAGTTTCACGCAGCTCTCGTGAAGTTCACAGACCAAAGCTGGTGATTAACGGCAAGTCACTCTGACGACGCAGAAGTGTGCAGGTTTCTGGAGTCTGTGAAGTTTCAGGAGAAATCAACACTTTGAGTCTTAACATTTCTGTTTTATCATCTCCAAGAACAAAAAAAAACTGCTGCTATACAACAAACTTAGAGCAGGAGGTGATCTCATTTGTGCTAATGTGCAGCAGCCTCACCTCGTACTGTCCTGTAAAACTCTTTATATGCTTCGAACCTCAGGTTAGAAGTATTTCTTGCAGGAGAATTTTATGCAATAAACCAACACAAAGTACTCCAAGGTGGTCAAGAAAAATTACTTAAATTTTTTTTGCTGGAATTGGGGAGAAACTGAAGCCATATCCCAATATCACAGGATTGAAGTATGGAAAATCCCACATGTGAAGGAAAAGCTAACTCTGCGTTCACACAGTCTCCATGGTGACTCTTGGCGATGGTAGCATCATGTTGAGGTGATGCTTTTTCCAGACATGAAGCCATCCAAGAAGCTCGAGAAACAGGACGTGAGATTTGCCACTCATAGACAAGTCCGACAGCAACGAACTACGTTATATTTTTGGCACAAGCAAAAAATACCTGGGATCAAAGACTAGCAGAGCTACCTGAAATGAATGGAGTTTCTGCAAAGTATTACCAAGGGGGATTAGATCCAAATAAATGCACAACATTAAGATGTTGCTATTAAAGAAGTTACATTCTACATCACCTTGGATCTGCGTATCTAGGATAGAGTAAAGATAACATTTATTTCCACTGTGGGAAATTTTCAGGTGTAGCAGCAGCAATGCATGAAGATTAACACAAAAATAAAAATATAAAAGAAGAACTATGAATAAAATGCTGTGCAGTAAGGGTCAATTTACCACCTAAAATACTGTGCAGCTATTAAAAACATTAAAGATAGCATACTCCAATCTAAAAAAAGAAAAACGTAACCGAGCAATTGAGTCGGATATTTAAAAAATAAAATCTACAAATTTCACATGTGTATTTAAGAAAAGCATTTAGAGAAATAACCTAAAATTGTATGTGGCAGACGGATTTGTGGGGCATAATAAGACACAAGCGCATCCCTGTCTGTGATGCTCCGCAACAACGTGAAGGAGACACGCTTCCTGCTGGATCCTCGGAGCCACTGGGGCATTCCAGGGAAATGCAAAGGTGCAGATTTATTTATTTTTTTTCCGCCTGCTCATCAGTTTGACGGCTCTCAGACCATCACAGACGAGCGTTGCTGGGAAAGCATGAAACTGGCCACAATCAATCCTCCCTCTGAGCAGCCTCTTGCTCCTTTAATACCCCTGGCGTTTTTTTTTTATTGTTTTTTTTTATTTTTGAAGACGGAAAAGAAAGCTCAGTGAAGCATCGTGAAAAAATGGCAAAATGGTTAATATCTATATATTGGGGAAGGAAGTCAGGTTTATGGAGAGGATGTGAGTGAAAGCCTCCAACCTATAGGACCGGCCATGTTAATTGGCTCCCCTATAAAGATGAGTAGCAAGTAGAGGTGTGCCGATCGATCGGCCGCCGATCATAATCGGCCGATTTCCGTGAAAAAGTGTATGATCAGTGATCGCGGATCACGGTCTCTTGTTGCCGATCACACAAACTGATCACCTGCTTCTCATTTCGCAGCCTGCCTGTGCAGCTGGTCTCCTCTTTCCTTCACACTGAGCAAACGCGCAGCAACAAATCCTATGCGATGTGTGGAACTATATCGCACTGACTAAATGGGGAAGTTTGAGTGTTACGGCGGAAAATTGAAGCACGTCAAAATGCATCAGCACGACGAATCTAATATGGCATAAAAACAATGTCATACTTGACGGAGTTTGGCTATATCGAGGCTCACTGCAGTAAAAAAGACATATGGAGGATCAGATAGCAGGTAAAGCAGCGCACAGCTACAAACTCTCACCCGGATTAGCATGATGGTCAGAAAGCTAAACAAATAACCCGCAAAATTATTTAAGTCTTCGAGCTGCGATGTAAGACACGGGTTCTGCTCTAGCTGTTGAACCGCCGCTACGCGCTACAGGTAGTAATATTTCACAGACGGAGCGCCGCTTCTGCTCCACCTGGTAGTGACTCTCACACCGAACCTCTGCTTAAAGCTGCAGCATCTAACTTAAAAAATCAATTATACATGCGTATTAAAACTTTCGCTGTCCTAACATGAGACAGATGATCTCTGAAAAAATAATAGATCTCCTCTGTTCTGCATAATTACTACGCTCAGTCAGAAACAGCCAATCAGAATTAGCAGTAATCAGCTAGCCGCCATGCTATCAGGAAGTTTTCATGCAGTAACTCTGGATTGTTTATTGTAATGGAACCTGCATTTGCCTTTGAAAGTTATGTTTTATACTTGAATTTTTTGGCAATGTTGAGAGGTTTTATTTTGGCTCTTTGCATCATTTAGCCTCTTCAGAGCCTTCATATGTTTTCAGTCTGTTAAAGATAGTATTACCGATAGCAGTACAATTTGCACAATGCCTGTTTTGTTTTGTTCTTGGAAAAAGTTATTGAAAACAAGTTTTTGTCTAAATTAAGGTGAATTCATGGTTCCTTTTTCCACATAATGTAACCGGTAGTGCTTATGATTAAAAAAATTATAATTATGTGATCGGTATCGGTGATCGGCCCTCATGGGTGATCGGAATCGGCAGGAAGAAACCTGATTGGCACATCTCTAGTAGCAAGCACTAACGTTGATAAATATTTTATTGCAGTAAAATACTCACAGTGGACTTTATAGAGAAAAAAATCAACCTTTCATTGGAGCTTATTCATTAAGTAGAGGAAAAAAGCATCTTTGAGGGTCCTAAAAACATCATATAAGTTTGATATATTATCATCACCACCAGAGTCAGACTTATTGGTACCACTGCTTCCTTTGCACAACCTCATTTTAGTCAATATCACTTCTACATGATTTTACGAGGCTACAGAGAGATGTAAAGATCGGTCTCTTCAGATCAGTGTTTCTCAAACTTTTTCAGGCCGAGGACCACGCAACCCATTTCACACGCTCATGGACCACCTCACTTAAAATAGCCCCACAATAAAACAACATCTCAATATATACAATCTGAAATGAAAGTATGAGTCTCTTAACTCACCTTTTGTCATGAACGATTCTACTTGGGGCATTTTGAGTTATTTCTAAGCTTTTCAATGATTCCAAACACATGAAGAAGTTGCTCTTTTCTATAGGTGTTGTTTGCATTAATAACATTAGGGCTACCTGTAATTTAGAAGAACAATTAAAGAAAAAAGACTTGAGTTGCTTTGGCAGAAACAAAAATCCTCTTCTGCACCATTAGATGTAAAAAATATATATACCTATTTATCTATCTACTGTATTTAATTTAATTTAATTTAATTTAATTTAATTTAAGTAAAATAACAATAGCTGTTGATGTGTGAGCAGATCATCATAACTCACACATGGTTTTCTAATTAAAAGTCTAACAAACTCTCAAATTCCAGTTAAACCAGATTATTTGAACAAATCTCTTAAATATTTGTATTCAATACACAAATGTTGTGTTTTTTATTATTATTAAAGTAAGCAAAGTTGTACCATCTCTCCAACTACAAATTGACATACCAAAGGATGATGGGAGTTGTCATCATCTAGTATGAAGTTGTGATGTAGAAGAAAAAAAAAAAGCTCAATGCTGTGTCCTTGAAACGGTAGATTTTTTTTCTCTGTGAAGCTCAATGGGCTTATTCAACAAAAGCACATCCTAGTTTTCTCCCTCCTTCACACGAGCAAGGCCATTCACGCAGGCCGATGACTCACCGTTGACCGTGAGGTGCACCCAGCTGCCGTTGTGGAAGGTGTCGTACTGTTGCTCCAGCATCAGGACCCTGCACTCGTACCAGCCCTGGTCCTCGGAGCGCACCGGGTCGATCTGCAAGGAGGCCTTCTCATGCAGAGAAGCTCTGCCTGCAGACAGAGTTGGGGGGGAAGATAAAAGGAACGCGGAGTTAACCTTGGCAACGTCATAAACTTTTTATTTTTTTAAGGCATGTCTTTTTCCACAGCATATGCCGCCATGAACTTTGCTGCTTTGCAAAAGGAAACATAATTATCTAAAAAGTATCCAAAATTGCTGAATGTTTATTTTCTTAATGTGTTTGGATGTTGTGGTTTTAGGCATGACATAATCCCGTTTACTGTGGGACATTCCATATTGTCCTCAGCCAGGGCGATGTTTAAAGGTTGCAAACATCAAACAATTTACTGTCATTTTTTAGAATCGATTCATAGTCTGTTTTATGAAAATTTAGTTCTTCAAAACCTTTCTACAAGAAGGAGTTTGCGCCATTATTTTTGCTTTGAATGGGGGGTAATAATTTGGGATGCGGCAATTCACTTTTGTCACTTCCGATACCGATGCAGATATCTGAGGTTTAGTATCGGCCGATACCGATACGATACAAAAGAACAGTTACGAATAGACTTAAAATGTTTCTTTTTTCTTTTGTTTTTAACACAGACATAAATGTACAGAGTTATGCATCTATTTGATAACTCTGCACCAGTTCAGCATACTTAAATGCACCAACAGCTTCACAGGCTTGGACAAACATGATAAAACCAACACAACTTTAATTTGTTGAGTCTTGTTCAGCAATTAGGAGCATAACACCCAATGTGAAACAAATAATAAAGAAAAAATAGATTGACCTTGGTCAAACATAAAAATTTTACTACAACAAACATTTCAAATGGTCCTGAAAGTGCAATTAGGAATTCTAAATATTGTGTAAAATAAATAAATAAATAATAAAGCACAAAGCATAGAATTAGACAGAAGAGATCAGCCCTTGTCTGGATCGGGAACATCGTCACCGATAACCCAATCTAGAAATGTTTTCGATATCGGGACCGATTCAGATATTCATATCGGATCGGTGGTTGTAAGCTACTATATTTTAGGATCTAGGGATCAGAAGCAAACGTAAATATAGCATTTACTGAAATTAAAAAAAGTTTAGGAAAATTGTTTTTTCACATATGAGAGTCAAACTAATATGTTTAATGTTAAATCTTCAAAAAAACAGATTTTCAGTTTGGAAGCTTTTGCAGCTGAAACTCGCTGTACCATTTTAGTAAGATGTCAGACTCCTGCTGGCAGGTTTATGTCAATAAATCATAAACTATGTTCAAACCAAGTGAGCCATCCCATCCGGGTGTCAAAAATTCAGAAACGTAACATAACTACTGCTGTAACTATTTAAAGATAACTTAACAGCCATGTGGCTCCAGAATCAGGATTTAAACATGAAGCTGTCTGGAAGATGCACCTTCGTCTGAATTAGCATAAATCATTTGATGTCACACTGCAAGGAAAAAAAAAAAAATGTCAGTCTTGGACTTCACAGAAGTCATATTTCTCACACAACTTTCCTATCCTCGACTCTTCCTACTTCAAGGCTGGGGATAAATTGGAATTCTAAAAAAAGGAGGAAATCACAAGGGATGAGAGATTTAAAGGAATGCAGGCGTATAGCAGAAACCTTCACCTGCCGAGCGAGCCGCCGGCACCTCCGGCAGCCTCTGACAGCCCGGCAGACTTCTGCTCTGTCTGACAAGTGTTCAGAAAAATGGGGGCATTTTTTCCCCCAAAAAACTTTGATGTGTAGATGTACTGTAAGTACAGCTTCCTGTCACTTCAAAGCGAGTGTCAGGCAAACAGATCGATGTTGAGGGAGGGCTGGAATTGCTCTCCCAGCAACGAAGCGGCATTAGTCAGGTACTAAAGCCGAGCACGGCTTTCCTACTCCAGGGGAAAAAACAATTAGATATATATATATAGCAGAAAATCAATCCAGCAAACAGGAAGTGGGAAGAATATCTTTTAAAAAACTCTGGATTTTTTTCTGTGTGTTTTATTTCAAAACTGTGATGTGCTGAGTGCGTGAGGCGATGGGGTGAAGCATCGCGATCACACTGACCTCCAATTTGTCAGGAAGTGAAACGGTGCTGCTGTGAACAGAGTTTACAGGACTATGTCCGAGTCGGGACCGGCCTCGTGGGTACCGGGCGCCGCTCACACCGTACAAGGTTCTGTCTCCTGGGACAGTCCCAGGCCTCTCCTGATTTGGTCAAATCAGGAGAGGCCTTACAGCTACCAAATGTAGCGAGACATGACTAAAGAAGATTAGCGTTCCTTCAAATCTGCATGACGTTTCGCTTTTGTTCTGCTTCGCATTTATGCCAAACCGTGGAGTTTGTGGTTGTCACATGGCAAACAAAATGTGGAAAAAAGTTCAATTGGCATGAATGTCTTTGGAGGAAACTGTCCTGTGTATCATGTCTTTAGGGGCTTTTCTTACTAAATGATAAATGGTCTTAACTTATAGCCAATCATTTTGACCACTCAGAAAAAAGTAAGTGACTACTGTGTGTCGGACTTTATACACCGACACACAGATCGGTAAGCAGCTTGGGGTTAATTGCCTTAAATCGACATGTGACAAGAGGAAGAGGAAGCTGAAGTCGAACCTACAGTCTTCCGGTCACAAGACGACGACTTGACCCACAGCGGCCCCTACTCTGCACATAGGTCCAATAATTTAGTGTGTGTAATCACATCATACCTCTATAGTGACCTGGTACCAAAAAAGAAAAAGAAAAAAAAAAAAAAAACACATTTTACCAGACAATGTGGGAACAGCAGGATCTGACGATACATTTTCACAGGATCCAAATCTGAATTATTGACTGCATCTTTGCTGGAGTGAGAAAACAAAAATAGATGTTTTTTTTAAATGCAATTGTTTCCTTTTTAGCCGCAGGGCAAAGTGGGAAAGTGTTCCAGCTTAACAGCAAGATATAAATCCTATCCCCCCCACCCCCCGCCCCCCATTTGGCATAAATACCTGTTGCATCAAGAGCATTTCTTTCCAAATGAATTGTGGAAAAAAATTGTAAGTACGGTATTTATAGAGATTTGCGTCTGGTTTGGGTAGCAGCTGGGTGATGGAATAATCACACATGTACTCTATTCATCAACTTTCCTCGCACCGAGTGAAAACAATTCATGGGAATAGCTCAAATGAGCTCAGAGACCACACCGAGCCATTAAGCGGCCCAAACGAGCGTCTCATAAAGCCGAGTCCGGTGTCGCCATGAACACAAAATCCCCAGAATGCACTTTAATCTACGTAATGAGACCGGCCATATTCAAGTTGCATCTGTTCGCCGATAATTCCTCGACGGCCGACTCCGAGCCACATGGCGGACGCCCACTAACGGCGTCCAAGTGAACATGGTGAAGTGTCAGAGAGAGCCGCTTGTTGAACCCTCCTACCCCCCCCGACGCAAGGAGGTCAGAGCGTGCAACGTGAAACGCTTCCGTGCCTTTCGAGACCGACCAAAGTGGAGAAAGAAAAAAGAGAGAGAGAAAGAGAGAGAAAGGGTTCCCGAGATGATGGTGCGTGTTCGTTTCAGTGAAGACCTGCTTCAAAAACCATAAGGAGTTGCAGTGAATTAATTACCAGTCACCTACTTTTCCCACCATTCATATGAATAAAACACATAAAAACCTGACTAGTTTAGGGACACGAGAAGTGAATCTAAAAGCTGTTTTTTTTTTCTTTTTACAAGCCGTGTGTTTGCTCATTTATCCTTATTATGTGATGCAGGCTTTGTAACTGATAAAAAGTTAGTAAAAGGGACTCTTCTGATCTTCTTCACAAAAGCTTTCCTTTCAGAGATGCTAAAGAGCCGTGTGATGCTAACTTAAATGCCAGTTCTGTTAGCATTGCTGCTTTGATAGATATTTTAAGATTAAATGCAGAGTTCAGACTGTTCTGTTTCAGTATCTTGTTGACAGTACACCAGACCCTGGCGCTTTACAGTTCAGTATGCACAGATTTGCATATCTGCATATTTCTTTTTGCCATGGAGCGCATCTAAAATATTTCAGCTTAGGAAGATAAAAACACCTAGCTTAAAAGACACTTTACTGGCTAGCATTTGTAACCAATCCAGGAGTGCCTGTCATTCTCCCTGGCACTGATTGGCTTTATCCTCAAGCACAATCATGGAAGACTAAAGGTTAGCTTATGTGATAGTACCAAGATAGTTTTCGCTAGGGGTGAGCCAATCAATCGATGAGCCCAAATTTTCTGAACTTTGGGTGATCGGTAATCAGTAATTGACCAATATTTGAGAAACCATATCTTTGCAAAAATCAGAAAATCCACCAAAGTCTCTCTTTAGAAGCTTTTTTCCTGCAGTAGGTTATATTTTAGGTCGTTTTTAACCAGCCACAAAGCGGATGCGTTTTATTTTTCGACTACAAGGGAAACCTAAAACTCAGGTCACTTTATTGGTGGTTTAAGTTGTTAGTTTGTCCTCAACTGACGTCAAATCTTGTGATTTTGTAGAAGCAAAATACAGCTGTGTACTACCTCATGCTAAGCTAAAAACAAAAGTTTGTATTGTTTCACAGGGATTGTTCAGTGTTTTTTTTTTTTACTGACAGAGTCAATTGTAACAGCAAATATAATTAAAAAAAATTGATATTAGCCAAAATTGGAATCGGCAGGTCAGGTTTTTTTAAAAGATTGCCATTTTCTGGTCAATCACCAATCTTTTAAGCAACATTACTTAACTCTGCAAACATCAGGGTTACACTGTACTTCCTGTCAGTCTGTATCTTATGCAGACAGCAATGAGAACGAATCTAGTTTGGGAAGACTGACTCAGGGTTTTGACATATTTTACATTTCCAAAATTCTCCAGAATCAAACTTCTAAATTTGTTTCCAGCTTTTTTTTAATCAGATAAAAACCTGGAAAAACAACAAAGCTCCATCTCAAAATTTATAACAGTCAAATGAACCATGAGTATTATGCTGAACTAAATGCAGATTCTTCAACAGCTTATGAACTTTGATACAGTAAATTACCAAAATGATTGGATAACCCTTGGTCACAAGTTCAGCCATGAAATTTCCTCACTTCTAGATGTTTCACAGTCAACCGTTAGTGACATTATGACAAAGTGAAAGGGACTGGGAGCAGCACCAACTGGACCGCAGTGTGGTAGCCTACTTAAAAACTCAGGGCAGATGCTGAGGAACATGACGTCCAAAGGTCTCCTACTGCCGTGCAGGCATTGGGTTGCACGACTTTCAAACATCTGATTAGCTCAATGTCACAGAGAGGTCAAAAAATGGATTTAAATGCCCAAAGTGTTACATCACCAAGTACAATTTTCTCCCTCCCTACCTTAAGTCCAAAGAACTTGCTTTTAAAATGTTAAAAATTTTAAAAGCAAGTTTAAAATTTTTCAAAATTGAGAACCAGTTTGTTATTTGGTAATGAACTCTTTAAGTAATACCATTTCATTTGATTGTCATAACCCCCTTTACTATTATTATTATTACTACTGCTATTATTATACATCACTCGGCAGTCTGGTCCAAACAGGCTGCGTTTTTCTTTTGACAGAAGCCCAAATTTCTCAAACATCAAACAGCAGGCAAATAGTTAACATTTAATGTGCTTTTTTATTTAGCCAATAAAAGACCACATATTTCCTCCAGGAGCTGGTATACTAAAACCAAAGCAAACACTGAATTAACATTTAAGGGTTATAGCAAAGCGACAACATTTGGAGGAGAGAAATAAAAAAAAAAAGAAAACAAAGCCAAAAGCTACAGTTTTAATGAGCCTAGCGGTGCTTCTTAAAGGTCCCAGAGTTTATTTATATTGAGCTTCTGCACATATTCACAGTTTGACCCTTGAGTTAATTGTGAATATTTATGAAGTCAAGCAAAACTAAACAAAGGGAAGAGTTAAGGCCCTGCAGTTATTAATGACAGACATTTTGCAAAACAGAGATTTTCTGACACATTTCCTACTCTCGAGCTTCTGGTGGAAAGAATGGAAAAAAAAAAAAAGAGCTTTAAATACTGCCTCCATACGCTTTGGTTCAACCGACGTTAGTCTAAATGAACCGAAAAGAGTCAACAGAATTCCAACAACGATGGTCTGAAGCAGAGGGTACGAACATCTCCAGTTCAGGCAGCAGCAGGAAGCTGCACGAAGACTGGGTGACCTGTGAGCGCCCACTGAAATACCCCGCTGCTTGCTGAAGAGAGTAAAAAATTATTTGTGCTTTTACATCAGGTTCTCCAGCAAAACTAGAAAGAGTGGCTAGATTCAGCGCTGGTTTTCTGAAGAAGGGTTTCTGGAGGCGTGAAGACTCAGTAAATGTTGACAGAACCAGAAAGCTAGCATAGCACACATGTAGCTCGCTACATCGACTACCGCTGCATCTTAGAACAGACTCTAAGGTATTATTACTGGTATTTGAAATAAGGAAGTACTAAGGTCAGTGATACAAATATTGAGCAACACTTCACGATTTTGCTCAGAATCACAAAGTCCATGTTTTCATTTCTGTCTTAGTTTGTTTTATTTCAAATTTTTAATGTTATCATTAGCATTATTTTGTTTGTTTTTATAGATTTTCTGTGTTTCCCCTTCCCTCCCGCTGTGTATTCTCTAAATTACATTAATGCATATCTTCATCTTTTTACATTGCTTGGTGTGATATTTTCCAAAGTGATTTTTTTATAACCGTCCCATTGTTTTCTGCCTCTGCAAAACAAAGGGGGAAAAAAAAGAAGAGTAAGTTATTTGTCTGAAAAGTGCTCTGCGAATAAAGACTGATTTGAAGTTTGATAAACACAACCATGAACTTTCAAAGTTGGCAACTTAAGAGTTTGGGAGCATTTGTATCGGATTTCTTTTTTCTTTTTCTTACTTTATTTTATATAATATAATATAATATAATATAATATAATATAATATAATATAATATAATATAATATAATATAATATAATATAATATAATATAATATAATACTCATCTTTTAAAACACACCTCCTGTTTCTTATTCTTTGTTAGTTCCGTGATTTTTTCCCCTTCATTAATGTAATGCATCACACCATGCATTTTCTACATTGATACTAAATTAAAAAAAAAGAAAATAACAATTTGTATCTAATTTCAAACACTGTCAACTGTTATTTTATCCACCTTTTATTTATTGCTGCAATAAAATCTACCTCATATCGGAAATAAACAAGCTTAGAAATCATTCAAAAGTGAGAATGCCTACTACAGATGGATGAACCAATTTTTCAAACTACTAAACTTTTTCTTTCTTAATAGTTCAAAGCACACATCGATGTTTAGTGAATACAGCCGCTCATCTTATATTACAATTAAATAACTTTTAATCAGATTTGTGTAACTGAACTTTGGTGATTTTTTTTTGCCTGTACGCCATAGATAGTAAATTCTTCACATTTTCTAGATCTCACGTGGAGGTTTTCGGCCCACTCCGCTGGCTGTATGCGCTCTGTGTTGCATTGTCACTGGAGTGTGCAGGAAGCCATGTATACACCATGCAGCATTAAACTGCTGAGACTCTCTTATTTCCCCTCTGTTCACCCAGACGCAGCAGATGCCTCTCCGCAGGCCGGAATGCCGTGTTCATGGAGCAAAATGCAGCTAAAAGCCCGGCAACGTTACTCTCTTTACGACATAAAGACCTCAGCGCGTCATTTTTTACGATATACATAAACACCGTTGAGCTTAAGTACTGTTCAGGGACAAAAAAACCCATCTATGTATGCAATCTGTGGATTATTATTAGTCGGACATTGTTCTGTTCCCACTTCATCATGGGGTTTGCAGCAGCAGCAGAAGACGAAAATGGACTGCATAAACTCTGCACTGTCCCTGTAGAAATATTTAATTATATCAAGCCATGCTAAACAGAGATAAAACACACACAAAAAACAAGAATAAAAAAACAATTTGAAGAGTTCAGAGTTACAGGTTTAGATTTGCTTCCTGCTTTTAAAGATACAGCTGTCATATTTTAGCCCAATTTATGTTTGTCCCAGTGAGGAAAAGACGTGATTTAAAACCCCGGAGTCTGTTTGCATGACTTGTTTAGCCCCGAATCCCTCTGACTAAATTTAGATCATATTTAGCCCAAGCTGCTTAGTTGCATGGATCTTAATTTATATTCCACACAACTGAAAACATGGAAGATCCACAAGCTGATAGTGTAGATCATAGGAGAAAATGCCAGGGAGCAGCAGCAGACGAGGGGGGGAGTTTTACATCGATTTGAGGGCTTGATTTATGGACTGAATGTCTTTTTCAGACAGTTTTTATAAGAAAATGTTGTGGCTTTATTATTTTCCAAAAATACAATCATGAGTCAGCTTAGAGTACAAAAAAAGCAAAAAGTAAGGGACAAAATAGATAAATAAGTAAGAGAAAACCCTAAATGTAATCCTATTTAACATATAATAGGAATACCGGATATGAAATATTGAGGACTGGCAACAAAAGGTCAAAGTTGAATAGATTTTTTTTTTTTTTTTTTTTAGATGGACGGATCAACTGATAAAACTCCACATTATTCAGATTATGTATTATCTCTGCGATGGCGACACAAATGTCAGTACTTATTATTCTCATAAAAAATTGCCACAAAATACTTGTCAAACAGAGAAAGATAGTTTAGTGATAGAAAAAAAATAGACTGCCGTGACAGAAAGTGGGGCTCTGATGGATGTCAAAGAGAAATGAGAAGGTGCGGCTGCCGTCCGGGTATCGACACAATGAAAAATGCGCGTCGAAACCTCAAATATTCATAATCGATGCGCATTGAGAAGGGTGAGGATTTCCTCAGCGCTAATTTCCATAAAGGTGCGATGAAGAAGCTCCGTTTCATCGTGTGGCAGAACCAGAGCTGCGGTTCGTTGGAGAAGTTTTTATGTTGGAACACAATAAACTTTAATGTTTTTTGTGCTTTTATGAAAAAGAAAAAAACTCGCATAACTCTAAATCTGAAGGAAAGAGAAACAAAGTTTTCAAATTTCTACAAATACAAATATAAAAAGTGAGGTTTTCTTCCCGCATAGGAAATGCAGGTCAGGTTTGTAGAATGTGTGACTTCTGATTGCAACTGGCTCTCCTTGAAACAAAAGGAAGTTGTACAAATGCATGCCACACTTTTAGGATATTTGACAAGAAAATTAATAATAAAAATAAAGCTATTTATCCTTTTTGTTTCACTACACAATTACTCACTACTTTGTGCTTATTTGACTCATAAGTTCCAATAAAATACCTGGAGGTTTGGTATTTTACTGGGGCAGAAAAACTTAAGGTATGCACACTCGTACAGGGCTCTCTCTGTATGATCAGGCAAACTTTCCAAAAAGGATTTCTAATTTTGTGGATATTTTTGGGCCCCTGTTTATTAACATGCAGCGTGAAATTCTGTTGACAACTCTGCATCTGCTGCTGTGTAAACAGTTATTTGGCTTCCTCACAAAAAAAAACCCAACTTCATCCTTATTTATTCCAAGACAAATCATGTCACCACGGATTCAAAACCTAGTGGACACTAAACCCTCGATGCGGCTCGTTTCTACGTACTTTCAGAGGTGGATTAGGCGGCTTCGGCCCCCGCCCCGTCTTACCAGTGTACTCTGGGTCCACATGAGGAGGGTAGAAGCGGAAGTTGATGAAGAAGGGGATAGGCACTCCGAACTTGAACCACTCCACCACATAGGGGGGCTGCTGGCCGTCCAGGGGAGGGGACACGTCACACCCCAGGATCACGCTGTCTCCAGCGCGCGCTGTCACAAACCGGGGCTCCTCTCTCACTCCGTGGGCACCTACACGGCAGCAGAGAGAGGGCGGGCTTTGATTAGACCAGTCTTCAACTCTGAACAGTAAAAGCTTTTCTTTTTATATTTGTTAAAACTGTCACCATTTCATGACAGAACGTTATGAGACAGCTAACCTGTGAAAAGATCGACTTCCTCCACCTCCTCCCTTAGCTACTGTTAGCTAACCCGTCTGAGGGAATGCATGTCTCAAGCAAAAACAACCAATCAGTGCCAGGAGGAGGGTCTCAGTGCTGTCAATCATCCTCAACCTCATGTATCCACCTTGGAATGTTATAAAGGCAAAGAAACAACTTACCGTTACAGGAAAATATCTCATCTGCCGTCATCAGAGGCTATGCTAACTAGCCTGAGCATTCACAAACAAGCTATGCTAGCTGCCACAAGAGAGTGTGATTGACAACGCCAAGACCCGCCTCCTGGCTCTGATTGGTTGTTTTTAGCTAGCTCTGGGAGAAGGTAGAGGACTATTTTTTTCTTCTTTCACAAATATTGTCACACCATACTGTCACAACATAGTTACAGTTTCAACAAATAGATAAAAAAAAATTTTCCCATAAAAGTTACATACTGCTTCTTTAAAGGTTTAGTATTTTTTTAGAAAACTAAACATTTCAGATCAGGACGGAATTTTATTTCAAAGACAGTTCTAAAATTATTTTTAGTCATTAAGAAAATTTTCAAAATCAACTTGGCTCTGTGGAAAAACATAAGTGCCAGGGTGCTGTGGTGGCGTAGGAGCAAAACACAACCCATGTATTGAGGCCTTAGTCCTCATGCTGGTGGTCGCAGATTCGATTCCCGGCCTGGTGACATTTGCTGCATGTCTTCCCTCTCTCACAACCCTCTTTCCTGTCAAACTACTTTCAAATAAAGGCCCCTAGAGCCAAAAAAAACCATAAGTGCCCCCTCGTTAAATCATGAATTTACTGTGATTGACACAATTATTTTGTTTCAGTTTCTCAAGACTGTACCCAGGGCTTATTCCTGCAAGACCTGTAGAAATCCCTTAATTAGAGCCCATCTGACAACATGAAGTAGAACCAAAAAAAATTTCAAAATACAAAAAATAAATCTAAAAAGAAATAATTCCAACAACGGATGAAAAGTCACTGCCATCTATCCGAGTTGCGAAACCCTTTCCAAGGTTTTGGGACTCCAGCGAACTTTCCACAAAGAGAAAATACGGAACAGTGTTTGAACCTTTTTTGGTGTGGCTGCCTGAACTAAATTTACTTCAGTGGCAACAGTGACTCATCCATACAAAATAACCCCCAGCAACATCTGCAGGCCTCGGTTACGATCAGCGTTTCTGGTTGAACAGCAACGAAACCGGGTAGTAAAAAATATCCAGACCAATGACACTGCTGACCAGAAACAACACAAAAGCCTGCCTCACATTCTACCAAATCATCTTGATTGTCACCAAGACTTCTGGGAAAATATTCCGAGTACTGAAAAAAAAAAGAATTTTTTTTGATGGATGGATGATGCGTCCTGTTATTTTTGACAAGAGACTAACGATGCGTTTTGGAAAAAGAATATTGTAGCTACAGTCAAACACGGCGGCGGTATTCTGATGCTCTGGAGGTGGTTTCTGCTTCAGGACGTGGACAACTTGCAATACATGAATGGGACAATCCCTTCTACTTGGGCGGGGCAGCAAGAGAAAGAGTACAACAACAAGCTAACCTCTCAATAGCTTAAGATAAAGTGGCTTAGTCAAAGTCTGAATTGCAATCCAATTGAGATGCTGTTGCAGCTCTACTACGGTAGAAGAATTGAGAAAAAGAAGAGTCGGCCAAAATTCCTTCACAGAAATATAACAGCAGAAGTTGTTCCCAGTTATTAGATTTTGGGAGAAAACACTTTTTCAAACATGGATAGTTTGATATGAATAGTTTTTTCTCTCTGAAAGCTGAGATATGTAACGTTTACAAAAATATTATTTTTACATAATTGTTAAAACTGTTTGTATGTCACAATCTGTGAAAAGATCGAGATTTTTCACAGAAGTCTGCAGATCACTCCCAGTCAGAAACAAGCAGTCAGAGCCAGGAGAAGTGTCTTAGCGCTGTCAATCATGCTCGTGTATGGGTTGCTCGGTGTGCTAGTGGTGGAGGAACAACTGAACTTTCCAGGAAAACCCGTTTATCCGCCATCATTAACCATAATGCCAACTAGCCTTAGCATTCACAACAGGCTCTGTTGTGGAGAAGAAGCTGTCGTGCAGCAGACAGCTAGGTGGAGAATGTGAGTAACACCATACACTAAGATGATTGACAGCACTGAGACCCTCCTCCTGGCTCTGATTGGTTGTTTCTGACAGAGCGGTACATTTCTGCAGATGGCAGTAGGACCACAAGGTCAAAGCAGAGGAAATCAATATTTTTTATTTAAATTGTCTTTCATATCATACTGTTACAACATAATGACAACTTTAACAAATAAAAAAAAAACTCTTTATATATAAATATATAAAAGTACACTGTAGCTTTATTACATAAAATCATAACTTAAAAGAAGAAATTTTTCTAAATTTTGAGGTTATTTTTCAGAGATTAAAATGGATATAAGTCAAAACTGAAGACATTTTTAAGGGTGTAAATACTTCCTGCGCTAGATCAACAACTTAAAATATCTAAAATATAAATAATTTTTTGCGTGGGGTCAGTGTTACTCTAGTGTAGCGTCTGAATACTTTCAGTGCGCATGGGAAAACCCTCCACCCTGGCCTTCCCTCACCCACCGTCCCGCATCGTCATCTGTCACCCGCATCTGTTGGTGAATATTTCACGGCCGTGCCGTACAATAAACGAGCTGCCAAGAGGCTCCATTGATCCTAGCTGGCCGCTGCTCAGACGAGCTTTACTATTAGCACCACCAAAGCCTGGCGCCTCGCCACCGATGTCCTGGCAAGCGCCGCAGAGCGTTGACCTATCAGATGACTCAAAGGTCGGCGTACCTGCCTCAGCAGAACGCTCACTCTGGGAATGGATTTTTCTCCAGCCACCGCCCCCGCTCCATCATCGAGCGCCCGGGAGCCGGCTGCATCTCCGCCGTCAGCGCGAGCGTTGACTGCCGACCCCTCCTCCTGTCCGGAGAGGGGTACAATCTCTCTGGGGGAAATCAGGAGACATGCTGACGTTCCCAGCTGAATAACTTAAACGCTTTCATTAGCAGGATCGTTTGCATGGTCAGGGCAGATTTTTACCTTAAAAGAAAAAAAAAAGTCTCCACAAGACATGGAGGTTTTATGAGCTCAAGCATGGGCTGCTGTTACCGTCTGAAATGATGTTAAACAGCCTTTTCCTGCTGCGTTAAAACAGAAACCGCGGGGTGATCTGGAAGTATTGCCTTTCCAACTGAAATTAAAACCCAAATATTTTCATCCGGTTCCCCCGTCTGAAAAAAAATTAAAGCCTTGACTCCGCCCCTGCAGGCCATATGCACCACTTAGTGATTGTGTTTACCAGTTTAATCTGCATTATCCTGTGACAGAGTTAATCCACTTTATTCATTTCAGCCAGCACACATTCTGGACGGAAACAGAGCAGATTTAATCAAATTGCACATTTTAAAGCAGAGATGTGTTCTGCCCGTCACAGGCCTCTGTGCTGGAATCTGTTTTACTGTTTGCCCCTTTGCTGACGATTAAAAAAAAGCCGTGCGATACTAGTCGAAGCTCTTAATATGAGCAACAAGAAACACATAAAATGCCTTTGTATTACTTATTGAACTACAGATTACTCTTTACGTAAGTATGTTTGCTCACCTTAAACATAGAAATTGCTAATTTCAATAGAGGCAAAGGTATATCAGCTATATTTTGTCAGAAACTAAAAAGAAATACCAGCGTTTTCCAATAAGTGAACACATAATAACAGCACTACACTGAAGGGTGTTGTTCTCATAACAATACCCTTCAGTGGGGAAGTTGTTACAACAGGAACAAGCTTCAAATGTACCCATGTTCAGTATCAGAGCTGGTATAAAGTCAGGTGAAGTACAAAAGCTGATTGAAGCATCTAAAGAAAACCGAAGCTGTTAATTATAATCATGGAATAAAGTGTCAGCAAACAGGAAGTTGAACGCCAAAACAAGTGAGCATTGGTTTAACAGTAAAGAAAGAAACAGTGAGAAATACTGTATGTAAGTAAGTTTGTTTATGGTTTATGTAATTTAGTAAAAGGGTTTTAATACCATCATATTTATTAGTCAATTGTCATTGCTTTATATGCTAATTAATGATATGTCAGTGGCTTAGTCAATTTACAAACAACAAGCTATTGTCATTTATTGTTTTTTAGCATTTATTCTCATTATTAGCTCTCAACAGCTTATTCTAAGTTTCTCTAATTTTTTTTTCTTGATCTGTCCTGTGTTGTTTAGAATTCATAATTTTTTTCCCACAGGAAATTTGTTACCCTTATTATATTTAGGATTATGCGATTAAAGGGGCCTGAACATACATGAGAATCTTTACATTTTTGTTTATAAAAAAATGTAAAAACATTTTTGATTTTCTTCATTTCACGATGATGTACAGGTTATGTTGGTTTATTCAGTAAAAAGCATGATAAGATGCACTAAGGTTTATGGTTGCAACTTCAAATTTGAGTTCCTGTAGACCAAGATGCAACTGCGAAATGAACAATTTTTTCCTCTTTACTTCTGATTGTTACTGCTGACCACCAACACACTGGACAGATTGGCCTGAGTAAGTTAAGTCACGTGAAATGCAAACTCAAGCCCTGAGAAACAAGAGCGCATGCTGCTGAAATCCATTGTTTTCTCTGCAGGCGGTTCAGGTCGCACTAGTTTCCCAGCTTGGGTTTCCAGTTGGCTCTGCGTCTGGGTCCTTGTGGCAAGGAAAGAACACATCTCGCATAAGTATGAAATATTCCCAGGCAAACTAATTCATTGACCCTTTTACGAGATCCTCATAAGGCAACAATAAGCACCGGATTGGTCGCCGCCTTTCATTTCCCTAATGGAGAATGAAAATCCTGGGGGAGTTTATGAGCCGAGATGTAAGAAATATGTTTGTGTTTAACAATGATCCATGACTAAGATTTTACAATTAAACAGCAGTAAAGACATAAAGGCATCAAGACACTTAAGAGATGGTTGCATCTTGATTTGTTTTTTAATTTTTGGCACTGCCCCTGAGCTGACCTGAAGTTGTTGCAAATGCTCTCCAAATACATGATTCTGTTGAGTAAGACATGCATAAATCAAACACCTAATAAATCCTGCAGAGCCCCCAAAAATTTCATGCATATATCTGCTGGCTTTACTGGATTTACAGCTTTGATCGTGAATTAGAGAAAGGTAACATTTCAGTCAGCCGGAGATAAATCTGTGGCAGAGCAAATGGCTCAGGTACAAAAGCAAAAAAAAAAAAAAAAAAACACATGTAGAGAGTAAGACCTCGCTGTTTGGCAGCAGTTAAACGGTCAGTACTGCAACGAGTCCATCGCAGTGACTGATTGGGCTTCAAGTATGGATTGTTTACTTTATTGAGCAATTGGCTAATTATTTCCTCAATTAATTGTTTCAGCTGTAAATTGTCTGAAACAGTAGCGAAGGCCTGTCGGACAGAACAAGCCTGTCCAGCAGCAGTTTGCCTTGTCCAGCAGAGATGGAAAAATTTCTGTTTATGTTACTGGTTTTGCCTCTCTTGTCTTTAGGAAAGCACTTTGGCTCAGCTCAGACAAAAATAAAAGCATGCATGTAAGGCAGGGGTGTCCAAAGTCGGTCCTTGAGGACCGGCATCCTGCATGTTTTAGTTCTCTCCCTGGTTTAACACACCTGGATCAAATGATGGCTCTTTAGAAGGCCTAAGAGGAACATTGACCTGCTGAAAAGGTTGTTACTACCACCAGGGAGAGAACTAAAACGTGCAGGACGCCGGCCCTCGAGGACCGATTTTGGACACCCCTGATGTAAGGGGTTTAAAACAGCTTGTTTTTATAACATTAAGCATTTGGTTAGACCTTTGGCTTTAACTCATGAGGCTTTTAAGATGTCTCAACACTCTGGTAGGTAAAATGCTGACAAAGAGTTGTACATACTTTCGGTGCTACTGCATTGGGCAATACACCGATCAGGGGAATTTCCATACACACTGTATTATAAAAGATTCACGTACCTTAACCATCAGTTTCAGACTAACTGTGGAAAAGAAAACGCGTACTCTGATCAAGTTAACATGAGTTAACAGGTGAGGGGGTCTGTATGCAGAGCTAGTGTGAAACATTGTTTAACTATCACTGTCATTTTATCATATACCTTTTGATGAGGAAAGAATGGGATGATGGATAGCAGCCGTCAATCTTAAGAACTGGGAGCCTTGGTGCACTTGCAGATTTGAAGCGAACACTTTTGACAAGGTAAGGTTAACATTCATTTGCTTCATTAATAAGTAAATTTAGTAAGACACAGTCAAATATTGCATTATGGTGAAGGACGGTATGTGTCTAATCATTAGTAACCATGGAGAAAATCCCCCATCATTCTGTAGCCCAGCATGTACGAAAAAACTGGCTAGCTTCTAGATTTTAGTACTCTTAACATTCCTCAGGTATAATGAAAAATGCCGTTTATGACATGGTGACAATTCAGGCAAAGTCGTCAATTGGATTAAATCAACAAATACGTCAAGAGGGAGAAGGTATGGGTCGGTTTCTAAGCTAGTTATTTCAAACTTTTGTAAATCCCGCTATGAGCCCCGACTAGCTGTATTACTTCCATAGACAAATTAGATCAACTTGAACAAGTAGAAGCCATGGTTATACTGGAAGAGGTGTGGGTGGGTTTTTAAGCTAGCTATTTTCTAAGCTAGAGATTTACAACTTTTGTAAATGCCACCATCTATGAGTCCCAGCTAGCTGTGCTTCTTCCACAGTCAAATTAGTTCAACTTGAACAAATAGAAGCCACGGCTTTACTAGCAAAAACAACTTGGGGAAAATAATTGCAATACTCCCGTCTCTCACTTCGGATGTCCATCTTGGCGCCTCAGCGTGATTAGGTGATGTTGCAAAGGGACAATGGCATTTAGCATTGTCACTCTATCTTCCAAACATTCTCCAAATCTGTCAGATTGTGATATGTCTTGTTTACAGTTCTGATGTATGACAAAAAATTTTGTAATATTTTGCTTCTGCTTAGTAGTTTAAACCTAAAGCTCATGTATCAAAATTGAACTGATTAAAAATGTGTCACCTCTGTGTTCTTCTAACACCGAAAAAGGCTAAAAACAATCTTAAACTTCTCTTAGCTTAAACAGCACACTTCCCTGCTTTAAACTGAATAAATTTAGAAAAACCTCCCACTGCAGTTTTAACATAGCTAAGCATAACAGCTAAAACTAACCTAAAAACAAGCTCTAATACCAGAAATCATATGAAAACCGAGGAAGCTCAGCAAGGCAATTACAGATGAGCCCATGCTGGATTTTCTGATCCAAGCCCCCTAAACTTTTTTTTCTCCCATCCAAACGATATTTCACAGAGTGAAACTAAAATCTAATATTTAGCTCAAGCCTGGGTATAATTCGGAGCATGAACATGAATCTCCATTTTCCCCCTGCAACCACAGACTTTATAGGGAATACATCAAAACCATGAATGCCGCGCGATTACGTGCAACTCCCCCTTTTTGTAGCAATGAGGATTTGAGAGAAGCTCTGTGCCGGACAGAGCTCCTGATGTAGAGGATGTAATAGAATATAGACTGGACGGAGGCTGCAGAGAGAGTCTCAAGGACGTGCAGCCACTGGGCTGGATGGGCCACTGACAGGGCGGTAATTGAATGCCAGCCTGCATATGCTGAAGGTCACATCAGAGAATGGACTCAGCGCCGCGCGTGTGTGTGGACCGGTACGTCTCGGTTAGCTTGCATGTTAATACTTGCCAGTAAAGTTGAAGGGAAAAAAGGGACGTTGTCGCATCTTTTCATAGGTAATGACTGCAATCATTAATAGATAAAGTCAATTTCTCACTGTAGCTTGCTTTCTTTTATCTTCCAGAAAAGACGCTCTCCGTAAAGCTACACAGACTCAATTTAAATCTGATACGTCTGTTATACACAAATGAAATTAAATTAGAAACATTTTTGAAAGATGCACTAAATTAAATTTCACAACGCTGTATATCACAGTGGTAGCTATCCCCTTCCAGCATAGCCTCCCCTGGGTGTGAGGAGGAAACACCACAGGCTTGCATTCATATATGAAGGTCTTACTCGGAAAACTACCTTATTATTTATGTCACTTCCTGTCTCCAAAAACAACTGGATAGAGCTCGTCTTCATCACACCGGCTTCTTCCCAAAGTCCTCAGAATCCATTTTCATATGCTGCAACTTGGTCATGGAGGATATTGCTGGACTTGCTTCAACTACAGCATTTTTATTCCCTTAGGCAAAACTTACTCTAAAGCCTTCCTCGAACTGAAGAATGTAACTATGGTGCTTGAATCCTTCAACTGTTTTTATCTTGCATTCAAAGCAATTTGTAATGCTTTTTTTTTGTATCTTTGTCAGGTGTTGGCTAGCTCTTCCTCACAAAAGAGATTTTATGTCATTGGACTTCCTGCCAATAGCATTTCAGCTAACATCTGTGAAGAACTTCAGATTTCTGAGAAAGTTATATTAAATTGAAGACTAACCTTTTTTCTTGACTAATTAGGGAAACCCTTTCCTCCTAAGCATGAAGTGTTTGCAACACAGAGTACATGGAACATAAAAAAAAATCAGTTCAGAGATTTCTAAATATTCACATCTACAATTGAAGTAGTTACATTCCTGCTGCTTTTATGATACCAAATTAATGTTGTAGTCAAGACCACCCAACCTGAGACAAAGTCAAGACCAAGACCAGAGTGTATCGGGACTGAGACAAGATCGAGACCGGCACACCGCGCTACATGACAATAAAATGTGAAACATGATCAAAATTGCATCTTAAATTGATCTAAAAGATTCACATTCCCATAAAAAGACCAAGATATTAAACACTTAATGCTGAAACAAATTTAACCAATATCATTATCAATTCAAACTCTTCTTCATTCTGCTTTGTTTCCATCTCTGTACCACAATCCGCAGAGGTCTCCTGCTATTCCTAAAAAGATAACGCCCTGGGCAGTTACCCATCATTCATGTCAGAAACCACAACTGTCTGCACCATTAAACATAGCAGTTAAGGCAAAGCTCTAACATTAAACAACACCATTAAACAACACTCAACTATGAACACTGACCAAGGAACAACAAGCAAAAAGTAACCAAGCACAAGGCGCTCACCGTGATTGTTCTCACTCTCTCTCCTGCTGCGTGAAGCAAGGCAGCACACAGTGCTGTTATGCTGCCACCATGACAGGTGACAATCAAAGAGCAATGCGCATGCTTTACATGTTCTTCCGTTCTACGCTAATTAAATAAATATCAAGTAATTAAATAAAATAATAATAGCTACTGCAGTGTACGCAGAGCATCACAAGAACAAAGAACGCCTCTCAGTGAGCCTCCAGTCCTATCATTCATAGTAAAGACTAAGAGCCATTCAGAAGAATTGAACAATTTCTGAATGTCACAACACTGTATTGGAGACTTTAGTCACAGCGTTATCCCATATATGCCACATGTCAGTCAACACCTCTGCACAATAATTCAGTACAGTGAGTTTTTTTTTTGTTTTTTTATCGCAGATGCAATTTGTCTCTGTACAGCTAACTTTGCTAACATCACGTCCACAGAGCTTACCTGTCGTTGAGCTTATTTTATAAGTGACGATAAAAGTTAGATGTAGTCCCCACTGTCTGTGAAAGCGAAGCGCTGCTTAATTTACATATTTCCATTGGATTTCTTATGACTTATGCAGAGAGGATATGTATTACCGACAATTAGACAGACATCTTCTGCAGCTCAGAGAAAACCAGTGCACAAGTCTTGGAGTGAACGGGGAGGCGAAGTGTGACAGCGGAAAGAGAAACACGTAAATAGTAAGTTACGTTATTGCTTGGATTTTAGTCAGTATGTTTTGCATTCAGTGAATACAAAGAGCTTAGCAAATAAACTGGACAATATGCTGGCAATTTAGTGACATTTCTGTAGTTGTGGTCTTGAAATAAAATCCCTAGTCCTCAACGCCCGAGATCGAGACAAGATCCAGACCAAATGCGTCGAGTCCGAAACGAGACCATCAAAATGTGGTCTCGAGTACTACAACACTAGCAACTGTCACATAAAACTTAAGCCTGGGGACCATTTTCTTTCATGGATGAGATTTTTGAATGACACACTTATGTATTTATAAATAGAAAAAAGTTTTGTTTTGTTTATTAGGAATGCCTTCCCTCCCTCCTTTTAACTTAGATTAGTAAACAGGCCCAGAGACATTTTACCCAAAAACATACTTGAGCACACAAGTTCATTAAACTTGGCCAAACACAGCAAAGGTTTTTAAAGAAAGATCTTGTTTTTGTTGCTGGAAAAAAACTGGTTCGTCAGCCACTTGCATTCTTTTCTACTTTGTTTTATTAAAATGCAAGATGCTTTATTTGTTGCAGGGAAGATGAGAGAAGTATTAACTATGAAATAATTTTTGGCTTTTTTATTTAAAAATAAAACATTCTCTCAAAAGGTTTGAACGCTACTGGTTTACCTTATTATATTGTCTTTTTCCCAACATTTTATTTTAATCAATGTTTTTTTTCTGAAAGAGATCACACTTTTGAGTCAATGCTCAATGATTCATCACTGAACTAAATATTTCACAGGAAACGAACTGGAAATCCTGTTATATCATTTTCCAGTCCAGTCTGAGAGAGTCTGTTGTGTCTTCTTTAGTGCAGTAAAAATGTGTCATAGATCTGATAGTTTCCCTTTCTGGCAGAGGCTCAGTCAGGGATGTGCGCTGAATTTGCTGACACCCAACTAAACGTGCAGAAAAAAAAAAGAAAAAGAAAAGAGCACAAAGAATTGAGGGATGTGTGAAATGAACTTGGCTTGCCAAAAGGCACAGAAAACGTCGCTGGACACTGCGCTGCTGTGAGGCACAAAAATTCCTCATTCCCAGCTGGATTCAGATATTTTTATTGTGCCTCAAAGCGATGTTTAGATGAGCTATAAAAGCTTCAGCTGAGGTGTTTTATAATAATTATACAAAGAGGTATATTGCTATGACAGTGGTTATTGGTGCTTTCATGCGACTCCTCTAATTATGGCTTCTTATGAGACTATTTATTCAGCATCAATGAGTCATATACAATCATGCGAGGGAAAAAGTCAACACAGCACAGGGCTTCCTCATCAGCTGCTCAGACATTCAGATAATAGCTGCCCCACATACAGCAGTGCACAAAAGCTTGAAATCTACTTTTGCTTCTTTAAAATATCTTGGAAAAACTTCAGAAAGGTTCTTTGGGGTTCGTTTTCAGTGGACTTTGGCTGCTTTTTAACAACGTTTCAGTCTAATCTTTGTGCCTTATACCATAACAGCATTTTTTTTTTTTAAAGATATGCTGCATTAGAAATGCATATCTTTAAACAGGATTAAAAACACAGAGACTCTTTAAAATAAATAAACAAATGAATGCAGTTTTTTTGAATGAGCCATACGTAACACTATCAGGTTACAGAGAACAATGACTCTTCAATATTGCTATTCAGTGAAGAACACTCAAAGCTAGCTACTTTCCATATCAGTTTAACAAAAAATAAAGTCCAGGGAAGCAGAGAGATCCAAGAAGACCATCAATATATTGAAATAAAGGTTATTTTTCATGTCCAGGCAACACACGTGTAAACAAATCAGACAGCAAGACGTTTAGCCCTTACCGGGAAAGGCTAAGCCAGTGGTTCCCAAACTTTTTCTCCTGGGCCCCCCCAGTAGTTTCCAGACATTTTCTGGGCCCCCCCTATGGCTTAGAAATAGCTGTTTTTTTAACGACGTTTGTGGGGAGGGCAGGGAGGGGGGTGGATTGACTTTTTTGGGGGCAAAATGAATGTACGTAGCCAAACATAGACAACATCAGTAGCCTACAGGCTACTTGTTAAGCTTAAGGTGCTGTATTGATATTAGCTAGTCATCTTTTAGCTAACTTTACCTTCATCCAACAGCTTTACTCAACTCAGTTGGTTAGTTTGGGGGGAAAACTGTGAAAAGTTCTTTGTGTTTTGCTGGTTTGCTGCCATGATTCTAACACACCTGCATAGCTCTGCACAGCAACAGGTCTCATTCACTGCCGCACAGGTGTAAACCCAGCGCGAGCATCGTGGCGTTGCGTTTAAAGACGGCTCGGAAAAACAGGTTACCACATGTTAATAACGGATTAAACAGTTTTAACTGCTGATAAAAGTGACAGAGGACAAAGATATGGGAAGTGTGGAAGCACCTACTGTATCAAATTGACATAGGAATAACAGAGAGTTGGCCACTCTAAGGTAAAAACCCAGCGCTTACAGCGTTCATGTTTGTTTTTTTCTTTTCATCCAGACTTCTTCCCGTGCCGCCCCCCCCTCCAATGGCACGGCGCCCCCCCTAGGGGGCGCGCCCCACAGTTTGGGAACCTCTGGGCTAAGCGGTGTAGCAAAGATTAGCTCTACTCTATCTTGATTTTGAGCTCTGAGCCTCTCTTTATCACAGAACATACTGGTGATGAAACTGTTGGAAACCTTTTATAAAACTCAAGAGTAGGGCAACAAATATCGTCTATCAAAAAAACACACACATTTTTTTAAGGAATGCTACGCGTCCTGTTGCTAATTGCTAACACAGGATGCTAAAGGCAGTTAGAAAGTGACCTCAATCATTTTTCTCTTTGGTTTTGAAAGCTAGTGAAACACAGAAGAACATTTTGAATTAGTTTCCCCTTACAGATACAATGAATTATTTTTGTCACATATATATGGACTTTTTTTTACCCTCCAAGCTTTTATTTTGACTGTAGCTTACAGAAAGTCAAATAGTAGCTTTTCTGTAGCTACAAGCTGCTGTAGAAACAAGCTAAGCAAGCTTGTTTAGCTTGCTTAATGAAGCTAAACGAGCTTCATTATCTGTAAGCTAATACAAATAGCTCATGTGTCTCAAAACACCAAAATCTGGGGGTTTCTAACAGGGCATTTTATTCTAATAAAGATAAAAATTACAACCTTGTGGAGTCAGCCACTAATCAGCTAACTAACCACACTAGCAAAGGTTTCAGGAGCCTTTAAATAGTCGCTCAGTCTGGGTCAGTAGGCTACACTATCATGAGGAAGACTGCTGACTTGACACATGTCTAGAAGACAGTCTGACAACCTCCACAAGAGTGGGAAGTAGAGTAAGCTACAAAGGCTGATGACTAAAGAAGCTTTTTCACAGAGTGCTGCATCTAAGCATGTTCATAAAAAGTTAAGTGAAAGGAAAAACATGTGGCAGAAAAAGGTTGCAACAGCAGTAAGAGCAGCCTTGAAAGATTGTTGAGCAAAATTTACAAGGAGTGGACTGAGACTGGATTCCTCACACAAAGAGCCACTTCAGACAAATCCTAGGCAAGGGCCACAAATGTTGCCAAAACACAAAAGTTTCTATTTTAATTTGGAAATCATGTTTTCGTTCTGAGGATGAAGAGTGGAATGGCGCAACATTCTTGTAGCTGTCCATCGGGAAGTTTTAGAGCACTTCACGCTTACTTCTGCTGACAAGCTTTACGGAGACGACAATTTCATTTTTCCAGCTAAAGGTACCAAAAGCTAGTTTAATGACCACAGTGGCGCTGTGCTCGACTGGACAGCAAACTCGCCTGACCTGAACAACACAGAGAATCCATACAGCGTTGTGAAGAAGGTGAGACACCAGACCCAACAATACAGATGACCCGAATGTCGCTATCAAAGCAATCTGGGCTCCCATTACACCTGCCCCACATTGATGCAGTAATACTAGAAACAGGAGGGACAGCCAATGATTCAGTGCAAGAAACATTTCTCTTTAAAATGTTTTGCTTTTATTTGCATTATGCAGCTGCGGAGGTTTGTGTTACAGAGCCCTGAAACAGGATGGAAAAGGGCAACAACAGTAGTTTTCTAGACCTCTGAATGTTTTTTTTTTCCATTTGAATTTCTTCTGAAAAAATTTACAAACATCTCACCAGTTGCAGATCCTGGCACAGCATCACTGCATCAACACACAAGCAGAACTGCAGCTTTAAATCAACAACCCATCTACAAAAAAAAATAAAAATCTCCCCAACTAGTCTACATCCTGCTTCAGTAGATAAAGACCATACCACTATTTAAATTTGAGGGGGGGTTGCTCTAAGCAAATAGAGCTATACAAATTACTAAAAGAATGACTAACACACACAACTAACTACCAACTTATACAGACTATATGCAAAACAACAAACAAAGATTAAATCAATCAATAGTTTCATCCCACTTTAACCCTCAGCTTCACTCTGACCCCATGAGGTGGACGATCAGGGAAATCCCTCCAGGTATAGTCATTAGCCAAAGCCAGCCCTCAGGAAGTTGGCCTCAAAATAGTCTTCAAATTAAAGCATAACAGAGCAAAAGCTCCTGTTAGCTCCTGTAAGTGAGTGCTTCACTTTAGCGAGGGAGCTGTTCAGTGATATTCTGTTTTTTTTCTGAGGCACAGAGTTTTGGGTTTTCATTACCTATGAGCCAAAAAACTATTAAAATTAGAAGAATATTACTGGATGTTTATTGAATCTGTGAGTTACACTGTTTGAAAAGAATAAAAGAAATATAATTATTGAAGTTTTTTTTTACAGTATCCAAATTTTTTTCAGATGCAAGGTATTGCATTTTATTCAAATTAAAACATATTCAGAGGATATATGTCACTTTAAACGTGTAGAAAAATTACCGAAATGATTTATGGAGATTTAGTTTATAATATCATTTATGACTGAAACAGAATCACAGCACTTTTACATAACATAAAACAGAAACAGCTGCGGTGCTGAAATGAAGGAGAGCCCCCACGTTCTAACACTGTCCTAAAACAAGTAGCAAAAAGACGGCACAGTAAGGATGCTAACTTAAAAAAATGCTAAATTTAGCAAATGTTTATATTTTTTGCCACATGACAAATGTAAACAATCAAAATCTACGTAGTGTTTGCAGTAGGAGTAATTGTTACTTCTGTTTTAAAGAAATTGATGGAAATTGATGGAAATCACATTCAATTCTTTTATGGGTATATATATATATATATATATATATATATATATATATATATATATATATATATATATATATATATATATATATATATATATATATATATATATATAGTGCCCATCATAAAATCTACAATGTAGGACACATTACAACTTGTGTCCAGCTACATACGCTGTGACTGAAGAGGATTTCGAGTTAGTCCGTCTAACCAGAACCACATGATCTGAAAATGTGGCTTTCCCAGAATGCTGCAGGCTCTGTTTGCAAAGAGGACTCCACCGGGACCGGACTGGCTGAGGAAGAGGAAGGCAGAGAGGGGAGGTGGGGGGAGGGAGGAAGAGGTAAAGGGGGGCACTGCCAGAGAGAGCTGGCAGATGCCCAGCACTGAGAGTCTGCCATCCGCAGCTTGAGCACTGCCTTTCTCCTAAGCTCATTACTAAGCTTTACTCTCACGATCGTGATAAAATAAAGCATAGCGAGATAAAAAAATAAATAAATGAAAAAAAAAGAGCATAGAGAATTTGAGAGGGAATGCTTGGGTACATGTCTGAGAAACTGGTTGGAAAACATAAGATCATTTCGGAACACACTCATGATTGTATTTTGGGATGAACACAAAAAGTAAAAAACATTTTAATTAAATTAAATCTGGCATATTTAAAGAATTTCAAACTATTTCAGTTTGAAATAAATGTTTATCCTGTCATTATTTTTAAATGCCCACTATATTGCATCTTTTTAAAAGGAAATAAAGATTCATATAGTATGTTATACATATCTTAAGGTACACCACTTTTTGTTTTAAAAGAATCTGCGACAGCTGCTTCAAGGACTAAGGCCTCCATACATGGGTTGTGCTTAACCCCTGCGCCACCACAGCACACCCACACCACGATTTTTAAAGGGTATGAATTCATATAATACAATTATTACTTAATGCCGTAATACAGGAAAATTAAAACCTCTGCAACTGTGAAGTCTCAGAAAAGCCTATGCTGAGTTGCACAGCTCTGTTTTTAGTGTTTGTAAATAAATAAATGCATAAATAAAATAGCTTTTTGTTGAGTGTAAAAACAAATCAAGACAAGTAAAAGTTCAGGTGAAAAATTAAAGTCACACTCCAGCATTTAAAAACTGTCCATGACAACTGACTTCCAAAGCTGGGAATCAATGTGTTTCAAAACTGTAAAAATGACCTTATTGCTAGTTGAATGGCTATCTTTAAATTAAAAAAAGCAAAACAGAAAATGAAGTCAACATCACAAAACTGACAAAGATAACTGAGCGAAAAGAAGAAAAAAAAGAGTTCATTCAAGAAAAATGTCAGGACAAAATTTCTGCTTGAAATACTATCTTGATTTCATAAGAAGTATACTAAAGCCCCAAAACTATAAAATCGTTTGAAAGAAATGATATCCTTGTAAGCCATAAAAACAGTGACAACTTTAAAATGAAATTTCCCGAGCACAGTCCAAATTCCTGTTTTACATCTGAAACAGTAACGCAGTCATCAAACAAAAGCAGACCGGTAAAGACCTGCGGACATCAGATCTGTATCTTCTGGATATCATTAAAAGTTACAAATCCCGAAGAACTTCAACATTAGATCATGCCTCGGTTCTTCTGGTTCTTTTGTTTCTCTCTTACTTTCTCTTTATCTCCACTTAAAAACATGTGGCTTGGTCTTCCTCAAGTCAAACAAACGCGAGAATCACAACACGATGCAGGGCATTGTGGGTAAACGCAACCAAAACAATGTCGCCTGTAGACGAGGTGAAAGCTCTTGACAATAATTTGGCTGATCACAACAGATAAAAATATAGGCCGTGCTTAGAAGAAGCGACAAAAAAAAGTCAACCGAGGTCATTTGACACTCTAAAAACACAGTTCTTAAGAAAAAAAAAACGAAGCTAACTTGATGTGTGCTTAAAAAACATGAAATCTCGCAGCGACGGTGAGTGAAAGAACCCGTCAGACGTTGGTGACTGAGCAGAAATACTTCAAATATTCCACTTGTCGATGACGTTTAATTACCTCTATACTACCGTTGGCGTCCGTCCTGCTTCACCTCGATCTGCTGCCAAATCACTGCTGCCTTTGTTGGGCTAACCCTGGGTCTCTCTTAGCATATGTTTCTTCCCTGATGGGCACTTGGCATAAAACAAAGTCTTTGAATGTGCATTTACTGGAAGTGGCGGCTCAAACCCGAGCTATATACATCACTGTCTGCATATCGACACGACTAACAGTGGAGTTCCTGAAACAGCTTGAATTAGTGTAGAAGTTTAAACCTGCTGCAGTTTCTTGGGATGTGCCTGCTTCTGTCTCAGAAGAAATACTAATAAGTTTTCATTAGTCGAGTTTCAGAAAAAGATTTTAGGTTTTATAAATGCAAAAGCTATTGTGACAGTTGTCTGTCTACTTTTCTATCTTTCATCCTGCCCAATAACGGAGTGTGATACTGCATATTTTGATATAGATCAGCGATACTGATACCGATACTTTTTAAGCTTGATAAATAATCAAACTTTTGGCATTCGTGTGTTTTTGTGGTTTTCCTGTGAGTTATTTTTGTTCATGCCCACAACAGAATTTGGACAAAGTTTACAGGGATCCACAAGATACTTTAACAACATTTCAACATGATTTGTGTGCATTTTTCCTAAATAAACAAAAGTGTAAAAAATATTATCATTTGGGAGCAAATAGAAACAAAATCTTTTGGAGGTCAATTTAAAAAACTAGGATACAAAAATAAAGGTTTCAGGAGGAAATTTGAAAGCAAAGTATCAATCTTGCCACACTAGTATCAATCTGATAACGATACCAACTTGGTATCGATATTATTGATACTTTGGATTGATAGCTCCACCTCTACTGCACAATTCTAAGCAGGTCAGGGCTGAATAGAAATCAAATGAGTTAAAAAAACAAAACATCTCCAGTATGGCTACAGGCTCAAATGGCGCCCTCAGAAAATGTTCATAGGAGTGATCAGTGTTAGGTTTAGGGTGACATAATATGTGTAGACGAATATAATCTGGATAGGGAAATCTGCCAACAAAACCATGCTGGGTGCACCTCTACTCGTGATGCAATCAGCACAGTTGAAAATAATTGATCCCCTTCCCTGCAAACTAGCAAAACATCTCATAATACTTTGCTCAAAATTCAATACTTAAGTAGCTAAAATCCAAAAAGTTGATATGTTGTCCAAATCCAGCTCCGTCTTCACTGTAAAGCTCGTATTTAAGTATCTTTTGCTTAAAACATTGGTCTTTTAAAATTTGGATAAAAACTTAAGCTTACTGTAGAACGTAAGAAGAAGTTGAAGACAAGTGACCTATGTTAAAATTGACTTCATATTTAACTTAACTTACACTTAAAGCATAATAGTCTGAGAAGGTTCTTTAGATGTTAAAATGAACTAAAACTATCAAGGACAGTGAATATGCTGGCACCCAGTAAACCTGCAAATACAGTGAAACTTTGGTCAAGAACAGTAAAAACCAGATTAAACATGAACCAGTTAAATAAGTTTTTATTAGCAGGTCAAACGTCAAAAAATCTGGTGTTTTTTCCCCTGTTTGTTAAATGACACAAAATGGAAACTTACTCCTTTTTTGGCAAACACTTTGGTTATAGAGAAAGAGAGAAAAGTAAGAAACATATAGCTTGATGCACAGGCAAAGGTAAAGTAAATGAACTGAATGAATTTATCATTTAATTATTGAAGAAATCCCAGAAAATCTAGAATATTATGTCGTAATAGATAAGACAGAAATCATTACTAAAACTCTCATGCATTCACTGTTTCTTAAGTGAAACGACAGAAAATCCAACTTCTACAAATACACTACAGCATACGTTTATGCATTAATATCATCTACGCAAACAACGTCACGCTGTTTCAGAGCGTTTGAGCCAGATTCAGCTGTTATTTTCGGGAGAAAGAACATCTATTTGTAGATCTCCTGATCCTTTGTTTATGCCTGACACAGAGCAAAGTGCACACCAAGCGAAATACCACTCCACACAAAGCAGCCAAGTTTCAACTGAGCTGAGCCGCCCTGATCCCACTTTCCTTCTTTTCTGTTTTTTTCTTCCTGTTATGGAGCAAATTCAGATCTGAAAATCTAACAGCAACATGGAGAACAAAAAACTTCTGTTCACACAGTCAAAATGAATAAATAGCCTAGAAAATGTAAATGATTCTGAGAGGTAAAGTGACTGTATAAATGAAAAACTGGTCAAAGGAAGAAAAAAAAAAACTCGAGGAGTTTTTGAGACTCACTGACTTCCATTCCAAAAGTGAGATAAACAAATTGATGTAAATATTTTGTCTTTTATAATAGGATTAACTAATTTGGTATTAACTGCAGCCCCTAGAACTGTTTACAAATAAGATTTTATATTTTCAGCCTAAAATTTTCCAATGCTCATGCAGGTTGTTCCTGGTTGCTTATATCAAAATTTTAATATTTTATACAGTAAATGACCCAACTCTTCTTAAATTATCTTCGTGTCTAATTATTTATATTGTTTATATTTTTATATTTATATAGAGTATGTGTTTTGTCTACTTTCTAGTGAAAATATCTTAGTACTCTTGAAATAAGACATTGTTTTATGTCAGTAATTCTTGAATATTGAGGGGGAAAAAAACTAGTTCCACTGGTGGATTTTTTTAAATTCTTTTTCATTTGTCATAAAAAATCTGCCAGTGGAACTAGTTTTTATCAATATTCAAGACTTGGGTTGAAAACAAGCTCATATATCTTGCTAAAAAGCTACGTAAAAGTTAGTTTTGTCTTACTTCAAGCGTCTTAAGGTATTTGCACAAGAAACTAGACGAAAATACCGGTACTTGGTAAGATTTTATGTTTTCACATTTTATGTGGAAAAACCAACATCTCTACTCCTATTACTGTGATACCTATAAGTAAAATCCAGTACCAGCCGTTGCCTTCTGAAGCCACCTGCTTAGAAAACAATCTGGCCGCAATTAAACCTGAGAGTGGATGCAGCATGGAAACCAAGCAAAACCAAGCAAAACCAAGCAAAAAGAAAAAATATTACAGATCACAGGACAACTATTAGCCACTGTTGCCAAAAGCAACTCATTGTGGGCACAACAAGCAGGTATAAGAAGCTAGCCTGGTGGTCAAATGAAACCAAGATGGAAGCTTGTGGGCATAATGACACACCATTCCCGTTATGAAACCTGGTATTGGTGGCATCATTGGAGTTAACAGAAGGATGGAAATATAAGCTAACCCTGGAAGGACTCCTAAAAGAATAATATCCTCAGAAGGACGCTATCTTGAATCCAAGATCTTAATCTAGTTAAGAAGATCCGAATGATGTCCGCGGTAGCTTCATGCTAATCCAACCGAGTTTAAACCGCTTCGCAGAGACAAACGTTTCATAGTGGTTCCACAACAACTCAGGGCGGATCACAAACAGACACCAGTTTTTGGATTTATGCTTGAAATTGTAAATGGTTTCCCTCCTGTGACGCACTATTTCGACACATAGAATCCAACTGAAACAACAAGATGTCACTGTAAGACGCTGTGATTGGTCACTTCTTTGCACCCACTTTCTTAAATGTAATCCAGGATTGACATTTTTGCCTTAAAGCGTCACCAGAGATACTGTTTTATTTATTTATTTTTTACCCCGCTTCTAACTCCTCTGGCTAGTATCCCAGCACAGCAGCCAACACCTGTAAGCAAGTGCAGCTTTGACTGGGTACAGCGTGTGTATGTGTGTGTGCGTGCGTGTGTGTGTGGTGGGGGGGTGTGTGTGTGTGTGTGGGGGGGGGTGGGGGGGTAGGGGGGGTGCGTGTGTGTGTGTGTGTGTGTGTGTGTGTGTGTGTGTGTGTGTGTGTGCGTGCGTGCGTGTGTGTGTGTGTGTGTGTGTGCGTGCGTGCGTGTGTGTGTGTGTGTGTGTGTGGGGGTCATTGGGATCGGTTACCAGGCGACAGACTGGGCACATGTCTCCCTCATCTGGGCGCCAGTGGAAAAGCAAGGTTAAGTAAGTACATGGGTCAACACGAGAGCAGATCTGAGGCAAATCTGAGCAAAATGGACACTGTGCAGTTTTTCTCTTTTCTTTTTTTTTTTTTTTTTGCACAGGGGTTTGTGCAGCAATGTGAGTATTTCACTGAAGCTCTTAGATCAGCACAGAGGCCGAGCATGCGGTGGTGCATCACGCACGCCACACTCTGACCCCCCCCACTCCCCCACCACCACCCCATCCTTCTCCTCCTCCTCCTCCTCCTTCCTTCCTCCTCCTGCTCTTTTATAGTGTGAAATCCTGCATTTCGGTTCCGTGCATGCGGCAGTGAGCTCTATCAAATTCAAGAATGCATTTCGTCTGACACGTGATGCATTATTTAGCTACTTTTTTCTTTTTTTTCTCCCATCTGGAGGGCTGAGACCGGTGGTCACACCCCTCTCTGGAGAACTCAAATGGGACTGCTCGGCTATAATACAAATGCACACATTTCCCCTTCAGCGGCGGCAGATTCGTTACCCTCTAGGCTGCACAAATGCGTCTCGTACACACACTCACGCATACGCACACACCAGACACATTCACGCACACCGGCCTAACATAACAGCCGTATCAGTCAGGCGAGCTTTTGTTATGATCTATAATGGTTGCAATATGCAGCTGCTGTGAGGAGCCGCGCGGTGGTACGCCGAACTTTAATGGGAGGTGAACGAGACGCCGCCGCAGCTCCCATTATCGGACACATGGGAGGAAAGAGTAATAATAATTTCCACCAAAAAAAATAAAAAAATGGGGGGGGGTAAAGAGGGGGGAATGTCATGCACGCGCGGCTTGAAGAGAAAATATATCGCACTTCAACTCACCTTGAGCGGCCGTTCCTCTGGTGCTGAATACACTTGCTATCAGAGTGGCCACATACCAAATCATAGTACTATTGCCGACCAGCTATTACCACGCAAAGTGCCCCGTTCGACCAATTTCTCATATTCGACCTTGCACCTCTCGGACTCTTCGGCGCAAGCCTCTTTTTCATTTCACGTCTCTCAGTCTCTCTCCCCGCGGCGCTGCTTTGCCTTCATCCCTTCTTCTTCTTCTTCTTCCCTCCCCCGTCCTTCCATCCGCATCCTCTCCCGAAGAGACAGAGCACCTGCACCGCCGCGTTTGTAGTAGACACGGAGCCGTTTTCCGTTTTTTTCTTTCCCTTTTCCTCCCTCTCTCCTCCTCTCCCTACTCTCTCTCTCTCTCCTTCCTTCTTCTCTCTCTCTTTTACGAGCGCATAGTGAAACCAAGTGTGAGAATGCAAAAAGCCAACAGGTCCGCCTCTTCCGCCACCGGATTGGTTGCCGATTGAGGCTTTGGGGCGTGTATTGGCTGTCCCCGCACTCTCCGCACCCTACCTCGCTAGCCACCCCCCTCCGCTCCTCTTTTCCTCCCCCCACCCCGCATGACGAACCCGGAGGAGCGTTCCGATTCAAGGTGAGTTGGAGCGTGCCGTAGTGTAAAAGCGGGAGCCGCAGTATCATGCGCATTGCCAGCGTGCAACATCTGTAAATACCGCTCCTTTAAAACGGGGCCCCCACGTGCGCCACAGCATCATCAGCATGTCAACGCTTCTTCTTTTTTTTTCGTTTCTTTTTTTTTTTTTCTCTCAGCCTTTGCTGGACCAGTGATGGAAGGATGCTGATGTTGGTGCTGCTGATGATGAGGATGAGGATGATGATGGTGACTCATCCGCAGCCTTCCACTATAGTGTCATGTCGCCGATAGAACAATGTTTTTATTTTTCTATTTTAATTTTACACACACACATATATATATATATATATATATATATATATATATATATATATATATATATATATATATATATATATATATATATATATATTTTTTTTTTTTTTTTTTTCCGCTCCCCCTCCACGTCTGGCTGCGTGTGATGGGTGTGGCGACACATGCAATATGGTTTTCCTTGTATTCTTTTCCCTCGACGGCCCCACTGCGCAGACATGGTCGGGCTGATACGGCTGCCTCCGATTTCTTTCTTCCTGCATGCCCACCGAGGACCCATGCGCCTCCGGCTGCTCAGATCTCACACCGTTTAGGGGGCCGCCTGCTGCCGTAACTAAAACAAAAACCGTGCAGGTGATTTGTCTTTTTTTTTTTGCGGATGTAGGTTAAGTAGGAGGGTTTATTTTGCCAGCATTTAAATATAACTTGTCTTTTTTTTTTGGACTCCATATGTCTGTCTGCCATCCCCCTCCCTCCCATCTTTTTTTTTCATTTTGGAGATAATCTTTCCGTCTGAAATCAAAGGGAATCTAAAAAATGAGCCTTTAAAAATAAATAAATACATACAAAAATTCTCATTTATTTCTCTCTCTCTCTATCTCTCTTTCTATTTCTGTGATAAAATCGCATCATAAGGAAACATTTCCAGATGCGTGAAACTGTCAGAGTCGCTATAATCCATCATATGCAGAGCTTTAGCCGAGATTTAGTGAACCCGTTAACCTTTAACCACTCAATCTTCATTATTGGCTCCGTCTGTGAATTAAACATAGGAGAGGCACGTTAAGTAGGCTGCCGGGCTTTTTGTTGACGTTTGTGATTTCCATATGCATCCTCAAGAGCTTTAAAACAATCATAAGAATTATAATATTTACAGAATATGATTTATTTTGAAGATGCACGGATGTCACATAACAGAGAATAATAGAGAATAGTATTTATTTAAATTTATTTTCAAAAAATAACCGTCCTAAACAGAAAACAAGAGCTGGTTCATAAAGTACGTGCACATTTGTAAAAAAAATAAAAAACAAAAAGCATAATTGAAAGATAATTATTAACTTTACAGAAAATAAAACATAAAGAAAAACAATCAAATGTGATGTTTAGTTACTGGCTACTTGTTTGCTTATTTATTTTTTAGGTTGATTAACTTTGTCGGGGTTTTGTGTGTTTTCAGTGATTGAATTTTTGTAATTTGTTACTGTAAAAATTGAGTTTGTTTCTGTAAATACTGTTTCTGTAAAACGGGGGCAATGACAGAATATGACATTTTGTAAGACTTTTTGGAAAATTTGCTGTGGTTTGAATTTCTTTTTAAAAAAAAGTGCTGTTTTAATGGTTCCCACAGAAAGACTTGAGATAGGTGAACTCTGTGGTCACTCACAAAATGTCAAAACATGTATTTTTAAGTCAGATTAATTTTTTTTTTTTATGGATCATTGACTTTACTGCACTTTTTTGATTTTAAAGATGCTTTTACATATCCACTTGATAGTAATACACTTAGAGTCTACATAAATCTGAAGTTTACACATAAAACCATCAGATATGTTGTTCATTTTTCCCCCTTGTATTCTCTCTCCTATGATGAGTAAGAACACTTTACTTATATCGCATCTTCCACAGATAAAATTGCAAAGTTCTATACATAAATACAGATATAAGCATAATGAAAAGCAAAGACGGTAAGAACAGCTAATAAAAACAAAAGTAGAGCAGTTACTTAAAAGCTTGTATGAATAAAAGTATCTTAAAACTTTAAAAAAACAATATATTTTTAACAATTTCGTTTTAGATATTTGTTAAAACTGTCACCAAGTAATTCCCCCCCCACCCCCCCCCACAAATTATCTGTGGAAAAAGATGAAACTCGTATTTTTTTGCCTCCCTGTGGTCCTAAACACACTGCTCAGTCAAAAACAACCAATCAGAGTCAGGAGGAGGGTCTTAGTGCTGTCAATCATGCTGGTGTGACAACCGCACAATGTAGAAACACCTTACCGTTACAGGAAAACTCTTTATCCGCCTTCGTTGGCGGAAATGCTAACTATTCTTAGCATTCACCACAGGTGTGGGGAGCTAGCTGTAGCCTAGCATAGAGCAAAGGTGATGACAGTGCTAAGACTCGCCTCCTTGCTCTGATTGGCTGTTTCTGACCAGGCGGTTTGATTCTGCAGATGGCAGTAGGACTACAGGGAAGAGGTGGACAAGCTCGATTTTTGGTTTCAAAAATTATCTCTCATCTTATATCGTCAGTGACAGTTTTAACAAACACGTAAAGAATATTTTGTTTATAAATGTTACAACTTTAAGCTGCTTTTCATAGTCATGAAACACATTTAGCTAAAAAAAAATAGACTTTAAGTAGATCAACACTCAAAAGGGTTGTTTTTTTATTTACATTTTAATGAGCAATTTAAAGTCAAGAATGATCTATACCAATCATGTTAACCCATGGAGAAATCTCTTTTACCACTAATGCAATCAAACCCATCTTCTTCTTTGATTCTTTCCAATTGGCTTTTGACGACGAGGTAAAAAAAAAACCTTGAAAACCCTTTAGCTGGTTCTCTGTCGGGGTCACACGGGTCTTTGGCTGAGTTACTCCATGATCTTCATACTTCAATGGAAATATGTTGGTAGTGTAGGTTATCAATAATGATAACCAGAAAAATCAAAACAACAGGATATTTAGAAAAATAACAAGAAGTTAGCATCATCATCACCGTCTTTTGCTTTTGCTGTTCTTTTTATTGTTGTGTTACATTTCTCAAGTTAATAAGACTAAGGAGAAGAAAAAAAACAACAACAACAACAAAAAAACAAGGAAGCTTGATGTTGCCTTGCTGTTTGAAGCATTTCCAGCTGAGAAGTTTGGGAACAGCTCCTCTAAAACAAAGTCGGCTTCAAGCGGTAATGAGCAGATAAGGGATGGGAACCATCTGCTCCTCCTTCACAGCACGTTTGAGTGGGAGCAGGTACGGTTGTTACATCTCCACTGGAGGCTCAAGGAAAGCTGACAGAGCAGCACGGAGCTGAGAAACAGAGACTTGTAGCACAAATGTTACTGTTTGTTTAAGTCCCCGAGGACAAATTCCAGCCGTCAGTAGTTTTGTACCAGTTCATGGTCTTATTTCCTCGTGGATTTTAAAACATGTCGACATGTCTGACAACCGAGATCACATTACCAAGTTACCACCTCCAACTCCATCTACAGGTACTGCACCGCAATGCAAAGACACAAAGTCTTACCAAGTAGTTTTGGTTTAGTTTCTACTACGAATATCTTAGTACATTTCAAATAAGACAAAACTGACTCACAGGTAACTTTTCAACAAGGTTTAAGAGCTTATTTTGAGTAAAGAATTCCACAATATTGATGAAAACATACTTGTTCAATTTGATGGATATTGTGAGAAAAGTGTCTGGACATAAATGAAATCATCTGCCAATGAAACAAGTACTTTTTAAAGGCAAATACTAAAGAATTATCGACTTTAAACAAGCTAGTGTAAAATGCAGAGAAGTTTCTTGGGAGTTAGTTTTGTCTTATTTTAAGTGCACTAAGGTATTTGCACGAGAAACTGGACCAAAGATACTTGGTAAGACTTAGTGTTTTCGGAGTGTGTTCTCAGTACGACGCCACAGGGAGGGTTTCCATCCACCAGATTTTTCATCATCATATTGTTTATGTGGCGTTTCTTCCATGACTGTCCCCTCACCCCCCGTAGAATTAGATCTCGTACAATCCGGGTCAGGGGGGGGGAAGAGATAAAAACAGTTAAGATAATCTGTTATGTAACTCTTGGAGTATTAGTTTTAGAGCCCTGTTATGGAGGAAGCTGCAGATTGCTGAAGCCATTGGAGGGGTATAAAATGTCTTCAAAATAAAGCTCTTACACATCAAAATATCCTGGGGAAAAAAAAAAAAAACAGTTTGAGGGGTAAACCTTTTACTGCCTTGGGAAATAGGAGATTAAGATGTTTTCTAATGCAAAGTTCACAAAGATTTCAGAGAAACATGCTAGCACAGAGGTAGCAGTGTGAGCGTCGTAGCTGGAAACACATAAAATCGTCTCATTTGAACCAAGAAAAGCATGTGAAAAGAACCCAGCTTTGTTATTTTCCGGCCCCCTCTCTCAGCCTCTTTAATCATCTCATGACTGCACTGATTTGTCTTGTGACTCTCGGGCCTTGGTTCTCACTTTGGGAACCAGCGGAAACGACTGACTGGCTGGCTCCACCCTGTATACCTGCTGCAGCAAATCACCCAAGTACAAATCAAGTGATTGCTTCCTGCAAAAAGGAACTTTAATCTACTGAGAGATATGTAAAGTAAGAAAGATCATTTTTATATGGCAGCTTTGACAGATTACAAAAAAAATAAATTAATTAAAAATGGCAAAGTGCTTCACAAAAGACCAGGCACATAAATTAAAATATGGGATCTGGGAGGCAGTAAAACCAAAGATAAGTCAAGTCACTAGTCAAACTCACAAAGCAAAGACAATTACACCATCATGTATCATTTCAAAGATATTTTCTACGTTTAAAGGGGCAGTATTATGTATTTTCCAGTCACACAGTATCATTTCATAGCACAATCAAGTAACTATGTTACCTTCAGTTATAAAATAATATATCAAATATGACTGATGTGACTTCAACTGATCTCTTAACCTTCTTTTTAGAGCACAGGAAAGCAGGTTCTTGTCCACAACATTCTGTCAGTCAGACAATTCCAACATCTCTGACTTCATTCTGATGTCCTTGTGAATCTGTCCTCCTGCAGAGGGAGATGCTTCAGTGACAGAGATGTATGGATGTGTACAGCGAGGGCCCTGACCAAAATCAGTCAGTCCGCCTGCAGCGCGCTGTGAGCCGCCCGCAGCACACAGCCTGCGGCTCAACACATGTTCAGCTACATGCCTGTTTATGGTGTTTTATAAGCTCTGAGCTCAGCTAAAGCTTCACACTCTGGGGGGAAATGATCTCTTCTGACCAGCAGTGGTCAGTAGTGCTTTACGCAGCAGAACACTTGTGACTTGTTGCAGTTCGTTTCTGATCGTTTTTATGAATGATAAAAAGAGTAGCTTTCTGGTTTGTCTGCTTCCTTACTCAAAAGAAAGCGTCGTTGTAAGAAACAAGGACAAATCAGTCTTTTTTATTTACCACACGGATGCTATAAGTTGCCCTGATTTGGAGTTCCTACCCCAGGCCATTCACTGCATGTCTTCCCTCTCTCCCACTGTCCTTCTTCCCGTCAAGCTATTACTGAATAAAAGCCTCTGGTGCCACACAATCGTTAAAAAACTACTTAAAGTTGTATAGAGGGAAAACAAATTGATGTGAACGTGTCAATGGCAGGATGTAGGATGATAAACATTGTGCCACAGGGGCAGTTTTTTCTGTAATATGCACCCAACATCGAAGACGAGCACTTTGATATTGTGTGTGCTCTTTATTCTTTTTTATTTTATTATGTATCAGGTACATTATCTTTCCATCTCTTTGCTTTTAGACATATTTCATGCTGTGTTGTGAAATCAACTAGGAGATTTTTGCACAAAATCCCAATAAAATCCACACCTTTTTACATTTGTAAGACAAAATGTAAAAATAAATAAATAAAAAAAGAAAGATTAAGTTCATGATGAAGGCCCAAAAGTGAAGCGTTCTGCATTAAACATGGATTAGCCTACAGTGATACTTGCCTGTCTGCAAGTATCACCTCCGCTGTTTAGTTATGAAGTAATTAAGCATCTATTGATCAATTGTTCGCATGCCCTCTCATTGAGACACAAAGTTTGTTTTGCATTTGTAGTTTTAATGAAAACGTCAAAATAAATGCGAAATCTTTTATTGTCATGGCGTCACGCATCCACTCCGCCGTCATTAGTGTTCCATAATGTTCAGCTTAATAAAAAAAACACGCTCAGCTATTATTATTATCAACAGCGAAGAGCAGTTTATCCCCGAGCATGGGAGGGGAAATTAAGCAAAGAATCCGATCTTAAAGCATCCCCTTTTTTTTTCTGTTTTTTTTTTTTTTTTTTGCTGAAATCAATGAGCCTCTAAACATTCTTTTTCTCCTGCGCATTGCGTCGTCTTTTAGCTCATTTGTGAAATCTATAAATACCACAGTGCTAACAGAGGCAGCAGCGCCTGCAAACTATTGACTCTTGATCTGCGTGGCACGTAACGACATTTAGCCTCTGCAAACATGATGAGCTTCGCTGTGCGCAGAGCTGAGTTGACAACATCTCTCATCCTGCCCGTGTGAGAGAGTTCAAGCTGTTACTGCTGCTGGGGTGGGACACTCAATGCTTTTTATAAGCCGAGGAAGAGGGAGAGAGCATATTTGGAGTCAGTGTTTTAGGAAGTTAATCCAATCAGGAGAGGAAAAAAAAAAAGAAGAAACCTCTGTGCTGTGGTTTAGATTGAAACAACTGATCACAGCAGCCTGTTCCCAAATAAAGAACTGCAGCTACTGCTGTTATTAGACTTTAAAAGGTCGGCAACATCAAGCAACTATGTTATGTTCGGTTGTAAAAGAAAACACTGTGCATGTCAAACAGAAGAAACCTGACTTCATAGTTTGATGCTTTGAAATTGGGCCTGCGTCTCTTTAAGGAGTTCCTATTTTTTTGGACGCTCCGCCTTCTGCACCTGATCTCAGCAAAGCTTCTCATTTCCCCGTTTACAACTGTTCTTAGGAGCGTTTTACTGTTTACTCATTGCTGCTGCCACTAGTCTGGAGGGGGCTGGGTGGGCTCTAAAGGAGGAGCTTTGTGGAAATGGGTGGGGCTTCGTCTGAGCAAGCGTTTAGGCACCCTCGAACGGCTGCCATGGGAGATTCAAGGATGTGTGAAATCAATCAATCAATGAAGTTTAGCTTCGTAACGTATTTCAGCAACAAGGCAGTTCAAAGTGCTTTACATAAAAACACAAAAATACAATAGGAAGAAGCACCATTCAGTCAACAATTGAAAAAACCAGTAACAAACATTTTGATCAGTGTCGTCACCAAAACCATCAATACACATCATATACGTTGGTCAATGTTTCATTTATTATGGCTCAAAAGCAACTCCAGACAGTCTCAATTTAAAGGAACTCAATGTTTCGACTGTTTTGCAGTTTTCTGGAAGTTTGTTCCAAATTTTAAGTGCATAAAAGCTGAATGCTGATTAGGGAAAAACCTTATAACAAGAAATAAGGCTCAAAAAAAGTTTGACATTATGTAACACTGACCCTTTACACTAAATTACTAACACACGCATGTTTAAATGTTTAGTAACTTGCAAACATGACATATATTTCCTGCTTACTTTTTCCCCAAACCGAATGTTGCAGTGTCTTGCGACAGCATCGACACCCCTTCAACGCCTTCACCTCTTGTATAAGTAGGACCACTTCAAACCAAACCAAACTTCTGTTTTTTTTGTAGGGATTTCATAGTTTTGTAGTGGCAAACACAATTCTATTCTTCATTGCTTTTCTTTCTTGTCCTGAATAAAAGACTGAAAAGTGTAGTGCGCATATTTTTACACTAAATATTTATTGTAACATTACTCTATATTGAGCTTCATCCCATCACCTCTGGCCAACTTCTCTGCACTGAAATAAAAGCGCCGTGGGAAAAAAACACTAAAAGTTCAGAAACTTGATGATATATCATACTTAAATAAAGAAAGTATCAGTATCGGTATCTGTATCTGTATCAGTATCAGTATCAGTATCGACTCTGGATTTACTTGGCATCGTAACGATACCAAAATATGACATATCGCGCACCTTTAGTATAAACATATGAGATACAGAGTCAGCAGATTTTAAAACTGTTCAACACGCCTCACACCTCACGTAGGCGTTGATGACGAACGAAGTCAAAACGAAGTCTGTCGTGTCAGTTTAAAAGCTACAGCATCCTACACACAGGCGGGCCGTCCACGGAGGGAGAAACTCTATAACCTCCCCTGCTTTGTTCGTTCATTAGCCTCCTCCATCTGACAGTCAGGTCTGGGAATTTGAGCCGCCTCCTTATCTGAACCGTGAGCTGCTGCTGCTTTGAGTCCCTCTCCCGCTCTGAGGAGCCCTGCAGCTTTCTAAAGCTGAAGCCAAATGTGTGTCAGCCGCAAGGAGGGACTCGCAGGGTAAAAATTAAAGGCGGCACAAGTGAAGGATTCTCCACAGTTTTTTTGTTTTTTGTTTTTTTTTTTATTCTAGGTTCATGCTTCAATAGTTGGTGCTTATATCAGGGAGTCTGTGGAAGAACAATGGGGGGCAGAAAGTGTTGCAAGGAGAAGACGTCTCGCTTCATGGGTGTTGCTAATAATAGCTGCAAGGAGGGGGGCTGGGGGCTTTATGGGAATCTCATATGAGCTTTTTTTTTTTCCGTCTTACAGACGGGCTGTTGGAGATATGCATATCCATTAAAGATACTCTTAAATATGACCTGAATACACCCAAATAGTACATATTAAACTTTATATGTCTTTGTATGTTCAACCTGTGTAAAAATATTTGGACTATAGCAACCTGAAAACACCTTGTCATCTAAATACTGGTTCAGAATCATATTTAAGCCAATTATAGAAAAAGTAATGACATTTTGTGTCTGTCAGTTATTCTGAGGAGTAGGAGGGTCTATGCGTTTAAATACAAGGCTGCAAATTTTAAATGTTAAAGCGGCAGTATTGTGTGTTTTACAGCCACATAGAGCCATTTTATAGCATCATCAAGTAGCTACGTTACCTTCAGTTCTTATAAAAATGCTGTCTATATCAAATTTGGCTTGAAATTGTGCCACTGTCTCTCCAACACTCCGCGTTCAGGAAGTCATCAGGACAGTGCTCCTGTATTATCCCTTTAACAACATTTTAATCAATGCTGCACTGAGAAGTAAGTTGTGTAATGAGCTCAGCAGATGTGTAGATCCACCAGGTGTTTACTAACTGTGGCTTGCTAGTCTGAAGGAGCTGAGTGGGGGGAGTAGCAGGGAAGGTGCTGCTCTGTAATGCAGAAACTTGGAAACTGCAACTCTGAGGAGGAGCTTAGTCCATTTGCTTTTTTCAGTAATCGTTGAAATGATAATTTCAATGCTGCTTTTGTTGTGTGCTTGCTTAGAATGTTGTTGAATATTTCATGGATGATCTGCAACTTTCAAAGGGCAAGGAAAAAAAATCAGGAACATCGGATATCTGCACAAATTCTGGCCTAACTTTCTCACAGTGCTGCATGTGACATAAAATCAAATATAAAAAATCAGGAAAGACTAAGGATGATAAATTGTTTCGGCTTATACAGTCTGCACAGGTGGCATTTTTCCTTATCTACTTCACTTTAAAATAAATTTGCACTTTCAATTTAGGGTTTTCAATAAAGGTGCCAGCTAATACTCTTTAATATCCTGCGCATATTCAGCACCTTAAATCAACCACAACTGGTATTAGATCTGGCTAGTGAGGTCAAATAAAGGCTGTGAGAGGAAATAGGTGAGGTGAGTGATAATTTACAGATATATATATATATATATATATATATATACAAATATAGCATCTTCATAAAATTTATTCAGTGTGTAAAGATTGCATTGAAAAGGCTTTATGAAAACATTTGCATAACACTTGACTCAATTGGGCTCTCTAAATTATTCTCTATATGGTCAGTCTATTTCTTCAATATTTTTTTGATGAAACATCAATTTTCCCTCCCCAAAATAATCAAAACAGCTGTTTTAGGCTGCCACTCTGAGATAAAAAATAACCGATGCAGTAAGGTTTCTCACAACAAGGACATGTTGATTTAGCCAGGTTGTTTAAAGGGGAAGTTTCGTAACTTAAATAAATTCAGAATGTAAACATAAATTCAAATCAGGGTTTTAATTAGCTCATAAAATCATTTCTGGTTTTATACTGCCCCCTGCTGTGTGTTGGTGGAATTTGCTAGGAGTTCAGTAAAATAAAAATGAAAAATTATCCTGTTAAAGAGACAACCTTATCTGTAATTTAATTCCTCTCGTAGCGGATGCAAATATTTAAAAATATATATCTTAGGTCCTTTTTAAAAGAAAATATATATATTGTTATTTATTTATTTTAGCATCATCTGTGACTCATGCATGCTCCAGTTTGGGAATGTTTGGTCTGGTGGAAAAAGGACTGGTGTTGACATTAGAAAGCACACTTGCATCATCATGTACCGTAGTCAGTGCCTCTTCAGCTCTGATGCCCTTGTAGTGTTTTCTTAATCATGCTAATTGATACAAGAAATCCTTGGTACGGCTTTACAGACACTAATATTTTAGAGTCAAACTTTTCAAGGTTTTTTTTCTTTTCTTTTCTTCTTTTTTTACTATCATAATAAACACAGTTGATCAGCTTATATTTTTGTCCTTGGATTAAAAGTCGAACCCAATCATGTGATAGTTTGTGTGGAAAACAGCTCAGTCTTTGTCTTTATGTGACTTTTAAAACTTTTTCCCTGAGGATATTTAGTTTTCCTTGAGGGCAGCAAACAAAGCAGCCCCAGACCATCATACTACTACCACCATCTTTCACTGTCTGCATATGATGGGTTATTTTTTTCTAAAATGCTGTTTACTTATGCCAGTGAGTAGAAAGTGTTTGCACTTTTAAAACTCAGAAAATTTCCAATTGCCGAAACCTTTCAACTTTTGAAACTCATAAATGTCTTCTAGAAGATTTCTGAGGGGTTTTTTTTTGGCAGAAATTTACACTTCCTTTGTTTTTCTGTCTAGAATAGCTTTGATAATTTCACAGAAATGAAACATGGTTATTAAATACTAGTGCTTAATGTTACATTTGCCAATTTATGAAAATTTTTTTAAAACGATCATCACATTAGAAAAAACAAACAAAACTTATCCGTGGTGACTCTGCATCAACCACTTGTCCTTTATGACCTTTTACCTTATATTCCCTCTGCATTCTGTTTTTATAGTACGGACCAGTATGTCTTGTGAGGACGTTTAAATGCATAAATCAATAACAGTGAATGTAAATAATGTAAAAAAATAAAAATAAATAAAAAGCAGTCAGCTGTTTAAATTTTTTTTTTCACGTAACCACTAGAGGGTGCGGGTCACCCCTTTCCCACGACATGTGCTCAGAGTGCTTTGTGTGTGTGTGTGAGAGAGAGAGAGAGAGAGAGAGAGAGAGAGAGAGAGAGAGAGAGAGAGAGAGAGAGAGAGAGAGAGAACGAGGAGGCATTGTTTGACTCCGCCTACCGCCTGTCAGACAACGCTCAGGGCACCACTCACACATACACACGGTCCACGCTTGTAGCTATGGAAACTCGTCGATGGCAACATCCACCAGTCAGTTCGGAGCCCATCCTCATACCTCTCAGAGGTGCTGAGTGTGTGCAGCTGTACGGCGGTCCCTGAATGAAACGCTGCAAGATGGCGATGGCGAGACTCGTCGCCTGCATTGTTCTGTACACCAGCCTAGGTGAGTTGCTCGTCCCCTTCCCTGTAAGCTCTCATGAAGGCGTACTTAGTGAGGTTTGGGTCCCGTTAGTAGAACGAGAGCTGTAGGTCGGAGCTCTCTGCCCGCTAACCAGAAGGCTAGCTTGATGTGGACAGGCTGGGGAATGTCAGCTGAGCTCAGATGGTTTCTGTTTGTGTGGTGCTCTATAGCTTTTAGGATATTTTATTGCTAAAACCAGCTTTTGAATTAAGACCAAAAATGGGGTTTAAACGCACATAAGCAACAACAACAACAAAAAAAAAACATTATTCAGCCTTTTGTTAATGGTACAGCATTGAGAAAAGAGACAAACTTAACTATTTTTCTTTATCTTTTTTTTTTTTTTACTGTAGAAACATGGGAGCATCTGTGTTTGCTTTTCTTAGCAGATGTCTCTGAGGAAATTTCCAGAATAAGAACAAATGTTTGGTTTGAAGCAATAGGACAGCCACATGGTGGTGACCTGTGGGTATTTGAAATCCCAGGCCTGCTAGACAGCATACAGAAATGTTCTGCATGCATGCATCTAAAATACTCTGAGCTAAAAAAACAAAACAAAAAATAAAAATAAAACAAAGAGCTCAACTCACGGGGCTTCGTTTATTCTCTGTAGACATTTACAATTTGTAAAGTTATTTTTTCAGTAAGTGAGAATATAGTTGACTGAAAACAGGATGATGTGTTTTACTTTCTTTCCTCTCCACAAGCTGAAGAGTTTGTGCGTCTCCAATTTGGCAGGAAATTAGGTTTTGGCCCAAATCTATTTATTTTGCTCATGTGATGGATTTTGGAGTACAGTGAGTGTTAACATATTAACCCATTGAGTGTGTAACTGTACTATATAGTTTTATGTCTGGATAAAACTGGACAACATGATAGACTTTGATGAGCAGGCCAAATAAAAAAAAAATCTATTAAATTCATCCAAACAAAGAACTTACAACATTTTCAGTCTATAAATGCTGATTTAGTAAAAATAAATATATAAATGAATAAATAAATAAAGGTAAAACTAAGAGACATATGATTTGAAGGATAAATGGAGATTTTATTGTAATTCCTTCATACAACATCATTACAACGGATTCAAAACCACTGATAACCCGAAGCTATTTTTGTTTCTCCATCATTGGTTATTTTTCTTTGGGGAAAAAAAAATGAAATTAGCAGATCAGCCCGTAAAAGAAACTAGAAATTTGCAAGGAAAACTCTTAAAATGTGCATCTCTAATCATAACAGCGTGTTCAATAAGATGGGAATTCTTTCGCAGGAGCAAAATGATGAAGGCGGGGCGCTTGTATCCATTTTAGCATCAGTAGAAATCTCCTGACAAAGAGTCGACTTTCTCAACCGAATATCTGCCACAGATCAATATTGTACACCAATGTCAACGCCCGGGAGTGACCTGTGATGGATGTTGGAGGGGGGAGTACAGTTCAAAACCAGCAGGAGAAATGATGAAAATGATGAAAATGCACGCTTTCAGACCGGAGTTGACAGTATACAACTGTCTAACCTCAAGTTTTCCAAGACTCTGAATAATGAATAAGGAGAAGACGGAGCATTGTTTAATTCATCCTTGAGGCGCAGCGGTGGCACATAAAGCTGGATTCTTTTGGTTAAATGAACCTAAGTGAGGCTTCTGCTCTCGTTTTGTTCTAATTTTTTAATGAAGACGTGTGGTTCAGTTTGCCCAACTTCGAAATAATCTGTTTTTTTTTCTTTTAAATCACATTTTAGTGAAGACAAGCAGATATAGTCTATTACTTCTTTATTCAGGTAATTGTATGGCTGTGACTGCATGAGAGAGCATTCACAGCCCCACAAACACAAATACTCCTCTCGAAAAAACCATATTCATGTTAATACGTTTATTTGGGACACCAGTCTTATAAAGAAGTGTGATCGGTAACAGAAAACTAAACGCAGTAACGACATTTAATCATATTTTCACACTTACAGATGCTCTCATTGAACAACCCAGACAACATGGACAGTTTTAAGCCAGGCCTGTCACGATAACAGATTTTGCTAGACAATAAATTGTCCCAGAAGTTATCACGATATTGTTGCTTTGATACAATTTTAAAGTAATGTAATGGCATAATAATGCAAGAATACTTTCTCAAAGATCAATAAACTTTAAATTCTAATGAATATTTAACACTGGAAGTGGAAGACATTTTAAATATCCAAAATTAATACCGTGTTTCCCCGATAGTAAGACACCCCCGATTGTAAGATGTATCGAGGGTTTCAGGGGGGTCGGCTACTATAAGCCGTACCCCGAAAGTAAGACATACTTTCGGGGAAACACAGGGGTATTGCCGCCTCCCTCTCATCTAGCTGTGCGCCGCCTCCTGCCCACGTCCGCACCGTACCCCTCTCCATACGTCACCGCGCCGTCCCCTGCACTTGTCACTGCCGCCTCCTGCTTAAAATACGGTAATACAATACTGTTCAGGTTGTTGATAAATGTTAATTTTATGGTTAAAACAAAAAATTCGACAATTTTTTCCAATATAAGACATACCCCGAAAGTAAGACATAGTGGGGCTTTTGGGGATAAAAAGAAAGTAAGACAATCTTACTTTCGGGGAAACACGGTAAGCAAAACAGCAGAAAAAAAACTAATGAAATTAATTATGAAATCTCTGCAAATAAGGGGCAAGTTGAGGCCAAAACACCTGACTGAAGAATTTTTGTCATCTCCGTTTCTGGTAGAAAGACAAAAACGATAAATCCTTTGCATCAAAAACCCATTAATTCAAGTCAGGCGTGTGGTGGCAGGAAAACCCCCTAAAATTAAAATTCAGAAAGTACCTTATTAATCCCATAGGGAAATTAAATGTTGCTGTAACTCATATTAATTCATGATTCCCAGAGGAAAAGAGGTGAGAACCACTCCATCAAATCAATTCAATTGAGTAAAAACTTTGTCATGTTTTGCATCTTGGATCATTTCACATCAAAACTTAGTACGTTCATCAGTTGGTCTTCGTGTCTCCCGAGGACTGTGGAGCTGCTAGAGGTGGAGAAAACTGCGGCTCCGTTTCTGGGTTTTTCCTCAGCCAGTGTCATCATACTTGTCGTCTCCGGTGATTTAAGAAGACCAAGACAAGGGCGAAGCACAGTTCATCTGCCCCTATCATACCAGTCCCTCCAGTACTAAATAACAACTCGGCTGCCTCTGTGTAATCTACTGGAAGGAATTTTTTTATTTTTTTATTTTTTTTATTACACACTCTGTCCTGTGAATCCCAATGGTCCTGGCTTCCAGCCTCGGCCTTTTCAGCATATTTGCAGCGACAGCACTGGAATGTCTGGGAATAGGCTTTTTATAGAGGCAGAGGATCAACAACTTCGGTTGCGCGGATGGGGACGGGCTCTGTCGGGTTTTCATAAGAGGATTTCAGAATTTGGCTATTTAAAAGCGGGGTTGCCTCCGAACAGGCTATAGAACCCATTTCGTTTGCGCCTCACAATAAGCGAGGGATTAAAATAAGGCCCTGCATTCGCCTTCTTCTCCCCCCCCCCCCAGCGAGATTATTTTAACAAACCAGAAACGCCGTTGTCGTCTCTTCAGCCCCGATCGTGTCACCGGGGGACAAAGCATGTCTGTTTAGATGCCTTTATTATAATCTGGCATTAATAATTAGCTGCACATTGTCCGGTTAATTGAGTGCACTCAGTTGTTCCCACAGCCTGAAAAAAAAACTCTACAAAGTGTTAATTTTATGGAAGTGGTCCACTTCTTTATACATTGTGGCCCAATTTAACCCGCAGCCACAAATCCAGTTATTGTGAAATCCAATTAAGAAAGTCTGAGAACTGGGCCTTTTTCCGCTAAGTGGACATGAGGGCAGTGACCTTTTGTTTAATGTACTTATCAAAACAGATGTTCCCTTCAAATCTGTACACCACAATATGTCTGTTAACTTGGAGCAACTCATTACACACATCGCAACCCGTGCGACTGGGAAAGCCTCCAGGTTTTGCTTTCTTTCTCATCTGGTTAAATGTCCTGAAACAGTTTGTGACCTCTTTTATTATTTTTTCTCACTATATAATCACAAACTTCACTTCCTTTTTAACCCTTTCATGCATAGCGATCACTACAGTGGACAGCTATCTAAAAGACATTTTCTTGTGCTTCTTCTGGATTTTTTTTGTTATAAATGCACACAGACCACTGAAGTGGACACTAACGCATCATAAAATACACTATCAACTGCTGGCCATCAGCTGCAAATGCAAGAAATTATTTTTGTTAATCCAATATGGCCGACAGCCAAAAAAGCATGCCAACCGACCCGGACGCTCATTCTACCGTAGACGACTCTTGCAAGTAAAAAAAATATTGTGACATCAGATAACCCCTAAAGAACAATACTACTGATGTATTTTTCAAATAACAACTTTGTATTTAGAGAAAATTACAATTGATCACCTAAAAAATTTTTCCTACCTTTTTTTTATGCCTTAAGAAAATGTAAAAAAAAAAATTGGAAAAAAATCCTGACACAAAGGATCATAATTCATGCATGAAAGGGTTAAGCATAATTTTGAAGTAAAAATAAAACATATCCATAATTTACAAAGCACTGTCCAAATAAAAATCAGAAAAATGTGTAGTTCGCTGGACGGTATTTTGTTCCAGTAATTATTGCGATAAATGATAATATTGTTGTTTTGAAATCGTTTTCAACTAGCATATTGATAGTTGCATAATAATGTGAGTTTTCTCTCTCAAAGACTAATAAACTTTCATTTTGTAAAGAACACTTAACCCTGAAACTGGAAGATATTTCAAATACCCAAAGTAAAAAACAACAACAACCGAAAACAATAAACAAACATTGACCAAATGTGATGAAGAAATGAACAGTGTTTTAGATAAAAAGGTAATATAAGATGTAAGCTTAGCCATTTTCCCGTGTTACAATACAGCATTGGCAAAGAACCACCTCAGCTAAATGATACTAACATAGGAATGTGTCTTCGTTAAGTCACAGACTACATGATATTTCTATTTACTCCATAAATATCAGGGCCTCCAGGAAGTTGCGACCACAGCTACTAATGAAAACATACTAATCACTTGAAAATTTTACACACACTTGGAATTTTCACTTGTATCTGACCATTTACCTTAACGTTTCTTGTATTCCCTTCGTTTCTGACTGAATCACTGCAACTCGGCTGAGTTTTGACCAATCCCCTTTAGGCCTACTACTAATTTAACTTCCTGTTTCACAGCTTTTCTTGAGAGTCGAATCTGCAAGATGAAAGCAAACGCTAAACAGTGACATTTGCCTATTTTTAATTTTTTATTTTTTTTTTCATGTTCTGTAAGATTTGCTTATGCGGTGTAAACAGTTCATACTAACTTGAATGGCCACATATGAAATTGCTCTTTTGCACTTTGACAACTCCTCAGGACATGATTTTATTTGTATTACGGGTTTTATTTCAAGAAGATGAAAATATTATTTGCACTTCAAATGTTAACTATTATTAGCTGCACAGTGGCACAGTTGGTAGAGCTGTTGCCTTGCAGCAAGAAGGTTCTGGGTTCGATTCCCAGCCTGGGGTCTTTCTGCATGGAGTTTGCATGTTCTCCCTGTGCATGCGTGGGTTTTCTCCAGGTACTCCAGGTTTCCTCCCACAGTCCAAAAACATGACTGTCAGGTTAATTAGCCTCTCTAAATTGTCCCTAGGTGTGAGAGTGTGTGTGCATGGTTGTGTGTCTCTGTGTTGCCCTGCGACAGACTGGCGACCTGTCCAGGGTGTACCCCGCCTCTTGCCCGGAACGTTAGCTGGAGATGGGCACCAGCAACCCTCCCGACCCCACTGAGGGACAAGGGTGAAAGAAAATGGATGGATGGATGTTTACTATTAAAATTCTGTGTTTTTTGGGCAATTTCAACTTTTTGTAAAATCATGTTGAAAAAGGTGCCGCAAAATCAGTCATTTTAGGCCACGATAATTCTAAAAAACATTGCAGAATAAGGGATGTTGCATTCATTTAATATAAAACTTGACAACTTTTTTTCTTGAGGACCATGCGGATTTTGCAAGTCAGGGCAAATTTCATACAGCAGAAGTGAGAGCAAAATGACACTTTTTGGCTTGTAAAGGTGGCCGACCCCTTGCTGCTGCAGAAGGAGCAGCATAATCGCTCCTCAAAGACTGTACAAGGATATGCGGGGGACGCGTTTGTTGAACGGAGTCTCCTCGTGTTTCACAGGATGTCCAGTCACAGCTGCAGTAAAAATAGATCCTGATGTACAGAGTGGGAAAGTCAGCATCAGAGACTGAAGCAGAAACCCGGGAGTCAAATCTCATCAGTGTCCTCGGCTGTGTTTACATGACCGGATACTTTGGCGGGACCTCGCGTTTCTTCTTCGTTTTTCTGATTAAGCAACAGTCTTTCCTCCCCCCTTTTGTTGTACCACGCAGCAACGTCTCAGGGTCACTCATCTGCTAACAAGAATGTGTTGAATAAATACCTCTGAATTCGCAGTGCCTCAGGCGAACAGGCACGTCTCGTTGTATTCAGGATTTGCTCGGCTGATTATTATTGTCTTATTCCTGCCCTCATTTACAATCCCAGTTGCTCTTCCCCTACCGCGAGCAGGAACGCTTTCATTACTCAGCGTGGGAGCCATTATTTGCATGTCTACCAAGCAATTACTGCATTTAGATGTGGCCTAAGCAACAAAAAAAGGTTGAATACAGGGTACCAGTGACTAAACACAGACACGCCGATTAACGATTTGAAGATTTTCTTAATTTATTGTCTTGTTGTACCCCGCCCCTTACTCTCAAATTCAGTTATTTACCAATTATACTGGCTTTTTGTTTTTGGTGGGGTTTTTTCTGGTCCGTTTTCGATGGAACTTGTGAATTATGCCACTTCCTTTCACGGTCTGACATTTAAGAAATAACACGAATTGCTCTGAGCAGTTGATGCAATCAGTGAACCTAAAATTAAGTTCATATCATGTGTTTTGTTTGTACCAGAGGGAAATCTAGATGGTAGATTAATTATGGTTCAAAAGCAAACACGTGCCTACTTTACTCAAGAAAATGTTTACTGAACATCTTTTGGTAAGCGCTGATTCGGTTAGCTTCCAATTTTTCTTGACTTCTGATTTTGACTTAATAATGTTTTTATTTCTGAGGGTTATAAAGAAAAGAATCCTGCAGTTAGTTTTTTTTTTTGATATGTTTGTTGTAAATGTGTACTAACGAGTGACTCATTGTTGTTCAAATCCAGGTTTTCATCGTGGACATTTTGTCATCCAGACATTTGTCTGGTGTCGGAGAGTATTACTGAAACTAACACTGAAAATTCAGTGAATGAGGTTGTTGTAATTATTAGATATGGAGGATTGACCAATAGTTTATTTTAAAATAATTTTTTAAAGCCATTAAGGTAAAAATCGGATGACGCCAGTTACCAGCCGATTTCCCTGTGCATCTCATCTTATAAATAAATAAAACTGAAAGAAAGCTCTGCCACTTTGTTGTCAGCGCTGAACTGCAGGACTGTAGTCTCCTTTTAAAACAAGACGTGCTTGAGAAGTACACTCTTATGTTGCTGCGTTCTCCTGAATCTGAGTTGAGCAGAGACATTTAAATCCTGGCTAACCGTCAAAACATTTGTATTTGCTTTGTGATAATCGTTGATTATTTAGTTTTCACTTACCATACAGTTAATCCACTTTCAAATAATTACTTTATTATATGTGATTGAGCAATCAACAGAGATATAAAGTGAGAATATTTCTGCTACAAGTTGATTCCAAAAGCCTTTTCCTGTGTGGTCCGCGTGTTCATTAAGTAGTAGAACTCAACTGTTTTAGCCTGAGGCATTAGTCCTCTTAAATATATAAATAGGAAGTAATTAATGAGACGTTTTCACACTGAATCAGATCCCAAGGCTCGCACGCTCTCCTGATTTATCTGTCTAATCTGCTGGTTATTAGGCAACGTGCCTGATTAATAATGTCTCCTGATGAAAATGCTTCATTTTTTTTTTGCTCTGAGGGTTACTCAGCATTTAGTAAGTTGTTTATTTTATTTATTTTTTTGGTTTTGCTTTTGTCCCCACAGGCCACATTCCATCATCGCTTGGGGTAATCCTTCGAACCACAGACAAGATTGTTTGGGCAAATGAGTTTGAGCGTAAGTTGCAGGAGAATAAATCTAACCTTTTTATCCAAAGTACCTTTTATTTCCCTGACCCGGGCTCTCAGTCTCTCACTCTTCCCCCCCCCACCCCCTGCCCCTCTTTTCTCTCACATGTTTTTGCTTTCTTTCCACAGCCATTGAACTGACCTGTTTAATAGAGTCTATCTCAACAAACAACCCCAGGATAGAGTGGAAGAAGATCAAAAATGGCGTTCCCAGTTACGTGTACTTCCAGAACAAGATCTCAGGTGAACCTCTCGGAGTGCGTGTCTCTTGGGGGAGGGAGAAACTCTGGAGCGTTTCAAAGCGACGCCTCGGAACTCGGCGCAAATGAATGGGCCCTTTGGAGAGCTCTGTTTCTGAAGCGTGAAGTCGCACTGTGTGTTTGAATGAGGAACTGTAAAGTGTTTTCTTCTCTCTTCTGAAAAGGGGACCTGGAGAACAGAGCCCAGCTCAGAGAGCCAGCCAACATTCTGATCTTCAACACCTCTCGGGCCGACACCGCCGAGTACCGCTGCGAAGTGGCCGCCATCGAAGATCAGAGGGACTTTGATGAGATTCTTATTAGTCTCGCAGTTCGAGGTACAGGGAGAAAATGTGGTTCTGATTCAGTGATTGAGATGCACTATGTTAAACATATTTTAAGAACAAAGTACCGCAAAGTTATGCTAAGAATCAGTTTCTCTTGTTTCAAGTAAGCACTTCCACATCTGACTAGAAGATCAATGTCCCTTTGTCCCTAAAATATGATGTGCACTCATGTGAAATTGCTAGACAACCATATACTGCATTGAGAGGTGCTTGCAGGATGAGCTAATGGACTACTGGTACTGAGTTCTGCAATAATTTCTTTTATGGCTGTGTAATTTTACGATATTTATCAATATTTCTTTTCCTAAGTATCAATTTTTCATACGCACATATCGATACATTAAATCCTACTTTGAGTTTTATGTCAAATCCACGTGAATTAAGTGACAGCTATCACAGGACATTTTTTACCCAGTTGCACATGTACATTAAAAATGACATTTAATGAAACAACCAGTTACAATTAATTACATAATCAAATGAAATAGATAAATTACATTACCTAATATAAGTGAATTCGACAAAAAAGGGTCCTTTTTTGCATAACCAAATACAAAAAGCCACGCAATTAACATTTAAACAAAGCAAACAAATAACAAATGTATAACAAAAACAACATTTATTACATCAATGTTACACCATCAGTTCAATTAATTTAATCCAAGTCTATGGAACAGCCACAAAATGTCACCACAATCACTCTGTCCCTCTAAAATCTTTCAGAAAATCTTAAAAATGTATCGAATCATATAGTTTGCTGAATATTGTGATATATATATATGGCATCATGAACAGAATATCGCGTATCATATTGTATTGTGAGATTAGTGTATCGCTACAGCCCTACTTTCTTTAGCGTGTTTTTTTTTCTTTGTCTGACATGATCATCAGAGGAAAATTACAACATATCTGCCTTAATTTACACAGAAATAAACACATGTTTAGTGTAGCTTATGGAGTTAATTTCAGCTATTTTTGAATTTGTAATGTTACAAAAGTAAATACTAACAATGTGGAACCCACTGGCTGCCATGTGAAGGCTCTCTGACTAGTTTTGTCATTGTCACTGTGAAACTTTGCATTCCTTAACAGTAGCAATGTTTTACCCAGCATCACAGGCTAGCAATTTCAACTTTATATTTAGACATAAGCCCCTGAGTACACTCTGACATGCACAGAGACAACTAAAAGAAGGAGAGTCAGCAGTCTTTGCTGTTTGTGGCATACACAAATCAAATTCAATCTGGAGAGACTCAGACAGAGAAAGAAAGCAATTAAAGAAAGTTTAATGACAAATAAACATTAGAGTCCTTTGGCGTTCAGGCCCCGGCCGGGGATGTCGAGATGGAACTTCGATAAGCTCAATAAACATTCCTGATGCTGCATAGGAATGTAATCCCCCCCGGGCCTGTACTGGTGGCGGCGGTCGAAGAAGGATGTGGCCTGAGACCCAGGAGCAGAAGGTGGAGATGGGGCAGAGGTGGGTTGTTCGCAGCTGGTAAGCGGAGGAGGCAGTGGCCAGGAGGTCCTTTTCAACTGGAGCTCGAACGATGATTGGCCGAAGCGAGGCTTGATCCAACGCTGATAGGTCCAGGGTGAAGAGAGGGAGGCTCTGATTGATGAGGCAGGTGAGGCTAAAGAGTCTCCCAGATTGAATTTGCGCCAAAGCTTCATGACTGCGTACACATGTGTAGTCTTATCAGCTACCCGGTTCAAATCAGTTCAGTCAATTAGCACACCTAATCATTATTTTGGTGATATGGCCGTCCTGTTAGAGTTTTAATTCATTTTCTACATGAAACCCCAATGAGAACGTAAAATATCTAGAAATCAGTAGGTGACTTGAATTCATCGGTTTTTAGCTGTAAAGGTTCTGACCGGTGACATCCTGTCTCAGAAGTCAATCACCCTAAGTGCTACCAAGTCGCTGTGACAGCAACATTTTTCACGTCAGACACTGAGGAAGGAAGGCTCAAACCTATTTACAGTATAAGTCACAGTGTCCATACATCCATAAAAAGTGTTAAAAACTCTTAGATTATGGTATTTCAAATTAAAGTATTAAAGTTTTTAAAATTAATTTAAAATTATGTATGTTGGCCTTAAATATGCTAATCACTGGTCTTAAATTTTGTGATGGCAGGACTATTTAATTTTATATTTCCTACATTGTGATTTTTGTGTTGTGCAAAAGTTTAAGCCAAGCACAGACATCTTCATTTCGTTCTGTGACTCGAAGCGGTTGAGGCTAACAGTAAGTAGCTGCTAACATACCCTTGCTAGCTGACTAGCTAGCTTTTTTTGCATCTATCATGCAGTGTGAAAAGCACAAAACTGCTGCCAAGAGTCACAAACAGAAATGTCACATTTAGGTCTGCTGCTAAAACTTCACAAAAAACAGTCACCAATGCTACTGCAAGCACTGATCTAAGATCGACACAAACTCCAAAGCCAGAGGGTTGGTGGGCTTTAAACATGGTGGTCAAGCACCAGTCTGAAGAATTTTATTTCAACAAAGTTGTTTTTACGGAAAGACATACAGCTGGTAATGAGGAGGGAGATGTAACCAAAACAAAAATTGAGAGACGCAGATTCATCTATGATAACAAATGGGGAAAAAAGATTTAAAGGACTGTAAATAATCTCTTCAACTAATATTAGAACATGACAATATCTATAATCTCACAAGGAATACCATTATTATACACACATAAATATAGATATGCAACTTTCTTTTATACATTTCAGTCATGATAAAAGTCTTAAATTTTATTAATAATGGTCTTAAAAAGTCTTAAACTTCAGTTGGTGAAATCCTGAGTGAGGATGACATAAGAAGCTATTTAAGAGGAAGCTGTATTTTCTAGAAAGTGTGTCGAGACGAAGCTGTGGTTCATTCAGGCTGCGAGAAGGTGAGAGAGAGTGAGACTTTCGGCATATAACAGAAGGTTAAACATATTCCAGGAAAGTTGCTCTGTATTGTCCTTTCTAGCGCCATCTTGCATGAAGTTATGCTAGACTTGGAAATGTTAGCAGCCTTTTGGAGATCTCTAAATTAGTTAACTAATTGTCATTTTTGCAATACTTGCTGCACTCAACATGCTGATAGAAAACAGTTTTGCAGCATCTGTTCTTTCACACGTGGCGAGATGTTGCTTCTGCTTAATGCTTGGAAAAATATTTTAGAAATGGTTTGATACCTTCTTATGTTAAAGCAAATAGAAGTTGGAATCAGACAAAATTGGAGAGCTTTAAAAAAACCTCAGCTTGGAAATCTGCCAAAAAAAAAAAAAACTCTTAGCTGTGCATCTCTGGTGAAATCACTTTTCTTCTGTTATCAGATTACAGGCTTCAGTTGTCACATGACACATTTATTTTCACCATGTGATGAGTTTAAAAAGCTAAAGATAATAGAAAAGTCCAAAGCCGTTGTACTGAGGGGAATTTATTTATTTATTTATTTTGCTTGTGTGCAGTGAAACCCGTTGTGCCGCGGTGCAGCGTGCCGGAGTCCGTCACCGTGGGAACGTCAACGGAGCTGCGATGTTTGGAGAACGAGGGCTTCCCGGCCTCTCAGTACCGCTGGTTCCACAACAACGAGGAGCTTCCTCAAGATCCAAAAACCAGCCAGAGATTCGTCAACTTCTCCTACATTATCAACCCGGACACTGGAAGCTTGGTACGAAGACACAAAAGCATTGTAAAAATCCACTATTTCTTAATTAATTTAATGTAGGCAGTAAAAACAACAAAAACTCATTCTTTGTAGAATTGTTTTAGTTCTATAGTAGCTGAGTTTCTTTTTGAAATCTATTTCAGTGGAAATCTTTAGTCTTAAACGTAGTTTGCTACAGCTTATGTAACATAAACAGCTTAATCTGAATAAAACCTTAACCATTGAATGACTAATTGCAGGATTAATCCCTCTGTGCAAAGATATCCTCTGAGAAAGCTTAGCTGTCATATGAAAGGAGGAGAATGGTGCATTCGATCGGCCATCTTTATAATTTACTAAAAAAGAAATTAAAATAAACCTATCTATAAACAGATGAAAATTATGAGTCACATCTTTAACAACATTTTAAATGTTGTCAACCGAATTTAGAATTTTTTTTTTATACAATCAGCTTTAGCTGAATTATAGCACTTGTGTTGCACATCCAACCTCACCCACTGAGGATCACAGTTTGAATATTTATGTACTTCACAAGGCTCCTGCAAAGAGAGAATTTCACTACAAATTGTGCTGCCAACTTGACATAATTAAATTTAGGAGAAAAGCTAACTGTATTTATTAAGTGCAGTTTATTTTTTTATTAATGTTTCAAGTCTGGATAAGTATAGAAAATGATTTGTGTTTTTAGTGTTTGATTTACTAAACTTCAAAAATCAAGATCTTGCATATCTTCTGAAACAAAGAATGGTCATTAGAAGTTAGTTGATTTCTAAAAACCAAGAACGACTATTAATTAAGCTTTTCTCACGATTTGCTTGTTGATCACACGGTGAGCGTGTCTCGAAAGTGAGTGGTTTATGTGACTCAGTCTCATCTCTGTCTTTACCATCATGTTAGTGACAGAAAAAGATAAACTCCAAGATCTTGTACACGCGTAACCAGATCCTACAAAAAAAAAAATAGAAAAGAACATCTCCACCACGTTGTTTAAAAAAAATAAAGTGGTACACTCGGTATCGGTTTCAGGAAATCTTTCATCCACATAAACTCGCACAAATTCGTCCTTGAACGTCATTGAAAACCTGCCAAACCCATAGGGGGTAGCGTAGTGCAAAGCTAAAATCTCTGACAACCAATAAGATTGTTTCAAAACCACCACGACTTCCTGTTAGGAATTAAACATGATGTGAGGAGGGTCATTTATGTGGACAGACGACGTATAGGTTGAACTAGTTTTAAATAGCTTTTTAGAATATGAAATTGATAAAACACAAGACCATGTCGATATATTGTCGTGTTATTTGTTGCAGATTGTAATGTAATGCAGAGGACCCCATATCTCAGTTTTCTTATGTACACACGTAAACACAAATACAGAGTTTCCTGGAATGTCTACTCTGGTCACTAGTAGTTTTTGCTGTTATTAAACTGAGTTTCTGTGCGGATGAACGGCCAAAACGCATAAAAAGCTCCAAAAAGAAATGCCATCATTGATCTATTATTAACCGGACTTCCACAGAGTTTGCTTTGGGGAAACTTTTTAGCTTTATTCTTGCTGTGGCCTAGTGCCTGCTGTTGTGCTGGTTGCAGAAGATCATATTTAGATAACCACCTTCTTCGCATTATTGCTTTTTGCTTTGTGAATGAGATACTGAGAAGGTTTTCAAAACGATCCCCACAGAAATTCCGACGTGTGAGGAAAGAGGACGCAGGCGAGTACTACTGCCAGGCGCTGAACGACGCTGGAAACGCTCAGTGTTCTCCGAAAGTAATGGATGTCTGTGAGTGATTCCCGTCAATTCAGCGTATTAACATAGCACCGATTCACAAAACATCATCTCAAGGCACTTTGCAAAAAAAAAAAAAAAACGTCAATTCAGTCTAACCACACAAACATTCGAATTGTTCCCAGTTATGAAGCCATCTGGTAAAGTTCAGTTAATTATCGAAATTGGTTTTAAAAGTGTGTTATCTGAGGAAACCCAGAGAATTGCATCAAGTCATCAACTTGCAGCATTCTCTGATGGGTTGTTTCTGACTCAGCGGTGTATTTCTACATGTAGCTCTGCAGCCTGTAAAATCTTAGCTATGGTCTATTCAATTTCCGGCGAGAAGTTGACATTTTGGAGTTTCCCATTTTAGTCGCCATCTGATTTTGCTCTGCGTCTCGTTGCAGGTGACATTGACGTCCTTGGAATTTTCCTCCAGTCTTGTGGCGGACTGATGGCAGTTGTCACTTTGATTTTTGTGATTTATTTAATGAAACGTTTGTGCTGTTACAAAAGTGTTTACAATGGAAACAAGTGAGTAAACCAATGCAGCTCTGAAGATGCGTAAAATCCACCGACGGTGTCACGTTTTCATTTCGTTCCCTGTTTTTTTCTGTCACAGTTACAATACTCCAGCACAGGCTCCTGCGATTGACTATGCTGACGCAGATGAGGTAGAGGAAGTTCAGAAATTACGAACCGCATCTGTGCGCCATTAAGTTGACTTACAGTAATATGAATACAATGAACGACAGGGTGTGATTTACTGATGTTTTTCTTCTTTCTCTGTTCTTCAACAGGGTCATTTTCGGCACAAATCTTCATTCATCATTTGACAACAATCACAGGGAGAAGCAGAAACAAACACTTTTAAGGTTACCTAGCAACAATGATGCGCAAGCTAACGAAGTTTAAGATGTAACATGGCACATTTACTCTCGGATGCACATTAACTCAACTGACTTGCCAAAGTATTCATTCGATTTGTGGCACCAAATATTTTTACACCTCAGATTTTGTTGTTTTTCCTGTTAAGTTTTTCTATTATTATTATTATTATTATTATTATTATTATTATTATTATTATTATTATTATTATTATTATTATTATTATTATTATTATTATTGTTGTTGTTGTTGTTGTTGTCAAACCACTCGTTTCATGTTCAAGTTCATTTTCCAACATTTTTGTATTGTACAATGAAAGCATTTCAAAGCTGTGAAATTTGATATTTGGCCCTCAGTGTTATCACAGGTTACTGTAAGCTACATCCTCCACCCCTCTCCATTTTTTTCAAATAATCCTTTTTTTATATGATGTTTCAAGTTTTTTACTGAGCAAGCTTGTTTTTGAAAACTCTTTTACATTAGATCAAAAGCCGTCCTTAATTGTTTTACCTACAAATCATTTAACTTACGAACAAACATTGTATATACTGTAGATAGGCGGGCTTAAAGTAGCAGATTGCTAAAGGCTGATCCAGATCCAACTCATAAGGCACACTGTATCAGCCCTTTTTTAAAAAATAAAAATAAATAAAAACATATTCACAAATGTTAACAAGTACAGAAATAAACAATGCATTTGAAAACTGTATGCCACACTATGCTGCAAAGTCTATATGTACCATTAAAGTGTTAGAGTTGGGATTTTTGGAGTGCTGTTCCTGTGTATAAGTGACCTTTTTGTGCTTTACAAGTTTTTTTTGTTTTTTTTTATGTGAGTATTGGACATATTGTCCGGTTGTGATTCAGTATAATATGTACTTATACACATACTATTTTGATCTTTTGATTTATTACATTGCACTCCATAACTTATTGTATATATCAAAATAACCCTGTTTGTCGGAAATAAATTTCACTGTATTTACTAAGTGTGTTTTCGCAGTGTTTGCGTCTGTCGGTAACAAAAGTTATGTCTACGCAGGCGTGTGCAAATGTTTTTGTGTAACAACTCAGGAACTGTTATGAAACGTCTGCTGTTCATTTGATATTAATGTTACATGTTGTTATTTTGTTACTATTAAATACATTTCAACTGCACAAGTAAATGGGTGTCATTTTGTGAATGATTTATTAGATCTGGTAGAGAACGTAGTTTGGTAAAAGCGTTTGCTCCAGAGCGTAGTTTGGTAAAAGTGTTTGCTCCAGAGAGGGAATCTATTGCGAAAATTATTTATGGAGGAAGGATTTTTTTTTTTTTAGGAACCAAAGTTTTGGCTGATAAAATTACTCCTTTTCTGCATTTTTTTTAAAAAAATTGCAAACACAAATGTATGTGTTTAAGTAAGCTTTTATGTGATAAAACAAGATAACATCAGAAAAAAAACATTCAGCAGGAAAGGTCTTCACCCTTGGCTCTTTCAACTATAAGTATCACTGGGTTGACTTAGCCTGAAACTGATCTCAATCTAACAACGCTCCAGTTCCTACTTCAAAAGCTATTGGAATTTGGTAATCGTATTCAGTGGCCAGTCTAACTACAATTAAAAAATACAAGCTAGATTTACATTAAAATTCTGTTGAAATATACTCACAAAAATAAGTTTTGTGAGCAAAATTCTCAGATGTGCATATAAGTAGTTTTTATTTCAGCTCTAATAAAGTTTGGGTATTATTTTATTTCACTTTGTTCTATATATTTCTTGCTAAGACATAAATACCATTGTCAAGAACAACCTCTCTGTATTATGGCAGCCATATTGACTGTATTGAGGTAGGGGCTGGTGAGAAACCTAAAATTGATTCGATTTCCAGGAACTGCTTAATCAAGCTTCAAACTCGGAAATGTCAACTTTTGAATAAAAATTGTTGACGTATAAATAAGCTACATCCTTAAACAAATAAAACCGAGCCAAATGATGTAGCGCTTCTTTCTTTTTCTTTTTTTTTTTACATCAGATAGCACTGCGTATTAAAAAGTGCTATTTTAAAATATCTGCAAAATGGTGACATTGACTTCAGTCACCAATAAATTAGCAGTAGCTGAACAGTCATTTCATTTCTATAATTAATGATGTTCAACTAATGAAAAACCGGGATACAGTTTATTAGAAACTAAAAATATTGCGTTTTCTAATATCAGTCGAGATACAGCTTGTGGTGTTTGAGTTTTAAAGGTCTACCACTGCATTTGCTTCTTTCCGGTTTTATTTTGAAAACCTCTACCCGGAAGTAGTCGACGCAACGCAAGTAGCATGAGCTAACGTTACATCTTACTCGTTTGACAACATCCTCTGTCTTATCTGTCAGACCACAAACATGTAAGAGTAAATTACGCCGCGATAACCGAGTCCACCTTAGACTGTTTGTTGAAGGCAGTTAAATGGTTGCAGTGAGTCCGACGTAGAAGACAAAAAACGGAAACGGCTAATTTGCTAACACATATTCATGTGCGTTCTGCTTTTACCGTCATATTGCTAGTTTGTCGTCAGTATGGACCTGTAGCCAAAGTAGACTTTTCTTTTTGTACAATATTTCTTCGTTTCTTCACGACTAAGTGCTTTATTCGGGCTCAAAAGGGGAAGTGAGCTCGTACACCCTACAGGCCTTCATGTGTGTTTGTTTTCTGCTTCGAAACATCGTTGAAAAACGGGGTCCTTTTGGTTCAGCCTGCTAACAAGTCCCTGCGCTGCGATAACAGCTACTTTAATGAGATAAGAGTTGGAGCATCCCGGTCGTTATAATGAGTTTCTTTAGTTTTGGACAAAGTGCAGAAATCGATGTAGTCCTCAATGACGCCGAAACGAGAAAAAAGGTTGAACACAAGACCGAGGATGGGAAGAAAGACAAATACTTTCTTTTCTACGACGGGGAGACAGTCAGTGGAAAGGTGAATGTGACGCTGAAGAACCCCGGGAAGAGGCTGGAGCATCACGGCATCAAAATCGAATTTGTCGGCCAAATAGGTGGGTGGGGAAGTATTAGTCATATAATGCAACAAATGATCACAAACATGTTATTCCTTTGATCCGGAATTTAAACATTATTCTCCATAAAGCACCGGGTGTACTTCATAAGAATATTTGTGAAATGCAAAGATTTGTAGTTTAGGAAAGCTTGTCTATTGCAATAGAATGTTGTTGTTTTTTCTTTTACTAGAAAAGCATATCCAGTGTCAATTTTAGGGAGTTTTTTTTGTCCAGATATTTCTTTACATTACAATCTCAAGCTTCAATTCGATGTATTCTGGTTTTATTTGATTTACCAGCTTTGTTTTGCATCTGTGAGCTTTCTAAATCAACCCAGTGAAATATTGTTGAATTCTTTCAAAAATTGTTCAAGCTCTGACAGATTAGTTAGACAGCATCAATTTTAAAGTTTCAAGGTGACAGATTATAATCTGGATTTAGGTGGTTTAATTACTCTAAACCACAATTCAGTTATTCAGAGTAATTATTCTAAACCACTTAATTGCAGCCCTGTTTGTATATTTAGGATCACTGTCCTGAAAGGTCAACCTCCTCTCTAGTCTCACCTATTTGTGAGCCTCTAACCAGTTTTTTAAATATATTTTTACTTGGAGTTACCTTGTAGTTAACTCCATCTATTGTCTCTCTGACCAGCTCCACGGAAGAAAAGCATCTATAGAACACAGCGTTATCACCACTTCATTGCATAGTTTATATTTAGCGTGATGTGCTGTGTTAGTTTTCCATGACACATAGTGTTTTGTATATTGGCCAAAAAGTTCAATTTTGGTCTCGTCAGAACCAGAGCACAGTCTCAGTGCGGATGCCGAGCCTACTGCATCGTTACTAGTAAACTTAAAGTAGTAACGATGGAGCCAGTTTAAGGACTTCAAAACTGGAGTAATGTTCTCTATCTTCCTGGTTTTGGTGATATTAGTCCATTAATCCTGGATAGAGGGGATAGAAGGCTGACTTTGTAACTATCTTTATGTGACTCTGAATGTTCAGATCTGAGTCACTATTGTTCTCCTTCCCCTGCTTGACACTTTAGGTGGACGCTCATGTGCTGACAGGTACTTGCAGTTGTACCACTCTCTGTACATGTTTAGATATTTGAACAGTTCTTTACAAGATAAAATGTTGTTTTGCAACCAAAATCTTTGGTCATCATGATGCAGTTTGTTCACTAATGTTCTTCATCAAACAAATAATGACTTCACAGAACAACTGGATTTATACTGAGACCAAATTACACATAAACACTATTTACAAATTAGGAACTTCCGAAGGCATTTAGTGCATTCAATTTAGTGCCATCTTAAAGTGCAAATCAAACTCAGATTTTCATGTGTTAACAATTTTACAGTTGTCCACTACGATTTCCATGAAATTTACAGAAGTTTGTGGTTGCAATCTGGAAAAGTGTTAGTGCAGTGGTGTCCAAATCTTTTGTCTTGGGGGGCCAAAACAAGAAGTTAAACTTACTGTGTCCCACAAAATTCATAAAATAAAAAATGCTACATTTTTTTGTTTTGGAGGTTTTTGTAACTTTTTATCTGCTCAACACTAAATTAATTTTTAAAATAAAATCTGTATATAATTGGCAATCCAAAACAGAAAAGTCCTGTTGGGCTGTTGCCTTATTTAAAAAAGAACCACACACACAATTTCCACATTTTTGAGTCATTAATTGCTTTTTATTTTGTTGGCTACATTTTTAACCATTTTTGACTTGAGGTAAGGGCGGGGGAACCAAATTATGTCAAGGGTCACAAATGGGCCCTGTGCCAAACTTTAGACACCGCTGTCTTAGGGGTTTGACTACCTTTTGAAATGGACTGTATAAACATAAAATATAACAAATGCATTAAAAAAAAGCTGTTATTCTTAAGGCTCCCAGTTGAACTGAAGTAAGGTTGCAGCCTAAATGTGAAACTGGAAAGTAGTGCATGGAGGCGGATAGTGATTATTTCTGGGGTTTGTCCTACATATTGTGGTGCAAAACACCTGAGTGGTGCTTCATCGAGCAAACAAGTTGATGTGAGTTACATCTCAGTTGGGAGGCTTGTCCCAAATCTCCAGGCGGAAATCAACAACAAAGTGTTCAATGCCTTCCAAACTGAACGTATCAGAGGATCATGGCTGCAAGGAAACAGAAAGACCTGGGCTGACGTGATCCTCCTCATGCTATGGATAACACTGCTGTAGTTGTATGAATATTTAGTAGTAAAATAAAGTGTATTCTTTTAATATTTTCAGTGAAAGAGACAGGGATGTTTGTCTTTGTGCCAATAAATTGATAGTAATGTACCAAAAATACTTGGACGTAATGTAATTTAAGCTCGGTTTAATTGTATTTGAGATTTGGGCATTTTATTATTATTATTATTATTAAATTCTTCACCCTCCAAAGAAATCTTAGTTTTAGCTTCAAATCCATTTCTCATATATTCTGTACAAAATAAAGTCCCAAGTAGTTTCGTTTTCAGCTGAGTAAATATGACTTACTTGTATTTAAATACAAGTTTTGTTTACTGTATTCCAAAATGTTTACATTTTTTAAAATAAAAATTAAAGCTAGAGTTGTCAAAGTTTCTTTAGACAAAATGAATTAATGATCAATTCAAACTTGTATGTAATCATGTTCCACATTATCATTAAATAACAAGTAGTTTAAAAAAAAAGCATTCAAGTGCAGGGTAACGTACGGGCTTTCATAGAAATGTTTATATTTTTAATGTAATTTTGTGTAGATTGCCTTGTTTTTAAAATATATATTTTTAACGTCACCTTTCTCTCCCGACGTTTGCCCAGAGCTGTATTACGACAGAGGAAACCATCATGAATTTGTTTCCCTGGTGAAGGATCTTGCGAGACCCGGTGAAATAACCCAGTCGCAGACCTTCGACTTTGAGTTCACACACGTGGAGAAACCCTACGAGTCTTACACAGGCCAGAACGTCAAGCTAAGGTGCGTATGATCATTCACTCTGCTGCTTTACAGGTACAGAGAATGTAAAGGGCTATATTTTAACCTGCTTGGCATACAGCACCGAGTTCAACGTTTAACCGACGACGTTGTCTTTATGCCACATTTACAGACTGCATGTAAAAATCTGTTAACGTTTTCAGGTACTTCCTTCGCGCCACGGTGATAAGAAGATTAAATGATATAAGTAAAGAGATGGACATTGTGGTCCACACACTGAGCACCTACCCTGAACTCAACTCCTCCATCAAGATGGAAGTTGGAATCGAAGACTGCCTCCATATTGAGTTTGAGTACAACAAATCTAAGTAAGACATGTTGAGATTATAAACTACTGCAAGGCCTATAATTAGCCATGGACAGTTATGGATGATTTTATGCGACAAGCAAAAGAAAAGCTGATGTTTGTTCTAAAAAGAAATCTTCACCCATTGAATATTTAAATGTTATTGCTTACTGATTACAGGCATATTTAAAAAAAAAAAATAATAAAATAATTTTGTAGCATTGCTTGATTATGGGAAAAAATAAGTTGGCTCTCAAACGTGAACAGCATTACTTTTTTTTTACAGCTGAATGTTGTTGAAAATCTTCATGTGAATAAGAAAATATGAGCTAACAAATCAACAAGGCATATCAAAACAGAGAGGATGCAAGCTAGCATTAGCTCTTGCTAACCCCACCCAGCGTAAAGATCCTCAGAAGAGCAGGATGTGCTCGCTTCAAAAGTCTTTTTCCTGGAGACTTTTGAAGCGATGGTTGAATATGAAATATAATGCTTTTAAGCGAGTTGCTGATAGGAAGTTAAACCAAGGAAAAAACTGTCAAAACCAACAACAATAACAACAAAAATGGTTGGAAATATTTTATCTGCTTGTATCAATCAATTCAAATTTTATTTGTATAGCACTTTTCAGCAGCAAGGCATTTCAAGGTGCTTTACATATTAAAAAATAAATAAATAAAAACAGCATGTGACATTGAATAAACAGTAAGAAAGAGATTTAAGAAAAAAACAAAGATCAAAAAAAGATAAAAACATACTTTTGTTATGGAATTTAAGCGCCTGTTGTCGCCGGACTCTGCCGTCCGTTTAGCACGAGTTTTATCCAGGCCCTGTCACCTAACAGGACAAGGTCTCCAACCTTGCAGCACCGGGCTCCGTCCACCTGTCACGCAAATTTTTGCGCTAGGACTTCGCCGTCCTACACGGATTTTTTGTGCACTATTTTTTTACCTGTTAGTCTAGAATTTACAGGGTTTTTCTGTGCGCACAGTGACCCTCAGTCACTGGCCACTTTTACATCATTAGAAATAAATACAAATAAATTAATAGATAAAAAGTAAAGATAAAAACATCAAAGACATCAAAACCCACACTCTAACCCTAATTTAGCCATAAGCAACTCTAAACAGGTGGGTTTTAAGTTGAGATTTAAAGGCACCCAGTGTTTCAGCTGTTTTACAGTTTTCTGGAAGTTTGTTCCAAATTTGTGGTGCATAGAAGCTGAATGCTGCTTCTCCTCATTTGGTTCTGGTTCTGGGGATGCAGAGCAGACCAGAACCAGAAGATCTGAGGCATCTAGACGGTTGGTACAGCAATAACAGATCTTTAATGTATTGTGGTGCTAAACCGTTGAGTGACCGTACAGATTGTAGTGCTAGAGCAGAGCATACTTCTGATTTCAAAGCCTAGACGTAAAACAATAAACTTTTACCATAAAGCATATAAACAGTTGAAAAACAACTTTTTTTTCCCTGTTTGTTAATCCTCATAGGTAAAAAAAAAAACAATCCACAGGTAAAAAAAACAGGGTTGTTCATGTATCAGCTTAAAAGCTCTTTGACCAAAAATAAAACTAAAATAAGTTTATTTTATTATTGAAGTAAATATTTTCTTTTTCGGTTTCTATCTTTTGTTTTGTGACAGATACCATCTGAAGGATGTGATTGTGGGCAAAATCTATTTCCTCCTGGTGAGGATTAAAATAAAACACATGGAGATCGACATCATCAAACGCGAGACGACCGGCACCGGCCCAAGCGTCTACCACGAAAACGACACGATCGCAAAGTACGAGATCATGGACGGAGCGCCGGTTAGAGGTGAGCGTCTTTCATTTAGCATTACAGCTCGTAACGAGCAAAAAAAAAAAAAAAGTGTTTAAATGTGGTTCATCTTTCAGGTGAATCTATTCCTATCCGATTATTTCTGGCCGGTTATGATCTGACTCCGACCATGCGAGACATCAACAAGAAGTTCTCCGTGCGCTACTACCTGAATCTGGTATTGATCGATGAAGAGGAGAGACGCTACTTTAAACAACAGGTATGGAAAAACAAAAGTGAAGGGCCTCGGTTTAAATTTTTTAAATAAAATTAAACTCAAGTTATATAAAGGCAAAAAAAAAAAAAAGGAAGTACCAGATCACCAACACACTGAGCTCACAGTAGTTCTCTTTTGGTGATGCGTACTATGCATTTATTTCCCATGGAGCTTAAAATAAAGAAACACTGACCTTAACAATCCAGCTTGTTCTGCCACTCGGACACAGATTGAATTCTAAAATTGATCTCCACACAGTCCATTAACTTTTCAACTCGCGTCAACTAAAGCGAGTCTTTCATTCAAACGGATCGATACGAACTGCCGGTTCGCTGTAGCGCTCGCACGCCCCTGTTACGGTCTGCAGGCGCAACAACAACAGAGCCTGATGGAACAGTTTAAGTGCTACATTGGAGGCTGATTAGTTGTTTTAAAAGGCGGACCTGCTGCAGGGATCAGGAGGGCGAGGTCGCCGTTTGGGATAAACATGCTAAATTCACGGCAAAGATACCAAGCGTTTTTTGGTCTAATTTCTAGTGCAAATATCTATGTACATTCAAACTAACTCATAAGTACCGTATTTTCCGCACTATAAGTCGCACCTAAAAACCTTCAATTTCCTCAAAAGCCGACAGTGCGCCTTATAATCCGGTGTGCCTTATATATGGACCAATATTGAGCCACAACAGGTCTAGCAACTACAGTAAGCAGCCGCCAACTTCATTTTCACCCGTAGAAGAAGAAGCGCGCAGTGCATGCTGGGATAGTTGTCAGAAGGCTGGTTTGTTAATAAAGTTTGACTGACCTATCTACCTACCGACCGTCTAAAATCAGGTCGTCTGCAGGTCATTTAGCACCACGTTCTTCACGAACATGCTGTGCGTGAACGGACCATCGTCCGGCCACGCCCCGGCCTAGTTGCGGAAGGCTCTCCTCGCCGACCGGAGTTGGACTGTTTTGTTGACATTCTCCATGTCAATAAAGTGGCTTTAGAAATTCATGCGGGGTGCTTCGGGGGATGCTTCGACTAGGGTTACCAAGGGACCAGCCCCTATACATTTAAAACCGGGGGGCGGGGGAAGAGAGACAGAGACTGTGGCGGCAGCGTGTCGGTTGGTCTGTGTTACCCAGAAAGCAGTTGGGCACAATATCGCAACACCAACACCGTGAGTGAAACAACGACTGGGGCAGCCTACTATATAAAGTACTTGGGGACCATTTCGTTATTATTACACATCCATATTTCTAGACTACGGAACGTTTAATTTTAAGGGACTAACTGTAGCGTCTATTCTATGCGCCTTATGATGTGGTGCGCCTTATATATGAAAAAAGTTTTAAAATAGGCCATTCATTGAAGGTGCGCCTTATAATCCGGTCGGTGCGCCTTATAGTTCGGAAAATACAGTAAGCTTGTTTTTTGTTTTGTTTTTTCAGTTGGTGCATGAAATCATGGTTTGGAAACTAACATTTTGAATTCCGTTTTTCTTCTCATTTTAAATTAGTTTGAGCCAAAATGTTTAAGAAATCTGTGTAAAAAGAGGCACTTCTATCGTCTTTTACACTTTTTTTGTTAACATGAGAATCTAGTCAGGCTGAAACCTCATTTTAATGTCGACCTTCACAGAAGTGCGTTAATTTCAGAGTTTTAGATTAGTAAATGACCAGATTATGTTAAATAATTCACATTTTTTGGGGTTAAAGCAGATTTTGTTTTTAGTGAATAATTCCTTAATATGTATGAAAAAGTACTAGTTTCACCGTGAGATTATTTCACTCACGACGAAGGAAAAATAAATGTCTTATTAGTGAAATAATCTGCTGCTGGAACTAGAACTTTTTCATCTATATTAAGGAATTATTATTTCCAGTGTAATAAGATATTTGCTCCACAAACTACACCAAAAATGCTTGGTAAGATTTTGTTTTTGCTGTGCCGGAGGATAGAAAATGATTTTATTTCCTTTTTTTTCTCGTACCATTGTTTATTTGTTCTACTAATCCATCAATTCTTCCATGCACTTCTTTCATCTTTTGACCAATCCATCCGTCCGTCCAATCCATCCGTCCGTCCAATCCATCCATCCATCCATCCATCCATCCATCCATCCATCCATCCATCCATCCATCCATCCATCCGTCCATCCGTCCATTCGTCCGTCTGTTAATCCCTAATCCCTTCTGTGGTGTGTTGATTTGTTTACCCATCCAGAGTTGTGCTCCTGTTCCATTTGAAATCTGTGCCATTATTTATAGGTGAAACTTTAGATTTGAGAAGCGAGTCTGGACTACTTCAAAAGTAAAACGTACAGGAACGATGTTAGACCACAACACGTCGATACGGCACGGCTACTGCATGTTGCTGTCGCAGCTCCGCGCTCTCTTTTTCTCTCTCTCTCTTTCTCTCTCTGTCTGCGGCTTTTAGTGGACATTCCCGTGCAGTCTTTGCTGAGGAAGCTCCGGCTCTTAAATCACGGCCGCCAGCGTTCTGATGCATAATGCATGAAACTGCATCACAATAAAGGTTAGCCGTCTCTCTGTGGGTCAGGGGAAAATGTGGCCAGGAAAGTAAAGCGGGGATATTCCCAATGAAATCTCAGTTTTTTAATGTGCTTTTATTACAGTCCTTTTTTGTTGTTGTTTGTTGTTGTGTTTCCCAGCTCTAGAAACATGCCATTTTGGCTGCCGACAGAGCAGCGATGGCTGTTAATCTGTGTGCTTCTGATGGTTTTTTTTAGATTCCATATGAAAACTAATCTCCTGGTGTGTTAAGTGTTGCAGTTCATTTATGCAGCCCTGAGTCCAAAACATGGGTCTGCAACCTTTACTATCAAAAGAGGCATTTCTGAACCCAATCCATTGAAGTTAAACCATTTTAGAGCCACAAATATTATGTGGTGTGACATATTATTTTTTTCATAAATATCTACTACAGGAAGATTTAAAAAAAGTGATTTTATTCCTATTTTTAGGTTTGAAAAATAGAAAACTCTTAAAGATGACTGTAATATTTCCTTATATGGGATGTTGATATTTGCACATAGTTTTCTGCGTATTATTAATAGATAGATCTACATAAAAATGGCAGGTACATTCCAGTTGTGGAAATTTAATGAATTAAATGCAGTTCCAAAGAGCCACAGGTTACTGACCCCTGGTTCAGATCATGGGAATTGGACCAAACAGATGTTGAACTTCTTTTGACTAAAGTAAAATGCCATAATTTTTCAAAAATAAAACTGTGGCCGTTCATGTTTTACCACTGTGTTGCACTGTAACCAGATAAATTAAGTACTTTCTATTCCTGCAACCTACAGTGCTACATATAACAATATCAGATTTCAGAGCATTAGCTCACACCTTGACAAAGATGGATCTGGATCTGGATGTTCTCTATAACTCAGTCTGGAGTTATAAAAAAAGACCTGGGTTCTGTCGCAGAACATGCTCTTTACTCACGTAGACTTGCTGTTTATTTTGGAACAAAAATACTAAATGAAATTACATAAAATGTTCAAAGCTGGTTTGGAAAAATGAGACAAAAATGTATCATTAATTGTCGATTTAATGCTGTGTTAGATTAAAATGAGTGCCATCAATTATCTAATAACATCCCGCTTAAGCTTCTCTTTAGTGTTGTAGTTTGCCCTCCATCCAGAAGAGGGTGCCACTAGTCATCATTAAGCTGAGCCAGTTAATACAGGAGTAAAGATGGCGGTGCCATACCAGAACGGGAAAGAGAAACGGTTCAGAGTCCGGTGTGGGATGCAGAATGCTCTTTATATGGTTCTGTTTTGAAATATAAACACCCAAGAAGCTAAAGTTTCTCCTTAGTAGCACGGATTAGTGTCGACTTCTCAACAATTACTTCTGTGCTTTCGAAGGCGAAAATGTGAGGACAGAAAAGCAGAGGACTAAGAAAAATTGTAACTTGATGGAGGGGAAAAAAAACCTGATTCTTATAAGTATGGCTGCCTTTTGTTGAAAGCTGCTGTTGTTAATACCTTCCTTCAAGAGTAACTGCAGACTGTATGAACAAATCTGTTCATGGGGGATTGTGTTTCATGCATTTTATTTTTTCATCTTCTATTTTTATTTATTTGTATTTTGAACACAATAGAAGTATAAAATCACACATGAACAAGAAATTCAAAGGACATATTTTTGTACCACAATAATCTTAACATGCTTGAAAAGGAGTAGGTAGAAGTAAAAACTTGTCTTTTATATTCAGCATCGTATATTTATGAAATACCTATATTTCATAAATACTATATTTATTTAATAATACACATTATTAAAAAAAGTTTAATGTGAGAAAACTCAAATTTTCTGTTTCATTCAGTATTATTTATTATAGCTGATAAAATAATAGAATTTAATAATGATTTTTTTTTTTCTCCATGCAGCTTTATATGAAAAACGTAGTCTGTACAGACTGTGAATAATCTACTGAAGTCTGCTTGTGCAGGGATGCAAAAAGAAGAAGAAGAAGAAAAAAAAGTCACCTTTTGTTATCTCCACCCTAACAGGAAATCACACTGTGGAGAAAAGGAGACGTGGTGAGGAAAAGCATGTCCCATCAGGCCGCCATCGCCTCCCAGAGGTTCGAGGGCTCAGCCGCTTCAGAGAGCGCCCTGGAGCAGGCCGCCAAGGAGGAGAGCGGGTAGCTCCGCCCACCTTCCGCTCGCCGGCAAATCTGCACCGGACGGATGATCACCTGACAACTGTGCAAACATCTGGCGAGGCAGCTGTTTTACTCGTGGCTGTGCTGGTAAAAAAAAAAAAAAAGTGAAAAGGGAGGAAGGAGGGAAGGAAAAAAAACACAACACGATGCACACTAATATCGTGCGTGAACTTTTAAAAAAAAGAAAAGAAAAAAAAACAGTTTGCATGAGGCGTTCAGGGTGGCTTCAGGCTCCTTCCTCACACATGCTTATTATTTTCTGTACAGGAATCAAACTAATCACCTGTCGCAGTGTCTGCTGTGTAAGATCACATAAAATTCCTTTACATTTTTACGCTTTCTTCATTACATTCTAATGCTTTTTGGATATATTGATTTCCCTTTTTCTTTGTCAAATACCAATTTTCTTCCAAGTGAATCTCTGACATTCCATGTTGAATGAATGAATTCCTATAAGGTCTAACAAAGAGAGAGAAAAAAAGAATCGACTTTTGCACTGCTTGATCTTGTTGAACACGTTTTCCTTTCTTTCTTTTTTTTGCACAAAATGCATCAGAAACTGGAACCTCTTGGTCCTGTTTGGGCGAGAGCTTTGAAGTATTATCCCACTTCCTGTTTTTGTTTGTTTTTTTTTAAATCTGTAAATAAGACCAGTCAAACCTGTTAACCTGTTCCAGCTTGTATAGGTTGATTTAACCCGGACACAGAGCTACAGATCGACCTTGTCATGTCCATGTGCTTTTACCTCAGCATTCCAGTGGTGTTTCGGAGAAGTGTTTGTATTAGGGTCCGACTGTACGGAGTCATCTGTATCCTCCTCATTAGAGACTTGAAAGTTGTGCCTATGTGTATTAAGCTAATGAAAATCTTCCTGCCTCTAACATGATTTTAGTCTTTTAACCAGAGAAAAATTACAGTAGAACTATCTATCTTTTGCAAAATGCTTATCGATTATTCCTCATTCTCAAGCGTCCAATAAATTGATGCCAAATGGAAAACTCTTGTGTTTGTCCATAATTGAGTGGATTTATTAATCTGCCACAATTCTGAATGCAAAATGAAAGTAGCATTCAAAGCTTGAGACAACACAAACATTAATTACAGGTTGTAAAAAATACCACTGATGGCCATTGCTTTTAATTTCCGACTACATTCCACTAGTTTTACATTTCTAATACCACTTCTGTACCAGTTTAGACACAACACTTTGCTAACTAGTAGATTGGTGTCCAGCTAGTAGGAACTGAAGTCCTAATGCTAAGCTAAAGTCTATGTAGCACGAAAGTCTAACCCTACGATTCTGCTTGATTCTCATCTACACTCAGTACTTTGTCTAGGCTTTCTCCCACTGAGTTCAATTTGCCTAGTAGAATTTCCACCGGGCCATTCAGCGAAGAGAAAGAGGAATAGTGAACAATGACATAAATTTTTCGGTGCCGTTTCAGAATTGTAGTCTGCCATGGTTCAGTTTGGCAGAGGTAGAAGTGAAACGAAGCCATTTGGTGGAGGATGGCTACGCTTTCTAATATTGAATTAATATTAACAGCAATCTTAAATCTTCGCTGTGAGGGATGGTTGTTTACAGTGCAGGTAGTTTCTGGTAAGTTTCATAGGGTCAAATAGATGCGTTACATCACAGCCAAACTTTAGCAATTGGGTAAAATTTAAAACTCCAACAAAGTTCACACCTCCTGCAAGCAAATAGCCTAAAGTGCAGACCTTTTGCATGAAGTAAAGCGTAGAACAAGGGCATTGTTTTTATCAGGCCAACATAGTCCCGACTAGTAGGCTTTGTGATGAATTATCCTCACTGGCTACTTACTAGTTACACCCATCGACCTGCTTAAGTTGGGAGCATCAGAAATGGGAAAGACGTTGGTTTTAAGTGACTTTGAACTTGGTGTGGTTGTTCGTGGAAGACTGGTCAAAAATTGTAATTGTGCTGTGATTGTCACTTACCCATCTTGAGGGTTTGCCGAGAACATTTAAAGGAGAAAGGAAGTCCAACCTGCACTAGCAAGGTGTACCAGATAGTAAGTTTGCGTTTTTTCTTAAAAATGACAACATAGACTTTTTAATATAAATTGACAATGTGTAAGTAGGTTCCTAAATCTTCACTAGTTAACTAGTTGGGTTTATTTTGTTCAACCGCTTTAATAACGCGGCTAAAATAAGCTTTGACAAGCCCATCCACCAAATCACTGGATTTTAGGGTCTATTTGTCAACCACTTTAATCCAAGTCTAGTAATATGTTAGAGTATACAACATGTTTCGCACTTCTCACCCAATGAAAGCTGAAGTTAAACCCCAGACCCAATAAGGACAAACAGCTACAGACAATGAATGGATGGATAGTTAATGTTAAGGCACTGAATGCCAACTGTGTCACTAGACTTGCGGTAATTGTCATACCGTTGCATTGTGTGCCGCTTCGTCCATCTAGCAGGTCTCTGACGCTGTTGGTAAGCTAGCAGATAAAAGTTGCACTAGTTGGAAAACTCAGCTACTTTGTCTTTTTGAGCTTGTGCAGCAGAGTAGTACAACTAGTGTAACTGGTTAAATGTCTTTGCAAAGCGGTTAGTGAAAATGACGCCTCACATCAAGGGTATAGAATATTTATGCAGCCAGCTTGTCAGGCCCAAGGCCGTGCGGCCGCTGTGAAGGTGCCTTGTGTTTCTGTTAAACAGATTTGGGGAAGGATTTCCAGACGTACCGCAAACACCACAATGGCGTGTTGGCGTTATCATAGCGTCGGCTGGTATTACTGCTGATCTGCACGCTGACATTCAGGTTATTAAATCTTAATGCAGGGAGACAAAAGGGGCTGCTGGATAATGTAGAGGAGGAGCCGTGCTCCGACAGAACATCGCACCAGAGAGACTTTGCTCCGCTTTGAATTGTCTTGTTAAGAACTGTGCCAAGCCTGATGAGGAGCAGATGTGCCCAAGGACAGGCATTCTTTCAAATGAGATCAGATATTGCCACGCAACAGAAAGTTGCACTATGGCTCTCTCTCTGATCCCCAGCTAAAAACACAATTTTATTAAAATGTACACAAGCTCAGATTTAAAAGAAAAATGCTGCCTCTAAAATAAAAAAACTAACATTTAGCCTCTTTTAAAAAAAATGGCCCTCATACGAAAAGAAATCTGCAGCAAGGTCTCTGGATAAGACTTCTTCCTGTAAGGCACCAGTGCTAACAGTTGCTAACTCTTTTTGAGGAATTCCTATCAGCAAATGTTAGCACTCAGGCAGCGCAAAACATACCTATACTACAAATTACACTAGTTAGTGTCTCTGCCTGAAAAAACAGAAATGCATCTCTTTGCTAAGATAAAGGCAGAATAAGTGTTTCACATTTTCTTAATATAAAATAACCATAAATTCCACAGATGTGTCTCCTTTTTCTCTCTTTAAAAATGCATAACTCACCAAAAAAAAAAAATAAGAAAGAGCCGCCTTCCCTGATGTAATCGCGTTCAACTCGGTGAAGTCGTTACTGCATTTTTCATCATCACTTCCTGTCATGCAAACACCAGTCGCATAATTTAGATCAGCATTGTGCACAATTTTATTTTCACCTTATGAACAACATAAAGTGATTCTTGTATCGGTTGGTAACAAAATTCTAATTTGTGTTTAGCAGCAAGTCAAACGTTTAAGGTTCCTACGCGGTTAGCGTCAAGGCACAATATTTGACCAATCAGAACCTTAATATGCAACTGTCATAAACTTCTGTGCGTAAAGTGTGATGCAACACTAAGTCAGTCAGTAGAATGTTATTTAAAAAAATGTATATTTCAGTAATTTAATTCAAAATACATGCACTCGGTACTCACTGAATTCCACAGCACATCTACATGCTAAGGTTGTCAAAGTCAAGCTAGCATAACTGACCTCCCTATTTTTTTATTAAAACTTTTCTTGACCTGGCAAATGTGATACTTTTGGACCTTATCTATCCGTCATATTGTTCACAATTAGTAGCAAAGTACTGCGTCCTTTTTTCTTTCATATATCACGTGTACATTTAGGATTTAGCGCGTCATGTTGACAACTTGACAGCTAAAACCAAAGGTAGTCATCGAGCAGATCTTGAGCGTGTGGCGTCATGTTGTCCGTATGCTGTGAATGCATCCTTCTTACATGCAACAGTTTATTCCTGCTAAAGCAAGCTCCCAGAAGAAACCTCTGGTCAAATTAAACACATTTATTATTCTAAACAGTGAATGGTTTCACAGCGTCACGAACCCAGTCTTCACAGTGGCTCTTTGTCCTCCAGACTCAAAATGAAGTCAAACTCCTCTACGGAAAAAGAAAAAGCAATTAGAACCAGGTTGGGACTGTGACACAAAAACACAGTGACTGGTTCTTACAGACCTGGAGTGAGAGGCTGAACGGAGAGCCGGGCCCTGGTGAACAGAGCCACGTCCTTCAGAGGTCCTCCGTTGGCCCGGTGCTGGAGGTGGTGTTCCTTCAACTCCCACAGCGGAACAAAACGCTTCATCATTCTCTGAAACTGAACATCCACCTGAGGGACCGGGAACCAAAAGCTCAGCTCCGAAGCGGGATCTTTATTAATAACCAACCGGCGAATGAATCGCTTTCCTAACATACCATGCTCCACTTAGGGTTGTCTGGCTTGCTGCTCGCATCGTAGTGAACGTCTTTCTTGTCAAACTGGGTGTGGTCCAGGTAGGCTTCCTTCACGATCTGATCCAGGAAACGGAACTGAGCATCAAACCTACAGTACCTCCCCAGAAGGATTCATACGTCATACCAACATGATCGTGCACCACAATTGTGAAGTGGAGGAAAAACGATGCATGGGTTTTCCAAATAAAAATCTAAAACACTGCATTTACAAATTAGGTGACTAATTAGCAGCACTGGACTTTGTTTAGGAATATAAGCAGGGCTTTTGAAGGTTTCACCAACTCAAATTTAAGACTTTTTAAGACCCTTTGAAGACCATTACGAATGACATTTAAGATCCATATCATGAGAGATGTAAAAAAAAAAAAAAAATGCAGGGGACCAAAACTGAAATTTCCGATGTCTTTTTGTGGCTCTTGGCAACAGCATTGTGCTTCTCACATAATGAAAATGGCATATGGCTTTCTAGCTAGCTGGCAAGCTAGCTAGGTATTCATATGCTAGTTGCTTGTTTGTTTGCTTGCTTGCTGGAAAAGAGCTAGCAAGTAAACTATGCACAATACCTAGCAAGTATTAGCAGCGCATTACGGGTGACCTTGAGTCATAGAATCAGTGAATCACAATGTCAAAGTTTTGCCTTAAAGAAAAGTCCTACGAGAAAAATCCTAAATATGAGATTATATAGTCCCACAACACAATTTAAGATCTGTGATTCATTTATTTAAGGACAGCTAACATTTTCTTTAGTAAATTTCAGACAATTTACATAGATGAATTTAAGGCTGTTCAAGGATGCGCTGACCCCCCTAAAGGTGCTTTTCAAGTTTATATTTGTAAACGATTCTCAAAACCATGCATAACTTTCGACTCCATTCATAATTATGCACTACCTTGTGTTGGTCTTAGTAAAACACATTAAATTTTGTTATTATAGAAAGGAGAAAAAAAAATAAATCCCAGAACTGTTCCAGGGGTCTGAACTTTATTTTTATTAATGCTTCAGCAGGAGGAGAGTGACTCACTGTCATGATCCCTGCGATCCCCGGCTCCTTACAGTTGCTGTGGTAAAAGAAGGCCTGCTGCCCCACTTTCATCTGCCTCATGAAGTTACGAGCCTGAAGACACAAATTTCCTCTTTTCCTCATAGAGTTTTGTTTTACAAAATAAAAGTGGAGTTGAATAATCAACTCAACACACCTGGTAGTTGCGGACGCCGTCCCAGCAGCCGGTCTGATCAGGCAGAGCCTTCAGATCCTCGATGCCAAACTGAAAACAAATGAAGCCTGGATGTCAAACGCTCAGTCAAGGACCACAATTCCTCTCGTTTCTGAAGAAGGTGATGCTGTTTTCCGTACCTTCACGTCGACGCCGTCTTCAAAGCGGCTCTCGGGCTCAGACTTCATGAGCCAGCGGGTGAAAACAGGAGAGCCTGCAGATTCAGAAACCTTTCCCGTTTTTGCATCAGGAGCTGCAGCTTTCCTTTTTCTGCCAGCTGTAGAGGTTTTCTTGGCATCGACGATTTTGCCTGCAACGTTCAATTGCTCATTAGGAAATAAGAAAGCAATAAGAGTATTTAATAGGTCTCTTTCTTTAGTTGCTGTCAAACATAGTGTTTGACAAATTTGATTAATGGGTTAATGAAAAGTTTTACACTGCGGGAATTGAAATGCTTACCTGAATTTGCAGACGCTTTACTCACTCTGGGCTTTTTCTTTGGGGGCATCCTTGTCAAATCCTCCAGAGCCACTGGAGGATTTTATGACCCAGTGTAATATTCAGTGCTTTTAACCCCTGCTTAAAGATATATATATTTTTTCAGATTATCAAACAAATTTTAAGCATCTAGGTAAATATAAAGGAAAATAACGGATATTTATTTTATTGCAAAAAAAAAAAAGCAACCAAAAACTGGGGAAGGGTGATTATCAGTAAGGTTTATTTAAGTGTGGTGAAAGTAAAGGCAGCAGAAATCTATCATGGGACAAATACTTTATCACAGCACTGCAATATAAACACTATTTTTCTTATAACAGTGTGTCCTCCTTAAAATATTAATCTTAAATTTGCTGTGTAAAATTTCCAGGCTTGTTTAAATCGCTGAGAAGCTGCAACTGCTGACCACAACAGCTAACAATTTAATTGTGGGAGTAATAATAATAAAAAAAAAAAGACAAGAGAAACAGGTTTATTTTCCAGTTTTTGTATCATAAGAAATAAATGTTTACGTAATTCACGTGGAACACCTCGACCCACGCCGTGAATTGATTACTATGTGCCCCTAATGGCATGCGTTAAGTAAAAACAAAAAGAAAACAACCCAGTGTAATGTATGGATAAATAATTTACCTTCCTGAGTCAGACAGGCCTTCAAATCCCGCGAAAAGCCCACAGCGCGTGACGTCAACAAAAGGTATTTTCTGACACTAGCTATTTGGCTAATGGTGCATTCAGTGTTAAGCGAAAAACGGGGTTTTAAACTTCTGCTTTCTTACATCTTGCCTCATACAGCAGCTTGTATAACCTATTCTACTGAGCTAATTAATGCACTTTGTGTGACTCATTGACACATATTTGTTTTGAATGCTGTCTGTGTTTTGTGCAGTGTTTGTACAAAATCTGGTGATTTTCTATAAATAAGATTCGGTTGTATATTTTTTGTTTTCCTTTTTGTCACTTGAAAAACTTGGCCAGTATATCTGATTCTGATTACTACTGATGAAATTGGGCACACTATCGTCAGCCAGCAAAGCACTACTGACAACTAAATAAAATTAGAATAACTAACCCACTCGGAAAGTTGATTTGGAGCCCAACTTTCCGAGGTACAACAAATGTAACATAATCTTGTTGGCTAGTCCTTCAGGGACAAAATTTGTTTGCTTTTATTTCCGAGTATTTATTATTATTATTTACAATGCGTATCCGTCATATAACTTGACATTAAAATACAGGAAACAATAGTTTATGTAGTTTATCACAGTGTGGTATGGCATGGGAGGACTTGGAAAAAAATACATTACCCAGCAGCCCAACCATAGAGGTGGGTGCGCTCGAAATGTTACGCGGGGAATCAGCTGGAGTCGAGAAGGAGGAGTAGTTTCCTCCATTCAAACCAGCTAGAGCATGACACGGAAGGAAGCTGAAAGTTATCAGAAATAAAACAAGAAAGTTTGCTCGAGAAAATGTTTATGAAGGGGTTCTAGAATAAAGCTTTAACATCCATTTCAAAGGAAAACTCCTCCCTTGTTATCCGACAGCCCCAGTTGATTCCCGGCTGACTGTCAAGGAGCGCACCCAGTGTTGTAACTGTGCAGGTAAACATGGCCGCCTTCGGACCTCTGTCAAGAATAACCCGGCTAGGATGCAACTTCTGTCGGAACCACCGTTTGGTGTTTAACAGAAACTCTCAGAAACGAGGAATAGCTTCGTGTATTGACCGTAAGTTTATAAATAATGGGAGCTGTGATAGTTTATTTATACTGTAGCTCTTGGGAAATAAAATCTGTAATACTAGTATGTTAGCTATCAGGCTAACGCCACTTCTTCCCAACATTTAAGCCAATATTCAGTAACCAGTTAAATAAAAGAGAATGCATTTCGCACACTGTCATCTCTCAGCTGGCTGTCATTGGTTAGTTTAGTCTCTGTGGGCCTCCAGTGGCGAAGCAGAAGAGGCTACACGCCCCTCTTTAAAGCCTCTCCCCCTCTTGTGTACCATCAGATTTAAAACACCACTTGCATAATTTGGCTTTTTGAGTTCAACAGACTCACGTGAAGTCAGGTTTTATTTACAAAGCTATAGAAAACCACAACGGTGCTGATGAAAAGTTGTAATATATGTCTGAAAATATGTAAACCGAACTAACAATACATTGTAAAATAAATTAACAATTTTACAGTTGACATTTCTGCCCCCTGTGTCTCTCCGTGGACAGCTTCATATGGACTCACAGACGAGCAGAAAGAGTTCCAGAAAGTGGCCTTTGACTTTGCAGCCAATGAAATGGCTCCACACATGGCAGAGTGGGACCAAAAGGTACGTTGCAGTGTTTTCCTTGATAAATGCAATCCCTGGGCTATATTTAAATTGTTAAGTTAGTAGCAAATATATTATTTGTACAAGTGGTGTGTTGTATAATCATTCCACTATGATAAAAGAGCAGTTCAAATAAATAATTGCCACATTTTAATTTATTCATATCTGATAGTTCCCTCAGTGGATGAATAAAGTATTTATCTTTTTATTGCATACCAAGAAATAATATGAACTTCCTTTAAAATTCTGAGAATATGTAAGTCTTTTTGGGATTTTTTTTTTTTTTTGCTTGGAATAATTAAATTAGTAATAAGTTGCATTCCTGGATCTGTTTGCAGCTTCATAAAATATCACAGCATCTGCCTTCTGAAAGTGTTTTTCTGTTCTGTAAACTGGATTTTATTTTATTTTTTTGCCCCGCAGGAAGTCTTCCCAGTGGAGGCGATGCGGAAAGCGGCCCAGTTAGGGTTCGGTGGGATCTACACTCGGCCGGAGGTCGGGGGGTCAGGCCTCTCTCGTCTGGACACGTCCATCATTTTTGAGGCTCTGTCCACAGGATGCGTTAGCACCACAGCTTACATTAGCATCCACAAGTATGGCCATGTCAAATATCTGTCATTATTGTTTTGTAGCTAGTTAAATGGTTTACAGATTTATACATGCATTTATATATATATATTTAAAAAAATGTCAAACTCAGTCGTTTGAACTTATATGGATGAACTTGCTTATCTTGCAGCATGTGTGCCTGGATGATTGACACCTTTGGGAATGACGAGCAGAGGGAGAGGTTCTGTCCTGACCTCTGCTCCATGGAAAAGTTTGCATCCTACTGTCTGACTGAACCAGGTCAGTCTGCATGCACCACGTCGAGAATAACAAAGATATTAGAGAAATTGTGTGGATAAAGTTTGTGGACGAACCCTGAATTGTTGCGTTGGACGTTCAGGATCATAGAGAATAAAACTGAGACGTTTTGTTTCAGGCAGTGGCAGTGACGCCGCTTCACTCCTCACATCCGCTCAGCGGAAAGGGGACCATTATGTCTTAAATGGCTCCAAGGTGAGTAACGTTTTCAGCATTTTGTCACATTATACCTACAGACTTAAAAGCATTTAAGTCTGTACGCATTATATATTTATATAACATAAATCCTATTATATAAATATAGGATTTATATAGTAGGCCGTCACAAAAAAGTAGTGATTAACTTAGACGTGGAAGGAAAAGGATAAATAGGATAAAATATGATAATCCTTTATTGGTTGTGTGGGGTTTTTATTTCCTTTTTATTTATTGTTTTTGGTTGTTGTGTTTAATTTTGGATATTTAAACTATCCAAAAGCAGTTAAAATTTATGATCAACACTGCAACACTGAATATGTGTCCAGTGTTGAGTGTTTTGTACAAAATTAAAGTTTATTGGTCTTTGAGAGGGAAAACTTGCAATAATGCAAGTTTTCAATATTAACAATATTAACAATATGTTAATATTGTTAATATTAACAATATTAACAATATGTTAATATTGTTAACATATTGGTTGAAAAGGGTCCCGAAACAACAATATTATCGTTTATCGCAATAATTCCCGGGACAATTTATAGTCCAGCCAAATTTACTGTGATGATATGTGGCGACATATTTGCCATCTTTAAACTTCATGATTATTTGCTCCTTTGTGTTGGTCTATCACATCAACTAATTCTGCTGGGATTTTAAGTTGTGGTTGTAATGTGATAAAACATCAGCATAAAAGTAAAAGCTCAGATCAGTGTGGCCTTGCAAAGTGATATTTGTAGTTTGTAAGGCTTTAGTGCGACTGAAACATAATTTTTTTCTCTCAGGCGTTTATCAGTGGGGGAGGAGACACCGACGTGTATGTTGTGATGTGCAGAACGGGAGGCAAAGGGCCTAAAGGAATCTCGTGTTTGGTGGTGGAGAAGGGAACACCAGGCCTCAGTTTTGGCAAGAAGGAGAAGAAGGTACGGTGCTGAATGTTGCAGTGCCGTAGTCAGCCGCTAGATGGCAGATTTGATCCGGCTGTTCTCTCCAGGTAGGCTGGAACTCTCAGCCAACCAGGGCCGTGATATTCGAGGACTGTGCCGTCCCAGCGACCAACCGGCTGGGCGAGGAAGGACAGGGCTTCAACATCGCAATGAAGGGCCTGAATGGAGGCAGGATTAATATCGGTGAGGAGGAAGTCACACCAGTTTAGAATATCCAAGCGTTTAGCTAAAAAAAATAAAAAGTGGAATACTGTTCAAAATTCAACACAATGATCAGAGAGTAGAGTCAGAATTTGTCAGTGTGCATATGTCTAGTGAAACGGACACAAATAAAAGAAAATGCAACTATTTTATTCCATTATTTTTAGTGCATTTAAAGGAAAAAACCCTCATCACATTCAATTCAATTCTGTTTATTCATGTAACTTTACATGAATAACTGTAATTTGAAGGCACTTTACAGAAAATGATGCATCCCTAAACCTGTTGCAGTAAGCAATAAATCAATTGATAAATAAAAACTAGCATAATTTGCATAATTTACTGTTTTTTCTCTCCCTTTTCTCTACCAAAAACTGGATGACAAAAGTCTTCAGTCTGGTGCTTTGGTCTCAACTAGCCGTTGCTTTAAGAATCGTCTTATTTATAGACACTTAATAATTCATTTTATTTCTTGCTTCTGTTGTTTTTGTTACTTTATTTTGGATATTTAAAATGTCTTCCAGTTCCAATGTTAAATAGAGAATGTGCTTCATTATATTACTTGAAACTGGTCTCAAAACAACAATATTATTGTTATCATAATAAGTTGTCCCAGAAGTTATCATCCAGCCAAATGTGCTCATGTGACAGGCCTGCATATTAATAGCTTTTTTTTTTCTTTTGATTTATAAACAAAGTAACATTGTGACATTCTAAATGTATCTGCAGCTCTAAAGCTGGTGTAGATAAAGTGTCTCCTCATCAGCTCAGATGGAGGATAATGCAGGCAGGTTTTTGCATAATGAGTAATGGTTTGTTTTCTCCGGATTAGCATACACTTGATTTTGTAGATGTAAAAAAAATTCAGGATTAGTGAAAAAAAATATTTAGTCATTGAAGCTGTTTTTTATTTTATTTCATTTTGTTTTTACTCTGTGTTCTCCGTCGTCAGCTTCCTGTTCTCTGGGAGCAGCGCACGCCTCCGTGCTGCTGGCGAGGGATCACCTGTTGGTGCGGAAGCAGTTTGGCGAAACGCTCGCCAACAGCCAAGTAAGCAGCTTCGGTTTTCGCACTCACACAGGAACGCCGAAAATAACCGTAAAATGCAACTTTTGTTGTTATTTTTATGTGTCTGTTTCTACACCGCTCGTGTAGTTTCTGCAGTTCAAACTGGCAGAAATGGCCACCAAACTGGTGGCGTCTCGCCTGCTGGTGCGCGAGGCCGCCACGGCGCTACAGGAGAACCGAGCCGACGCTGTTTCGCTCTGCTCCATGGCCAAGCTTTTCGTTACAGACGAGTGCTTCAACGTGAGTCGGACTGAAATAATTCCCACGGCATTGTGCTGCCATTACCATGTTTTAATGTTGGGATGGTGTCTTTAGGGTGATTTTCCATATATTCACAGAGCAGCTGTTTTTATATTGACATCAAATCACACAAAGATCGACTGTTTGCTAATTTTATTTACAGGTATCGAAGGTAAGGGGTTTGGATGCGAATCCATGGTGGGCTTTTCTATAGGAAAATAATAAATGCCCTGATGATCAATTTTGCTGGGTGATAGATTGTCCCTGTAATTTTCACGATAAATGATAATTTGTAATTTTGAGACCATTTTCAAGTACAAACATTGATATTGGCATAATAATGCAAGTTTTTCCTCTCGAAGACGACTAAGCTTTAATTTTGTACGTAACACTTTATTTTGGATATTTAGATATATAAAAAAAAGCAACCCAAAAACAGTAAGTAAAAACCATGCACTACAGAAAGAATAAATAAAATGAATTATAATGTTTATGTAAACAAAATTGCCCTTTAAAAAATATTCCTTATTACAATGGAAATTAATGAGCTCATCTGAATTTATAATCTGATCGATTAATTGCTTATCGTGACATGTTTAACCATGTACAGGTTTTGTGTTTATCTCCTTAAAAATAAAATCTCAGTAAAAAAAAAAACCCATTGGGGGGTAAAATAGCTAAATGCTAAGAGAAACATTTGAGTGGAAACTCCTTAGAAAACGGTAATGCTGGGTTTTTGCTGGCGGCTACCTACTTTTATAGAAACCTTTCTACATCTGGGTCAGTAGGACCTTTTAAAAAAAAAAAAAGCCCCCCACAAAAAACACAAACTCCTCTTATTTGAGTTAAACAGCTTTGGGACAACAGACAAAAAGCACATTTAATATCAGAAGTGGATTTTGAATCCCCTCCTGGTGTTGGTAAACCTCTTACTCCAAAACTCTCCCAGTGACGGATGAAATGTCACTGATTGGTCATCATTCACAGTCGGGATTATTCCACCGGTTTAGTTTGGAAACGCATCCAAAAAAAAAGTTTTCTCCAAACCATTCTCACGTCTTCTTCTTCCGCAGGTCTGCAACCAGGCTCTCCAGATGCACGGTGGCTACGGTTACCTAAAGGACTACGCAGTGCAGCAGTTTGTGCGGGACATCCGAGTCCATCAGATTCTTGAGGGTGGGCTCCTGTTCTCCTTTTGGCCACAGCAGATCTCCGTTTTATTTATGGGCTTACACCTTTTATTGTCTCCTGCAGGAACCAACGAGGTGATGAGGATGATTATTTCTCGAAACCTGCTCACAGAGTCGTGATAAATCTGTTCCCCCCGCCTCCGGACGGACTGCGTAGTTGTGGTCTTGATTTATTGCGACAGCGTGGCCGGTCCTGATCACACTTCTTCCAGTTTTGACAGAAATGATCAGAGAGGTTGGTGTAAATGAGATGTTACTTTTGAGGTGAAGCATCAGATTATTTTCTGCGTTCTGAGCTGTGACAGGGCTCTTAAGGTGGAAATCAAGATTTATCCTCTAATGCAAAGTGCAGCACCTTATCAGGAACTGCACAGGTTTTGATGTATAAAAGTCTACAATCATAGCTCATTACACTAAAATATTGGCCACATAAATGTTTTTCTGATTTATCTGCTTAAGTGGAAAAAAAACAAAAACTGTTCCCCTGCTCAGATTTTGCAAAGTAATAGACAGATATAATGGTAGTTGAAGGTCAAGATTTCACTTCCAGAACAATCCTGACACTGCAAAAACACAAAGTCATACCAAGTAGTTTTGTCTTGCAAATATCTTCGTACAATTAAAATAAGCCAAAACTAATTTACAAGTAACTTTTCTTCAAGATTTAAGAGCTTGTTCTCAGGCAGCAATCCATTAAAATTGATAAAAACAAATGCTTGTTTTCACTGGGAGATTATTTCATTTATAACAAGAGAGAAGTGAAAAAATCCACCGGTGGAACTGATACCTTTTTTTAATCCGTATGAACAAATTCTTCACTTAAAACAAGTTACAATAACTTGCAGAGAAGTTACTTGTAAGTTAGTGTCTCATTTCAGGTGTGTTTAGATATTTGCACTTAAAAACTAAATAAAAGTACTCGGTAAGATTTTTTAATTTTATAGTGTAAGTATAAGGGATTTCTTTTTTCTGTACTCGAATGCTAAAGTTACTATAATATCACCATTTTATACAAACATCCCGTCTTTACCTCTTGGAATGCTCAATAGAAACATATTTAAGCCCGAAAGACCTGGACATGTTTAAAAAAAGAAAAAAAAAATCGGTTCAACCTTGTAGGTGTACTACATTGTCATCTTTTTATATCAGATGTAACAGTACATACACTTTACAAAAACATCCACTTCTGTCTCATCACTTCATTGAAGGCTGCATTTTGCAAAGTCTTGGGATCCACCAAAATCCACCTTTGTGACCTCATGGATGACCTTTGAGTAGTTTGGTTATGCTGGACACTCCTCTGCTTCGTCCTCCATTTGCGGACGAGGCGGCTCACTGAAATGTTTTGTAACTCCTTCCACACCGATAGGTGTTGGTGAATAGAACTTCTTTAGATTGAAGAATGCATTTTGTTTCCCACTTCATGTCGTCGGTCAGGTTCTGGCAGTACTCATGCCCGAGTGTCGGAAATGAAATTGAACTCAGATTTCCAAAATGCAGTGGACCACAGTTGATGTTTTAATATGAGACAGAAATGACTTTATCGTGTAGGGCGTGGTTGGTTTGGAGGCGTTTGTCTCTTATTACATAATTGTTACATTTATCTGATGTTAAAATTAGTATGATGTGAAACATTTGACAAATACGCCAAAAGAGCTCTACATGATGGTAAATATTTCTTCACATGCTGAAAATCATGACTTAATGTTTATTTTATTGTTGTTATTTTACAATGTGAAGCTGAGGAAAACAAACTATAAGCAGCCCAGATCGTAGACAGAAGTTTAAGGTTAATTAAACTGAGGGATAAAGGTTTGAAGACATCACTGTCACAGTTTATAAGCTTAGAATGCAAAGTTACGTTCACTAGTTACTGAAAAAATTTAAATTTTATGCTATTACAAATAACTTTATAAAATTAGATGTCTTTAAAATGTTAGTTTGTAAAGAATCAAACATTTGTCAATAACATTTTTTTTCTGCCTCCATGTATTTGTTCCAAGTGGCCTTCCATGTCATTGTACCTGCATTTTGAGTGTTTTTATCCAGATTTCTGATCTGGGATCAGCAGTACGGTTGTGTTTGCACTCTAAAATAAAACATCTAATCTTCCTCAAAACAAATATTTTGTGCCTGATTCACACTTTGGTCTTTTTTTTTTGTAATGTTCAAAATATAAAACTCACATTAGTGGTCAAACAATCCAGAATATTTTATTTAAAAAATAAATAAATAAACGTGAGAAATGACAACTGCATTCAAAATAACACGTGAAACCTTTTAAAGCTGCAGTAGGTAACTGTCATTCAAACTATGTTTTTACATATTTGTTAAAACTGTCACTGTGTCATGATAGTATGGTCATAATTCTTGCTCAGAAGAATTAGGATTAAGATAATTGTGGAAAAAAAAAAAAGCACTTCTCGGACTCGTCCCTGTGGTTCCACTGCTTGATCAGAAATGACCAATCAGAGTCAAACAACCAATCAGCCAAACTCTGATTGGTTGTTTCTGACCGGGATTACTCGCATTTACCATTTCTTTTTGTTTTGTTCTTTTTTTTACAGATAATTGGTCATATATAATACTGTCATGATAAGGTGATAGTTTTAACATATGTAAAAAACAAAACAAAAAAACATACTTTTTAAAAACAAAAGTTACATATTGCATCTTTCACAGCATCAGCCACATTATAACCAGCATTTGCAAGAAAACCAGAACCGACTGAACCAGCTGAGCTGTTTTCTTTGTTAAAAACCAAACGGCCTAAAAGTCTGTGGTGGCTGATGGAAAATCAAGCACCGTAATTATAAACCATCAACGTTACACTCAACACTTAGTTTACATTCAAGCTACCGTAACAGGCAAAGTACTCTTTAAAAATGAACACTCGGTACCACACCATGGAATCACTCTGATATTTCTGCAACAGCTCAACACATTTTAATCAAACACAACGTGAGCAAGTCGAGGAAAGCAAAGTACTTGCACCTGAACTTTGAGTTTGTTTTTTTGTTTTTTTTGTTGCTCAGAACTAACGCTTGGTGAACTGAAGACTAATCCCTACACAGGCAGGGAGAAAGGGACATAAAAATGTCCATTATAAGGTTATTATACAAAGCTTAGAAATGTAGTCAAAACATTTTAATTTCCGATTAGCTGCGAAACCCTTTAGGATACGTCTCAGTGTTTTTATATCGAGACAAAATGCTAACCAGGCTATCTCAACGGTTGGATTCTATTACGAGGCGTGTAAAAATAAATATATATTTCTTTGTATTGAGCGTGAATGCCGCATCCGGAACAAATGCTGCAGAGAGACGAGGAACGCTGCACTGAGTTTGATTCCTTCAACAACCTGAAGGGAAAGTTTTTGCAAATAAAGTCCCTCGTCAGACATTTTCTCCTCGGACGACGTGAGGAAATGTTCTTCGCCCCGAGGCGTTCTCTCCATCTGTCCTCTGTCAGCTACACCAGGGAGCCCGCTTGGCTCTGGGCGGGCACCATGACGGCGACGGCCCCCATGCGCGTCAGAGTGGAGGAGCTGATGTGCGGCGACGCGGCAACCAGGCCAGGAACCTGAGGCTGAGGCCCCTCAGTTCTTTTCAGCAGGGTGCCAACCACGGGGGGCCTGGCGATCTGCGGGGGGCCTCCGTTCGCGCTGGGCGGCCTCTTGTGTTTGCGCACAGGGGTCCCTCCTCCCATGTTGTACCCGGGGAGCCCCTGCAGGCTGCAGGCCGTCCCGGGTCGCAGCTGGTAGGCGTTGATCACCGAGCCTGTGTCCGATGCCGAAATGGGGGAGTACGGGTACGGGAATTTGGGCTGGTGGAGGTCCTGCGAGCGGGGGCTGGTGGCTATGGACGACAGGGTGCCGTTTTTCGACACGATGTCCGAGCCGGTGTTGCTCTTGGCCCACGACACTCGCTTAGGAGCCTGAGCGTCCTCCCTGTGTTAGAGAGAGACAGGAAAACATTCAAGAGGCCGAGGTTTTTTATTTATTTTTTTTTTTACAGATTATCTGTCTCATATCATACTGTCAGGACTGTGACAGTTTTAAGATATATGTAAAAACAAAAAGCTTTTAATACATATTGCCTGCTGCAACTTTAATTCAGCATTTTGTATTCTATTCAAGGTTTCTCCCAGAAAACTTGCTAAGCCCGGTGGTTGGGCACTAGGGCAGCCATTCATCCAGCGGCCCGTTGTGTTTTTGAGTAAAAAATGTTTTAAAGTTGACAGGAAATTTGAAAAGATCACTTAATAATTATGTGTTATTAAAAGATTGGAAGATTAATATTTGAACAACTATATAGTCTTAAAAAATGAAAACATTTTAGAAAGACTTAAAAAAATAAGCAATTCTTAGCCTGGTGGCCCGCCAGGCTTGTAATACCCTGAGGGAAATCCTGCTATAACTGTTTTGCTGCCTTGTTGTATGAGAATGAACAAAAATGCAACCAACATTCAGCCTCCCTTTAGGCTATACATTCGGTTTATGATTCTATTGAACAAATCTGCGACAATTTCGATTCCCTAGTGTAGATAATAAAGCGATCATAGTCAAACCCTCACTTGATCTCGTTGGCCATCTCCTCCTCCGTGTCCTGCCTCCTCTTCAGTATGAATATGAGGATGAGCACCATGGCGACCAGCCCCACCACGGACCCCAGAGTCGCTGCAGCGATCATTCCACCGTTGGAAGCTGTGGTGGGGGAAATAAAAAAACAAAAAACAAAACACAAGCAGCATTTAGATTCAGGCGTGTGATGGAGCACCAGCAGATTCTCTGAGGGGGGGGGGAGGACGAGCGAGGGTACGTACAGGTGATGACCTCCAGGTTAATGGAGCAGCTGTCGGAGCCGGCCGTGTTGCTGGCTCGGCAGATGTACTTCCCCGACATGCCTTTGGTGAGGTTGCTCAGCCTGAGGGTGCCGTGTCTCTCGTCTGCAACACAACCGCACGGTTAGAGACAGACGCGTATTCAGGAACATTGCTGTGAACGTTGAGACAAGTCAGGAGCCTTTGGAGGAGAGCAGTGAGTGACTAGAGGGCAAAACCGCACAAGCTAATTTGTGGCTGCAGCAAACACAGTCAGGATTTTATAAATAGTGTTTACGTTCAGTACAAGTAGTTTCTCTGTGCATCCAGAGGTGTTTGTGTTATCTATTTTCCAGACATATAGTGCCATTTTATAGCACAATCAAGTAACTATGTTACCTTTAGTTGTTATGGCTCTGTATATGAAACATAACTTAAAAGAAATTTGACTGCGCAGTTTGACACTTTGACATTGGGTGCCTGTCTCTTTAAGAAGCTCCTGCTCTTTCCGACACTTCCTTCAGCACGTCGTCACGATGTTTGTCATTATGCAGTTTCCAACCATTCATAGGAACGTTGGATTGAGAAGTCATTTGCATTTTATGCCCAGAAGATCAGGCGTTTACTAATTGCAGCTGCCACTAGTCTGGGGGAACCAGGGATTAGGATTTAATTTGTGAGAGCAATCGTTGCCACGGGAGATTCAAGGATTCTTCAGACATGCATGAAAGAATCAAAGCACAAAACACTCCAGGTGTGTTTTTGATGAGGGAACAGCAGCCTAACATGATAAAAAGCTCAAAGAAGTCGATTTCACATAACAATCCTTTTTTTAAGGAACATTTTCAAAAGGAAGTCAACTCTGTAGGAGCTGCAGAGGTCAACAGTCATATGGCAACACAAAGGAACATTTCAGGATTCTTGAACAAAAATCTTAAAAGTGTGGCATGCATTTGCATTCACCATCTCTTCCCATGTCGTCAAACACCAAATCAGTATGTCTTCTACAACGTCTTGCTGATCATTGTAATTTGTTTGTTGCTGTTTAGGGACTCACACTTTGCATATTGTTAAATATATTTAGTAAATAAAAAGGACTCCAGCTGTCCAAGACGATGCTCACAGTGGATGTATGTGCTTAGTGACTGATGAGTTATGATGAAGAAAGGTGACTGTAAGATTTGGGTAAGTCATAATCATTATTCTCATTGCAAATTTCATGAATATTACAAATAATTACATTTTGTCCTGATATCGTGGAGCCCAGCAAATGACAGTAGCTGTCCTTATTAGAGAATTAGTTCCGTTTTTTTCTGCTGCCCTTGCTTGGTCAACACCACGTTTGCATTTACATCAGATCAGCGGCGGGCCTTTTGGTCGGCAGCTCCAGGCGTTTTAATAATTTCTCACACAGAAGTCACGACATATCGCTGAGTATGTTTGCATCTGTTACACAATCTGTTCCTCTTTGCACATCTGGTTTTAAAATTGTAAGCTACAAACACGGGCTGCAGAAAAAAAAAAACAAACAAGCCTCATGAGGGACTTTCCACTTCAAATCCCCTGAAATCCAATCTTCCACGTCATACTGCAGCATGTCTTCATGAAAGAGATGACATGTGTTATTGAGTAAAAATTGCCCCCTGGGACCCGTTCATAACTGCTTGCAGTTCTAGATTTTCTTTCATGTTCCCTCGCACTAAAGTTGCAGACTCACCCTTGTTTATTTTATATGTGCAGTCACATATATAAAACTGCACATATGTACGTACACCTTTGAAGCCATGTTTGTTGTTTATAGGCTCTAAAATTTTGGTGCAAAAAAAACAGGCTAAAAATTGATCTGTTAGTTGTACGTTTGTGTTTGTTACATTCTGTCAACTTTAAAAGTTATGTGAATGCAAAAACACAAAGATTAAAATATTTGAACGTTGTTTTGAACTTGAAATTTGCACATCACACATTTCTTTTATGCTCACTTTTAAGAAAAAAAACCAGTTGTGTGATTGTTCTTAGTCTTTTCTTCTTTCTAGTTCAACACAGCAAAATGAGAAAAAAAAAGATTTACTTAGAAGAAAAAAAAGAAATCACACAAGAATTTTTCTTCTTTTCACTTGCCTTTCAAATCGTGAGGAAAAAAGACTAAATAATTTCTTTGCTATTCTGTTTGTTGTTTTCTGCACATATGAAAGGAATAGTTTTTTATATTTCATATATGTATTCTGTTCTTAACAGAATATATACATATATTCTTAACAGAAAACCACAATTGATCAGATTTTGCACTAAATATTTTTTTCATCACAAAAAGAAAAAATACTTATTTTAATCTATTTTGTTTTTTACTTGCAGATAAATAAGAAACTGCGCTTTTGATATCGGATTATAGTTCAACATAATCTTAAAATTACATAAAAGTGTTCTTGGTCTAAGCCAAAACTCCCACCCCGTTAGTGTCTCATTCACAGAGCAAACGGATAATCTTTTCACTGTTTCCAGCCTCTCTTGTCAAGGACATGACAAAATCCAAGTGAATCCCAAATAGAAACAGCTGTGCATGTGTCCCCTGCATCAGCCTCGGTTGGATTATCTCATGCCTCCATCTTGAAAATCAGCTGCAAAGAAATGAACCCGATGCTGCCAGATTAGCAATACGTCAGCTGACTCAGAGCCTGGAGCGAGTTCAAGACGATCGGATCCCCTCGTGCACGCGGGGGTGGGGGGATCTACTTCACATTGAGATGAGAATCCCTGCCATCACTGCGATTCACAGCCACAGTCAATGGAAGTGAATAGTAAGGGTAAGGTAAGATAATTTTATTTATATAGCACATTTTTAGCAACAAGGCAATTCAAAATGCACTTGCTGTGTAACTCCTAATATACCTTTAAACAACTGGAGCACACCAGTGGGGTTTATCCAGCACAACATGAAAACACAAGATGGATTAGCATGTTTGCTAATTTGTGGCTTAATCCTTTCCAGTGTTTGGGGATTGTGGGATTTTTCAACTCTGCAATTTATGGGAGAAACATAATTTTAGTGGGTTTTATCAGGTGACAAAATTAAGATATCTTTGGAGAAGAGAGGAAGTTTTTTAAACGGTGGTAAGCGGTCCGGCTGGAGCAAATCAGTCCCAAACAGTGGCCAGTCCACCTCCATGCTGCATTTTTCTTTTATTTTCATTTTCTTCCTAAGTGAACAATGGCTTTCTTCTGCACAATCGGATAACATCTGCTCAATTTAGGGATTCTGGAGACTTCTTTTATTGTCTTGAGGTCTGCTGTTTGGGGCGAAGCTGCTTGAACAACCAGACCTGGGCCTGGTTGTTGGCAGCTGTTCAGAGTGCCGTTTCTCAAACCTGGGCCTTGATTGATCGATTTATTTCACATCTGATATTGCACTGTGTCAAACGAACCAACCTTTTTGAAAAACCTGTTCCCCTCCTCGCCTGTGGTGGCGCTGCAACAGTAACTACTGTAGGAAATGACACAATCACCTCTGAAGAAGACAGAAAGCGCAACTTGCTTCTTCATGAAATGTAAAAAAAAAAAAAAAAAAGAAGTACCGTCAGATTTTTTTGTGGTTGTAGGATTCCTCTTTTGTCTTCTGTAAGAGACAACTAGCCATTTTTTCCCGCCAACACTCTTGCGTTTTGTTTAGGTTGTATTTACCCAGAAGGCCCGGTGCTATATTTCGCTTCCTGCTTTTGGAGTGGTCCCAGGTGTTCACAAATGTATTCAAACTGCACCACAGTTCACACTAATCTAACAGAGACCCAGGTTTGAGGCGGACCAGAGTTAACTCTCTTTGGTAACACTTTATTTGAAGGGGTGTGCAAAAGACTGACATAACACCTGTCATAAACATAAAGAAGTCTTTATGGATGTTTATGACAGTTGTCATGAAGTGTCATTCGATAAATAATGACATTTTAATACAAAGTTGCTCTAAAAGTTGCATTGAAAGTCCATTAAAAATGGCAACTTTGCATTAAATTATAATTTACAAAATCATGCAAAGTTGGCACTTTTAACGGACTTTCAATGCAACTTTTAGAGCAACTTTGCATTAAAAGTGTCATTATTTACCGAATGACACTTCATGACAACTGTCGTAAACATTCATAAAGACTTCTTTATGTTCGTGACAGGTGTTATGTCATGTTCATGACAGTGTCATGTCAGTCTTATTCACACCCCTTCAAATAAAGTGTTACCCTCTTTGGACCTGACTTTCTAGAAACAAACTAGAGTTTAGTAAAAATGGACTAAACGGGCTTGGTGTGAATGCGTCCTACCAGTCATGTACTTGTGGCGTCCAGCCCATATGGGCTTTAATACACTTCACATCCAAAACACACAAAACAAGATGGCCGCATACAAATCACATGCTCCACGTTACATTTTTTTAATTCACTGGATAAAGCACTTATTCCTTTCTTTCCCAAACTTTACGGACAAAAGCAGAACATGAAAAAAATGTCCCATCATACATCCAACTTCAGATAACCAAAATACATCTGCATTACTTCTATTTATTAATATAAAGACCAATTTAACTGAGAATACAGAGGACAGTAAAGGAGTACAAGAAATCACCCACAACAACAAAACAAACATTGTGCCGACACAGTTTTGAGTGTTAATAGTGAAGCTAAACTGGCCTGTCACGGCTCAAAAGCTAACATGTCAGGAAAACAATATAAGAGACAGACTTTGAGGCAACTTATTGATGGCATGCTGTGTCAGATTGGGAAGAAATGGAGCTTGTAATGGAACCGGATCCATACGACACTCTGACTGAAGAGAGAGGTGATGGTTACTAGAGCACATGCAGCTCAAATCAAACTGAGGATCTTTTGGATTCTGTTAGTATTTGAGTATTTTGTGTGAAAATACAAAATATAATATACACCCTACGTTTAAATATGCTCTACTGCAAAAGCAACAGAATCTAACAAAACATGCATGGTGTAAAGATTTAAAGGACTATTGTCACCCTTTCAAATTTGGTTTCTGGATATTTTCAAGTCAATTGGAAAAAAAAAGAAAAAAAAAAGGGTCGTTTCTTCCCTTTAAATCTTTTTCTGACGTTCCAACAAATGGCAGGTACAGGTGAGAAAATACAACTCCTCAGAAAGGGGAGGATTATTTTTTATTTGTTTATTTACTTTTTAGGTGGACGGTGGGGGGGGAGAATGTATGATTGAAAAGCCTTACCCATGAACCCAAGGACAAGCATGGGCTGGGGGCAGGCTCTCCATTCTGGGATTTTATGCAGGAGGAGAGATGGTAAACACAGAGAGAGAAAGAGCGAGCGTGAATGAGACGATGAGGAAGAAGTGGAGCAAACTGATAGGAAGGAGGGAGGGGGCGATCAAGCAACCTATAGATTTCAGCAGGAAATCATGAATATGAGAGAGTCAACAGACAGAAAGAGAGAGAGAGAATGCTGGTAAAAAAAAAAAAAAGAGCAGTGACAGCACAGCAATTTCAGACTCAGACAAGTTAGCATCAGCACATCAGATAAAGTTGAGCGTTGATAATGTGATGCGTCTGCGCGGGCAGCCCGCTAAAACCTGGGTTAATGGACAATCAGAGGGAGTAGTTTTCCTCTTACGAGTCTGGGGACTTTTCAGCAATAAAGAGATGAAGGCCGAGGGATCAAAGCGGTTAAGTCAATACGCAATCAATCAGCCTTAGTCCCGTTGTTCGGAAACAGATGGCGTTTGTCTCTGCGGCGGCGTCTGAAAAGAAGCGTCTGTAAAATCTGTGAAATAATGCATGTGGCATGCAAAGAGAATAGGATAACCGTGCGCTTCCATCTGCAAAAAAAAAAAAAAAAGAGGATTTCACGCCGCAGCGCGCTGTGGAAAATTGAGAAAGTGTCCCTGAGGTGTATCTTATCTCTACAGGAGTTGATTCCTTTGTGTAAAACGTGAGAAGAGTTTTAGCATTTAAACTAGAGCTTTGGTTAAGCATCATTAAAACTTTAGCAAACTGTCTTTAAGAAGGAGAAAGTGGGTGCTAAGGACTGTTTTCAAGGTAATTGGCTCAACAGAACAGCGCCTCTTTTGGTGTTTCTGTAATTTGATTAGACATCCAGTACAGAGTGAAGAAAAAGTAACACCCTGCTTCCACATGTCTGCTGGGAGAGACATGAGATTTTAATTATTTTGCAGCTGATTCTGTACATGATTTATGAAAAATAGTAATGCCTGCCACAAATGGCATGCCGTTAATATTTCAGAGACCTCAGAGGATTTCTCCAATCATTTTTCCCCGGTCGGCTTACATCTTATTAACGTCAGGCAACCTTCCTTCATTGCGAAGCCTGAACTCAGACTGAACAGACGTTGAAATAACTTCTGTCGTGCCAAACAAAGGAACAGAAGGTGTGTGGAAATAGTAAGAATGTGACAAATTGGCAAAATACTGTCTTTATTAGTCTGTATGTGAAAGAACTGCTTGCCGCTGCCGACGACTAGCATTGGTTTTAGATGTCAGGTTGTTAACGTTCTGCTAAATCATCAATGCAGGAGTGACATGTAAAAGAAAAAGGAACGCAGGGCTTTGCTACTAAAGAGGTCAGCTCTGCTAGCTCGACTTTGACACTGTAAGATGTAGATGTGCTGAAGAATTCAGTGTGTTTTGGTTCAGTTTAATAAAAAAAAAATGGCGACCCACACACTGTTTGACAAATCATCAGTAGAGCAGGTGTTTAAATTAGCTAATCAACCTCAGCTATGTTCAGACGATTGGTTATTAATAATCGCAAAGTAAACATCAAGCCTGAAAACATAAAACTTTAACATATTCAATGTTCTGTTTTTTTGTGTGGGAAATGTTTGCGTGTTATTTTTTAGGTGTTGTCCACCCGACACACCGATGGAGCGGTTGTCAGTCAGTTGCTATGGCTCCAGCTCCGTGTGTAGCATAGCTGACACAGAGAGCGAGGAACAGGAAAAACACGAGCAGTTTTGAGCTCTGTTATTAATTTAGTACCGCACTAAATTAATAATAGCCACATCTCCAGGTTTCATTTTGCTAACAGAGTTGCTGGACTGCGCGCTTTGGATGGAAAGTGAAAGAAGAGTCTTTTAGCCCTCCAAGATTTCCTGATGTAAACAATAACATGCAGCGTGTCTACATGGTCTGGGCTGAGATACAGAAAGTCTGAAATCCTGTTAAGAAAGACAGTTTTTACTCTTTAGTCCGGCTTATTTCAAACGTAGGTGCACAAAGTGTTTGAGTCGACTCCCATTGAGACGTACTCACTTTGCATTGGGGAGAAAAAGACCTCGGACGTGGGCGCGGCCTTGGTCCACTTGTAGTGAGGGGCGGGTTTTCCCTGGCTGGACTTGCAGCTCAGAGTCACGTTGCCCTTCACCACCGGGTTCCCCGTCATGCTGCAGAGGGGCGGCGAGGGCGGGACTGGACACAGACATATGCGGCGGTTACGGCATATTAACACATGTTAGATGAGAAAATACATCCGTGACCCTTTCCTGAACATGCACATTTGTTTTAATCCACTGCGGGTGATGTAGAGATTTCTTAGGGCAGTGGCCAGATTGCATAAAAATAAGTAGATATTAGATCCCCCTGCCCGTCCTCCCGCCTCTCGCTCTTGTTTCTATCTACTTCTGGAAGATGACATAATTCTCTCAGAGCTTACCGAATCCCTTAACAGCAGATGAGTTTGGTTTCTTATGTTTTCCTTTAGCGGACTGCCTCGATCCAAAATCCCTCAAAATGTGTTTGCTTGACCTGAAGTTGTAAAGATTCCACATATTCGAGCGTTGTCAAAGGTTTCGTTACCTTTGACGTTAAGCCGCAGCTCTCCGGAAATGCCGCGCCCTCCGGGGACGATGACGTGGCAGAAGTAGAGGCCCGAGTCGCTCTCCTGCGTGTTGTTGATGTAGATGGAGAGGTTGGCGGAGGGCATGGTCACGCTGAAGCCCACTCTCTTGGTGAACTCGTTTTGTCCGTGCCCAACTTTACCTGAACTAAAGTTAATCACCTGCGCGGAGAGAGAGGAGATTGGCATTGAGATGTTAATTATCGTTGGAAAAAGGAAACGCTCGTTCACGTGGCAGGGCGATCCTTTCCACTTTTTTGCAGCTGTTCTGCTCCGATCTTTTTCTGGATTTCTGCATCGGATTCACAAAGCAGATTGCACAAATGCACGAAGGAGCAACCCTGCCTCTGAAGTCCAACAGTGGGCAGCAGTTTGCACCTGTTTTTGTATCTGGTTGCAGTAAATGCAGAAGTAGCACAAAGAAAACATGTCTTACAAAGTTACAAAGCTGTTTCTAGATGAATAAGTGACGTTGCAGATATTTTGTGTTGGGAACAAAAGTCTGAAAGAAATCAATCCAACGGTATAATATTGCATATTCTTTATACAAATATGCAACAATGGTAATAAACTGTGTATAATCTCAGAAAAAAAATTATCTAGCTGAGAGCTAGATTTAATCATTTAGAACATGTTTATTGACCTAGGCGTGTAAATATTACATTACAATCTAAAAGTTCTTTAAATGTAATATTTATATATTTATTCTGCAGCAAAATGATTATAAAGATGATTCAGAAAATGTATTTGAACGTAGAAACTGGAGGATATGAAGCAGCTCTAGTCTTAGTAACTGCCACACGGCTTGCTCTGGCCGTGATTTACGCAGATAAACATGGCTGCGTTCTTCCCTAAAAGTAGGAACAGACATGTACAAACTCCTCTTTGTAACAAAAAACAGTTAAACGTTTTGTTACAATTGCACAGTTTTGTAATAGCTTGCAAACTATTCATGCTCTTTGAACTCTTCCACCTCATGCTGCCACTTTGTGTTGCTCTATTATACAGAATCCCCAATAAATAAACTAAAAACGTGCAAAATTTCAAAGGCCATGAACTTTATGTATTCCTGTAAAGCACACCGCCGGCGGCAGCCCCGCAAAGAAGTGCAGATTAACAACAGAAGCGGACATCCTGACATGAAGATAATCCTGATGTCTGCAGATGGAGGATGTTGAAATTTAGGCTGATTTTCCGTCTGAGATAAGCTCACAGGCATCACACGCTGAAATTGTTTAGATTATGTTAATCGCGTGCACAGCTATGCATCTGCATCTGCAGGACGGAAGTGTGAGGCAGCAAGAGAGAAGGTGTCGTTATTGACATGTATCCTTAGTTCCCGCCTTTAACTGTGAATTATCATTAGCTCTAAAGTTAGATATTATCCTGGGTTCTGCAGCTCAGGAACAAAAGTGGCATTTTCCTGCAATATAAAAATAATCCATGTTTTGATAGCCTTTTATTTAAAGGTGAGCGGACCTCGGGCGCTAAAAAAAATAAAATAATAAAGAGCACATTGATAATAACTGTATCCTAACAAATCTATTAGGTTGTATTTTCATCCCAGGATTTTAAGTTCAATGAACTCTGCTATAGTACTCAAGAGGATCAGCCAGAAAAATGCATCAGTTTATGGTAATTCTTCAATAGTGACTGTTCATTGTGTACCAGTAGAGGTTTGAACAGGGTCATGGGACATATGAGGGCGGCGGCAGGTTTACAAATCCACAACGCAGCTCGAAAAACGCTGGAAACACCCAGAGGGAAAAAGGTCACAATGGAATGCATTGATGCAAAAACTTGGGCGCTAACTATGGAGGTTAAACTCTATCAGTTCACAAGGACTGATTTACATCTAAACAAGTTTTCTGTCAATTCCTTTGAAATGTAAATTTGAAATAAAGTAAATGTTTCCACGCAAATATTTGACTTAAATTTTGGAGGAAATTTCAAATATTTTCCTAAAATTTGATCCTTTAAGGCCAAGTTTCAAACTCCTAACACTAGATCTAAGATGCCTACAACTGTGTACTTCGGAACAAAATGTGTATTTTTGTAGTCAAGGCATTTGATATACAGTAGATGCTTCCACTTTCCCAGCATTATGCTTCTCACCTGCTTGGACTCATTCCCTGTAAAGTGCCAAATGACGGTGTTTTGGGAGATGTCGGAGCTGGGGCTGTACCAGGCCTGTAACACCACCATCTGGCCCTTCACCACCTCCATCTCTCTGCTGGGCATCTCCACCTTCCGGGTGTCACCTGGGTAAACAGGATCGTACACGGGGTTAATAAGGTGTTAATTGTGCAGGTCTAAGAGACAAAGATGATTTAATCACCGAGCTACACTTCATAACGTCACAATAATAAATCTATTTTTTTTTCTGGAATATTTTACATCATTTTCCTGTGATTTGAAAATATAAATAAGTAAACAAAAAAAAATGCCTGGTTTGCTTTTGCAAACACAAAACCTTTGAATAGGAAGATAAATAATAATAAACTCCACTGGACAATTCTTTGTTTTTCTTTTCACATCTGTGAAGATACAAAACCAGTTCACATTTTAGTATTTTACTTAAGTTTTAGCCTCATAATTTTTAGAATTTTCTTCTCATTGAGATTGCTTTGGAAACCTGTGATAACTGGCATGACTAGCTCACAAGAAAGCAGGATGAATAATTTCAGAGTCTGCAACATTTATATTGTTATTCAACATTATAGTAGCATTTTAACAAAATAAAAACTTTCTACTACCTTCAGGAACATGAATAATCAGGTATCACAACTAAAGCAAGTCAATCATGGAGCACACTAATCACAGGAAATCAAACACACTGAAAATTTGATGTATCTTTTGGTTAAACATAAGTAATTAGCGCTAACTAGTTGCAGCTAGCATTGAGTCACTCAACACCTGCTCACCCCCACTTGTTGCTGTGAGCTGCTGGCAAGCTAGCTGAATGAAGGCCAGTTAACTTTTCCTTCACTGACAAAAAATGACAAATAAAGCTGTTTGGAATATAATAAAAACACCAAAATTCAGAATGTGGAAACTAAGAGGGCTCCACTTTTCACACATATTAAGCTAACGCTGTTTTAGCATGCTGTGCTCCTAGCATGTTAACATGCAGCAGAGTGCAGGCAGGCTATTTACAAAGATAAATCAACTTTTTAATCAACTATCAGCTTGTTGTTAAGCACATCTAGGCAACTTGAAAACTGCTTTTAAACATTTTATCTATATACATATTTACAATCATGAAAAAAAGAATTATGCCAAATTTAATAAAGCGAATCTGTACAGTGTCTCCACTGCTTTGAATGGTATAGAGACCATGATAATTTATTGAGTTCAACAAGCATTTATGATTTCACCTAAGTCTAGGTATCGACATCAAAATAACAATTATGCTATTATACAAAAAAAACAACCATAGATATTCTGCTTGTCATGTTATTTTAGTCAAAATGGGAATAATTATTGCATTTCTGCATTAATTAAAACCAATTAGACCCCTTTATATGTTCTTCCTCTTTATTTTTTATGTAATGATTGTAAAACTATGGTAAAGTGAAAGTTGCATTCAGGCAAAAAGTCATGAAATAATTTTACATAAAATCGATGAGTATGCTGTCTTGTGTGTAAAATGAATCTTTAACCAACTTTATTTTTTGATTAATATGGGTGAAAAGCGCATACAAACAATGGAAGTATAAAAGAAAAAGTTTGATTAAGTGAATAAGTTCATAAAATCTTTAACGTGTAAAATTTTACAAAATGACAAAAAAAAAACAAGAACTGCACATATATCTCAGATGAACAGATGTTTTTTAAAAAAGCTCATTTACTCAAAATCTGAAAAGGACAATCTTACATAAAAACTGAACCTGTTACAGAAAGAAGGAAACGTGTCAATAAGTTTACGTGACCGGCAAACAAAGCTGACAAAATAATGCTGAAAGTTTGAAAGAGAAAAAGATGTGAGAGAAAACTTTCAGACTCACAAGGTGCCCAGTCACCAGAACCCGACAGCTGTAGCTGGATCAGCTGATCCCAGCAGCCGATTTCTATCTGCGTCTCCAGTTTGAAGCTTGACTCAGAAACTACAACCAAAAAGTGAAAGCAGAGCTCCAGCTGCCCCTAAAAGTCCTCCGGCTGCCGAGAGGAAAACGGAGAAATGTGTGCCTCCTGTGCTCAGACGGGATCATGGGCGAACAAGAGATGAAAAGAGAGCGAGCGGACCAGACCGCCTGCTGAGATGGACACATCTGCCCAGCTGGACACGCCTTCTTTCTTTTTCAGATAAATAAATAATTTCAGTAACTCAAAATAACCCAGAAATAATTGCAAAGTTGACAGAAAGAAAATAAAAAGAACGACTGCCAGCATTTATGTCAAGTTATGTCAAGCAATGTACCACTGAAATTAAAAGAGGGAAAGTGCCCAAATATCAAAGACAGTTTCACCAGTTTGGATGAAGAATGTTAAAACTAAAAAAAGAGATTATGTTAATCTCTTGTAGGAAATCTGACAGAAATTCCTCAAAATTAAAGCCTCAATGTTTCATAGATAACATCACAACAAAATCGGGTTCAATATCTTAATGGAGCTTGATAAGGGGATTATTTCAGCCTTTCAAAATAAGGCTTAATACTGCTCAGCAAAATAAAAGCCTATTTCATAAAGGATATTATAAAAAAGTAGATTCTACATCACTAATGGAACTTAACTAGTCAGGAAAAAGGGATTAAAGATGCTGTTCCAAAATAAAGCTTAAAAAAGAAAAAGTCTCAAAATTTGATAGAGAACATTATTGCAGATGGAGACACAGCATTGCTAATGGGATTTAACTAGTTATAGAAAAGGGATTAAGAACCAAAGTTCAAAATAAATCTTTACAGATATTTTTTCTGTATTTTAAATTACTTTGCAATGTGTAATTACATGATTAAGTTAACTAAAGCAATCGAAACTGAATTCTCACATTTCAAAGTAAAAATAAAACGTACTCTTTAAAACATTGTTTACTGTAAAAGGAGAGCAAGCGTTTAGGCACCCCCGGATGGTTGTCACGGGAGACTCAAGGATTTTTCAAACATTCATGAAAGAATTAAAGCAAAACTACAGGTATGTTTTTGATAAGGGAATAACATTATGACATGATATAAAGCTTAAAAAGTCCATTTTAGATAAGACTGAGCAATCGTAAAATGAGGGTAATCTCAATTCTAATAATGCATCCTTTATTTTAACCAGGGAAATAACTTTATTAAATTAAAAACATCTTTTAAAAGAGTGCCTATACGCCAAGCCAGCAGCATAAAACATACAACAAATCCAAAATATACGACCAGACTCGCAACACACAGCTACGAGACATCACGTTCTAAAACATAAGGGCAGTTATGGAAGCCAAGTAAGCCGATGTCTCTTGTCCTTTAAAATTGATTTGAATTTCCACAACGTAATAAGAGATAACTTTAAATCCTTCTGCGAATTACTGCAGGTGACAGGGCCAGAAAATTTGAAAGCCTTTTTACCCACTGCAGTTCTGACCTGTGGGACCTGCATCAAAATGAGAGCGCAGGCCATAACGGCTGATGGTTCCACACAGAAGTGAGCAGAAATATGCATTTAGAAAGAATAATTTAAAAAAAAACTGAATTGCGCAGGAAGGCAATAACCAGGCTAGTCTCTCATCAAAACATCAACAATCACTCACTACATATCTGTACTTTGTATCTGCTGTTTTCATTTAATTTACAATTTCTTCAAAAACGCTTGTATTCATTTATTTGCTTATGGGTATTCTCATAGGCAAAATCTTTGGTTTCTACACGTATGTATGAGTTGGAATACAAAACCTAAATTTATGCACATTTATTGACTTACATTCACAAATTTAGATGTCTACGAATGGATTTTTAATCGACAGTAGTCTTACATCATACATAACTCATTGTGTTTCCATAGCAACTAAAACAAACAAGAACCTGACACATGTTTGTTTGACATCATCATGTCATTGATGTTCTCATTGATGATGTCATAAAGGTTCAAAAGATTATTATCATCATTTGGAATACAAGAATCCTCAGTTTGCTTTTCAACTTCATTGGACATAGAACACTTTGAGAGAGAGACGATTTCAAAGAGTGATTTTAGAAAGTATTTCCAGTGCAGTAAAAATGATTCTTATGATCGGTTGGGGTCTTGGCTATCTCGTGACGAAGGGAGTTGAAAAACTCCTGGGATATAGGACTAAGGATGAAGACACTCCAGACGCGAGCCCTTCTGACGAACGTTTTAAATACTTTTGTTTTGAGGACGTCGCCGAAGAAAACTTAAAACACAGAGATGATTCGGTACAAGACGAAGGACTTTTAGTGGAAAGCAAAGAGGACAATAGATGCAAGTACATTTGTTTTGAGGAGATTATGCCGAAAGACATGGAAACTTCCTCTGAAGTTGAGGAGGTAACCATCGAGAAGGATTTGACATCTGAGGACACTGTTGATTTGGAAAGTGTTACTGAAATCAAAACAGAGCTGCACTTGGAAGCTTGTGCTGGGGATACTGAAGCAAACACTGAAAACACTTTTGAAAGTGTTGATGTTCCCCATGAACACGGGGACCTGGCTGTTCAAGCAAGCTGTGACAGTGAGGAAAGTCTGATGAACTTTGAAATAATCTTTATTGATTCTTCAACGGAGGAAAAATCTTCAGTTGATGAAAACTCTAAGGATGGAATTCAAAATTCCACAGACCGTTTTGAGACCATGGACGCTACAAACAATGATGTTTCCTCTAAGGAAGGAAATGCTGGGAATGTTGAGTCACATTTTGATTAAATCTCAAGAGTATTCTTCATCAGAAGAATGGTTTTCTGATGAAGAAAGCTCAGACTATGACACTCAAAATGACCCTGACCATATTTACAGCATGGATGCTGAAGAACTGGATGCGTCCTCCAAGGATGAGGATGTTTGTTCGGGAAGCTCAAATGCTGGAAATATGTGGGAACATTTAGGAGAAGTGTATGAGTTTTCTTCGTCAGAGGAATCATTTTCTTTAGAAGAAAACTCTGAAGATGGAAATCAAAATGACACAGATGATTTCGTCCACATGGACGTCAATCTTGACCCAGCTATGTACTTCTGCAAATTTTCCAACTCATTTTTTAATTGTTGGATGAATGCCACTACGCAAAGCGTCATGAACTTGACCATTGTCAGAAGGTTTGTGGCTCAGTTTCCTCAGGAGATTGCTGATCTTTTTGCAGAGACACCATTGTTTGCAGGGTTTTTCTTTGAAGCAATGCACCATCCAGGTAGAGACTTTCCCCCAAATGATGTCTTTGCAGTTCAGAATGAACTCCTTGAAACTCTGCAGATCAGGGATGTAAAACATCAGGACAAGCCAGGAGTCCTGATGTTTTACATGTCACACTATCTGGACCAGTATGGCATCACCACAGACTGTAAGCTGTACACAGCTGACTGTTGTGAACGATGTCAGAAGTGTCCACAAATTATTCATAGCCTTGGTCCTGTCATTCCTCTTCCAATGGAACAACAAGGTGACATATTGTTCTACTACTACTACATGTAGTCTTCTAGGGAGCTATTGGAGTAGGATTTCAGAAAATTGTGGCACCTGCAAGTCCAATATAAAGAGTGATTGCTTTTTAAATGGTACTGATGTGATGACCCTGATACTGCCATGGCCAGACAGTCCAGACAATATCAGACATCCTGTGGTACCTGACCCAGCCCTTGAAGTTCCTGAAAAAACTGGAAGTCAGGTACACCATCTATCCTCAGTTATTTGCTGGAAGCAGGCAACAACTTCTGACACCAGCAGCCTTTACACATATCTAATGTGTGGAGAGCTGGTGTTTAAGGCAGAGGATGAGCGGGTATCACTGGCAAATATCAACTGTGGAGCTGACATTTGCAGCAATGGGTACATCTTCATCTATGAAAAGCCCACAGAAGGACAGGACGAATACAGTGTTGGGGTCAAAGTGACAACTGATCAATAACAAAGATAGTGGGTGGAACACGGCCTGCAGAGTCATCGTCAAGGAGTTGTGGCCAGTCCGGACGCTTGCAAGGGCGCAGACTGGACCACCGAAGAGCCGGAGGTGGGCGACCAATTGGCCGCATGGAACCATGAAGTCGCAGAAATGGAGGCTGGGTGTGCTGGCAGGAGGACATGGGCAGATGGATCATCAGCACCGGCAGACGCACAGGTAAGTGCTCAGGCACTGAGCAGCTCAACTCATATGATCTATGTGTATGAGATGAGCTATGTGTATGAGAAAAAAATTTTTTATATATATATATATATATATATATATATATATATATATGATTTTATTTATTTTTGTTTGTTTTAGTTTTTCAGCATATATTATTTTATTTTTGCAACTGCAGCGGCTGGAAACCTATTTTGAGTAGCTCAAACATGGACCGGATGTGTGCTTTTATTGTGAAAGCAGCACGTAAATGGGAGTACCATAATGTCTTGAGCTGCCGCGCACTTGTATATCGTGTGCTGGACCGGCTGGTCGCAGAGCCGGCTAGCTTTACCACGGTTTTATTTCCCGCCTCTACTGCCAGATCGATACTTAGAAGCTTAGAACTTAGAAGTTGCATCATATGAGTTTGAAAACATTTCTCCATTGTGCCTGCTGCTAGCATGTGCTTGTTCTAAATGAAAATTAGCGTGTTCTTCTTTGATTTCCAATTTTGACTTCCAATGATTCACTTCCTGCTAAAGAGCCCCCTGGTGGTTGAAGAAAAATCCACAGAAAAGCCGCACCGGGCTATAAGACACATGTTCAAAGCTTAGGAAAAAAGTAGCAGCTTATAGTCCGAAAGTAGTAGGTGAAATTGGATAATTTCCACGGCACACCTGACAATCACTCACGGTACAGTAGTGTGCCGCGGCACAGTGGTAGAAAAACACTGGTTTATGCAATAGGGGCACATCGCCCGTCCAAAACCGAGCATCTCCATAATGGATGTCTTCTAATTTGCTTTGCTGCATAATGTACATTGCATTTATTCTAGCGCAGTGGCGCAGCTACACATTATTCAGGTGGATGCGAAAACATAAATCGTCCCTCCCCCCGACCCCCTGCCACCCCGAAGAAAGGTTGAAGGAGCGTGGAAAACATACGCTCGTATTGGTTCAATACGGGACGCAACATTTAATAGCCAAATACGGGACAATTCCGTATTTTACGGGACGGGTGGCAACCCTAGTATGGAGGGTCCTCTTGTTTACCAGGAAAGCTGGGTTGATGGGAAGCCTGTTAGAGTCTGCAAAATATTTGAAACTGAGGCAGAGGTTCACCTTCCAACAAGACAATGACCTTCAATGAACAGCCAGAGCTACAAGCAAATAGTTTAGATAGAACCCTTTACAGACACTCTCTATCCAGTCTGACTGTGCTTGAGCAATTTTGCAAAAAAGAATGGCCACAATATTTGCTGCCTAAATGTGTAAATTTGCTAAACTTAGGACTTTTTATTCCACTTCCCAATGATGGGCTACTTTGGGTTAGTCTATCACACTGTGTTTTGTAGTTGCAAGTATCATACTTTTTTACATCTTTTCAGGGCGTTTTTTTTTTTTTTATTATTGCCAAGCAGCTCTTTGAAACTTAAATAGAACCTGGTGAAAACAAAGAAGGGCATTAACAACTGCCTGCTGTGGCACCTTCATCATCAATCTAAACGGGGAGATCCAAATGCAAACATCTTCCCCTTGTCTGGTCTCAAGGCTTCATTTTCAGTTTGCTCGTGTCAGAGCTGTTGAGAAATTAAGCCATCGACAAGTCATGTATGCACGAGATTAACATCTTTATCATGGCGCTGTTGTCAGCCTGATGTTGATTGATAATGTACAGCCGCCTGGGGTGCAGACCAATCATCTATTTTCAGGCTTTTTTTGACACAAATCCTGGCGGTGCTCTGATTTCGCTTTCCCCTCCGACTGACCTTCTCGCTGTACCAAAACGCAAACTGACGAGCTGTCACGGCAACCCCAAGGAAGTCATCGCATTTCAGATGCGACGCATGGTGATCAATATGTATTTCTTAGGCGACGCTCAATCGTTAGGGGTCAGATTTTTAACTTTACGTCAGTGTAGAAGGCGTGGCACGCATACCTACAGCGGGAAACCAGCAGGATGCACACATGTACACTCCTGATGAAGCAGGATAAAGCCCTGCGGCGGCCTCGTTCCGCACCATTCTTGTGGATCTTTGAGGTTTATCCCCACAACTGTGTCACCCAATTGTTTATTAAATGAAGAAAAATATTCACTAATCCGGAGCACGCTCCCTCTCTCTTACTCTCTCTCTCTCTCTGGTTTGCAAATGTGAGGTGTGTGTGTGTGTGTGTGTGTGTGCGTGTGTGTGTGTGTGTGTGCAGAAACCGGAGTTAAAGATGCGGATATGGAATTAAAGTGAACTTAAATCCTTCAAAGGTAAAATTGAAATAAAAAAATCCAGAGATGCTAATAGAGAGGATGATGATGTGATACTATGCAGCCTCGTTCAGCTCTGGCCTAATTATTCTTAGCTGCGGGCTGCAATTTAGTCTAGCCACGCTTTACATGTGCTAATAGGATTCCTTTCTTCAGAATAAACACTTTTTTTTCTTTTTTTTTTTCTTACTTTTGCTGCAGGAGATTTTGGACTGCAGAAGCATTTTGGTCAACAGGGACAAAACTTGAAAGAATAATCAGAAGTCATGCGTGTTACGCCCATCGGTTCACAAACCCAATGTGGATTTGCTGCAGCACCCCGTGTTACCTGCAGGGGGAGGCAGATTACCATGACTAGTGCTTCACCTGGTTATGGAATACAAAAAAAAAAAACATCAGCTGAAGAGTAAATGTCAGGAATTAAGAGTCACAAACAAATGGATGATATTTATGGGACTTCTATAAAATAATAATAATAATAATTTCAAACGCATCCTGTGAGAAAACTGTGTCTTAGTTTCCAACAGAAATCCACACAATTCACATCCAAGCTAAATGCTGCTGCACTGTTATGATCAAATGAATAATAATAATAATAATAAAAAAAAGTCAGCCTCTCTCTCAAAGCCCTCAGGGAGTCATGCAGGCCTCAGTGAAGATAAACTGATCCTCTTTAACCAGCCGCACTCTATCTCCCACGGTAATCTCTGCTTCCACCCATGTCTTTCCCTCATGTGAGTCGCTCTGTGAAGCTAAAGCTTTGGCTGAGGTTCAGACCGACTCTCTATTTACACACGTACTGGTCCGTTCTCCCGTTGACACAAACAGCTGTCTCCCTGGAAATGAACTGACAACACTAATTAACAACGGCAATAGGAGACGCTGATTACGCATCGGTTTTCATACATCTATAATACTTTCCAGGAATAATCAACTTGCATGTGTAATTTTGATTTGGATGTTTTAGCGGCTGCCGTATTTGACTGGGGGTGAAGATATACAAAAAGCTAGAAATATGTGGGGTTTTTTTAATAGCCATAGAATAATCACAAACTTGAAATTTGAGAAAGATCCACGCTTTAAGTAGAATTGGAGAAAAAAAATAAATATCCTTGACCAAACAGCAAGTCAATCTGGATCCAGGTCAAAGTGTTGGAATTTTTAATTTTTTTTATGTATGTCAAAATGACGGTCAATGAAAAAGTCTCGTGTAAATGTAACTCACATTAGAAAATCTCTCATAAAGGGATTAAAAGTATTAAAAACAACATTCATTTCATAAGTGTGTGATAAAAACTAACGTTTAAATTCTTGAATCTATTTGTTAAAATCTGAAATTAATGAATTAAAAACATGTTAAAACCATATAAAAGAATGATGAAAAAATATGTTTCTTACAGAGTTTCTTACCAATAGAATAAGTGGTTTTGGGTAACATCAGCCAATCACATTGGTTGTCCCGCCCTCAATTTGCATTTTGCCTGCTAGCTGATTTGCTATCACGAGAGCAGCTTGCTAACCTCATGGTAAGGTTCTGTGTCAGTTCATGACATTCTTGTATGCTTTAATAGTATATGATATTAATTGGTGTTTTATGCTGAGAGCTTGGAGTAAACCTTGTGGGGAGATAGAATATTGATGGAAAAGACAGCTGAGCAGAGGACTGACGATAGCTTCCTTGCCTAGACTGAGTGTGTTGCACTAGTGAGTTTACATCGACCTTGCGGGTCCGTTAGCCGCCATGCTAGTTTTTACTATTGTAAACCCCATTGACTTATGCTACAACTGTTAGCATGTTAACTCCGTTAGTTACAAGGCCAAATAAAATGGGGAAAATTTATAATTACACAAGCTAGAATGGCTACATGGATAAACTACTTTTGCACTGTTCTTTGCTCTATCCATCTATCTATCCATTTTCTTTACACCCTTGTCCCTTGGTGGGGTCAGGAGGGGTGCTGGTGCCTATCTCCAGCTAACGTTCCGGGCGAGAGGCGGGGTACACTTTGGACAGGTCGCCAGTCTGTTGCAGGGCTACATAGAGACACACAGGACAAACAACCATGCACACTCACTCTCACCTAGGGGCAATTTGGAGAGGCCAGTCAGACTGTGGGAGGAAACCGGAGTACCCGGAGAAAACCCACACATGCACAGGGAGAACATGCAAACTCCATGCAGAAAGACCAGGGCCGGGAATCGAACTCAGTACCTTCTTGCTGCAAGGCAACAGCTCTACCAACTGCGCCACTGCAGCCTCTTTACTCTAATATATATATATATATATATATATTAAAAAAAATTTATGATAAAAACAAAAAAACAGTGAGATTAAAAAGCTCTTTTTCAAAGAAATCTTGACCAAGTGGCAACAAGAAATACAACACAAAAAAATGAAATGCCAAGCTATTAAACAACAGGTAAATGTCATTGATTCGGGACTCAAGAACTTTTAGTTTGGATGGAGAAACACAGACAAATTCACTCAGTTTCTTATTGCAAGTCCCAGTATATTTTTGTTATGTATCACTTTCTATTACCTTTAACTGTGTTTTCCTGTGTTAACTGGATGAAACTAATTAATTTATTTTCATTATGTATATTGATAAAACTGAATTTGAATGAATGAGTTGTACAACAGAACTGAAAGTGAAATGTGAGCAAAATCCCATTTCAGTTTTATTTCATGACAAGACAATGATGACCTTTTCCTTAGGTCAGGTTTTTGTTTGGAATTACCAAGATGTGGAGGACCAGAGAGCTGAGAAGTGAGACTGGATCCACAAGCCTGAAAAGCTTGGCGAGCCATTGTCCATTTGAGCCAAACTTACTCCGATTGCCCACAACCTGTCAGTTTTGCAGAAATTGAGTTTTAAAAGACAGAAAATGCATAAAACTTAAAGATATATGCTTCTATTTCCTCTCAGGTGTTTGCCTGATAAGACAATGCATGCTTTTTATGTGAATGAAACCATTGCAGGTTTTTTTCTTTTGAAAATGTGCATGCAAACCCGCCTGTTATGAAAGGATCACATAAAAGCTTTGTTGTATTTAGAGTGAAAACAGCACTGTTGTGCATCATGAATTGTGCATAAACTGTTATCTGCAGTCATGTTTTCTCAGCAGAACAAACAGCTGTTCTGTTCATGGTGGAAATAATTTTACTGCTCATTGTTTGTTACCGCTGTGACTAGTTTTTTTTTTTTTTTAAGATTTTACAGAAATTAGTGATTCACAAATGTCTAAGTGCCTTTACTTTCCCCTCAGGATGGATTAAATCTCTGGTTACCACCATTTTTTAGCACACATAATAGTTGGGGATGTATTGAATTAGCATTTTTGTTTTTGTCCCTGATACCGATCAAAGTCATGCAGGGACAGGCATTTTCTGGTGCTGTTCCCCCATCTGATGCCTTAATTGACATTAATACAAAGGAACACTAACACCATCATACACAGAATTAAAGATAAAACAATAAATTGTCTTGTTTTAGATTATATTATAGAAAATACTGCTAAGCAACTGGGACATTCACATAAAACGGTAAACAACATAGAAAATTGTGTTGTCTAAGTCTGAAATGTATTACAGCTTTTAGAGTAAAGTAATTGTTTTTTATGATACTATACTCCAAATGTACATTTTATCTAACAACTGAGGAAAAAAAGATATGTGACTAAAAAAGATTCTAGAAAGATCCTGGAGGAAGACACACACACAGATTCGGTACCTTACTTCTCAGAGACTCTGCACTGCATGTTCTTACCTTCTGCACATATTGTTTTGTATTCAGCGTGGCTGATGTTTTATACCAGCTTTGCATTGTCATGCCTTTATTTCAGAGTCTATTTTGTGTTGAGGTCAAGGACAAACTCAGAGAGTAATACTCTGCAGAGCTCATGGATAGGAACTTTGCATGCCATGTATACGTACCAAGCCGCTGCAGAGGACCCAAATGTTGTCTTAGTCCTATTGTAGACTACAATTGATTGCTGACCTCCTTCTCTTCAGATTTCTTCTCAACAAGCTAATTCTTCCCAAGCCAAATCCCACACGCTCATGTTATGGAGCGCTGCCAAAACTGGTTCGCTCTTGTTCATGCTTCGAGTATCTAAAAAACTTCACACAAACAACCGTAACATTTTCAGGTCCATATTCCATATATGTTCAGTGACACTAGTGAAATATAAATATACGTCCATTTGTTATAGATAATTATTCAATCAATAAACTAAATCAGTTAAAAATTATCCCTCCAAATTATCCCGCCGCTAGTCACCCCATCTCGAGCTGTGAGTCCGGATACCGAGAACAGAAAACTCATTACAGTCACTTGTATTTACAATCGCAATCATTTCAATCATGAACCATATCTTATGACCACAGTTGAGAGACAGTGTGGAAGAAATGGTGAAAGGAGAACTTCAGTTTTTGGCACAGCTTCTTCTTCATCTCAACAGACCAGAGCATTACAGCAGACAAGGCCCAAACCATAACCCACAAAACAACACTTCAACTCTTGAACTTGAGGGAAAGACAGATCTCCACAACCAGAAGGGAGCAGTCCACCTTCTTCAGTTGAGTCATGGCTTGAGAGAATAAAATGCTGACTCTCAACCTATAGTCCCTACACACTCGGCTGCAAGCCTTTCCCTGGAATGCTGAAGGATTGTTCACGGAACCACATCCTCCACAAAAAACACAAAGATGAAATCCAGAGACTCCAAAATGAGACACACTTCTCTCCATGACAAGGCCTTCCAATCATGTTGACGAACACAACAAACAGGATCTAAACTAAATAAAGACCTAACAGAGTCCAACTTGCACTGGAAATGAGCTAAACTTTGGTATATGAGGACTGAATAGTTCTCACAAACGTAAGCCACATCCACAAAACGTATCTGGAATGAATAACCAAACACCAATAGCCCCCTAAGCAACGCTACAAGCCTGAAGACCTGGTCAGCTGTTCCCAAACTTCCTAAATTCAAAGTTCAGCAATCAGTCAAAGCTAGAAGTTTTATTTAGTCACATTCAAGTGAAGCAAATACTTCACCCTGTATTGGTTATACTTCGATACATTTCTTTTCAAATCTAAGTGAGCAATGAACAAAAGTAGGCAACAATACATTACTTTTCAGCAAATCCTGGAAATATTCTCCAGATTCATGTTTCTCAGTATAATCAACGTCTTATCACTTTGTGCAGCTTACGGATTTATACGATCTGTTATCCTCCAACCCATTTCTGCATGACTAATTGGAAAGGAGATCATTTCTGGATGAAAGTGTTCGTTTGTGCTCCACTCTGCATGTTTTATGTAGACTGAGCTGGGATTTGTGTCAGAGTGGCGCTAACAAAGTCTTAAAATGACCCCATAAACGCCTCGGAAAGAAAGAAAGAACAACACAATCATTAAATATTTAAGCATAAAAATCCTTTGGCTCATTAAATACTCTCATTAGTCAAACTGGTCTGGATTTCAGGATGACCTTCAGTAGACTTCAAAAAGGAATTTAAGTTGCAAAGTCCTTTTTCCAGATGTTAAACGAGGGTAAACATAAACAAGCCAGAAAGAAAATGGGTTATTTGTTGAGTTTCAGACAGGGCAGACAGAAATGTAGGGCAACAAAATTGCCTTGCTGGTGTAGAACTGCACATTGGACTGACCCGGCAGCCTTTAAACAGATGGTGCTTGAATAATAAATATTTGGGGAAGGCGCCTTTAAATTGGATTACATTAGTGTAATCTCTCCAGCTATTTTAAATCATTTGCAGAGCGTTATCTCATTACAGTTTTTAATCCCTCTAAACTTTTGATTGCTCTCTGATTATTTGCAAACTGAAACACCTTCCAGCTCTCACTGTAAAAATCACACAATTTCACCTTGAGCTTTACTACAGTTTACGTTAAATACCAAATGTGAAATTATTTAAGATAACTACATAGTAAAAGAAATGCCAAGGGCTCATTGTTTTTTTTTGTTTTTTTAACTAAAGCAGTTGCAGAGCTAGAACAGAGTGATACTGGAGTGGGTTCTTATCCTATTCTATAAGAAAAAAAAAAAAGAAAGAAAAAGACAGGTCATTTGATTTCAGCAGATAGGCAGCATCTTTTTTGTATAAATACATTTAAATAAGTACTAAAATAATGTAAAAACAAATCGGTATAATAGAAACAGGGGCACAACAGAAAACCCTGTGGCTCATATGGACACACCGAAACATGAAACTGGAGTTCAGAAATGTTTTCACTTTGGAATCCAGTTTCAAAAACGGTTGTTTCTGGTTTCCCAAAAGGTCTGATCAGGACGACCTTTGTGGATAACACCTAGTTTTGTCTCTGTGTGGACGGATCCTTAATGTTACGTCAATGCTTCATTTTTGGTGTCGCGTCAGCGTATTTGCCCCTCAAGAATTTGTCTTTTCATTTAGAGCTGAGCAAGTTTTTAAACTGATTACTGGGAACAGCTCACCCACTGGCACAGGAAGTGAATAACACTCCACAGAAATTAGGATACATTTGGCAGAAGGTAAATAATTTGTCCTCAAAGTAAATATGGTACAAGCATAAAAATTAGAGTTTTATGAGCGAATTTGAAAAGAGGGAAACTGTGATGGTTACAATATCTGATCACAGTATTATCAAAACTACAGTTCTAGTGTGGTGTTCCTGGTCTGTACATGTCAGTAGATATAAAAAGTGAACATATTAATGGCCGATCAAGGATTATTGATGTACTTGGTAAGTGAAGGCTTTCCTATGGAGTATCATGCAACAAAGTACTGGCATGTAAACGGTGGTTCTGAAAGGTGTCAGAATACACAATGCGTTGCAATTTGTTGTGTTTGTGTTTTTTGCAGACTGTGTATATCAATCAATCAATCAAATTTTATTTGTATAGCACTTTTCAGCAGCAAGGCATTTCAAAGTGCTTTACATAATTGAAATAAAAACAGCATGTGACATTGAATAAACAGTGAGAAAGAGAAAGAGATAAAAAAAAAGATAAAAGCATTAAAACCCGCACCCCTTTTAGGACTTCAGTTAAACTGTTGTGTTAATCATCCTTTAACTGGGTTGATTAACACAACAGTTAGGCTGTGGTGTTGACTTATCCTCCACAGATCTCAGCTCAATCAAGCATCTGAACATACAAGCTTCATACCTTTTTGCACCTTTTCATACCACGCCATACCCTCAGGAGTCAAACGGTCCATACGTTGACGGATCAGGGCTGTGTTGCCTGGACAAGCAGGCAACACAGCACACACTATTAGGTTAGCCCTGATCGTAATGTTATGATTTGATCAGTGTGCCCAATCACTGAATATTTGTATAACTGCTGTCATAATCATTTTACATAACTATCTTTATTCTGTGCTAAAACTATCTAGGTGAACATGTAAATCATACTTAGGGATGTTCCACCGTTTGATTGCGGTGACGCCACTTTGATTACATTACCTCACTCTCATGGCTGTTCAGTGGCCTCCAAATGGAAATGTACAGCGGCCACTTGTCTACCTTTGATTCTTTCAATTATGATACTAAACAGTCTGGAGCGTAATGCTGCGTATCTATTTAACATCCTCCAAATCATCCCAAAGAATTGCTTTGATGCTGAAACTTGCCTGGCTGAAACCTTTTCTCCACATTTACAGTATGTCTGAGCATCATAGGCTTTGGAATTGGTTGCATGGCAACAAATGGGGTAACATGCTGTAGTTTTTTCCAAGAAAATGTTAAAACATGCCTGAAGAGTCCAGAGTGACCTTTTCAGATTTCTGAGCAGACAAATAAAGCTTCAGAACCATGCTTACTTAAAAACAGAGCCATTTTGTTGTTTCTAGTTGAAAGCTGAGCTCAGCTAATCGCACATTTTTACCACCAACACAGAAACACACTGTAAACCCTTACCTTTCTGTAACCCTCTAGAAAAGCACTTGATAAATCCACACTAAAGTCATTTTTTTCCTGATTTGCCCATGAGTTACAGCTTTATTTTGCAAAGCAAGAAAGATTCATTTGATTTTAATTACTATGACAGGCTGGCACTTGTCACACTTGTTTTGTAAAGGGCAGGAAATGTGTGAATTAAATAAAATATTGTTCTTCTTAAGACAAGCACTTTGAAAAGCAAAGAAACCCTGACTTCCCATTGACACTTCAGTTTCTGATTAAACTAGCCGTTTTCAGAGCAATAAGTCTTTATTGTTGACTCAGATTTTAATGCCTGAGGCAAACGATGCTCAGTACATCCCAACAACCAAGCAAATACAAACACAATAAGTTCTCTAATTGCTCTCAGTCAGATCTGTTTATATCTCTAATTTCAAAAAGATTTAATCACAAGGACTAGAGATCTTTCCCTTTCTGTATAACATGGGCTTACAAGGGTTCTCAAACCTTCAAGCCTTTTTACATGCCACTTGGTTGGTGCTCTGGACTCTCCTTACAGTGTTTATTGTAAAGCGTGATTAAGCACTTAAACATGAAGGGCCGGTTGGCTTCTATGGCTTCCTGACATCTGCTACGTTCAAACACAATGATCTCTGAGCAAATGGAAATGCACCAAAGACTTTAACAGAGCAGCTGAGAAACAGGGATGAGGATTTGAGTCGATGCAGACAGACAAAATAATTTGTCCTAATCTGTTGACTTCTAGTTTTTTATCTGTGTTGTGAGTTATTTCTCTGGTTTGTGTCATCTGGTGCCCACTTTTTTCCGTGATTGTCTGTTTTTCAACCTCCCTTTGTTGCCTCAGTTCACACACAGCAGCAGCAGCAGCACATTCAGGTAATTGCACTTACCTGTTCCTCACTCTAATTGTTGCCCTGGTATCGAAGCTCTCTATTTTTAACCACACATCTCTGGATTCTCCCTCTGCTATTGCCAGGCTCTTATGTTCTCGGTCCTCCTAATGTCATCTGCCATTATGTTACAAGAATATAGAAAATTACAATGGTGCTCTCAGTGATAAATAATTAATATAAATATTTGCTATGACTGCAATCCAGAACATCCACCTTGTTGCCTTCAAACCATTCTCGAGTTATTGTCTTGCTGTAAAGATCTGAAGTATTTATTTTAATTGTAATATTCAGTGTCTGCCTTTTTTGAGGACTGTCTTCCAATAACGCATAATTACCTAGTCATATTTTCAAGTCTCCTGTCAACTTTTAACAGTTCTTCAGCACAAAAACAAAATAGGCCACTGGTGGATTGCCCAAGCTCTTCTACCACTGGACTTAGCAAATTTTCTGCACTCGTGGTGATTAATTATTTATATAAGCAGAGGCAACATTACACAGCGTGTAAAACAGGAGGCACTTTCTAGTCTATCTTTAATATGAAATGTAAGCAATTTCACAACTTTCAAAGATGCTAACCTTAACTCAAAAAGACTCCCGACATTTCAGATAGGAGCCTTTTCTGTGACAGAGGTTGGAAGTTAAAGGATAAAACACAGCACCTTGCTGAACACCGTTCAGACTTCCTGTCATCTGCTGAACATTAAACCGACACTGCAGCCTGAATTAACACCAGGCATGTCTAGACATTTCATAGGAAATGTTTTTTTTTTCTTTAAAATTCCTTCTTCAGACATTTCCAAAATCATCTTATTGATGCTGAAAGAGCAAACATTAATTCACTCATTATCAACTTCCACACTAAACACTGTTGTTGTCAGTGTGACGCATTAGGACTTACAGTACGTTCCCTGACTCATTAGCACTTTTGAGGCTGTTCCAGCTGAAATATTTGGATTTCTTGCTGCATCTCTACAAAATAGGCCATGATTTTAATAACCTGGCAATGGAAAAGGTCATCCCAGCACATCCAACGCCAAGGGAGTGGAGACACAAAATGACAGTAAGCCAACAACAGGGACTGGGAGCTGAAAAAAGTTGGGAACTAAGGTATTTAGATCTAAAAATGTCATCGTAAGGAACTAGATCTGATTCTCTGGACTGAATCAGGGCATCTACAGAAAAAATACAGATGCAGAAAATTAGAAATATTTTTGTCATGTATCACAAAATTTACACCTAAAAAAAAAGTTGCATTTTGCTGTAACATCAAGTCGAGAATACAAAAAAAAAGTAAGGCTCAAATTATGCAACAGCAGTTAGAGAGTGCCTGGACATGACTGCAGTAGTGATTTCTTCTGGTAGTTTGATAAGTTGGTCAGTCTGACTCAGACTAGTAAACCAGGAGCTGTCCATCACCAGTCCCATCGAGACATTTCTATCCGTTCTTCCAGCTGGCTCCTGGGTCGTAGCAGCTCAAAATGAAAAGCCAACTGAGGTCTTAAATGGGTCTGCCATGCTACGCCACAACAGAGCCCAAAAGCACAGAGCATCCCTCCCATCATCCTGGCTCTTTGAAGGAGATATTTATAAAGCGGGATGGGCACGGCTGCGTTATCTTCCGGATCTGTCTTGTGTTCCCAACACAAGACAGTTGTGGGCACAAGGCGCAGCTTGCCTTGTGCCCACGAGGCAAGCTGCGCTGACGAGAGTGACGGAGTGAGAGGTCAGATCCCGTCCGCCGTCCGGATGCGGCCTTCTACCACGATGCCTTCTGGGACGCAGGGAGGGTTTAATGTAGAGACTGTAATTAAGAAGCGGTGTGATCTGATTTCAGACTACCACTGAGCCATCGCTGGAGAGGAATTACAGGTCGCAGCTAATGATCTGTAAACATCCACCGACGCCTTCCCAGTTAATCGCGAGAGTCGCAGGATGAGAATGTAATATGGATTCAGATTTTGATTTAAAAAGAGTCAAAGACTAATTAGGCATCATTTTACAACCAGGCCCGTTTTTTAAATCATGTTAGTTTTATTGAATTTAGCTAATAATGTTATGCAAGAAAAAAAAAAAGCTGAATTAACTGGTTTCCAAACAGATATTTTATTTGTATAGTTCATTAATTATGTCAAATGAAAATGCTGTAGGCATGATGGACTGATTTTAATAGCTTTGACAAAGTAACAGCGTGTGTTTAAAAAAAATAAATAAAAGGATTGGAAAGACTGAAAAATAAAAGATTATCAGGATGCCCAAACAGAATCACAGATTTTTTTTTTTTTTTGAGAATTGCCATGATGCTATTACTTAATGGAGAAATGTATAACCAACACCGTTAAGCACAATAATATACTTTAATCACAGTAGCTTTTGATAGTATATATGTTTGATATTCAAACAAAATGACAATGTTGTGTGAAAACTATCTAATAGTATTTGTAAAGTTCGAACCAGAAGCAAAATGAAAGAATACACGCTAAATTTAGTAGTAGGTTCAAAAATAGATCATAACTATGTTCTTCTTTTTATAGAGCAATAACTGTATCAGGCTCATTAAGCACAATAACATACTTTAATCACAGTAGATTTTGATAGTTGATATGTATGATATCTACTATCATACATTAACAAAGAACATTAATGCATGTTCTATGTTCTTGCATTTTATATCTTTAATATCAGTTGTTTGCCTGATCCCTGTGGCTGATGGTTCAATAAAAATAACCAACAGTGAGGAGGAGAGTGGGCCTCCCAGTCTGGTGTCGCTCTGAAGGCACAAACTATATGATGTATGGATATTTAACTTGCATGCTGGTGAGAAGCTCTATAATATTTTTAATCAGTTTGCAAAATATTTTCCAAAACCAAATTCATGCAAGGCTGCAAATAAGAATTTCCAGTCATTAACTGTAAGAATATTGAATTAAACAATCAGAGTGCATTTGTGGATGAATGCCTCTTTTATAAAACCAGTTGTCTTCTTGCTTGTGCCCAAAAGCCTTCATTTGGCACCTTTTATTATTAACCATCCTATGTTAATAGTATTGAGCATATATATGTGATGCTCTTGTGATTTTCACTTTTCTCTCAGAAGACTTGCTACCAGCTATTAAAGTTATTTGTGCAGAAAAATAATGAGTAATAATCCTAAAATGCGCCAGTTCTGAAAAGAATAAAGCTTAAGAACTACAATATTTTAAAGAGCAGCAAGAAAACAACTGAATTGTTTTGAGAAAAACTGTAATCAGTTCATTTTCACCAACATTTTTACTGTGTAAATAAACCCAAGATGTTGGTAGTCACCTTAGTTTAGACCTCAATGTTCATATTCACCTTAAGCAGAGAAATGAGATGATAAATTATTAAAATCTCCAGGTGCACAAGCCATTACAGAATCAATATTTTAGAAAATGTCTAATAATAGCCGGCCAAGTTACCATGCATTCAGCGCATGGCAGACGGAAAACACTTCAAATGCACATAGAATAAGAATTGGTGGGAGCAAACTAGCAAAAAGAATAAAACTGTGATGTGTGTGTAGAGGAATAAATTACCTTTGAAAAGCTGGCAGAGCGTTTCACGGAGGCAAGTTCTGAAAAACCTGGCTGCATCTGAGCTGCTGGACGTGGCAGCCTCAGATGTGGGCTCAGATGATTAGTAGTGATGTTTCTGTTGGCCTTCATCCTACTATTCATTATATCCAGCTGTCTGACAGATACAGATGAACCCCGCTGACCCCTGGACCCACCCACCCACATGTCCACCTACAGCACAGCTGCGGGACTGAGCCAAAGATGAAACGGAGGCAGCTGAGAGCGCTGGCCGACAACCTGAACACAGTCTGAGATCCTCAGTAAGGAAATACATATAGCAACAAATAATGTTACAGCAATTATTGTGCCCCCTCAATAAAGGGCTTGGTTAAATAAGAGGAAACTTTTTCTGAAAGGGAAGCTTCTTCACTTTAGTTTTTACGACGGAGTATGAGGACCATAGTGAGAAAAATGAATAAATTACGAGAACAGTTATAATAACGCCGTACGAGAATAAAGTCAAAACAATACAAAGTCGTAAATGTAAGAATCGTCAACACTTTAAGATTAAAATGAAGTCGATCCTGAATGAAACGCAAACTAAAACTGTTCAATTATTGACATAGAATGTAAAAAAAGACCCACAGCCTCCTATAATTGTCTCTAACCTTCAAAATAATCCACTGCAGTGTGTAGATGTCACACATGAAACCTCAATCAAATGTGTTGTAGTGTGTAGCCTTTGTGACAAAATGTGAAAAAGTTCAGAGTGTTAAAAGTTTTTGCCAAGCACTGTAAGATTTTAGCTTCGCTGCAGAAACACGTTAACACGTGGCTGTTGCTGTCAGATACATCTCTGGAAACGGCTGATCCATCATGTTTCAGGTGACGGGCTGTCAGGACATTGAAGTAACTTTCTCAGGATATTTAACCCCGCGCTGGAGCAAACTCTGAGGCTGACCTGCAGACACTTGTAGGGTAAAATCGCTGTCAAAGACATAAAAAAAAACAACTGATGATTGTCATTGTTATCTAGATACTAATGTAGATAAAGAAGCTTAACGCCACGTGTGTTATTTTACTGCATTCAGACACAATAAACAATAAATCAATTAATCGCTTGATAAATTAAAAGAAACTCAATCATTTTTATTTGATTAATTTATCGTTTTTCTCTTTTCTCTCTTTAACAAAAAATGAATGACAAAAGTCTTCAGTCTGGTGCAGCGGTCCTTTTTTTGAGAAATAATTTTGTTTACACACACTTGATAATTCATTTTATTTGTTTTGTTTATTTATTTTGGATATTTCAAATGTCTTCCAGTTCCAGTGTTTAAATGTTCATTAGAATTAAGAGTTTATTGATCCTTGAAAATCCTTGCATTATGATGCCATTATTACTATTATATTGCTTGAAAATGGTCTCAAAACAATATTATCGTTTATTGCAATAAGTTCTGGGACAATTTATTGTCAAGCAAAATTTGTTATCGTGACATACCTGACTGCATATATTCTACATTGAATCTAATGTAGAATAAGACTGGTTCTTATAGTAATAATAATAATCAATCAATTGATGATTTCCATTCTGATGATGAATATTTTTTAACTTTGTTTAGAGACTTCATAATCCATTTTATTTATGGTTTTGGTTGTGTGTGTGTGTGTGTGTGTGTGTGTGTGTGTGTGTGTGTGTGTGTGTGTGTTTTAACCTTTTTGGTATTTAAATGTTTTATTTTGAGTATTTAGAATATCTCCCATTTTTAGTGTGGAGTCTTCTGTACAAAGTTAAAGTTTATTCATCTTTGAAGGTAAAACTTACGTTACTGTGCCATTATCAATGTTTTGCTTGAAGGTGGTCTCAAAACAACAAGATTATCATTTATTGCAATAATTACCGGGTCAATTTATCGTCGGGCCAAATTCTGCTACAGTCAGTCTTCAGAAGACATGCTTGATTTTGATTTGGCCCAAAATGATAATAAGTTTGACACTCGTGGTAAAAGAGATGAAAATCCGGGGCATATCGTTGTCAAGAGTCTGCAACATTCAATCTACTTTTTAAGTTTTTATCAAACTCATAAAACTCCTCATCAACATGTTTGGGTTGCTGTTGGACTACATAGTTTGGCTCCACAGCGAGTTGCAGCTCCGTACATCAGCAGCTGCAGTCGGCAGCGCACACCGAGAAGACTCTTCGCGCGGCCGTTCGACACGCCCGCAAATCACAGTGTGACTGATGTGGCGCGGTGATTTGTGTAGGTAATTTCTGTCTCGCTTCTCTCCCTCGCCCGTGCATTACTGTGCTAATGTGACACTTTATTGATCTCTGTGGGGAAATTTTCTCTTCACAGCCAGGTGTAAGTGCAGGGTCAGTAATAGGAGAGCAGCCCCGCAGCTAGTAAAGGTTCAATGTCGCGTTGAAGGATGTGTTGCAGACATGAGGCATTCAGGCTCCTGGCCTTGGAGTTGAAGGACGACCAGCCAACTCATTGTTTTGCCGGAAGACTGTAGTTGCCTCCCACTACATTTCCCAATTAGTTGAGATGGGGGGCCTTGTAATTAGGCTGCTTTGTAATGAGACTTTTTAACCTTTACATCTACTGGGAAAACTGGCAAAAATATGTAACGGTTTTCCTTTTTTTTTTTTTCTTTGGTACGACCTCGGGCAGATTTTTTATTGCTTTTACAAATTATGATCAAGAAAATTTTATTTTTTTAACAAAATAATTGACAAAGTATAAACTAATTTCTACAATATGACAAATAATAAAACAAAGAAACAAATGTCATCTTTTTCAGGTTTTTCTATTATTTTTCTTTACCTTATGCAGTGCAGTCTAAAAAAACACAATTGAACTGGATTCGTATTGGATATTCTGTAAAGTATAGTTTGTTTTTAAGTTATTTACAGCACTTTCTAGTACTGTTATATTCAGTTAATTTCTAGAGCATCAATTTACAACAAATGTAATCTCATCTCACCTGTCAGGTCCATCCATCCACCCATCACACATGCAGAAATACACCGTTAATTAAAACGTTGGGTTACTTAACGTAATCCCTGGTTCTTTGATAACAGAGTGAGGTGTTTCACTATGGGAATCGCCTCAGCGTGACCCAACTACGGAAGCTCCAATGACATCACGTCTGTCTGCGACAGACAGGTTGAGCCGTGACTGTGGCTCCACCCACCATCCAATATCACGGCCAACCTACCCCTCTCAACTCATTCTAAGCAGGTTTCTTTCCGTGCCCATGCAAGAAGGGATGTGTTGGTGAAACACCTCACTCTGTTATCAAAGAACCAGGGATTACGTTAAGTAACCCAACGTTCTTTTTCTAACTTCGCTCGGTGTTTCACTATGGGAGATATGGCCAACTCCCGAATTGCATGCTGACCCCGAAGCAATGCTTGGCAGCAATTAATATTCAGGACTCAGGTGCAGCCTGAAGAGCCAACCCCAAGCACTGTGTGCGCCAATGATGATTGAGCCACATCCAGCCTGTAAAACCTCACAAACGTGTGTGGTGTAGCCCAACTGGCTGCAGCACAGATGTCTTGGACAGACACACCCCGGAACAGAGCCCAAGAGGTGGCCATGCTCCTGGTAGAATGGGCCCTCACCCCTTCAGGTGGCTTTGACCCTGAGCATCTATATGCCAGAGATATAGTCTCCACAATCCAGTGTGCTAACCTTTGGCGAGAGATAGGTTTGCCCTTATGAGAAGTGGCCCAAGACACAAACAGGTGATCAGCTCTTCTAAAGTCAGCTGTCCTGTCAACATAAGCCCTCAAAGTTCTCACTGGACATAAGCAATTAAGCCTCTTTTCTTCTGCTGAAGAGAAAGGAGGTGGATGGAATGCCAGCAGTTCCACCATTGAGCACCTGTATGATGTTTCCATCACCTTGGGCACAAAAGCAGGATTGGGTCTCAAGCACACTTTAGAAAGCCCTGGTGCCCACTGTAGGCAAGTAGGACTGACAGACAGTGCGTGTAATTCACCTACTCTCTTAGCAGTAGTTAAAGCTAAGAGCAGTGCAGTTTTCAATGTAAGCAATTTCATACCAATACCCTCCAAAGGTTCAAAGGGATGATGGCAAAGGGCCTCCAGTACCAGAGTGAGGTCCCATAATGGCATGAAGAGCCTAGAGGTGGGCAGCTTACGCCGCGCCCCCCTCATGAAACGGCACACCAAAGGGTGCTGCCCCACAGGTTTATCACCAAAACCCACATGACAAGCTGAGATTGCAGCTAAATAAACCTTAATAGTTGAAAAGGCCTTGCCCTTTTCCAACAAGCTCTGTAGAAAGCAGAGGACCTCCACCACAGAACACTGAAAAGGAATAGCCTGTCTCTCCACACACCACTCCTCAAAAACTCGCCATTTACCACTGTAAAGCAAACGAGTTGATGAAGCCCTTGAATTCTGGATGGTGTCGATGACCTCTGGGGGGAGACCTGTTGCATTTAAGTTCCACCTTTCACGGGCCAGGCCCAGAGAGCCAGACGATCTGGATGTGGATGATAAATCTCCCCCTGAGCTTGAGACAGAAGGTCCCTGCGAATGGGAAGGGGCCATGGTTGTGCTGACAGAACTTGGATTATTTCTGCCACCCAGGGCTTCGATGGCCACCATGGGGCCACCAGAATTAAGGACAGACCCTGTTCCCTCACTCTGACTAGAGTTGGGGATATCAGGCTCAGAGGTGGGAACGCATAGAGCAACACATTCGGCCATGAGTGAGCCAGCGCGTCCATGCCCAGAGGTGCGTCTCGGTTTGACAGGGAGAAGAACAGTGGACAATGAGCGTTTTCCCATGAGGCGAAGAGATCTACGGCAGCCCGTCCGTATCTCTGCCAGATCTGCTCCACCACTTGAGGGTGCAGCTTCCACTCTCCGTAAAGGGGGCTGCCTCTGGATAACAGATCGGCCCCTCTGTTCAGAATTCCTGGTACATGCGTTGCACGAACCGATAGAAATCTGGTGCTGCTCCACATAATTATTTCCCTGGCCAATCTGTGTAGCTGAATGGATCGGGTCCCGCCCTGACGATTGATGTACGCCACCACTGTGGAGTTGTCCGTCTTTACTAAGACGTGGCGGCCAACCATCAAAGGCATGAAATGCTTCAAAGCTAGGAATACGGCGCGTAGTTCCAGCATGTTGATGTGGAGCCGTGACATCTTTTCCGACCATACACCGTTCACAGCTCTGCCCATCATAGTTGCACCCCAGCCCGTCATAGACGCATCCGTAGTCAGAGTAACCCTGGACGATACCGCACCCAGGGGCATGCCCACTGCGAAGATCGCTGGGTCTCCCCATTGTCGGAGAGCCGCCACGCACGCAGGTGTTATTCTCACCCTGCGGTAAAGATGACGGCGGGGACATAGACGTAGTGAAGCGACCCACCGCTGAAAATCCCTCATCCGTAACAGTCCCAGATGGACAACGGAAATCACTGACGCCATGAGGCCGAGGAGCCGTAGGCAAAGTCTGAATGGAACGACTTTCCCCAGCCGGAAATGCGCCATGCACTGAGCGAATGACAGGGTTCTCCCCTCTGATAACGTAACGCGGTAGGAGAGGGAGTTTATTTTGAGACCCAAATACTCCGTGCATTGCACAGGAATTAAGCGACTCTTCGTCTGGTTTATTCTGAACCCCAGGTTGATGAGGTGGGTTAACACCACCCGAGAGTCGCTGATTGCCTGATCTCTCGATCGAGAGCAAATGAGGTAATCGTCTATGTACGAAAAAACTCTGATGCCGCTCGATCTCAGAGGAGACAGCGCCGCCTCCACACACCTGCTGAACACCCTCGGGGCTAATGACAGCCCGAACGGGACCGTTTGATACTCGTAGGCAGTGCCTTGGTAAGCAAACCTGAGAAACTTTCTGTGTGGGGGGTAAATGGCTATGTGGAAATATGCATCGGAGAGGTCGATGGTTACAAACCAATCCTCCGGACGAATGGAGCGACATAGCGTCTTGTGTGTTAACATTCTGAATGCATACTTGCGTAAGTGTTTGTTTAACACACGCAGGTCCAGTATGGGCCGTAATGACACGCCGTCTTTCTTTGGAATGAGAAAATAGCGTGAGTAGAAGCCCTGATGAACCTCCTCTTCCGGCACTATTCTGATTGCTTGTTTGGCTAGCAGGGATGCGATCTCGTCCTCCAGGACGTGGGCCGAATCCCCGCTGGCCACCGAAACGAGCACTCCGTTGAATCTCGGAGGTCTCACAGCGAACTGCAGTCTGTACCCCCTGGAAATTGTGGTCAAAACCCATGGGGAGACTGCGCATGCGCGCCATTCCTCTGTCTGAGCAGAGAGGGGGCCCGCCATGATGGGTGACGTCATCCCCTCTGCACTGCTGAGCTCTGCTGACATGCAGAGAGCGCCAGCTCCCTCTGTTGGGCACAGAGGGGTATGACATGGATTTATTTTTGCAATTTTCTTCTTTTTTTTTTTTTTTTTGTGGGGGGCTTCCTGCCCTCGGCAACATGCCTGGATGCAGAAAAGCTTCTTTTATTTCCTTTGATTCCCCCAGAACAGAAAAATGTGTGAGGGGGCACTGGTGAGTGCTTGGTGACACTGACAAAGTGCTGTGAAGTGTTACATGACAGTTTTGAAGTGCTGGAAAACACTGTGTTGTCTGTCTCAAAATTTCCTCACTCTGAACACGAGGAGGAGAATTTAACAGGACTCCTGATGAACTGAGAACCACAGGAGAATTTGAACACTGGACAGAGAGGTTTGCTCTGCTGTCTAAAAACCCTCTCTTCCGAGGAAGAAGTTGTGGAAAAAAGACAGGGGCTAGGTGGCCCGCTTCTTTTTCCCCTCCATGGGGTAAGATGGACGATTTTTTGCAGCGGCCGCTGCAAAAGAATGCTTACCCCATGGTTTTGGGTTCTCAGATTTACTTTGCTGGGGAGGTTGTGCGGCAGGCCTTCTTGGAGCCCTAGGTCCACCCTGCCGTCCTCTCACTGCAGCAGCTGCAAAGCCAGGTCTCGGTCCTGGTGGAGGAGTTTGGCTAGGTTTACGAGGCAAACAAAGGTTGAAGGCCTCTCCCTCCTGTTTTCTGAGGGTACTTATTTCCCTCATTTTCTCCAGGGAGGGGCCAAATAGACCTTTTGAGGGGTCATAGGTCGAGTCCATAATTTCAGCCTTTTGGGAGTCACTCAGGCCTGACAGGTTTAGCCATAAGGCCCTCTCCCCTGAGACTGCCAGTCCCATGACACGACCACAGCCTTGAACGGCACCTCTAGAGGAACGTAGAATAAGATCGTTCACCACACATATCTCATCCCAAAGGGTGGGGTTTGGTGTCCCCGAGTCCAGCAGACGACCCATCTCCTCCAAGATTTCGCCTTGATAGGCTGACAACAGTGTAACTGCATTAAGCGAGCACACTGATTGTGCAGCATATTTGTACATCCGCTGGTAAATAGATGCAGTGAGGCGATCTATTTTACCTGGAAGCGAGATGCTTGAAGATGCTGACACAGATCTGCGGTTAGGGTGAAGGTGGTAAGCCACTGAAGGCTCCACTGTTGGAGGTTCGACCAGCCCCAACTCACCCATGCCCTGAACCTCCAGTTTAGAGAAGCCCTTGGTGGGGAGCTTGCTCTTAAATGGGCTAGACCAGAAACGGCTCATTTCTCTCATGCAGGCAGGAACAGCTGGTAAAAGCTGTTTAGCCGATGGCAAGACCGGTTGCAGTCTCTTCCCATCATACAAGTCGCGTTCTGTACCGCCTGCGTCCTGGGCTGCTGGCCAGGGGATGTTCAGCTTTAAAGCAGCCCGTCTGCACACATCATACAGGTCACTGTCCCCAGGGGAGGCGATTTCCGCTCCGCTGGGCGGCCTGGACAGTTGAGTCGGGAAGACGTCATCTTCCTCTTCTTCCATGTCTTCCAGATCGAGGAGGTCGGAGTTTGCGTCACACTCCGTCTCCTCCAAGACTGTTTCGAGTTCCCCACTCCCCATTAGACCCTCAAACAGAGGGGGCATGGGCGAGGACTCTTCCTCCATCATGTCCGCCCAGCTCTTAGAGGCTCGCGGTTGATGCTTATCACCCGCCGCAACAGCTGAAGGTGATGAGAGGCACGGGTCCTGGCCGTTAGCTACAGCTACTCTCAGCCGCCTTTCCAGGATTTTTTCTGGCATCGACGAGCAATGCTGGCACCCTTGAGGGTCGGCCAGCGACGCCTGAGCGTGTTTAGCGCCCATACAAACGATGCACATAGGGTGCGGGTCCCTGCCCGAAATAAAGGCGCCGCATGACGCAGGGCACGAGCGGGATACACCCTCTTTAACCGTCGGTTCCGACCCTTTGGTGGGGGCGGGAGCCGTAGCCATGCCGAAAGCTTATTATGGCCCGTCGTAACACGTTAGCTATAAAGCTGAAGATAAAAGTCCGCTCGCCACGACACGTTAGCTGAACTTTAACAACTGTTTATGCTAGCGATGTACCGCTAAGCTGCTACCAAGCCCGCCTTGACGCGTTAGCTTAGCCAACAGTTACTCTGTTAATTAAAACAGTAGCTATAAAAGCAGCCCGCCTTGACGCGACAGCTGCTTCAAACGAAGAAATAAAATGCTTCTATGGAAGCACTTACCCAGCACAGTCCAGGCCTGTCCTGGTACTGCGTTCAGCGGCGTCTTCCTTTACGGAACGCCTAAGAACGGTTAAGCAGAGCCAAGCTAGCCTGAATGTGCTGAGGGAGCTTTGTTGTAGTTCTTCACACGGGAAGAAAGCGAGAATGAGTTGAGAGGGGTAGGTTGGCCGTGATATTGGATGGTGGGTGGAGCCACAGTCACGGCTCAACCTGTCTGTCGCAGACAGACGTGATGTCATTGGAGCTTCCGTAGTTGGGTCACGCTGAGGCGATTCCCATAGTGAAACACCGAGCGAAGTTAGAAAAAGAACCAATCATATTAACATTCAATGACATGTGTTCCAATTCAGCCCTAGAAATAAATGCAGTGAAGTACAAGCATCTATTACGTCTATTGAGAAAAAGGTTTTTTTTAATCCTAGGAATCCCAGCCAATTGCATTGACTCACTGGTTTTGCAGCAATCACTCGTCCTGAAAGAGCATGCGGCTATAGAGGGAAGCTGACTGCATGGAGTCGGTGATTTTGCAGCAATCCATCATGCTAAGCATGCTTGTGGCAACAGTGGAGAGGGAAACTCCCCTTTTAACGGGAAAAAAAGCTCAGGCCGTCTAATTTCTCTGATTTCTCATGTCAGAATCAACGCTGTCAGATATGTGGGTTTTTTTTTTTTTTTTTTTTTTTTTTACTTTTCAGCCGTATTGTAAAGAACACATTAATTTCCTAAAAGATAAAGCCTACCTTTGATAAAAAAAAGAAAAGAAAGTAGTATAGTTTGTACAATTAACAGTAACAGTGGAAATATCACAAAAAAGTAACGTATTAAAGTCCTGAATGTGTTTGCAACGTGGCAGCTTCCTCCTCCAGGCAGCTGAAACCATTCAGTTCCTTTAAATTGACAACGGAGAGGAGCGCCCCGCCGCCCGCGGCCACTGATCACTTGTGAGAGCGAGACGAGGACGGATCGGGTGATTAAGTGGAAAGTGATGAAAAATACCTTTTCCCCACCATCGTATCCTGACACGGAGTAACAAATAGATCCGAAAACCCAACAGAGAGAAATTACAACTCTCAACAAAGCGTGTAGCGCAGCTTTAAACTCTCCGTTTCCAATTTTCAACAAGTGTGAGCGATACAGGAACAAATGGATTACACAACATAAAGATAACGTTTCTGTCTATGTTTTGACACATACGAGGTGAGAGGACCGTAATCAACATGGATTATATCGAAGTGTAAAAGGATTTGACGGCCTTCACAAGCCCTGACAGGGCAGACTCAGGGTTGGGGAGAGGCTGGCTTGTAAGGTCCACAAATTATGATCAAACTAAAATCTGTGATTTCCTTCTTTTCTTCTTATATCAGTTCTGGGATTAGATGGAGAACAGTTGCTCCCTCGAGATTGGCTGTGTGATGGTGAGAGGCATATGAAAGAGATTTATGTGTAATCCTCTTTAGCCACTTCACCATTCTCTAATGCAAAGCTAAATGATAAAAAGCTTCTTCGCTAATAGGTAGCAGATTTGCTAATTGCCTTTTGTCGTTTTGTAAAAAAGTCCAGAGGAAAGGGGCGGAGCATGTTTGAAGCGATTCAGATTGAATAATATGGTACATATGTTAGTCTGGCACTTTACCAAAGTGAGTTTACCGAAGACTGTTGCAGTATGTGTTAGGTCATATATAAGTTTAGAGAGAAACAGTAAAGCCATGTACTCGTTTTAAAGAACCATATTGAGTCAATCCTACGCAATCTAGACAAAATGGGTGTTCCTGTCAAAAAAAATAAAATCAGAAACTCCAGGAAATTCCCCTCGATCAACTCTGTTCCTTAAATGCCTCTATTTTCTGTTCATATCTTTCATTTTGCCACAAGTTCAGTAATAAAAAGGTTCTAAACAAACTTTCCAGCATAGATGAGGAAATGTTGGATTCAAAACTGACTTAAGGCACTTGAAGCACTTTCTATCATCAGTATTTATCATGTTAAATTAATTAAATAATTGAGTTCAGAACTGTTTTAGTCACCAGAAAGAAAATTAGAAAAGCCAAAATTCTGCATTAAGGTCAGAATCAGTCGATACTGTCCAGATGAAGTCTGAACAGTGATGGATAAGATTTCCTGAAAACCTTTGTACAGGTTATACGTCTCAAAAAGAACATATGTATAACAAAACCCTGAAATTGACTCCTTTCCTTTAAAAATCACAACAATTCACCAAATGCCCGATTGACACCGTAAATACCAATATCCTGGTACAACAACAAATGTGCCTTATGCTTCACAATGAGTATTAAATCAGCTCCTGTAGATCTTTGTGGACATTTGGCAGCAGAGTTAAGCCTTTAATTCTGCCACAGCTCAGAGCATTGATTAGTTTAGATGAATGAGGCCGCTAATGGAGGCGAAAGCGGCAGTTGGTGTGACGAAGACGTAAATAAATAATTTGTCTTCACATGAAGTGAACCCGCTGTTTTTTTCCCGTGTCGTTTAGCTGCAAATGTTTGCGTGATGAGGCTTTGGTGAACTAATCCCACTCCCATTGTAGTTTTTAGCTCTTAGATCCACAAACTGATTTGTTTAGATGCCTTTCGTAGTGTGACTTGCGTGGCTTCTCCTGCCCTCCGACCCCGACGGCCTCACACCGGCTCTCCCCTCTCGGACCTCCTAACCGGTCGTGTCAATCTGCAACAGCTTTGCAGATAAATGATCACTGTTTCTTAGGCCAGGTCGCTAAGCTGCCTCTCCACGCTCCAAATCCTATTATCAGCCCAGGCTGGCTTTAGCAGGGAGGTAGAATAGGGGTGGACAAACGGCTTGCTTATGACGACATCATAATACGACCACTGTCATTCGAATCGAGAGACAATTGCATTACGGCGGCCAGACAGAGCGGGAGACGCTGAGAACCGAGACGACGTGTTCCGATCTGGGGGGACCAAAGAATTGATTATTATCACATTTGACATAAAGCACAACTAAATTCATGTTTATTAAAACAATACATAAAGAAATGGCGACTTGGAGATACAGTCTTCATGTAGGTGAAGGTCAATAAATGTTGAAATCTGAAACCATATCAATTCACTGAATACAGCGGTATATTAGAGAATTTATTTATGTCAACTTTAAAGATCATAACTTGGAGCTAGGGTTGAAGTGATTAATTGGATCTATTGTGATTAATCAAATCTTGAAATAATCGTAGATTAATTTAGTAATCAACTCATCGATAACTGGAGTATGCAGACATGGAAAAAAGGGATTTTTCTGAGGAAAACAAACATTCAGATCTGTGATTAAATCAACCGATTTATCGGGGCCGGTTTTCTTAATTTTGGGAAATCGGTGATCAGCCTGGGAAGACGATCTTATCCCTCAATCTTATCTACCTCAGCAAAAGTCTAAAAATAAACAGCTGTCCTTTTTTGATCTCCTGTGAAAGAGGTTTGACTGATGGACCGACCCGCCGGGTCATTTCTGTATGTTTGTTGTTAACAACAGACAAATCACTTTTACCAACTCAGTGACTTTCTTGCTGTTTATGGCAACATTTCAGACAAAAAAATTGGTATCATATGTAAATATATATGTGTATTTACCCAGAAATAAAGATTTTGTGCAACCAGAAATCATATCATTTCGATTTTAAAGCTTTATTTCCTCTCTCTCCAAAATGTTAAGTAGTTTGTTTTTGTTTTTTTTTAATGCTGAAATTCCAGTGTTTTTGGTTGACTACCATGTCCACAAAAAATACAAAAATATCTGCGTAACTTTCTTTTTCTGCACCATACCAAGAAAACGCTTCTCGTTTTAGACTCATACAAGCTCTCAAGGTCAAAACCAGCTCTCCTGACCCTCACCCTAAACCAATTAGGTCCCGGACAATGGCTGTAAAACTCTCGACTCTAAATAGTCGATGCAAAAGACGTAAAAATACACTTGGAGCAAGAATAGCAGCAACTTGACGTAGAAATCCCGCCAGATCTCAATCCAATCGAGCATCCGTGTTTACAGCTGAACAATCCTCTTCCCAACACTCAAATGATCCGTAAAGTCCATTGTCATTGTCCTTGTGCCAAACCCTGCAGGACACGAGAATCCCTGCTTCTATGACTCAACAGGTCATTGCGGATTTGGAAGCACAAAAAGACAAAACCACCGTTGTCAACAATCCCAGCCAGATTTCTCTGTTGATATCTCATACTTTGAATTCAGATGGTTTTGAACTCAAATCTGCACTGTAATCAAGAGTGAAATATATATATTTTTTAAATATCAAAAGAAACTAAATCTAAGATGGGAATTGTGTCTTGGCTTTTCTTGTAATTCAGGGGAATTACAAGAAAACACGTATTATTTACAGAAATACGAAGCAGTTTTAGCTGTCTGAGACTTAAGGTTAAAAATAATCTAATTATTCCGGACAACAGCTTTATCTTGACTTACAGCCACGAGTCTCATGAAGAGCACTGCTGTGGCGTTGAGTGCTTTTTTCCTTGAGGCTTGATACAAATGAGTAAAACGTATAATGTCTCTGGCTTCTTTGTCTGCAACAAATTTGTTGAACTTTGTACAGATCTATCTGCTTTTACTACCACATTATGTTCTGTTTTGTTGTAGTGTGAAATACCTTGTGTCTGATTTAGTTAAAATTATACATACAGACTTTAAGCATAAAACCCATCTGGCCCTATGTGGAAAAAGGACATTTATACAAATATTATGAGTGTAAGTTCACATTTGAACCTGTAAGTGTCTGGAGTTCTCATCATTACAGGTAAAACTGATAATCAATAAACTATTAACCTGGGTACTATTGACTTAGTAACTTATTTTCAAAAAGTTCCTCAGTTGGGTAAAGTATGTATTAGAGTACATAAAGCATGAAATGAGGCTTAAAATATCACAAATCTAGAAAAGTTTTTAAAGGAAAAATTGATAAAACAGGCCTCACAGTGCTCTATGAATGGAAGATGTGTATTTGTAAGCTCTGAAAAGCTGCATTTGTTTTTGCAACACTGTTCTTTATTTGGTATTAATTACATTAATTGCTGTGACATATAGAGTTACAAGCTGTTAATTTCTCCGCTTTGTTGTAAGTCGACACAGTTACGCCAAATGGAGACAAAGGCTGTTTACATTTGTAATTGCTGGAAGCAAAGGAGCTACAAAAAAAAGGATATACTTCTATCTTTAGTTAGCAAGCTAATTTTTATAAACCAAAGGAAAAACAAAACCATGTCATCTATAAATGCCAAGCAGCATTTTCAACTGAAAATAAATCAAAAACCTTAAAACACAAATCTGTGTAATAAATGACAGAAGTACTATGCTTTAAGAAGTAGCACAATGTTGTTTTGATAATTTTAAGACATAGTTTTATGGGAATGTGGATCCTTCAGATCAATTTGAGAAGCAATTTTGATAGGTAAAACTTAATTTTTTGTGTCACGTAGCACGGGGTGCTGATCTTGACTTGGTCTTGACTACAACTCTGCTATGTGGCTCCTCGGTTGCATGTCCTCCCCTACCCACCTTCTTTCCATCCCCTTTCAGTTGGATTTCTTTCAAAATAAATGCCACTAGTGGCAAAAAAGTGAAGTTCATGCTATGTTAGGACAGGAGACAAGATGTTTCCATCCCTGAAATTATGATGCATAGAATCACATATCTAAGTCTAAACTATGTTACAGAGTAAACACAATAAAAACATGCTTTATCTGTGGCATTGTTCATTAAATAGAGCATTTCTAATGTATTAAAATTATATATGATTGGTTCACTTAATTATATTGTTATTAGGGATTAGGTAATGCATTCAGCAAGCACTTCTACTTTTAAATCATAAGTATTTTTGAAAGCCAGTACTTTTTTACTTTTACTTAAGTGCAAATGTTAATGTGGTAGTTTTACTTTTACTTGAGTACATTTTTGTCTGTGTATTTGTACTTTTACTTAAGTACATTTTTTGAGTACTTTCTCCACCACTGCAGATAGCCTAGAGTTAGCCCTAGATAAGGTAACTAGAATGCCCATGCTGGTCGCCCAACGACTTGTATTTTTTCCTGTAAAGGAAAACTTATAAAGAAAAACAGTTGGCATACAGTATTCATAAGTGTCATACATCAGTGTCATGTGTTCTTCAGGCACAGTTTACTGTAATCAAATCTGATGACAAGCAGTGGCGCAACTACACATTATTCAGGTGGATGCGAAAACATAAATCCCCCCCTCCCCCCCAAGGAAGGTATGTCAGGTCAGGGCTGAGGACCCAAGGACCTCGTCTTCACCACCCCCCACTCCCCCTACCCCCGGGGCGACGATACGTGATAGGTAAAACTCGCTACATTTACCTCGTTATGTGCGCGAGGTGAAGGAGCTTAAGGCGGCGCCCCTATGCGTTGCATGCGCTGCATGCCCACTTTTTGCGCCACTGATGACAAGCATAAATGCTCAGTATCAAACAGAGCTGAAGTCGGCTTCAGACTGAGGCTTCCGATTCGGCAGATGGCAAAAGGGCAATTCCACCTTTTCTTGCTGATTTGGTTTCCAGAGTGCCAATATTAAAATGACCATATTTTCAATTTTTTTTTTTTTATTCTGTTTGACATCATTAGAAAGCCCAGAGTCCACCATTATAGAATCTGTAAATAACTCAGAATGCCCCCAGGGACACTTGTTCCTGGTTTTATCACGGCGGGTCACATAGACTCATCCACTGCTCTGCTGTCAAATCTGAATGTTTTCTGTCGTTTCTTTTTTCTTTTTTTTTTTTTTGTATTTCAAATGAAAACGAAGCATCATTTCCTACTTTCTGCTTTACTTATTTACATGGAAACATTCTGACTTCTGCTTTGATGACACGGGTGAGTCAACTCAGATGACTCTGTTTGCCCAAAGTAAATAACTGGAAAAGCATGTCAACCTGTCAAAATGTCTGAGGCAACAGGGGGGAGGTGGGCTCACCACACGTTTTCTCCTGAAGAAATAGTCGACGCAGCAGGGGGGAGCAGAGTCACTCCGAGGAGAGCCAGACGTTTATTTACGGGGGAAAACAGATATTTAAGCCGAAGACGTCCCATTAGTTTTGCAGGCATAAATCAGGTTGTTCTAAGTGATGTTGTTGTTTTGGGTCAAATTATCTAAGTGGGAAATGATGTGGGATGTGCAGCTTATAAGGAAATGAGTTTTCCCTTTTGCTCCAGCACAATAACGTGAGACGTGTCTAAAGGAACGACGCATCAGGAAATTTAGATGCGAGTGAAATGTTGCCAAACATGTCGGTGACGGGCTCAATGCAGCCGGAGCCTCCGTCCACAGTGAAGTGCACTTCTCCAGGCTGAATCCTTTCTCCTGCGTGTCGGAATAATTTCGACATTTTTTTTTTTTCCAGGGTCAGATTTGCTACCTGAGGAAGTTGTGTGACTTCCCGTGTGAAATGGAGCATATTTGATGTCTGAGCCTCGCCGGCGAAGGTGCCGCAGCTTATCGGGTCTGAGCAGGTCTCTTAGAAGCTGCTGTGCTCACTAGATCAATTTAAGGGACCGACCAGCCCTTGGGCTTGAAATGGGAATGAGCAAATTCCCCCTAAAAAAAAAAAAAAAGAGGGGGAAAAGAAAATCATATAGGTTGAGGTTCTATAGGTCGTAATATATGCAATTTCATGCTTGAATCCCTCTTGCTGCTTGGTGTCAAAGTGAGAAAAGAACGGGTTATGTTCTTTTTAATTTCTTTTAGTAATATCAAAAACAAAGCACACTGCGAGTATAAGGGGCGCTGTTATTGTGTATGAATTTCTTCAAGCCATGAGTTGGAAAACCGTTTTATGTATTTATTTTTAAAAAAAACACCCAGAAATAAGGTATAGCTTTAGGATACAGACCTTTGATGAAGACTTAGTTTTCTAATCTTAAAGATAAATAATGATTCTCAAACATCCAGAATGCAAAATCTTTATCTTTTAGAAGTAAAAAAAAAATAAGTAAAATTAACTTAGTATGTGTCAGCTTAGAATTCAAAACCACTATATTCGACTATTCAGAGTGTGTGTTAGGTAGGCCTGTTACAATAAGCAATAAATCAATATGATAAATTAAAACAAACTCAATACCCATTGGCATGATTATCATTTATCCCTCGTTTTCTCTGTTTCTTCCAAAAACTATTTGATAAAAGTCTTCAGTTTGCCGCTTTGGTTTCAACTAGACCTTCTTTTTGAAGGACAATTTGGTTTACAAAGACTTCATAATTTATTTTATTTGTTGTTTTGTTTATTTATTTGGATATTTAAAATGTCTTCCAGTTTCAGTGATAAATGTTCATTAGAATTTAAAGTTTACTTATCTTTGGGAATGTGTTCTTGCATTATTATTATTTTCGCCATTACCGTTAAATTCCTTGAAAATGATCTCAAAACAATAACTTCTGGAACAACTTATCATCTAGCAAAATTAGTTATCATGACAGGTTTAGTGTTAGTTCACAAAACACACAGCAAAAGTCCAGCAGCCAGTATATTCAGTGTTTATGCCATTACTTTTTTTTAGAAGTTTTTTTTTTTTTAGTTTGATCCATTTGTCGGACGTATTGCTGATCTGTCTTCATTTAACATTTAGAATGGGTCATGTCTTGGTTTTAACCAATCATTGAGCGGGAGTAAAAGTCATGAGTGCTCCAGTTTTCTGAACACTGAGTGAACGTATGAAGGAAATTTAGTTTTTTGAGGAAAGCTAAATTCTGCAGAGACATTCACAGAGAACTTTGCTCATTTTCAACGACCACAAAGCAAAGTTTAAACTTTTGAATGCAAACAAAAAGAGAAAGGAGAGGTTTAGTGAAAAAATTGCAAATTTTCATCCCTGTCGTAGCTAATTCTAAAGCAAAGCATAAAATATGCATAACTTACAAGTTTAAAGACCTACAAGCTATTAATATTAAACCTTAAGCAGTTACTGGAAATAAAACTGTTTCTGCTGGCTCATATACATGATTGAAATGTGTGCTGATATACAAAAAAAAACAAACTAGCAGCATTCACATTATGGCTCCTTACAGGAAACAATTTGTAAATAAGCCAAAAATGATGGTTGTCCCACGACAGGCCTGAGAGATAATTAATATCCTCAACTGAACAACAGAAGATAACTGACTTGGAAATTAATCCTGTGGCGCTCTGCGAAGCTGACATTTAAAAAATTAGTTCAGTTTAAAATATTCGTCGCCAGGGGAATGAACTCCATCTCCACCAGCATAAATCCAGACACCAGCGCCGGCTGCAAGTGAGCAAATATTGAGGCACAGTAACATTTCAGAGTCGGAGACAACTTTTCTCATCATATGAAGCAAACCGAAGAAAATTCATCTGATGAAAATCTATTTTTATTCAGTGTGAATGCGTCTTGTTTGAACTGCCATTTGACACAATATGATTTGCATATTAATAATGTATGTTTGGAGGAAAATGGCAAAGAGGGTAAAAAAAAAAAAAGAAACGTCACACGGTTCTGCAAATAGCAGTTTTCTGAATTTGTTCATTTGCAGAGAAATCTCCAAACTTGTTCTGTAGTTTAAACCGCCATGCAGGGTATAAGAAAACACAACCGTCTCCGTCATCATCTCTGCAGTTTGACTTTCAGTTGTTTTCAAGTTTGTAGCTTGCGGTCAAAATGGAGAAAAGGTGAGCACAAGGCAGCTATGAGAGCATGAAGCCTTTTAGCGTTTTGGACAATGTCGACACTGTGCAACAGGCTAAACATGGAAATGTAGTAAACAAAGTGCAAGTTCAGAACAATATATTGTGGCAAACAATTACTGCACTGCAAACAGCTTTTGCAATAGGAACATTGCACACACTAATATATTAATAATATAATTTATGGCTGCAACTAATAAATATTTTTAGTAATTGATTATTCTGGCGATTAATCAGATAAAAAAAATTAACACATTCTGCTGATTTCTCATTTAACCACTTAAGTCTATTTTATTTAATAATAGAAATATACTAAAAGATGAAAACAACTCGATCCCCTTTCAATAAGAAAAGTTTATTGTTGTTCTGGGCAGAAGATGTTAAGTCGTCGTACCAATTCATTGAAAAATCTAATCTACAAATTCGATTTTCCATCTCAATTGTCTAAATGTTTATATTCTTTTGTACAGTTTTTGCTTAATTTCCATTCTCGTTCTTTCAGCAACTGGCCTTTTTTCAGTTACAAATTACGGTAATCAATGACTAAATTACTTTATTTCAATAATCGATTCATCGTGATGCTCTTGAATGATATATTGTCGTCAATATGTGGCTCTCACATCCTGTTTTTAAGAGAGGAGTAGTACAAAGCACTTTAATGTTTAAATATGGCTTAAAAACTTACTTCATGGATTTTTGTAATTTTTCACACTTGACTTTTTTTCATTCTAAACTAACAGCACAGGTTATCAGCCTCAGAGGTGACAATACGGTAATTATTCTGGCTGAGTTCAATCCTCAGTCATTCCAAAGAGTCGGCCTCCAACGGCCCGCTGAGATTACAGTCAACATGCTTAACAATTTATTCTGCTTGGCATTGTTTCTATTTTCAGCCTCGCCAATACAAAGGGGTTATTTCCAATGGAAACAGACTGAAGAACCAATGAAAATTTGATCCGCAGACTAAGTTGATGCTACAGCTGCAGTGAACACCTGGGGGGATAGAAAGAGACCGACGTCGAGGGGATTAAGGAAACGGCAAAGCTAGTTTCAGGAGGATTTGCTGTAATGGAGACAATAGAAAAATGAGGTAAAGCAAAGAGAACAGTTCCTACTCAGTTAAATTGGTCTTCTCTGAATGTTTTTGTTTCCATGAGTCCAGTCTGGATGGATTGTCCTTTGCAAAACATTTCAAGTTGGTTCAAATTCACCTTTCGCGACACAATGAAACATAAAATTATGTCCCGTCTAGTCATGGCTGTGACTGTATGATACAGCGTTCATAGCACCACAAGCACAAATATTATTCTTGAAAATCATTCCCATTGGAAACAGCCTTCTTCATTTCTACTTTTAATCTCATTTTTGAATTTGCTGATATTTATTGTGGAACGAACTTGGAGAGAGCGGCAAAAATAACGTTTCTGATATTGTCAGTTTTGTTCTTCCATTTACTTTCAATGACTGAAAGTTATTGTGACAACAATAAATCACAATTCTTATAAGAAATCACAATAAATAATCAACAATAAAAATAAAAAAAAACAAAACAAAACAAAACACAGTTTTCACCCTTTTTACCTCCAAATCGCCGCAACAAGATTAAAACAATAAACTTTAGTCGTCGTGCCAATTCATTTCCAACTGGAGTTCAGCCAAGACAATCATGAAATGTTGCTGAAGAGTGAAATTACTGTCTTTTCAGGCTGGCTCAGCTTCTTCCTCTCTTAAGAGTGAAAAGTCCATTAATCGGTAAGAGGCTCTGAGTAAACCCCGCTGCCTCTCCTCTGTGCTGAGAGGAGCAGGTTCAGGTGTTCTCCTGATAAGGATGCCTCCTGGAGCCGCCCTTTAGAGGTTAAACCGCCTGACCAGCTGTGGCCCCGCGGTCAACCAAGGTTCTGTTTGAGGGATTACATCCTCCACCTGGCCTAGAAACGGCTCTCCATCCCCGGGAAGGAGCCGGTGGACGTCACCAAAGGAATCCGAGGAATGTTTGTGCAAAAGGTTCTCAGCAAATACAATTTTAATGCAAAACGATGCTGCTAGTTGACGGGAGCCAATTGTTTTTTCATTGAGTTGTCCTGTGGTTATAAGTCTAAATCAGAAAATGTCAAAAGGAAAAGCAATAGAGTTTATGTAGTTGCTGCATGGACGAACTACAGCGTACAACAAACCTATTCTTGATATGCTTTCTCTGAATTTTGGCCTTCAGATCTAAATTCTAGGAAACGTCCACTACATGCATCGAGTTCATTTGTGGCTGCCAACAGGTGTCGTTTATGTTTTCTTTGCAAAAGTACAGAATGTTGTACATGTACAAGGAAATACATTTTGGCTCACACCACATGTACTTGCCAATCAAAAACTGTAATAAAGTGGAAAAAAAACAGTGAAATAAATTAGAAATATTTATTTCACTAAAAAGCTATTTCATACTTCAATCTGAAGACTCAAAGTAAAGTGAAATATAAAAAAGCAGTGTTCACTAGTGCCTCAATCTAAGATTGCTTTTTTAATTTTAAAAATTAATGTGAGATGTTTCTTTTCCCATCTGTTCTCACACTTTAAAAAAAGATTTGATAGACTTCAAACTTGAGACTAAAAGTGATGTTTGAATCGTATTGCATCTTAAACAATAAAATGTTATTTTATATTAAAAAAAGTTGAATTTGTTTTTAACTTCATTTTCAATTAATCAACAGAAAACACAGTAACAGTGATAAGCTAGACATTTTGATAATGAAAGTTGTCACGTTAGCACAGTTGTCTTAAAAATAAAAACAGAGCCAGAAGTATAAATATATTTTATTTCTACTAGGTACATGAAAGCAAAGCCAAGCAGCAGAAAACAGCTGAAGTTTATGAATTCTGTATTTTCATCAATCTTTTTCCAAATGCAAACTTCAAAGAGTCCATCAAATAGCATTAATGGAAACCCATTTTATTGGCTCCAGTTAAGTCGGTGGAAATGAATACGCAACGCAGTCCACTGAACTAAAACGAAGTCAGTGACTTTCATTCAAAGGTGCGAAGGTGTGGCGAATTTCAACCCGCCTCGTTGGAACGACCCGTTAAGACGTGACACACTGAACCACAAACCGAAGTCGCCTAAAGCCTCTTTATGTTTTCCGTTCCCCGCCGTTTGAACCAGGTGAGATACAGGGACTCGCAGCACAACGTAGTTTTAATCTCAGATTGAATGTCAGCAGTATTCGTGTCCAAGTTCCCAGTTCACTGCGGGATTGACCTGATGCACCTTCTTTAGCCTCGCACAACAGCGCCTGAAGCCTGCAAGGGTTACACCTCAGCCAGATGACAGCATTAATCTGGCTATAATAACCCTCCCCTCCATCTGGCGAAACATTCAACCATCAGGAGAATGGAGCGGGGACGGCTCCGACTCCTCAATGAATACTAATCTCTCCCTACCGCGCGGACAACAATCGCCCTGCTTCCTAGATGCATCATTTCCGTCTTTGCTCCTCCAGTTTTCCAAAGCTGTCATTCAACTTTTTTTTTTTTTTTTTTTTAAGAAAACCAACCTATTACAAATCCAGAAAGCCCATCCAACAAAACTGGGGGGGAAAAAACCCAACAGAACTGTAATCTTCAAGCGTCTTAGTGGGAAAACTCATCTGCTGCCACCCAGCCACCAATTTCCTACCTGCACCACAATGTCGCAAGAATAAAACAATTTTTCCCCCCCTTCCTTTCATGGAGGAGCAGTTTTGTATTTTTTATGTTTGCCTTTTCACTGCTGAAAACTAATCTTGCTCTTTGGATAAAAGCAAACATTTCAAAACGCTGATGAAACAACCGTAGGCAGTCGTCGAGAGAGAGAGAGAAGATCTAATTACGGTTTTCTCCGTTTGAAGAATTTCGATGCGTTGCAGAAACTGCGTGAAAGTTAATTTCGGTTATTCAGCTCCGATTTCCTTGAGCCACGAACGCTGGCATTAGTGGCCTTCTTTTGTCTGAAGCCGCCACAAACAGTAAAAGTCTGGAGGCAAATCAATTGTTTCAGTGGATGATAATTAGTGTGTGTGTGTGTGTGTGTGTGTGTGTGTTTGTACACCTGGTTCAGAAACTGCTTCCATCCAGAGCAAAAAGGTCCTATTTAAAAAGATAGAATGCACCTCATTAGAGCGCACCTGTTCTAAACCACGGTGACCCTCACCCACGGCCGGCGTGTTAATGACACGCTCCTCTGAGACGAGCCATTTATTGGCTGCAATCAGCCGGACACCATCGACCGCTGAGCGTCCGCAGCTCGCCAATGTTAGGATTGTTTTATTTTCCCACAAGAGCAGTGCATTCTGCAGCGTTATCGCGTCCAAAGGAAGATGGAGGAGTAAAGATGTAATTGTTAAAATATGTCCGGAATGTGTAATGTCCCCCGATGGAGGAACCAGACTGTCCAGCAGCGGCCACATCATTAGTCAACTCGGACACCGAGGTGATGGTGAAGCGCCACCTGTTAGGCTTCCCCACATGCTCATCAGTCTGTGCTTCTTTATGACTCACTGCACTGAAAATCTACGTTTTTTCAGTTCCACGTTTCAACAAACTCGGACCCAAAGAGTGCTTGATATTGATACATGGCAGTGAGGCGTGGGAGTTAATGAGGTGAGATTCACTCACCGAGTAAAAGTAAAGTGTGGATATTGCTAGCCAAGCAAAGGGTCTCCTAATGAACCACGCAGAAAAGATCTCTATTTTTTTTACCACTGATGTGTGGATGCCTTAATGATCTTTCAACATATATAGGGAGGAGATCAGCAATTAGGCAATGGACAGCATGAGATTCGCACAACAAAAAGGAAAGATGTTTACACATTTGTTTAGATAGAAATTGAGATAAAACTATGCAAAAGCACAATCAATTTTGAAAAAGAAAATACTGTCAAATCGTAAAATTTTCACATTTTGTATAGGTAAATTGTTGTCTGAATAAACAGAAAATTGTGGTTTACTCACTTGGACTTTTATAAAACCAGAACCTGTTATGTTGCTGAATAAAACGATAAAAGATTAAAAGAATAAATTACGTGAAAACCTTAATTCCCCATGAACAGAGATGCAGACAGTCTGCGGTTGAACTTGAGGGAATGCTAAAACTTTTTTTCATGAAGTGCGTTAACTCAAATTAAACCGTTCTTATTGCCATCATGTCTTTTTACATCATGTTACAATTTTTCTCTGTCATCTCCTCTGCTTTTCTATCAACACATCTTCACCATTTGTAGAACACCAATAATTTTGAATGAGAAATTGAATGTTGAATGTTTATATTTCTAAACAAAACTGCATAAAGACTTTGTTTGGACCATTTCTCTGTCCCGTTCTCGTACGGCCCTGCCATCTTTGTTTCCGTGTCAACTGGCTCCACTTAAGGGTCTTTGGTAAGGAGCTCTATGGAAAAATGATCAATCAAAATCAATATGAGGCTCTGAGTCACTTTAAAATTTAAATACAGGTCCTTCTCAAAAAATTTGCATGTTGTGATAAAGTTCATTATTTTCCATAATGTAATGATAAAAATTAAACCGTCATATATTTTAGATTCATTGCACACCAACTGAAATATTTCAGGTCTTTTATTGTTTTAATACTGATGATTTTGGCATACAGCTCATGAAAACCCAAAATCCCTGTCTCAAAAAATTAGCATATCATGAAAAGGTTCTCTGAACGAGCAATGAACCTCATCATCTGAATCAACAAAGTAACTCTAAACACCTGCAAAAGATTCCTGAGGCTTTTAAAAACTCCCAGCCTGGTTCATTACTCAAAACCGCAATCATGGGTCAGACTGCTGACCTGACTGCTGTCCAGAAGGCCATCATTAACACCCTCAAGCAAGAGGGTAAGACACAGAAAGAAATTTCTGAACGAATAGGCTGTTCGCAGAGTGCTGCATCAAGGCACCTCAGTGGGAAGTCTGTGGGAAGGAAAAAGTGTGAACCCATCGAACCTGTTGGACTTTTATCAGCTCTGTGGTCACAGAGGTTTGGAGAATCGGCCGACAATTCTTAAATCTTACCGTCTAAACCAGACTTAAGACTCAAACTCTACTCATCTCCTCTCGACCGCAGCCCAAACGCTCTGACTCTGGTCGCTATGGTAACGTTTACATATCCCTTCAAAATAAGATACAAATGCGCCACAAAAACGAACATTTTACTTTCGTGAAAATTTTAACTCACGATACTGACTAACGGAGCCCTGAGCTTGTTTCTCTGCAAGAGGACGGTTCCATCTGGGAGTGATGGGAGACAATGACACCAGAAGTGTTGCTTATATGCACTGCCTGCTTGGTCTCTACGTGGCGAAGCAGTTTGAAGCTTCATTGCCTCATTAGCAGCAGGTCGCCGCATGTTACGCAGAGCGGGCTTGTAATGTGGGACTCACCTACCGGTCCAGGATAAATCCATTCTCCTGTCTCTTCTCTGGGCCTTTTCCCCTTTGCAAAGAAACTTTCCAAAGACATCTGATCTGTCTCTTACTCATTTTGCTGCTTGTGGCCTCAGTGTTGGCGCGCAAGTAACCGAGAGAATCCGGTTAAAGGATTTTCATAATAAAAGATCCTCCAGACTCAAATAATACATAAAACGGAAATATTTCACTATTTCTTGCGCGGCCCGGTACCAATTGGTCCACGAACCGGTACCGGTCCACAAACCAGGGGTTGGGGACCACTGGTCCAAAGTACTTTTTTCGGATGAAAGCAAATTTTGCATGTCATTCGGAAATCAATTTGCCAGAGTCTGGAGGAAGACTGGGGAGAAGGAAATGCCAAAACGCCAGAAGTCCAGTGTCAAGTACCCACAGTCAGTGATGGTCTGGGGAGCCATGTCAGCTGCTGGTGTTGGTCCACTGTGTTTTATCAAGAGCAGGGTCAATGCAGCAGCTATCAGGAGATTTTGGAGCACTTCATGCTTCCATCTGCTGAAAAGCTTTATGGAGATGAAGATTTCATTTTTCAGCACCACTTGGCACCTGCTCACAGTGCCAAAACCACTGACCATGGTATTACTGTGCTCAATTGGCCTGCCAACTCTCCTGACCTGAACCCCATAGAGAATCTGTGGGATATTGTGAAGAGAAAGTTGAGAGATGCAAGACCCAACACTCTGGATGAGCTTAAGGCCGCTATTGAAGCATCCTGGGCTCCAAACACCTCATCAGAGCCACAGGCTGATTGCCTCCATGCCACGCTGCATTGAAGCAGTTATTTCTGCAAAAGGATTCCTGACCAAGTATTGAGTGCATAACTGAACATAATTATTTGAAGGTTGACTTTTTTGGTATTAAAACACATTTCTTTTATCGGTCAGATGAAATATGCTAATTTTTTGAGACAGGGATTTTGGGTTTTCATGAGCTGTATGCCAAAATCATCAGTATTAAAACAATAAAAGACCTGAAATATTTCAGTTGGTGTGCAATGAATCTAAAATATATGACAGTTTAATTTTTATCATTACATTATGGAAAACAATTAACTTTATCACAATATGCTAATTTTTTGAGAAGGGCCTGTATTACAACAAGAAACATTTTGGCTTAATCAGAAGTTTACTTTACACTCAAATCTGGCAGGAGAGTGAATATTATTTAAGTTTAAATACTGTTTATAATTGATACAGCAACAAAGACTGGAATGTACTGTGAATGTACTGTAAAGTTATTTCAACAGGTTTTGATGAATAAGTGGAAATGGCCTTCTTATTTTGGGGAATAAAAATAATCTGCAGCAGATGTTCTTTTTTTCTCTCTTATGAGTTAAGTACTTGGGGAGAACAAATTACAAGTCAGAATTTGCAGATCTGTTCTCAAAAATGAGTAGAAAGCAGCACTTACAAGAAAAACCCTGCTCTAACCTTCAACTCCAAAAACATCCATTCCTACTTCTGCCAAAATTATTTAACATACTGATTGTTACTTATTATTTTATCAATATAATTTTCATTTTCATTTCAGTCCATAAAAATGAAGAGGACAGCTACTTTAATCTCCAGGTCTGTTTTTGCAGCCAGAAATATTTTCTTTAGCAATGTTTTTGTTTTTCAATGTAGACAGTTTTCATACCACCATCGTCTTAAACCCACTGAGGCGCACAAACATCAAACTAAAATCCTGCATTCATTTATTTATACTTTATTTATCGCCTGCCCTCTTTTTGCTCCTTTGTTGCATTATTTCCCATGTTCTTTTATTCAAATTTACAATAAGCTCTTCTTGCTGTATCAAAAAGCTAATGTGCCAAAATGTCCTGAAGCGTCATTTATATTTAAAATCAGAAGTGTTTTCACTTGGCCCACCAAAATATGAAAACTGAGCTAAAGGAAAGCTGCAATATATCATTTAGTGTTTATATACCCAAGTTGAAATTCGGAAGCAGCTAATTAATAAATAAACCCTTCCTGCTTCTACAAGAACGACAGAGAATAAGTAGAAGAAATATACTGTCAATTCTGTTACTTATTTAATGGGTGATCAGTGAATATCAGCTGTAATATGTAGGATTCTTTCACAAAGAAAAAGCAAAAACAAAAATAAGTATGGTGTGCAGTGCTGGACTATTGGCTGGGCCAACACACAGCTATAGCATTGTGCTAATATGGGTTGAACTACAAGTGCTAGCATGTTGACTTCAATCCCACAAGGGGTCAAAAGTTAAAACATGGGCTGCAATGCAATGCAGGATTACTTTGTATTAAAAGTAAAATATTTCTGTGAGATTTTCAGATATTATAACTTGAACAAATCTATATATTTTTAAACAGCATAAGTCGAACAATAACACTTTATGCGGGTTCACCATACAGACATGCTCGGTGTCTGTATGGTGAACCCATATGTCTGTATGGGTTCACCATACAGACATGCTCGGTGTTCATTTCCAAGCAGTGGAAACTCGTTTTTGCGGATGTGCGTCATTTTGCTGAAACATTTTTAGATGCTGCCTTAGATGTTTCTCGTTAGCCGTCTTTGGATGTGAGAGCTGAACATCCACTTTAAGCTTACACTGACTTTGACTTTTGTCATTCAGACATCCACTTACAGTGTACACAACAACATTCTTCAGCCGTTTTGTTTCGGCTCAAGGATGTGAGGAGTCTTGAAATTGTTGAATTTACAGACTAAATTTAAAAATCTCCATAAATTAGCATTTAAAAACCTACAAAGATGTGTACAAACATCTTACAGAGTGAGCTTAACATATACAAAACATACACATGGTGGCGCAATGTGCAGATGTAAACGGACTATCCTCACCGCTAGTGGTGGTTTTCTCTGGAATCTTTCCCTTGTATCTCAATAAACAGAAAACTGTTGCTGTTCCGAAACTGCAACTTTTTGATTCATCTCATTCTTTCATAATTCAAACATTATTAACCAAAATTATTTTTCAAACACCTGACTTTGTGTTTTCAGCTGACTGGCAATGTGCAGCAACAGAAGTGAGATGGAAGTTTGGCCCTGTTCAGACACATTCCCTTAGACTTTAGGAAAAGACTTGAAACTGTATCGAATTTACAGCTGAAAGGTTTTCTGGGTATTCTTGGATTCTGTGAAGCAGCCTATGCATAGTGGGAAGCTGCCTCTGACCTTTACAATGTGCAAGATAACATTGAATGTTGCTGGTAAAAGCACTTATTGTATAGCAGGGTCATGACTGCCTTCACATTTGGGCTGTATGACCTCAGGGAAACATGTACAATTTATCTATTCCTGAATGTTGTGTGAATATTGATTTTATTTAACCCACATTTCCCAGACTCTTATTTCTTTTCCTTCATCACATTGTCCACATTACTCTTTCTGAGTGATAGCACCACAGTCCCTAAGGATATGCATCAATTGTATGCATGGAGGACAGTGAAAGTCTATTGGAAAGGAAAAACATATTGCTGCTATGCAGAATGCGGATGCAAGCCACAATATTAGGTTATTAATTTTATAAATAAGTTGCACTCAATAGTAAGGCTGGACAATATGGCTGAAAAACATAACATATGCCTGTCATATTAGTCAATATATAGATAATTGTTGATTAATTTATTTTTTTTAATATTCAAAATACTGCCAAACCAGTGGCATTTCTTCTTTTAGCCACAATTTCCTCTTAAGTTGTTGTATTAATTTTCTCCCTTCATTCCACTCTGTTGTGTTTTCTTATATTCAAGGATGAGGCCCGTTGGCAGCAAAACATGAAACCGCTCCCACGTACTGAGGCGTACTGTGTGTATTCTGTGAATAATGCCAGTGGACAGTTGAGATGTCATAGTCGAGTGTACCGACTGTCTACATTTCACGTGATAAACTCTTTCATTTCCCACAATGCGAATGGATACTAGCAAGTTTGATGCTCTAGCTAGCTGTTAGCGCGGCGCAGAGAGTAGCAGTCATGCTACATGTTCTTACGACCGATTGCGCTGACTCCACATTTTCAGCTTAGCGTCGCACACCAAACTGTTTAATGTGATTGAGGGGAGGCAAGCGGTTTCTTGTGCGAGTCAGTACGTCACTGGGTATGCGTACACCAAGTCCGCCTCGAGTATGGGCAGAGTTCCGAGGAATGGCGTTTGCCTGAGTATGTTGGGGGCTACTGTTCAACAAGCTGCTAAGCTAGCAGGTTGTTGTTAGCTTAGCAACAACAACCTGAGCAAGTAAGTTTAGCTAACTAACGTTCCTCTGCCTATATACCCCAGAATGCTGTGTGGTTCTGGATGAAAGTAAAGTGAAATTATCAACATTCTATTGGATATCGTTTCCATTGATATTAATCACATGTCTATCACAACAGCTGTAATATCACCTAACCCAACACAATAGAGTAAGTTGGTGACTTTTACTTTTGTCCCTTTTCGCTTTTTTAATAAACATCAAATGGTTGTCAATGGTTTTCAGCTTTGGCGTACGCGTGTTCTGACCTGAAGTTAAAAATGAGCAGTTGTACAGCTGATTATGTGCCAGAATGCTAAAGGATCTGTCAGCACTACCATATTTCCACACCCATCAGCAATCTCCTGTCTCAAGTCACGTCAGCTCGGCGAGCCGGGACGCAAAGATCCAATCAACACCTGTCAGCTTCCTCCGCCGCAGCTGTCCTCGCTGATAACTCCATGTTCTGATCCATCCACGTCAGGATGAATTCAAACAAGCAGCAGCTGCTGGAGCATGTGTCTGTTCTCCACTGTCATCTTTGCTGTGAGCATAAGCCAATTAATTTGCCCCAGTTATACATGACAGAACTCTTTGCATAACTCCGGCTCTTTCTGCCTCCGCTCTTTCTGCGCAGCTCCACAGGGGTCTTCCCCGAGAGTTCACGACACACAGAGAAGAAGGCGGTCAATTAGGCCTCGCCATCAGAACACACACGTACACACACACTGAGGTGTGCGTTGGCATCACATACGCAACCATGCCTGAAACCAGTGGTGACTTAACAGTTTGCAACAGAAGTATAGAAATTCAGCTGAACGACGTAATTCGGAAGAGGTGCAGCATCAGGGGAGGAGTGATAACAGGATGTTTTCTGCTTATTTCCCTGCAGGAGTGGAGAAAGCCAGAGCACTTTGTCAGATAAACAGAACTCAAATAATGAATTTATCAGTGCTTTTCCCCCCCAAATCAGAGTAAATCAGTTCATTTCTTGAAAGAAACGTAGAGCTAAAATACCAGATCATCATATCTGCCAGGCCTTTGAATGTATTTTTTCTTTCAGACATGTTTATGCTGCTTCACAGAAAACAACCAAGTTTAAAATAAATGCTGGGAAATGTCGTAGTTGAAACCAAATAATGTGTAAAATAGTTTATAAAAAGACGCATAACGTTATTTTTTCCAACTGTCTCAAAATTGAATTACGTTTCCTGCTTTAGATCAGTTAAGATAACACAAATATTTATGTTTGCTAAATGTCAGACTAATATACCAGAGAGCTGCTCACAGATGGTTTTCATACTTTTTTTTAATTCATAGATTTACATACACCAAGAGACTAATTTAGCTTTGAGCAATATTGGAAGATATCATTGCAATTACAGCAGAAAGTTACACCAGTTTCTTAAAGACGTTCCTCCTTCATTCCAAAATTCCAGAAAAACAATTCAGTTTTAAAAGGAAGGTAAAATATAAGAGGAAGAAATGTGAACCAGTTTGATGAAAAATGAAGGAACTACAATGTTGTCCCCATTTTATGAATAAAAGCTTTGTCAGATTTCCATTTATTGAAATGTATATTCCCATAAATTAAGATTAAATGTCTTGATGCAGGTAATGTAGAAAAAAATTGTTTGACCATCTTATTACAGCTTTACTGATGAATCTCTAAAAGTGTGTGTATAAAAATTAAGTATTTATTCTTGTTTCAATACGTTTTCTACTGGCAGAAGCCTGTAGTCAAAGCTATGAGCTAATTTATCCACCATTCATTTTCCTTGACATTTTCAAAATTTTAGTAAAACAAAAAAAATGTTTAGTGCTTTCTAAAAAAAAAAAAAAAAAGCTCAGTCAGAAATGATTCCACTGGAAAAAAAAAAACTGACCTCGCATTAAAAGTTATCTGGTGATTGCTGAAGTCAGTAAGGATGGTAGTGGCACACTGTGTTATTGTGCTATCCCCCAATTAAACATAAGTACCTTAAAGAGTCCCGTGGGGTTAAGACCTATTTTACAACCCCGCACGCTGCTGAAGCAGAGTGGTGTTGCTGATACGAGATGACAGAAGTCTTTTTACCATAAACAGACATTTTCTCTGATTTATGACCTATTACATTCAAAATTCTTATTTATGGGGCCTTTAAAATACCAAAAAAAGAAAGAAAGATAGTAGCTCTGCATGTAAAACACCTCTCATTCTTACACATTTGTCCATTGTTTGCAAGTCATGGTGTAGAAACTTAAGAGGTGGCACCCAAGTTGTCTTAACCTCCTGACTACCAGGAAAAAAAATATTGTTCAATCACAATTTTTTAAAATCCCACAATAAGGTAATAAAAGGTTTTATGCACTTACTTTGCCTCTTCCCATAAAATGTGTTATTACTGATAAGTGCCATTTTTATGAATTAGAAAAAGGTACGTACAAAAGTCCCTCCCCTTCAGATGTGGCATCATTGAAAAGCTCTAAATGTCCTCTCCAGACACCAAAAGAAATTAATTCAGTAGAATGCAGGGGGTGGGAGATATTCAAGTTTAGAAATGTCCTCTACAGAGGACAAAAATGAACTACTGGTAGGCAGGAGGATATTCCAGACACTATAAGTGAACAAATATGTATCTAATATTTCATATCATATCAAAGAATAATGCTTTCTTTGTCCATCACAAATGACAAGTAGCAAAGAATCACAATAAGAAAAATGCCAACAAAGACCACACTACTATAGGCTTGAAGGTTGCACCTTTTCTTTTCCTGTAAAACAGGTGAATTATGAAACGGACATATTATTCTTTCAATGTCAGTCTTTGCTTCAATAGACTTTCAGTTCATAATGCGTTTGAAAATTAGGAGGCAGCTGCCTAAATCCAACTCTCACTATATCCCCTGTATCTGAAACGGTTGTCCAATTCTCCACTTATCTGGAAATCCTAATCTGAACCGCAAGTATGCCTAATCCTATTAAATTGGAAGAGAGAGGTTTTTTTTGGGTTTTTTTGTTTGTTTGTTTGTGTTTTTAATAAAGTTAGGATAATGGATTTGGTTTGTCTATTGGCACAAATCAGTTTTAAGCTTATCTCTTTCCTTTATCATCATAATGTCCATAAAGTTCATGAGATGATTAGTGAATGCACCCTACTTGAGCAGTAACAGGTTGTCCTAACAGCAGCACTCAGAATATGAAAGTTGTGCCAAACTAAGCTAGCTTTTCTTTCAGTTAATTTTTTTAAATTAAGTCAGAAGTAAACACAATTGTGTTAAACTACAGAACTCTGTAACACAACAGCTTGACTCAACCTTTCATGACAGACAGACCCGTTTCAAAGATTATAAATATATGTATTTATGTTATAACTTTCTTCCACAGTAACCTTTCTTGTTTGCTACCAACAAGAATACCAGTTGATAACTTGTATAATGATATACAAATATTAAAACAAATAAAAATAGCAATACTAAGAATACCATAAATTGAAGTAGGTGTCCAAACACAGTGCAAATTGGGCTACCTAATGAGCGATGCTAATACATAGGAGTCCAGACGTGTGAGTACGGTTTCATAAGGTAGAAGTGTATGATTATCAAATATAAAACAACTGAGGAGTCTGAGGTCTTGGGGAACAAAATGGTTCTCTAGCTTTGAGATCCTTCATGTCTGCACTTGTAGTTTGAGGGTTGAAGTCTGAGGAGTGTGTGTTGGGGGAGAGTGGCGCCATTCAGTTCTCCTAAAACCTCCATGGTAGCAGATGTTTGGCAGATAGGACAATAGAGTCCTTATTGAGCGACGGTAGTAGAAGTTGTTACTGTAACCAGTGGGTCACCAGTTCGAACCCCTGCCCTTTCCGCATCAGTCGTTATGTCCTAGACACTTCACCCACCTTGCCTAATGGTGGGGCTCAGAGGACCCAGGGGCGCCGGTGCAAGGCAACCGTGCTTCTGTCAGACTGCCGTTGTGACTACAATCCAGTAGCTCATCATTGTCAGCGGGTGAATGTTTTGCATGAACAGGTGAATGACTGAATGTAGTGTGAAACACTTTGGTGTCCCTTGGACTTGATAAAGCATTATACAAGTATCAGCCTGGTTTCATACTATTTGCTTCATACAGAGGGTCTGGACTCTTGACTGTTGAGAAATGATCGATCGCTTCCTGGAAGTGTGGACTCTGTTGAAGTTTTACATTTCACCCAATTGCTGACGTTTGCCCATGGCGTTTGTAATGCACAGGCTGGACGCTATGAAACTTTCCCAAAATTGTCTGCGCTGTAAACAACCAGCCCCCACTGCGAAGAGAGAAGTGCCAAGCCGAACAGAATGGATAGATGGAAGAATGGATTCATAACTTTTTGAAACTTTGGTAGAAAAATAAAAACCCCGATACTGATAACCCGTTCCTGTCTAAATGCAACATGAAAGGCAGTTGTAGGTGATGCATTTTAACTCGCCTAGAATTTATGGTTGCAAACCGAAGGAGTTAACAGGTGCCGGAGAGATAAAGCGTTAAAACCCAACACAATCATAGCAACACTCTCTCTCTCATGCCTTCATTAGAGAGGCAGGCCACTGAAATCTTGCCAATAAGGAAGATTTAGAAAGCACACAAACACTGTCTTCTGAACTCTGTCTGAGCTCTCACATTGCAATCTCATCACGGCAGTGGAGAGGAAGGACTATCTCCTCCTAGAATTGGTGTGTGGTTGGTATAAAAAGCAATTTAAGGGAGAAGGGATTTCATGATAGAAATCAGTTACGCCTTGTAAACTCCAAAATTGACATCATTGTGTTCAGTAAAGCGTAGGAGACTTTCAGATGCATGCAAGTTCAAGCCCAGAAAGCTACACAGTAATGTCCGTGAATATTTTCTCCCCAAATACTGGAGATGAACAGCATATTGAATGTATTCGTTTTTTTCTGTCTATGCAAAAAAAAAAAACTTGTAATCCCCACAAAGCAATATAAAGAGAAACCTACACCATCTAGTCTCTGCTAACAACTCAAACTGTTTAACCATAAATATCCTTTCACACGTCAATGTCAACCAGCCCAGAAATTGTTTATATCCAAGGGAATAAAGAGCTTTATGGCTGAAATTCTGATTTCCGTCCTCTGGTAGTTGCTGAGGCCTGCCAAAGACTTGCACTGATAGTTAATTTTCATGCAGCAGCCTACAGGGAACGCTGTTTGTTTAACGTCTGGACCATGACCGACTAATTTCTTGTTTAGCTAATCATAATCAGAATTACCCTAAGCTCGGAGAGTTACTCTCTGAAAGGGGAGGGGGGATACAGCTGGCTCGCAAACATCAGCTTACGCCACGGCCAAGTGGCTCATCACGAACCGGCGCTCAGTGAGCACAATCAGCCGAGGACAGGGCGGTGCTTTTAATAGCCGGGCCAAGCAAAAAGTTATTTTTTCACCTTGTCACTGACCTCAGGGCGATCTGAGCCGTCAGGTGGGCGGCCGTCTTTCGGCATCGGCAAACGCTTCTGGATTTAACTGTTCTTGCAGTTAATGGGAACATGAGAATGCCTAATGAGCAACTCAAATTTATTTCACTTGGTAATTACGTAACGTAAAGCCAACAAGTTGCCGGGTTTCATCGATACAAGCCGGGTTGCCTTTCCCTCCGTTAGATCCTTTTTCAGACAGGCATGTTTCTGACAGGCTTGCACCCGGCAAAAACAACAACATCCATCGTCCCAATTAAGAAGGCCATTTGATCATCACAAACAGTTACTCTCCAGTGAGCTGCAAGCTGAGTTTATTCATTTCATTCCACTTAGCACAAATCAAAGCAAGTCAGATGTAATGCCACGCCACAGTAACTTCAATGCAGACGCTCGCTACAAATAAAGCCACAGCCTCCAACTGTGGCTTTTCTAGCTTGAGGAAAATCTCAAACTGCTTAGAAGTTACAGAGATTTGCGAAAGTATCGATGCACGTGAAACCTTCCCACATCATTTTTAATACAGTTGGCAATACAATAATTTCCCATCACTAAGCTAAATAGTAGGGCAGGTTTGGAAATAGCCTGACGGTTCACTTTCCAGCAGGAAGAAAATTAGTTTTTACACGCTGAACTGCTTTTTGCAAAAAAAGAAAAGGTCAAAAACCTTTGGCGATAGATATGCCTGTTCACAAGACATGAAGCTATAATTAACATGAAGTGTTTCTGTGCAGCATAAACGTAGGGACGGCTGAATCCATATGCATACCACTCTTTTGAGACTGTGGATCATTTTAAAGCTACTTCACAATTACGTACCACTTTTGTGTTGGCCTGTCACATAAAGCATCAATGTAATACGTTGAAATTTGTGGTTGTAACGCGATAAAATGTGAAAAAGATCCATGGGTATAATAAAAAAAAAAAAACATTTGCAGGGCGTTGTATGAAAGTGACCTGAAAAGGGTTTAAATGTTCTTCCTGTAAGCGTGTTCCGGTGCTGCTCTTTGATTGGACGGTAACCGTGAACCAAGCAACTCCTGACGTAAGAAAACAGTTTGATTTCTGCTCTGAGAGGAAGCCGACATCTGTTAGGAAACTGTGCAGCCGCACAGTTGACAGGAACAAGACTGTCCAAGTCAGAGGAGCTTTTAAGAGCAGAGCTTAGATGATTCTGAAAAAGAGAGAGAGGGGAAAACCTGTGGTTCTTATTGTCTGGTTATTCCCTAAGATTAGTTTTATTTTTTAAACTCATTGCTATTCATGCGCACAAGTCACAGTACTCATAAGCCAATGCTTTATGCAGGATTTATGACCAATACCATTAAGTAAGCCTCCTTAATTTGACAGCTGGGACTTCCTATCCAGACGTTTTTAATGACTTCTTGCTCCTTAAGGTCCACACCGCAGATTTTACGTTCTTTTTCACCCTCACAGGGGACATTAACCCTCAAAAGAGAGCACAAAAGCTAACAATGTTGGACTTCTTTGAAATTCATTCGAGCATTCAACCGTGCAACAACATTATGCCCTCTTAAAATGAAGCACTCTGCTGCAAGCTTAAAAGGGAACCTCTGGTAAAACACACACAGAAACAAGCAGGCTGTGCCACAGTGGAATTCATAGCAATAAAAATTACATAGACCTTATTTCATGAATTGTCAGTGAGCTCGTTTCCCTGTATTTGACTTCAGATATGTTCCTAGAGGGAGCAGGAGAAAGGAAACAAACGACTAATAAAAGTCAGTAGGGAATCACTAAATTGAGTGCTAAAGTTATTTGCCAGCCCACTCTGTAAAATCATTCAAACTCACTTTAGATGCATCTGGAATCACTATAGAACTTGAAAATGTCCAGGTTTTTTTCTATTTTTCTTACTCATTTTAAAATGTTTAATCAAAGAAAAATGTATAAAAATCAAGTTTCCAAATGCACATGAATCTGGTGACAGGTGTGATCAACTTCCTCTTTCATTGCTGTTCTCATGTACTCTAAATTACTGTAAAAATAGAAAAGATGCTTCAGCTGTTCCACCTGGTAAAGTTTGGCTAATTTTTTTCAATTGTACACCTGGAGTTTGTAATTCAACCTAGAGTATGCAAGCTTTTGATAACTTTTATTCTCCAATGCCTTAAGAGTAAATTGGTCAAGTATGTAGCTGATGGCTCAAATTCCCTGAAGGAGTTTGTTAAAGGTCATCAGCAACACCTAAAAATGAACTTTGAGCTAAAATGGCCTACTTCCTGTTGGGTTTAGGGCATACCTCCAGGAGAAGATTTATTTATTTTTATTTTTTTTTTATTTTTGTTTTGGAGGGTTACACATACCAGATTTCAGCTTTTTCACGTGGAGGGCGATTTTGGGTAAAAATTTGAGTTTTCGCATGTATGTTTAGGCCTTCAAAATGGCCCATCTGTGTGGCAGAGAATTATAATAAACATTTCAAATATACATTAGGCCTTTTGCTACTCTGGCCTAATTAAATTTCTATTACTTTGTTTTAGAGCAAAGGGAAATACTGATTCATTCCTGAATCAATTTTGTTTAGTTATTAAAAGTCAACAGTGGAATGGATTCAAAGCTATATGTGGCTCTGCAAATAAAATAAAAAATCCCATTGCTCAGTACTCAGAAAGGGAAGGCAAGCTAAAGGAGCGCGGGTTCAGACTGCATGCTGAGCAGCTGCACTCTCAAAACTATGAAAGGTGATACAAACCCCCCCAATCAGATGGAAACATTTAAAAAGAAGCAGAGAAATGCAGAAGTGCAGAAATGCCGTGCGAATGCTGTGAGGTGAGCGGATTAACTTGATTTAGATACCAGAGGTGAGGCAGATTTGACTGGAAGAATTAGCACAAGCATTAAAAAAAAATCGGGTAGAATTTTACTGAAAATCAGCTACAAAATTACAGTCTAAGCAGAAATAATACTCCAAACTGCTGTGTTAAGCCTGTGCATGGTAGACTTTGAAGTTGATAAAAATCTACATGGATAGAGTTTAAGATTTATTTATATGTCACACTGTGTGAATAACAACACATTTCTCTACATTGTGATGCATAAGTTGCTGATTAAAGTTTTGGCAGTTTTTAAAAGAATGGGAATGTATAGGATCTCAGCTGAGCAGCAGAGTGGGTTAAGCCATCACCTCTGGGTGGGGAAAAAGGCAACGATTTACCACTTTGTAAATGACAATTTGTAATCCAACCAAATCGGAAAATGATGTCGAAGCGATGTGCCACCAAAAAGTTCTTTTACGAAAGGAAAAATAAGCCAAATATAACTTTTATATCTACAGCTTAAACATCACAAGTTTGTCTGCTTAATTGTTTAAACAGCATAAGGTATGTAGAAGGAGTAAAAAGTGCAAAACGATCACAAGAGTGTTAATGTGTCACACAAATAAACAAATTTCAAACTCCGAAGGCGATCCCTGACATTGTCACCGCTTGATTAAATTTCAAGCCGTATCCATCGTGGCTTCAGGGTCATCAGAGTCAGACTCTAACTCGAAGGCAAGAAGAGGCTGAACCCCTTGCAGCTCATATCCAACACCACCGCTTTAGAATCGATGTAGAAAATCTGTCATAAGTCCCGATTGCCCACTGCAGTGTATACTAATGCCAATTCTTGTGCCTCTTGTGATGTCATCATCATAAATACAAATGAGGCAAGATTAGCTTTTTCTTTCTCCTCTGGAGGGCTTTATAAAAACGTAGTTTTCGTTGCGCCATTAAGCTCCACATCGCATCACTCAGCTGTGTTTTTGTGAACATGCCTGTGTCAGCTAAAATGACACATCACCGGGTGGTGCCTTTAAATCCGCCGAAAACTGAAGCGAGGAGCTCCAGTTGTGGAGGCGCGTCTGAGCTAACTTCATCTTTTTACAGTTAAACATTAAAACTTATTTGTTGTGAGAAGTTTTTTTTAAAAGGGCTTTGTTTTGTCTATGAAGCTTCTTCAAGAAGATGTTTTTTTTTTTTTACTTTCTCACTTAAGTAATCTCACTTAAAAAAAAAATAAAAAATAAAAATTAAACTAATACACGTTTCAGTGGAGCCTGATGAATTAATTGGCCTACCTGGGAAGATCCATATCAGCATCAGCATGGCTCGAAGTTTCCTCTTCACCTCCATGGTGCAACATCCACCAGCTGCTCCTGCGGCTTCTCTGAAAGCTGACTCCAGAAAGCAGCCGCGCCGCCCCGAACTGCCGCTTATAGCTGCCTTCAGGTGACAATTAACTGTCCGCTGAGCGAACCAGCAGGGCGACGTCTGCAAGTAAAGCTCCGGCTCCTCCTGCCATCCCGCCTGCAGACAGCGGCTGGCATGGCAGAGTGCTCCGTCCGCCGCTTTAACAAGGTGTGCAGTATTTTGAGTTGGCTCGTCCTCCCCCCGCCGCTCCCGGTTCGGGTTGAAACAGCTTCACTTCTGGGCTTTGTCCCTGGAGTGAGCCCGGCTCCTTCTTGTCCTGCTCCAACTGTAAACTGTGGGAGCTTATTCACCCCACCTGAGCTGCTCAGTGTCGCCCCCTGGCAGCGGGAAATTTCATCTCTGCCTGTTGGTCGTAAAACTTAACTTTGCTCTATTGTTTCTTACCTTTTTAGGTTTGATGTTTTGTAAGAAGTAACCTCTCATGGACAACTTGGATTTTACAAATGCAACCAGTTTTTTTTCCTTTTACACAATAACATAACACAAAACGTCTTAAACTTTCTAAATACTTTTTAGTTTGACACCTAAAACATACTGAAGCACCTGAAAATGGCGTTTAGGCTGAAGTTAGATTTAATGCCACTTTCTTCCTTCTGAATTTAATTAACTATGTAATGTTATTGATTTGAGTACACAAAGCTGCTCCTTCTATTAGAGGTTTGCAATACTGCATATTGCCGATCCAATACCAAGTAAATTCAGGACCAGTATCGCCGCTACTGATACTTTTTTATTTAAGCTCGATATATCGTCAAACTGACCTATCGCTATTCTTATTTTTTCATTATTCTTTATTTTGTTCAAAACTAGAACCGGATTTAGACAGATTATACTTGTATTAAAATACAAAAAAAACCATACTTTAATAACATATTTACATGGTTTTTGTGCATTTTTCCTAAATTGACAAAAAGCTAAATATTACCATTTTAGAGCAAAATTTAAAAGAAACTTTTTATTTTTTTGGAGGTAGAGCTGAGAAACTATAATACAAAAATAACATTTCAAAATAGAATCTGAAACTGAAGTATCAATATTATTATGCTAGTATCAATTCAATACTGATATCAACTTGGTATTGATGTTATTGATATTTTGGATCACCTCTAGCTTCTCTATCAGAAAGTAAACACAACTTGCTCCAAACGTTTCTTGAGGCACCAAACAGGACTATTGTTGTTGGAGAGCAAACGAGAGCAAAACAACCTTTTGTCAAAATTACTTATCAAATGCTTGGATAAAGGTTAGAAATGCAGTTAAAGTCTTCTTTGTCTGTGTGCAGATGCTAATCTCTTAAAGATATTATTTTCTTCTCTGTTCTTTATTTTCTGTTACTCCTCTCATATTTTTACTTAATTGAAACCATAAAATGTTTTGTAGCTGAAACAATACCCCGGACTCTACCAGTCTGGAATAAGGTAGTTCCATGTTCAATACAGGCTGAGGACATAGAATCAATGGTGTAAGAGCAAAGTCCCACAAACATAAAAGCTTCTTTTTTTAAAGTTTGTGATATTTATAATTATTTAGAGGGAAAAAAAAAGTCTGTTTTTTGCTGTTTTGGTTAGCCTCACGAGCGCAAGCATGAAGAGCAAACAACTGGAAACAATTAGTTTCTTATTCATGTTCACTACTAACTCAATTCATAGATCCTCTCTACGTTTATCAATCTGCTTCTTGACTTATTTCATTTAAACTACATTTCATTTTTAAGGCACTTATTTCCTGTAGTTGGAGTAGTTGTTGGCTCACAGCAAGAAGGCCCTAGGTTTGAATCCCAGATTAGACATTTCTGTTCTCTCTGTGTGGATTCTCACCAGGTACCACAACATTCTCCCATGTTCTCAAAGTCAGGCATGGTGGGTTAATTACCAACAGACTGTCCTCAGCTGGGAGTGGCTCATTTTCTGTCCGTCTCCGTGTCGTACTGTGATGGGCTGGCTGCAGCGTACCCTGGATCTAGAGAAATTACACCTCCAGATGGGCATTAGCCGCCCTCTGCCCCCAAACCCCCCTCCAAACCAGCAGGGTTAAAGCAGGCATAGGAAATGGATGGATGGCTTTACATCAAAGTGATCCCTCATGCATTAAAAATAACCTAATAAGTGCTACCTCAAAGTTTAATCTTCAGAAGTGTTCGTGGCTCAGTACGACTAATTAGGTCACCTTCAGTTCCATACACTGGCTACAGACGCATGAATGCATGGTAAACAGGAACACGAGAGTAAAGGCCGATAAAGACTCGCTTCTTTACTTAGTGATAAGACAATCACACGTCTGCAATGTATTATGTTGTAGCATGGCTGGTAGACGTTTATATCGTGTCTCGCAAAGTGCAGTCTAGTATTGATACAAGTGCAAAATGCAGTACTATGACTCTAAACTGTTATCAGTCGCTGAACCAAATAGCTGGAGCTAAAAAGTTCCAAGCAGTGCTGAGAACTTACTCAAAGTTGTGTCCACTATACCCAATGCTAAAGTGTTTTCTGTATTAGACGTAAAGTCAGGCTTCCTGCAGATGGAGTTAGATGAAGAATCCTCTTTCCTGACAACATTCAACACCCCCATTGGGAGGTTCAGGCAACCCTTTGGCACAAAGCGAGAACCAGAAATATTCCAGCGCATCACGGAGCAGATAGGCAGGAAAGTGCTGATGTTGTTCTGAGGAGTAAAAACAAACGCATTCAGCTTCATATCAAAACTTTTTACTGTCAATAAAACATCTGATATATAAAAAAACAGAATAAAACATGTCAGGATATAAAACTGGGTCCAGAGAAAGTGCAAAATGTGCTTCAAGATTGGGTAAATAAATAATTACACACACACACAACTGCTGAGAGGAAAACATCACACGTTTCAGTTAAACAGTAAAGCAAAGAGCTGCTCCATCTGATTTCCAGGTTTAAAGGGATTTTCCACATTTTATCCAGTTGATAGATGTTGATGCAGCGTGCTTCAACTACGGCTTCACAAGAAGAACGAATCACTTTGTTCAAATAGGACAGCTTTCACCAATTCTCTCAGGAGTTTCTAGTATTTTTTAAGCTTGGTCAAAACCAATTTATTTACCAATTTAAGAACGACTTTGTGTCCAACTTTAACCTTTAAAAATCACGTCAAAAAGCTTTGAAAGTCTAACATTTATGTGATTTGTTTCTTCATCTTGTATGACTCACTGGTCGCAGGCAAGCTAACAGTTTTAAAACCTGTTGAATCATGAATTAGAGATTCATGACATCTAGACGATGTCACTGTCATATTCTCCCCGAATATGATAAATTGGTATTTTATGCAAACATTTGTTCAGTTTATAAAATTCTTCATGAGAATGCTGCTCCGCCTGCAAGATAAACTAGAGTGGCCAAGGCGCCCCCTGGAGGTGAGTGCAGCATCCCTAAACGTACGACTGCTTTTAATAAAATGCTTGTTCTTTTGTGCGACTGGTTACTGGAATAGTTTGTGTAATAACAAGTTCCAGTTAGAAAATGTTTGAATATTTGGTAAATATACTGCTGCTGATAAATGAATTCATTATTAATGAGAGTACAGAAGTGTTTTAATGAACAATCTGTTTTGTAGTTTGGTTTGCTTGGTTTTAGTGAGATAATGAGTGAATAAAGGCTTTATTTGTAATTAATAACTACACTGGCTTTGCACCAAGTCATGATCCGTTAAATCATCCTGATTTAATCCAGCTGTCCAGGGATTACCTGGTACCACGCATCCCTCCGTCTGTGTACTAATAAACAAACAGGATATAGTAAAATTACATGTTATTTTGTTGTATTCTTGCTTTTTTTCCCCCCCTTATTTTTGCGTACTTGTATTATTTTATTCTTCACTTGTTTTTGTCCATTTCCTTTTATTTTAATATATGTTCTCCAATATTTGGAATTATTGTATGTTTTATTTCATTTCATTATAATTTGTTTTTGGGACTTTTCTCTTGTTTTGTTTTGAACTTTATAACATTTGATTCTGGTCAGGATGTTTTTCTGTTTTAGGGGGAACATTCCTTTAAAAGGGGAGTTGGAAAGCAGATTTAATCCTAATCTGAACAGTTATTAGAGGCTGAAATGATCCTGAGATTAGCAGAAACATTTTCTACAGAGAGAGGAGCAGCAGGTCCGGTTCAACAGAACCGGATCAGAACCTTCTACAGAAAATTGTCACAGTGTGGACCTAACTGTCAGAACATTGGTTCTGGGGGTTCTGGAAGGTTCTGAAGATTTTGTAAGGTTCTGGATGTTCTGTAAGGTTCTGGTCGTTCTGGAAGGTTCTGGATGTTCTGTAAGGCTCTGGTGGTTCTGGAGTATCAGGAAGTCACCAAGCTGAGCTGTAGTTCTACTGCAGTTCTGCTCCTGTCCAGCGGGTGGCTCCGCTGCCCCGGCCCAGATGTTTGGTTTCCTACAGCAGGCTGCAGGCTCCAGAACGTGTCGCGTCCACCTGCCTGGACCTGGATGAGGACAGCCGTCTGAAAACGGCCAGCTGGGGAGAGGGACAGGGACAGTCTGTCCACCGCTCTACAGGTCACAGTGATGATGTCATACCATCTTACCTTCCTGCTGGAGCCTGACCGACCGTCGGAGCGGAGCTCCGCTTCCCCATTGGCTGCTTTGGCTTCACTTCCTGACTGCTCTGCTGCGGGGCTGTGACCTCTGACCTCGGCTCCTCCCGGTGAAGAGCATTCAGGGGGTGTGGCTCCTTCAGACTCGCTGCTGATTGGATGCGAAGCTGGCTCTGCGTTCAGCTTCAGGGACCAGAGAAGCTATGGGTTAGAGGTCGGAGTCGCTCGCTGGTCACACACTGACACACAGCGCCATAGTCAGTTCAGTTCATACATCAGTTCAGCATTCAATACAATCAGCCCAGACAAGCTGATAGTGAAGCCTGGGACTCTCAACATGAATGTGCCTTTGGATCAGAGGCTTTCTCAACAACCGACCTCTGGTGGTGAGAATAGAGGACAGAACTTCATCCACCCTGGTCCTCAATACAGGAACACCGCAGGGCTGTGTGCTTAGCCCAGTTCTTTTTGTTCTGTTCACCCATGCCTGTGTAGCCATCCACTCATCAAATAGGGTTCCAAAGCTTGCAGATGATACCACCGTAGTGGGTCTGATAAACAATGATGAGACCCTGTACAGAGAGGAGACACCGAACAACCTGGTACTCAGCACCAGCAAGATCAAGGAGGTCGTAGTGGACTACAGGAGGCCTAGGAGGACAGTGCACACACTTATTACGATTCGAGGGGAGGAGGCAGAGTGCGCGGGCAACATCAAATTCCTGGGCAACCGCATCACTTTGGACCTGAACTGGTTGCTGAACACACCTCTTTTCTGATGAGGAAGACCCGACAAAGACTCTTCTTCCTCAGGAAACTAAAAAGGGCTGAACTCCCTGCTCAGCTGCTCAAGAACTTCTACAGAGAAATGACTGAGAGCCTCCTCTGCCTCAGTATGACTGTGTGGTGTGGCAACTGAACGGTCCAGGACACAAAAGACATGACCCGAGTGGTGAAAACTGCCCAGTGGATTGTTGGGAGTGAGTTACCAAACCTGGAGTTAATATGTACTGGTAGACGGCAAAGGAAGGCCAGTTGCACTGCCACTGACCCCTCCCATCCTGGGCACAAACAGCTTGTACCGCCACCGTCTGGGAAACGATACAGATACATAAAGAGCACAACCATCTGTCCATCTTCCATCCTCTCCCTGCAGACACACTCACCCATTTGCTGAACCCTAAAAACTGATTAAAACTTTATCTATTTCTGAGGATACCACTCCAATTTCATTATGTTCTAGAAACATAATGGCAAATAAAAAACATCTTATGTCTTATATTTACTGGACTCTCTGCCGACGAAGATGTCCCAGTCTGCTCTTCATCACCAGCTCTGTCCTCCTCTTCTTCAGCTGTCTCCACCGCATCCTGATGGCCGTAAAACACAAATTACACATTTGTTGTTTTTTTTTTTAGAGCTGCTGGGAATCGCTAGCGCTCTGCTAGCAGAGGGAATTGGGAAACTCAACCTACAGCTACACAAGCAGAGGAAACACACAGCTGGGGGTAAAGGTGGGGTAACCAGCACACAAACTGGGTCGCTGGAGGAAGAAAAGTGGTCCAACCTGATTGTGAATCCTCTCCTCTGGCAGTGAAAACATTAGGAGCTCTACAGCGCCCCCCTATGGTGCTTCAACTCACTAATAATGGCTTTCCGATACGGAAAAGTCTGGAATCGGGAGAATATCTGGTGAAGCTGGTTTGTTTCTGGGTTGATCCGACAGCCTGGAGTCTCTTTAATTCACCAGAACGACAAAAAACTGGATCCAAGTCTGACTTTTCATAAACTTATCTAAAACCTGGATTTAATCAGAGCTTGAACTAATAGTTTTTAGTCTTGGTTCACCAGAAGGAAGCCGTTCTGGCTCACTTGCTTTTTCAGTCAAAACCCCAAAGTTTTTGCACGTTAGAAGGCTTTATTTAGAACCACTAATATTATCAGTAAATGAATTTACTGTGAGCTACAAACAAAAACAAAGTGAACATGATAACAGAAGTCATCTGTTAAAACATTATTATATTATTTAATGATGTAAGAACTTTTAATAAGCGATTCTTTTTTCCCCCTGGGGTATAAATATGACGTGACATATCCTGATTTTGTTAAGCCTCTAGAAAACTTTGTGTCCGTCTCAGTCAGCTGAACGCCTGATCCAATCAGAGCGGTGCTGTAGGCACACCCGGTTTCCCTGGCAACCACTAGCCGCCATAAACATGCTGACCGGTTGCTACGGAGGCTTTCCCGTCCGGCCTTCACCATCATGAACATGAACGCAGCTGTTGATCAGTCTTTATTGCACCTTCGATTTATTAATCATTAAAACATGTTAAAAACATGAGAACGCAGCAATTTATTCCAAACAAAAGAGAGAAGAACAAAAAGTCGGACATCACGATTCCAGATACAAGAATCTGGAATCGTTTCTTGTATTCCAGATTCTTGCGGGAAACAAAAATCTGTATATATCTGGAATATACAAAGAATATTCTCGCTTTGTAAACAAAGCGAAAATAATAAAATATAAAAAGAAAAGCAAAAGAGCAAAGCAGCTGAGCTGAACTGAACAGAATGACATTATGAGAGAAACAGAAGCAAAAGGCACAGAGAGTAAAGTCAAAGCAAGTTATTAAAAAGCAGAAAACTCAATAAAAAACTAGAGCATATGGAAGTCAAATAAGGTCACAAACAAACCGCACAAAAAGAAAAGCAAAACAACTTCTATACCAACTTAGAGATCAAGCTGTGAAATATGACTTTAAAGATCCAAAACACAGAAATCACAGACGTGTTCATTAAAAATAATCCTATTTTCTTTAACTGGTAAACGATCGAGATGAAAACTTGAAATAAAGCTGCCTTCAACTTTCTCAGAATTGTTACCAAAACAAGTGACTCACACCTGGAAAGTTTTAGAAAATATTCTGAAAATTTTATGAAATATCCTGAAGGATTTACAAAATATTCTTAAAGTTTGGTCAAGTAAATTGTGTAATTTCTAGGAAGTAACTATAAAGTTCTAAAAAACAAAAATCCTGCTGGTTTTAATGGGAGCAGCTTGTGGCTGCTTCTACCTAATAAAGCCTGTTTCTACTCCCCTACTCTATCAGACTGTTAAACCCAGCTCAGGGTTGAACCTGAGAGGAAACAGGTTCTGACACCATGGAGCTTCAGAGGAGGAGCAAGACCTCAGGTTTCCGTGGAGACCAGGTTCTGATTGATTGATGTTATTGCAGGTAAAACGTCATCCGGGAACTCCTCTTCCTCGTCTTCCTCCAGTTGTAGATTTTCTGCTTTGCTGCTTCCTCACTGGAGTGTTCCTCTTCTTCACGACATCCTCCTCTTCCTCCTCTTCACTGTCATTCTCGTCTTCATCACCATCACTCTCCTCCTCCTCCTCCTCCTCCTCCTCCTCCTCCTCCTCTCCTCCTCCTCCTCCTCCTCCTCCTCCTCCTCCACACTTTCTTCCTGTTTTTCCTCATTTTCTTCACTTTCTTCCTCTTCCTTCTCGTCACCTTCCTCCTCTTCTTCTCCTTCCTCATCCTCCTCTTGTTCTTCTTCTTCAGTTTCTTCCTCATTCTCTTCTGTCTCTTCCTCTGTCTCCTCATCCTCACCATCTCTCTTATTTATTGCATCCTCTTCCTCTTCCTCACTCCCCTCTGTTTCCTGTGATGACTTTAAAGTGTCGCTGTCATCCTCCTCTTCCTCACTTTTTAAACTGCTTTGCCCCTCTTCATCACTCACTGCTCCTTTGCTCTGAGTCTCCTGACTTGACCCTTCCTCTTCCTCCTCCATATCTCCTCCTTTGCTTACTTTTTCTTTGGTCTCATTTTCACTCTCTGTGGCTCCACTGGTTTCCTCCTCTTCCTCAGTAGTACTCTCATCTTCCTCAGCCTGATCTTCTGTTTGAGGAGTCTCACTGTCTGTATCCTCCTTCTGCTGCTCCTCCTCTTGTCCGGTTGCAGCATATCCAGTCTCCTCTTCCTCATCTGAGCTGGTTCTCCACCTTTTCTCCTGCTCCTGCTCTTCCTCCTCCTCTTCTTCCTCTTCCTCCTGCTGTGGACTCTCTGATGCAGGAATGACGTTGATGCTGACGGCCGACTTGCGGCTGACCTCAGCAGACAGAGATTCAGACTCTTCTGGATCTGAATCCGGTTTTGGAGCACTGCCCCGCCTCCTGGACGCCAGCTGCTGGACCAGAACAGCGCCCCCTGCAGCCAGGGTGGCGGCGCCGGCCAGCGCACTCCCACCTGAGCGCTTCCTCTGGACTGCAGCTTCCTTCTTGTTTCGCTCGTTTTTGGATCTTTTTGATGAATCTGGGTTTGGTTTGGAGCGGGAAGCATTTCTCTCGTCACTGATTGGCTGACAGCTCTCTATGGTCAGCCAACCAGCTTTGGACTCTGGTCCGGCTGGACCGGACTTAGAAGCGTTCCTTCTGGGTTCTGGATGCTTGTCCCAGTCTGCAGCTGGTTTTGTCCCAGTCAGCTGGGTTTTGGACCCGGCCTGTCTGACTGCTTTGTTCTTATGATCCAATGACAAGAGGTTCTGTTGGTTCTGACTGATCCTCCTCTCGTTCTGATTGTGCTGGGCGGACAGAGAGTGAATGTCGCCGCCCTTCGGGAACTGGATGTGTAACACCCGGCTAGCCAAGAACTTCCTGTCCTTTCTCTGCTCTCTGATTGGTCGAGCAGTCTGCTCTCTGATTGGCTGAGCAGTCTGCTCTCTGATTGGCTGAGCATGCTTACCCTTCCTCTGTCCAGCACAGACAGCATGAAGACGGAAAGAGGCGAACGTTAGAGGAGAGCATGCAGGAAACAGAACCAAACTGGGCTAACATGATCAAGGTTTCTCCCAAAACTTGCTAAGCCCGGTGGTTGGGTGCTAGGGCAGTCATTCATCCAGCGGCCCGTCGTGTTTTTGAGTTAAAAAATGTGTAAAGTTGGCAGGAAATTTGAAAATATCACTTGATAATTATGTGTTATTGAAAGATTGAACATTAATACCTGAACACCAACTATATAGCCTTAAAAAATGCAAATATTTTGAAAAAGACTTAAATAAATAAGCAACGCAAGTAAAGCCTGGTGGTCCGCTAGGCTTATAATACACTGGGGCAAACCTTGATGATGGAAACCAGTCAAGCTAGCTCACCTTTAGCAGCTAGCTTACTGTGTGCAGCTAACTTACCTTCTGCAGTTAGCTTAATGTAGTTATCTCACCTTCTGAAGCTAACTTGTTTTCTGCAGCTAGCTTACCTTCAGCAGTGGAGACAGGCTGAGGGTTTTGTCGCTGGGATCCATCTTCATCACATGAGTCTGGCAGTAAAAACAGACATGAGGATGAGGATGATGAAGGTGGCGTTGCTCCACATCTGGAGAATTAAGAGATTTCTCACCAGGTTCAGGAAGTCAGTGGTTTCTCCCAGTCCTCTCACGCTGTCGCAGTCTATCAGGCTCTCCACATCGCCCCCTGTCTGCCCTGAGGAGCACCACACCATCCAACACAATGAGCCTCATTTAATGTACATTACTGTAGAAAAGCCTGGATTAATAAAAGAAAAATACAAATAGCCAGTGATTATTGGTGCATTCACATCCAGATATTTGAAATTATAGCTAAATTAAATAAAAAAGGGTTTTAACTTAAATAATTAAAATGAAAAACTAAAATAGAAAAAGATTATGTATTAATTGTACAATTATATAATATATATAAAATATTAACATTGACTATTACTTATTTTAAAATGTTTAGATACACTAGAATTTTGTTTTTAGAAATTATAACTGTTAAGAGAAAAAAAAGAATAACTTCACAGAGGCTCTAAATTCATTCAAATATATGCAAAAAAGCTAAAATACTTCTCTGAAAAACAGGGAATTTAAAAAACAGAAATAAAATTTACATTTTTGGTGAACGATAATACATTTTAAAAGGTAAGACATTGAATTAAATTTTTTTTAAATACCTGAATATAACATGTACAGTTGTAAAAAATATGAAAGCAGAAAAAAAACATAAGCAATTGATTGAAGAATAAATAAATACTAATATAAATTTTATTTTAGACTTTGTGAAACACATTTAGAACAATTCTTAGTTTTTTTTATTTATTTAAATAAATGCAAAGACAATTAAAACACTGAAATGAGTTAAGTAAAAATAAACCACAAAAGGGGTAAAAAAAAATTTAATTATCTTTTTAAATAAACTAAATGTTGGTGAGTAGGTTCATGAAACTAAAATTAAAAAGGATGAAATAATTTTTAAAAAGACAAAATCAGAAACCAATCAATAAATTGATAAATGATAGTAATGATAATATATTGATTTACTGAAGTTGGTACCCTGATGGTCGCCGTCTTGGCCGAAGTGCTGGGTCCCATTAGGAACCGGCCTGTAGCTCTGCTGGTTCTGATCCGGTTCAGACGGAGGCAGCAGAACCGGCCTGTGGTTTTTGTCCAGTGGGTTCTGGTCCAGTTGGCCCAAGGCAGAAAGTGGCTGCAGGACCCCCGAGGTTCTGGCAGGCAGCGAACGGGCCGCGGGTCCAAACTGCTCTGGAGATCGCTCCTGCAGGACACGGGGAGGTTCCGTCAGCCCACGCTGGTTCTGGAGCTGTTGGGATCTGCACCAGCACCAGAACCGACCCGTTCCCTGCGGCGGACCCGGGCAGAGAGACTGCGCTGAAGCGTAGCCGTCGATTCCCCCAGGAAGTCGAATGCGCTGTCCTCCAGCGTGACGGCGGAGCAGCCGGGTTCTCTGGGCTGGGCCAGAACCACCATGTGGCAGCCTCCGCACGCCGCCTTGACAGGAAGGAGCAGATGGGTCAGGGCTGGTGGTCTGACGGCAGCCTAATGACCTGACGGCAGCGACTCACAGCCTGGACGACGAGCGGCAGGAAGCGGGGAACCACGGCCGGGTGAAACCGGTTGGTGAAGTTCTGGTCGCCCAGGCCCAGCTTCCCGTGTCGGCCGTCGCCAAACGAGTACAGCAGCCCCGTGTCTGGAGAGAGAGCCGCGGGGTCAGAGCAAGTTTGGGAGCCCAAACCGGTCAGAGGTCGAAGGTCGGAGGTCACCTGTGAGGACAGCAGTGTGGCTCTCCCCGCAGGTCACCCGGGTTGGCCGGCCCGCCTGGAAGTGCTGGACGGGGCGCGGCAGCTGCGACTCAAACACAAACGTCCCGAGGCCCAGCTGGCCGAACTGACCCAGGCCGAACGAGTAGATGTCGCCGCCGTCTGGGGTCAAAGGTCACACACTCTGCTGGTTACTACACAGCAGTAAAACATGCTGGAATGCTCAGACACAAATAAAAATCTGATCATTTAATTGAAAAGAAAAATTATTAAAATTGTTATAAAATAACACAAATAAGGTAGAATATCTAAAAAAAACACTTAGATTTTATTAAGAAATAATAAAATACGCAAGTATTTTAATATTTTAATTTAAAAAATCTGTTACGCATTAACAATATGAAAATAAAATGTAAAGCCTAAATATTTTATTGATTACATTTTTTTAAATAAAACTAAATATAAAGCTTAATTATTCTTATTAATTAATACATTTTTAAAAATGTAAAGTATTAGTATTTGTCATTAATTAAGAAAAGTTATAATAAAATGGAGGGCAAATTCATTTTAACAAATATTTTTATGCTAAAAAAATATTTTAAACATAAATTTTATTCATCCATCCATCCATCTATTTTCTTTACACCCTTGTGCGTTGGTGGGGTCAGTAGGGTTGCTGGTCCCTATCTCCAGCGAACGTTTTGAGAGGCGAGGTTCACCCTGGACAGGTCGCCAGTCTGTCGTAGCATAAATTTTATATTAAATAAATAGAATTTAAAGGTTATTAATAATAAAAACAAAAAGCAAGACAGCTGTCCTAAAAAAGATTATAAAATTATTAACAATTAATTAACAGAAATGCAATACAATTAAATTAAATACTTATTAAATACTTATTCCTAGTTTTTTGTTCATTTTCTTTGTATTTTCGTGCAGGTTCGTCGCTAAAGCTCTTATTCTTCGCCAGTCGGTGTGTGATGGCTAACCTGTTAGCGCCACCGTGTGGCTGCCGCCACAGGCCACCTGCAGCACCGGCTCTGTGATGCTCTCCACCCGCTGCGGGACCCGGTGTCTGGCCAGCTGCTCCGGCCGCAGCCCCAGCTTCCCGCTGTCCCGCTCCCCAAAGGTGAACAGCGCTCCGTCCGCTGCCGAACACACGCACATTAGTCGGTCTCCTGGTCCAGGTGAGACCAGTCACCAGGCGAGTCTCACCTGTCACCAGAGCGGAGTGGTAGTACCCGCAGGACATCCAGCTAACCGGCCGGCCCACACTGACCTCCAGCGGCCGGGTCGCCTGGCTCCGCTTCCCCAGCCCGATCTGACCCTCTGAGTTGTCGCCCCACATGAACAGTTTCCCCCCCTCTGCAAACAACATCAGGGTCACGTCGTCACCATAGTGACGTCGCTACGGGACAGCCAATGAACAGCTATCTTCACACAGCAAACACTGGCTAGCTTAATTTACAGAGAAATCGTTCAAAATAAGGAATTAATAAACACCTTTACTTATATAATATTTACTATAAGTGTAATAAAAAAGTAAATATAAACAAGATGAATGTTGAAAAGAAACTCAAAATTTTAAATGAAAATGTTAATTTTGGTAATATTGTGTTTCAATAATAAATAAATAAATATACCATACAATATATGAACACAATTATTAAAATATTTATTTTTAAAAAATTGTCCAAAGTATCTTTTTAAAATTTCAAAATCTACCTTTTCTAAATTTTATCACGTCTAAATTTGAAGTCTTTTTATAAAGTAAGAAGTGTTCGAATTTAGAAATGGGGCATTTAAAATGTAATATTATTGTATTATCAAACTTTTTAAAAGAACAGGCTTCAGTTTTAAAATTAATTTAAACCTTTTAAATATGGAATATCTCTTGATTAAAAACCAAAAATCCAAAATACAGTTAAAACATTTTTTTCAATTTAATTTATAAATATGATTTATTAAATGTAGTAGATGTTTTCTAAATAAATACCAGAAAATATGTGAGCTGAATATATTTACAGCAAACTTTAAAGAATTAATAAAATGCTGACTATGGAAGATGAGGGAAACCCACACATCACCTGTCATGTTGTCTCACCTGTCAGGGCAGCGGAGGTGTTGGACCCGGCAGCCAGCATCTTGATTGGTCCGTGCGCCTGGAAGAAGCCGATCCTCTGGAAGGCGGTCCGCTCCTCGCAGTCGCCGAGTCCCAGCTGGCCTTCGCCGTTCCCGCCGCACGCGAACACGTGTCCCCGCTCTGCAGACACACACCCAAAGTGAAGCGGCTGAACTCTGACCCCCAGATCAGGGCTGTGGTTGGGGTCAGGAACCAACCGGTGCTGATCAAAGTGTGGTTCCGTCCGCACGCCACCAGCCGGACCTTCTCACCCTTCAGAGCTGGAAAAGTGAGGAGAGAGCAGATCATTTCCTGCCTCACTTCCTGTCAGAGGCCTTTGCCTGGAGACCCCCACCTACCTTTGACACAGGTGGGCTTCTGTACCGTCTTTTTGGAGCCCAGGCCCAGCTGGCCCCAGTTGTTACTGCCGAACATGAAGAGCTTCCCGTTTCCTGAGGAAGCAGCAGCAGCAGCTCAGGATCAACCCAGCAGCAATTCTACAAGAAGCAAAAAGAAAAGTGTTTACCTGTGATCAAGGCACTGTGCTCATCTCCACAGGCGATCCTCTCAGGAACGTCGTTCTTCAGCCAGAACACACTGGGCATGTCATCAGCAAACTTACTCTTTCCAAACGTGAAAACTGCTCCAGACTCTGCAGAAAACACAGAGGCACGGAGGAAAAAAACAAAACAAAACAACAACAAAAAAACAACAACAACATAAAACCAGATCAGATCAAGAAGAATGAAACAAGAAAAACACCCAGGAAGAAGATTCATCTGCTCTTTACCCTTCATCTCGACGGATGGATGAATGAATGGATGGATGACATTTGTGTAAAATACGGATGCTCCCCAGTGTTTGCATTAGGAAAACTTTCCAGCTCTTGTTTTCAGCATTTAAATTGGTTCAAACTGGTGGAGTTTGACTAATAACTTTTACATTAATTAAAACATTCTTAAGAGTTGCAACATTTCATTTTCCTTTTAGAATCAATACAGTATTTTGTATTTAAATTGATCTCCTAGTTCAGGACCGCCATCAAGTACCGCAAGTTTTCATATTTTAAGACTTTTTAAATCCGTTTTAAATTAGAGCAAACGTGATTTAGAGAAGAAAATGTTCTGAGCTGTAAATTTAACTAACCAGATAAGAACAACACCCGAAGCAGAAAAAGTTATTGGTGGAGAAATTACAAACTTTAATGTCTGTTTTCTTTAGCCTATGAGCTAATACAGAAGCTGGTGTTGGGTTTAACACAGCTAATTAGCCTAGCTAACAACATGCTAGGCTAATATTCCAGAAACTCGCCGTTCTGCCTCCGTAATATAACACTGTTTATATGCATCTACCGGGTATTTCGTCTTCTGCCTCCTCTGCCATCTCCGCAGAACTTTAATCCGCTTTGTTCGGTGTTCGGGGCGTGTTGGTGTTCTCAGCAGCGACAACCCGGAAGTAAACAAAACTTCTCCTAGGATACGAAGCGCCGGCTTTGATCTCTTAAAGGAGCAGCGCACTTTTTAAAAGTTCTAAATTTCTATCCAATTTGTTCCACTGGTACAGGTCAGTAAATCACAACATCGTTTCATAGACCATATATTTTAGTAATCTGGTTTTAAAAGCAAAACGTGTAGATAATATAGATCCATTTCAATCATTTATTTTGGTCAATTTTGATCATGTTGGGTTGCAGTGTTTGAAAAACTGAAACTCTCACTTAGAAAATTTCAGCTGTTTATAAGAAATAGAAGTGTCTCCTCAATATAGGAATTTTATGTTCTGGTCATGTCATTACTTATTGCTTGTGCACCCGTTTTTACCACAATTTTTCTTTCCACTCAGCTTAAGACACAAAAATCTGGATGAACAGAATACTCCTCATGCTGATAGGCAGAAAAAGTAGACTCCAGTTACCAAACCGTGTCCTGTTGAACATTTGCATTCTTGAACTCACAGAAAACTGAGCTTCTTTAAAAATAATCTTTTTAAAAAAAATGAAAATGAACAAATAAAAATGTTTCATTTGTGCCTCACGTGGAAGGTGCAGTAGATCCCCCAGTGGTCGCTGCTGGTGAACAGGCCAGGCCACACCTGAGCTTCTTCAGGCCGATCAGCGCCATGCTGTAGGGCTGCAGTAAGGGGATGCCATCCCGGGCTGCCCGTCAGTGGTACATACAGTCGAAGCGGAACCGGGACTTGAACAGTTTAACCAGGATTTGCTTTTTGCTTAGGACTTATTTGGGGTATTATAATTTAACATAACTAACTACTTGAGTTACAATTGTTATTTCATAGATTTAGTTACCACTTGATAGTTAGTTTCTGGTTCAAAACTGACTATTTGTGGACCTTTAGTGGAATGGACTATGATGCTTGTTTAGAACTAGAAGAAGAACTAGAAGTTAGACAAAAAGGAAAATTTGGAGGGTTTTTCCCAGAAAGAGCTATGTTAGCTGAGTTCCCACACTCATTCCTACATTATGTATGATTCGTTCGTCCTTTTTATTCACTAAAGTTCATCTACTTAATACTCCATCCGACTCCTTTTCGTCTTTGAATTAGTCGAATACATTATTTCCTTGTTAGTGTTTGCACCAGTATCCCCAGACTGCATGCATATGCGTGTGAACATTTCGCGTTACTTTGATGCAACTTTCATACACAAAACATAAAGTATGATGTCTAAGTGTGGAATACAAATCAAAATGTGTTTATAATTTTAATTCCATGTTGGATTACATAATTTGGATTTAACAGAAGTCCAAAAATGTATATGAATTTTAATTGTATTTTTTTTGGGTCATTTTTAAGACATGTTGTGTTTCAGTATTGTCAACAATAAACATATAACTAGTAATATTTTAAAAAATTTCCTGTCAAATCAGTTCCGAGTCATTATTAGACCGAGGGGTAGCAGACTAATTTATTTAGCTAAGTTGTTATATTTAGTTAAATACTATTGCTGAGGAGCACAAGCAGACCTCCTGATGTACAGATAATTTTTTTTTTTTAAATGTAAGAAAAAATAAATAAACTCAAAAAAGAGCACTTTGGACATCAAGGATAAAGGGGGCAGAGGTTCAAGCCCAGGATTATCGAGGGTGAATTAGTCATGACATGTTGCACAAATTATTCTACAGATGGAATATACCAGAATATCTACATAAGAGACAGCATGTTCTCATGGAGAAATTAATATTTAGTTAATCCAGTACGCAAAAAAAATATTGTACCGAGAGTATAACGGAAGACTTCTGGCAAAAAAAAGAAAAGTGCAAGTATTGAAAACTTTACATTCTTTTCATTCATGACTGTCAGCTTTAGATCAGTTTCTAAATGTTCCTTTTTTCTAAGTTGTTTTTTTCCTCATTAGTTTTGAGATAATTTATATTTCTAGTTAGATTTAAAAAAAATCTTTTATGTTATCTTTTTACTCACTTAGGAAATTATGCCATTTTTGTGCATTTTGAACTTAATACCAAACTTTTGATATGGTGCAGAATAACATTCCATTTTCTCTGTGAAAGATTTTTTTTTGCGTTGTATGCCAAACGGTACATTATTATAAAGCAACCTGAACACACTGTCCACTAAATCCTCTTAATAATAATAATAAAAAGTACATGTTTATGGTTGTAACAGGAGAAAAAAATAAAAAGTTGACAGACTGTGAATACCTTTGCAATCTGATGTGTAAGTTGTCGACCTGGTGGGATGTTCCCAGAACAAGAGACGATTTAAAAAGAGTGATACAACGAGCTATGATGGCAGTAATTCTGGACTTTTAGTCAGAATAATTTAACTAATATGCTCATCGGTTTCTAAAAGTGACGTTAAATCATATATATTTTTTGAAAATCTATGGAAAAGTCATGAATAACTGTGCGTTGCGGAATACACGACGGTGCTATATTTCAATAATTGATTACTTAAGTGTGAAAGAGGCTCACATATAAAAACTGCACAGCTTGCATGTTCAGCCATTTCATCTCAATCCTGCCTGAGAAAAAGCTGGAGGTCTCCTCAGGTCAGGGACGCTACAGTATGAGCTTTAACGCAGCGCTCACTTGAATAAAAAGATTCGAGATAAGACGCAGACATGACAGAATCTAATCTTAGCTGGCATTTAAAAATGTTTCGTGTCTGGCAGATTCACTCAGTATCTAATGGATGTGTGTCACTTTCAGGAGATATCTGAGCGAGCAGGACGTCTCCCTTAGGTTTTCCTGAATACATCCATTGTTAAAAGTCTGAACAGATGATTTTTGTTTTTTTACCCCAAAGCCAGGTGGAGAAAGGTAGCTCCTCCTGGCCAGTAGAATCTTAGATAGTGGAACAATACCACCTTGTTGCACCATTTCTGCACTCATCTTGTTTTTTTTACTCAGAATAAACGGAACAGAATGATGGTTTGCTTTGTTTTTCTTTGCAAATATTTCTTGGTTCTTTTCTGCCACCTAGTGGCGAATGTATAAAGATGTGGGGGGTTTTCAAGCGTTGTTCTACTGTAGAGATTTATTTATTTGTTAAAAGGTTGACAGGTCAACAGTCCCCTACAAGAAGGGTTTCACAGGCTGGCAATCAGTCACAGTCATGATTTTACCCACTGGGAGGTTTCGGGTTTCTGGCCGGAGCAGAGGAAATAAAAACTAGAGGAAATTAAACTGGGGGCTGCACAGTGGCACAGTAGGTAGCACTGTTGCCTTGCAGCAAGAAGGCTCCGGGTTCGATTTCTCCGGTTACTAAGGCTTCCTCCCACAGTCCAAAAACATGACTGTTAGGTTAATTGGTTTCTCTAAATTGCCCCTAGGTGTGAGTGTGTGTGCATGGTTGTTGGTCCTGTCTGTCTCTGTGTTGGCCTGCGACAGACTAGCAACCTGTCCAGGGTGTACCCCGCCTCTCGCCCGGAACATTAGCTGGAGATGGGCACCAGCAACCCCCCTGACCCCACCAAGGGAAAAGGGTGTACAGAAAATGGATGGATGGATATCCAACTGAGAAAAAGCTCAATTAAACCTATTACTCACGAGAAACACAGCAACATTTGTGTATTTTGACAAGTTAACTTTTGTTGTTACATCAGGATTTCATCGATTTAGATGTTTTAGTTTAACAATTCATATCCAGTTAATGGGAGACATCTTCATCATCCCGAAAAACTAATAAAAATGTTACAACTAATAAAAACCTTAAAGATGTGACGTGAATTTGTATTGACCTATAATATGACAGCCTACCTATAAATAAAATACAGTGTGAAAAGACTCCGCAGAGATGTCATTTTATCTCAGTGTAAACACGGGTGCTCTTTGAAAGCCTCAGAGGTTTGTCGGAGAACGTTAGCGAAAACAAACATGTCAGGAACACAGCTGTGGAGATGGTTAACGCTGAGTTAGGTTATAAAACAAAACATAGCAATCTTTAAATATCTCGAGGAGCATTGCTTACTCCGTCTCTTGACACTGGAAAGACTAATGCACAGCTTTAACCCTAACCCCTAACCAAGGAGAACATTTATGGGAGAAACAGTCAAGAGGTGCATGGTCACTCTAGAAGGGATGCAGAGATCCACAGCTAAGGCTGGAGGATCTTTGCTCCAACCTTTGAACCACACAGGTTCTATCCAGTAACTTGTATGGGAAATATACTAGAAAAATATCCATCATTGAAAGAAAACCACACAAAATTACGTTTCCCATAAGCCATGTAGGAAACACTGCGGCCATGGAACGAGATTGGAGCCAGAATGCTAAACTCAAGCTACAATGGCCAACAAAGGCTTACGTGTACTGTAAGTCATGTACAAACATAATTGTTCAAAACGGTGATGTTTTGAACAGCCAACATTATTGCAGTTTTCACAACAACTCAACTTTAGTTCCTCAGATTGCAAAGGATGTCGCTTGATGACAGCGGACTGGTTTGTGGTGTTGTGTGCAGTCAGCATATCAACATTTTGAAAAGGTTCTGAAAAGAATGATCAGGTCTGCAGAAAAGATCATTGGCCACTCTGGACCATCACGTCACAATATGTCAGTGGTGAACAAAACATCAAATGACGCCCCCACGATGGCCATCAACTTTTCAAACATCTGTTTTTCTCTGGCGCAAACTTTACAAAGACCCTCCTTTTATTTTTTTGCACCTCCTAGGTGTTAAAGCACGTTTTATAGACCTTAGTCAGCAATTACTTGTAAACACTCAACCATTGCCACCAGAGTTTTAACGTGTCAATTTTAATACTATACTTTACAAACTTCTGTTCTTGTATGCCTTTCACACACTAAAATCAGTAACAAATTCTCTTCTCTCCCAAATATAGCTGCATAATCAACTCCATTTTGATTATGCAAAATATAGTTTTATTTTATTTGGCAAATAAGAATCCAGTCAGCAGGCTATTTGTTAGCCGACATGGTGTGAATAAAAAATTAACTCCGTTTTAGCAGCAAAGTTGAAAAAAAAAAAGAAAAAAAAACACACACGCACACACACGGACACACACACGCACACACACGCACACACACGCACACACACACACACACACGCACACACACACACGCACGCACACACACGCACACACACACACACACACACGCACGCACGCACGCACGCACGCACGCACGCACGCACACACACACACACACACACACACACACACACACACACACACACACACACACACACACACACACACACACACACACACACACACACACACACACCACTGCATAGGAAGGGAACAGACATCCACCACCAGCCACTTGTGAGATCTGCACCTGCTCCCATTGCACACAGTTGTGTTAACAAATAGCCCTTGAAATTTACAATTTAAGAAAGCACTTCGAATCAAGCAAATACAGTTTTTAACATGCACACACAACGTGCTCTGGGGCTGAGTTCGAGGAGCCGAAATCAGCCCCAAATAACCTCCTCCACACAATCCCTTGGTGGAGGACGTGGAGTAAATAAGTAAAACAGCCAGAGATGAATTAGATGGTCGCACAAATAACCAGGAGCCAAAGAAGCAGCCACATGCGGCCGCCGGGCACAAAAGAGGTTCTTACAGGGGTCTCCAGCCTTCAGCCTTAAGATCTGCTGTCCTGCAGGTTTTAGATGCATATCTGTCCTCAACACATTCAGTCCTCACCAGAAATATCATTTTCTCCTTGTTTCTCAAAGTTTTGCGTTCTTTTATACGCTTCAACTGCTTTCAAATATCTACACGTCCAAATATGTTGGAAAAACGTGTATCATTTTATGGGTTGTTCTACCATTTTTCACATGGTTTTAGATAGTTTAGTACAAGTGTCGATGAAGGTGGTAAGTAAACAGCATGAGCACATTATGAGTTCTTTTTTAACGACATCTTCATTTCTGCCATCTTAAGTTATCAGTTGTCAAAATTTTACTGATTTTGCACCAAATTGAAACACCTGAACCTCATCGGTTTATACCGTCAGAAAAAAGGTTAAACCAAGTGATGAAATCTAAACAAAGAAACATGAATATGGTTATTCATTTAAATTCACCTACACAACTAAGTGGTTTGGAAAGTAAAAACACCTAATACAATGTAGGTCAAAATGTTAAGAATAAAGCAATACTGTACAAAAAATGGAAACCTACTGATGACATCATGAACCTACGCAAACAGGAAGTGCTGAGTTAACCTGTTCTGATAGGATCTGAACAAAAAGTCTAACAACGGTGAGCTTAAACAGAAAGACGATTAACAGAAATTATTTACCAGAAATGTACCGTTTAACTGCAGAACATGTCAAATTACCTCAAGATTTATAAGTACCATACTAGCTTCAAAAATGAATGACTGAATGTAAAGTGTAAAATAATAATACTACAGAATGTGACGCAAAACTACAACAGCAATATTTAAACTAAAGTATGACTATCAACTACAAAATAAGAAAGATTAAACTGTGAACACATTTAAGGAACAAGTGAATAAATGCAAGCTGGAGATAGGCACCAGGACCTCCCGACCCCACTAAGGGACAAGGGTGTATAGAAATGGATGGATGGATGAATGGATGATGAATACATGCAATCATAATCACTTTGTCACACATGGTTGTAGTTTAATAAAATAACAACAGCAATAATAATAATAATAATAATAATAATAATAATAATAATAATAATAATAATAATAATAATAATGAATAATTCATGAGTCACGTAACATAAAAATATATATTTTTAAAAAACTAAACAAGTCAGATTTTTCTGCTTACTGTCCTCCCATGTAGACATTTGGATACTTTGTAGTATCTCTGATCGGTTTTATGCTGAAGTCAATCATCTTACTGCTCCTTCAAACATTCTTAGATCTTCAAACTCTGACTTACAAGAAATAACTGGTTCAACAACAACTTCAGCTCGTACAACTGAAGTCTGTGAAGACCGTGTTTCATCTTAACCCCAGAGCGCGTTGCTTCGCAGATCAGATTGAACTTTTAAACTCTAAGCGTAACCACATTTAAAGAGGTTTGGTTTTGGTTTTGTCCAAAATTGTTTTTTTTTTTTTTCCGTAGACACTTAAATTCACTTTTAATGTGTCAACATAAAACCTTCAGTTGATCGGAAAAAAAAGAGATAAAAAAAATTTGGCTTATTTTTCTCTTTTTTCCCGAATTTAATGTAATCATGTTTTATTATTGTGACTCTATATGTGAAGGGTTCTATTTAAATAAACTTTACTTACTTTCTAACTTAACTAAAAAAAAATATTCTGAACTCTTTTCACTCTTTGCAATGTTCGACAATCACTGCGTTTGAACGTGAAGGGAATCTTCCAGGACAAATGTGCTACTTCATAGATAAGAGAGTGAGAAACGTTGCTCCCTCAAGGACAGGAAGTGTGTGTCTGCTGTGTTTACAGCTTATCAAGTCTGTGGAGAGGCAGGCAGGCTCACTTGCCCTGGTGTTTTACACACGCGTGTGCGCGTGTGTGTGTGTGTGTGTGTACTCCTGTCTGCTGCGGCAACCCGAGCAAAAAACACTTCTCACTTTATCATCAAAGCTCAAAACCTTAAACTTGAGTTGTGCCGGCAACGTCAACACATTGGACCTGTGCTCGGAACTAAACCCGGCCCCGAACATTTTCAATATTTTTAGTTAATTTTAAACTAAGCAAATGACATATGAAGACAAGACCACGTGTAGGTATGAGGCACTTCAAACTGGAACGTGATATAAAGAATGAGAAGCTTTAAAACACAGTTTCAAACTTGTTTCACCATCAAAATAATGTAAAAGAAAGAAATGAACTTTGACCTGTTTTTCAGTTTCAATGTCTTTTCTTAGCAAAGATGCTAAGTTATTTATCTTCAGCTTTCTAGAGACCAGAAGGTTTTGAGTCAAAACTCACCTGCATTTAAATCTGTCCATAACTCCCAGTTCTTAGTTCTATTGGAAAAAAGCAACCCCAGAATATGATGCTGCAATGTTTCACTCTGGATGTGGTGTTCATAAGTACGCCAAACATCCTTTTGTTGCTTGAATCTTCAAATGTAGTTTAATCAGATCAGCACACACCCTCCCACTTTTTTTGTGAGATTTTAGCAGGGCTTGGATGTTGTTTCTGGAAGAAAATAACTTTCTTTCCCCCCAGCCTTATTCCTTAACCTCGACCCAAGCAGCATACAGATCTCAGTCAGTGTTGGAAATTCCCACTGCTACCTCAGGGTTGCCCTCGGCGATATATCGGCCCCCATGAAAAGCTCCCATGTTGGCTTTGCGATACTTTTTGAGGCATATCCATTTTGGTCATGTCTTGGTTGTCCCAAATGTTGCCCTCTTGTGGTAACTGTCTGCAGTGGATCTTTTCGTACCCTTCTCCTGGTTGATACCTTTATATGTTAAAATGACTTAGGTCTTCTGTAAGCTTTCTGTAAACTACATCTTTAGCTAAAGGATATGAATGAATAAATATGACAAAAATCTGTGTGCCACTTAGCTGTCAATCAAGTAAATATGTCTTTTTTTCTAGCCAATTGTATTCTGAAGGAGCTTCTTCAACATCATATTAGTTTTAAAAACCGAACAGATTTTCACATCTTTTTCCTTATTCATATTCCCCAAACATGTTTATTTGTCTATATGTTGGACTGTACTGTTGTCAGTGTATATGTGGAAAAAAACAGTTTGAAATTATTTGAGAAAAACCAAGTTTTTTACACTTCAGAAACGTTTGTACTTTCCAAAGCCACAGACAATCAAATATAAATCGTCCATGTCTATTGAGGCACGGCACCAATCTGTCTTTTATGCATGTTTTTAAATCAAACTCCAGAATGATGTAACTTTAGTTCATGTTGACTGACTCATATTCATATAGCTCACCCCCTACAGCATGCGGTGACTGAATCTATTACGTTTCTGCTGATAAAGAAGTTGCTTTTCATTTCAGTCACCTTGCTGCTTTATTATCTGAAGCCAGTAATAATAACAGTTTGAGAAATGACATTTTGATGCACAAAATGAAAATCTAAGTGCAAATGACCTTTAAAAAACCCCATACCTGCCTGCTAAAATACAGCAGCCTTTAAAAACGGCAGCGGCAAATTAAATTTGAGCAACTCTATCCCTGTAATAAACAATCAGACGTGTGGCAGAGAAACTCTACTTTGGAATGTTATGAATCATATCTGAGGACTTGAATTGGAAAAAGTAATTTCCATAAACGGCAAACAAATAAAGGGAACCTTTCTCCGCTTGAGTGAGCCGGAATTAAAATTTAATTTTACCTGCATATCTTCCTGCGGAGTGACTGAGTTCTTGTTCATTTAACGTGACTTTCTTCCACATGTTGTGACGGGAGTTTGAGAAATTCTGTGAAATTGGAGCTATTAGCTTGCTTTGGACGTCAACTGCTTCCTTCCTTCCCTCCTGAGATTCTATTAAAAAATATGTAAAAGTCAAGCTGACACGCTCCTATCACGCAGCCTGGACACACAGCGCAATGACAGCCTAAATTATAAGTGTGTGAGGCTGGATGTCACCCACACTGAGCGATACGAGCGCCGGGTAATGGGCCTGTGGTCATTTATCACTCTCAGCTGTCATTACAGAGGATATTAGATTTGGTCCAGAATAAAGAATGTGCTGGTGACCTCATCTGAGCCGGAGACTAAGATTGTTTGATTTTGCGGGAGGAGATAAATCCAATCATTCATTTCCATCCTCTTAATATATGTTCTAATTTGCTGCTTTTTTTTTCATGATAATGTATGTAAAATTTTGTGACTCAGAAATGATTTTAGCCTTTTGTTGATGTTTCATTCAACAGACTTGTTGTTTCATGCTTGACTGTATGACAATACACTTTCTTTTATGCCTCGTAATTTCCCCATTTCTTTGGCAACAAGGTTTTTACATATCATTCCTCCTCAGTAATTAGACACAGCAAGAACTCTTCCAGCGTGCATAATCTTTACTCTGTATTCCACGTTCTGATTTTTATCTTATTTGCCTTGTTTGAATCTCACCAGCATTGCATTTGCTTTGCGCTCTCCACATGACGCTGAGCAGGAGTGCTATTCCAGCATAAAAGCATTCTTAAAATAAAACCTGAGCAGCTGCATGAGAATCTGTGACTCAAAGCAAGTTTGTATAGAAATTTCTCCTGCTAGTATTTACAAAAGTATATTCAGACGTACAGTGCCGCGAATACGATTTCACAAAGATTTTGTTTGCTTTTGCCACTCTAATATGTTTCAAGAATTCAAACTAACTCTGATATTACAGATGATAAATCATGGGAAGGCTCTCCACTATTACATGTTTACTCTTGCAACATGTTTGGAGAATGTCGGAGTTCAACTGTTTGCACTTAATTATTAGCATGTTTAGAGCCTTTAAAAGGAAGGACAATGAATTTCTTCCCCTTTGTAAATTGAGCCAAATACAGCGTCTTCCCTTTTTTTAAAATCCAGTCCTGATTCGTCATGCAGCCCTCGTCTACCTCTTCTGTTCTTCAAAAAGCATTAAAATTCTCACCCAAAGTGTCAGCCACCTGCTAAGTCTGCTCATCCACCACCAGCCGTGTTTACACTCCAGGTGGGGTCTTTTTCCATCTTCTTCAATCGTTCGCACCTTTTTTTTTTTTATCCGCTGTGAGGATCTGATGGAGTTTCACTTCCAAATATATATCTTATATTAGTCTGTTGTGCTTTTCAAAAAAGATGGTCAATTTTTTCTCTCGATTTTTCTCCCTGAGCTTAAATTGCTTCACTATCGTATTTGGGATCTCCTACTTTGTAGGATCTTCACAAATAGTTTGTGTATATTCGCCATTTTTGTCCCAAAGGTGAATATTTGCACCTTATATCTTAGTGAGATTTCCATTTTTTTTTATCTTCAGATGTTTTGTATAAAAGCTATTTGTGGTAGGGGTGTAGATGAATTTATACTTTTGTCCCTTTAAAAAGCATTTATTATACAGCACACTTTTGTGTGTTTATTTTTATTTTTTTGCAGATAAGATCTGAAAGTTTGATTTACCTTTCAGTAAGCACAATGTTTTAGCCGAGTTCCCTTTCAAACACAGTCTTGACCCCATCCCCATTTTTTACTGACACTTTAGATACGGAGCCCTTTGTTAGTTTGGAGGACTTTGATGGTTGTTTGTATCCCTCACTGCTTTGCTGGCGTAAATTAGCTTCATTTTCAGATCCCCAGTCGGCCGCTGAGTGCTACAGTGAGCTTTGAAGAGCAAGAGTCTTTTTCAAGGTGCGGAAATGCCATCAGCAGACTGCTAATAACAATTCCTGCCATTGCTGACAAGTTCCAGTAAGTCTTTTGAAGGTCCAAAGAAGTGCTAAAGAAGTTAATTGGCTCTCATTCTTTGACATGTCATGTTTTTAATGTATTTATTTGAAGTGGTTTGAACTTCATGACATTTACAGAAAGTTTTTGGTTTACTCAGAAAAATATCAAATTTATTGAGAATTGCTCAAACTTTTCCACAAAACCGCAGCCTACACAAAGTACAATGGCTATTCGGATAATATTGGCATATGAAAGAAGAAGAAAATGTATTTGTAATAAGCCTCCATTACTCTGATACTCCCAAATAAGATCAAAAGACCACTAATTATCAAATACAGTTCACTTGTGTAAAGGTTGGTCACCAGATCTTTGAAGGCCCCACATTAATAGTCAGGATGATGGATGTTTGTCAATCCTGGAAGAAAATCAGATTGGACCAAAGGTTCATCTTGAAGGACAACAACCCACCTTGGCGAATTTGAGCCCCTGCCATTTGGGAAGAGATTCAGGCAGTCCAAATTAAGTCAAGTAAGTTAGTAAAGTGTATTTATAAAGCGCTTTTCACAGATATTGTACAAAGCAATATACAATAGAAATCAACCTTAAAACCATACAAAACATAAAACCAACATAAGAAACACAATAGAATCAAGAGATAAAATTCTGAGAAAATAAAATGTTTTTAGCTGCTTTTTAAAAACTTCCACAGAGTCAGCAAAACAGAGTTGCAAGGTCAGGCTGACCGGGCCCCTTTAGTTTTTAATTGTGTTCGTGGAACAACTAAATGATTCAGAGTCTGAGAACGAAGACCACAAACAGCGGAATATTTAGTTAAAAGCTGACAAAGATAATCAGGAGCCAGACTTTAAAACGAATGCTAAAATCAAGTGGGAGCCAGTGTAGTGAATATAGAACAGGAGGGAATTTACTGGATTTGGTGAGAAGTCTGGCTGCTGCGTTCTGTTGTATTGACTGCAAATTTGAAATTGAGGATTTATCCAGGCAGATATTACAGTAGTGGAGACGAGATGACACAAAAGCATGAATGATTTTGTCTAGGTCAACTCTGGAGACCATTTTTCTAGAACAGGAAACAGCCTTAATGTGTGAGTCGAAGCCTAATGATGAATCAAATGTGACACCTAGATTTTCTACCTTTGATTTTACTAACAGGCAGAAGGATGCAATTGTCTGCCTGATATCTTGATGAAAGTGGCTATGAGCAATAATCATAGTGTCATGATCCGTGTTTCTATGTGTTTATTTTTGAGTTTCTGTGTGATCCTGTTCCCTGTTAGTCCTGTCTCTGCGTCTTTCCCCGTTGATTGTCTCCCAGGTGTGTCTCGTTCCCTTGATTGCCCCGTGTGTATTTAGTCTCCCCTGTTGTCTGTGTTCTTCGTCGGGTCCTTGTCAATTGATGTCACCTGTCTCCGTGTTGCCAGTTTTCCTCGTGCTGTTTCCCCGCTGTTCCTTGTTGTTAAGTTTATTCATTAAATACTTATTATTCTCGCTACATCCTGGGTCCTGCCTGCGTTCTCACTCACCGTAAACCACCGCCTCATGACAGAAGGACCCGACCAGTACCGGTGAGAGACGCGCCAACATCATGGACCCAGCAGACCGTCGTTCCCTGTTGAGGGAGATCAGGAGATACGACGATGAAATAACTAAACCATATTCACCGTTCAGCCGCCTCAACGCCGCCACACGTATGGCGATCCAGCTGGACAGGTGGATCCCGCTCCTTCCTCGGTTGGGCTTGGTGGAATTTTACCAGGAGGTAGAATTGGAGCTGAAGACGGTAAAGGCTGTGCTAGCTACGAGACCTAAGCCAGCTCCACCTATTACCGCAGCCTGTCCGTCTCCGGCCGCCACAGCCCGGCTCCCCGAGCTTCCTGCGCCCGCTGCCGGTGTGCGGCTCCCCGAGCTTCCTGCGCCCGCTGCCGGTGTGCGGCTCCCCGAGCTTCCTGCGCCCGCTGCCGGTGTGCGGCTCCCCGAGCTTCCTGCGCCCGCTGCCGGTGTGCGGCTCCCCGAGCTTCCTGCGCCCGCTGCCGGTGTGCGGCTCCCCGAGCTTCCTGCGCCCGCTGCCGGTGTGCGGCTCCCCGAGCTTCCTGCGCCCGCTGCCGGTGTGCGGCTCCCCGAGCTTCCTGCGCCCGCTGCCGGTGTGCGGCTCCCCGAGCTTCCTGCGCCCGCTGCCGGTGTGCGGCTCCCCGAGCTTCCTGCGCCCGCTGCCGGTGTGCGGCTCCCCGAGCTTCCTGCGCCCGCTGCCGGTGTGCGGCTCCCCGAGCTTCCTGCGCCCGCTGCCGGTGTGCGGCTCCCCGAGCTTCCTGCGCCCGCTGCCGGTGTGTCCCTCCCGAGTCTCCGCCCGAGCTCCCGCAGCAGCCGGCGCTCCGCCCGAGCTCCCGCAGCAGCCGGCGCTCCGCCCGAGCTCCCGCAGCAGCCGGCGCTCCGCCCGAGCTCCCGCAGCAGCCGGCGCTCCGCCCGAGCTCCCAGCTCCAGAACTCCCCGAGTCCGCTCCCTGTGCGCAGCTCCCCGGTGCTCCTCCCGAGACTCCAGACGGCCGTCCTGCCGGTTCCCCGGCCTCTGCTCCGCCCGAGCCCCAGTCTCCAGCACCTGCAGCAGCCGGCGCTCCGACCGGCCCACCGCGGCTCAAGCTACGCCTCCTGCGTCGCCGCCTGTCTCCAGCACCTGCAGCAGCCGGCGCTCCGACCGGCCCGCCGCGGCTCAAGCTCCGCCTCCTGCGTCGCCGCCCGCCGCGGCTCAAGCTCCGCCTCCTGCGTCGCCGCCCGCCGCGGCTCAAGCTCCGCCTCCTGCGTCGCCGCCCGCCGCGGCTCAAGCTCCGCCTCCTGCGTCGCCGCCCGCCGGACCTCCCACGAGAGGTCTACCTCCTGTGCCGTGGACGGCCCCCGGAAGGGTTTTTTTGTTTGGATCTGGTTTTTGTTTTCTGGACTCTGGCCCTCCTGCCGTCGCCCCTCCGCCCACCCTGTTGGGTTGTTTTTTGTTTTTTGGACTTTTCTTGTTGGGCGCCTGGTAGTCGCCCCTTGAGGAGGGGGTACTGTCATGATCCGTGTTTCAATGCGTTTATTTTTGAGTTTCTGTGTGATCCTGTTCCCTGTTAGTCCTGTCTCTGCGTCTTTCCCCGTTGATTGTCTCCCAGGTGTGTCTCGTTCCCTTGATTGCCCCGTGTGTATTTAGTCTCCCCTGTTGTCTGTGTTCTTCGTCGGGTCCTTGTCAATTGATGTCACCTGTCTCCGTGTTGCCAGTTTTCCTCGTGCTGCCAGTTTTCCTCGTGCTGTTTCCCCGCTGTTCCTTGTTAAGTTTATTCATTAAATACTTATTATTCTCGCTACATCCTGGGTCCTGCCTGCGTTCTCACTCACCGTAAACCACCGCCTCATGACACATAGTTTCTGACATACTGGTGTTACCAGACATACGGGACAAACATTGGACGAGGATGGCCAACCTGTCCAGTTGATGCGGTCTAAATGAAAAACACAATTGAATGTCCCCCAAAAACCTAAAAAAAGAGACGCTTTCATAAAAATTTGATACAGGTCAAGTCTTAGTTTACATATTTAACATGTCTGTCTCCTCCCAAGTTGTGGAAGAAAGCTACAACCTGTGACCCTGTTGAAAACCTTACAAGCTGCAACTTACACAAGTTGATTGAATAATAATAATCTTGATTGGCTGTAACATTGACATTTTTACTAAAGCTGCTGCTCAGCAGATCTACAGTATAACTCTTGCTACAATCCAGGTTACTTTAGTTAATTTCAAAGTATTAGATTTTTATCTCAAATCGGTCTGAGATAATACTCCAACTTTGAGTATTTTTGCATATTTGGGACTTCAGATCTAACATCTTATGAACATTTCATTGTTTTGTGAGGTTTCTGTTTCATCATGGCTTCGTCGAGAAATGTTTTGACTGTCAGAAGCAAAAATTTCAGCCAATGCTTTAATGTAATTGTTCAATTGTTGAAGGTTGTAAGAGGCTTCCACTCAAACGAGCCATTGGTTTTTAAAAGTATTTTAATTTAAGGACATAAAATCTGAGAGGGCAGCTTGGGGGCAAAGTGCAACTTTGGTGGCCTCGTCAAAGTCCAGACGTAAATAAAATTGGATTGTTGAAAAAAAAAAACCTTAGAGGCTGTTCCTGTTCAAAAATACTTGAATAAAGACATTTATGGAAAGAACAGCAGGCCAAAATTTCTCCATACAGAAGAGGCATTGCAATTTCTTAAAAAAATATATAGAAGAGATTGCTTCTAGTGGTTTATTACATAATTATCATTTTAAAATCTCCTTTGTTTATCTCTATATGTGACTTATCATCATCATGATAAAGTACTTTTTTTTTAAGATTTTTTTTTTTCAGATAAATAGAAAACCCCCTGATTTATTCTTGAGACTTGTGCTACATCCACCTAAATCTGAAATAAATGTGAATTTGTCCAACATGTGTACATATTTCTGTGTACAATATTGACCCAAGTGGAAGAGAAAATTGTCGGTAATTGTAACCTAATTGTAGTTTAGTGTCCATTTGAACAAACCTGCCAATTTTGAATGTTCGTGTTCACGTCATTCTGGCGTTTGGTTAACGCCAGCAGAGGGCGCCCGTGAGCTGCTACTCTCAGGGCCTGCTTCATCTAATCCCACTTTCTTCTTCTTCTTCTTCTTCTTCTTCTTCTTCTTCTGTATTTATCGGAGCAGACGTCACACCCTTTTGATCAACGGGCACAATATATGAGCTGATAGGTAAAAAAAAAAAAAAAGGTCCAAGGGGGGAAACACAGTAAAAGAAAACAAGGACACGACGTGGCCTCGAATGAACAAGAGATGAGTTATTTAAGCAAGTCTGGAACATTTTCACCAGAAAGAAGCAAATGCTCAAGGCTCGTGTTGCAATGTGGCAGAACAGATAAATGGGCCTCTCAAGCATAAGTGGTAATTACATGAGATCTAGTTGTGCCGAGCAATCAGTGACTGAATACCTAGAATCTGTGCATATATCAGAATCAGTGGGTGATTTTTGCTAAGTGGAGCTCATCTCGTCTCAGTCTAGGTATCTTAATCTGACAAAAATTAGCTTTATTATGCTTCCATAAATGTAATGCTGCTCCTCCAAAAAAAAAAAAAACATCAAAACTTAACAGAGAGATTTGACGCTGCATATTTACACAGCCATGAATCATGGCTGGAGTCTGATGACAAAAATATGATGATGAACTAAGTGCTTTTAAGATGTAAATATATGCAGAGTTGAATAAAAGCATGATTTATTGTAGTCGATATTGCAGATGCGTTAAAAAGACAAACATTAATCACCACCTAAACAAGAGCAGAGCAGTACAGCTGTGCTGTTTGCATTCAGCAGGAGTTTTTATCTCAAAGTTAAACGAGCAAGCTCTCTGAATTTCACTCAGACCCATTAAATTTCATGTTTAAAGAAAGCAAAACGACTTATCTGCAGATAATCACGGCACCAATTAAAAAGCATGTACTTTTTAGAAGCTACACTTTCAGTGCATTTAGTTGAAGGTCTTTGCTACTTGAGGGTAAAAGACTCGTGACATTTGGACTCATTGCACAAAATGGAAGTTGATTAAAAGATCTTATCTTACCACACTACTCAAAGTTATAACATAAATTGCCATGAAATGTATTCACATAATGAGAAGAGCATAATTATACACAAAAGTATTTATGCCACTTGAACTTTTGTTTTTGCTCTTCGTCATGTTACGACCACAGACTTGAAAGTATTTCATTGTGATTTTATGTTATGGAGCAGAACAGAATCTGACCAGCAGAACTTTGACTCTGAGATCATATCAACACACATCATCATCATCATCATCATCATCATCATCATCATTGAGGATAATAACAATATTTTAAACATTTACCAAATGTTTAAAACAGTTACTTCTAAAAATTCCTTTTTCTGATTTCTTCTACGCGTTGCAAGAGAAGAAGTGAAGAGCGCAATAACTGTTATCTGCTTGAAAAACCCAGTGGTCCACTGGGAGTAAAACCCAGGAGCCATGGATGATAGCTGCTTTACAGATTTCACAGTCTGTATTATTTAAACATTCAGATAGTCAAGAGGTGTTTCTGATCAGAGACTTTTCTAATACCCACGGTGAATAGTCCCGGTCCGCAGGCCTTCAGGCAAAGTTACATTTCAAACATATCCAGCTGTCTTCATGATCCGTGGGCTCATTTGGGGGTTTTTGTCTGTTTTCTGGATTGAAGTTATGTTTTGTTAACATATTCCTTAGTCTACATGTGGTCTCTACTTTTTCTGTTACTCATAGTTTGAACCTAGAAGTATTGACTGTAGTTTCTGTTCTTATTATTTTGGCACGTCTTCCTTACTTTGGTGCGATTATGGTTTAATCTTCATTCATTCTGACTGCTTATGTAATTGTTTTCTTCGTGTCTGCTCGTATAGCCGCTGCTCTTGAGTATAAATGTTCAAAGCCGTGACTAAGTTCAGATTTAATGGTCTACACATTTAAATGTGAAGACGAGCTGTGCTCTATGAGCATGTAAAACCTCTAACCCCAGGAAGCCTTTTAGAATGGAAAAAAATCCTCCTTAATCACCTCGGTTGGGAAATGTACGTGTGTTAACATGAAACATGTAGACTCACACAAAGACGATTAAAAACGTCTTTTTTGAGATAAAAAAAAAAGCATCTGAGAGTAATAATTTGAAAAATATACAAAACGTGTGTGTTTGTGCATTAAAAAGACAACAGACTACAAGAAATGGGAAAAAGTGTGTATATATCAGCGTGATTGTTAACACTTATTGAGATTTTTTGGGAGCAGAATTATAAAATAGCTTTAAATCATCAGTTTCCATTGGTGGATGATAACTGACACATGGCTTATGTTACAGATGATCTCTATTCTCACTCTTAAATTCAGTTAAAAATCAACCAGAAGTACCAAAATATGAAATGACAAAAAAAAAAGAGATGGAATGACCAGCGTCCAAACAAGTTCTTTATGAACAGGAGAAGTTAAAAAAAACAAACAACGGATTTAGCTTTGTTGTTTTTTTTGTGAGCTCTTTATCAGTCATGAACACATTTTTGCTTGTCTGCTTAGGAAAACAATGTTCTTTGCAGCTGCATGTGAAATCTTTTTTTTTGTGCTAAGTTGTTATGCCTTTCAGTGGCTTTGCTAACAGACCCATTTGTTCATTCTTTTTTTGTTGTTGTCTGTTCAATAATTCATTTAAATTGCAATTTAAAGTTGCTGTTCGCGGCCCCTGTTTGCTTCCTTTGCTGTTTCTTTGTATCGACTTGTATGACGGTAGCAGCAGTTTGCTGAAAGTATTTTGTTTCTCTGACTTTCTGGCTCCCGTTTCCTGCGTTTGAGTCGCCACTCCGCCAGCTCTCACTACAGACTGTACGGTGAGATCTGGCAGACGTATCAAAAAAATCACTGCATGGCTCCAGCAACACCTCTGATGACTATTGTCATTGAACACAGTGTGTTACTACAAACACACAAAAAATTTTATTTGAACCTTTTATGCAATAAAGTTAATATGTAGCAGCAGCAGGGCTTTTTGATATGGATGGCTCGGCTCACTGCCCAGGGAGGCATCTTACCGGGGTGACAAAAACGGCTTGCATCCCTGAACAATGTTTTTATCGCTTAGTTACATGTTTACTCGTTGGGGAATGGGCTCTGTGTTGTAAAGGTGCCCGTTCTCGTTACAAACATCTTCCAGATAAAGCTATGTTTGTTCAGAATGTTGAATACATAGTTGTTTTCATGTAACATTTTGGTTGTGTTTAATGATGAAACATAAATCACCATGTGGATCCTCTAGCTGCTGAGGTGTTGGTCAGAGGGGACAGGGCTTTCTCTGTCATGGGTCCTAAGTTATGGAATGACTTGCCTTTGCAGGTCAGAGAGGCCCCTTCACTGTCCACTTTTAAAGCTCGTCTTAAAACCCATCTATTTTACTTGGCTTTCAACTCCAGCGGGCTCTAGTTTTAAATTGTATGCTTGTTTTTAAACTGTAAGAGTTTTTGTTTTATTGTCATGTTGTGTTTTAATGTACAGCACTTTGTATCAGCTGTGGTTGTTTTAAAGTGCTTTATAAATAAAGATGGTTTGGTTTGGTGTGGTGTGGTGTGGTGTGGTGTGGTATGGTATGGTATGGTATGGTATGGTATGGTATGGTATGGTATGGTATGGTATGGTATGGTATGGTATGGTATGGTATGGTATGGTATGGTATGGTATGGTATGGTATGGTATGGTATGGTATGGTATGGCGCTGACTCTTGGCTGGTTTGTTTGGCTGGGGGTTGGGAGCACAAACAATAGCTCACCATGGAAACCATTTAGGCTCGAACCGGCACTGTTGAGGAACACCATTGCATTCTGTGGACCCATTTAGGATGAATTGCACTGAAAAAGAAAACTTCACTTCACTTTAGGTTCCGAAATGGAAAGGGTTAAAGAAAAAGGCCATCAGATTTGTAAAGATGTAGTTAAAAAGTCAACATGTTGGACTTGTAGACATAAAAAGGAGCAGTAATATATTCTGCCACAAAGTCAACCCTTTTATTTTTTGCTTATTTCAGCAAGATGATGCAAAGCATTTATTACATTTGCTTGGCTCTGTTGCAAGAGGCAAGGAGCTAAATGGATTTCCCTGCAATCCGAAGCCTGGAACCTCTACAAATGCCAACAAATTCACATTCAAAAGACATCAGAATCACTCACTTTTCACACACCGTAAAACACATCCTCCTGTTAAAACACTGTGGCTTCAATCACTTTACATATAGGTATATATATTTTTAAGTACAACAAACTCATTGTGCTTTGTTTTACTTTTTTTCAGTGAAATAATTCACAATCGCTTCGCATTTTGTTGCATTGTGACCACAAACAAAATGTATTGTCCCCTTTATCAACAACCATCGTCAAATACCTTAAGATTGACTCCATACGTCATTTGGCTTAATAAAATACATTCCAAACACATTCTTGAAAGCTCAGGGGCTTTGAAGTGTAGCAAGATGGTACACCGCATCTCATCAGCACATTTACTAATCAATCATGTTCAGGATGCTACTGTCTCTCCAATCAGTTTTTTCAGGCAGTTATTTTATCCCAGTCTAAGTGTCTGAAAGACAGCATCATCATTCTCTTTTATAGCTTTGTCGTCAGTTCCTAAAGATTTTTAGTACTTGACACAAAAAGCTACACTCTTTTTTAAAGGTCATGCTGACAGTGTTTTATTTGAAGAGCCATCCATCCATCCATCCATCCATCCATCCATCCATCCATCCATCCATCCATCCATCCATCCATCCATCCATCCATCCATCCATCCATCCATCCATCCATCCATCCATCCATCCATCCATCCATCCATCCATCCATCCATCGTCTTCCTCTTATCTGGGGTCAGGTTGAGGGCCCAGACTTCCCTCTTCCCAGCCACTTGGGCTGCCAGCTCCTCTGAGGGAATCCCCAGGCGTTCCCTGATGAGAAACATAGACCCTCCAGCTTGTCCTGGGTCTTCCCCTGGGTCTCCTCCCGGTGGGACGTGCCCAGAAAACCTCACCAGGTGGATGTCCAGGAGTCATCCGAGCCACTTCAACCGGCTACAGAAGAGCCTGTTGAGGTGGCTCCACTGGCTCTAGCAGCAGTTTTACTGAGTCCCTCTCGCATGACTGAGTTTCTCACCCTATCTCCAAGACAGAGATCAGACACCCTGAGGAAAAACTAATTTCAACTGCTTCTATTTGCAATTTTGTTCTTTAGGTCACTAACTAAAGCTTGTGACCATATGTGAGGTTAGAAACTTAGATTGACTGGTAAATCGAGTGCTTCCCCTTTTGACTCAGCTCTCTCTTCACCACGACAGACAGGTACAGCTCCCGCTTTGCTGCAGACCCGGCACCGATCTGTCTATCAATCTCCTGCTCCAATGTTTCTCCAATTAATGAACAAGACCTCGAGATACTTAAACTCCTCCACTTGGGGGAGGACTTCCTCTACAACCCGGAGAAAGCACTCTACCCTTGTGGAAGCACTGATCCGCATCCCGGCAGCTTCACACTCGACTGCGAACTGCTCCAGCCAAAGTTAGAGATCACTATCTGATAAAGCCAATAGGACCACATCATCAGTAAAAAGCAGAGACCTGACCCTGATGCCACCAAAATGGATCCCCTCAACACCGAGGCTGCATCTAGAAATTCTGTCTACAAAAATTATGAAAAGAATTGGTGGCAAAGAGAAACTTAGACTTTCTAGGCTAATGTTGACATGTCCAAGCTCTGTTTTGATGTGACTTGCTGATCATTTGGCTCTCAGTTTATTTCAATCCAGTTCCATGTAGTTGTGTGCAGGCAGAACTTGCAGGATAAATTTTTTCTGCCTGTTGAATAAACAATATTCATTTGGCTTTAATTCAATTCAGTTTATTCATAAATGTCATTTCAATGCATTCAGAACAAGTTTACAAAGTTCTTCAACTGAAAAAAAAAAAGATTTTAAGCTCTGTCTGATACAGAGCTGTCTGCATATGTGTGAACGTAGCCGGCACACAATATCACACAATACAGACAGGAATGTTGTAATAACAGATTAAAAAAGAGGCTCCCATTCAAGACAGAAAAACACTGAGCAGGAACTATGACACAGTTTTACAAAAGAAAATCAGATGTGATTTTTCCTTTTAAAAAAAAAAAACTGGGTATGCTGCTGATATAATAATCCCAGACAGCAGACCAGCATCAGGCATAAAGAGTTGGGGTTTCGCCTGGAGCCACTGATGCTGGAGACTGATGCAATACTTGGGATCAGAATTTGACATCACTTCTTCTGAGGTTTTATGTGATAAACCAACAAATGCACAGAATTAGAAACCAGAAGAAAAACTATCCATCCATCTTTCCACCCATCCAGTGATCAATAGAGGCCAGGGGCACAGGTTGCCAACCTATCGCAGAGGCAAACAACCATGCTCAAACAATTACAGGGAGATCAATTAACCTGACGTGCAGTTCTCTGTGGGAGGAAGGTCGAGTTGAAGAAGACAACATGGAAACTTAACGCAAAAATCCATGCGAACATTGTCACCCTGTTGTTGCAAAATGGATCAATAAAATGCCAAAATGTTGAGTCTGTACTGACGCTTCACCAATTGCCTCCACATTTTGGTTAATTCATAAATAGAGTTCACATCAATGAGGCAAAAATACGTAAAAGTTTTCTGAACTCAAAAGTGTACTGCACACTTTGATGTTTTGGCTGCTCCACTGGACGTTGTAGTGGACGGGAAAACAAATTTAAACATCCTGTTGGAGCAGATAACAGAAAATGTCTTACATGTCTAAAACTCCTACAATACAAAACAAAGGAAAGGAAAAAAAATAACAGAGGAAGAAGATATTTAGACATAAATATGCAGTTTTTTTGGGTTTTTTTTACTGCGGTTTCAAGTTTATTTGAGAGAGAAACATTTTATCTGTTCACCGTATATGACCGGGTTCTTTTTAATAATACTTTGCCAGCTGTTTAAAACTCCTCAGAATCTTTGGGAAAGCAAAGTGCAGGCACAGACGATTAAAAAAGGGAGAGTTGTGTTTCCACGTGTCGTTGCCCCCCCTCCCCTCCACCCTGCTGAGCCTTAAAGCCAAATTTCGCAGCAATAGTAACTGCTTACCTTCACACTCTGACACATTGAATGTAAATGACTTTGGCCCCAATGCTGCTTTAACACTAAGCCTATAAATAAACTCCGGAGTACTTTCCGAGCACTTCCTCTCATACACACGCCGCCGTGGGGGAATCAACATCCCTGCTCCTGCGACGAATAAAATCTGCTGACAGGATTTCTTGGGAGGTCAACTCCAAACACCTTCAATTACAGACGGGAGGGGGGAAAAAAACAACAGCAACACGACAGCAGGAGTAGTCATGAAGGAGAGAGAGGTGGTGTCAGGTGTCATTAGTTAAATGAGACATTTCCTTTAGTGGGGGGGATAGTTCATGCGATGGTTAATTATTGTTGTGGCTGCATTGTGGGAATGAAGAAGCATGAAGTTTGTCATAATGAGGCAGAGCCAGACGGCGATCAGAGGCACATAAGGTCAGAGTTAGGGGGGCAAAGGGGCCGACAGCTGAACATCCCATTCTTCACCAAAAGTCAGACTGCTGCCACGGCCGACCATCTGCACCTCCCTGGGTACTGTCAACACGCCCTCACTTTACAACCTACCTACAGCGCAGAGGGAAAGGCGAGCAGAGTGGGCCTTAAAATAGCAGGACCCACCAGGGTGGAAGCCATATAAATTCTTGAGAAATCAGGTGCAAGTGTAAGGAGAAAGATTGCTAGCTAGGACATTGACTCTTAAGTTGTCATGCAATCTTCAAACTTTTGTACAGCGAATTGCAAAAGTATTTGTCCCCTATGATTTAGTTCAAAAGGAACAATATACATCACATAATATGCAAGAGTTATCCACAAAGTCTTGTTTTCATCTGTAGCTCCTCAAGATACAATCTATTTACATATAATATATACTAATATATACAATATACTATAGTCAATGCAGATGAATTAACAAAAAAGAGAATAAAAACAATGATACTGCCTTCAGAACTGGGAGTCCAGATGTGGCGGACATGTCTATCTTTAGAGATCGTTCCTGAATAAACAACTATGAAGATTGAGGAACGTGGCCAAAAGTTGTTTAGGAGTTTACAGCACAGTTTGGTTATTAAACCATATTTCAAGCTCTGAATGTCTCACAGGGCACTGTTCAATCTATAATCTGAAATTGGAAAGATTTGTGTGTAACTATAAAACTTGCATAGCATGATGGACTCTCGGTATTAACAGAAGGAGAGCATTAAATTCTGAGAGAGCTGCAGAGATTGAATAAAAGGGGAAAGAAGATTGAAAAGCATAAAAACTGAGAGTTGAACTTTTCCTGCGTGGTGTGTGTGGGTGTGTGTGTGTGCAGGGACAAATCATGAAACATGGTGTTGGCAGCATCATGCTTTTCTTCAGCAAGAATGGGACGAAAGAAGAAAACATGTCGAAGGCAGACAAGTTTTTAAGACTTCCTCACGCAGAAAAACAGCCCTAAACAAACAAAACAATCCCATGTTGGGATGGCCTAGATAAAGTCCGATCCTAGTTTTCTGACTTGTATCATACCATGCTAAAATTTCTCTGTCACTTTAAATCACTTTAAGCTAAAATAAGACACAATATGTAAGGATACAAAAACTTTGGCTTCTCGTACAAAGAATGACCTTAACTAAATCATATAAAAAAGCCAGTGGGAGTCTGTGGATGTGGAGAAAAAGGGTGCCAAAAAGGTCATAAAGGATTTAACCAATCAAAGCTAAACTTTACTGAAAACTCAATATTTCCCAAGGATTGCTTTTCCCAGGTTTGCGGTTCAAAATAAGGACGCCGCCGTTTCCATTTGACACCTTCACAACTCTATCCACTCTGCGGCTTGAAAGGACTCTATTTCATGGCTGTTTAGCCATTGTGGCCCTTAATAAGGTCAACACCTCGGCTGAAAGGGAAATTGACGGCATTGTGAGCCTCTGTCTTTGTGTCACGCCACCCAACAACATCTGGACTCCACTTCTGTTGCCCAATTTTCACTCTTATTCAATGAGACAAAGGAGGGCAGGCATCTGACCATCCCAAAGTCGCTCTCCATCACGCCAGCCTCCGGCGGCCTGACGTGAGCACAATGACGGGGAGGCAGGAAGCCACTGCTGAGAGGAACCGGAGCGGTCAGTGTTTTAAGAGGAGGGTGGGGTGGAGAGAGACAGTGAAACAACGCTTACTTCCCCAGGGGAGCTGTTTATGTCCACAACTAGCGGGGAGAGAGAGGAAGCCCTCTCCAGGCAGAGAAAAGATGCCTTAGGGGCAGATTGTTGGAAGAAGTGGGTGTGAATTGTGAAACAACAGTTGCGGGTTAAAGAAATCAACACAGAATTAGAGACTGAATACTAAACAGCGGGAGCGAGACCAAGCGGAGTGCGGAGAACGGAAAAGAAGTTAGTACGTTGACTCTCTCTCCATTAGCATCGACGGCAGCAGCAACAGCAGCGATAAAACAGAAAACGATTATAGCTGCTTAGGTGCTGCTGCTAATTAGGAATGAGTAATAATACCAGCTCTTGAGGTGCCACTTTGAATTATGTAACACAAACTCATGAGTGTTTTTTTTTGGGGGGGGTGGGGGGAAGGAAAAACTGTAGTAGGAAATAAAAATACACAGCTTGCGCAGAATAAAATCAGCTTTGATATTAAAACGAAATCCCTTAAGTGTCCCTTACCTCTTGAGAAACGTTTGCAGCAACTCTCACAGTTCTGGCAGGATATCTGACCACTGTTCTCGTCAGAAAGAGCAAAGTTCATTTAAACCGGCAAGTTGCCTGGCATAGACAGAGCCTTTAAACATGGTCCATAAGTTTTCAATAGACACATTGAACACTTTTGATATGATCTTGGCCTGAAATTAGTCAGATGGTGGGTCATGCTGTCAAATTTTGTTTTTTGCTCAAGCTTACAGCATGCTGAGGTGAGAGGAATGTTTGCTTAGTGCAACATGACATTAAGTAATGTTACGCTGCAATATTAGTCACTATCTGCTTTTCCGTTAACCACATAATTGTGCAAATTGAACTAAAGAAAAGAAATTAGCTTCATGGAAAAATTTAAATTTTGAAAAAAAATGTGGGTATCTGGTATAAAAGTTTGAAAACTTTAGCTCAAAAATTCTGTGTGTTAAAGTTGCTGGAGCAAAAACTGTTACAACCATACCCAGTCTCCCTAAATGTATGGTATACACAGGCTGGTTTAGCTAATGCTAAAGTTGTGCATGTGTACTATGTGTGAAGGGCATTTTTTTCAGTGCTTTTTGTTTCTCCTAGCATAAGGCCACAGCAGCATGAAGCCGTTATTCGTATATAAAGCAGAACAAAGAGAGAAAGCGAGGTGCTCATAGTAGTAAGTGGCATTAAAAATAATCACAAGTTAAAACATTCTGGTTTTCCAACTTGCAATCAGAATGGACTCAACATGAGAACGAAGTCAATCCCAGGTCAGACTTCCGATGTAAACCGGAATTCGTGCCTCTTGTGATGTTATCGACCCACAAGCAAACATCCCAGGAGCTGTGATTTAATATCCTCAGGAGCAAAACAATAATATATATATATATATATATATATATATATATATATATATATATATATATATATATATATATATATATATATATATATATATATATATATATAAAAAATTCATTCTTATAGCAATATGTTTTTATTCTTATGTACAACTCTTCTGCCTTTGAAATGAAGCTGTCCCCCAAAGAGCATTTGAACGATAACCAAATCATCAAAATCCACGGTTCTCCTGTGTCGCGAGGACCCCTGTCTGTCGGAGCTGCCTCGTTGTGTCTGTCTCTTTAAAGCGCTCAGTCCTGGAGGTTGGGGAGGATTTGTTGCGGATAGCTGGGAGTGCGCTGCTCCCCTCGGAGCGTGTTCGCTCAACCTGCAGCTGGCCGGAGCAGAGCGCATAAAGAGCGGGGGTTCGGGGGAGGACGAGGAGGAGGAGGAGGAGGAGGGAGGTCCTGTCTTCTCTCTTACAACCGGACCTCTATCAGAGATTAGTCTCAATGTTATTTTGGCTCTCGGAAGAGGCAGAGGAGGAGCATCCTTACCAGAAAGTCGGTGCTTGTGTTGTGTGTGGCCATGCGGGAGCGGAGAAGTGATGCTGCTGAGTGAGTTTAGTTATTAGGTTGCTCCTCTGGGGCGATGTTGCCTCTGCTGCTGCTGACCCCGCAGCTGACTTAGGTTGCTGTGAGTGATATCAAAGTTTATCGGGGTTATTTTTATTTTTTTAACTCGCTTGAAATATTCCAGCTGAGTCTCTGTCTGCAAATTTGTCCCCTTTTTTCTTTCTTTTTTTTTAAACCTACTCGTTACTTCAATGACTGAAGATTCCCAGGGATCTGGATCCAGAAGAGTGTGGAGATGAACTTTGAAAATTTCCTGCTTGTGATTATTTCAATCGTCACCATCACTTCAGGTAAATATTTTATGTAGAAAATACTCTATTTTCTTTCTCTCTCTCTCTCTCTCTCTCTCTCTCTCTCTCTCTCTCTCTCTCTCTCTCTCTCTCTCTCACACACACACACACACATACACAGGAGCAGTCACAGCCCATATGGCGTGACGCGCCTCATAGTACAGGCTGGGTGACATGTCTTATCGTGTTTTCTGTCTCTCCAGATGGATGTAAATGTTGTGTTTAGCAGCGTTTTTCCAACGCTCTCCCCTGACAGCTGCGGGAGCTGAGCACATCCTCCCCACTCAAACGGATCAGAAAAAGAGAAAATGTCACACATGAATTCATTTGTATAATGCAGAAATGCAGCTAGTGAATGCCAAGCAAATTAACATTTTGAACATCGAAGTTGGCCCTTAAGAGGAAGGAGAAAAAAAAAAGTGAAACGGTTTAGCTCTCCCCTCAGTGCAGATGTGCGTAAATTGTCTGTGGCACTGACCCAAAAAAAGAAAAAAAATCTTCCCCCACCCTCTTGATAGTGTATGAAAATACACTATTAAAATGCATTTAAAAGCTCATTTTTGGTTGCCTTCCACTAGGAGATTAAACGTTTTAACCATTGCTTTAATAAGAGCTTTAAAATCCAAGCCTTAATCCAAATGCAAAATGAAAAAAAAAAAACAATCCAAAAGATTGGAGTTGTTATGTTTGTGTGCGTGTGTGTGTATTCTCAAATTATGCACAATACTGTGTTTTGGTTTCAACTGAAAATGTATTTAAACCACTTTAGCTGGATTAGTTGGTTTGTACAAAATTCCCAGTCAAAGCGTTCCTACGTTTTTAAGCCGTTGTATAGAAATGTGCTAGTGATCAGTGTTTTCAATGGAGTCCTGCCACTTCACAACATGCTGCTGCACACTGTTGGGCAGCTGGCTGAAAGAAGGCTTTGCTTAAAATTACAAAAACCTGTTAAGCAGAAACGGACTAATTAACCTTCTTATAGTAGCTTGTAAAATTTGCACTAAGTGGATATTATGAGCTTTATGGCATGTTACAATGTTATTTCCTTTTCAGTGTTGTTTTGATTCTGTCATACATGTTTGAGAAAATCCTTGAATCTCCCAGGGCAACCATTTGGGGGTTGCTTAAAGGCTTACTCTCATAAAGCCCCGCCGGTTTTCATAAAGCTCTTCCTTGGAGCTCCAGTTTCACGGAGCACCTCTCCCTGTTTGACTTTCCCATTCAGTTCCTTCAGACTAGTGGCAGCAGTTAGCATGGTGAAACTGCGCGACTGTTGAGCTTCGCATACAAACTGCTTCTCAGTCAAACCTTCATAAGAACCTTGTTGTAAACAGGATATCGGTAAAGGAATTGAAGGCAGAGTGTGGGAAAGAGCAGGAGCTTCTTAAAGAGACAGATGTCAATTTCAAGACGTTACATTTTTTTAAAGTCATGTTTTATATATATATTGCACTTTTATAGCAACTGAAGGCAACACAGTTACTTTATTGTGCTTTAAATTGACACGTGGCTAGAACATACATAATGCTGCCCCAATAAGGAGAAGATTGGACAAAATCTATAATAGCCAGTTAAAATAAGCAACTATACATGCTGATTATACATGCTAAGCAGCAATAGAGAAATTGTTCAGGGTGCAACTAATGTATAAGGCAGGTGTTTGTTTTTTGTGGTACAGGACTCGCTCTGGTTGGTGAGTCAAACACTGCAGTTATCTGTTTATTTGTCATACAGATTTTTACCCTTTTGCTAATGTGAAAGTTTCTTTAAACCACAGGCATCTACGCCATATAGGATGTAGATACCAGTCTACATCCTATATGGCTTGTTCTTGCTTTTGAAAAAGTTACCATTTTAGAACTGGTATTTAGTTGTTTAAACATATCTTAGGAATCAGGAAACACACAACTGTAAAACTAATGGACTGAAGGAATGTCACCCCATCACTCCTGTTGGGTCACACTGCTTTAGAAGCAGCTGAAAGCAGACTCTACCAGAGCAGATAGCCCAGCTAATTAAACAGCACTTTCAAACATTATTTTTGTCTTTATTTGAATCACATAGCTCTGACTAAACCGGTCACATGACAGCAACTCGATGCTTTTAGGCACCTAGATGTTGTGAAGGTGCAACTTGCTGAAAAACGATGCAGACAGGCAGGTCGGAGCATGTCAGAATCTGAAGGTCCAATGCTCAACTCTCCATTGTATTTACAGAAAATGGTCCAAAGCAAGAGAAGATCCAGTAAAAATCAGATGAGTGGAAGAAAAAGAACAAGCAGGATGAAATGAAAACATAGATAGAAGGGCCACTGCAGCTCAGTTAACTGCTTCTTACAATCAGGTTATGCAGAATATCATCCCTGAAATCACAACATGGGGAGCATTTGTGCCTCGTTTAAATGCGACCGCCTACCTGAGTGTTGACCATCTCCATGGCCATCTTAGTGCTAAAAAATAAAATCAGATTTTTTTTAATACCAAAGCTTGCTTCCAATTTGAACATCTCATTTTTCTTTGTTTTTTCCCCTAAAAAGTACAAATGCCCAAACGTATGTTAAAAAAAGTCTTTTCTTTAAGCGATTCTTCCTGTGAGTTGACCTGAATCCAAAGTCGAAATAAATACAAGCTGTAAAACATAAGGTGGTAGATTTTGGGTGGGTTAATGTCTCACTGGAAACCCAAGAAGTGCACTGATGGAAAAAGAGAAAAAAATCCAGATTTTTAAAAAAAAGAAGCAATCTTCAACAACAAGAAGATTCAATTCATCGATAAAATGGAGTTATCACCCCGCCCTACTTTATGGTGACCAACCACCATCTTCTATTGCCTACCTTGAGCAGGATAATGTCGTAAAGCTCAAATTATCTCAAAATCCCACAGTGAGATGCTGTCATGGCCCAAACTTTGGAGTTTTTTTTTTTTTTTTTTCCCCCAGCTAAAATCTAGACACTGTCAAATCTACATCATGAAAGCTTAACGTGGTTCAGCATCGGTGTACCTGATAACAATAAAGTGACCAGTTATCCTCCACCAGCTGAGCAGGTTCAGAGGTGTATTACTGTTGTCCATCACTCTCAGGGTTAAATCTGCATTATCTCTTAACATTAAAGCCACTTTTAACACCCTTTGCCTTCTGCCTACATCCATTAATCTGGAGTGGCAATCACCGCTGTTGCTGCGCTCGTTCCCGTCCGTAATGTGTGTAATTTGCACGGAGCACTTGAACGGAGAGGATTCGCACCGACTTCGAGACCTCTGTCGGGAAGCAGAGGAGACGGTGGCAGGTATTACTCGGCATAACAAGACGGGACTTTGTTTATGTTAGCGTTCTGCCAATCAGCCTGCTCTGCACGAGTCTCCAAACTTTCCCCTCCAAGCAGTTTTCCAAAATAATAAAAATGCTTTGTGATTGTAAGGAAAACAACAAATCAACACGGCAGCTCAGCTATTTTTTCATTCGCACACAAATACCAAATCTCATTGAAGTGTGGTTTTGCTTGAGCTGGGTTCAGATCCAGCGGATGGGGAACTAAAAGAAGCTGGTGTTCTGTGTCCTTTCGCTCCCTGTGGTGACCTGCTAAACATACAGCTCTGCTTTTTGAAAAACTACCTCAGACGATTCTGCTTAATCGTCCAACGTGCCTCATCGTTGAGTCACGTTGCCCGTATGTAGACGTAGGCTCACTCCCCCCACCCCACCCTCCACTTTCTGGTACAGTGGGTTGATGATTTCATTTAGAAGATGAGATGATAGACGAGGAGGACGGTTACGTTTAAACAACTAGGGGCTGATGCCAGAATGAATCAAACTTAGCTTTCACCCCCCTTGTAAAAATGAAATTTGCTGCTTCAAATTAATGCCCCCTTCCTTCCCTTCCCCCCAGAGATTACTTGGCAATGTCACGAGAAGTCTTTGAATATTTCTTTTTTTTTTTTTTTTTGGCCTTTTCAAATATGTAAATGAGCTGAAATTGAAAAAGACGTGGAGAAATCTCAGCAGACAGCCACCATCCCCACAGGCGCGCTGCCAGCCTTCTGCTCCTCGTTTCACTTGCGTGTAAAGTTGGACTTTGAGCTTTCTCTAAGTTGTTGTTGTTGTTTTTTTTTCCCCTCACAGATAAGAAGCTGATCTCAGACGGGTCTACGTTCTTGTTTCTGGCTTACCCTGATCCTGGCAGTCGCTGAAAGGCGAAGAGACCTGAAACAAAACACAAAAAAAACTCTCTCTCTTCTCGCGGCTCTCATGTTTTCACGCATTAGCGTGACGGAGTGTGCTCCGACCCTCCAGGGAGGAGATGGGGGTTAATATTTGTAAATACTAATTAATGAAATGCTCCCAGAATCCCTTGCTCCTGCCCCTTGTTATGTAACGCCCCAGCTAGGAGCCGGAGAAGGGCCTGAATCAAAACGGGTCTGGAAGACGTGATCTCGATCTCCCTCGTAGCTCTTAGCCTACTTATGCTGAGTGTTCAATGAGGCAGACACGAAGAGACGCCGCAAGCAAACATGTGGGTGTGTGTCAGAGTTTTGCAATTAGGACCAATGCGATAACTTGTCTATCAGTGTGTAGCGGAGACTCTAATGGGCTTTTATTCAGCTGAGACGCCACTTTTTCCCCGAAATTCTACTCCTACTTTTTTTTTTTCCCTGAATAAATACGGGAATTCTTACAGATAAGATTCAATTATTACTGTCTGAGCATTTAATCTTCACAACGGACGTAATGAGCTCAAAGTTTGCTAAAAATACTTTCACTACAGATTCTTCCAAAACAATTTGAAAGAGAAGGAAAGAACCTGCAAATCTCAGCAAGCACATCTTTGGCATGAGAGTGGCACACTTTAGTAAACGTACCATTGTATTACAGTATTTATACGATTGTTTAAAAAGGACAGAGTGTAGCAGCCTGGCTTTAGCTAGCTGCTACATAATGCAAAGCAACAGGTGGGGGAGGGAATTCTGCTGTACCCTGAAAACAACCAGAGAAAACTCAAGTTGCAGTCACACTTCTATGGCATTTCAACAAAAGCAAAACTAAGTCAAAGGAACCATATGATAAAACCTTTGAAGACCGTGGTATATTTTGACACCTGAAGCCGTTTTAAGTGTGCAGAAATCATCACTTTAAGCAAACAGTATAAGACAGAGCTATTATTTGGAGCAATGAACCGACAAGTAATTCAAGTGGGAGATTTTGATAAGAGGGTAAAAGATATAAATTGTTCAATATAGAGATTTTTATTTGCTTATTTCTCCTTTCCACCACTGGGAAATCAACACCTGCTTGTGCTGTCAGAGTTCCTGTATATCAATATTATTTCAAGACAATTTTTCTCATCTGTGAATAAAATATATCGCTCAGGCTTTAAATAATTAACCAACATAAACCACCGTCTGAAAGAAGGAAAGAAAGACAGGCCAGATGATAGATACGTGGGAGGTCAAACATGAATAAATTAATGGATACATTTAAAACTAGATTCTGTAGATTGAAGAGGATGGATGGCTCAGTCTCTTTGCCATTCTGGTATCTTTTTCCATTTTTATCTAGACTTGAAAAATAAAATAAAAATTCAAACTTAGTTCAGTCAAACCTTGTAGGTCACAGAGTGAATGTCGCTTGATTGTTTGCTAACTTGTTTGATTGTTTGCTAACTTGCCTTTTTGGGTGGACTAGAGTTTTGCTCCTCTGGTTGAATCGTCACGATTGGGGAGTCAGTTTGATTGACATTCTGTAGCTACCTGTTCAAGTTTGCCGTCACAATACAGCTTGTCAAAAAACTAACCTTTTCAATCATGTATCCTTCTCCTTGGTGGCGTTGAAGAATGGCCTCTAGTTCCTCATAACAAGTGAACTTGTCCTTTTTGTTTCGTGGACTACCGCTTCTGCTAAGTTATCTTGTCTTTTTATAAATTGTTGGGTACTTTTCACCTTTGTGCAAGACTTTTTTTGAAGTTTCATCTGACCTTGTTTCTATCAGAGCTTCTAACTCATCCTGCCTCCCCATGTGACCGTGCGCCTCTTGTCTCGCCAGACTTGCTACATGCATGTTTCTTTTGGGTTGAATCGTCCACATTGTTCTACATTGCCGTCCACTTCCAGCATTTGGTTCAGACCAATGTTTTTTTAGGTGGACTAGAGTTTTGCTCCTCTGATCCACAGAAATTTTCAGTTGCACATTTACAACTCCCCCCAAACGTACCAGACTTTCAGAACGGGCAAATGTTTGATTCAGCCAGACTGGTGAGAATGAAAAGTTGTTTGCTCATTTAAACTCTAGCTACACAACACACTTTTTATTTATTTATTTTTTTTAAAAAGGAGAACTTCAAGATGCACAAGTGTCATCCAGTGATTGGCTGGTGCAGGCCGTTAGTTTGATTCATGTCACGTACTCTTGTGTAAGTTGCATCTTAAGGCGCGTGGTTCTTTTATGTTTGAAAGAAAATGGACTTTCAGATGGATCAAAAGAGGAAAGAAGTCTAGAGAATGACACTGTGATTACATGCTGTACCTCAGACTAGCCAGCTACTCCGGACAATACAGACACTGCAGACTCCTCCGCAGAGTCACTCATTGATACTCCTCTATTTCGTAAGAGAAGAAAATCTCTGATCAAAGTCCAGGACCCCATAATGTATCAATATCCTGTGACTTTATTTCACAGATTGTAGGAATTTTTTGGATTTAATTTTACCTTCTTTTGGGGGTGAATAACAAAAAATATATACCATAAAATGCACAGCTTCTGTTTTAGCAAGTTTCAGTTTGCTGGTTGTTTTACCACTTATTTTTGACTTTGCAATAATTTGCTGTTTAATCATTTTAATTTGCTTTCGCTTTGTCGTTGCGAGACTCTCCGATTTCTTTTACAGTTGCCTTAAATAAATGGGAGGAAAACTACACAACGTGCTAAATATTTGAGAATGAATACTGGTAGCTGGTGTTTTTATATTACTTAGAAGCACACAAAAGAAAATTAAGTCAGTGTTTTTTTTTTGTTTTTTGTTTTATTCCTCCCTGGAATGAAAATGACTGTAGAGCTTAGTGTATTTGTATTTTAGAAGCACTTTCCACTCCAACATGTTCGTTTTCTCTCCAGATAGCCTTGAGAGTGTGGAGAGTGGGGCGCATTCTCATTCATCAGACTCTTTTGGTCTGCGTGGCAGCTCAAGGTTTGCTGCCATTCACTCTTATGGCTCATCATGACTCTGTTTTGCTCCTGGACGTTATCCTGTGTTAAAGCTCTTCATGGACTCGTCCTCGCTGACAGAACAGCGCAGAAATGAAGTGTCTTTTGTCTGCAGGAGCTTAACAAGGACTTCTGTACTTGAGAGTTTAATACAAGGCAGCCGTTTAATGGATGTCTTTTAACGGCGAAGCTCCCAGTTTAAAATGGTCACTCTTATGTTGAATTCTTTGAAATTCAGGAGAGTTCAATAAAAATATCCTAAATCGTACCTTACAGCCCAAAAAGATTACAAAAATTGAACAGAAATAAACAGTAGTTGGTCTTTTTATTGTTTTTCGAAGCAGATAAGAAGCTTTAAAATATTTTTTTTGAGAAACCTTTAAAGTGATGTCTCAATTAAAAACATAGAGGAAGTTACAATCAAAAGTATTCACACCCCTTCATTTAAAAAAATGTTATGTTGCAAATGTTATGTAGAGTAATTTGACATTACTCTAATATCAAATTGAGTTTAAAGTAGCCACAGTGAGAAGGAAGACATGTTTTTAGACATTTTATAAGTTTATAAAAATGTACTTAAGTATCAACAAACCTTTGCAATCACCTAAATTGCAGCTGAAGTGCATCCGACAACATGCTGCTGTCTCTACTATTCAAAAATTGAAGAAGTTGGGAACCATTAGGACCCTCTTTAGGTCTGGCTTATCAACTAAACTGAGTTTTTAGGGATAAGGGACCTTAGTCAGAGAGATGGCCAAGAACGCAGAGCTCCTGTGTTCCCATGTGAAGATGGCAGAACCATCCAGAAGGTTAGCTATTGATAACACACTCCATTTATAAAGTTTTTATGTTAGAGCAGCCAGACAGAAACCAAACCCCACTAAAAGGCGCTTGGCAAGTTGCTAGAATATTGTCCAAAAGAAACTTGGACATAGTCAGAAGAAGAAAAGAACAAAATTATTTTTCTCTGGCGTATGTGAAATACAACTTTTTGTCCAGAATTTCAAGTATAATCTTTTTAAAAAATCTGGAACTGATCAGTCTTGCAGAGTTTGAGTAGTTTCAAAGACGATGTTCTCATACATGAGCAAAACAGGCTGATAATGTGGAGACATGTGAGATTTGCACAACCTGGAAAAATCACTAATACATTTGTTAAGTCTCCAAACTATTAATCTCAGAAAACGTTTCTTCTCCTCACTTCCTAAGTCACTGTATATCTAATGAACTCAAATCCAAGCCGCAGACTTTGCAGTCACTACGTTGTTTTGGGTGGACGGTGCGTTGTTGGGTATTTCTCCAAACTGAACTCTCTCACTCTCGGCTGCCTTCTGCTCACATATTTTCCCTCCTACATTTCGACATATTTGTCACCTCTATTCATGCAAGTAAATATTAGAACAGAAAGCAAGAAAGCCTGACGGCAATTGAAAAAGTTGTAAAATTTATAATATATGCCCTTTAAGTGGTACTTTGGGAGTCGTATTCCATCAATGTCCTTCCCTGCCTGTTCATCCCTTGTAAACTTTAAAAAAAAAAAATCATTTCACAGCAGAATGCACAGATTCAATTTTTTATTATTCCCCCCCACCCCCCAGACAAAACAAAGTCAAACTCCAAATTCCCATTTGCCCTCAGATATCTCCGAGGAGGCCCGACTCGGGCTCTAATGGGCCGTGCTCATGATCCGACTAAACACACACCTTCACGGAGATCTCCATCGTCGCCCGTGACACTTGCAGGGTTGACGGGGTTTCTTTCTTAGCTGAAAGGTGCTTTCAAGTGCAGCACCACAATCATCCTGTCATGAACCGAATATTACTGTGAAAATATTCCCTCTCACAAAGAAAATGTGTTTCTGCCGAGCGCAAAGTGGCGTGGACTGCTCACTGATTGCACACATTTCACAGGGAGCAGGTTGTTGATTGTCACTTTTGGTCAGCTTGGAGCTGTTTCTAATTCGTTTTTTTTTTCTCCCCTTCTTCTTTTTCTGTTCTCTTTACAATGCACCCTGTTGCGCCTATAGTAATGATCGCTGTATTTGTAGTAAATGCCTATTGACTCATTCATGATTACAGAGTAAGAAAAAAAGTTTTCCCTCATACATTAGACCACTTTTGCATTTTCACAGCTTTTGATTTTTTTTTCACAAGATACTTATAGTCTCCTTCAGCTCATCAGAGATAATTGAAGCAGAAAAAAATTAGACATGGTAATATATCTGTTTCTCAAGCTGACTGAAATCAACAAGGATTTCTCTGTGTTTGCCCACACACGCAGCTGAATATCGCAGCAGAACGGAGCTTCAGCCACAGCAGCTAGAGGTGTGGATGTAAAAAAAATTCAAAATTAAAATGACCTGCTGGTATTAATCGTATTAATCGGTATGTGTAATTATTCTGTTGCCCTTAGTTGATGTCTGTTGATGCTTAAGGGAATGTAACTCACATATTTAGGATAACTCGCTTAAATGAAAGTCAAAGATCAGTTTTAATGATAAAGCCGCCGAGAATTATCGACCGGACCTAAACACAACTCCGAGTTGGTAGAAGACGGTCGATCTCATTTGTGCAAACCATTTACTTTTGCTGAAAAATTTTCATAAACTATTAAAACCTTGTGTATAATTTAAGTTTATCTACATGACTACAACAAATATAACAGCACAGTCATATAGAAAAGACTCCACAATTATTTAGTTAAGTCTCATTACGTGATAAATCTCAGTTCGGGGATCACTCTGATTTTAGTCATGCATAAAGTCAGCTCTTCAGGGAGTGTTTGAGTGATTCTACGTTTGTCCAACTGGAGTTCTGCTGAACATCCTGTTAATACGGACAAGAAAGCTTCTGCTGTACTCAGATTTTGCGTTGCATGAAATGCACGTAGCTTTATCTACGGGTGTTTTCACACTTGATGGTGCGGTAGACTCGTTTTGCTACATTTTCAGCTGCTGGGGTTTGTTTTCACACAAAACCAGTTGAAAAAAACGGTTCCCTCCCTCACTTGTGATGGCGCTACATCAAAAACTACGGAAGGAAACAGCGCATAGAATCTCTGAAGAAGACGAATGCTCAACTTCCTTCTTCAGAAAATGTAAACAAAAATGGAGTGACATCAGATTTTAGCCGTAGTATTATTTCGCTTTTGACTTTGGCAGCTTTATAGACTCATCTTGCGTTTGTTTTGGTTGCATTTACCCAGAATGCCCTTTGTGTTTATTCGCTTCCTGCTTTTGGAGCGGTCTTCTGTCCACTTGCATCCATATTTGCATTCGAAATGTGCCAAAGTTCACTGTAAGCAAACTGAACTCTAGGTTTTTAGGCGGACCAGAGTTGGATTGCGCATTCACACTTTCTAGAAAAACGGACTAGAGTTCGACTAAAGTGGACTAAACAGGGCTGGTGTGAATGCGCCCTGGGGTTTCTAAAGCTATATCTTGACTAGCTGTAACATTCAGTAAAACTGCGTCTTGCTTCTGCTGATGATGTTTCAATGGAAAGCAGTTTGTTGAAGAGTTAAACGAATGTTCCAATGTTTCCTCTGTTTAAATCCACTGTTGATCATTCAACTCTATGCATTCTTCAATGTGATTCTTCCTGTTTATGTGTGGATAAAACTTAGAGAAAGCTGCTTTGCTAAGCAGCTAAACTTAGATCTTTGCTTTTAACGTACCATAATTTAATAACTAGCGTTTGTTTAGCCTTTCTAGAGACAATTAGTTTTTTTGAGCAGACTCCAAAGCAGGTCGAATAAACACCGCCAAGGATTTCAAACATTTTCTGTTTCACTGTGAAAGGTACAAGGTGACAAACCCTTTTCCTTTGATAAGCATTGTTAAAAATAACGTGTACCAAAACTCTTTGTAAGCCTTTGCACATGAAAATTGGCAGTGATTTTTAAAAACCACCCACCAATATCTGATTGTCTAAACGATTACAGTTTAATTTTAGGACTGCGTCTGAAATCAGGGTCACTTACTCATATACTGCCTCTGTTCTTAGAATAATAGTGTGAACCACAGTGCATAAATGCCAGGCAACTGTGTTATTAAAATATTTGCTGATCTAGAACACCTCCCTTAAGAGACGTGCACAGTGAGGAACCGGAACGTTTCACTCATTTTACTGTAAGAGATGTGCCGCGTTTAGTCGTGACGGATATTTCCAGTTGCAGTGAGTTGGAAAGGAGCTGCTGCACAGAAAGTGCTGTGTGACTTTGGAGAATGTCGGTGGGAGGAAAACGACCTCTCGCACTTGGCATAAAGATCTAAAATTTAAAACTGAGCCCTCGGGAGTATCCCTGAGCTGTGCTGTCATTGACTCCGACATGGCAGCCAAACTGTGTTCGCCTCATGATTCATAGTGACCCAAAATACATTTTTTTCACCCCCCCCACCCTCCTCCCGTCCTCCCCTAAATGTGCAGGAAGTACATTTTTCCGAGTGTCACAATAGCTGTGAAATGACGCTTTGTGTTGGCTGAAAGTGACCCATTTGCTCCAGTTACATTGGGAAGGTCTAGAAAAGCGGTATGAATATTTCATCCTGTCCCGTTCCAGCGTGCTCTGGCGGCTGCAGTTGAGCACACAGGCTCCATTGAGTCAACATTACAAAAATTGGAGTGACATTCATGTGGCGCATGGAGGAAAAAGTTTGTATGTGTGTTTGCACACTCTTGCTTCGTACCTTTTCGAAATGACTGAGGTGACTTTTCAAAAACTGACAGCCCATTTTAGAAGAAAAAAACAATCCAAAAAGTTCCTGTGTGGAAGGTTTAGACAACCAGGATGAATATTTCATTAACGTGTGCTCTGCTGCATTCTGGTACTTCTCACTTCATGTAATCAACATTAGAAAAGCAAAAGTGCTCGTACGACTGAACATGCTAGCTTAGTACAGATTGGTTGACATTGCTTTTGGTACGTTAGAGGATGTGAACGTGCTGAAGGGAAGATGCTGCTCAGATGAGAATTCCTTACTAACAATTCCTTGATTGCCTTTCTACATTTTTCATTGTAGCTGTGGGTGTGTTTTGGTTGGTTGTACCTGCTGACTGAGTATTGAGGGTTTTGTGACATCTACTACATTTTTATCATCAGAGAGATGTGCGGTGTAACTTTTTGATTGGTTTTTCTTTTACTAAGACTTAGAGTTGAGTAAAAATCCAGATTCATCAGTGCATTGCAACATTGATTTGGAAAACCCTGTGAATCGTTTGTATCCTCTGGCCAATGGGTTTGCAGGATGGTGAGCAGCACTTTCCAGAGCCTAGCCACATTTCCATGTGAAGTCATCGCTGTTGTCTTCTTCTTGGGTTTATTGTCAGTTGGCAAACAGCTATTAGGTGTTTATTACCTAATAATAATGGTGGGGAGAGTCGTCAGAACTGCATTATTGTTCAAATATGCTGAAGAATGATGTAAATTATCTCAGCTTTCACAAGAAAATCAATAATCATTGACGTTTACATACACTTCACCTCAATTTAAATACAGTACTTCATGTCACTACTGTTTTATTTTTAGATGTTTTAGTGCTTAAAGACTTTTGGTTTTAGCGACATTTATCGAATGGGGGTTTTGTAATATCCTCTTTAGTACATTTTCTTGCTGTGCAATTTAATTTGTGTTAATGTTTTATAATGCTAGAGAGGCTTGTTTGATGGCCGTCTTGACATCCTTTTAGCTATATTTGATGCGTTGTCTCCTGTTAGTCTATGTAAGCAGGGCTCCATACCATCCCTGCATGACACTCTAATAAATAAATCAAATCTACATATATATATATGTTCAGATGTGCCAAGTACAGCAGCTTCACATCCACCTTGCTGAAATCCCGTAATGATATCTCTGAAGATAATCTCTCAGGTTGCCAATTTAGACTCGTCTGCTCCTGTTAAACGCGGTGTGTTTTTACACCAGGATGCCCTGAAGGTGCTATAGAACATTTTAATGGCTCGATTAGTATTCATCCGCGGCCCGCGCTGCTGTTTCAAGCTGTCCTGCTTTGTGACCCAGGAGTGTCAGCTGCGAGCACTTAGATCGCTCTTTAGATGTTTACCTCGGGTTTCTGCCTCGGTGGTGACTGCCGGCCTGCCTGGATCAAATCGCTCAATTTTTTATTTTTAAAAAGGCTTAGATCTGCTTTTAGCAAAAGTGCACATTTCTCCCAATGCCTCCGGTTTAAGTCTAATTTAATGGCAGCATGTGTGTCATTAGGTTGCTCTCCACCGCTCCTCTGCGATGATAATGGGGGGGGATTTTCATGCAGTCTGGATCATGCGCCGACTTTAATGCCACAGACAGAGCAGCTTAATAAATCACTGGTACAGTGACCATTTTGTTTCCTTTTTTTTTTCAAACAGAAAAAAGTGACAGAGAGAGAGACAGAGAGGCCATCTGCTCCTCAGAAGCGACCTAAAAGCAGCGCCGTTTTGAATTATTCATTTTTTTTCTGACTGTAACACAATGTTGGAGACATTTGGTCGTGCTCTAAGAGCTTACCTCAGGTCTCGTAGCAGAGCGCCTTTCGCCGAGAGCCAAGCAAAAATAGTAATGGATCTCCGGGGAGTTGGATACAGGACTTATCTATTTCCCTCTGCCTCTTTTGCTTCTTTTCAGCTCCTATTAAATGCTAAGAATTTCCAGCTTTACACCAGCTATCGTCTTCATATCTGCAGGAGTCCACACACACAAAGTTTAGCCATTACCAAATCACATTAGATGCGCGATTTGTATGCTCGGGTTGTCTTTAACATATTGGATAGCGATGCATATTTTGCATAATGGGCCTTTATGTGAGCAGAAATTGGAGGTGGAAGTAGAAGTTGAATGTACAGTGCCCTGAAAATGTGTCCATACTAGAGTTTAGATTTATGACCCAAGCCTGGATCCTGACCTGAAACGTGGGACGGTTCGGACCTAAATTATTTACTTGAAGGACGGGTTGTGCTTGGGCTTCTACGGCACGCTTAGTACGCCAACAATACATACAGCACAGAGGAAACCAAACGAGAAGGCACAATGCAGAGCTACGTTACTCTACTTATTGTTTAAATAGAGGAGTAGATAGTTGAAGTTACTGAGGAAAGAAAGTAAGGTGCAGCAGTTCATTAAAACAATAAATGCGCTCGCTGCCCCACCATGCTGCGCTCCTATCAGTCACACCTCCCAGATGATTCGCAGTTGACTCACCCTGAGGTTGCAACAAGCGACAAGATGGAGCTGGAAGTCGATAAACAGCAGCTAAAAACAGGAAGATTTACACTGCTTACTTAGCTGGTGGTCTGAAAGCAAAAGCAGTAAAATCATAATTAAAATATGTCACGTTTACGTCTGGCTCAGACCTAAAATTAATGTTAGTCAGGCGGGTCAGGCCTGATCTGAACTCTGTGTCAGACCCGCTGGAGGTTCTTAAGTTACGACCAAAAAAACATTACCGTATTTCATAGAGATTTTTTGAGATACAGTTACATAAAGTTGTGCATAATTTTTGTGGAAACAAAAATTCTGTGGTTTTCAAAGTTTTTTGCAAAAAAACAAAAACAAAACACTTTACAGGTAACTGAGTACGTATCTACAAACTTTGCACATCCACATATTTTTGGTCAATTGAAAGTTTAAGTTTGACACAGAGCGTAGCACATGATCTGGATTTAAGTCTTAACACTGATTGGATCGTTCTGCATTGATCTCAACCAGCTGCATGTTTCCTGTCATTGTGCTGGAAGGTAAATTTCGACCTCAGTCCGGAGTTTGATTCCTCCGCTCTAACAGGTTTCGGATCAGCTTTCATGCTCCCGCTACAGAAAGCATCTCCACTGCATGATGCAGCCACCACCATGTTTTCCGATGACAATTACACTAGGTATTTAGGATGATAAGCAGTGGGTTTTTTTTTCCATCACACAAACTATGTACTAATCACCTAATGATTTGTAAAGGCAATTTGTTACAGTAGAATTTATGTAGAGTTGTGACAGTGAAAAGGAGCTGGATAAAAATGAAAGTCTCGTCTCGCTCATGTTTTCAGAATAATGCATCGTTTTTCCCTCTAAAATAATGAACTTTTGTTTACCCAATGTCGCCTAGAAAAGCAGATTTTCAGTGTGACAAATTGGCTTGTCATGATAAGCTTCAGTTTGAGACCATTATCAAATGACAAATTGATATTAGTATTATATTACAAATTCACCCTCTCAAAAACTAATAATTTTTTGTAAAGACCACTTAGCCCTCATTTCTCTTATCCAAAATAAAACACAACCAAAACCAACAGATAAAACGGAAATAAATAAGACACACAACCAAAACCATAAATAAAATGGATTATGATGTCTTTGTAAACAAATTTGCCCTTAAAGGAGCCCATTTCAATTAATCGTAGTTGCTTAATGTGACAACATATCTTAAGGAGAAAGCTCACATCATGTTGAATCATTCTGCAGTAGCCGACACATTTTCAAATCTGGACGAGTCACATCAGCCTTCTCCTTTTCCTCTCAGGGTCCCGAGCACGATTTGAAGACAGTGCTCCTCGGATAGTGGAGGACCCCTCCGACTTGATCGTCTCCAAGGGGGAGCCCGCCACCCTCAACTGCAAGGCGGAGGGCCGGCCCACGCCCGGCATAGAGTGGTACAAAGATGGCGAGCGCGTGGAGACCGACAGGGATGACCCGCGCTCCCACCGCATGCTGCTGCCCAGCGGCTCCCTCTTCTTTCTGCGCATCGTTCACGGACGCAGGAGCAAACCGGACGAGGGCGTCTACACCTGTGTGGCCCGCAACCCGCTGGGAGAGGCCATCAGTCGCAACGCAACGCTGGAGGTCGCTGGTAAGGCTCTGTTTATGATAGTCAGCTTAAAGTTGGAACTGTGTTTCAATGTTCTGTCAGTTTGGGGGCTAATTGGAGATAAATTGACTACATGCTGCATTGAGAAATAACGTATTTCTCAATGAACCACAACACAATGCATTGAGTTATGAAGATGTTTTTCATTATACTATGCATTTTTTGTTGATATGAATGCATGATCCATGTTACTTGATCTCCTTCATGACAATATAAGAGCTCACATGGAGCCATTTTATAGAACAATCAAGTCGCTATGTTACCTTCAGTTGTTATAAAAATGCTGGATACATCGAACATGACTTAAAGACATTTGACTTCGCAAAGTGACGCCTCGAAATTGGGCTTCTGAGAAGTGCTCTGTGAGACGGAGGCTCGGCTGGAGACTGGGGCTTTAAGGAGGAGCTTTGTGGAAACAGGTGGGGCTTTTTGGGAGCAAGGGTTTAAACACCTTTAAATGGTTGCCATGGGATATTAAAGGATTTCTCAAAAACACATGAAAGAATCAAAGCAACACTCCAGGTATGTTTTTTTTATGACGTAATAACATTGAAACATGATGTAAAGCTAAAAAAAAAAGTCAATTTTACATAATATCTCCTGTCTATATAAAGTAAATTAACAGGTTAGTTTTTCTTTTTTGCAAGTCATAACGGAATTTAAATGCATTTTATTAGATTAGTTTGTTAGTTTTCTCTCTTGACTATATAGTTTTAGATATAAAATACATTAAAAGCTCTAATAAAACCTGGAAGTCTTGATAATGTGAAAAGCTAAGGAGTTAGGAGCAGAGAGTGGAAATCTTCAAACATGATTTAGCTGAAACCCAAACCTGTGATGTGGTTGTTTCTGGCTCATATCAACTCGGTCACTTATACTTATCCAAGTATTTTGGGAAAGCATGACTGTGTTGATCGACTGTAACTTCCAAATACACATTCTGGTATTTTGTTCACATTTCAGCTACTCATTCTGAAGCCAAATGTGGTTACAAAAATAAAGTATGAACAATTTAAGCAGAGCCAGTTAAAATTTTAAAAGCACACAAACATAACTTCTCATGCATCTGTTTATGTGTTTGTGCTAATATAAAGTTGCTAAACATGTTGCTTGCAGCTACCTGAGAAAATATAAAAGTTGCAGTGATCATTTTGTGGCTAATTTTCCACCTCAGGCTTTTTTTTTTGCAAAGCTTTGACCTACTAATACTGATTTTAGGACATATTCAAGTTTCTTTTTAAGATCTCTTACCTGACAATCCTACTATTTTCTATAGTATTCACCCTCTTAGCAGTCATTAAATATTATGAAAACAGAGACAGAATCACACTTTGCAGGTTGTTGTGAACAGGCTTTTGCTTTTCTTTCAAGTAAAGAAAATCAGTTTGAAGGTAACTTCATGTTCATTTATAATCTTGCATGAGCAGGTAGCATGGCTAGCTAAATGCAAACAAAGCATCTGAATAAATCGTCTCCGCCTCTCAGATTTTAGTTTTCAGCTACTTTACAGACTGAATGGAGGTTATAGAAACTGATGAAAGGATGTAGTTTGGTTTAGTCACGGTTCTGTACTCTGTCTTTACGGTAACCTTGAATAACGTTACGGCATAGAGGTGCTTACATAAAGCTTCTCGGCTGAAATGTAGAGAACGGTCATAATTATTTCACTATAAAACAGATAAGTAGCAATTTTTCTTAGTCTTGCTAAAATATTACAACATATTGATGATGCCTATATTAATGTTATATTTAATACAGTTCATATTTATTTATTCTGATTCTGATTTTGATATAAAAACACTCTACTGAGAGTAATTTTGTGCAAAACGAAGCTGTTAATGTGCAGCTGTTCTACTGCTTGCTTGACTGCTTTGCTAATTGTGGTACAGTTTTAATCTCACTCTGTCAAAATTACAAGAAAACTGTAAAAAAAAAATCTGAACAGTGTGATGGAAAACATGGATGTTTTTAAAGGATTACTTTTTCAAAAAGTAATTCCTGGTGCCAAGAATGAGCCCGTTCTAATCAATCAGCCAGTTTATTTCATAGCACATTTCAGCAGCTCAGCAGTTCAAAGTGCTTTACATCGTGAAAACATAAACCATCTTAAGCACATCACATTGTCAGCAGCTGTTAAAATCATCAATACACATAAAGTTGGTCAATGCTTCATTTGTTATGCTTCAAAAGGAACTCTAGACAGGACTTGCTCTACTGTAGCTTATGATTCTGATAATTAAAACTGAAAACAGTCATTTATAATGAACACTGACAGTCACCAGAACAGGTTCACGTCTCCGGACCTCCAGAAATCCGGGCTGAAGCTCCTGTATCTCAGCCGCTGCCACTGCGTCGGCCTCTGAGCTGTCTGGTGTGAGCTTCCTCATATGTCGGTGAAAGAGCCGGGGCACGTGCCATTGTCTCCCCTCTCCTGCTAATTGTGCCAGCGTGTCTCGGCCCTGGGCTGAACCGCAGTGCTCCTTGGCACGAGGGAATGGATTAGTCAGTGAGTTGATTAGGGGAAGGAGCAAAACAGATTAGCAAGGGCGAATTGTCCTCGTTAAAAAAACACAAAACAGCAATTTGAGCCCAGTCTTATCTTCCACCGTGCTGAGGTTTTCCTTGCCGGCACACAGTGAACGTGTGTGTGTGTGTGTCTGTGTTTTATGGCTGGCTGACCTCATCAGCAGCTGTGTCCTAAAATAAAGACGCGCTGTGGAGATATAATGTATATCAGGAACCACAAGCCCGTGCAGCTCTGGGAGCACAACATAATGCGGATACTGTTGTATTGCCTCCTTTTTGAATTTGTTGATGATGAAATTGAGCTTCTTTTTTTTTTATTCTACTGCTTCTTCGTCTTACAGCACACTGAGATGGAAGAAGGGATGATTCACCTGCAGGCGCAGAGTGACTAACAGCATTAATAAGTGCCTGTTTTGTTCTAATCTCTGCGCCTGCAGTCATCCGGGGGCATATGGTAAGACGGCGCGCTGGTGGTCCTACTGTCCTCTTTCCCTCGGTGTGAGGTCGTGCTGACTGTGGGGTAAAAACTGACCCAATTAGCTGAGGGAGAAAGAGGGGGTGCGGGGGGTGAATGCGGGTGTTAATGACCAGTTTTAAGCTGGGGGTCTGGCAGAAACGTGTGAGGCGAGGGTCTGAGACACAACAGGTGGGAGGAGGAAGAGCTCCAAACTCCCACTGAGCAGTAATTAATACCAACGCATCTGTTCAGCTGCTCCAGCTCAGAGGAGGGATCAGGAGATTGCTAACCTGCTTTTAACAGCACGAGTAATTCGTTCTTGCCTGCGAACGGTGCATAATGCATGAGGCTGCATGACTAAGACTTTCTACACTGCCTCACATTTCGCTGCTCTGTGACTCCTTTCGTCTAATTACTGCAGAAACGGGACTTATTCCGCCGAACCGCGGGGCGTTGTTTTGCGATCGCAGATTGCAGAGGCTTCACGCCGAGAAGATTTCTCTGTTTTCCTTTAAGTTTCCGAGCGCACTCTTTTGTAATGCAAGGGCAGGCAGAAATGATATTCCGGCGCACCGCAGGGTAACAAAAACATTGTTGTTTAACTTGTCATTGCTTTGTCTGTTGAAGGTAATAAATTGGAGGTCTGTCACAGTTGGAAAAAAGGATGTGGAGAAGAGTTTAGCTGCTGCAGATGTAAAGTAAAGCCAGCTTTCCCACATGTGGTGCCTTGCAATCGTACTCGTGAATTTTTGTCGAGTTTTAGTGCGATTTTGTGTGACTTGAACAAAGTAGAGCACAACTTTGGAGAGGAAATCTTTTTACAAATAGAAAACTGCGGCACGGATATCCAACTCTTTTTATCTGACACCGCTGTGTTAAATCCAGTGAAACCAGTTGCTCTCAGATGTCCCATAATTCAGGAGTCTGCAAAGTTTACTATACAGAAGCCATTTTTGCCATCAATCCAGCTAAAAGGAACTAATTTAGAGCTGCAAAGTTTTAGATTACCCTTTTAAAAAGGACTGATGTTCAAATAAAGATAAATCTCAACTAGACATGTTTTAATTCTTAAAAGAATCATCACCATGTTATGGACACATTGTCCTGTATCCATTGTCATGTTTTTTGTTTTTAAATAATCTTTTCACCCATACAAAAAAAAGAAATAATAAGACAATAGCTCAAAAATACTACTGATACTCCAGTACACTTCAAAAACACACAATCTTACCAAGTATTTTTGGTTTAATTTCTCCTGAAAATATCTTACTATACTTGAAATAAGATAAAACTAACTTACAGCATTGCATTAACGTTTCAGCAAGATATATGAGCTTGTTTTAAGTCAACAGTTCCTTAATATTGATGAAAATATACCAGTTTTACTAGCACATTATTTAACTCAAAACATGGGAAAAATGTCTTGTTATAAGTGAAATAATCTGCCACTGGAACAAATGCTTTATCACCAATATTAAGGATAAGTTACTTCTGAGTTAGTTTTGTCTTATTTCAAATGCACTACCTTGTTTCCAATGGAAACTAGACCAAAAATACTTGGTAAGATTTACTTTTGGAGTGTACTATTAGACTATAGCACTTTTATTGTGAATGAGTTGAGGAAATTCAATGAATGTATTCTTTGGTTAAACTGAAAACGTCCCATTTTTCATCTACATTTAATGCCATCAGTTGATGCCGGTTGAACCATTGAGAAAGGTGCAAAGAACCACATGTGGCCCTAATTAAACAAATAAAGTCCTCTTCTGTGTAATTTTACATCTTTAGAAATATATCTGTTCTGTGAAAGTTTGCCGGAGAACATTTTAGAACAAAAAGTTATTATGAAGACCAAGAAACAGGATGGAGCTGTCAGGGAGAGTGGATAGTCCCCCAAACTTTGACCGTCTCAGGGAGCTCTCTTCAGTTCATTATCCAAAAACAGAAAGACTTCGGAGCGACAGCAGGCCTGCCATCTCAGGGCGGTCCACTTAAAGTGACAGGAGAGCAATGATCGACAGGCCAACGGTAACTCTGGAAGATCGTCAGAGATCTAAGATTCAGATCGGAGAATTTGTTGACAAGACATGTTCTCCATCAGGGGCGGATCTAGAAAAATATTTATGGGGTGGCAAGAGGGGGCAGGGATATTTTCTCTACACACACACACACACACATATATATATATATATATATATATATATATATATATATATATATATATATATATATATATATATATATATATATATATATACACGAAATATTGTTTTTAACTTGATTCAAAATGAGCTTCATGTAGCACCGAGGCTTAAATACAATTTCTTAATGTAGTATAGTTAATTATTTTTATGTCTTTCATACTCCTGCTAATTGATGTGTATTACTGCACTGGACAGCACCTATTGGTCGCTATGTGATTCATTGTGTCCAGAAAACCATTTTTTCCCAATACAGGACAAGGAGAAATCTGTCACGAAAATATTAGTAGCGCCATCATTTGTTATTAGATATATCTATTAAATACAACTTAAAATAAAGATTAGAAAACTGATGTTTCATAAACATCAGTTTTCAAACTGATAAACATCAGTTTGTTTATCAGTTTGAAAACTGATAAACATCAGCTCTCCATGATATAAATCTATAAACAGTTTAGTTTCTGTTAGTTCAGTCAAGATACAAGAAAGGCCGAATATCTGCTTATATTGGTCAATCGTTTTATTTTAAATATGCTGTAGGAGCCGTAGTTTGACGACTGTTATAAATATCACCATGTTTTGCAAACACAGGGATTAGCTCAGTTTTTGTCGCCTGTTTAAATAAAGCTGATAAACAGGTGAAGAACCAAACAGAACCACTTCTGACTGTTTGCCAAGCCAAACATCCAATAAAAGTTCACACCAAAACACACCAACACCAAAAAGCAAACATTTCCCACACAAAAAAGTAGCAAAAACACTAAAACAGAACATCCAATCTGTTACATTATGCTGTCAGGCTTAATGTCTATATTGTGATTATTAATAGGTTTTCGCCTGAGCACAGCGGCGGTTGATTAGCTGATTTAAACAGCTGCTCTACTGATGACGTGGTGGGCGGGTTGACCTGTTTTAGTGCTAACGGAACCAAAACACACCGAACTGCGCAGCACATGTTAAGGTAATCAAAGTTAATACGAGGCCAGCAACAGTTAGGCTAGTATAACTGACCCACTGCTCACTTGTTTAATGTTTTCTTTAAATTAAAACGTTTTCCTCACCTGTGAAATCTGAAGCCCTTATTACCATTATTTATGGTTGACTTAACTGCTAAACATTGCGCCCGTTGTTCTGATTCTTTACGTGATTGTAGTATTGTCCTGACCACCGATATTCCTGACTCAATGGACAGCAATGACGCATGTGTGACTTACGATAAATCACGTAATGTCCAGTCCAGTAATATCAATGCTGCTGGCGCTCTGTCCTTCCCTCGCACTTCCCGCTACTCAGCAGTGGGTGTAAGGTTACATTGTGTTGCATTCAATGTTGTCGGAAAAAAGAGTTTCATGCGCTTAATGTCCGATTTGATATAACTATTTATTGAATTCATTGTCGCTAGCTGGGGTGGCAACAGGGGTGGCGAGGCTCTCGTTTGGGGTGGCAATTGCCACCCCAGTAAATCCGTCCCAGTTCTCCATGAACCTGGCCGTTTTCATGGTGACCAAAATAATCTGGCTTTCGGTGGCAAACAGACGAAACCGTTTGCCACAAGTCGTGTAAGGGAGACTACAGCAACGTGGAAGCAAATCCTCTGTTCACATGGGAAACATTTCACCCTACATTCAAAATTATTCTTGTGGGGAGAAAATTGCCACTGTGGTTCATCTATGCGAAGTGAAAAATTGTAGTGGCAAAGTTGGTCAGAGTTGGATGGAAACTTGGATTGAGCTGAACAGGAATAATATTTGTTAGAAGCTAGACAAAAACTTGACATTGTGGGTAGAATTTCACCTTCCATCAGGACCATAGAGCTACAGTCAGGGCAAAATCATGTGTTAGAATGTCCTAGTCAAAGTCTAGCTCTAAGTCCAATTGAAAAACAGTGGCCACACTTCCTCTTCACAGACACTCTTCATCCAGTCTGACTGAATTTGGCCTCTTTTGTAAATAAGATTGGAAAAGAATATCAATACAGTATATGTAAAAAGATGCTAGCCACATATTGAAGCTAACGGTGGTTGTGCAAACAATGTAAATAGATGCACTTTTGAAATTTTTGAATCTGTGTATTATTTTCCCTTCAACCTCCAAATTATGTGTTATTTTGTAGTGTAACATTTTGTGGCTGTATTGAGAACATCTTAATTATGTTACCATATACCCAGCCTTTCTAAACTAGCCGTTGTATCAAAGAGTCCACGTGTATTTGCCTGTGTAAGAAATGACCTAACTAACATAACCTTCACAGCACCATTCCTGGTTAGTGATGGATTAGTTCACAAATCTGTATAAAGTCCAAAAAGTTTATTTAGTTCCATAAAACTGGATAATATAGACAGAGGAATGGGATATTATCACCTCACATCAAATGGCTGCTCTCCTGGCGGTAAAAAGAAAAGTGTGATGCAGTGAGGAAGGTACTTTCCCCACCCAGCATCATTTTAAGTGGCTGTAACTGAGGAAATGGCGGGTGTTTGCTCTCTGGGTAATGAATTTTTTAACTTGTGGAGGTCTCATAAATTTAAAACCACCCCTAGAGTTTCCAAAAGAGAGTTTCCTATTCATTACATCATCACAATGTGAAGTGTACAGGATGAGGGGCAACCTGTGGGTGGGGACTGGAAGCACTTATGTGCTTTTTGGCTGCACAGAAAAACAATCAAATTGGAAAGCTTTGTGGTTCAGGTTGGAAGAAAACTCTGTTCCTGTCAGTATCTTTCTTTTAAATTTATCTTTATCCTACCCAATTTATGGCACTTTTACTTTTTTTTAAAAAGTAATTTCCATTTTATCATCTGTGTGTTTATAAATGAGGGGCTGCAGAGAGGCACAGTTGGCAGCCCTGTTGCCTCCTGGGTTTTAAGCTGACTTGGCGAAGCTTTAAAGTGTTTCTCAAACTTTTTCAGTCCGAGCACCATTTAACCCATTTAACAAACACTTATGGACCACCTAGCTCGAAATTACCCCCACAACAACACAACATCTTGATATGTACAGCCTGATATGAAAACAATTGTCTCTTAATGCACTTATTAAGTGAGTTGTTCATCTTAATGGGAAAGATGACGCTGTTTTGAAACTGTGACTGACCACAACAAAACCACGATCAAGTCTACTCTACTTGAATTATTTACAGATTCTGGAAGTGTAGCTTCTAATATTTCCAGTTGTGTCAATTATAAGGAAATCAAAAAAGAAGTTGTTCTTTACTACCATCATCAATAACATTTCAGGGCTGTGATTTAGAAGCACAATTAAAGAAAAACAAACTTGAGATGCTTTGGCAGAAACTAAAATCCTCTCCTTGCACTATTAAATATAAAAATTATCCACCCATTTTTATAAATTGTATTTATCTATTGTGTTGTTCTAAATCATTTTTAATTAAACAAAAATAACAACAGCTGCTGACGTGTGAGCAGAGCATTGTAAGCTAGCAAAGTTGTAAAAAAACAAAGAACAGTTCTCACCAACATGGACTCGTTCACGACTTAAACCCGTTTGTGAACGTCACATCAAACCACTCAGCAGGTATAACTTGACTTCCTCTGATCATATAATATTCCTGGAGTTGTTTTTCTTCCTCTGGTATCTTGAACCTTTCTTTTGAGTGACCCAGTTTTAAGCCACTTACCCATTATTATTTTTAAACACAGTTTTTGATAAGCTAACTGCAGTTTGAGCTCACATCACGGCAAATAAACAGTTGTTTACATGCAGTACCCTGCGGACCGGTAGGGGGCACCAGAGTTTGAGAAAGACTGCTGTAAATCAATCACTGATTATTGGTTATTATTTTTTGAGATGCATTTGTGAACAAATACAAAGACTAAACTCATAGCATAAAATTGTAGCTATGGCAACATAGCAATTAAGCAAAGATTAACTTATATACCTTTACAAAGTAAACTTGCCATTTCCTTTAAGTTTTATCTTAAATGTTAAAATATTTAAAGTCGTTCTAATGTATCTCTACTGAAACCATGAAGCCAAATTTAACAGTATTCTCATTCTCAATAAAGCACTGTTAAATTTTTAGATATAAGCTCTGTGTTTAAATTCAAGGATGTATCTGTAGGTCAGTGGGGTCAGCGTGTGCCTCGGGCCGGCTCTTCCAGCTCCAGCCAGCATCTTCATTGTCTTGTACTTTTGTTTTTGGGCTCATATGAAACCTGTTTATCCCTGGCACACAGAAGCCATGTCCTTCCTTGAGCGATATGGTGGATATGATCACTTTAAAACAGAAAATAAAATATCACTGTGTGATCTGGAAAGTGTAGCACAGGATGAACCCGGCTTGTGGAAGTTTTCTTCCTGATCACTTTTGGTGATTTATTTAACTTTTCATGATGTCACACCAGGCAGCAGCTGAGTGTCTGAAGTGTTGGATAAAAATATTCACCCACAGGCAAGACTCTGTTTATCCCAAATGCTGCAAATTAAGTTTTGCGAGTGCTTCAAAGAGTCATGGCGTCGTCATCTGGGGTTTTCTACATTTTTTATGACGTGGACTTCGCAAAGAGAATAATCAGCATTTTTTTCTGTTTGAGGCCTGAAAATTGGAGCAGGAACGAGATAAGACAGTCCTTCAGTCCATTAACAACAATGGGACGTCTTGTGTTCATGTTTGTTTTAAAATCCTGTTTAACTTTCATCACAACCAGGACAGACCACACATGGTTACAGTTTTGATCTTTTTTTCCCCCAAAACTATTGAGAAAGTAAACAAATCTTTAACGTTATGCAGTGTTACATTAAAACTGTTTTATGAAAATAAAAACATCAGAAATCTCCTGGGTTGAACTTAGGTGCTTTAAACAGCTATTTGTTTGTTTTATAAGAAAAAAATGTTTTTTTTCTTTTTTGCACAAATCCACCAGCTGTCTCAAAAAAAATAATCTCCGCTTTTCTGTCAATCCTTTAGCTCGTCCTTGTTTGTCTGAATAAATTATCCCTGAAAGAAGCTTTTCGAAAGGTGATGTTAAATATTTTTAATACGACTGCATTGATTAAAAAACAAAATGAAAAGGACGAACACGGTTTTTTATTTTTTGTCTGACTGCTGCATGCATCCGTCAGGTTTCTCTCATGTTTTCCCTGCGAACGCATTATTCCACCCACCTGTAATCTTCTTTTCTGAAAGTTGTTCCGGAAGCTTCAGGGGAGAAACGAATGATGTTTGAACACAATCTTTCGTACCTTCATTGGATAAATCTCCTAGCAAACGTCAAAACGATTTCATATTTTCAGATTATAATGAGCAACCTGAGGAGCTTACATTGTCCATTGCTTAATTTGATTTGTTTTGTTCTCAGAGTTGGACATGAAGTACTTGAAAAAAGCCGACATACAGAGGAAAGGTCGTTTAGCTCCATGAAAACACACAGCTGGCAGGATTTCTTTCAACAGTTTGTGTTGCAGTTCAGAAAAGATATAAATTGCGCTTTTACTGACTACTTTAAAACTTCTTCTTGTTTGGTCAAAAGAATAAAAACTGTAAAAATGGATCATTTGCCAAAAATGTCTTTCTGAACAGACAAGAAATTGTCTCTTTTACTCCTGAATTTCAAGTAAATCTACAAGAATTCAAGTCGCTAAATGGATTTGTGTTTTTTTTTCTTGTTAAATTCCAAATTAAAGTAAATTCAAAGGTTAAATGATTCTTTCTAATGCTTCAAAGCAGTTTTACTTTTTGCAGCCTTTGTTTCTCCATAGCTTGCCATAGAAACGGGGTTTTGCATTGTCGAGAAATGCCAGGAGCAGTCGTCATTCTGTTTTTTTCTTTTCTTTTTCTTTCTTTCTTTTTCGTCCTTGAATTTCAATGTAAGCCGCCAGTAACCGGCTGAGTTGCCTGACTTGTTGTGGAAGCGGAATAATGAGGCAGTGGGAGCAGACTAGAGATCCGTTTCCATCGTTTTCCCGGGTTTTTCCAACTGGGAAGGAGAGAGAGGGGCATAAAAAGAAAAAAGAAAAAAAAAAAAAACCTGCCTGTTTCAGAATCCTGAATGTGAATATCCCCGTCCGTGTAGCAGACGGTCACATGGTGTCGAAGGATAAAAAAATAAAGTAGGGCAAATGAAAAATAAAAGTTGCTTAAAAGGCTTTAGAGCCAGATGTTCCTCTTACTCCTGATGAGGGATTACAAAGGAGGCAAAGTTCTGTGTGGGGGATTTCCTGTCTTTTCCTGCATTGTGTTCTCCTCTCTAAAGAGAATCTGCAGGTTTATATCCTTCTCGTCGGATGGGATTGCACCTAAGCGATTCATTTCTCAGAAGCGAATCCCTGCTGCCGTAGTTCATCTGAAACCAATCAGTGTTTGTTCACATTGCGCTGCTGCTGCCTCCGTCTGCTTCTAATTAAAACATGATCCCGGTTTTAAAAACTGAGCCACTTATGACCGGGACTGTCTACTGGAGGCGATTTTTTTCCCCCAGAGTGGTTTCACATTCCCCATCAGCGCAATCAGACAATGGGTGGATTAAAGCAATCCCTCTCCTCTGCGGATGATGCCTACATTAGCTACGACGGTGTGGCGTCATAACAATGGGATTAGGCCGACCGTCTAACCGGTTTACAACTCATAAAGTAAAAGAACAATGGCAGCAAACCGTTTCCAGAATCTGCGACACGAGCACCGCAGCCGACCCTGTTGGGTGTTGTTCACAAACGCAGTTCAGTTCAATTCAGCTCAAAGAGATCAAAACTGAAGTAGTTCACGTTCCGGTTTCACAACCTAAACATTCTGGGCCAAATACAGCTCCACTGTGAACTAGTTTATGTTTATTTACGTGTTATTTCTAGGTGAAGCTGTCTGCAAAAATATCCGTTCCTCCGTTGGCTTGAATATCGCTTCATCATCAAAATCACATCACGGATTATTACAATGTGTCCACGTGCGGTGGGTGATAAATAATCTACCACCTCGCTTTATGTTTGGTGTTTGTGCTGGGATGGAGTTGTACAAGTACTTTGGTGAAACAAGAAAGTCCAATCTTTTTCAAAAGCTAGTCTAAATTTGAATTTTTTTTTTTTAGAGAAACCCCAGGTTCTAAGATTATTAAAGAGTGCATTCACTACAAGGATGCAAGTGGAACGGAGACTGCTCCAAAAGCAGGAAGCAAGCTGCAGCGAAAGGCATTCTGGGTAAATAGAGCCAAAACAAACACAAGAGTCTTAATGTTAACGGAGGAAATGGGTTGTGCAATCCTACAACTGCTAAACTCTGATGCTACTCCATTTTTGTTCTTATTTTGTGAAAGAAGAAGTTGTGCTAATGTCTTCTTTGGAGGTTCTCATGTGATTTGCTTCAATAATTCTTGGTGCAGGCCAGAGGAGGAACAAGGTTTCAAATTGGCTTGGATTATTTGACACAGAGCAGTATGAAACTAAACTGCGTCAGCTGAAAATGTAACAAATGTTACAATTTTGAATCTACAGGGTTATCAGTTGTGAAAACATCCTAAATGTAATCTCAAATATATAAAAGGCCGAGCAACACTGTTGTGTTTTCACCCACTTGGAGTTGGAACCTTGCAATGACCAGAGCAAGTTTACAATTTCCTGACATGTAAAAGCTCGGCATTCAACGGACAAAAACTTCCTCTTTACCAGGTTTGCATGTAGAATGGATGGAAAGAAAAAGAAAGACGAGCATGAATATCCGTTTACACAGGTGTTTGGGTGTAACAGTGTAACTTCATGCAGTGTGCGCAGCGGTCAACCAAATCCCAGCCGTGAATAAAGGAAACAAAGCAGTGAGAGATTGTTCAGTTTCCAGCAGCTGTTCACTCCATGCTTGAGCTTTGTGTAAGTCGCTTTCAGGAAGCTTAAAAAACATATTTACAGAAGGTTAAAACATTATTACGTTTCTACTTCTCGAAAAAACATATTTAAACGTCTGGTCGATAAATTGTCCTTGAAGTTAGTGCAATAAAAGATAATGTTGTTGTTTTGAGACCATTTTCAAGTAATATAATGGTAGCGGCATAATAATAATAATACAAGAACACATTCTCAAATATCAATAGACTTTAAATTCAAATTTACCTTGAACACTGGAACTTAAAGACATTTAAAATATCAAAAATAAATACAGAAATACAAAAACGATCAATAAAATGAATTATGAAGTCTCTGTAAGCAAAACTGTCCTTCAAAATAAGGGCCTGGTTGGGACCAAACCAAAAGACTGAAGACGTTTGTCATCCAGTTTTAGGTAAAAAAAAAGAAAAAAGAAAAATGATAAATCATGCAAATGAAAATAGTTGTTTGTTTTAATTCATCATGCAATTAATTGATTTATTGCTTATTTTTTATTGCGACAAGCCACTGCACAAATTCATAGTCCAGCTTGTGTTTTGCATTGAAGCTCTGATTTCATTTACATTTCCTAATTATTTTCCTATCTAATGTGTCAGTCATCATTTCCTCTTAAAAGCTAAAAGTCGTGTTATGAAATCTCCCAAAGAACGTGCAATGACATTACCTTGTGCTTTACTCAGTTTTCCTCTGTAATGCTTTTTTTTTTTGAAACGCCAACAGATGGCCCTTCTGCTGCGCTAAACACCAAATAATAGGAATAAATATCACTTAGAAATCAAGCGATGAATATTCTGAGGGAGATTAAATCTCCTAATCTGTATATCCCTGAAATATTAAAGTCGTCTCTGTGAGTGGCCGCTCCCGGAACAGCAGAAATAAGGACGGGACTCATTTATAGCATTGCCATTGTTTAAGCTCACAGGGAGTGTAAAGGTTTGCCCGTTCAGAGGCGGGTGGGGAGGGTTAGGCTTCGCTTGCCCTGAGGTAACTGCGCTGTGTCTGAGCCCAGCGTGGATGGAGCAGAGCAAGAGGAGATTACTCCGCAAACCCAGTCGCATTATGTCTGTGAAGATACTGCGGACAGTGGCCCCTCGGGAAGCAGGGAAGGGGGGGTGGCTTATTTTCTCTACTGTTTCTGAGGAGATGGATCGATTTGGTGGCGGAGTCATGATCACACACAAACATCCATGGGAAGCTCTGACCAGGGTGGCAGGATTTAAAGCCGCAGCAGGAGAGAGGATCACATTATCTTTAACTAGACTTCAAAGACATTTTGGAGGCTCGTGATGTCAGGATTTAACTCAGTTCCCGAGCTTGTGTTTCAGCACTCGGGTATCCTGCTTTTCAGAGGGCTGGAGCCCAGAGACTTGGGGGATCAGAAGCTGAGGTGGCTGCATGTAGAAATGCAGTTTGTTCATCCTTCCAGTGCCTTGGAAACAGTTATTCCTGTAGACACCAGTGGTGCCCAAAGTGTGTCCTCGAGGGCCGACATCCTGCATGTTTTAGTTCTCTCACCTAGATCAAATGATGGCTCATTAGAAAGCCAAAGAAGAACATATACATGCTGATAAAGGTTGCTACTACCACCAGGGAGAGAACTAAAACATGCAGGATGCCGGCCCTCAAGGACTCACTTTGGGCACCCCTGCTGTAGAGGTTCTCCAGAGTCGGCCATGCTCCATCCACAAAACATCACTCGAGGTTACTAAAGCTTAATATAGTAAGCTATAGTAACCTAGTAATGTTATGCACACTAAATAATGAAGCATGCCAAACAATTGCAAGTTTATCACAAGAGAAACAGGAAACCTTTGGAAGTTGCTCTGGACAGATGAGACCAAAACTTAAACCCTTTTTGTTGCGAAAAACTAACATTGCACGTCATCATCCCCAACAGAAAGCACGGCGGAGGCAGCATCATGCTGTAGGAATGACTTTTCGCAGCAGAGTTGATGAGATTGATGGATTCCTGGATGGAAACTTGTTAGAGGCTGCAGTGTTACTGGTGCTGTGGTTCATCTTCCAGGAAGTGGACTCCAAATATTCAGCCAGAGTTACAATGGGGAGGTTTAGTTCTGAGCACATCCATGTGTTAGAATGGCCCAGTCAAAGTCCAAACTTAGAAATGCACAGCTAGTAGAGACATTCTTCAAAGGCTGTAGCTGTAGAGGGGGGGACAAATCTTGGTAGGGTTGATGTCCCAATAAAAGTGAAATGTTTTTTTTAGTAACTTACAAACTGAACTGTATTTAAGCATTTTATATGTGTCAGCAGCTAACACTGAATCAGACTGAACACTGTGAAAAATACCAAACTAATACATGAATATCTGTAAGTTTAACTCTGTCGAAGCAGCAGGTAAAAATCTATTGATTTTTAGAATCAGATAATGACACAAGCCAGCTGAGGCCATCGTACCTAAAAAAAACTAAAACACTCTTGTATTGGATCAAATATTCACAATTACAAGCATAAAATTAATAATTAATTAAAATTAACACAGAAATCAGAAGGACTCAATGAGGTTGTGTTGAAACCACACTACAACAAACAAACTGTTTTTATTTTAAAATCATACACTCAGCAAAATATTACAGATATTTAGCTCCTCCTTGTACAACACTACACCAGAATGGCCAGAAAACATTGTGATATCAGTCAAATGTTGACATTACAACAGCAGTGTGAAATCAAAAAAGCCAACAGCAGCAGTATCACTATTAACGGTTTTAAAAAAAAAAAGTTCTAGGAGCATTTATCAAGAGCAGCATTAGCATAACGCCAACCAGAGCAACATAGGAATCTCAGTTCATAACTGATTACCAGTAAGAACAACTCATAGAAGCTGATGAACAGAAACAGGAAATAGCAGAAAAGAGAAAAGCAACATGGAAGCTAAAGCTAATAAGAGACGCTGAGCAACAGAACATGTAGCAAACCTTCCAAGAAGAAATAGAAATCCAACGAATTCCTCCACTGGTTGTGGTGTAGCCATATTTGCTCTCTTTTTTTTTTTTCTTCAGTGAAGATTTCCAGACTGGCCTGTGAGGTGAGGATAAGTTTTCGGTCTACTTCTCTGTGGCAGATGTTTGCACATGACAACCCCTCAGATTGAACCACGGGCACATAATCACCTGCGCTTAGACAAGTTATTTGACTATGAATAATAATTCACCCTCACTGCAGGCTAATGAGAAATTTAATGATGTCGAACAGGTTACAAATTTCCATTTTGATGAGGCATGTCACTTTTGTTTATCAAATGTCACAGCTTTTAAAAAAAGTTTAAAAAAGCAGGGACAAATCCAATTTTCCCTATGAATAAAGAGGATAAGCTCCTAATGCTCTCAATAAAGTTCAGATAAATTAGGGTGGGACTGAAAAAAAGGCAAGTCAATAAGGTAAATGCGTCGACTGATCTTCATTCCAGAGGAAAATTTCCTCCAGTTTTGGAATATTTATTGCTGATTATTACTGAGGAAGTTCTCAGATGCTGACCCCTTCTGACTGCATCCACAAAACGTCTGCAGCTCCTGCAATGATGTTTTAATAGAATAATTTCGGCACTGATACTGTGTGTACATGCCATTTGCACTAAAACCAATAATTAAAGTAGAGCTCTAAACTCTGAGATATTTTTGAAAAATTTCCCAGTTGAATTCATTCGGTCAAAGCATGTGACATTGAGAGTGTTCTCATTTTTTATCTGCTTTTAAAACATTTTTTAGATTTTTGGTGACATAAAAAGAATGCCATTCCTGGTGTTCTGGCTCTGAATGTGTTTTAAAACAGGACCAAGCTTTCTACTGTTGAAAGCTTTTCATAAAGTCAAAATTCATGTTTTTTTTATATTTCACCGTACAAAACGTTGTCCATTGGTACGTGACTGTCGCATCATATGACCCAGTCTTTTCATCTTGTCATTTTCTGCGAATGTCATGAACTTTTTTTGAAACAACCTGAAGTCACAAGGTTTCTTCTATCATTTCAATTTTTAATTTTTTTTTTTTACTGTTGATGGTATGACATCTCACCCGGAATGTTAGCTGGAGATAGGCACCAGCAACCCTCCCGACCCCAATAAGGGACAAGGGTGTCAAGAAAATGGATGGATGGATGGATGGATGGATGGATGGATGGATGGATGGATGGATGGATGGATGGATGGATGGATGGATGGATGGATGGATGGATGGATGGATGGATGGATGGATGGATGGATGGATATCAAAACAAAGAAAAAGAGAAAAAAGAGAAAAAGAAACTTTCCATGCAAGTTTCAACTGAAGGCATGAAAATCCCCAGGTGAGTTTAAAGTCAAGTCAAATTTATTTCTTTTTTAGTCTGTGCAGGCAAATTAATTTCTATATTTTTTTCTCTAGATTTGGACATTATGAGAATTTAGTAGAAAACTAAATTAAGCACTGCAAGCATTGTATTTGTTCCATATTGATTTAATCCTTATGTAACAACATGCTATGTGTTGGTCGCTCACACATAACACAAACGGGGATATTAAAGTATAATTTTTTTCTTTACATTTTGTTTCATTGTCATTACTTTTCTTAGGTAAAACACTTTTCAGTTCAGATTTTAAGGAGGACAACACAGTTATTCTCTATTTTAAACCATTTTTCTCTGAGTCCATCACTCAACAAAGTTACCAGAAATATTTCTGGTAGCTCTGCACAGAACCTGTCCGTAACATCAACACAGCCACTGGCAGCACTTGTGTCACAGTCTCCAGGCTTGTACAAAAAAATAAAAAATAAAATAAATCAACTTGCTTCCTTTTGGATTTCAAATCTCACTGAAATTGCCAGAATATCATGGTGCCGAGTTATGCTGCCGAGCATCCGGCACGCACGCCTCTTTGATAGTGCCGGATGACAGGACCTCTCTACCACCTCCGGAGTCTTTGCTGTCATTGTAGGACGCGGAAGAAAAGGAAGCCGAACAGCACGGTAGAAGAAGTATGCTCGCTGTGGCAACAGGAGGCGGAAATATTGGCAAATGGCTGGATCCTGCGCCTGGCACCGTTTCATCGTTGTGCAATCGAGGTTTTTTCTACGAAACACGCTTTCTGTTTTGTGTAAGATATCACGTTGTTTCAAGTCAAAGGGTTCGAGTCCAAGTGAAGTCATGAGTCATCGGTGTGAAAGTGTGTAAAATTTGAGTCCACGCCTCTGCCATAAAGCCTGTGTGTGCAAGTTCTCAACCAGATAAAAGGCCTGGTTTGGGATGAATATATCCCTTTAACCCGCTCCTAAACCGCCTGGAAGGCATTTCCAGCGGAGACAGGCCTGCTGTACCTGCACTGGGGGGAGCAACTCCATCACAAAGCCTAGACATAAACCAGAGGACGTGATCAGTTTAGTTGTTTGAGTCACTGTTAGTATTTCAGCAGGGTGTGGACGTTTGTGGATTACCAATCTGCCTATTCTGATTTTGGCCGGTACTGATTTTTTTTAATATATCGAGAAAGTCACTGAGTTAGCAACAGAGGGTTTACTGCAAACGTGTAGACATGACATGGTGGGCCAGTCTGACCCTTCTCACAGAACAGTTGAAGAGGACAGTGGTTGATGTTTAGAGCTTTAGTATCGACTTCACATCGGTCCCAATTAAGGAAACTGGGACAGACTTATTTTCTGACCAATTTATCGGTACACCTCTAGTTTTTGTGCTAATTTTGAATAGGTGCAATATTTAGGGTTGAATAAGAGAAACTGCACTTCTGTGGTGTTAAAGTTAAACACACAAGGTTAAAATATCTTGAGTTAAAACAGTGACAACTTACAAAAAAAAGACATTTGACATTAAAAAATAAAATGAAGTAAAATCAAGCAATGAAAGACAAAACGGTGCAATTGAAAAACCTGCAACAATTGTCACAAAGTCAATAACTGGTCAGTTTATAAAATTAATAATGATAATAGTCATAAAAACAAAACCCTTTCAAGAGGTTGAGGAATGATAAACCACCAGGGGACTGCAGGTAGGACGAGTGGAAAACTGGAGCAGCCTGGTGATCCATTGATATAGACCAAAAAAGTGCTCTTCTAAAATTTTTATTTAATATTTTTTACAGTTTATAGTGCTTGGCCCAAGGTAGAAATTTCTGAATTTAAAATCTTATTTTACCACTGTCCCCCATTTTTGTTATTTTGCTTGAAGTAAATCTCACATCACGAGCTATGTGCTGCACAAGGTGTGTGTGTTTTTTCCCCCACTTGACCACCTGCAGCGACATTGAAAACTTGTCACAAAAAAAAAAAAGCTGGAACGTATGATCATAAGTTGTTCAATGGGTTTGTTTCTTTATTTCAGTGACAATGTTTTTATTTCCAATATCTGATTTCTCAATGCCAAATCTTTGTTTTTTCCCAACAGCAATGGAAGCTATCACTGTTGTAGCTCCGTAAAAATACAGCTAAAACGGAAAGCTGGTGTGTTTGGGTGTCAGTTTTTTTCTCCCAAAATAGTAATAATAAGAAATTATCTAGAGGTGTGCGACGCAGCTGGTAAAAAAAAAAATCCATGCTCCTGGCAGCGACTCATCTTGAAAACATGAAAGGCCAACTTTTCTCTCCTAATGCCACATTAGAGTGTCGGGAAGCGACGTTGTAATTTTATTCATTCATTAATTTCCCATATCTTTCCTCGTGTCATTGTGTTTCATGGAAAGCAAAATTGAAAGGGTTTCATTAAAAAGCCACGGAATAATTGGAATGTGACAGGACGCCGAATGGGGTCTTTCTCTTCCCAAAGGTTAAAGCTGAGAAACTCGTCGCTTCATTTGTGCAGCCGTCAGCCAGCAGGAAGTCACTTTTCTTCCTTCACATGCGATTCCACCTGTGCTGGGGGGAAAAATCTCCCTTACAGTCACTTAAGTCTTCTGACTGTTTTAAGAGCTGAATAAGTGGAACGTGTGACTCTGCTCACCGCAGCAAATACCTTGATCAGCTGACTGAAAGGGCTGCACAGGGATCAACATTTAGTGTTTTGACACAGATTGCGCATTGGTGAAAAAGCACGGGCTCTTTTATCTCTGTATCAGCGAGAGATGGCTAAATTATTAATGAGTGTGTAAAAGGAAACTGCATTGATTGATTAGGCTGAAATAAAACACTTTGTTTAGGAAAAAAAAGAAACAGAGAGAATAAAGAACCCTGTCCGACAGGACGAGGCAAACCCGCTGTCTGCGACTGCCTGTGTGTGTTTGAAAGTGTAAGGCTGTCAGCGCCTTAAAAGCACAAGTTTCCATTTGTACAAGAGCCTCTGTCTCTCTCTCTCTCTCGAGAAGGCTTGGTTCACGGTTCAAGCCGAGGCTTTCATCTGTCAATCACAGGAAAAGATTAGAGGATATCAGAGGTCGCCGTGTCAAACCTCTCATCCTGTCCTCATCCGCGGGGTTGCTCCGACTTCAGGGGGATCGGCTTTCTCGCTCACTGCTGACTCCAGCCGCCGGAGAGCAAATTAAATCTCTTCTCCAGCGCTGGAGCAATATTTTTACTCGCTCACGTGTTGGCTAAATTATAAATGCGCCATTATTATTTGTTTGCTTCATGTTGGACTGAAAGATGTGCATTATTCAGTCTGTCCTGACAGCAGAAGAAGAGGAAAACCAGGATGTGAAAGTGGGGGGAACATGAGGGATGTTGAAGGTGGGGGTGGGATTTGAGCAGTCAGGCATGTACAATAATGAACTTTCTCAGTCCCAAACAGGTAGATTGATCAGGCCTGTAAAAGAAAAAAGGTGGCAGCTACTTCCAAGACAAACAGACCGATGATGCTTTGATGAAGCTGGTTGTGTGTTTGCCCTGCTAGTTCCCTGTCTGTGTGTTTTAATACTTCAGGCCCGCAGAGCCTTTCAAGCTAATCGAGTTTTGCGTTTGCATGTTGTCTTCTCTCTCAGTCCTGAGAGATGATTTCCGGCAGGCCCCGAGCGACGTGGTGGTGGCCGCCGGAGAGCCCGCGGTGTTGGAGTGCGTGCCCCCACGGGGTCACCCCGAACCCTCCGTCTTCTGGAAACGCAACAACGCCCGCGTCAGCAGCAAAGACGACCGCATCACGGTGAGCATAAATGCAGGAGCACCGACCTAAACTCTCTCTTTTTGATGATGATATAACCATGAATACTTCAGTTTTTTAGTGTTATTACTCTTGTTATAAATGATTCTGTGTTTTCCTGTCTCTCTTTTAGCTGCTTGCATGTTCGCACACACACATACGTTCACAGGCTCACACATACATGCACATGTGATGTTAAGGAGATTACTTCATAAGGGAACGCCCTCTTTAGGGCGTAGCTTGGATAGAGGCCTAGAAAAGGAACTAGAAACTTCTGTCTGGTGCCATTTCCTGTGTTTCCCTTAAGGAAGCATGGTGATGGACCATCGCTGTAATTTGGCCTTAATAAATTGGACTGTTGATTTCAACTTGCTGACTCTATCTGAACCTCCTACGTTACGAATTGGAGCTGCAGAAGGGAAAACCTCTGACACGCTATTTCCAGTTCCTGTAGCCTTTAATAGAATATGTTATTCATTTCTAATCCCTTTTAGAAGTCAGGCTGTTATGAATTGAAAAAGTGCAATTTAGCATATTGTTAACTTAGTGCCTTAGTGCCTGAACTAATGTGTTGGCTAAATTTTAAATAGCAACATTTATATTTGGGACTGATTACCCTTGGTAACATTGGTAACCATTGGAAACCAATGGTAACAATTGACAGTATGCATTACTGTAATGTTCTATCAAATAAAATCCAATAAAATACATTGAGTTTTGAGGTCATATCATGAATATGTGGTGAAAAGTTCAAGGGATGTGAGCATTTTTGTAAGTCCAAACCAGTTTTGATCTTAGCTTGGCTGTGGAGCTTATTTCAATTTGTTTTTTTCTCTAAATGAAATAGTTCTATTAAAAATACTAATATTAAGACAAGGTTTAATTTGGATTTGCACTACTTTTGTAAAACAAAGAGGGATAAAATTAGACATTGTAGTGATGCAGCAAAACCCAATAAACTGTCTAATGGTGACCTTCAAAAGGTTAAGTTTGCAGTTTGCCTCTGAGAGCATCAGACCTACACATTTCTGCACCTCCTGACTAACAATAAAATAAATTCAAATTCTTTACAACCTATGATTTCTGCTGCATTTACTGTAGCAGAACAAAAAGCAGAAATGTATTTTAGCTGACATTAGCTTTTGCTCAAAGCAAAAGCTAATGTCACTTTAAACAAAACAGAAAAAAGGGATTTGTCTTATTTTTCTTACCTTGAACCTCATGTATGATGTGGCATTCGAAGTCAAGGAGGAATGAGTTTTACAAAAGGGAGAGATACTCATTTAGACTGACAATAGTTTCAAAAGACTATAATTCATTGCAGACATGTTGTTATGCTGTGGACTGGAAAATGTCTGGATCCCTGGCGTCCCTGTCGTCCTCTCCCCTCATGTGTGAAACCCGGAGATGGATGCGAGATTGCTGAAAGTCAACTTTTAAAATATAGGCAGTGGCTGTCTGAGAGCAGGAGAAACTTTATTATAACACACACATAGTTCACTGTGTCACTTGTGGGAAAACCACAACTATTCACGTGTTGTTTTGATATAAAATATTCATAATTTATTCCTGGAAAGCTTTCCTAATATGGATTTTTGCCATCAAAGGCTGCAACGATCCAGGATACGTGAGACGTCAGGAGACTCTGAGCTGAGCTGTCATTCTATGCTGATGTTCTTCTTTAGATGCGAGGGGGCAAGCTGATGATCTCCCCCACCAGGAAGAACGATGCCGGCATGTATGTGTGTGTGGGAACCAACATGGTGGGAGAGAGGGACAGCGATCCTGCCGAGCTGGTGGTTTACGGTAAAAACTCCACATCTTCACAGAGAACTGTTTGCCCTCTCAAAACCTAATGTTTCAAATCATTAAACAAATGTTAAGAAAAATGACCAGAATAAATAAATTATGATCTATAAAGTGCAAAACTCTGTCCCTGTGTGAAAAGGACATTTCCCCTAAAACAAAACAACTGTTTGCTGTTATTATAACTTTTATTAAGGGTTGTCAATAACTGGAAATGAGTCTTTAAACTCACTGTGGAGAAATTGTGACTTACTCTTCTTTGGAGAATTATTTTAAAGAAGCTTTTATTAGGCCACTCCAAAATCAATCAATCAATCAATCAATCAATCAATCAATCTATCGGCTGGACGGACGGACGGACGGACGGATGGATGGATGGATAAACAGCTTCACCTTTCCTTTTTGAGGAAAGGTTCATTACAGTTCTGGACAATGACGCTCAATGTTTACCTGAGACCCAAAGCCCAAGAAATGACAGTGAATTCCTTCCAGACTGTCTATAACTTGTTGGAGCACAATGTGGTACTGTAGTGTACTTTATGTTGTCAGACAGGTCTGAGTTAAGCACTTATTGATCATGTAGTAAATTGTAAATAATCTAATAGAAACCATTTGGTGAATTGTTATGACTTAAAATGATGGAATTATATTTTTTACACAGGGACAGACAGGTTAATCTTAAATATGAAATAATTTGAAAACGTGTTTTCATGTTTCCAAAGCTGAACTTGGAAATCTGTGAGGAGTTTTGCACTTTTACAGCATTTTATTCTGCCATTTTATTCTGATATAATGTGTTCGTACATAATGCCTCCTCTGCAGAACGTCCGGTGTTGGTACGGCGCCCGGTAAACCAGGTGGTCATGGAGGAAGAGACTGTGGACTTCCTGTGTGAGGTCCACGGCGATCCTGCTCCCACCGTACGATGGCGGCGAGAGGAAGGGGAGCTCCCTCGTGGGAGGTGAGACTAAAGGAGTTGTGCACGAACCGCAGAAGAGACGTATGTTAGAAATAGATCTCAGTTTTGAGTTTCTAGCACACATTTGCAGCAGGTTTGATCTTTAATTATTTAGTTTGGCTTATGGAAAATTTCAAAGAGCATTCATTGGTGGAAACAACCCAGCTTTTGAACAGTTTCGTCATTTCTTTCTTTTATAATAGACAGGATGAGGCTATCATGGTTTAGCATTTTAACTCTTAAATCATGTTTGTTTACTCAAGACACCAAGGAAAAAGGCTTCTGATGTCGTCATGGAAAAAGTTGTACCTTTACTCAGTTTATGTTGGCTAAATTTCATCAGCACAAACTCTGCATTGTTTTCTGTTGCTAGTCTTTTGAGCGTTGCTTCAATATATTCCTGCCATTTATATCTGAGTTTTCTTCCATTTTGATAATTTTCGTATAAAAAAAACCTCATCTAAAATATTCCAATGTTCATCACTGAAGAAAAAGAAAAACCTATGGCATCTTTAGTTTTGTATGGGTATTACATCATATTATATTCACTCTAATTTCATTCTATTTGAAATCATTTCTCTAAATGTGCTAAATAGACCTAATTTACTCACTGCCTGCTCTGTATTGACATTGATTGCCAGATATTTAAATGTATATTTGAGCACAATTGCAATTGTTTTAATCATAAAGCCTGATTCAGTCTGGTTTTTTTTATTTGGTTTATCACCTTTTTCCGGACATTTTATTTGTTTCCAGAAAATTCCTCCAAAAAAAAAAAAAAGAAAAGAAAATCATGGCTTCAGATTGAGTGACATGGAGGGGGTGAATCTTATCTTGTCCTACCAGGAGATTGCTTTTTTCACTTTGTGCAGTTAGAATTTTTTATTTATTTCTTTCTTTTTGTGTATGTGTGTGTCCACCCTTTCTGTGTCTCGCCTCGCTTCGTTCCCAGGTTTGAAATCCGCAATGGCAACAACCTGCGTTTGTTCCGCGTGAAGGAGCAGGATGAAGGGACGTACACCTGCACATCTGAGAACAGCGTGGGCAAGACGGAGGCCTCGGCCATGCTGCAGGTCCACGGTGAGAACACGCGCCGCGCATGCCGAATAAGAGCCGCACGCGGACCCGTACTTGAGTATGCGCTAAAGGAGCTCCCGGTGCCTGTGAGGTCACGCGACGGCTGTATTAATATAAATCCCGCTGCTGTTTTCTTTTCTTTTTTTTTTTTTGTCCAATGATTGCTGTGTTTTCAGACGGGAGCATCTGTGTGGGTCCGACGGTGGTGCCAGCAGCTTATGTTAAACCGTATGGATTACGCTGTTTGACAGATGTTTGATGGATGTGTACTTTCACTCACTGCCAGAGAGCAGTCACAGTATTAATAAGACATGACTCTCCCTTTCTCTCTCTCTCTCTCTCTCTCTCTCTCTCTCTCTCTCTCTCTCTCTCTCTCTCTCTCTCTCTCTCCTCCTCCTCCTCCTCCTCCTGTCTCCTTATCTCCCCTCTCTCTCCACCTAACTCTCAGTGCCCTTTCTCTCCCCACACACTCGTCATGCGTCTTGGTTTGAACAGTCTGCGATGACTTCATTCACTAATGCCTTTATCACGGCGAATGAAATCCAAACCCAACAGTTTTCTGTTCAACCTTCTTTCTTGCTCTTTTTTTTTTGTAAACACTTTTCCATGCGTTTTATTTTCTGGCTCAGTGTTTCATCCATTTCATTAGTTTTCTATTTTTTTCCCCTCCGCCCATCATTTTTCAAGCCCTATCATCATTCCACTTCGCTCATTCCACAAGATCTAATTCTTATCTAAGATAGAAAAAAAACAAAATAAAACGACATTCGTGTCTCTCGGTAATTTAGGTTATTTTCTATCTGTTATTCCTAATGGTTTTTAAAAGCAACAATCAGTGCCTAATGGTGTAAATAAGTCCCTCCATTAGGTGCTGACACATTGACAGCATGTCTGTTGCTGCAGTAAGGCATAAGGAAGCCCCAGACTGTGTAACACCAGATTAAGGACTCCTTCTACACACATCTGCCATGTCCAAGGCAGTGTGTCAGGATAATGTGACACCATGCAAATCCTGCCTTGGGTTGCAGCTACAAGCAGCAGAAAGTGGAGCTAAAAAGTGTTTTAATCAGAACTCACCCCATGTCTCAGAGTTAAATAATGACATGGCTTTACTTTGATGTGGTTTTGCTTTAAACTAGGATAGATAAGCATGCGGGATTTAAAATATAAGCAACATGAGCTTCCCCTTAAAAGGAAATTAAAGCTGCTTTTGGGTGACAGAAAGAATAAAGAAGCTTATAAATCAATTCTCAAAAGAAAAAAAACAAACTTTTAAAGTGTGGGGCAGAAGTAATTGTGTTCTGGAACGTTGTCAAATTTTTTGCGTAACGGCCACGACCTTAAACGCCTCATGTCTTCTGTGGCCTCTAGCAGGTTTTTTCCCCCTCGCTGCTGCAGTATGTAACCTATAACAAATATTTTAAAATATATGTTGTTTTTTTTATATGAAACAGTCACCATGCTGATAGCTTAACATGAGACAACCTTGAGTTTTTACACAGATAATCTGTGAAAAAAATCAAGCTCCTTTTGCCTCCTCCCTGCAGAAATACACTGCTCAGAGAGATACAACCAATCAGAGCCTGGAGGAGGCTCTGATTGGTTGTACAGTTGAAGTTCTAAGTTAAATCTGATCTAAATAAAAATAAAAGTGGTCCTGCTGCCATCTGCAGAAATAAACCAATCAAGAGCCAGGAGGAGGGATTTAGCACAGTCAATCATCCTTGTGTATGTGCTGCTGCCCCCAGCCTGTGAATTCTCAGGCTAGTTGGCATAGCTACCGACGGCGGATAAAGTTTTTCTACAATGGCAATTTGTTTCTCCGCCATTAGCAGTTTGGCAGCACATACACAAGCATGTTTGATGGCACCAAATCCCTCCTCCTGGCTCTTGATTGGTTTATTTCTGCAGATGACAGCAGGACCACTTAGAGGAGGCAGAGGACCTCAGTGTTTTTTTTTATTATTATTTAGATCAGATTTTATTTAGACCTTCAACTACACAAATACAACAAAGCATCAAAATTCATAACGATCTTTTTTCACATATCATTATTCTCTTATTGTTGTGACAAAGTGACTGTTTCAACAAAAATGTAAAACATATTCTTTATGAAAGTTACTGCAGCTTTAAGGCTTTTCTTCAACAAAGGCTTTCTTTTAGGACAAATTTGTGAATTTGACTGTTACCGTGGTGACAGATTCTCCAACACTAGCTGTGGATCTCTGCAGCTCATCCAGAGTCACCGTGCGTCTCTTGGCTGCTTCTCTGAATAATTCCCTCTTTGCCCAACCTCATCATGAACTGAATCTGTAAGACGTTTAAAGCTCCGTTATAACTTAATCTTGCTTTAAACTCCTGCACATCTTTATTCCTGACCTGTGTGATTTGTTCCTTTTCATTATGTTTCTTTTTTTTTTTTTACTGATTCTCTCCAGCAGATGTCTGAGGGCTTCAAAGAACAGCTGTGTTTAAATTTCGCTCAGGTAGACTCTACTGACTAATAATGTTAGCTCTGAAAGCAGTTTGTTGCCCTGGATTTTATCTTGAAGAACGCAAACATTTTGGAAAGTCTTTTTTTTTTTTTAATCCAGGCTCCTGCTGACAGCTGGAGATAGGCGCCCACAACACTTCATGAATTAACTGGATGTAGAAAATGGAGGATGGATAGATGACTTCCTTTCATCCCACTTTGCAAATTTGCAGTTATTTATATTGTCTCGTTCATGGATGTCTTTGATTGTAACGTGACAAAGCATAAACAAAACAAACAAAAATCATGAGCGACGAACGCTGCATAGATTGATTTTCGTGCCCCCTCGTCATCATTACGTAGGATTCATTTTTCTACTTTTCCAATAGTTTGTTGTTTTGAATCCTTTGACTTGACTGCAGTCAGGGAAAAGCAAGGTGGCATCTCGGTGAACCCCTCAGATCTACAGTGGGGAAAGGAAGTGATTTAATCCCCCTAGTCTGTCTCAAAACTAAACAACACAATAGCGAGGCAGTGTCCTATAATGCCCTGCGGCGATAATGAGAAAAACACTATCCGAGTGAAGAAAATACAAATTAAAACGCGCAGAGGACTAAATTGAGAATCTTAAATAGTATGAAAATGTTCAACACGGCTGAGTGAAGCAAAAGGAGTAAGAGCTACTGTTCCTTTAGCTGAACCTGCAGGAGTTAAAGTTTACAACATGCATTTATTTATTCTGTTCTAAATTAACTAGAAAAGCCATTAACAGATCGCCCAGTGGCTCTCTGATCAACTCTGCTGCGTCCCAGCAGGAATCATCATTCATTCCACCGTGTGTATCTGTGTTGGTCCTGTGATTAGATGTGCATCTGGCGTTGATATTTGTTGCATACATTGGGATTTTAATCAGAATTCAAAATTTTCAGGTTGAAAGTGTTTTGATGGCTCTAACAAAAACAAAACAAAAAAAAACCTCGCAATCATCTGTAGTCTGATTTGTCTTTAAGACCTTTATGGTAAGAAAAGCTGTCAGAACAAAATTCAGAATGTTTTTTCTAACCTTCCTGCCACAAATATTCATAGCTGACCTATTGGAGGCGCAGGTTTCGCACTATGTGTGTGCTTGTGAGAGAGAGCAGCTGCTGTAAATCAGGTTTTACTCTTATTATACGAAGAGAAAATGTTTGCTAGAGTTCACAGCCTTTCGCTTGCTTTTGTTAGTGATTAGCACAGTTGGCCCATCTAGCGTTACTAAAACATCAGCCTCTGCATGTGTATTCCCTGCAGAATGCCGATATTTACCTTAACTCTGAGATAAAATGGTCCATGAGTGAATGAGGTGGAAATGTAAAAGAAATAAAACAGAGCAGCTTTACTGCAATGCGTTCAGCCTTCATTCTCATCTGCTGAGAGTCTGGTAAAGGTTAGAGAAAATACAGTTTGCCTTTTAATCAGCTCACACATATATCTGTTTTCTTTTTTACTTTGTGGTAAATGCCTTACTGACACTGAAAACAACTAACTTTGAGTCATATTACTTAAGCCCCCGTGACCTGATAGTGCTTAATAATGTGGTTTGGCCCAAATTGGTCGAGTCCAGTCACTGGCTAACTTCTCTCAGCATTTTTTTGTCCTTCTTGATTAATCATTGAGGGCAAGTTTTGGCTACCTGTGTCAATTTAATTGACAAAGTTTAGGGCTTATTGTTAAGTTTGTGAACTATCTTGATAAGTGTGAATTTACAGAACTATGCATGTAAGTGGAACAGGATAAATCTAATTCTGTTGATGACAAATGTCACATTCTTTTGACTGACTTATTTTGACTCTTTGCATTATTTAGCCCAGTGTTTCTCAACCTTTTTCGGGCCAGCGCCCCCCTAGCCCTAATCCAGGTCCCTCACCGCCCCCCACCAAAAAATGTGTAGGCTACTTCGCTGACAATTATTTTATTATTAATGTTACTATCATTATTGTAGATGTTTTGAATCGCCGCACCGATTATGTTTTCCCGTACACTTCAGCGTGCCTTACGCTCCTTCACCTCGCGCACATAACGGGGGAAATGTAGCGAGTTTTACCCTAAACGTATCGGCGTCTGAAGGAGGGGGGTTGGGGGGGGGAGGCGAGCGTATGTTTCTACGCTCCTCCTTGGGGGGGGGGCGACGATTTATGTTTTCGCATCCACCTGAATAATGTGTAGTTGCGCTCCTGCCCATGGCACTTCAACAATATTATTTTACCTTTTATCTGGAAATAGTGTCTGTTTATTCTTGCCATGCAGTCTCTGTATTAATTATTGCTCGAAAGGTCTTGCCATACCAGTTTATTCCTCCGTATTTACTTTAGTTTCTTAGTTTATTCTTGCATTTTGTTCTACATCCATTTCCATTTAGTTTCATTTGATTAATATTATCCTCTCTTGGTTTATTGCTATGTCCACTTTAGTTTCTTTCCTGTTAGATTTAGTTTATCGTTTATTGATCACCAGTAATTTTAACTCATCACCTGCTGCGCCGCCTAATCGTCATGTGTTTCACATCATGTGTTGATTTTTCACTGTTCAGCGTCGGATTCTCTGTTTTTATGCCATAATTCACATCTAGTTCTTCGCTCCGTTTTGCCCGCTTCTCCTGTTTCAGAATTTTGCGCATTGTGCGGGTCGTTTTTTTTTTTTGTTTTTTTGTTTTTAACTCCCTAAGGTGCAGGGCGGTCGGGAAACATACCGATGGTGAAAAGGCAGACTGACATAAACCTTTTAAAACAACGGAAACAATTTCGGTATTCTAATTATTGAAATTTAAAAGTGCTGTGGTACCGTTGTTCTATCACCCCCGTTTCATGTCGGACCACTTACAGCACCGGTGTTAACGCTATAAAATGAACACTCTCTATCGTGGTATCACCCATGGAGGGATTTCTTTATTTAAATGGGTTCATTTTTAAGAGGGATACAAAGTCAGGGTATCGTGATTTTAGTAATTACATGTTTACCGATTTTCTGTTGTCCTTCCATGGAAGCATGCAGCTTTCAAACGGACAATAAAATACTTTTTAATATAAGTTGCTGCTTTGACATGATCACAGAACTGCCAAAACATATGTACAAAAATACCAGGCAAAGTGAATCACAGCAGCGTCATCAGCCGGTGTAAAGCTGAACTGATGCGGAGCAGAGCTGCGCCATGAAGCTATCACTGAATAGAAGAAGAGCCGCCATCGATACAGTTGCAGCCAAGCATGATTTAATGTCACATAATACAGTTTTACCAAGTTGCTCAAAGTCTAAACTGGTATTGTTGTGGATTTAAGGTGTAAAGTTTACCTTCGACCAAACGCCCCCCAAAGGCATCCCTGCGCCCCCCTTTTGTAAAAATGTCCGCCAGTGCCCCCTGCCGTCCTCTGAACGCCCCCTGGGGGGCGGTACCGCCCACGTTGAGAACCGCTAATTTAGCCTCTTCAGAGCCTTCATATGTTTTCAGTCTGTTGAAGATAGTATTACCGAATCGATAGCAGTACAATTTGCACAATGACTGTTTTGTTTTTTTCTTGGAAAAAGTTATTAAAAACAAGTTTTTGTCTAAATTAAGGTGAATTCATGGTTCCTTTTTCCACATAATGTAACCGGTAGTGTTTATGATTAAAAAAATAATAATTATGTGATCGGTATCGGTGATTGGCTCTCATGGGTGATCGGAATCAGCAGGAAAAAACCTAATTGGCACATCTCTATTATATATATATATATATATATATATACATATATATATAGATAGATAGATAGATAGATAGATAGATAGATAGATAGATAGATAGATAGATAGATAGATAGATAGATAGATAGATAGATAGATAGATAGATAGATAGATAGATAGATAGATAGATAGATAGATATAACTCTTGCTATATATATATTTTTTATTTAATTCTTTTTTACATATTTGTTAAAACTGTCACTATGCATTAGTATAACATGAGACAAAATTCAAGCTACTCTGCCTTCTCTTTGTGATTCTACTGCCATCTGCAGAAATACATGTTTGGTTAGAAACAACCAATCAGAGCCAGGAGGAGGGTCTTAGCGATGTCAATCATGCTTTTAAAGGTGCTGCTCACACCCTCCCTCCTGCTCTCTGCTACAGTGCAGCTTCTTCCTCATAGCAAGTTCAGAAAAGCTACATTCTGCAGCTTTAAGTCAGTACATAGTTTATTCATTTTGTCAGGATGATGTTATTGGACCAGTGTTGCTTATGTAATTCCAGCAGAAACTAAAGTTAGTCGATGAGTTTTTTTTCCCCTCGGTATTGCAGATGGGCAACTCTGTGTTTGTGCTCACATGCATGATGCAGAGACACCGTAGAGCAGATGGATCCAGGCTGGAGAAGCTCCATGTTCTGTGGGAATTGTGAGCCAATCAATCCAGCTGGATGTAGTGGGCAGCGGTCAGTGCGAATCCTGGGAGGACGCGATGACGTCGTGGATAATGCAGCGAACCGACCTCAGATGGAGAATGAGAGCTTTTTGAGACCTTTTCCAAAAATAAGCCAGAAAGAAAATGTCACGAGGATGGTGGCGGTTTGTGCAGCGTCGATCTGCTGCGTGTCAGGGTTTTATTTTTTCCTCACGTTTGTTTTTCTTCAGTTCAGCTTGAGGTGATTTCTCTCATTAATGATCAGAGACAGATGAGAGAGTGGAGATAGATCAAAACCGGCTCAGAAGGGTAAAGAGATCCTTCCATTCAGCTTGTTAAGAGCTAATGAGGGTTTTATCGATTAACATCAGAGTAAACAGCTGTGATGGAGAGGGACTTAATACGTTTGCAGCCATTTTTAATCCTTTACGTTTATGTAAATCGGCTTTCAGACCCAACGCTTTCAAATAAAACTAAAATCCCATCAAATAAACATTTATGATATAATGACAGTGAGGGGAACTTTTTAGGCCAACGTTGGTGACTTGAATTAGTGGCAGCCAGTGAAGCTCAGCAAACAGAGGGGCGACGTACAGGGGCGGTCCGAGCTTGTTTGGGGCCCTGGGCCAATAAATTAATAAAATGTATATTTTATTTGAAAAATGTTGGAGAAACAAGAGTAACAAAATACAATAAACACACATAGCAGGGGACAAATTACCATATTCAGTGCTGTCAAAAGTATACAATACTGTAGAAAATAAATGTAATTAAAGTAAACTGCACCATCAATCAATCAAATTTTATTTGTATAGCACATTTCAGCAGCAAGGCATTTCAAAGTGCTTTACATAATTAAATTAAAAACAGGAATAAACAGTGAGAAAGAGAAAAAGATTTTGAAAAAGATTAAAACAAATAAAAACAAAAAATATAAAAACATTAAGCATCTATTCAGTGATTGGATGGGTTCAGAGTCACCTGGTGACATCGTGATGTAGAGCTGTGTATCATCCGCATAATTGCGGATAATACACAATACATAATCCGCACCATGAGTCAAACATTGATATAATTATGTGTTGCATTTTGATCAAGACACATTTCACTACATAACTGTCAATTAACATCTACATTGATTTTTAGAAACACGTTTTGCACCACTTTACTTAAAAAACACAAATCAATTTGCACAACTGTTATAAAAAAAGTCCTACACTTTGTGAAATAATTACTTTTCAAGCAAGAAATAGGCTACAGATCTAACTGCAAAACGGATTACTATTATGGCCGCTCTAAAGGAGAAGCTGCCCTGGGCATCTGCCCACTTTGCCCATATCAGAAACCGCTACTGGCAACGTGTGGTTGATTGGAGATCGGACGGGCTTCTTTGTCCTGGACCAGGTGAGATGAGGTTTAAACCTGAGCATTCAGGAGAGACACTCATCACCTGCTTGAACCGCCTAGTTGACTTTTTGAGGCAAAGGAGCAGCAGCTCAGCTTTTCCACCGTGACAGGAATCCTTTCCAATCTCCCAGACTGAGTCTATGAAAAAAGCCAATTTCAGCCAATAGCATTTCGGATCAAGTCTTTTCACTTGTGATCTCTATCTCCAGATAGAGTGCTAGCTCGAGTGCTCTGCCTTTTTGGCTCGGTTTTCTGTTTACCACTACAGACAGACGAAGCCCCCCGATCCATTTATCCATCTTGCAATCCATCCTACCATCAGTCATGAAGAAGACATCAAGATAATTGGACTTCTTTCCTTCTGGAGGGAGCAGTCTGTCTTTTCAAGGCCAAAAAAAACAAAACCAAAGAGTGGTTTATTGAAAACAGTGTGTCACCATATCACTTTATCAATACATAACCCTGTCACAGTAATCATTGAATCAATTAATTACACAATAAATTAAAATGAGCGCAATAATTTCCATTTGGACAACAGTTGTTTAAGAGACACTCCCCTTTAACCCAGTTGAAAAGCTGCCATTTTGTTAAGTGTTTGTTTAGAAATTACAAAGTTTTTTTCAATGTTTGAGTGGATGTAGTTGCATTAATGCTGTTACTATTACTTATTTTTATTATATTAGTTGAAAATGGTCTCTACATGACAATATTATCGCTTATCACAATAATTTCTGGGACAAATTATCGTCCATCAAAATTCGTTACCCTGACAGGCCAATCGAGAAACACAAATGTGCATCTTGTGAATGCTAATCCACCAGGATGCTATCAGAAAAAGCTATTTTTTTTCCCTCTATCAACTAAGGCTCTTAATAAGCCTTCGTGTATTCCTTTCCTTCCAGTGCCGCCTCAGATTACTGCAAAGCCCAGAGACCAGATTGCCGCCCAAGGGAGGAGCATAACCTTCCAATGTGGCACCACAGGAAACCCTCCACCTGCCATCTTCTGGCAGAAAGAGGGCAGCCAGGTAAGAGGTTGGATCGGAGAATAAGATGTTTGTGAGTGGAAAGTTTGCAGTCGTTTTTTACATGTTGGTGTTAGCTGTTTGAACAGTTTTACAAGCTCTTTATTGTTTGTCATATCAACAAACAGAGTTTCACACCTCCCTTTCAAAGGCGAGAATGACTCAACCCAACATGTGCAGATTTTTTTTTTTTTTTTTTGGGATTTCATCTTGACACCTTTTTTTCTGAGTTGCCCACACTCTTCAAAACACATTTTCAAGACAAATGTTGCACACATTTTTACACATGCAGAGATAACCTACTGAAAAATACAGCTTACACAAAGGATATAAAAGGTTTTTCCAATTCAAGACGAAGATTTGTCATTGCAAACTTTTTTTTTTGTCATCCTTACTGTGGCATAATCTGTACAACTTAATGGAAACAAACTGAAATCTTTTAGGAAAAAACTAGAATAACCCATTTGTTTCAGGAACTTCATCACTAAGTGAAACACATCATCGTCTAATGAAACCAAAGTTTCACTTTTGGCTGCCATTTTGAGAGGCAGGTGTGGCTCACAAAACAATACAGCACATAAATAATAATGCCCAAACTTAAGCCTGGTGGAGGTAGCATCATGCTTTGGGCCTAGAATGGGGATCGTGGTCGAGGCAGAGGGGATTATTATCATTTCCATGCCTGTGTTGGCACTAAACCTGAGATTCCTGCAGGAAAGCTGAGGATTAAGAGAACCTTCATTTTTTTCAGCCTCATAGTCTCTGCTCTCCCCCATTACGCAGGAATATGATCTGGATGCAGTTGGAGGAATAAAGCAGGGGACTGAAGGAGGGCTTAGCAGGTGCTGAAAGTGCTCCTTCAAGCCAAACTCTGCTCTGCTTCCACATTATCCCGACTATAAATTCAGCTCTGCTCAATTAGCAGCTACCTGCTCTGACTCCAAGCACAGACATATACAGCTCGTTTTTTTGGTCCCCACGCAGTATTAGTGAATACACATGCCTGCTTCCGCTTACGGTTGTGCTTGGCTGTTTGTTTTTTTTCACTCTATTTGGAGGATTATCTGTAACCTTATAACTTCGGTCCATCCATCGAGATCTAAGCCTCTTAGAGGAATAAAGTGGTCGGCTGAACGGATCCCTTCCCCCCTCATTTTACATCCGGAAAAAACAGGATGACAGAACTGCAAGACATCTGGTACATCGTCAACAAACACCTTGCATGCCGGTTATTCGCTCCGATTTAATTTGATTTATTTATCAGGGTTTTATGTGGGAATGCGTGCAGCCGTGTGGGTATTGTGCACAACAGAGAGGAAGAGTTAATTGGGAGATTCAAGCCGTATCTTCCACTTAATCTTTAAACTAGTCAGGCTTTTTGAAGGTTAAAGGGAAAGAAAATTACATTGATTTACAGTGAATTTTTTTTTTTTTTTGCACCAGGCACACAACGCTCCACACGTAACAGAACAAAAGACACTTTTCCCCGACGAAGCCCATCCTTACACCTTACCAGCAACAAAAAGAGCTAATTCATTAGATTTTAGAGAAATAAATTACATTGATTTACAGTGAATTTTTTTTTTTTTTTGCACCAGGCACACAACGCTCCACACGTAACAGAACAAAAGACACTTTTCCCCGACGAAGCCCATCCTTACACCTTACCAGCAACAAAAAGAGCTAATTCATTAGATTTTAGAGAAATAAAACTTTAAATTCCCTTTTTCTTTTCCACGATGGAGAAGTTTTGCTAATCAAAATTTTCACTGTAGAAAAATGTAGTTCAGGTTTGACTGATGCAAAAGCTGCAGTTATTATGCATCAGGCTCTATCTGTTGAGAAAGAAACAAGAAATGAAAAAGGCATTTTTTGTGTGTGTTTTTAAACGTGGAATCTCAGAAATGTGGAAAGTGTGGCGTTCATTTGTATTCTGCTCACTTTACAGTAAGACCCTACAATAAAATCAAGTTTTAGTTGCCTTCACAAGCACCAAATTACTAAATAGTTCATTTGAGTGTAATTTAGTTTTTAGCATGAATCCAGCCGTTCTGTGCAGGTTTGTTGGAAAACATTCGTGAACAAACAGCGTAATGGAGACTAAAGAACACGATTTAAATCAATCTGGAGCCGCAGATCAGGTGGAGGAATCTGCTGACGGGGCAACCGGTGGTTTTTCAGTAAAACAATCTGACCCTTATGGAAGAGAGAGCAAGAGGAGAGCCATCAGAGGTCGTATTTGCAGTTTGCTACTGGGCATGTAGGAGATGGAAATGTTTGGAAGTTCTGTTCTAAGTTTTGCAAAATGTAACATTCAAAATATTACAGGAGGCAGAAAACTATGTTTTATATCACCTTAAATTCACTATTTCCACAATGAAGCATGGTGTATGCTTTGGGGATGATATTTGTGAACAGAACTGGGAACATCCTTGTTGTTTCCACCAAATCTGACTGAGCCTTGACTTTCTGCATATTTTTTGTTGATCTATCCTAATTAAATCCCAATTAAATACACTGAGAAAAACAGGGAGATTTTTTCAGCTTCTGCCGTTCCTTTGACTTTTTCATAAACTTCATAACGTCTTAAATTGACCAAATCTTCACAATCTTTCTCATTCGGCCTGTGCATCAATGTGTCCAGATGCTGCTGTTTCCCGGTCAGCCACCATCGCAGTCTGGTCGGTACTCCGTTTCCATGAGCGGAGAGCTGATCATCGCGGACGTCCACCCCGAGGACTCGGGCTTCTACGTCTGCCAGGCCATCAGCGTGGCAGGAAGTGTGCTGACCAAGGCTCTGCTGGAGGTGGAAGGAGGTACGTTTTTGACCCACAGGGTCATATTGCCAGGTTTGCTCTTCACCACCAGCTAATAAGGTAAACACATTAATTACTTAGTAAGTGCACAACAATGGGGGTTCATAGAGCGAGGGCACAGTCGGAGGCCCCATAAGGGATGAGCAATGAATTCTAGACCTAATGTTTTTTTTCAGGCAGCTTGTAAACGGCAGATTTATGCCTTCTTCTGTCCTCTTTATGCAGCCCATTAAACGCTACCTGTTTGCATCTGAAGGGTTTTTTTTTCCCTTGCGCATTTTACAGCTGGCAACTTTCTAATTACATTCCCTCAGTCTTCTAAATGTGTTTGTCCTTAATTTTCTGCTTTAAATGCCACTGCAGAATGGAGATAGCACCACTAAAATATAGTGCTGTGATAAACAGTTTGCTCTCAGATCTGTTTTTTTTTTCTTTTTGCGTTTTGTCACATATAAATGTTGAAGCTCATCATCAAACTATTTTAATGTTAACCCAAGCCGATACAAAATTTGGTTTTCAAATGAAGATTACATTCACTGTGGAAACAACCAACTTAGGCCTGTGTGGAGAAAAAAAAAAATCATCTGTGAATTTAGATGGACAGGAAGCCACTCCAAAAGCAGGAAGTGGACTGTAGCACAGGGCATTGTGGGTAAATACAATCAAAACAAACATGAGTCCAGTACCAGCGGGAGAAATGGCCCATATTGTTTTACCAACGACAAAAGAGAAATCCTACAACCGCTAAAATTTGACACCACTTCATTCTTTTTACATTTTGTGAAGTTGCGCTCAGTCTTTCTTGGAGGTTTTTTTTGTGTCGTTTCCTTCAGTGGTACTTGGTGCAGTGCCACCACAGGTGAGGAGAGGAACAGGTTTGTCAAAGAGTTTGTTTCATTTGACACAACGCAGTGGGAAAGAGAACCACACCATCTGAAAATTTAACGAATGCTAAAATTTTGATCAAAATCGAACCGACTGGACTGTCAGATATAAAAACATATAAACATATAAAGCTGAAAACACACATAAGTGCCCTGTTTTAAAGAAATTTGGGAATAGGTGAGAAATGAAGTTACATCTAGCAGTGTGAAAAGATTAGCAAAGGCATTTTAAGGCTTCAGAACTCCAGTGAGTCACTCTATCCTCAAATAGAGAAAACATGGAAGAGTGGTGAACCATCTGAGCATTGGTCAGCAGACCAAAGTTTCTCAAAGAGGGCATCAGTGTCTCATCAGGAGGTTTAAAATAGGATCCAAAGCAAACCCTAGAGTACACCTGACTTCACTTGCCTCAGTTAAGGTCAGTGTTCATGCAGGAAAGAGCAAAATCTACAGCAGAAACCCCTGAAGGAAACAACCTTAAGCTACAGATAACCTGGGTTATGCAGCAGGACAATAATCCAGAGAGAACAAGCAAGTTCGTCTCTAACAGCTCAACAAAAGGACGTTTTTTGCGACTTAGTCAAACTCTGGGCTTACAGACAATTAAAATGATGTGGCTTAACCTTATGCAAACCGGCTGTACTGTGAAACCCTCCAGTGCGGATTATGGAGTGGGACAAAATGCCTTCACAGTGAGGTAGAGAGAGTGCCCTAACTTGTTTGATGGCAGCTGTTATCTCCAAAGGGGGCACAAGTAGATTTTAGTTTTAGGGGGCTTTTTTTTTACTCACATGAAACCATTTTGATTTGGGAAAATCTTGGGAATTCTTCTTCTGCTCTTTATTTGAAAACCGCATTTTGTGTTTGCTAACTGTGTTTGACTCTAAAAGGAGTTGAGGATTTTCAACATTTAGCTGAGATAAAAGAAAAAAAGTACAAACAGAATAAATTTGGCGGGGGGCAAATATATATATTTTTTTCATCCTCTCCGTTTAAACTGCCAGGGCCTTCGGGTCGTATCCCACCGATCATCCGGCAGGGCCCGGCCAACCAGACCGTGTCCCGGGGGGCCATGGCACAGCTGCACTGCCGCTTAGTTGGAGGCACCTCAGTCAAGATCTCATGGGAGAAAGATGGAGAGAGGCTGCAGGGAAATAAACCCCGAGTGACCTTGATGGAGAACGGCACACTGCAAATTGCAGATCTAAAGGTGTGTATATATATATGTGTGCGTATGTGTGTGTGCAGTAGTCGCTTTCATTCAAAAGGAGGGAGGGGGGATTGAAAAGGATTCTTTTTAAGTCCGTCCCATCTTCGACAGAGAGGAAATCGGTGATAGAAGCTAAAAAAAAAAAAAAAACTCTAAAGAATAATAGAGTGTCTCATCTGTGACCTGCTGTCACCTCTCCCTGCAGCCCACCCAGTGACTGGGTTTTATCTCATTTCCATCAGAAACTCTATTTTCCCGGGCAAAATTAAGGTGAGGCAGGGTTTCAAAGACCAGCCGTACCAAGGCGCCGCATTATCTCTCCGGCACAATTATGTACCAACGCGGTGTGTAATTGTGATGCTAATGAAGGCGCTTGTTTATTAATGCTAATGTGTTCTCCGTTGATGGAAGAGGAGTCAGAAGCCCCCACCACGCCCCTCGTTTTTGTCTCGCATGCCCCACCTGGAGGTCAGGGAGCGTATGCAAAAAAAAGGAAAATATACAGAATTGGTTTCACTAATCGATAGCCGATTAATCATCGAAACCGGCTTTTAATTAGATCTCAATGCTTCTTCGGCTACCGCCCTGTTTCTCATCAGTGGCGGGGAGCGAAGTTGGAGCATTAAGCCGTGGTCCAGTGCACCGCTGAGGCAGGGGGAATGTGCCACGCCAATGTGCTCAATGGAACAGAAGAGATGCATTAGTGCGGTGTCGAGAGAGGGGGGGGAGAAAAAAGATGGGGGAACGGAGATGACGAGAGAGAGAGAGAGAGAGAGAGAGAGACAGGGAGAGAGAGAGAGAGAGAGAGAGAGAGAGAGAGACAGAGAGAAAGAGAACGCCTAAAAATATTCACCCTGCTCATGGCCCCTACGAGCGCATCAATATTTTAGTAGTAGTTGGAGTCATCTAAAAAAGTTCACCTGCTGCCGCACGCTGAGCTGTCTGTCAGCCAGAGGTCAGCGCTGCGGAGGGTGATCTCATATGGTCCGACGGTGGTTCCAGCAGACTGGCTCCTGGCCAGTACACGGAGAAACGCCACGAGCGCCGCTCGAGTGTGAAGACACACACAGCTCATAATGTAAACAGGCAGGCTGGTTAGGGTTGGGGGCTCTGAAGCTGGAGCGGGGAGAGAGGAACGGGAAGGGATTTCATTTGTGATTTTTCATAATGAGAGAGGAGAATAAGTTAGGAGAAAAGCACTCCGATTACTATTTCCTACACTGACTGAAAAGAATATTGTAGATTGTTGTTGTTTTTTTTTATGTGCAGTACACATTCTGTACGTTCCAAAAGAATAAAATAATTTCTCATCACAGTTGCATATCTTATAAATGGGACAGCACATATTAGTGAACATACAGTATTGCCAGAAATATACCACTTAGCAAAGTGCTAAATTCCATTTGAAGTCCAATAAAACAAACACAATATGTAAATCACCCCAAATTAAGTTCCTTATTCTTTCTATTCCCTTTTTAGCGCTTATTGCCTTTACTTCGTTTTATTTTGTATAATATATGGTTGACTTCTGGTTTTTGATTTGATGCTTTTATTTTGATAAGAGAGCTTCCACTGTAATGGCAGCTTAACGACAGAAAAGGACGAGTTGCAGCAGCGTTATAAAAATGTGTCTTGTTATTAGCAGCCACCTTGATAGAGACACAAGATTTGTTTGTTTGGTAAATAAGGATATTTCTAATGTTGATCGATTGAAATTGTGAATTTGTTTTATTGTAATCAATAACTAGGGTATAGGTTTTGAATCAAAGGTGGTATTTTTAGTGGTGAACGTTATTTTTAGTGTGTGTTTTCAGTTGTTATGGTGAAACTCAGGGTTTACTTCCAATAAATCTCACTGTTCAACAGTGAAGCTACAATCCTTCATTTTGGGCGTCGGCTACACACATAAAAACATTAACGTAATTTCAACAACAAAAAATACAGTAAAAATAAATAAAAACTGTAAGTGGTCGGGAAAGCCTACATCAAAGTGCTAGTCTTTTAAAATGTTCATAAAACTACATCTGTCATAAAAAACAGTAACTGAAACTTGAAGTTACAAACTTTGCTTGTTTTTTTTTTAATATGGCTCTTTCATTCAAGATGTGTTATAAAATGATAACACCTTTATGTATTCCTGTAGAACACGACCTCAAACAGTTCGTAACTCCTCTTGCTCCCGTTTGCAAAACAGATGATTAATTATAAATCTCTCTCTGCCTTCCTCTGCACAAACTTGGAATAATTACCTACCAAAAATAACAAGCTGTGCTTGGTAGGTACAATAATAAACTTGAAGTAATTATGTGAACCCAGAAGATTCAACACTGCACAATCACAATATCTTACCAGGTATTTTTTTGTCTAGTTTCTAATGTAAATATCTTAGTACACTTTGAAATAAGACAAACATAACTTAAGAGTAACTTTTCAGCAAGAAATAGGAGTTTGTTTTGAGTCAGTAATTCTTTCATATTTACTAAAAAGTACTAGTTCCACTGGTAGATTTTTTTTCTCTTCTTGTGAAAAATGTCTTATGAGCGAAACAATCTGCCAGTGGAACTACAACTTTTTTATTCATATTATGAAATTACTTATTTAAAATAGGCTCCTATTTCTTGCTGAAAAGTTACTTGAAAGTTAGTTTCAAACACACTGAGATATTTACGCTAGAAACTAGGCATAAAATATATGGTAAGTGTTTGTGTTTCTGTAGCGAAATAAGGGACCACTTTACTGGGTCAATAGTGGAAAAGCAGCATGAGTTTGAACCCAGACTGAAAGGTTATTTGAACTGATTGAATTTGTATTATAGGTCACAAAGAAGGGCAATTTAAATGGTACAAAATAAAAAATGATTTAAAGTAAGTATACTCAAGTTATAGAGTGAAGGTGAACAGAGCAAAACCAAATATAATTGGTTTTCCTGCTGTCTGCGAGAAATATTCACATGTGAATCAATACGATTCTCCATCCCAAGTTAGTAGCTTGCGAAAGTAATCATAACCTTTTTTTTAAAACTCTTTCAAACATTTTGTCACATTATATCCGTTGCTAACAGACAGCTGTAAACACGTCGACATTTCTGGTCGTCAGGTGACGTCTGTGGGTGTGTTTACGTGAATTCAGGGATGCTTCACCTAAAACTGCTGGAGTCTGCAGTGCTTCTCCCAGCAGCGGATCACTGGCCTGTGCATGCAGAGAGCGGCGTGTTGGCAGTCACATACCTATCCAGAATTATCACCCGGCGCCGCAGTTGCCCTCAGCTCTGCTGGGCTTTCTGATGTGTTTCATGTCTGCTTTGTTTCCACAGGCTGCTGCTCTGATAGAGTCTCACCCCTTTAGCGCAAAGTGACCGGCTAAAAAAACAAGCAAATAAGCCAACACAGGTTTATAAAACAAGGAATTGTCACTTTTTTTTTCTTATGAAATAAGCATCTGTTTTAAGGAAAAGCTTGTTTTCCGATTCCAAAACAGGAACGAATGAGTTTTAATGTTGATTCTAGAAATTAGCATAATTGTTGTTTTTAAGAAGAGATGGTCCATTTGTTTCACAAAGAAACACTGATTTCTGTGACACTGCTTCTAATTACGGACTAGAAAAGGTAATCCGCAAAATAAAACCGGGAGCAATTGTTTCAGAATAATACTTTTTTTTTGTTTTTATTGTGATGGACAAATTATAAAAACCTGACAAGAAAAAATGCTTGGAACCAGATCTTTTTGTGACTTTTTACAGAATAGCAGAATTAGAGTCTGATGTGCAGCATTCTCTTTAAAACAATTATTTTTATGAAATTTCTTTAGTCCATTCCTGTCAGAGGTCTGCTAAGGAAAAAAAAACAATCCACATCACCGTTCCTGAATTTCATGCTTTTAATTTTGCTGTACCATTATTTTTTGAGTGTGTCCTGATTATACAAAGCAAAGCTGCAATCATTTCTAAAAAAAAACCCCAAAACAAAACAAGATTAGGGTGTACAATCTTTGTATTTCTTTTGAATTCCAATTCAAAACTAAACTAGTTTTGACAACAATTTGAAAAATTATTAACTATAAGCAAGCAAAAGATCTTATAAAGATGCTTGTTGAATCTGGTAGGAGAGTGTCACTATGAAAACACAAAGCCATTACTCTGAAATCAACATAAAGGTTTCAGTTTTCAATGCACTCAGGGACAAAGACTTCGTTTTGGTAGACGTGTCATGTGGGCTGACATGCGTGAAATGGGAGTATTTAAGCCAAAAATAATTGTTACATTTGGAAGATAAAGTGGGAAACCTGCAAGCCCAAGAACGCCATCCCAACTGTGAAATACGAGGGTGGCAGCATCGTGTTGTGGGGGCGTTTTGCTGCAAGAGGGACGGCTGCGCTTCACAACGTAGATGGCAGCATGAAGAAAAAACATATGGGCAACACTAAAGGAACATCTCATGTTACCAGACAGGAAGTGAAAGCTTGAGCACGAATGGATCTTCCAAATAAACATAGCTAGTTATATTAGCTGTAGCGTCAGTCGGGGAAAAAACAATTGTTTAAGGAAATTCTGCCATGTTTCTGAATCTAAAAGAAAGTACAAAATATATTGTATAATAATGGTTATTCTGGCATTTACCAAACAACATGTATTTTGGTAATTCTGATTGAGATGAAACAGAAAAAGTTTACTCAAATTTGAAGTCAGAATGAGAGAGAAAAAAATCTTTTTGTACAGTATTTGTACATATCTGTTTTTGTTGTATGCAAAATGGAAGTTGTATGCTGTATAATCATTCCAGCTTGGGAAGAAAATGAAAACGATTTGTTAAAAGTTGGGCTGCGACTAACAACTATTTCAATCATCAATTATTCTATCAAGTATTTCTGGCAATTAATCGATCAGTCGGATAAAATTTGCCACATTCTTCAGACATTTCATCTAACCACTTTTCACAGACAAAGGTGTTTTTTCACAGACAAAGGTGTATATATATATATATATATATATATATATATATATATATATAGCACAGTTTTATCTTTCTTAATGCTTTGATTGTAATGGATTTTTAGCATATGGCCTTTTTAAAAGTCTGTATTCTCCAGTTAATGATTAATCGATTACTGAATCAGTTGACAAGTCTTTCAACAATCAATTAATTACAATTAATTCGATTAATCGTTTTCACCTGAAGCATCAAAAAAAAGTCAAACTCTAAAATGAGATAGTTATTAGGATAAACTTGCTGGTCTCTCTGATGGACTTTAGCTTTTCTTTGACAGGACACCGACTCTGGGATGTACACGTGCGTCGCCTCCAGTCCCACGGGGGAATCCAGCTGGAGCGGGATGTTGACTGTCAGAGGTACTTTTACTAAAACACTTTCTCACTACTCACACACTTCATCTAAGAGCCCCGTCTGTTGACTTAACGCGAGAGAATCCGCACCGGTTTCAGCCAAACCGATGATCCAAGCCACCGTCACGTCTCTGTGTCGCAGAGGAAGGAGCCTCTTCAGGATCCAGAGCGTCTGAGTTCATCCAGCTTCCAGGACCGCCGCAGAAACCCGTGGTTACCGAGGTGACCAAAAGCACCGTCACTCTGACGTGGCAGTCCAATCCTCATGAAGGCGGAGACGCTGTCACCTCCTACGTCATCGAGGCCTTTAGGTAAGAGTTTGAAAGTAGAAACGAGACTTTTAACGTCGGAGGTTATTCCTGAACTCCAAGCTATCCTGCAGTTATATGAGCTTTTAATCTGTTTCTGTTCAGTCTTGGCTATTTCTACTTTTAGATTTGATAGTACTTAATTAAAATACCTCACTGACACAATGTTTGAAGAAGAATCAGTAAAAACCTTGCTGCCAATTGGCAGTCAATAAGATCTTGCCCTCTTATTATATAGTTTAATAAAAAGAAGTGTCAAAATTTAATAACAGCCAGAGTTGAAGTTTATGTCTTGAGTTTTGACTCTTCCTTTATTCTCGGGTACAACATGGTTTGGCACCATAAAGAAAATGTCAGCTTCAGATTGTGAATACTCACGAGTCTATTTCTGACTTTTTGCTGTTACTTTTTGAGTCTGTAAAGCTGGAGGACACATTTTCTCGGCCATAAAAGTTCAATCACTTGGGTCTACTGACATTGGGACATCCTTATGTTAGACGTCACCATACTTTTCACAGTTCCATTGGAAAAAATAACAGTGACTTATTATTGGTGGAAAAACACAGACGTTGCTGATTCAGTTGTTGCAGTCATTCATTTGAAAGAAACCGTTGTGTGATCGTGAGAGTAGCTTTAGGTTTGACAGAATAGCTAACAGAATTGTACAGAATTGTAGAAATCCTACAATCAAAACAATTTGCATCCCACATAACAACCTGCTGTCATTTGATTTATCTTCACAGTTTTCTTCTTGGAATTTGATTCATACTTAATGCCCTTTTTGAACAAAAGAAACTTTTCCTACTCACTTTAAGACCCTCGTCTTTACATCTGCTGACAGGGTTATGGACGTTCAAGGCTTTTGTTACTTTTATGCAGATTCTGAGGTGAGGTTTAATTGTGCACTCAGAGCTTTATGTTCATAATGCAATGCTGATAAAACAAGGGGACATTAATTATCCTGGTGAGTCTGCTTGCATTGTAAAAACCGTGTGCAGTGGTGTAGAAAATGCAGTGCAAAGAGTGCTAAGTACAAGCAGTGTACAACAAAAAAGTAAACAATTATTTTTTCGTGCAGTTGGTTTTTGGATTTTTTTTTTTTTTAAGATGATTTAGTGTCTCTTCAAGTTAAGCCTTCGCTTTTTCTTCCGGCTCCGATTTTCTGACTTACTGCTCCGCGATAATGAAGTCTCCTTCATTTTGAGCCATTAAGAGTTTGGGAAATGACTCATCTCAGCCTAAGGGGGAAGCAGTTCTGTTAAGTTATGTTGGGGGGGAAGGAAGTGTGACACTCGCTGCTCCAGTGTTTAGCCACGGTGTCCTGGGGAAAGCCAAAGCAGCTCTAACAACCAACCGGGGGGCTGCAGAAAGGCAGAGAGGGAATGAAGGAGCAGACAATTACTGTGGAGGTCAGACTGGCAGCTCTGTCCTGTCCTGGGGCGATCCAGAGAGGGTATGCATGCCAAGCCGGGGAGTTCACTCATTACAGTGGCAAGACAGAGAATACAGAGTGCGGACACACACACACACACCTGCACACACACACACCTGCACACACACACACCCATGCACACACACACACACACACACACACACACACACACACACACACACACACACACACACACACACACACACACACGTACATACATTTCTCCTGGCATCGAAAAACGATTCAGTTAGTGATGAATGCATCTACTCCTGCACGCTTCAGCACAGAGAAACTGGTTTGTAAATGCTTGTTTTTCTGGGATGTCGCCTGTATTTTCCGGTGCACCACTCACAGCCACAGGTTAGTTTCAAGGACTCTCCTCCATTTTTTTTATGCTCATACTTCTTAAACAAACCCTTTGTGCCCGCTCTTAGTAATTATGCATCCTCAAAGGTAAGCTTCAAAGGCTTGAGAGTAATAGCAGTGGAAATGTAGCATATTGGTGTGAAAATTGTAGATAGGTGGATGCATTTTCATACAGCGACATACTAACCCTAACCCTATCTGAAGATGAAATGTATAATTTTTGTAGATTTTCAAAGTCTTCAATAAAAGAGACTTTTGTGTCGACAACCTTGTCGCTTGGCTGAAGCTGCAGAGGTTGAGGCTGGTGACTTTATGACTATCTGTTGGCTTTCCACGTCTCTGATCTCATTGCATTTGCTTTTTCCACCAATGACATCTCTAACAGGAAGAAAACCATTACTAATAAGTTCACGGAGCTTCTGAAAAAACAAGTTGCCTTTAGGTTTCGGGGTACATCAGGGATGACTACTGGTTTCCCTTTAGTTCTTCACATAGGGCCATCATCCAGGCCATCTCATTCTGAATATGTTCTACTCTAACATAAATGATATGCATTCCCTCAAAGCCTACAGGCAACAGCATTTGTTGTCTTATATAAAATGCAAATATGGCTCATCATTTTTTAATTTACATCCAACAAAAATTCTGAAGCCATGGTTTTGACTGACATTTTTTAGTCTTTATCATTTCAGTCTTAGTTTAATAGTAATCCTGGTAATCTAGTAATCATACATTTTTGATGTGTCAAAAATATGATTTTTGACGTATCATACATTTAATGTGCAAGTTAAAGCATCTGCTGCTTTTCCAGCCTTTTCTGCACAAAACATGTCTTTCAAAGCTGTTTTTCTACTAATCTATTAAACACACCACAGTATTGTTTTCTAGATGACCGATAGACGCGAAACTACTGAAATGGCCCAAAGTGCTGTAGTGACTATGCCAGGCCCTTATGTGGCGCTATAATGCTGCAGTGGAAATATTGGGTGTACAGTGCACATAAAACTTTCATGGCAGGTCTATGACGTCGTTCTTTTCCAGAAATTTTTGTTTTGGTTGTCTATATAACAAAGACAAAAGTAGGTAATGCTGTATCACTGACATCTGTTTCAGAAAATATAGATTTGGGTCAAAAAAATGCTATTCTCTCTGGGGATCTCTTTGTTTACATGAAATTGTTAGAAATTTACTCTACGAATAAAATTTGATGGATTTCATCAATATGGATGCAAAAAGAACCAAAAATTTCTGTTGTATTTTTTAATATTAAAATTGCAAGACCTCCAAAGTCTGGGTATTACTTTAGTTTCTTGGCATAAAACAAGTAATGTCTGTTTTTATTAAATATTTCTTAAATGGATGTATATCTGTCTGCTTTTCTTTGTTTTTTTAATCCAGTTTTATAACATGAAAGCCGCCTCTTCTATTAAGTTGGGAAGTTTTAAATGATCAGTTCATTGATACTTCTTAGGAAAAAAAATGTTAATGAGATTTTCACAAATTTCACAAACAAGGAGTTGGTTGAAATGGTTGAGTTTTATAGGAAACCAACCACTGTTGCCACTTAAAAGCCATTTTAGACCTTCAGCTGGACACTTTAAATGGCAGTACTGCTCCTCCGGAGAACATTTGGTGAGAAAAAAATGCCCCTGTTGATAAGGAATGGAGGGAAAAAAGCGATGACCTGCTTGTTGTAATTACCTCACTATTTTCCTCTCCACAGAGTTGAGAAAAATGTGAAACAGGGCCACGCTGTTTGATAGCACCTGTATCTTTCCACGGCACCAACCTGCCGTTTCCTCGACTGACTCCTTCATGAGTCAACCTGCTGCAATAAAGGAAAGAATAAAACTTTGTCTGCAAGCTGAGACCTGCCGTGTGCTTTTTAGATAAAAAGAATCTCAAAGATTCGAGAAGCCAGTGATGAACTCTTTAACTCATCCGTTTGCTCATTCAGTAGGAACTACTTAAAGAATGTGCGGGAATTAGTCATATTTGCTCACTTTCTTGCTGAGAAATGATGAGAAAGTCAGCGCACTGAAGAAACAAACAAGTCAAGTTGTACCATTTTGTTTGAGTTTTTAAGATGCCGATTCCTTCTGCCTGCTGGTTAAGGCAAATGGACAATTATTTTTGCTTCCCCTCAGGCAAATTACGATTGAATAGGCAAAGAGAAAGCAACTATGCCTTTTGTCTTAGCGATCTGAATGTGGCTAAAGGGTTGTTTTGGTGGAATAATTATGAATCAATTTTGTCTCTTTTTTTTTTTCACCGGCTAAATTGAAAAGAGACCTTCTGGCTAAACAACTGGAGTTTTCAGCATATTTATCTGGGCTGAATAAAGACGGGCTGGATATAACCCAGCAAAGATTGTGCTGCTCATTTTAAAGGATCTAAATAAGTGTGAGAATCATTTGAAAGTTGTGAAGAACATGAACATTTCTTGTACTTCTATAAGCTGGTACACAAATTAGACTTTTTTTTCTCCTAAGTGACACAACCAAGACTGCATTATGCCATCACTGAAAATGGAATCCTTAAAGGTGGTTATTATGGAAAGTTGACGTTTTTTAGTTTTATATCATTTTATAATGTTATTCCCTCATCAAAAAAAATACCTGGAGTGTTGCTTTCATTATTTCATGCATGAGAAACCCTTGAGTCTCCCATGGCAATCTTTGGGGTGCCTAAGCACTTGTTTTCACAAAGCTTTGCCTATTTCCGCCAAGCAGAACCTGCCTCTCAGAAACCCACCGTCACTCAGCTCCTCCAGACTAGCGGCAGCAGGACTTATCAAACACCTGGTGGAGCTTCTCATCTCCTGAGCTCATTGTGCAAGCTGCTATTCGTCCCAAAGCTCGTAAGAATGTTTGTAAATGGTGCAATGAAAAGCATTGTGATGATACAATGAAGGCGGAGTTTCAGAAAGAGCAGGAGCTTCTTAAAGGGACAGAGGCCAACTTTCAAGTTGTCCAATTACAAAGTCAATTTTTGTTTAAGTCTTGTTTTCGGTGAAGTGAAAACCACTTCTGCAATTCACTAAACACAACAAACCTAACTAAGCCAAATGACAAAACTAAGAAAACCCGACGGCATTAACTGACAACCTGCTAAGATTATTTTGCATGACGCAGGATTCTTTTCTATATTCTGGCTATTGTTTGTTATTATTTTGGCCTTCTCTGTCATTTTGTAGCTTCTCTATTGATTTTGGTCATATATCTTTCTGCATGTGTATTATTTTGATTGTTACCAACGTTTGACGGGGTAGAAAAATGACAGCGACATAATAATGCTTCATTCAGTGATGGATTCAAAGTCTTTATTCATTCTCAGCTTTTCAAGTGTCTCTTTCTAATGTATTTTATAATTTTCTAGTACAACAATCATTCCCTACAATTGAGAAAGAAATTCTGTTAGACATTTCTAAAGAGAATCTTTACTCGAACTAATTCACCCTATCGCCTTGACTTATTGCTTTGAGCGGTCTCAGTCTCAGGAGATTCGAGTGTGTGATTTTTTTTTCTTTTTTTTATCTGTCGGGACGACTGCCGTGACTAAATTTTACAGGATGTGAATTTCAGATCTCTCCTTCTGACACTGACTTTTCCAATTTCATCCGTCCGTGCTATCACCGGCAGAACTAACCATTGTGCTCAAACCCATGTCAATCAAGATGAAACGATAAATTACCGAAGCTGAAAAACCCAGGATATTAGAGTCTGTTTGATTATGTGTGTTCTTTTTTTGGGTGGAAAACATCCTCCTGATTAGGATCGAAGGGATTCATATTAGTATTCTGGTCACATTCAGTTTCTTTTTACCTGTAATAGAAAAGGCTAATGTTTTTTTTTTATTTTAAAAACAAGTTTTAATAATCCCGTTTTCCTTTGTGGTGTTTTCTCTCACGCAGCCAGTCGGTGGGCAGCACCTGGCAAACCGTTGCCGACCACGTGAAGCACGAGAGACACACGGTTGTTGGACTTTTCCCAAACACTGTTTACCTGTTTATAGTCCGAGCCGTCAACTCCTACGGCCTCAGCGACCCCAGTCCGATCTCTGAGCCGGTCCGAACTCAGGGTGAGGCCCTCACCGATCTGCACACACCTGATAAAATGCAGAGTTATTTAGATGTAAAATAACGCCAGTGTTGTAAAAAAAAAATCCAGTTTGTGGAGTTGAGTTCTGCACAACTCCAGGATAATAAAACACTGCGTCACTGTAATAGGATAAGTATGTACTCCCAAACTAACTATGCGCTGGAGCACTTGTTGATGTAATTTCAGCATTTAGTTTTCTTCAGTGCACACTTTCCCTAAAATATAGATGATCTAATGAGGGACAATTAAAGTCCAGCTGCGACAGGACGTCTTTTCATTTGCTGAAAAACATCTTTTAGTTCAAAGTAAGAGCAAAGATCAAAAAGGAGCTTGTGCAAATGTATCAATCAGAAGAAGGCACAAAAATATACCATATAATCATTGTGAACCTAAGTTATCAATACCACTGGTTTATGCGTAATGTGATATTTGTATTTTGCCAACATCTACTTGTGGCTGAACGTAATCTCACAATTTGAAAGAGTTCTTTGAAGAAAATAAAATAAGGTTGATGATAAAAATTACTCCTTTCAGTGTTAAACAGTTTGATCTTATAGAAATAAAAAAATATCAGTGGAAAAATACAAAATGCAGGTCAGCAACTTTAGGAAGGGTTTGAATAATATAATGCAATTTAAAGCTGTCTACTGATTGAGAAGGATATGAAAATTCGGTTAAAATATGCAAAAACACAAGAGAAATTATTATCATTATTTTTAAAAGTATCAGAAACAAACTCTTTTGTTGAATTGAAATAATCAGCAGTACGAATAATTCAGGTCGTATTGATATGTTAACTTTATGTTTGTCTGAAAATGACATTGGAATGAAACTGGAGAGGGAGGCTGCCCTGAGGCCGACAGCAACAAAAGAGCTGAGATTTGTGGAAGTAGCAACTATGTGTTACTTTTGACAACAAACTCCTGTTTTCACCAATCTGGAGTAAGGAGCCAGGTTGCTAGGCAGAAAGTCTTTTGTTCCACATAAAACATCAAGGTCAGACAACAGGTTTCAAAGTGGGTAGGTGAATGTGCTCTGATGAAACCTGATTTAAATAAATAGCATGCTTAACAAAAATAAGTATACAACATCACCAAATGAGCAGCAATCAAAACTTCCAGGTGGTGCTAAAAAACCACATGAAAGGCAGTTTTGTTTTTCTGTGTTACCATTATGTCCTTCAAATAGTGGCGCCCCAGAAGGTTTTCCTAAGGGAAGCAAGAGCAGGCCAGAAAAAAAAAAGAAAAATGAAAAAATAGGGTGGCACAAAGAAAAAATAAACATTTATTCAACATTTATTCATCTAGTTATTGGGTTTGGGTTTGCATTGGAGCCACCACTGTAGTCAAATGTAAAAAAGAAAAAGAAAAACTTATGGAGAGGATAATTTTAGTTTCGGAATGGTCTATTCAAAGTCCAGAATTGTAACTCTGTGGGTGTCACCAGGACCTAACAAATTTCTACCAATCCCAGTTTAAATGGGATTATTTAAGATTATTTAAGAATCTGCACACTTATTGTAGAACTTTTCTCCGTGTTTTTTTTTTTGTAACAGATTTATTGAAATGTGTGGGAAAGATGTTGCATTGACCTCAAACAAACCTGCATTTCCTGTAAAACAGGAGCGTTTTCACTTTCTTAGTAAATCCTTTGCTTTTTACACTTGTCCATTTCCCTCAGTGTGCACTTCCATTTTTGCATATTTAAAGAAAAACAAAGATAGTGGATGTAGAGCAGAGATAATGTGCCGTGCTCTTTTAAGAAGTTGTTTTTTATGTGCAGTGTCATAACTAATTGCTTTCTCAGCGTGGTGCTTTTCTGCCATGAGCAATGTTGAATTTCAAGTTCGTCCTCTTTTTTTTTTTCATCTTTTGCTGAATGGCTTCTGTTCAGCTGTGCTTTGCTTTGATTTTTCATTTATTTATTTATTTTCTGGCTTGATCTCGTTTCTTTGGGGTGTCAGATGGGAGTCCAACAGAGCAGGGCGTGGACCACAGGCAAGTTCAGAGAGAGCTGGGGGAGGTTTCCATCTACCTGCAGAAGCCCGTGGTTCTTTCTCCCACCAGTGCCAGGATTTCTTGGACTGTGAGTTCACTTCGTGGCTGGAGATGTTTTAATTATCAAAATGGCGAACGGCAACGCTAATCCTCATTCATTAGCTTCAGTCACTCCCTCACACAGCGCATGAAACAAACTGGATCCGTGGAAGCCCGAACACTGCTGGAAGGTGGTTGACGTGCTTGTTTGTTTCCTGCCAACTCTTTCCAGGTCGCCCGTCAGTCCCGGTACATCCAGGGTTACCGCGTGTTTTACCGGATCATTGGGGGCTCCTGGCTGGTCCGAGATGTGGAGGCGACATCCGACTACAGCGTGGTGTTAGCAGATCTCCAGAGCAAGAAGGAGTATGAAGTCAAGATACGGCCCTACTTCAATGAGCTACAGGGCCATGACAGTCTCATGGTTCTGGTCCGGACCCCTGAGGAGGGTACGAGATTACCAACAATGCAACAGATTACGTCAGCTACTTCCAGAAATCATGCAGAAACATGGACTTGTAGATATACTGCTGTCATCTAACACTTGTTCACCCATTTCAGCTTAAAATTTTCTCCTCTTTCTAGTCTCAAGTGGCCCTCCACAGGCTGTTTCAGTGGTGCAGCTCACCAATAGCTCAAGCATCAGTGTCTCCTGGGAGCCACCGCTTCATAACGTTCAGACTGGGATCATCCTAGAGTACAAGGTGGGCCAATGCCCGGGAGCATAGCGTAGCATGAATTACTAAATCGAGTGTTCTCTGCAACATGTTTTTTAGATTCACTGTACTAAAAGTTTTTTTTTTCCTTGTACATACAGCATATACACATCTCTTGTGTATAGATGTGCTGGTTAGAGCACCAAACCCTTCCAAATGTCCACAAAATTAGCTTAGCTAGCTGTGTAACATTATCTGATATGTAGAATATGTTGGAGTGTTACTCATGCAAAGCTTACAAAGAAGTGTAAGACACATAAGAGTGTGATGGAGGTATCAGACTAGCAAAACCAATCAAAACAGAACAAGCTGGTCTTTTTGCTCTTTGATGTTTGCATATTTTTTTACGCAGGCTTTACTCAGAGGTGTACGGAGCTGTTGTTGAGATGGTTGTGAAAAGCACTGATTTGTAATTAACAATTAGTAATGACTCTTTTGCTGCTCGTGTGCTGCCAGTTCTTGTTTTGTCATCAGTTTGTCTGCTAAACACTTACTGTTCCTGTCATCTGTTTGCTGAGCGGAGAACAAGAGAGAAAAAAAACAGAGTCCTGATTGTCTGTCCATTAGCATTAGCACAACACTGATTACTAATCACCAGGCTGCTAATCCAGGAAAAAGTTCAACTCTATCGTTTTTGACGTATTCTTTCCATCTGCCAACACACGTAGAAACAAACAGAAGGCAGCTCATTTTAATGTTTATCAGCAGAAGGCAGGGATCAAACCAAATCCTGTAAAGTTTCTCATTTCCAAGGAGCCATGTGCTGCATTTGTTAATCAAAGCCTTAAATATAAAAAAGCACTGCGTTCCAAATAGATAGCTTGGTGTTGCGGCACAGATGTTCATTATAACCTTCAGCGACTTCATCGCAGAACTTCACAAAAGGTTAATTAATGAAAGAGTCGCTTCCTGAATATCAATGTAGATAGATATGCAGATTATATATAGCAGACGCTGGAAAGAATCTGAGTTGCGGTCGCTATGTTACTGATAAAAATTTCCGTGACAAAATTAGGGCTGATTAATCTACAGAAGCGGGACAAAAAGCCTTTCTATTCTTTCTATTTTTTGTTTCCTATCAGATAAGAAATTTTGCAGTTAGAATTAGTCCTTATCGACTGAATTGGTCGATGAGGAATGATATTATTCAAGAAGAGATCTTCTGTTTTGATTCTGTTTTCTTCAGGCTAAGTTTTGCTTTAAATTTAAAGAGCTTGATTAGGATAAATATAAAAGAAAATTGGTTGAAATGAACCCTTGCAAAAGTATACACACCACTTTAGCTTTTTCATGTTTTCACTCTTAAAATCCCAATTAAATCCCAACGGATGTTTTTGGTTTATGTGATAGATTAACACAAGGTAGCGCACAATTGCGATGTGGAAGAAGAGGTATTTAAAGTTTTTAAAGTTTTTTTCTAATGTTTGTAATTAGGCATCGTGGGTCATAGCACACACACAAGATGATTGACAGCGCTAAAACCCTCCTCTGGGCTCTGATTAGTTGTTTCTGATGAAGCGGTATGTTTCTGCAGATGGCAGTAGGATATCAGAGGGAAAGCATAGGAACTTGATTTTTTTGCTGATTATCTGTGTCATGTTAAGCAAACCATTTTAACAAATAAGTAAGAAAACGTTTCTTTTTTTATAAAAGTTACATAATGCAGCTTTAATCTGAAAAGATTTAGCCACTTGTTGACCTAAATCTTCCACATTTACACCATCAAAATTCCTGAGATTCTCTCTGGTTTCATCTTTTATTCTCTGCTCTATCCATATATGAAAGCACAAAAAGCTCAGTTAAAAGCTATGTCCTTTTTTTTTCTTTTTCAAACCCATCACGATCAGAGCCGCCTTGTCTCGTACTGAAGGAGCAAGCATTAACTCCTGCTCATCTTCGTCTCTTCTCAGGTCTGGTGTTTGTCCGGCGACGCGGAGAGTCAGATAAACCGAACGGTGGACGGTTCCGTTCTGTCCATCCTGCTGACGGGTCTGCTGCCTGACGTCCAGTACACGGTGGCGGTGGCTGCTGTCACCAGTCTGGGTGTGGGCGCTCTGAGTCTGCCTGTCAGCCTGCTTGTCGGTGAGTCACTCAAACCGTTGCAGCCGCCAATGCTCTGCAGAATATGGCAGGATGCACTCCCAGCAGGCTGAGTTTACCCCGGGTGAAAGCCGTCCTCCGAGCGTCGCTGAGCAGGTTAAAATAAGGGCGGTGTGCGATTATCACTCTTCTCTGGGGCGTGAAAGATGTTAGTCGAGAATTCAAACTGAGAAAAAAAAAAAGATCTTTTTATATCTGAAGCAGTGGCCTCGTGTTTACTTGATGTTTTCCTTCAAATTCTTCCAAACATAGTGTGTTGACAAATTAGGGAAATGAATATATATGCGGAGCAGCATTGGGTGTTTGTTTGAAGCCGCTGGAAACTGGAGTGACAAAATCCGACTGACGACTTCTGGCAGACTGCAAAATAACTCTAGTGACACATCCCTCCACATGCCAATCAGAAGCATTTTATACAGTTATCATCGTGGAGAAGTATTTAGATATTCCAGTTAGGAGTATTCTGTGGGGTTTATGTCGGATTTCCAACGTGTCCACACCTCTGTTTGTCATGTTAGTAAGGAGAATGACACATTATTTAAAGACCTATTACGGCAAATTTGCTTCCACTTTAATTTAATTCTTAAACTAAACAGAAACATTGTCTCTGACAATATTTACTCACTTTACTTTTCAAAAAAGTTCTTCAAATCTTGAGCTAATGGTATTTAGATAAAGACGTCGCAGATGAGCACAAAGCCTGTTTGTTTTCTTCTTTTTAATATTAATTTATAATTAAATATGCAACTCAGATTTAGCACATTTCAGCAATAAAGCAGTTCAAAGTTCTTTACAATAATAATATACAATAACCAACTACGAAACAACCAATAAGCGTTATATTTTGTCAAATGCCAACATTAAATTCATCTAGAATAATAATCACCATAATCAGTGTTCCAGTTGTTATGAATCAAAGGCAAATCTAAACAAATAAATGTTTAACTTTGTGTTTCGGCTGTTTTGCAGTTTTCTGGAGGTTTATCAAAGATTTATGGTTCATTCTCTTTTTGAAATCTATTTCTATGAAACATAAAAACCCCTTAAACTTATTCAAAGTATGTTTTCTGTGAAACATGAAACAGAAAAACATCAAGGTTGGATTCTTTTGCTTCTAAACCTAAAAATGATCCATTTATATTAAAGACAGGAATCAGTCAAACCTCCACATATCTCACCGTCATGTTTTAATTCATCCTAATATTTTCTTCAAACTGTAAATCTTCTGACAGTCCTGAGAGATTTTAAGTTAAATTGCTTTAATTTGTCTTCTCAAGTTTTCCAGGAAGCTTAATATTTCAGGTAGTGTGTAAAACCTGCCACGAAGTGCACAGTGTAGTTTTGGGAAGTCTAACCATTGCTTAGGATGGATGTGAGCAATTTGCATTCTGCTATGAAACCATATCTTTTGCTGCCTACCTTTCCATCCAGCTGTCACTGAGTTGTCTAGCTGTCTGTCTGTCATGTAGTGTTTCCTCTGTCAGTGTGTTAGGGTTTGTGTGGAAGCAAGCAGAGGACTGAATGTGTGGCTTCATAAGCGTGATATAAATGTTAAAACATTTGTTTTGTTAAACTTCTACTTCAATCTATTGGTAAACCATGTAAAGACGTGTAAACAGCTATAAGGAATCAATTTTCTTTTTTCTGTAGCAGTGGTGTAAACTTGCACACCAAATAAACCCCAAAAAACAAAATAAAGTATCCATTTTGCAAGGAATAAAAACTCCCAGGAGGAAAAAAATTGTTTTTATCAAAAACTACCTGTGCAAAAACTTTTAAACCGAAGAATATTGCTGAAACATTTTATCTTTTTTAGTTTTAAGCTGTTAATAATCCATACATTCCTCTTTCCTGGGGTTTAAATATTGATTACTTAGCCAAAGCTCTCCAGATTGGATGTGTTTCTCCTCCCGTCACACATAGTGAGGACGATGGTAAGTAAAAGACTTTAGAGAAACGCAGGGCAAACAGTGGCTTCCTGACGTTACCGTAGCAGCCATTAGATGCCATCTACATGCTAACCAAAATTTTTGGGAAGCATAAAAGGAAAAGTCGCATAAAGTCAAAGCAGATATTGGACCCTCTAGGATCACAACTATTAATGCAAATTCACTCATCATTCGCAAATTCTACTGAGTTTCAATTTTTACCAGTCAAAAAAAGCCTAAAAACTTTTGTCCTTTCAAACTCCGAAAATGTCCACAAGTTTAACATTTTTGACTTTTTTCTGGAAAATTTCAGTTTCTTTCTATCAAATTTTCAACTTACAAATGTCCTCAAAATTTCTAAGCTTAGAATTGTTTTTGCTTTTTTCTAGAAAATCTTTGAGATAAATCTAAAAATGTCAAACTTGTACTGGGCTGAAATTTACTTCTTTGTGTTTTTTTTTTATCTATAATGGCCATAATACGTAAGCAGAAGTACATCTTAGATTAAATCTTAACAGAGATTCTTTTGCACATTAGTTTTTTAACATGTTCACCAAAGCAGTAGAATAAGTCCAGCCTTATAAGGCTTAGAGAAAATTCTCCACATATCAATGCTACCTCCCATATTCTCCTGCCTCTCTCTGTTTTTTTTTTTTTTTTTTTGTTTTATTTTTCATATTTAATTGAATGGATTATCTAACTTAATAGAATACTGCTTTGGTCAGTCCTACCATTTTATTTTAGTAAACCTTTGAGAGAAATTACTTCATGGCATATAACCAGGCTCACCCTCAGCACTGAAAACAAATTTCCATGATTGATCTCTGATTTGGGGCCTCACCTCAGTCTTTATTAGTTTTTACAAATACAGAGCTTCTTACAGCCATAGTCTGATGGAGTGTTACATCCATTCCCGCCTCTACGCTGGGTTGATTAATTGGATTTCAAGAGGTGGGTTGCAGAAATCTCCATTCCAGTTAAAGTCCAGACACATTGTATTCTGCGGTTGCCACCATCCAGAGGAACAAGGACGCCGCCGCTGCTGCTACAAAGAGATGTGGCGGCTGAATTTTTGAAAAGCCATTACGTCTCAACGTATCAAATCTCACATTTGATACATTGAGACGTTTCAACGTATCAACGCATTTTCTATGTAATGAAATCGAAAAGGTGATATTACAGATGTTCGTCACACACAGATTTGTGTGTTTCAAATTGAAACCCGAAATTCGGTTTCTCTGAAAAATGAGAACAAAAGTGATTTTCAAGATAGAGATGTTAGACTGCTGGCTTCAGTCAGCGGCCCAGCAGACACTTACTGACAAAGTTTACAACCAGGATAAGCTGCAGAAGGTCATTGATAAATGAAGAAGAATTAGAAAGCTTGAAACATTTCACTCCATGTGTAATGAATATATGGAATATGTGAATTTCACTTTCTGAAATAGATTACAAAAAATATTATTTTTTGCAATATTTTAGCTCTTCCTGAGTTAAAATATTGCTGTTTTTCTAAATGAATATGAACCGGTTTTCCTTGCATTATTTGAAGTCTGAAAGCGTTGTATCTTTTTCGATATTTTCACCATTTTCATTTTCTGCAAATAAATACTAAATTCTTGCTTGGGATTTCTGGGACATGGCGTCGTTTTGCGTCCTTGGTTAAAATAGAGTAGCTGCATTAATGATGCTACTGCAAATGTTCTCTGTGGGCATATTCATCTGGAACATGATGTATTTTCTCTACAATAAGCTTGTATTTAGATATGCAGAGAGGTTCTTTAAAGCTGGGGATGCTTGTGCTTCGTGGCCCCAGAATTGAATGAACTCAAACAAACTGGACACATTCTGCACATCGTGTTTTCAGCTCAAGGTCTGGTGTGGAAACAGATTTAGGGAGTTGTCTGTGAATTTGTAGCGTTATATATTCGTTTTTATTGTTGTTTTTCTTTTACACCAATCTGACATGGATCAGGAGGTAGAATAGAGCGTCCATTGTGATTCTGGCACAATTTATTCCTACTACTGCTGTCATCAAGACATGTCAGAGTTTATTTATTTATTTATTTGTTTATGCTGGTTAAGGTGTTTCGGCTTTCCGTTATGCCTTCGTCACCTTCAACTCTGACATTTATGTTTATGTTAGAGAAGTCTGATCATTCCTAGCTGTTACTGCTGCTATTTCCTTGCTCTCTTTTCTACAAAGACTGTTTTCCACATAGTCCACACAGTCTCTGTGTGCCACACACATGTTCTGTTCTGTCAACTGAGAGAGAAAACTTTATCCAAAGCCTTTTGTGCTTAAAGCCTGTATAACTTAAATAACACACATCAGGGTTTAATCTTTGCACTCCTTTAACACAGTCTTTCTCAAACTGTTGTCTCCGGACCAATGGTGGCCCGCGGGTGCCCCGTAGTGGTCCGCAAGGTACTGCACGTAAACAGCCATATATTTGCGGTGAAGCGAGTTCAAAGTGCAACGCAACAGCTAGCTTACCGAAGCCTTGTGTGATAATAATGGCTAAATGGCTTAAGACTGTATCACTGAAAAGAAAACGGTGGAAAGTTTGTCAGGGTGAGTTGCAGAGCTTTGGTTTTTGAACACTGTTACGATACAAAATATTTGTTTTTCTCAAAAGCAACTCAAGTCTATTTTTGGGGCCTGCCATAGCATTACATAGGGAAGGGCAGTGACTGCCTTGCAAAGCCACAAAAATGGTATCAAAAAGGTGCGGGTCATTCCCGCCATGATTGCTGTTATTTTCATTGGGGATCGGAGTTACGATGGTGACGTAAAAAGCGAAAACCGAGCGAAATTTCCAACTGCCGAACCTTAGAGTGCAACTGACACCAACTGCCGCTTTTTTAGAGTGAGAAACTTAGTGGCTTTTTGACCCCAAAATAATTTTGAAATCGCCCTCATACCTACAAAAATCGCTCTATTTGTATGAAAGTCGGTCATGACATTGATATGCATGCCTGCTCCTGTAAAATGTTTTCAAAATTTCTCTAGGGCTAACTGTTTTCTGTTGAGGTGCTTCAGAGCGAAATCATGTGACAGGGTAACCTCAGGCTCTCAGCCATTCATTTTCAGACTTTTCAGAAAAATTTCAGAGCTCAGCGCACACCATCTTTCTCTCATCGCTGCTATTACTGTGAATGAGCTACAGATATGAATCACGGAAGTATCAGAGACGACAAATAGCCCTCTCATACTCTTCAAATGGTTTTCGAATACGTCTCACGGTTCCTGAATGGGAAGGAGTTGTTCAGACGGCTTTTTTCATCAAAACTGACTGGGTGTCTCATAAAGATAGAAATCTTTCTCCACCTCTCTGTCTCACACACACGGCAATTAGCTGAGGATTAATCACTATAGCAACAGAACACAGAGAAGGGCAGAGCTGCTGGTTTGGACTACAAAGACGCCATCTCTGTAAATCTAACCATGGTGGAACACTTTAATACAGAGGGCAGGACAGAATATCAGAACTACAAACATGGTGGAACACTCAGTTAACACAGAGGAGGGCTGAGTTGGCAGTTAAGAACTACAATGATGGTGGAACTCTCACTTACTTACGACAGATTAGGGCAGAGTTGACATTTATAACTACTTGCTGTTTTGGGCATTATATAGCTGGATTAAGCAAACCACTGTTACACATTGGATTAGTGTGGACATTTAAAATTAAGCTTACTGAAAATTTCATAATAAAAGCCTTCACATTTTTCACATCAGGTAATTGCTCTTTTGGGCTGTATGTGACTGGTTTAAACAAACCACTGTTATACATTGAATCAGTGTGGTAATTAAAATGAAGCTTTCTGAAAGTTTCAAAATAAAAACTTGCATGTTCCTCTCACGTCAGGGCAATATTAGCCTTTTTTATGTTTTTATGGGGATTTTTCTCAGGTTATATTTCTGCCAATTGCATACCTGCAGTATATTCATTAACATCAGCACAAACATTAGCATTTCACTGCCCCCCACTAGCGCACTGCCTTGCACTTGCCTATAAACTCATTGCATCTCTGAATAGTGCTATTTATGTTATACCTTAAATGCATATCATCTAGTGGTGGCAAAAGCAACAAAAACCTAGCATGCTCTGGACTTGAGATGGAGTACATGGCATGCACACATATTGATGACATACTTTGATTAAACTAATTTATCTTCGGTGCAATTCCAGTACTGAGAAATTAACTTTATACTAAGGTGAGTCTCTCTCATCTGAGAATGTGAACCTGTACTGGGCTGATTCTGTGCCTTCAAATAATTTTAACAATGCTCCTGTAGAAGTTTTATAACTTTATAAGTTACAAGAACTTCAAGAAGTTCCTGCAACTTATAAGGAACAGGTCTGAAAAAACAGTCTGTGTGCTACACTCAAGAGAGAGATTCATTTGATGCATCAAAGAGTGATGTCATCACTGCTGATGTCATTGTTACCAGTGGAATTGAACATTCTAATGGTGGATTCACATCAAACACGTTTTGAGCGCAGGCAAGTCTGGCTTATATTCAAAGTCTATGTAGAGAGTTGGATGTGTCAAACGGTTCAAATGGCGCCCCGCTAGATGCTCAAGGAGTGCCGCAATAGCCCTCGACGCACCTCCACATAGAGTTTGAATGTAAACCAGACGCGCCTCCATCCATCCATCCATTTTCTTCCGCTTATCCGGGGTCGGGTCGCGGGGTCAGCAGCTTCAGAAGGGAGGCCCAGACTTCCCTCTCCCCAGCCACTTTTTCTAACTCCTCGGGGGAATCCCAAGGCGTTCTCAGGCCAGCCGAGAGACATAATCCCTCCAGCGTGTCCTGGGTCTTCCCCGAGGCCTCCTCCCGGTGGGACGTGCCCGGAACACCTCACCAGGGAGGCGTCCAGGAGGCATCCTGACCAGATGCCCGAGCCACCTCAACTGGCTCCTCTCGACGTGGAGGAGCAGCGGCTCTACTCTGAGTCCCTCCCGGATGACCGAGCTTCTCACCCTATCTCCCAGCCACCCTGCGGAGGAAACCCATTTCGGCCGCATGTATCTGGGAACTCGTTCTTTCGGTCATGACCCAAAGCTCATGACCATAGATGAGGGTGGGAACGTAGATCGACCGGTAAATCGAGAGCTTCGCTTTTTGACTCGGCACTCTCTTCACCACGACGGACCGGTACAGTGCACGCTTCACGACAGACGCTGACCCCCCCGCTCCCTTCTTCCCCCATTCGTGAACAAGAAACTCCTCCACTTGAGGCAGGATGACCCCCCTGACCCGGAGAAGGCACTCTACCCTTTTCTGGCTCAAGACCATGGCCTCGGATTTGGAGGCACTGAGCCTCATCCCGGCCGCGAACCGTTTCAGTGAGAGCTGCAGATCACGATCTAATGAAGCCAACAGGACCACATCATCTGCGAAAAGCAGAGATGCAATCCTAAGGCCACCAAAACGGATCCCCTCAACACCTCGGCTGCACCTAGAAATTCTGTCCATGAAAGTAATGAACAGAATCGGTGACAAAGGGTAGCCTTTGCGGAGTCCAACTCTCACCGGAAACGAGCCCGACTTACTGCCGGCAATGCAGACCAGACTCTGACACCGGTCATACAGGGACCTGACAGCCCGTATCAAAGGGCCCGGTACCCCATACTCCCGGAGAACCCCCCACAGGGTCCCCCGAGGGACACGGTTGAACGCCTTCTCCAAGTCCACATGTTTTAGTTCTCTCCCTGGTTTAACACACCTGCATCAAATGATGGCTCATTAGAAGGTCTAAGGAGAACATTGACTTGCTGAGGACGTAGTTACTACCACTAGGGAGAGAACTAAAACATGCAGGATGCCGGCCCTCGAGGACCGACTTTGGGCACCCCTGGTGTAAAGGATTGAATTTCCATAATGCCCAGTGTTGGCAAAATCTGGGTTTGGATAGTGACCTAGGTTATTGCCATCTGGGTGTGGGTCGGTGTAAAGGCCGAGCTGGGCTTAGATTGGCCTTCATGTAAATGCCAACATGAAGGCCCTCCATGCTACCTGTGGAGGTTGGTCGCATGGACGTCTGTCTTTCTTCAGACCTCCATGTTTGATAGATGGTCTGTCTTTCCTCGGACCTCCCTAGTTGAGTGAGGGTCCGTCTTTCCTCGGACCTCCCTGGTTGATGGATGGTCTGTCTTTCCTCGGACATCCCTGGTTGATTCAAGGTTCGTCTTTCCTCGGACCTTCCTGGTTGATTGGAGGTCCATCTTTCCTCGGACCTCCCTGGTTGAGTGAAGGTCTGTCTTTCTTCGGACCTCCCTGGTTGATTGGAGGTCTGTCTTTTCTTGGTCTCCTCTATTTGTAGGGAGCCTTCTGTTTGCAAACTGGATGTGGGTCGGCGAAAAGGCCGAGCCAGGCTATGCATGGAGACCCCTTGTTGATTGAACGTCTGCCTTTGCTTGGGTTCCTCTGTTTGTAGGGAGCCTTCTGTTTGCAGGAGGATCTCTGGTTGTGTGGAGACTCTAGGATGGATATTTTCCAGAGCAAGTTTCAACTCCACCTTCAGGTCTGCAACCTGACCCTACAGAGCTTTCACCGTTTCCTCCTGAGCTTTATATTTGGAAGCTTGCTCAGTGTGACTTTTGAGATGCTCCTCATATTTAAGTCTCACTCTGTATTCTTCAACCATTACTTCTATTAGGCCAGTGTTTCTCAACTTTTTTCGGGCCAGCGCCCCCCTAGCCCTAATCCAGGTCCCTCACCGCCCCCCACCAAATAATTTGTAGGTTACTTTGCACTGACAATTATTTTATTATTAATGTTACTATCATTATTGTAGATGTTTTGAATCGGCGCACCGATTATGTTTTCCCGTACACTTCGCGGCCCTTACGCTCCTTCACCTCGCGCACATAACGGGGGAAATGTAGCGAGTTTTGCCCTAAACGTATCGGCATCTGGAGGAGGGGGGTTGGGGGGCGAGCGTATGTTTCTACGCTCCTCCTTGGGGGGGCGACGATTTATGTTTTTGCATCCACCTGAATAATGTGTAGTTGCGCCCCTACCCATGACACTTCAACAATATTATTTTACCTTTTATCTGGAAATAGTGTCTGTTTATTCTTACCATACAGTCCTCTGTATTAATTATTGCTCGAAAGGTCTTGCCATAACAGTTTATTCCTCCGTATTTACTTTAGTTTCTTAGTTTATTCTTGCATTTTGTTCTTCATTCATTTCCATTTAGTTTCATTTGATTAGTTTTATCCTTTCGGTTTATTGCTATGTCCACTTTAGTTTCTTTCCTGTTGCTAAATTTATTTTATCGTTTATTGACCATCAGTAATTTTCACTCATCACCTGCTGCGCCACCTAATCATGTGTTTCACATCATGTGTTGATTTTTCACTGTTAGGGCGGTCGGGAAACATGTCGATGGGGAAAAGGCAGACTGACATGAACCTTTTAAAACAACGGAAACAATTTCTGCATTCTGATTATTGAAATTTAAAAGTGCTGTGTTGTTCTATTACCCCCGTTTCATACCGGACCACTTACAGCACCGGTGTTAACGCTATAAAATGAACACTCTCTATCGTGGTATCACCCATGGAGGGATTTCTTTATTTAAATGGGCTCATTTTTCAGAGGGATACAAACAAAGTCAGGGCATCGTGATTTTAGTAATTACATGTTTATAAGAGCGATTTTCTGTTGTCCTTGATGGAAGCGGGCAGCTTTCAAACGGAAATAAAACACTTTTTAATATAAATTGCTGCTTTGACATGATCACAGAACTGCCAACACATATGTAGTCTACATGAATACCAGACAAAGTGAATCACAGCAGCGTCATCAGCCGATGTAATGCTGAACTGATGCGGAGCGAAGCTGCGCCATGAACCTAAAAACACTGAATAGAAGAATTTAAGGTGCATTTAAGGTGTAAAGTTTACCTTCGACCAAACGTCCCCCAAAAGCATCCCAGCGCCCCCCTTTTGTAAAAATGTCCGCCAGCGCCCCCTGCCGTCCTCTGAACGCCCCCTGGGGGGCGGTACCGCCCACGTTGAGAACCGCTATATTAGACCTTTATTGCGGGAGGCGTATTTTTCAGCCTCCCTCTTGAAGTACTCCAGCTGTTGAAGAATACTCTTGTCGACTGTAACTTTGGAAGAGCAAGAAACCTTTGACACATCTTTAATCTCTGGCACGTTTCTTCCATGTTCACGTTTGCCTTGCTGGTGACATTCTTTTTCCAACATTGTTTGCAGTTTTTGAATCTCCTCCTGCTGTGATTTGACTTCAGCCTGATATGCAACCATTTGGTCTCTTTCCTTATGGAGTTCAAAAATCTTATTCTGCAATTCTGTTTTAAGATCGTCTACCTGCTTTGTGAGATCTTTGACGTGTTGCTTTGTCTCTTCCATGACTTCCACTGACGGGGTAATCTCGAAGTCAGCAGAAGGTGTTGTTTCCTGTTCGACTTGCAAAAATGTTGGACTCTCAAAGTTGCTGGAAGGACTTAATTCCCCCTGGATCTCTGATTCATCTTCCGGCTCAATGGGACTGTCGCTGTCATCTTCAACAGGGAAAATGACAGCGTCGTAGTCGACTTGGATGTTGGATGTCCATCATGTTGACCCATGAAAGCTTAGCTGGAAAAGCTTCATGTTCAAAAGCGATCTGTTGTTGCTTCATGACTGGTAAATTCTTGCTTCTCTGAAAGGCGTGTAATATCTGGAATCGATTTCGAACGTGCTCTGAAGGGTGATCTTTCGCGATAGAACTGTGGAACAGATCAGAGAAAACTCTGTGAGCTACATTCAAGAGAGAGATTCCCTTGTGATATCATAGAGTGATTACATCACTGCTGATGTCATTAATACCATTGGAACTGAACATTCTATCTAGCTTATTTTTGGGAGGCTTATTGGGGAAACAATTATGGGTCTTACTTCCGGCAGCCACCGGAAGTAGCAGTATTTCATGTAATTTGTAGGGATTTTGGCAAATATATATTCATGATAGAAGTTACATCTCTCTTTTCAGTTATTGTACAATATTTAATAAAAGCCTTCATATTTTTCACAAAAAATAATTGCTGTATATGACTGGTTTAACCCAACCACTGTTACACATGGGATTATTGTAGCACTTTAAAATGAAGCTTAGGCAGTGCACAAATATTAGCCTTTACCATAAAATAAAAAATCTCCCAGGTTAGTGCACTGCCTTGCACAATATTCCTCTGCTAGAGTGAGAAACGGAGAGAATTTCTGACCCCAAAACAGTTTTTAACTCACCCTCATTCCCACAAATATATATTATCTTTATTGGTATGAAAGTCGGTCATGATGACACCATCTCAATATTAGTACACCGCCAATGAATTAAAATTAGCACAAGCATTAGCATTTCACTGCCCCCATTAGCATTCGCCTTTTTCCTAAATAAAGCTTTTAACTATTTTTCTTATTTATTAGCCAAGCTTAGTATACTGAATGGAGTAAGTCAATGTAAGACAACATGTTAGTGATGCCTCACATGCTACTGCCATCATTTAGGCTAATGTTAGCAATTTGGCTCATTTTAGCTTGTACACCAATGTCAACATCCTAAAACCAAATTCCCGATGGTGTAGGAAACCCATCCATTCAAAGTAAACCTTTATCATTCAATATTTTGACCTTGTGTGTTTTTTTTGTCTTTCAGATCAACAGCCGGTGGAGGTCAAGAAAGGCGGTGAGCTCAGCATGGCAGAGCAGATAGCCAGCGTTATCCGCCAGCCGGCCTTCATCGCGGGGCTGGGTGTGGCCGCCTGGCTGGTTCTGATGGGCTCCGGCGGACTGCTGTACTGCCGGCACCGCAGGAGGAAGCAGCTGGGCCACTACACCACATCCTTCGCATACACGCCGGCAGGTGAGGCAGCCAGTCCGTACGAACCCCCTGTTCCGCTTCGTACAAACAAAGATGGCTACCCGGCGTCATCAATCCACTCCTCAAAGTCGCCACGTGCGACAAAATGGGACAGACGCAGAGAAAAAAACGGATTAAGCAGTTCACAGTTTGTTTTTGCTCAACCCGGTGACATTGACAAACTTCCTGACGCACCTCTGGGGGACGGGGTGAACATCTTGTTTGGTGATGAATGCTTTCAATCTCAGTTGTGTGCTTTTGCAAAAAAACAAATCCTGCTCTTTAATCTCATCCACAGTTTATTTAAATGTATTTATTATCCGAGCTTACTAGCGTGCGCGACTGAAGGCAGCAGAGAATAAAACTGCAGCGGTACAGATTTAGAACAAAGCCTTGGGGTGTGAGTGAAAACACATCGTTTGTTCACTTCCTAATGCATTCAGAAGCACATGTAGTATGGTTTTATGCAAGTTTTATGTAAGTGTTATATTACTGTGATTTAGATTATCTTATGATTGTGTCAGTTTGCGTGGCTGCCTCCTTTTTGTTGCAGGCGTCTTTCAATGTATATCCATCCATTGTGAGCGTCTCTGAGCGTATTTAGGTCAGAAGTGTGTTTTCATAGAAATGAATTCAAACCTGCTTTTATTTGAATGTACTGTGAAGTGTAATGATACAGGGCTAAACACACTTGTTCTCTTTAGAGTCTTTGAAGGGAAGAAAAAAAAAAGAGATGTCTTAAGGCGAAAGCTTTCTCTTCTCCGCTGTCAAACATGATTTATATTGTAGCTCTTCATCTTTTTTCTTTTCCTTTTTGCAGTTGGCTTTGCTCACAGTGAAGGATCTGGAATCATCAATGGAGGGTAAACTCTTCTTTGAGGTTTGATTCACATGATAAGAGACACTCTGGGTTTAATAGAAACGGCGCTAATACGTTCTCACCTTTCACTCCCTCAAGGCCTGGCTTGTTGGGGTCAAATATGGGCAATTACCCCTGGCTGGCGGACTCCTGGCCCACTCCGAACCTCACTCACAGCAAAGACTTCGTCAACTGCTGCTCTGGAAAACTGGACTCAGAAAGATATTATAACTGTAAGAGCCCTCCTGAAGCTGAATATGCAGGTGCAACGGCCTGTTAGGAGCACAGAGGGCTGTAGCCGAGAGTGTAACTGGTTGTTTGTTTTTTTCCTCTGGTCCAGCCGTCGGGATCATCAACTACCCCAGTCAGACGGAGAAGCGCAGCACGGCGTCCAACGACAGCCCCATTTACAGCACCATCAACACGGCGGCTGAAGACGACCTGCTGGCTTACTACGACACCTACTCCAGCGTGCCCTTCAACCAGGGTCCAGACCCCTACAGCAGCAACCCGGTGCTATCCAGTACTGGGATTCTGGGCCTGGAGCAGGACCTGGACCGCTGGACCATCCAGTCTGGCCAGTCAGGCTCAGAATATGCCAAACTCCAGTACACCAAGAAAAGCAACGGTCAGTACTTTCCCCAATACAAACTCCTTGTTTTGTTGCACTGAAAGTGGCAGTAGGTAACTTTCTAAAAATATTTGTTTTTACACATTTAAAAAAAAAACTGTTTCTATGTCCTGAAAATAATCTGTGAAAATATTAATGTCCTCTGCTTTGGTCCTATAGCTTTCTGCAGAAATACCCACCCCATTCAGAAACAACCAGTGAGAGCCAGGGGCAGTGTATGTGCTGCTCAAAGTGCTAATGGCAGAGAAACAATAACTACTTATCTGCCATCATTGGTGGCCATGCTAACTCGCCTGTGCATTCAACGCATATTCCTTTAAGGGGAAGAAGCTGTTGTGCAGCAGGGAGCAATGTGGAGAGTGTAACTAGAGTGTACACAAGCATGACTGACGGCGCTAGGTCACTCCTCCTGGTTCTGATTGGTTGTTTCTGACTGGGACCGGAGCATTACTGCAGATGGCAGTAGAACCACAGGGAGAAGGAAGAGTAGTGTTTTTTTATTTGACAAATTATCTGTGTATCTTTCGGAAGACTGTAACAGTTTTGAAAAATTAAAAAAACATTTTTGTAAAACGTACCTACTGAGATTTAAGAGTTTATTTAAAAATATATATTAGAAAAACTTTACTTGAGTAATTACAATGAGAAGGATTCAATCACATGTGGAAAAAGTATTTGAGAAATTTTGTTCCAAAATTATTGGAGGGTTTTTGAGCATGAAAACCCCAGTTATCATGTCATAACATTTCACGTTAAAAACCAAGACTTTGACTGGACCAGACCAAAACTTCCACTTTGTACTTTTCTTTTTGGCATTGAGAGGTGAACTTGTCGGGATGCAACACTTATTTTATTTTATTTTTTTGTCATTTCAATTAACAAGGTAACCTTAAGCTAGGGCTAAGCTAGTTTCAGAGAGCCACTTCATTTTTTAAAAATTGCCACTTTAGGAACAATCTTAAAAAAATATTTGTTTTTCTCACCAAAATCTTGTGATTGTGCTTGTGGACAGGAAATTTACCCACAGCAGAGCATCAATGTTATAAAATAAAGCAAAACTATCCCAGATTTCAACCAGAGTAAAATGGGTCTTATCATCATGATTCAGGTGTCGTTTAAATTATTTCTTAAATAATTAAAAGTCCTGCTTGTTCCCCTCCTTCATGATTTGTATTTAGTATGACTCTATATGCTCCTCCTAACCAGACACAACTCTGCACTGTCTCTTACCATCATTTTGAAAGGAATTAATAACACAGAATTTGGTCAAATCTGATTTATTTCTGTTTTCAAAAACCATCAATTTGTTGTGAAATCCACCGACTTTGTTTCAACCTTTAGAAATGGTTTCGATCGATAGTCCACTGAGTCTTCTGCCAGTCGAACATCTTCCCTGAGCAGCTTCTGCTCTTACCGCACATATTCTGTCTCATCTGTGAAACCTTGAGAGGTCAGACAGGGAGCACACTGGACAAAAACAACTGGCAGAGGGAGGTGAAGCTATGACCACCATTCAAAAAGAAAAAAAAATCAGCAAAGACAGGAAATGAGAGATGCATCATCCTCCTGATCTGTTCACATTTTGAACTAACAGCTGAGCGAGTGACCTTGAATTGGGCAATATAAACAGTTTCAAAATTGTCTTGTTCCAAGTCTTCTTTTTTTAAAATATCCATTTCTTTTTATCCAACCTTAAGTGAAGATGCCTTTCAAAAACTCAAGTGAGCCTAAGTTGTTTTTACTCATTATCTCCTTCCACTCACATCCACATGCAAACAAACACTGAGCATTGACAGAAGTTACCTTCAGAAATTCCTGTAAAAGCTTTTAAAGATGCGCAGAAACACCTTAAAAAATAGCTATTTGAGAAGTTTTTGTTTGGTTAATTCTAACAGCTGCTAGTTCAATTTATGCAGCTTTTCATGCCACCAACAAATCTAATTCTCGTAATTTTCGCTTACGGAAACTTTCGTGTTGTTTTGAGGATAAAATGAAACGAGGTCAGGTAAAGAGGGAAGCCATTAGAGAGGGACTGTTTTAAAATCCATATCTTGTTCATTTTTTTGTGTATTCATTTGTCAAGATGGACATAAAGATAATAGTTATAGCAACGGTTCTGCTGTAAAAACATGATACTAAAGATGCTAAATGATGGCTCAACCTAAAAAAAAAGATAAATTACAAATAATAAAGACACATGAGATTAGTTAGAGTTTGGATGGAAAGTAAATGTATTTATGAATAAGTTGTTAGTTCCTCCAACCCCATTTCAGATGGGATTTATGTTTTACGTGTATTATTTGTTATGTATGTATGTATGTATGTATGTATGTATGTATGTATGTATGTATGTATGTATGTATGTATGTATGTATGTATGTATGTATGTATGTATGTACTTACATGGATGTATATGGATAGATGTGTTCACATACATATATATATATATGAGGTGTGCCGATCAGGTTTTTTCCTGCCGATTCCGATCACCCATGAGGGCCGATCAACGATACCGATCACGTAATTATATATTTTTTTTATCATAAGCACTACCGGTTACATTATGTGGAAAAAGGAGCCATGAATTCTCCTTAATTTAGACAAAAACTTGTTTTTAATAACTTTTTTCAAGAAAAAAAACAAAGCAGGCATTGTGGAAATTGTACTGCTATCGGTAATACTATCTTTAACAGACTGAAAACATATGAAGGCTCTGAAGAGGCTAAATAATGTAAAGAGTCAAAATAAAACCTCTCAACATTGCCAAAAAATTCAAGTATAAAACGTAACATTCAAAGACAAATACAGGATCCATTACAATAAACAATCCAGAGTTACTGCATGAAAACTTCCTGATAGCATGGCTGCTAGCTGATTACTGCTAGTTCTGATTGGCTGTTTCTGACTGAGCGGCGTAATTATGCAGAACAGAGATCGATTATTTTTTCAGAGATTATCTGTCTCATGTTCGGACAGCGAAAGTTTTAATAGGTATGTAATTTTTTTTTTTTTAAGTTGGATGCTGCAGTTTTAAACAGAGCTTCTGTGTGAGTCACTACCAGGTGGAACAGAAGCGGCGCTCAGTCTGTGAAATATTACTACCTGTAGCGCGTAGCAGCGGTTCAACAGCGAGAGCAGAACCACATCGCAGCTCTAAGACTTAAATAATTTTGCTGGTTATTTGTTTAGCTTTCTGACCATCATACTAATCCGGGTGAGAGTTTGTAGCTGTGCGCTGCTTTACCTGCTATCTGTTCCTCCATGTGTCTTTTTTACTGCACTGAGCCTCGATGTAGCCAAACTCTGTCAAGTATGACATTGTTTTTATGCCATATTAGATTCGTCGTGTTGATGCATTTAGACGTGCTTCACCCCAACGTGCTTCAATTTTCCGCTGCAACACGCAAACTTCCCCATTCACTCAGTGCGATATAGTTCCACACGACATCGCTTAGGATTTGTTGCTACGCGTTTGCGCAGAGTGAAGGAAAGAGGAGACCAGCTGAACAGGCAGGCTGCGAAATGAGATGCAGGTGATCGGTTTGTGTGATCGGCAACAAGAGACCGTGATCGGCGATCACCGATCATACACTTTTTCACGGAAATCGACCGATTATGATCGGCGGCCGATCGATCGGCACACCTCTATATATATATATATATATATATATATATATATATATATATATATACACACACTCCTGATCAAAATCTTAAGACCAGTTAAAAAACTGTAAGAATTAGCATTTTGCACTATTGGATCTTAAGAAGGTTCTAAGTAGAGCTTCACAATGTTAAAAGAAGAAATCAGCGTAAGAGAAAAAAAATTAAGACCATAGCTAAAAAAAACCCCGAAAAACCCCCAAAACAGAAATCAAAGTGTCAAAAAAAAGGACTCAGTAATGAGTAGCTCCAACATTCTTATTGATGACTTCAAACAATCGTTTAGGCTTGATGCCAGTGTTTCCAGGAAGCTAGTGGGAACGTTGCTCCAAGTGTTGAAGATGGCTTCACGAAGGGCATCCACTGTCTGGAACTGATGTCCATTTTTGTAAACTTCCCTTGCCATCCATCCCCAAATGTTCTCAATTGTGTTTAGATCCAGGGAACATGCAGGATGGTCCAAAAGAGTGATGTTATTCTCTGGGAAGAACTCCTTTGTCAGGCGGGCATTGTGAACTGCAGCATTGTCCTGTTGAAAAACCCAATCATTGCCACACAGACGAGGGCCCTCAGTTATGAGGGAAGCCCGCTGCAACATCTCCACATAGCCAGTTGCTGTTTGACGCCCCTGCACAACCTGAAGCTCCATTGTTCCATTGAAGGAAAACGCAACCCAAATCATGATGGCGCCCCCACCACTGTGCCGTGTAGAAAACATCTCAGGTGGGATCTCCTTGTCATGCCAGTAACGTTGGAAGCCATCAGGACCATCAAGGTAAAAGTTTTTCTCATCAGAGAAGAGAACTTTCTTCCACCTTTCAATGTCCCATGTTTGGTGCACCGTTGCGAAGTCCAAACGGGCAATTTTGTGGCGTTGAAGAAGACGTGACCTTTGAAGACGTTTTTTGTTTCTGAAGCCCTTCTCTCGCAGATGCCGTCTGATGGTTATTGGGCTGCAGTCAGCACCAGTAATGGCCTTAATTTGGGTAGAGGATCGTCCCATGTCTTGACGGACAGCCAATCACTTGACTTTTTTGTTCCATATCCCTCAGAAATGCAAAATGACTGTCTTACTGCATCGAATCTCAGCAGCGATGGCACGTTGTGAGAGGCCTTGCTCATGCAGCTCAACAATCCTACCACGTTCAAAGTCAGTGAGCTTTTTTGCTTTTGCCATCAGGAAGTCTTGACAGTGTAAAGACTTGACAGAAAATGACATGGAATCCAAATTTTTGCTTTTAAAGTCTATGGTGTTACACTTTTGATCAGCTGAAAAAAATCATGTTTGAGTGTAAATGCAGTTTTCAGAAAATTCTCCCCTCAAAAGTTCTTGTCTCTTGCACTGATTTTTTCCTTTAATATTGTGAAGCTCTACTTAGAACCTTCTTAAGATCCAATAGTGCAAAATGCAAACTCTTGCAATTTTTTGACTGGTCTTAAGATTTTGATCAGGAGTATATATATATATATATATATATATATATATATATATATATATATATATATATATATATATATATATATAGTTAACACAGATTCATACTAGTGTTATGAATCAGCCGATTATGATCGGTGGCAATTTTGCAATTTTTATATATATATATATATATATATATATAATCTGTGTTACTAGTATAACACAGATTCATACTAGTGTTACTATGGATGTGCTCGGCACAATGGTTGTGACATGTCTGGAATGAATCAATAATGAAATTGATTATACAATTATTGTTTTTATTATTGTTTTTGTTGTCATTAGACAAACTGGCTTCGCAGGCATCGGCTGGATCCCTGTCCAAGCCGGCTCCTCTCACCTGGGTGGACGTTTTATCACTTCCTCTTCCGCCCAACAAGGGCAGAGATCATCCAAAACCAGACAAAGAAGAGGCACAGCACAGGTAACATTCATCACCGCGTTCATTTTTCAGACTCCTCATATCTCCAGAAACACTTGGCTCTTCGGCGGTTTTATATATATTTTTTAATTTTATTATTATTAGAGAAGGCCTCTGGCTCTGCTTCTCTGACAGATGGCATTAAGGCAGCTGGGCATCAAAGCTGCCCCGCAATGCTGCCAAGGCAGTCAAGCAAAGCTTAAGTGAAGTTTGGTGGACTGAGGAGTTTGCAAATTAACACTTGTGTGTCTACCGGCGGCGAGACGAGGCGACTGCGCTGCGAGGCGGCGGAGGGAAGCGTCCACGCTAACCACTTCTGACACATTAGATTGCGGACATAACGGGGTGGGGATCGGAAAGGCTGTTCTGACTGCGCCGTGTCTTTTGTAATGACATTAGGCTCCATCTGACAGGCTGAATTAGTGCTTTCCGTTTTCAATGACACGTCCATCATTAAAATAGCCCCAACGGCGCTGACATGACAACAGGCATCACGGAGGTGGAGCCCGTCTTCTCGTTCTTCTTTACTGCTTCCATTTCATGAGAACTTTGAACAGTGTTTCTGATTCATTCCTGCTTTGCTCGTTTGTTGACCCCCCTGGTTGCTCTGAAGTGTTAACTGGACGGTGTTGAGTTTTGTGCAAATATTCTGGCTATAATTTAGAAAGAAAAGTAAAGTGATGCAACTGCAAAAACACAAAATCTTACCAAGTATTTTTGGTTTCTAAGGCAAATATTTTGGTACACATGTAATTTGCGATATGGACTTAGATTTTTATCCCAATATTTTGTGGTAATATTGTGATAACAATAAAATGATGATAGAGATCCATTTATTACCAGTTTTTAGGTAACTGCATGGCGCCACAAGCATAAATACTGCTCTTGAAAAACATTCTTAATGAAATGAAGCTTTTTCAGGATGCCACATACTTAAAGAGACGTGATTTATGTCACTAAGTTACACATAGAGACTTTGTTTAATCCTGTTTTTGAATTTGTTGATATTTTTCTGATGTCTCAGTGGAAAAAACACTGGAGAAAATGTCAAAAAGAAAATTAAAAATTTTTTTTTAAACATCAACAGAAATCTATCGTTATGTGACAGTGATAATTAAGACTTTTTATTACGACAAGAAATTGTTCACGATAAACAATACAATAAATACCCACCTACCTGAAATATAACAAAACTAACTTACAAGTACTGTAACTGTCCAGCAATAAATATGAGCTTGTTTTAAGTCAGGAATGCCTTAATATTGATTTAAAATATACAAGGTCCAGATTATTGCACTTATTTCAAGACATTTCGCCCATGCTATAAGTGAACTAATCTGCCAGTGGAACTAGTGCTTTTTTAAAATCAATATTAAGAAATATTGACCTTAAGCAAGCTTCTATATCTTGCTGAAAAGTTACTTATATCAAGTGTATCAAGTTGTTTGCACTAGAAACTAGACCAAAAATATTTAATAGGATTTTGTGTTTTTTGTTGTGTGGCACAGTCTCATTTTGAATGCTGAACGTGTGCATTGAAAAAAAAAGAGTATTTCTTTAGGAAACATAGGAAAATATCTCAAATAAAATCCGATTGTTTGGGAAGAGGAATCAGGATTCATCAGATCTCCTCTGCACCTGCAGAATGCAGAAAAACGCCAAAGAACACAGCGGCGTGGGTTTTGAAGGTCGAGCCGCTTGCACACTTTGCTTGTGTGTATTATTATTCTTTCCATGTCGGGTCAAACGCGGCTTCTCCTCTACGGCTCAGCCTGAGGGCACTATTTAAATTACATCTGCCCTGCTTTTATGGGACACTCCACATGTACTGTGAAAACAGCAGGACGCTGCTGCGTTAATCAGTTGTTTAAAAAAATGTTTTACATTGGAAATATTTGGTTAATTTTTATGTCTTTTGCTCCTTCATTTCTAGTCAGAACACATTTATATTCTGCCATCAGTCACATTGAGTGTAATGTTAATTTAAAGGCATACGTCATCATTCTTACAACCACCAACACCAGCTATGTGTTTTTGCACAATCAGAATCAGCTTTATGGGGCAAAATTTCCCCATAAAGCAAAAATATTCACTTCAATTTCACTCGCAGCGTGCAGACATTAAGTATATACAAACAAAACCTTATAGGACATAAAATAAACACATGCCAACATCCTCTGGAAGAAAACTTATCCATCCACTATAATACAAAACATGTCTGTTTTTTTTAATATCTAGAAATGAAATGAGAACAAATATTCTTTATTTAGCTAGGCAGAGGGTCAAAATTGATTACTGGATTACAAAAGCTGCACAACCCTGATCTATTGTATGTAAACATAATTCTGACCAATTGGGGATTCGATGAAATTGTCACAAAAATGAAACTTGCTGATCCCCAAAGTTGTTTGCGATATCAAATAAACCCTTTGAAGCTTAAGATTAGGGCTGGACAATAAATCAATAACTATGTATCGCAACAGACACGTGATCAATATCAATTAATAATACACCTGATTGAATATTCAATATTCAATACATAGAATATTCACTGAACTCAGATCCAGATCCACGTAGCATTCTGGGAGATGTAGGCAGAGGAAAGACTTTAGCCGCTCAACCTCCGCTAGCGACCAGCTAATAAGTGAATGTCATCAACTCACTCACTCTGTGGTTACCTAGCAACAACTTGTTGAGTGACTTACGTACGCAGCAGCAGTTTCATGTTTCACTACCGTGGCTTATAACTGCTAAAAAATAAAAACTGGTGTTGAGTGGATAAAAGAGGAAAGATAACGGCACCAGTTTGGCAGCATTTCAGATACTTAAAACAAATCAATATTTATTTAGATTAACTGAAATGAGACGCTTGTATCGTGGTACTTTTTTCAGCCATATCGTCCAGCCCTATATTATATTTTAAAATCTTACTGAAAACGAATCAGCAGCAAGAAGACAGAGTGTTTCCCTGAAAGCCACTCCTTCACCTGCCGCCTTCTCTCCACCCGACGTTTAGTTCCGAGGAGGAAGATGATGACTGGTGTCCTCCGCTTCCGGCCAGAACCTACCTGATGGACTCTTACAGGGAGGAAGGGTCAGGCCTGCCGTCCAGACCAGAGGAAGTAACGCCTTCCCCTCAGCATGACGCCCCGCAGCCCAGCGACAGCCCCCGCGTCCAGCACTTTGACCTGTTGGTGCGCCACCAGCAGAGCCAGGTGTCCCAGTCCAACCCCGATCTATTCACCAACACCCAGGCGCTGGAAGCCAGTGATCTGTACAACCACAGCAGCCAGTGGGCGGATAATTTCAGGGGAGAAAGTCTCGACAAAGGTCAGTTTGAATTAATTCGAATGTTAAGGTTGGACTCACACGACCGCGCCGCGCCACGAAGGATCTACTTTCCGGTTGTTACTCAGCAGAAAGGAAATCGTGTTGCATTTATTCATAGGGGATTTTTTTGTTTGTTTTGGCTTCTGTGTGAAGTTTCCCTAAAGGATGACGTCAGCATGCTCTCTTGTCAGGACAATCTCTTGCTGTGGCCGCCGAGTCGAGCCCGACTGCTGCGGCGCAAAAACCCAGGAGTAAGAAGAGAGCGCCGAGGGACGGGCAGAGCCGGAGAGAGAGGCACGGAGACGCGGCAGGTACATCCTGAGCCACACTAATCAGTTCTAATCCGGTTAAGAGAACGCTGTTCATTCTCTAAATTATTTAGAGCAAATCTGACAAACATGGCTCTTTTATTATTACCTCTTTGAATTAAACAGCAGCCATCAGCTTCGGTTTGTTTCAGTTTTATTAGCAGAAGTTCTCATGCCCTTTGAACTCTTGAGCTTTTTTTAATAAACTGTCTTGGAACGTTAGGAACATTGACAAATAAGCATTTTTTTTAAAAACCTGAATAGTGTGGTTTGCAGGCACAACCAGCAGCCTTCATAAGTCGCAGGCTGTAATGTGTAATATATGCATGTGTTCTGTAATGGCGCTTCTCTAGCTGGTTAAAGCTGCAGTATGTAACTTTAACATATTTTAATATGTTAAAATGCTTTTTAACATATTTGTTAAAAATGTCACCATGTGGTGACAGTTTGAGACAGATAATCAATGAAAAGGTCATTGATTATCCCTAAGGTACTAAAAAGATTTTTTTTTAAAGTGAATATATTAAAGTTTTAATCATAGATTTTCAATCATAGTTTTTTATAATCACAAACTGTAAATTGTTTTTCAAAAATATATCTCTAGTAGTAGGAGTAGAGCGACTTAAAAAACTCAATTTCATTGACTTCATTCTCAGAATTCTGACTTTTGATCTCAGGAGATTGAATTTTGAAAATTGTAAGAAAACAAATTCAGAATTTTAATTTTTAGTGGCCCTAATCCCCTTCCATACCTTTCTCTGCTTGGCTTTCAGTCAAAGTCATCAAGCTGCTTTGCTCCTCAAGCACAAAATGCACAAGTTTCTGACAAGAAAAAGACCAGAGACCGCGTCCAGCAGCGTCACTGCGACTCACACTGCTGTTAAAAACAGCATGAAGCAGCATTTAAGCTAAACAAATGTAATAATGACTAAATGGTGAATAAAAGGTGCTTTTTAAGGAAACTCAGTGTTTCCTTGCGTATTTTGTAACATTATCTACTGGTTTGCAATGGGAGTCCTCGCTCAAAGCTAATGTTATTTGCGGGATGATAGGATGGAAAAGTTAGGGAATCCCTCCTTTAGATATCTGACTTTGGCACATTCACCATCTGAGTAATCGCTGGTCTCCATGTGCAAACACTTTAAGTCACAATGGTCCTGAAAGAGGCTGTAGTCACTAAAATAACATGATGCATCATGGGTAACCAGGGCGCTCAGAGTCACTGGCTCACACTTTGAGCTTTCAGGTCCCCCTCTGCGTCCCGTTATTAAGCAAGTCGGCCTCAAAAGTGATATCTGCTCATCTAACTGGCAGCGAGAAAGTGAATAAGCAGATTTCCCGAAATGTCAGAGTATTCCTTTTAAGATAAAATTCTGTGTGTGTGTTTTTTTTTAATCATCGCTGATGAATCAGAGCTCCCCCCTCCACCGGCCCCTCCCTCTGCAGACGGCTCCCTGCAGCTCTTTGTGGACGTTTTGAGTCGCAGACAAACAGACAACGAAACAAGAGAGGGAAGAGATTTGCCCGCTCTCCTGAAGCGAGGAGACGACTCCTCACCCCAGAGGGGGGGACTTGCAAAGTGGTTATCACAAGGTAAAAAAAAAAAAAGGAAAAATTCAAGAAAACAAAAATGGAGCATGACAAACTGGCTCTGGCAGGTTTGATTTGATATTGTTGTGAAGCTTCCGGTAAATGATCTCGGTTTTCAGTCATTCAGGGGCCAAAACACTTTAAATTTGAGCGATTTGTTTTCCCTCAGCAGATGAGAATGTAATCCCATACGGACAGCCAAACGTGCTGTCCAAGGTCCAGACGTCGGGCTACGGGTCCCTGGGGGGACGGGCGTTTCCTCGGCCCGCCGCTGCTCAGAGGAGAGATGAGGTAAGTCTGAACATAGCAGATACTGAACTGTATACTGAACTGTTATCAACTCCGTAAGAGACTCTGCAGGAAGCAGGCCCGTCTCCAATAAATATTTATAAGTAAATAAGTAAAGATGGAATCTAGAGTTTATTTTTTTTATCCAGTACAGCTCTCAGTCCACTGGCCAATTATCCAATAAACATATTTTCAATATGGAAATCATAGGTTGAAGTATAAAATTTAAATACAGTGGCTTTAAATTTTTTTTATATATATTTCTGTTAAAATGTCAGATTTTTATGAAGCAACTAAAAATAACCAACTACGGTAAATTATTTCAATATTGTTCTATTGTTAACGTACTGAAATTCATACAAAAAAACAACTTCATAAACCTGGTTGTATAATTGTTCACTCCCCCTAAACTTAAACTTTGCTAAAGAACCTTTGGTCTTCTCTTGGCAGTGGCGCCCCCCAGAGGGGGAGTGAAGGGGCCACTGGCCCTGACTTGAAAAAATGCTTAGCTTCCCCACTGCATGACCCCTGCAGGGAATCACGCTCAAGTCATAGGCAGGAAAACAAGAGTCAACATCTCTATTTTTAATTTTATTTTATTTGCTGTACCCCACTAGAACGTCCCAAAACTTCAGTTTTCATCTCATATTGAAAAAAAGAGAATGGTTCTCCAACTTAAAAAAAAACAACAAAAAATCAACAGCAGTTAAGCGGTCACAAGTAATTTAATGACATAAGTGAAACTTGCTTTGTTCATGTTTGTTTAACTTGACAACTTAATAAATGATCTTAATTTCTTTTGTTTTATGCACATGTGAAGAAAACTAAAATTCTTATGTGTTCATATTTTTATTATCGATAACAAAAAACAATTTTCCCTTGAAACAAGGTGATCTCTTCCACATGTTTCACTGTGGAAGTGGTTTCTTAAAATAATGCTCAGTATTATTTTTGCGTCAACGTAATATTTAGGAGCTGTGGCCCAAAGAGTTCAGCTCTGCTTTCATCAGATGAAGCTTTTAGAAGAGTTTCGCCTAGACTGGAAGTTTTCTTTTTGACAGAAACTGCGTCTGATTCACAGCCTCAGGTGTTGGTCATGTGAACGGAGGAGGAGAGTTTTGTCACATGTAGAACATAAATGGTCCCGACCAGAACCTGCTCTGCCGTCAGTGTTCCTGTCAGACTCTTGACAACCTTCCTTCCTGACCATTTGTGTCGTCTGCTCATCCATTTCAGAGAAACTTGCAGTTTCGTAATGCCACCTTTGTGACCTCGACACTTTTTTCTCCTATTTTTTATGATATGATATATAGATTTGTAATTGTGGAGAGTTTTCTTCACTCTTCTTCTGTGTCTAACTAATCTGATCTACTATAATTAGTGTTATGTGTATAGATGTGTATTACGTAGATTTATTTAAAGGTGCTTCAGTAAAGTGTTAGCTAAAGGGTCTTTTTTTCTTCTTCTTCTTTGCCGTTTTTGAATTGAGCAACACTTATAGCTTATTACTCCAAAAAAGGAAAATGTTTTGAAAGGATTTATTATTCTCATTTGTTTTATGTTACACAATTGTGGGTTGTTAACTGGGTTATGCAGATCTCTGAGGTTCACTGTAAATCTCATCTGTTGTTGCAGACTCTCTGCAAACTTTTAATAAACATATTAAAAATACATCAAGCACATTAATTACACCGACAGTCATTCCGAGTTTAACTTCAGAAGGACGTTTCCCTTCTGCTGCCTTAAGATAAAATGTTGTTTGTGGTTTAAAAATACCCAACAACAGATGTTCAGCTAAGAGAGGATGTAGTAATATTCCACTGATACTGTGAGGTTTTTCTCCACCAAATCTGTGAACAGATTTATGAGGGTGTTTTGATGCTTATTAACTTTTTAAAGCTCATTTAAAGGTATTCCGTACCTTTAAATGTTTTCCTCAGCTTTTTGGACACATTTTTTTTCTTCTTACAAATCCAAATATTGTCGGCCACGAATTCGTCTCAACTTTGCAAGCAGTGAGCTTTGTGAAGTGTGCATGTATTAATGTGTTTAAATGACACGCTGCAACACTTTACACATGCATTGACTTTAATATTTGTTTTTGTGGATTATCTGCTGAAAATCTTGTCATTAATCAGATTTTTAAAAAATTGGCACTTTTCTGAGATTTTCCATTTTATCACATATGCTTATTTGATTCAGTATTAGACATAGTTTCTTTTTCAACTAAACATTTTATTGCCTAAAATCTTACAAAATTACATTCATTAAGTGAAAGCTTTTAATCATTTGTAGCAAAGGATGAATCTGCAGGTGAAAATATATTTCTGACATAAGTTAATCCCTTTCTGTTTGACTAACATCAGTACAGTGTAGGACTCATCTGTTTATTTGACCCAGGTTAATCTGAAACTAACCTCTGAAGGACTTCTGGATCAAACATATTTACAGCCAATATTGTTTTCATCTTAAATGCAACGTGTATATTTTTGCACAGTTTTGGCTTAATTACTGCTCTGAAAATGTTGTACTTTAAGAAGCCGTGTACTCCAGCTAACGATTAATTGATTGCTAAATAAGTCGGCCATTATTTCAATAATCGATTAATCGCGAATAACACGATTAATTCATTTCAGCGCTACTTTCAACATCTTTCTTTTCTCCACATTTTTTGTTTTTACTCTGATCCCCGTAAATAAAATGGACCTGTATGTAGATACTGAAAGGCTGTTTGGATGGCCAAGTCAAAGTCCAGACACAAATCAAATTGAAAATTTGTGGTAAAACCGAGTTTGAGATATTTTTGCAATGATAAATGGGGAGACATTTTGATCTCAAGGGTGTGAGTAAATTTCCAGTACCTGTTGCAAGATCTAGACATTAAAAATAAAAAAATAAAAAGCATAAGATTTACTTTTATGATTATATCAAAAATGACTTTCTCCACAAAAAGGAGAATTTTTTTTTTTTATTTGAGTGTTTTATTGGCAACATGAGCAACTTTAGACGAGAATGTAAAGTTGCCCGGCACACCTGAAGAGCAGCAACTAACATGAAACATCAGAGATTCAAGTTACTTACAAGTGGATCTGATTCCTCAGTGAAGACGAATTTCTGATTTGAAACGAAATCTTAAAAATGGGAAACATGATATGTGAGCTTCATTACTTCCCCACTTTAGGGATTTTCACATGGCTTGATCTCCACAGCTGTTCTCCGTGTAATCTGCATGCTAATGTCTCTGCTCGTCTAACCGCACGCACTCTTTTCATTTGGCTTTCTCCGCAGAATCTCATATAGACAGCCGCCGATTACACCACGTGACATTCTCCTCTCCTTTCCTCCCTGACTTCCTGTCTCCGCGAATCATCAATGTGTTGCCATGGCATCCCCCGAAAAGCCGAAGACAAAAGGAAAAGCGTCAAGGCTTGCCATCTGCCTTTTCACAAGCTACTTGTATTCTCTTTTTATTTTACTTTAGGGATCTTCTTTTTTTTCTTCTTCTTCTTCTTGCGTGTGATTTCTCTCACCCCCCCTTCCTGTGTACAAAGACTTCCTCTGTAATTTTTTTAAAAGAAGAGGTGATCACATATATTACTAAGAAAAGAAACGTATGGTATTTTTAGGCTAAAGGGAATGAAATGGAAGTATTGCGTTGTTGTACAGCAGATTAATGAATGTATCTTTTGTTTACTCCTGACCGTCAAACTATGATGCTGCGGGTTTTTTGTTTTGTTTTGTTTTTGATGAACGACGGGAGCAGGGAAGAGAGACATGAAGCTAAATCTCATGATGTCGGTGTGGGTGTGTGTCAGTGTTTTTAATTTCACCTTCCCGTGTGGCTGTGTAACCGTGTTAGATCACCAGTGTGTTCATTTTTAAATCTGGGGGAAAAAAATAAATAAATAAATAAAAGGCTTTGTTACATAAAGGTTCCTCTTGCGTAGAGTGTGAAATCTACTAACTGTGACAGAAGAATAGCAGTTGTGTTGGTAGCAGTGGGACTCTGCGGATGACAATGCCAGCCTGGATTTTCCAGTCAGCTGGTGCCACCGCCTCAGCGCCGAGTGAAACGCTTCCATGAAAGTTGGAACGAAACACGATTCAAAAGTGCTCGAAAAACTTGTGCTGCTGAAACTTTTTGAGCGTTAGAACAGATCTGATTATTTATTATTATCATTATTATTATTATTATTATTATTATTGGAAAGATTTAAGGAAAGATCTTTAAGATGACCAGCATTCCTAACTACAGCTGTAGAAACCTGTGAGGTAGTTTTCTAATTGGTAATTGGTAGAAATGCATTTTGCGTTTGTTGATTCAGCAGAAATCCACTGGTAAAAACGAACTTATTGTCTGCCATCTTTGAGCCCCGAATCCTATTGGACAAGGATCGTTCTAACAGACCAATCAGAAAAGACCTGACGAAAACAGAGAAAACAGAGTTTTCTACTTAAATTATGTAATCTCTGATTTTTTGAAAAGTTAATTTATGTTAATGATTTTGGTTAAAAAGGGAAATTCCTACAATATATTTATATTTCTATGCAAATGGTGGAATGTTTATCCATCCATCCATTTTCTGCCGCTTATCCGGAGTCGGGTCGCAGGGGCAGCAGCTTCAGAAGGGAGGCCCAGACTTCCCTCTCCCCAACCACTTCTTTCAGCTCCTCCGGGGGAACCCCCAGGCGATCCCAGGGTAGCCAAGAGACATAGTCCCTCCAGCATGTCTTGGGTCTTCCCAGAGGCCTCCTCCCGGTGGGACGTGCCCGGAACACCTCACCAGGGAGGCGTCCAGGAGGCATCTTGATCAGATGCCCGAGCCACCTCAACTGGCTCCTCTCGACGGAGAGGAGCTGCGGCTCTACTCTGAGTCCCTCCCGGATGACCGAGCTTCTCACCCTATCTCTAAGGGATAGAGAGCCCAGCCACCCTGCGGAGGAAACCCATTTCGGCCGCTTGTGTCCGGGATCTTGTTCTTTCGGTCATGACCCAAAGCTCGTGACCATAGATGAGGGTGGGAACGTAGATCGACCGGTAAATCGAGAGCTTTGCTTTTTGACTCAGCTCTCTCTTCACCACAACAGACCGATACAGCGCCCGCTTTACGGCAGATGCTGCCCCAATCTGCCTGTCGATCCCCCGCTCCCTTCTTCCCTCATTTGTTAACAAGATCCCCAGATACTTAAACTCCTCCACTTGAGGCAGGACGACCCCCCCGACCCGGAGAAGGCACTCTACCCTTTTCCGGCTCAAGACTATGGTCTCGGATTTGGAGGCATTGAGCCTCATCCCGGCCGCTTCACACTCAGCTGTGAACCGTTCCAGCGAGAGCTGCAGATCACGATCTGATGAAGCCAACAGGACCACATCATCCGCAAAAAGCAGAGACTTGATCCTAAGGCCACCAAAACGGATCCCCTCAACACCTCGGCTGCGCCTAGAAATTCTGTCCATAAAAGTAATGAACAGAATCGGTGACAAAGGGCAGCCTTGGCGGAGTCCAACTCTCACCGGAAACGAGCCCGACTTACTGCCGGCAATGCAGACCAGACTCTGACACCGGTCATACAGGGACCTGACAGCCCGTATCAAAGGGCCCGGTACCCCATACTCCCTGAGTACCCCCCACAGGGCCTCCCGAGGGACACGGTCGAACGCCTTCTCCAAGTCCACAAAACACATGTAGACTGGTTGGGCGAACTCCCATGCACCCTCCAGGACCCTGCTGAGGGTGCAGAGCTGGTCCAGTGTTCCACGACCAGGACGAAAACCACACTGCTCTTCCTGAATCCGAGGTTTTTTAAACAGGGGGACCACCACCCCAGTCTGCCAATCCAGAGGAACTGCCCCCGATATCCATGCGATATTGCAGAGTCACGTGAGCCAACACAACCCTGCAACATCCAGAGCTTTAAGGAACTCCAGGCGGATCTCATCCACCCCCAGAGCTTTTTGACCACGTCGGCGACCTCGTCCCCAGAGATTGGAGAGCCCGACCCCGAGTCCCCAGTCCCTTTCCTCAACAGAAGGCATGTTGGTGGGATTGAGGAGGTCTTCGAAGTATTCCGCCCACCGGCCCACAATGTCCCGAGTTGAGGTCAGCAGCACACCATCCCCACTATAAACAGTGTTAGTGCTGCACTGCTTCCCCCTCCTGAGACGCCGGATGGTGGACCAGAATCGGCTCGAAGCCGTACGGAAGTCTTTCTCCATGGCCTCTCCAAACTCCTCCCACGCCCGAGTTTTTGCCTCAGCGACAACCCGAGCCGCATGCCGTTTCGCCAGCCAGTACCCATCAGCTGCTTCTGGAGTCCCACAGGCCAAAAAGGCCCGATAGGACTCCTTCTTCAGCTTGACAGTATCCCTCACCGAAGGCGTCCACCAACGGGTTCGAGAGTTGCCGCCGCGACAGGCACCAACAACCTTGCGGCCGCAGCTCTGAAAAGCCGCCTCAGCAATGGAGGCACGGAACATGTTCCACTCAGACTCAATGTCCCCCACCTCCCCCAGAACGTGTTCGAAGTTCTGCCGGAGATGGGAGTTGAAGCTCCGTCTCACAGGGGACTCCGCCAGACGTTCCCAGCAGACCCTCACTACACGTTTGGGCCTGCCAGGTCTGACCGGCTTCCTCCCCCACCACCGGAGCCAACTCACCACCAGGTAGTGGTCAGTGGACAGCTCCGCACCTCTCTTCACCCGAGTGGCCAAGACATATGGTCGCAGATCCGATGAAACGATGACAAAATCGATCATCGAAGGGTGTCCTGGTGCCAAGTGCACATATGGACACCCTTATGCTTGAACATGGTGTTTGTGATTGACAATCCGTGACGAGCACAGAAGTCCAACAACAGAACACCACTCGAGTTCAGATTGGGGGGGCCATCCCTCCCAACCACGCCACTCCAGGTCTCACTGTCATTGCCCACGCGACCTGCACAATCCTGGGAACAGATGTAAGTGACACAGGGTCATTTTTGAAGAGAAGGTCACCTTTCTAAACCTTTTGCCTAAGTTTTTTAAAAACCTAAGTCATTTTTTGCTTAAAGTTTTTTGGGGGATTTTCCCTCAAAATCACTGTTGGCAAAAAACGACTTAGTCCATTATTTTAGCAGGGGGACGATAAGCGAGCATTTTAAGTTCAGTGGAAAGAAACAGTGTGATTGAAAATAGTGCACAAGCAACGAAAGCAGAGTCCATTATAGAATCTTGTGGAGATTCAAAAACTGAAGACTGCAGCTCGAGTCAGAGCTTTGGACATTGAAGAGGGGCCGGGGGATTTGTGTTTTCTGATCCCTGTCTGTCTCAGGTCCTGGGGTCCGTGACTCCTCGCACACAAAAATTCACATGGAGAAACTCCACACCCACACAGTCTAACAGACTAGTTTGCATTTGTACCCATGTTAGGGCTTTCTGTTGACTTCCATTCATTTAACTGTATTTATACCCAACCCAGACATTTGTCCTCACCTTTGCTAGTCTATTCCTAACTCTAACCTTAACCAAAACTTAATTCACACCACACTTCTAAACCTGACTAGTACAGAACAGAAGTGCAAAGAAAAAAAAAATCAGGACCAGGAGAAGATAAACATGGTGAAAGTGGTCCTGTGTATCTGGTATAAAACTACACACACACACACTCACACACAGGTGTTTGAATTCAGGTGTTTACGCACACACTATCTCGGGCGTTGGTTGCCACTGAATACATCACGTATTAATAGCCTGGTTCTTTTCAGCCATGCTGTTATAAAAGCATCTGTTTCTCACTGGTTAATGTGTCATTTTTTTCTCTTTTCGCAGGTTTATAACTAAACTTCTCTTGTATTCCCTTCATCCTTTTTTCTCCCCTCTATTCTTATTTTCATCTTTCCCTTTTAGCTGTTTGCCACCTCTCTTACTTTCTTTTTTTCTCTCTCTTTAAAGCTGTTGGGCGTCTCCATTAGCACTCAGACAAACGTGCTACATTGTCAGACAAGAGACATTTAGAAAAGAAAGAGGAAAAGAAAAGGAAGCAGCCAGGAGGTCCGTGGTCACTTTCTAGGTGCTGAGAAAATCCAAAGTTCAGGAGAGTGACTAATGTTGACAGGACAGCTATTACAGTTACACTTTTCTTTTTAGAAAAAGAGGCAGGAAAGAAAGCCTCAGGAATTGTGTCGCGTGGGGAAACGAACTGCCCCTATCAGATGAAAACATTTAAACTTTTGACCTACATACAAAAAGCTGTGTGTGTGGCAGAAAACTGACACTGCTCCTCACCCTGAACACATCTTCCTGAAAAAGAAACAAAGGATCAGCCACATCCTGCTGTGAGGCTATTTTCCTTGAGTTCAGACAGGAAGGCTGGTTGTAGACGTTAGTAAGACGGAGCTGAATACAGGACAGTCCTGGGAGAAAACCTGTCAGTGCCTAAAAGTGAAAAAAAGCCCTGAGGATTGACAGACAAGAACCATCAATGTAAAGACAGAGCAACAATGGCTCAAAATACACAAACAGAATGGCCTATTCAAAGTCCAGATCTAGGTTAACTTTAAAATCTGTGGCTGAAAACACAACTGAGACATTTTATTTGGAAAATAATGCTGAAAAAAATAGTCTGTACTTCAAATTCACAATTGTGCTGCTACCTTGTGTTGTTCTATCCCATAAGCTGGTGGTGTCTATAATGAGAGAAAATGTGATTTATTTTTCTTCAAGTGTGAATATTTTTGCGAGTCGCACTAAAATGCGACTTCTGTTTCACGCTGAGGAATCTGGAATTTCCCTGCCTGAATTTTAAATGAATAGGATCTGTGGAGTGTTTGGTGGTAGAATAAAATATAAGACTAAAAAATAACACAAAGTTTTAAAAACCACCAGTTTAACATCGGCAAATACGCAAAATAATAACTGGGAGAAACCATTTGCGTGTCACGTTGTCCATCCATCCATTTTCTGACACTTTTGTCTCTAGTGGGGTCGGGAGGGGTGCTGGTGCCTATCTCCAGCCTATCCTCAAGAGGTGGGGTACACCCTGGACAGGTCTGTTGCAGGGAAACACAGAGACACACAGGATGTTTGTCCTGTGTGGTTGTTTAACCATGCACACACACCTAGGGACAATTTGGAGAAGCCAATTAACCTGACAGTCATGTTTTTGGACTGTGGGAGGAAACTGGAGTACCTGGAGAAAACCCTCACATGCACAGGGAGAACATCCAAACTCCATGCAGAAAGACCGGGGCCAGGAATCGAACCCAGAACCTTCGTGCTGCAAGGCAACAGCTCTACCAACTGCGCCACTGTGCAGCCCACGTGTCATGTTATCGTTTTCATCATTTACATGCTATCGAACTTCACTCAGTCTGAGACTTTGACTCTGTGAAATTGAGTAAATCTGTCTCTTCTGAATGGGTGATTTATCCTGATTATTGATCACGTATTAGCATTCATATAAGTAATGACTGGTGAGCTTAGGAGCATTTGCTCAGGATCTTTAAGGGAAAACATGTAACTGTCCAAAAATGTAAAAAATGCTAAAAAGCTGTGATTGTTGCTGATAGTGATCTAGTGTGTCGGTGTGATCCGTATAAATAAAACAATTAAGATAAGCGCCGCTCTGTTTTCATGTGACTGAGAATATTAATGTGGGGACGTGAATAGACTGTCAGCAATAGCAGGATGCACATGTTTAATAGCAGGGTTACAATATATTGCCTAAACCTCATTACAAACATGGTTGCACATTGAAGAGTTTAATTATGCAGAAAGCAGAGGCACTGATATATGATGATGCTTTCATCTATGCAAGGGGGAAAAAGTGTCACTGGAGGATTTAGTGTCTGAGAAAACACTGAGGATCTTGGCGTCTTTCACCTTTGATCTGTAAGCAGAGATCTGTAGGTATCGGAGGGATCTAACTCCACTTGGACACGGAGAAGTTTCCACAAACGAACAAGACAGGAAGGCTGTGATCGCTCCAGGAAGTTTGGAAAACCTTCCTTGGAAAATCAACCGTACCTGGTTCCTGTTTAGTACCAACTGTTTTGTTCCACACCCTGATTAAATCTACCTCAATTCCTGGATATTCACAGAACAAATACACTTTTACTAAGACTAAATAGTACACAGGTTGACTCTCTTGACTATATTAGATGAATTTTGGGACAGGAGTCTGCAAGCTTTGCAATCCAAAGAGCTGCCAACGTCCCATGATCCTTTTGATAAACATCTACTACAGGAAATTTGTAAATTTTAGAGAACAACCATTTAACTTGTATTTGTGAGTGTTAAGATAAAGAAAAGAGGTTAGATAAAGTGTGCTCCACGTAGTTTCCAGCCCAATACCAAGATAATTAGATCAGAAATAAATATTACTGCTACATAATAGTGTCTTTGTGTTGTGGATATTTAATGTAAGACTTCAATGGAAAAGCCTAAAACCTTAAGAGTATCTATATTTGGAAAGTGCACCTGTATGTGTGTGTGTGTGTGTGTTTCTTTTCTGTATGTTTTCATGTTTAGCTAGTGGCTCCTTTGGACTTTTCAAAGGAGCCACATGTGGCTCCGGAGCCACAGGTTGAAGACCACTTGCACAATAAAGGCAGCCGAATAAAAACATCACAGGTTTTTATTTCAAATGTCAAAATTCATCTTTGGTTTTCCTTCCACTTTCCAGTCGTGTGTGTGTGTTTGGTAGAGACATGTCAAACTGAATTATTTTAAATTCACAAGTCTGTGGTTTTAATTTGAGAAATCAAAAAAAAAGAAAAAAAAAAGCTAAAGCAATATAAACACTTCTGCAAGACCCAAACAAGTTTGCGTGGAGCCGTTTGCTCCAAAATGAATTTCCGTCTCATGTAACCATAGCAAACCTCTTTTGAAGGTGCAATGAAATAAGTTTGTGTCTCTGATTCAGAGAGGCCTTGTAGCAAGAAAAGAAAAAGGAATGAGCTCAAGTTTTTCAACCGGAGCCAAATGACCCTGAAGTCTGAATAAACTCCTGGTACGTTGTATCATGTTCCGAGAACCGCTCCCCCCGCCCCCTCCTTCCAAAAAAAGAAAAACGCCTCATCTACGAGAAAGTGTGCACGAGCTGATGCCTTCCTTCCTCAGATTGCAGCATTGTGAAGCTGAACGTGGCTTAATGAGAGCGGGAAGCCTTCATCTTGGAGTACAGCCCCCGAAACGTGACAGCACTGGGATATGAAAAGCTTCTTCACCCCCCCCTCCTATGTCAGCTCTGTCATCCACTGGGTGAACCTTCCATGTGCAGATCTTATTAGCTGAAGAACCAGCTGCAGCACTGCAGCAGGGAGACATTCAGACAGTGTGGAAAACATGTTGGACTCCGTCGTCTTAAGCTAACACCATCTGGGTCCCACCAGGCCAGGGGGATGACGGTAATCCACTGTAACTTGAACAGGTCACATGATTCAGGTGGGTGGTGCAATCCTGTGCTTTTAGGCATGCGGGTTACGATTTTAACATTAAATGGTCTTATACAGGAGAACTGATGCACAGTAGGTTTAACATGACCCCTACCCAGGTAGTTCAACGCTGCAATCCTCAAAAAACTTTACTATAACTTCATGTTGTAGTATTATTTTTATTCATAAAAATCTCAAAATGTTTACACAACTCACCTGATATAAGCCTAAGAGTTTCATATACAATGTTTGTATATGAAACTTTGTACATTTTCATGTACAATGTTTGCAAAACACACATTCATTAAAAAAAGAAAAGAAAAGAAAAACAGTGGAACCCCCTTGACATTGTTGCCCTGGGCTACTGCCCTTGTAAGGTCTTTCTTTCTTGAGTCTCACTGTGACTTTGAACACATTGAATCTTAATTTTTCTTGCTCTACCAAAAAGAAAGTTACGTCATAGAACCTGCCTGACATCACGAAGCAGGGTAAAAGATTTCAAAAAAGCTAAACATCCTGCGCCGAGTGAAAGAACATAATAAAATAAAACACATGAGAAACAAAATCATCCATCCCCATCCATCCATTTTCTTTACACCCTTGTCCCTTAGTGGGATCGTTAGGGTTGCTGGTGCCCATCTCCAGCTAACGTTGCGGGCGAGAGGGGGGGTCACCCTGGACATGTCGCCAGTCTGCCGCAGAGAAACAAAATCAAACATCTATTCATCAATTTAAGACTTTTGAAGCACAGTAAGAGCAGCAACACGCAAAAAATAGAGAAAACACCAACAGCCAAAAACCTTTCCTCCTAAAATTACATCCACAATTAATTTAGCAAAACTCAGAACAACAAGTGAGGCACTACAGGTCATGCTTGCCTCAGTGTTCATGATTCATGAATTTCACTTGGTTGAAAAGAAGACAATAAGTCTCACATTTACCCACAAAACATCTTGACGATCCCCAAGACTCCAGGGGGAAAAACATTCTCTCCCTGGAACGACGAGACAGAGTCAAACTTTTTAGTCTGAGTGTGATTTGTAAAGACGGAGAGATAAAATAAATCTGCGATGCGTCACAAACCATGCATACATTTTAAGTTGCTTCTCAGGTTATACGCATGATTATCACAATACCATCCACGCTGCTCAATTACAGCGAAATCTCTCCAGAGCTCAACCCAAGCATGAAATGGAGCTCAATCAGATCCGACAGACGATCCGTCTTCATTATGCTGTACGGTAAACTCATACCGTGTTCTGACAATTACATGTGTCGTGTTGTTTTAGCATGAAAACCTTTGAAGTTCAAGCAATGTCATTTTCATATTTGTGCAATCTCTAAACAGGTGAACGTTCAGCAGAGAGTACAGCATTGAAAAGTAACTGGAAAGCACCACCTAGTGGTGACGTGGGGACATTTCTTTTATTTTCAAGGTGGTCTCTTTGTGTAGATGGAAAAAAAAAACTAAGGGAAACGCAGAACTCAACTTGCTTCAAAGCTCCTGCTTTACAGTGTTGCCCTGGCAACCGTAGTTAAATCAATGTAGTCCAAAGCTGCTGTGCCGAACTACAGAACCTCCATTATGGTGCGTTCAATACACCTAATGACAGCAATTTATTTCTGTCTCCCACAGCTTGTTTCCTTCAAACAGACCAAGAAGTATTTTCTCTACTTTAACTTAAGAAAAAACAATTAAATGCACTTGCTGCGTGTTTCATTTTAAAGAAAAACTTGTGAAACTATTTTAAAATTGTCTCTACTTTGTCACGTCACAACCACAACATTTGGGTTTTTCTGAGATTTTATGTCAGATCAGCACAAATCACAAGATAATACATAGTTTTAAACTTTGTGGGTTAAAAAAGTCAAAGTGCAGTAAAAAAAGAAAGAAAAGAAATTAGTTCTGAATCCATAAGTAGAGAATAAATGTATAATTTATATGTATAACTTTCTGCTGATTCCAAGCCAAGCAGGAGGAAAAAACAAATGGAAGTCTTTATCAAGGCCAAGTGTGACCCAAATTGTACTTTAATGCATATGTGCATTAACATTTTTGTATTTGCACATGGGAAACAAATGTGAGAAAGTTTCAGAAATGTGAATACTTCCACATTTTGTGCAACAGCATGATAGTGCAGATGCTTAGACTATTGGAAAAACGAATAAAATAATATTTTCAGCGTTGTTGTTTTTTTTTTGTTTTTTTTTTAATTCTACAAGAATAAATCTGAACAAAAAGCCCCGAATCATCTTCCCTTCATTTTACTCACCACACTGTTCCGCCAAGTCATTCGCATTCAATGTTGGTCATAATTATATACGTTTTTTTGTGTGTGTGTTTTTTAAATAAATGTCTGAGCAATTTTTCATCTGCAATTAAACTCATTTCATTTCTCCGGGACGGCTGAGTGCCAATTAAAAGGCGGCTTCTCGAAAATACAGCACTTAACGCATAATAAATCAAAGATAGCAGCAATTTGTCTTTCAGTTTTCATTAAGAGTCGCAGAGAAATGAACAGGAACAGCGCGGCGAGTGCACTTCCTCTAATGTATTCACCATTTAAACTTTAATGTCCGAGGGAAGAAATTATGGATTGGAATTTATGCAAATTGCGCAGTTTCAATTAATAATAATCTGGACCGGGTGGTCTGGCGCAGACAAATAATTACCGAGAAGGGATTTGCAAACATATTTAAAAAAACAGAAAAAAAACGACTGAACTGCTGTATTACGACGGGTTTTGTTTTTGCACCGGCCTGGGCCTGTTGCAGGTCACGGGTTTACTGTGTGGGGTTTGAAAGAAAAGCCCCCCGTCATCAGTATTAACTGAGGCGTTTTGTATTTTCAGCAGATTCCCCCTTAAACACAGAACTCACCCGCTGTGATTGGTTGCGGCTCCGCAGGGCTCCATTGTCCCGCCGATCCGTTTGTTCGCTCGGTTTCCTGCACACAAACAAAACTTTCCTGCCATCCCGGGCTGCTTTGTGCTGTGACCACCTGGAATATTGGATTCCCTCAACTATTTCCCGAGGAAAAGAACAAAACGCAAAGGTATGCAGTCGAGTCCTTTCCAAATCTGCATTTTTGATAGTTATTTTCTAATGTACGTATTGAATTGAAATGTGATGTTTTTTCTTTGTTTTTTTGGATAAAAATGCCAGAAAGGTCCACTTTGCATAACATATTCCAAGAAGATGTCATGTTTTTATGGATGCTCCACTGAATCTAAGCAAGCAAGAATATTCTTTGGCTCATTTTGCCTCCTGTTTGGTATTCCTGGAAAGCCTCCTGATTTATTCAGTCAAACATGTTTAACATCACTCTGAAGGTGTCAAAGGTCAACGAGGTATTAGATCAAACCGGCCTGCTTCTTCATGTGGAGTAAGGGCTGATACTTCTGGAATTATTTACCCCCCCAAGTTCCCTCATGCATCTTTTCCCGGTTTCTTCCATATTTCTGAGTTGTCACACCGAACGCTGGCTGTAATCAGTGAAGCAGCGCCGTCCGGATCCGTCTCGAGCCCTGACCTGCCCTTTCTTCTTCTTCTTCTCCCTCTCAGTATATTTCAGCAGGATGTACAGCTTCATGGGAGGCGGGTTGTTCTGTGCCGGAGTCGGGAACATACTCCTCATCGTTTCTACAGCAACAGACTACTGGATGCAGTACCGCCACTCCAGTAACTACATGCACCAGGGCCTGTGGCGGTACTGTGTGCCTGGGAAGTGCATGACGCACACTGACAGCATTGGTGAGTCTCGCTCCACGCTGGCTGGGGATCGTTGTGTGTTTTAGTGTCTGACTGTGTGTCGCAATCAGGTTTGTTTGCTTTCCAGTGAACAGTGAAAGTCCAAGGCGCATCATGGATCAGATGGAAAAACTTTTGAAGTCTCTTTGTTTCAGAAAGATGTAAAATCGGTGGACCAAACTTCTTCTGATTGCTACTTTACCTTGTTGAACCAATAGAACCGTAAGCTTATTGTGATACATGACGGCGTACTGTAGAACAATAAGTAAGTAGATGCAGCAATGAAACTACAGTCCATAAAATAGGAAACTCTGAACGATTACATTGTGAGATAAAGAAGGAAAAAATGTTAGAAAAATCTGTAAATATAAATTCAAGAACAATAATGATTAGGACTGTAACTAATGATTATTTCAGTAATAGATTAGTCAGTTGATCATTCAGACAGCTGATTGATTAATCGGATTCAAAAAATTGGCACATTTTGCTGATTTTTTTATTTGACCACTTTTTTAATACACTATTTGTAATGCATTTAAAATATATATATATATATTTAGAATTCAGTTACTGTAAAAAAAAAAACATTTTTAAATAAAAAATCAACTTTTTGGCTGAAATGTAATAATATAGCAGTCCTTTAGTTTGTGCACACTGATTCATTTGTAGATTATTAGACTATTTTTTGAATTAACTGATTAATAATTACACAGCAAAAGATACTTAAGGGATTTTTGTTTTTTTTATAGAACTTGGACCATGTGAAGCTAACACTATATTCTATGACACTTCAGGAGTTCTTGGTAGAACATGTTTACAGAGGTGTTTTTTCATTTTATTTTTATCTTAAATGCAAAATGCATGATTTTTTATAGAGTTTTGGCCTAAATTTTGCTCTGACTGTGTTGTTCTCTCTGCAAATGGCCTATTTTTGAGTCTGTACATTCCAGTTAATTAATCATCGATTACTTAATTAGTCGACGATTGTTTCAACAATCGATCGTTCATGATTAATCGCTTCAGCCCTAATAATGACATCAAAAGACCGAAAAAAAAAGTTTTCTGCCAAGGTTTTGTATACCTACAATCATCACATTGTGAAACAAAGTTAGTTAAGGGGGAAAAAAAACAACTTTGAAAACAATAAAGACACACAAAAAAATAGATTTTCAAATAATAAGTCAAATGAAAAACAGACACAAAAAGCACAGTGAATACAGAACCCACCACAGATCAGCAGCTCATGGGTCATCAAGGATTACAATGTGAGATAAAATTTCAATGTTACAAAGAACAATAAAAATAGAACATTCAGTTCAATCTGATGTAGCATATAGAATGACCTAAGACAGCGGTGTCAAACTCCAGTCCTCAGGGCCGCTGTCCTGGAGTTTTTAGATTTACTACAGGAAAACACTGAAATAAAATGACTTAATTACCTCCTTCTTGTGTAGATAAGTTCTCCAGAGTCTTGCTAACGACCTAATTATTCTATTCAGGTGTGGTGCAGCAGAGCAGTGGCCCTCCAGGACTAGAGTTTGATACCTGTGACCTAAGACTTAAGAAAACTAAGCTTTTAATATTAGCACGTTTTACTTTGACTGAGTAAATGTTTTTCACCTGCACCACTGCGCTCTTCGGATCATTCTCGTGGCCGCTTCCTCTTTCCCCACGGTGACCTTTTGACCCCGAGAAGCACGTAAAGCTTTCCTGTCATGTAGCCGAGAACACGAAACTCTGTCCGCTTTCTCCAGAAACAAACCGACAGAAACATCTCTCTCCTCCCACAGCGTACTGGGACGCCACTCGGGCCTTCATGATCCTCTCCCTGCTGGCTTGTTTCATCGGCATCGTGATCGGCATCATGGCCTTCATCCACTACTCTTCCTTCGACGGGTTTGACAAGACGTTTGCAGCCGGGATCCTCTTCTTCATCTCCTGTAAGTTACTCGCTAATAACCACGCGCTGCTCTCTTTCTCTCTGTTTGTGCCGAACTGAAGGTGGTAACTGCTGAATATCCGTCACGCAGGCTTCTTCGTGCTGCTGGCCATGGCCGTCTACACGGGGGTGACGGTCAACTACTACGGGAAACGCTATGGCAGCTGGCGATTCTCCTGGTCCTACATTATGGGCTGGGTGGCGGTGGTGCTCACCTTTTTCTCAGGTGCAAACCTTAACTTTTTTTGTACACGCATGAATATATTTCACTCGTTTTAATCAAGCGTTCTTTCTAGGTATCTTCTACATGTGTGCCTACCGGATGCACGAATGCCCAAGGAACTCCAACTCGCGCTGAAGCGCTTCAGAATCTGTAAGCGATACCACATGGCTGAAACGAACCAGAGTCGATGTGAATCTTCCCAACAACTTCCCGTAACTCGTCACGTTCAACGATAAGCAAAAAATAAAGGAGAAGAAAGTGTTCCATTTGTTTCATTTTTTAAATGTCTGTACTGATAATTTCATTGCTTTTCAGCTGGATCGCAGCTGAAGGATCTCGGGATCAGTACGGAAAATGAATTGCAGCGCTAATTTCTCAACCATTGGTGTCTAATCAAATCAATTTGATTCACTGATTATACATGACTATTAAAACTGTCATAAATTCTAATTTTGTTTAATTTTATGGTAGCTTCTTAAATGCGCTTGGTCAGGTTGGGATTTTTAGTGCTTTCCTTCCATTTGTCTGGACAATCTTTGTCTATTAAACTGGGGGAACCATTTTCCTCTACAAATCCAGCAACTGGTGGTGTTCCTCAAGGTTTCACCTTGGAACCACTACATATGCTTCCTTTGGGTTGAATATTTCATTTGATCATCATGAAAAATAACCGTTAAATGTTTCTAACTGCCATTGAACACCAATGACCGTACAGTGGTTAAAATCTACTCTGAATTGCACTAAAAAGATCCAATTTTTTGTGCAGTTTCTACTTAACTGTTGAAACTCATCAAGCCTTTTTACAGTTAAGTCATAATAATTTAACCTCTTTGAAATTAGCACCTCTTAGCACTATCGCGTCTTCGAATGCGACACTGAAACATCAAAATATGGAGCCATTTTGGTTTGTAGAAAGAGTGAGTGTAAACTCTGAGTTGTTTTTGTTCCTTTTAACTTGTTTCAAAGGAAACATAATAGATCAACCTTTAAAGTTACATCACAGAAATTCCACTTATAGTTATTGAAAATACTAGAAAGTTGTGCATTTTATAGAGACCAGAAGACTTGCAAGAAGTAAAATGAGTCCAAAGTTATTTATTTATTTATTCATTCTTCTTTTGGTGAAGAACTGTGCAACATACAACTTCATCTCAAAGTAATCAACAGAAATACTTTGAGGCAATATAAACATTAACCATTTTAACTTAGAAACTCGCAGAGAGTTTAAAAAAACAACAACAGATAAACAATGTCCAGAGGACAGTAATTATTTGTTTACTTTTCAGAACATGCATTGGAAATATGAATAAGGCCGTCTGTGACATCGAACATAAAGAAAGAACATCTGTTGAGGCTTCAGTGCAGCTTAGTCGACCTCCTCTATGGTGGGGCCCGAGACCCCTCCTGTTCGGGGCGCACCAGCTCCTGGCATCTGTCCTTCACTCTGGTACAGCTTGGTCATAATCGGGTTGCACAACTTCTCAAGCTCCTTCTGCTGGTGCTCAAACTCCTCTTTCTCTGCAGTCTAAAAAAAACAAACAAAGAAACAAACAATGTTAAATATAATTTTCTACTATTTTCTGGGTAAAAATAAAGCTGAGAAGTGCCAGGATATTTTCAATTCAGTAATTCTTAAATTAAACCTTTTCCTAAAATAACTTGGGTTTTTCTTTCTACTGTGGGAAATATGCAACATAAAATTCTGCAGAGAGAATTATTTTAACCTGCTCTAAACAATTTATTAATTTGTGTGCACAGCTGGCCCGTTACCGCATGGTCGTTGCTATGTCGACAGACGGAGATAATGACCAACAAACTCCATCTTTGCTGTTTTAGATTATTGAATAACAGAAAATGGGAACCATATTTGGATTGATTTTTTTTTTTACAACACAATGGGAATACTATAATCACCAGCAGAAAAACATATTGACATATACGGATGGATGAGAACGAGTCTGAGAACATGGAGGATCTGCGTCAGGCTGTTTTGCAGCAAGGAACCGGAAGAGAATAAAGCTGGTGATCAATATTGATTAAAAATAGACTTGAAAGTAGGGTGGAGAAATATTCCAGTGGGGCTGTGACCAGAAAATGGTTTTTCACGGTGATCAGTCGGCCAATTGGATATTGATCCAGTAAACGCAGACTCCCACTGCAGCTTTATGCCTCTTGTTAGCAGACATAAATTTAGTTGAACACTTAAGGCTGTTACGATAACAAATTTTAATGGACGATAAATTGTCCCAGATATTCTATTACCATGTTCAGACCATTTTCAACTACTTTCATAATAATAATGGCATATTACTCCAAGAATATCCATTCAAAGATTTAAAAAAGTCATTTCTGAAGAACACTTATCTCAATAATCATTCAGCTTAGACAGGGAAAACATGTAAAAGTGGCAGGTAGTGCAAACTACCTACTTTGTAATGAGTGTCAAATGTTTACAGAGTTTCTCAAAATGGCAATATAAAAGGGGAGCATCTCTAACAATCCTTGTCCAAATGGAAATGATTGCGTTCATTTGAATTTGTCCAGCGATTAATTGATTGTGAGCTTATGAGCTCTGCAGCCCAACTCAAAGCTGTCTCAAAATGTCATGTGCAATCTGCAAATACAAGAGCATCTAGTAGCAGTACCAGCCTACAGTATCTTCATGCAGAAATGCTATGATCTGTATACAATCAATGAGTCAGAAGTAGCTAATTTCACAGTGAAAACAGTGTTAACGCCTCTTCAATCTATAAGTCTTACAAAACTGTTGAAACTACTTCTCTCAAACTCGAACCTGATTTTTGTCGAGCCAGCTGATGACCTCGTTGCATTTGTCCAGGATCTTCTTCTTGTCCGATTCGCTGATCTTGTCCTTCAGCTTCTCGTCCTCTACGGTGGACCTAATGTTGAAGGTGTAGGACTCCAGGCTGTTCTTGGCCACCACCTTTTCTCGCTGGAAGTCGTCTTCGGCCCTGTACGTCTCCGCTTCGTGAACCATGCGCTCGATATCCTCTTTGCTCAAGCGGCCTTGGAGAGCAAGGAAGAGAGAAGCAAAATGGGTTATGATGAAAAGCTACGATAAAAACTGACGGCCGGGGTTAGCTTTTCAATAAATTTAAAGGAGTTTTGTTACCTTTGTCGTTTGTGATGGTGATTTTATTCTCCTTCCCGGTGCTCTTGTCGACGGCGGAGACGTTCATGATGCCGTTAGCGTCGATATCGAACGTCACCTCAATCTGAGGGACCCCGCGAGGAGCTGGCGGTATTCCCGTCAGCTCAAATTTCCCGAGGAGGTTGTTATCTTTGGTCATGGCCCTTTCGCCCTCAAACACCTATGAAGACGACAGCTATGGTCAACTCAACTGGAACTTGTTTCATCTTTCGGAAGACGAACGTAAACAGACGGCTGCCTCGCCTGAATGAGCACGCCAGGCTGGTTGTCGGAGTAAGTTGTGAAGGTCTGGGTCTGCTTGGTGGGGATGGTGGTGTTCCTCTTGATCAGCACGGTCATGACGCCGCCTGCCGTCTCAATGCCCAGAGACAAGGGCGTCACGTCCAACAGCAGCAGGTCCTGAACATTCTCGGATTTGTCTCCGCACAAGATGGCCGCCTGGACAGCTGCGAAACAAACGCTTAGCGTCTTCGTCTTGAAATTACAGCGTCATTTAAGGTGTTTAGTGAGCATACCTGCACCGTACGCCACCGCCTCGTCAGGGTTGATGCTCTTGTTGAGTTCCTTCCCGTTAAAAAAGTCCTGCAGGAGCTTCTGGATCTTTGGGATGCGGGTTGAGCCTCCCACCAAGACGATCTCGTGGATCTGAGCCTTGTCCATCTTGGCGTCTCGGAGAGACTTCTCCACGGGCTCCAGCGTTCCGCGGAACAGGTCCGCGTTCAGCTCCTCGAAGCGCGCCCTGGTGATGGACGTGTAGAAGTCGATGCCCTCGTACAGGGAGTCGATCTCGATGCTGGCCTGCGTGCTGGAAGACAGCGTGCGCTTGGCCCGCTCGCAGGCCGTGCGCAGGCGACGCACCGCCCTCTTGTTGTCGCTGATGTCCTTCTTGTACTTGCGCTTGAACTCGGAGATGAAGTGGTTCACCATGCGGTTGTCGAAGTCCTCGCCGCCCAGGTGGGTGTCGCCCGCCGTGGCCTTCACCTCGAAGATGCCGTCCTCGATGGTCAGGATGGAGACGTCGAAAGTGCCGCCGCCCAGGTCGAAGATGAGGACGTTCTTCTCGCATCCCACCTGAAATGAAAAGAGGCATTTTGATCTGTTATTCTAATGTCAGAAGCACTTTATCAACCTTTGATGCTGTTGGTAGTTTTGAATCCAGGAAAAAAAAGGGGATTACAAGATCATACCCATGTATGTATCAAAGCATCTTTTGATCTTTTGGAAACTTTTCACGTTTACCAAACTCAGAAAAGTGCATCAAAGTGTTTTGATGCATTAAATGAAAATAAAAGAGAAATTTAAAAAAAGTAAGCAGAGAGCTTCAAAGCTGAACTAGGAAGTCCTGAGAAAACCATGGACTTAACCTGACATTTTTAACCATCACACCTCACCGTCCCCTTCAACACAGCGGAGCCTAAGACAGTTTTCCTGTAATGTTAGTCAATCAATCAAGTTGATTTGTGCAGCATGTTTCAGCAACAAAGCAGTTCAAAGTGCTTTTCATCACAAAAACCTAAAAATATGAAGTCCTAAAAATAACATACAGACGGCTGTAATGTTAGGTTGTTTCTCCACAATTACCACAGCTTAAGTAAAACAGCAATCTTGACATGCACTGTGTGGGAGACGGATGTGAGCAGCACGCGCATGAGCTTGATTGACAGTGCCTAGACCTTTCCTACTCAATTTGACTGGCTGCTGCTGACCAGGAGCAATATATTTCTGCAGATGGTAATAGGACCACTGGGGGGAGCCAGAACAGCTTGATCTTCCTCACAGATTATCTGTCTCATATTCTTCTGTCAGTACATAGTGACAGTTTTAGCAAATGTGTAAAAACAACCTTTTTTCTTCATTTTTTTATAAAAGTTACCTAATGCAGCTTTAAAACATAGGATGAACGACTATAATTGGGACTCAATTTTCCTCTTCTGTTTACAAAAGCAACAATTTCATTTATATCTAAATCCCTTAAGGAAAAAAAAATTCAAAAGTTAAAGGAAACATTTGTCTGTTAATTGCAAAAAAGTGCTCAGAATCGATTTTTTATTTTTATTTTTTTTACCTTTTTGTCCAAACCGTAAGCAATGGCAGCAGCCGTCGGCTCGTTAATGATACGCAGAACATTGAGCCCAGAAATGGTCCCAGCGTCTTTGGTGGCCTGGCGCTGAGAGTCATTGAAGTAGGCAGGCACAGTCACCACGGCATTTGTTATAGTCTGAACCAAAAAAAAAAATTAAAAGAGAGAGAATATATTTTCATATTTTAACGAGATATTTTGTAAATCGATTTGTTCTTTATTGCAGTTTTAAATTGAACTGTTTGTATAAATTCAAACAGGTGTATAAACCCATGTAAGATTCTTAAGATGAATATTGTTATTATGTTTTTACAGCATCCTTTTTGTCTTGGAGATACTAAGGAAAAATTCTGACTCAAAACATGCAGTTTGAGATGCGTTTTGCAATACAAAACGCATCTCAAACACTTCGCAAATGATGAATATATGCCAAAAGTTGTACAGCGGCGAGCTAAAAGTTTGAGTAGACTTGTGTACCTTGCCAAGGTATGCCTCAGCAATCTCCTTCATCTTCAGCAGCACCATGGAGGAGATCTCCTCCGGGTAGAAGGTCTTCGTCTCCCCTTTGTACTCCACTTTCACTTTGGGCCTCGAGCTATCATTGATGATGGTGAAGGGCCAGTGTTTCATGTCTGATTGGACAACGCTATCGTCAAAACGACGCCCAATAAGCCGCTTTGCATCTGAGGAAACAGCAGAGAAACCATCTGTGAGCTTTGTTACTGTCTCCCTAATCAGGTCAGTATTCATACTTTTTTTCTTTCTCTTTAAAAAGGAGCAAAAGTCGTACCAAAAACGGTGTTGTTGGGATTGAGGGCCACCTGGTTCTTGGCTGCATCTCCAATCAGCCTCTCTGTGTCAGTAAAGGCCACATAACTGGGCGTGGTCCGGTTTCCCTGGTCATTAGCAATGATCTCAACTTTCCCGTGCTGAAACACTCCCACACAAGAGTAGGTAGTGCCCAGGTCAATGCCTACAGCTGGTCCCTTGGACATGGTCTCTAAAAGAGGAAGAGTAGTTATTAATCATTAAACAGACAGTATATCACAGACGACCCTGGATCTCTTTAAGCGTCTGTGAAGATTTGTGATGAAGTGTACGGAGCAACAAAGCTATTAACAGACTCTGAGCACATCATACATGAGGGAAGGGGAAAAATCCAGAGCACCTGTTAAAAAGCTATTAGTCAGTCAGAGGCCTAACAACAGGCCTTTATTGTGACAACACGGGTCTCTTCCAGGAACACTGTTCACTACATCCTAACTGACAAAAGAAAAAAGGTTTTCTACAGACTTCATGGGTTTAAGTCAGACCCAGGACACCAAGAATAATAGGATGGAAAGCTAGTTGTAACTTCACTACATGATCACTACAAATAACCAAGAATATTTTAAGTGTTTGGGTCATAGACTGAACACATAAAGTTAAATATCAAACTGTTTCAAGAGTTGAGTGGAGTAGTCTCGCTCCAGATTTATTAGAAGCTGATTTAACTTACAGAGAACCTAATGAAGGGACTTCCAGAACCTAAAATAGACCTAATGACCACATGGTAGCAAAGCCCTAAACAGTTTGCTGTAAATGGGAACATGATTTTTTAAATGTCAGGCTATGAATGAGCTACAACCTCAATTTTTTTTCTACACCAGGCTGCAATGAGATTAACTGTATCTGTGCCATTTGTTTCAGTAGCTCTGCTGTTGCCATGCTGCTTGTGTTCAGCTTGAGTTTTCTTGTCTGTAAAGAAAGAGCATTATTTGTTAAGGCATTAAAAATAAAGTTACTCTCATACAAGTTAATGTTTCTTAGAAAATCTGAATCCTCAGTAAATTTCACTGTCAAAAACGTAAGCATCTTAGCATCAAAACACAAACAATTGCATTTACTTTTAGGTAAATAAATCGAATTAAAAGGGATTTAATTATCATTACTTGATTCAGAGTTTCAAATATAACGATTGAGCATCTCGTTTGCTTGAGCAGACAAAAATCTGGAATAAAGCTTTTATACAAATATTTTACCATTTAATGATGTTGATCCAACTTATCTTGGTTATAATTCGGTTTGACAGCAGGGAGTAGCCTAATGCTACCTTAACAATCTGCATGCTTCTGCACCCCACATTATCCGAAGCAGGTTAAGTGAGAGCTGGGGGCGGTGTATCCTTAAAGAGTGCTAGGAACTTTCTGGAACTTTCCCCTTAATATATGACGTTAAAGAATATTAAAGAAAAGCGTATGGACGTGGAGTTCAAAGGCCCAAAAACTGTTGGAGTTAACCGATGTGAATAGCAATAAGTACAGATAAAATGCAACAACATAATTTCTGACATGTTGCTGGGTGACTTTAATTATGCCAAAAAAGAAAATTGCACCATTGTGACGCAACAAATGGTAATGTAAAACTGGGTAACAGTAAAACATGTAAAACAGTCGTTTGTTTGAAACGTTGCTCGAACGTTAAAGCCTCAAAATCTACTATTTCACGGTTTTTTTCCCCACTACTTAAAAAAAAATACAAATAAACAAATTAATAAGACTAGTAAAACATTAAATACCTTCGTTGAATCAGCAGACTTGCTTCTTCTCGAATTACAGCGGTTGTAACCGATACTCTTGATGAACTTCTCCGTTCAGTAAACCTGGATGAGGACAGTTGTGATTTCCCCGGTTGTCTTGGTGATCTACTTCTCGGCGCGTGTGCTTGCTGCTGCAGAGGCCGCGCCTCCTCATAAACACTGGCACGCGGAATTCTCTAGAACGCTAGAGGAAGCTAGCCAATCATCTGCCGTCATACTTCCCAACCTCTTAAAAAACGAAATTTGTCTCGAATAATGGAGGTTTCTAGTAATGACTAGCAATACTGAAAAAGGAAAGATCCAGTAGCAGCCACAGACTTCTTGTTCATTCACCTACGTTTCAGAGTACTATGTTTTCCTCGGTGTGTAACTTTTTTTTAACACAAAACCTGAACGTTTTTAGATTCTATTTACAAGGGGTAGAAAAATTATTTGTTATCCAGTTTGTAGTGTTGCACTTTTTGTCCAACTACATCTGCAAGCTACATCTAAAAACGTATGTACTGTAATGGGATTTAATGTGATACACCAACTCAAACTGTGGAAGCTCATTCACACGAGAAAAAAAAGTTATATTCATGCCAAACAACACAACACAAAAAACAAGATGAACACCCTCAGAAATTTTTATATTTATTAAAACAGAAACTGTTCTTTATTTTGTAGGCTAAGTAGGTGATAGCAGGTGTCTGCAGAAGAGCAACAGGAAGAGTAGTTATTGAATCAGTAAACAAAAATCGTTTATTGTACATATGGCCTCCAGCTATCTGACACATGAGGGAAGAACAAGGTAATTTCAAAGGTCAGAAACATTCACTTAATGAATAGATGATCATCCTGCTTGGGGATTGTATAGACAAATACTGTTTAAAATAGTGATCAGCAAACCTGTTACTAGAATAAAAAAAAGGAAATGATTGAATATCTAACACGTAATTAATAGGAAGCAAAAGGTGGAGCGATAAATATAAATTACAAAGTGATAGAAAAACACAGAAAGGATTGTATAATATAGCTGTGCTCATAAATATACAAACCTTGACACAATTCAGATTTTTTGTTTTGCCCATTTTTCTGAGAACATGAAAGACAACACAAAAACTTCTAGTTTTTGTGGCGACACCACAATAAATGGTGTCGCCATTTATTGTCTATAATCTGTGCTTACTTCTTTTAAATCATGTTGACACCAGAAACTTTCTATACCCTGATCAAAACTTCACATACCCCAGTCCTTAATATTGTGTACTGCCCCCCTGAACATCAGCATGGAGTCTTTTGTGGTAGATGTGGATGAGGCTCTTTATTTTCTCTGATGGTAAAGTTGTCCGTTCTTCTTGGCAAAAAGCCTCTGTTTCCTGTAAATTTCTGGGCTGTCTTGAATGACCTGCATGTTTGTTCCAGAAATGTTTATGCTTGTCTCTGTGCTGCCTGGCAAACTGTAAGCAGGATATCTTGTGGCACTTTTAAAGTATTATCTTTCTTCTGGTGACTCGATCTTGCAGTCTATTTTTCTTCAAGTGCCTTCTTATCGTGCATCTTCAAACAGTCACACTTCTCTATTTTCGGAGTCTGGTTTTTCAGATGAAGTTATTTGTGTAGTTTTTCTTTGCGTCCCTAACAATTTTTCGGAACTTTCCGATGGTTTATCTACCCCTGGTTTCAGTCTATGAAGCACCAATGCAACCCCAAACTATCCCACTGCTATGACCATGAGTTTGTTCATGTATAATGCTATGTTTCCAAAATGTTGAGTTAGTTTTACTCCTTATTTAACTGGATGCTCATCAAACAAGTTCCACATTAGTCCACGCATTGACGAGTCCTGAGAATCACCAAGATGTTTTTGGTAAATGTGAGCCAGTATGTCTTTGTGTTCTTGTTGGTTTGCAGTGGTTTTGGCTTAGGAACTCTCCAATTGATTGTCATTTTTGCTCAGTTGGTATCTTAGAATCATGAACAACTTAGATTGACAGAGGCAAGTGAGCCCTGCAGCACTTTAGATCTTACTCTGGGTTCTTTTGTTACCTTTCTGATGAGTTGCCAATTGGCTTTTGGAGTAATTTGGATAGGTTAACTACTCCCGAGCATAATAATATACAATAATACATTATTGGATAATGGTATTGTGTGTGAAAATGTTTGTGTGACCTTTTCCAGACTGATATCAGTGGCTTTGTTTTCTGTTTTTAATTTTCTGTTCTTGGAACAGTAAACTTTTGATTCAACAAGGGTGCAATGACTTTTCTTTTTAAATTACGTTTGCCTCAGATATCCAGTGTGGATATCTTTTTTTAGAATTTAGAAACAACAAAAATCTAATAACAAATGGGAAAAAAACAAACCCAAGTGGAAGAGTATTTTTAGCTCATTTGACATTTGAAAATATGTCACGCAAACGTATTCACACCCTTTGAGCGTTTGCACAATTGCCAAGATACAATCTCAAACTTTATTCGATTTTATGTAGATTTCATGTGACCGTCCAAAACAAAGTAGCGCATATTAGTAAGTGGTCATATTAGTAAGTGGAATGAAAAACTTACATCATTTTCACTTATTTTCACAAATAAAAATACCAAAGCGTGGCATTCTGAATCTTACAAAACCACTTCTTTATGGAACTACAGCTGTTTTTCCTTTGGTGTCTCTCTACCAACCTTCTAGACAAAAACTACGCCCAATCATCTTTCCAAAATAGCTCAAACTCAATCCAGTTAAACGGTGAACATTCATTTTTGAGTTTTTCACATGGATTTTCAGTTGAATTTAGGTCTGGAGTGGACTATTTAAAATTCCGGTGTAGGTTAATCTGTTCACTTTTAACGTTGGATTGATCATTTTAAGAAGCACTAGATGCGACACACCAAATAACACAAAATGTATGCAATACAGTATTTTTTATTTTTATCGTACACACTGAAAGTAGGTTACAAAAGTTTCACAGACCTTCAGGTGCAGGAAACATACTCCCTCCCGATTCACATGCGAACAAATGATGAGGTTGGGTAAAAAGGAAACATCGGGGTCACAGATGATCAAATGTTAGGCCTACTCTCGGGATTGGCTTACCTTTACAATACAGCACATGCGTCCTGATATGATGTTTTGAAATCGAGAGCTTCTTCTGTGTTACTGGTGCTACTTGAGGTGTTGGATAGATCTTTTTCAGCTATGACCCACAGTACAGCAAGCTCTACCTACAGTCAATAATTGTTTTGAATCCCTATTGTTTTTTCAAATGTAAAAAATTCAATACCTTTTGCTCAATGTGACCCTGTAAAAGCGAACCATAAAGACACAGGAATATGATCTGTAACGATGCAAAAGTAGGAAATGATACACGAACAAAATGTACTTTACTAAGACCGTTAATCCTGTATACGGGACTAAAAACACATAAAACTCTACTATTAAATGCTTTTTTTCCCACACAAGTTCTTTTATTTTTAATAATGAGGTGTTCAAAGAGCAAAACGATGTACTCACCATTTCTGAGAAGTAACAAAGGCATCATTGTCACATCATGAGAGCACGTAATCTGTGTACTGTTTCAAAATGTTGACATTTTTTGAGTTATACTCCCCTGAGGCTTTCTTATGAATGTGCACTGAACTGACCGTTCCACCACAGGAGTACACATAACATAACCCTGAGCAGCATTCTTGTTTCTTTGTCATCCTTCATACTTGTTCTTGTTGCCGGAGAACGTCCAAGGTATCTCCTATTACCTTTCATGTTAAAAGGTCATATTTATGGACACATGAGACGTGTTATTTTATTATGTTATTATTTTTTTATGAAATGTGAAGGTGATATCAAAGAAACCAACATAGATGCATGGAACATTTTTCCATGGATTTGTACACGCATGGAAAAATTTGGGAGTAGAAAGTCTCCCAACGACCCTTATGTGACTACAAAATACTGTTTTATTCAAGTTATATTCAATCATATTTCAATCATATTTGTCTTAACTCATTTAATTAAAGAGTTGTTTTTATTTTTTTCTATCGATGTTCTATTGAAACCGTCACCTGTCTCTGTGTGGTTCCCCAACTGCACAGCAGCACAGAGGAAGACTCTCCAAAGAATTGTAAAATCTGCTCAGCAGACCATGGGCTGCTCCCTGCCTTCTCTCGAAGATCTCCACAGGTCCCACTGATTCAGGAAAGCCAAGAATATTTTAAAAGACTCCTCACACCCCGCTCACAATTTGTTCCAACTGCTGCCATCTGGCTGCAGATACAGGAGCATAAAAGCAAGAACAAACAGACTGATGAACAGTTTATACTCGGTATCCAGTAGAGCATTAAATAAACCAAACCAAACCAAACCAAACCAACTTTATTTATAAAGCACTTTAAAACAACCACAGCTGATACAAAGTGCTGTACATTAAAACACAACATAATAAAAAAATAAAAACTTACAGTTTAAAAACAAAAACATACAATTCAAAACTAGATCCCGCTGGAGTTGAAAGCCAAGTAAAATAGATGGGTTTTAAGACGAACTTTAAAAGTGGACAGTGAAGGGGCCTCTCTGACCTGCAAAGGCAAGTCATTCCATAACTTAGGACCCATTACAGAGAACTGACTGTCCCCTCTGAGCTTCCTCCTGGATCTTGGTACCTCCAAGAGCAGCTGATCTGCGGACCTGAGAGACCGATAGGGTACGTAGGGGTGAAGAAGCTCAGAGAGGTAAGCCGGGGCAAGATTATGCAGTGATTTAAAAACAAACATAAGAATTTTAAAATGATTCCAAAAATGTACAGGCAGCCAGTAAAGTGAGGCCAGGACAGGGGTCACATGCTCCCTCTTTCGAGTTCCTGTCAAAAGTCATGCTGCAGCATTCTGAACCAGCTGCAGACGTGAGAGCAGCGACTGACTGACTCCCAGATAAAGTGCGTTACAGTAATCCAATCGAGTCGAAATAAAAGCGTGGATCACTGTTTCAAAATGCTGCCTGGAAAGAAAAGATTTCACTGATGCCAATCGCCTTAAATGATAAAAGCTGGACTTAACCACGGCTCTGATTTGGCTGTCCAATTTAAAATCACTGTCCACCTTAAAACCAAGACATGTAATAACAGGTTTAAAATACGCCTCCAAGGGTCACAGGTCAACAGAGGAGGACTCACAGGAGCCACTGGGTCCAAACACCATCACCTCTGTTTTCTTTTCATTAAAATTTTAAAAAAGTTCAAGGCCAACCAACGTTTAATATCATCTAGACCTGCCAGGAGATGTTTAATGGAATGGACATCCTTCTGCTTCAGGGGCAAATAAATCTGACAGTCATCAGCATAACAATGAAATGAAATCCCATGTTTCCTGAGGATAGAACCCAGAGGCAGTAAATAAAGAAAGAAAAGCAGTGGGCCCAGAATTGAGCCCTGTGGGACACCATAAGGCATTGAAGCAGCAGATGATTCAGAGTCAGTAATTTTCACTGAAAATGTTCTCTCCTCCAGGTAGGACCGGAACCATTTAAGAACAGTGCCATCAATACCAACAATGTGGTGTAATCGCGATATTAAAATGGTCTACTGTATCAAAGGCAGCAGTTAGGTCAAGTAAAATCAGAACAACATGGTTACCAGAATCACATGCAAGAAGGATGTCATTAAAAACTCTTATTAAAGCAGATTCTGTACTATGAAGAGTTTTAAAACCTGACTGAAAAACCTCCAGAATGCCATTGTCACCTAAAAACTGTTTCAGCTGACAGTACACAATTTTTTCTAAAACCTTAGAAAGAAAAGGCAGCTTCGAAATAGGCCGATAATTTGCCAGAGCAGTAGGATCAAGGCCAGGTTTTTTAAGCAATGGATGCACTATTGCATGTTTAAAACTAGCAGGGACCACACCTGAGGATAGACTGCCATTTATAATTGCAAGAACAGGCTGCCCTATGCTAGATAAAGTATCTTTAAAAAATCGTGGAGGGACAGGATCACGTGGGGAACCTGATGGCTTAATGTGGCCAACCACGTCCTCTAAAAGTGAGAGAGTCACAAGCTCAAACTGATTGAAAGCAGCAGAGCAAGGGACCGAAACAGAGGGGTCAGAGTCAGGAGCTGTGATAAGAGCCCTGGTACTACCAACCTTTTCAATAAAGAAACGCTGAAAATTATCACACATGTCAGGAGAAGCTTCCAAACAGGCATTATGTGGAATATTAAGGACTTCAACACTTGAATCTTCATTTTACTTTCACTCTGGGCAAAAACAAAATATTCTGCAAACCCTAATTTAAATAATTAACCGTAGAAAAGTGAACATGCTCTGCAAAATACTCATAACGAGCACACGCTTGTTCAGCGCTTTCATAGAGCGCGCTCTTCTAGAGAACTACGGACACCGTGAAAGCTCATTCAACGTCTTTCAGCGAAGTTGTCATATATGTGTATTACAGTGGGACAACTTTATATATATATATATATATATATATATATATATATATATATATATATATATATATATATATATATAATCTGTGTATATATATATATATATATATATATATATATATATATATATATATATATATATATGCGTGTGTGTGTATTTAAAACGCTTTTTGACAGTTAGCGACCCCTCTTCCCTGACTTTGCTTTTTCTCTTTGTGCAGCTACGCTGAAATGAAGCCTTCGTTTAGCAGTTAATGGACACTACGACTCGAATGGGGAACCAACAATCTCATACCGAGACGAGAGTCAGGTGTATTATATAAGCATTTTTTTAGCTATTATGTTTAACAGTCATCTGCTGATCAATGTACACATTTAAACACTTGTATGCTTAGTAAGAAGGGGACTAATAGATGGAGACAGTTTGGACAGCTACCAGGATAATCATATGCTTTTCAATATAAAAAAGGAGATTGTCACTCTGATGCAACATCATGGGATCATCTGTTTCATCTTGCTCCATTTTGGTAAATACTCTCCTTCCACAAACAAGCAATTTGAAAGTGTTGTAGGAAGTCTGTATTTTTTATGCTATGTCACTGACTGTCATCTTCTGCTCTTGTTCATCAGGATGTAGCTGCCTATTTTCTGCTCGGCACTTGCGATCTTCAGAGTCATTTGTTACTCAATCTACAGTGGACACTACAGTAAACATGGTAGGTTTTCATTTCTTAATATCTTTAAAATGATAGCAGCACAAATGAAAACTTTTGCTGCACAAATCAGCACAAAAGTAGCACAAACGTTTGACACAATTTTTGTCTGATTTGAAGAAAGATACATTCATTTGACAATATAAGAGATTAATTCATTTTTGAAGATTATCTAAAATTAGTTTTAAAATAGTCTCATGAAGTCCAGTAGTTAATTATATGCGGAACTGTCCTGCTTAATATTCTGATATCACATAGGCTGATGTGTCATCAAAGGCTTTTGGAACTTTTGTCAATAAGAGATCAGTTCTACTCAGAATTCCCACATTTGTGTCAGTTCAGCTAAAGGAGAAAGTCAGACTTCTGAGACCTGAATCAAGATTCAAATAGCTCAACTAAACCATGGTGGAACAAAGTGAAAGTAAGTATTTTTGCTTTTTAACTTAGTAAGACAAAGAAAACAGATGTTATTTTTGTGTTTATTTTTTGAAGAAATTGTGACAGAATGTTAGAGATAGTTTACGCATTACAGGCTGTGAATAATCTGTTTTTTAGCTCCATGTCAAATTATCTTAGTTACTTTTGAGTCTCCATTACTCATGTGTACTTGGGTCACAGTCACAATTTTTCCCCCCCAATCTGCAGTGCTCCAAAATGTTTTTCTGCCTATGTAAGTCATGTAACATGAGTGTCACAACTCTTAAGAAATCATATATAACACACAAATGCACCTCAGCAATTGATGAGGTGAATCAACAAAAATGCAAACTCATTTTCTGTTTAAGGCTGTGAATAATATGTTTTTGACAGTGGTGGAGAAAGTACTCAAAAAATTTACTTAAGTAAAAGTACAAATACACAGTCAAAAATGTACTTAAGTAAAAGTCAAAGTACCACATTAACATTTTACTTAAGTAAAAGTAAAAAAAGTCCTGGTTTTTAAAAATACTTAAGTATTAAAAGTAAAAGTACTCGCTGAATGCATTACCTAATCGCTAATATCATTAAGTGTGCCGATCGTATTTAATTTTAATACATCAGAAATGTGCCATTTTAATTAACACTACCACAGATTAAACATGTTCTTATTGTGTTTATTCTCTGTAACAGTTTAGACTTAGATATGTGATTCTATGAATCATAATTTCAGGGATGGAAACATCTTGTCTCCTGTCCTAACATAGCATGAACTTCATTAGGCACATTTATTTAGAAAGAAATCCAACTGAAAGGGGATGTAAAGAAGGTGCGGGCGGGGTGGAGGACATGCAACCAAGGAGCCATGTAGCAGAGTTGTAGTCAAGACCACCGAACCCGAGACCAAGACCAGCGCCCCGCGCTAAATGACACAATAACATTAAGTTTACCTATCAAAATTGGTTTTCAGATTGATCTGAAAGATCCACATTCCCATAAAAACACCTAGATATTAAATACTTAGAGCTGAAATATATTTAACCAGTATCAATTAAAACTCACTTCATTCTGTTTTGCTTTCATCGCTGTGCTACAATCCGCAGAGGTCTCCTGCTATTCCTAGAAAAATAACGCCCTGGGCGGTTGCCCATATTGCATATGTCAGAAACCACAACTGAAACATCGCAATTAACGGTAAATAACGTTCAACTATGAACACTGTCCAACGGCGCAACAAGTAACCAAGCAGAAGGAGCACCGTGACTGTTTTCATCCTCCCTCCCACTGCGATGTTTGCCACCATGACAGGAGACGAAATCAATCAATGAGCAATGAGCATGCTCTGTGTTCATACGTTCAACTTTTACTTATTCAGTGATTAAATGAATGTCTATATATATATATATATATATATATATATATATATATATATATATACACTGCGGTAGCTATATATATATATATATATATATATATATATATATATATATATAGACATTCATATAGACATTCATTATATATATATATATATATATATATATATATATATATATATATATATATATATATATATATATATATAGCTACCGCAGTGTACACAAGAACAAAGAACGGCTCTCAGTGAGGCTTCAGTCCTTAGGACTTGGTAAAGATCCGTCCAGAAGAATCGGATCGTTCAGATGTCATATCACTATATTGCAGACTTTGGTCACAGCGTTGTCCCATATATGCGACACCTCAGTCAACACCTCCACACAATAATTCAGCGCATGAGTGACAACCTTTTTTTCATCAGATGCAACATGTGTCTCTGAACAGCTAGCTTTGCTAGCACAGATCTTACCTTTCTTTAAGCTTTCCTTCCAAGTGACGCTAAAAGTTGGACGAAGTCCCCACCGTCTGTGAAAGCGAAGCGCTGCTAATTTTACATGTCGCCATATCAATTTATGCAGCGCTATTATATTATAGACAAACATCTCCTCCCGCTCAGAGGAAACCACTGCGCATGTCTTGAAGCTTCGTGTGCGAGTAAAGGTGGAGGCAATGGTTGACAACAGACACTAAGTCACGTTATTGCTCGGATTTTACGGCGCCACCTTAAGTCCTTGAACTTCACATTTTAACGGAAAAAAAGAGCAACGCGACTTGGATGTAACGAGTAACGCGACACTTTTGTAGAAATGTAGTGAAGTAGAAAGTACAGATACTTACTGTAAAATGTAGTGGAGTAAAAGTAGAAAGTACCCATTATTAAATCTACTTAAGTAAAGTACAGATACACGAAAACTGTACTTAAGTACAGTAACGAAGTACTTGTACTTCGTTACTTCCCACCACTGGTTTTTGAGCTCAACATCAAATCATTTTAGCTACTTTTGAAGCAAATATCGAAAGTGTCAGTTGTGCTTCTCGCAGTTTTCTTGTATATTTGACAACTTCATTGAGTAAACCTGAAAATGGCATCAAAATAGTAAGACATTTTACACATGTTAAAGCCAGTTTATGGTTTTCTCACGTTAAATATTAAATTCACTTTGATAGGAGGTTAATAATCTGATCAGCTAGTGATCCGGTCTGAAATCTGACTTGGTAATTGACTTTGTAAAGACAGCTACAAAATCGGCCTTCTGTCCAGGGACGATCCAAACATGTTTGGACTCATGGGTGAAACCCCTAGCCCCCTGACTGCATTCAATATTAACAATTTGCTAAATTGCAATGCTTAAGCACAGAATCAATGGTGTTAAATAAAACACGTGGGTTATGGCTGTTAGAGAAAATGATATTTGCCAAATATTCCCTTTTAGCCTCTTAAACCGTGCTCTGGTAGAGACGCCAACAATCTTTTAAAATCTGAAAAGTAACCTGCAATTTATCCTTTTTCCACCTTCGTTCAACAAAGCAACATTCCTTCCTTACAGCACGAGTTCTGTCATTAAACCAAGGCTCAGGTTTAATCCTTGGCTGCCTAGTTTTTAATGGAGCAACCGAGTCCAGGATGGTTTGACAGGAAGAATAGAACCAGGACCAGAGCTCTTCTCTATCAGAGTGGAGGAAGTCAGATGATCCACAGAGCTGAAGAAAAGCAGTGGAGAACTGAGTGGCAGTGGAAGGGTTAATCATCCGACAGCGCCGAACAGCAGCGCGAGTTTTGACTGCAGTAGGTGTCAAACTAACAGTGAATAAAACAGGCAGGTGTGGGCTGCACAGTGGCGCAGTTGGTAGAGCTGTTGCCTTGCAGCAAGAAGGTTCTGGGTTCAATTCCCGGCCTGGGGTCTTTCTGCATGGAGTTTGCATGTTCTCCCTGTGCATGCGTGGGTTTTCTCCGGGTACTCCGGTTTCCTCCCACAATCCAAAAACATGTTAATTGGTCTGTGAGTGTGTGTGTGCATGGTTGTGTGTCCTGTGTGTCTCTGTGTTGCCCTGCGACAGACTGGCGACCTGTCTAGGGTGACCCCGCCTCTCGCCCGGAACGTTAGCTGGAGATGGGCACCAGCAACCCTCCTGACCCCACTGAGGGACAAGGGTGAAAGAAAATGGCTGGATGGATGGAAAACAGGCAGGTGATCTGAGAACACAGAGTCACAGATTTCCAGGTTAGTCACAGGCAGACCGCAGGAAATAACCAGGTCCAGTGTGTGTCTGTGCTCATGTGTAGGACTGGATACGGCCGGTACCAGGTTAAAAAAGACCAGAAGGCTTAAAAAGTCCTTTAGCAGAGGCTTATCAGGACAGCACACGTGTATATTGAAGTTTCCAACAATAAGAACATGTTCATTGTTAGTTATAATCCCAGATAAAAAGTCAGAGAAGTCGCTTATAAAATCCTTATTATATTTGGGGGGCCGGTAGACGACAGCACAGAAAACTGGGTTTACGTGTCTCATCTCAAATGACATAAACTCAAAGCTGGGGAAAGACGTCTGTAGAAAACACTGCTCACATTTGTAGTCCTGTTTGTAAACAGTCGCTGTGCCTCCCCCTGTGCCTCCCCCTCTCCCCGAAGCCCGTGGTGAATTAAAATAAGAACAATCCGCTGGTAAAAGCTCAGATAGAGCACTGGACTCACCAACACTCAGCCACGTCTCAGACAAACACAGAAAATCCAGGTTTTGGTGACTAAAAAAGTCCCGAAGAATAAAAGTTTTATTCGCAAGCGACCTGGCGTTTATCAGGCCAATCCTGACAGGAACTGGATCATGGGCTTTGACAGGACGGGAAACCTGGCACAGTGGTCTCAGGTCTTGGAGACACCGTCAGCGCATGTAGATCTGGGAAGGGCAGGAACGGTGGTGTAGAGGGGCTTTAATGCCGATCACGGGCAACCAAGCAGACATCAACTGGATCCAAGAAACGCCGAGGCACCCTTATGTTTTCGCATCCACCTGAGTAATGTGTAGTTGCGCCACTGGTTGCGATCATAAACCAGCAGAGACTCAGTTCCGTAGATGACACAGGTCAGAAACAGTACAAACATAAGCAAACGTGAGAAAGACAGACGAGCAGCCACACACACCGGCGCCATCTTGGATCAGGGTACTAAAAACCCTGTAGTACTATTTTTCACCAATTTCGTTATAATCCATGCAACTTATTGCATGGTTCTATAATAACAATAAACATTGTTATTCTTATTTTTGTTGTTGATGGTGATGGCTGTGGGCAGGAAAGATCTCCTGTAGCAGTCTATATCGCAACGAATTTAAAGAAGCATGCGACTGAAGACATTCAAACCCAATTTCTTTTAGGTCACAGTAGTCAAAACACAAACTGGTTAATACATCATCCAAAAATTGAGAATTAAAGATATGGATGTACCACTTAAAAAGGTCACAGATGTAATGCAAAAATGTCAACAAAAAAAAGGGAGGTTTGCTGTCTCCCTCAAATGTCTTTTTGTCAAACAGCAGAAGCAACTTCTTTCGGCTTTAATTTAAAAATGGCCTTCATCTTGTCACTATTATAACATCTAAGTAGAGCACAACCTTATTTACTTACTTATCCAATCAACTGATTCAGGACTGTGGATCTGATCAAAGCCTCCACAGATAAGCCTGTGTTGGTATTGGCATTAATAAAACACAGAATGACTCCATTCATGATTAGAAAACTTTCTTGGTTGGATGAAATATGCTACATTTATTTTAAAAGTAGTTAATTATTTTTAAAAAAAGAACACTTCAACTTCTCTATTAAAGGTGTGGCTGAGGATGAATGATTGAATCCATGTTGAAAATAAGTTACTAAACAATTAAAAATGCTGCAGAGTATCATGTTTAATATGTATGTATCATATTTTGTTTTCTAAATGTTGTATATCGAACCTCATTTCTGCTGATTTTGGTTTTGATCCACTTTTTATTATTATTTTTTTTGCATGAGACAACTTTCATGAAATGTAAAAGATTTTGGCCTCTGATCAAACTAAAACAACGCTGAGTGACTTTCAACTTGTAGATGGTTTTTATTCGATTCATATTAGCCCATTTCATTACAGCAAAGCACAAAAAACATCTGAATGAAACCTACTCTCAAAACACGATGGTTTGTCATCTAAAGCAGAGGTTTGCAACTTTACAATCTAAAGAGCCAAAAAGAGCCAAAACTAATTCAGAAAAAAAAACATATCTACTAGGAATTTTGTAGCCATTTTTGAAAAAAAACAAAACAAAAACAACAACACTATTTTTAAGTTTTAAAATACAGAAAAGCATAAAATTTTGTAAAAGAAAAAAAAGCACAGGTACATTTTCTTCTGGATGATAAATAAACCCCTCATGATTTCAAGTTTCAAACCTAAAAACAAAAAAATGTATCTAAAAAAAAAAAAAAACTTCTCTGCTGTGGAAATTCTTTGCAATTTTTACATTAAAAAAAGATTAAAAACTACTAAAAATCTGCATTTGTTGTTAGAGATATCAACATTAATTGATTCTATTTAATTTTATTAGCCAAAAATATGAGGAGGCATTTATGGAAGGTTCAAGGAGCCACTGGTTGTTTATTAAATAAATTTGTTACGAGTGTTTATGTGATTTTATTTAAGCACTTAACAGATGCAGATTAGGATATAGCAGTGTTTAATCGGAAGCTTGGTTCTGCTGAAACCAATCAAGGAACGCAGAGTTCTTGGAAAACGTACATCGACCTTTGGGTACAGGTCCTGACCCACATGGTACACAGCCTGTTCTCCTTTATCGCTCTCTCCCTAAGGTGACCGCATTCAAGGCTTTTGGCACCAAGTTCTTTGTCAGCGCTGACACAAATGGCATCGCTACGAGACAAATGCTGTTTATCAATAATAACAGAGACACCAAATCCGGTATTTGACATGAGATACGCCCCGAGTAATCCATCGGGAACCCTTATTCAGGCCGCGTCCTCGCGTCTGTATTATGGGAACTTGCGATTCCTTTTTTTTTTTTTTTTTGGGTCAGGATGCTCCACAAAAGTGTTAGGATACCTTTTCAGATAGGTGTGTCGTTTTGTTCCCAGATTGCACACAACAGCGAGGACATTTTTCTATTTAAGGTTCCGAGCCTGAGGCCACAACAAAAAAATGAACAACTCACTTCCACAAAGTCAACATAGAAACTTTTATCATTTAAAAAAAAAAAAAGGAAAGATAAATACCTGAAATCCAATCACTGATCCAGATATTTGATAGATGTGGAATTTAAAATTAGATTTGCAGCATGTAAGGGTGTCTTGGTGAAGAGTGTGTTGTTTGTGTGATGTTAGTGAATATCCTGGGGTCTCTTTGGTTTACGCCTGAGATCAATTAATAATTTGGGTCAGAAGAGGATTTTGTTGTATGTTTCAGAGATGGTCCTCCGTTATGACCACACACAGTAAAAACATCTTATGTCACCTGCTTATATGTCAAAAATGATAATTTTTTCTATAAAATAAATATCTTAATTAGTTTCTGAAATATCTTTGGCTTAATAAAGTGATTTAAAAAATAAAATCAATGTCCAAAACTTTTCAATCATGAAACTTAATTATCAATATAATCATTATTCATAGAATAATTCATTTCTGGAGTGAAATTAATTATTTTGTGATTATTGTTGATTTTGGCCACCAAATCAAAACCCTACGTAAGCTATTGTGAAAAATGAAATTGAAAGCCCAGTTCAGGTTACTCCATTGTGCTGGTGCTCACACGCATGTGGAGCCAGAGCTATAAATGGAGGGATCCGTCCACGGAGGAGAGCAGACGCGACACAAGATGAAGACATACAGGTGAGTCTGGGAATTCTTCTTCTTAATTTAGTCTTTCTGAGTCACATCAGTGACTTAACGTCGAGAAAGAAGGGTTTGTTTTTCCTGAAAAAAACAGCTCTGGAAAACTGTCTTTTTAGACTTCCAGACATCCATAACAGTTTTTGAAAAGTTTGTCTGATTGTTTCTGCTTCTTTCTCGCAGATCCACGCTGAACTCAATGATGCTGGTTGTCCTCGTGTGGCAGCTCGGCCTGTTTCTGCAGGCCGATGCCCAGATCCCATTCGAATGCCTTTCCAGCAACACATTAAGAGCTCCAGGTTAGACTTCTTTTCTCGGATGGATCATTGCTTTTTTTTAAGTTGCCGTTGCTTTAATTTGCATCCTTCCTTCATTTTTTTTTCTCTTTCTCTCAGAAAATACTGACATAAACGTAACATGTGGCACCCAGTACATGGACCTCAGCATCTACATTTGTCCTGTTTATAACGCTCTGTACAACGAGTCCCTGATGGTGCTCAACAATCAGTTCAAAAACCCGGTGTGCTACGGAAAAGCCGACTGGACAGTCAGTCCGCCAGTTTTAAAATTTAGATTCCCCATAAATGAAACTTCCATCTCAGCCTGTGGCAACAACTTCCAGGTATTTAATTCCCTTCACCTTCAATATTGTTTGAATCCACTACTTTTTTAGTGAATTAGAGTAGAGAAAAAGTTTTCAAACCTCCTGTGTGGTTTCGGAAATTGATGGTCTGAGGGGACAATCCCCCAATCCCAGCTGTCCGACCGTGACATTTGCCGCGCTCCTCCTGAGCCTCTGGCTAAGACCGCTTGGAGGGTTTTAATTTTAAAATATTTAAGAAGTTTTTATATTCTGCCCTATTTTTCATCATCATCATTATTTAATAGATAACCAGTCAGGTTGGAACCGGAGAATTTGCAGACTTCTCCAAAGTGGACTTTGTGAATATCTCAGGCAAGGTCGTGTCTGTAGACCCGTCCGCCGGCATGATCACCTACCGACCGCAGATCCAATACATCTTCTCCTGCAAGTATCCAATGCAGTACCTGCTCAACAACACTCAGCTCAGCGTGTGAGTACAGCAAGGAGACAGCCGCCATATCTGTAGATCACACACAAGAGGCCCAGAATCATGGAACATATTAATCACTTTAGTCTTAAAATAGAAAAAAAAAAAAATCTAATCAACAATGCTGCTGAAATATTATGACAATCCAATAAAATAAAATTTACCATGCAACAACAATTGCTCAAATTAATTATTTAAAAATTACACTGAAACAAATATTGATACAGAACATAAAATTAATAAACAAGTGTGTAATTTTAAAACCCATATGTAAGTTAGTTTTTTTATTTTAAATTGCTTGATGGTCACAAACTGTAATAGTCGAAACGTGACAGAATTTAATAATAAAAATCAGTTAAATATTACAAATGTGTAGATAATTGATTACACATGTTTCTAAACTGGGTTTTATTTACTAACTACATAGAAATTGTTTCAATATATAATTGTTTTTATGGTGACCTGCTGCAACGCTTCATGAGTTTTCAGTAAGCTTTATTTATTGAGACAGTGGGCAATACCGGAACTGCTCTTGCCAACGTCATTGGTTGGACGTTTACTTACTGTGCAGGAGAGCCAATCAGATGTTAGAGAGCAACGTACTGCACAGCTGGAACCATGTAATCATTTAAAAACTGGGATGAATATATAAGTTTTAAGATTTAATGGATTCAAATTTGAATGAATTATTTTCACTTAATAGATTTATGTGATTAATTACAAATCATTCTGAGCACCACAGGTATTCATTCATTCATTCATTCATTCATTCATTCATTCATTCATTCATTCATTCATCAAAGACATACATCCATGCTGTTTTAATTATGTAATACATAAACAATTGTTTATTAATGGATCTGTACCATTTGACAGTTAATAATTCGCTGGGGCTTGTGAATTTATTTTATATGCCAGCTTTATCTGCCACAGTCGGTGCTAAAGCTGTTCACATCAATGTCATTGGTCTGAAGCTTACTTCCTGTAGCAACTGTGATGGGGGTCGCCTATGTGGTAACTTACAGAGACTATATAAATAATTTGGTCGTTTACGGTTTAGCACAAGAACTAGTAAGTAATTGGAGAGCTGACAGAAAATGATGAGGTGGAGGCCCCAAAACTGGCACAGCTTAAACAGAATCAAACAAAAAATGGGAATGTGGAACAACAGTATAACTCAGAGCATTTTAGCTGAATGCCAGGAGCTTATGTGTTCCATAAATGTTGAAATCATTAAAATAATTATGTGTACATTTTCAGTTTTAATGGAAATCAATAATTTATTTGCTTTTAATATTGTAGCTTATTTTGCTGCAACCAAAAGGGGAAGTACAGTGCTACGTTAGTCTGTGCCCACTGCTCCAAACAAAATTCCCGTATCTCACACATTTCCAGGCATCTCATAAAAATGACATCAAACCAAAAAAACATAAAACCAGACAATTTTAGCACCTCTGAAATCGTAACTTTATTAAAAACCTCGGTATATTCTATCCATGCAGATCGGGTGTCAACGTTGCCATACGAGACAACAATGGTAGCTTCATCAGTACCCTGAGTATGGAGCTCTACCAAGTAAGAGCCACTCTCATCTTCATTTCTTTTTTGAAATGTTTACTTTTTTTTTTTTTTTTACTTGATTTGATTTTTTTTTTTTTGTCTTTTTCCCAAAACAGGACGCAGCATACAAGAACCTGCTTACAATTCCTCCAACAGGACTCAACCTGAAAACCAAGATCTACGTTTCAGTAAAAGCAACCAACCTGACAGAAAAGTATTCAAACTTTGAACATTTAAATCTAAACTGGCCACGTCTGTGCCAAAGGAGAACAAACTACTGAAAGTGTAACTCTGCTTCCTCTACAGGTTCAACTTGCTGCTGGACCGATGCTACACCACCACAGGTCCTTACCCCATGCAGACCCAATATTACGACCTCTTTGTCGGGTGAGTAGGACGCCGGATACGTCTAGCCACGTCAAGAGACTTTCTTTACTTACATGGCATTCAGCCCTCTTGGGAACTCTTTGTTCTTGACAAACCTCCCGCGTCTTGATGCACCCCAGGTGTACTCGTGACCCGCAGACCAAAGTGGAAGTAAACGGCGTTTCGCAGAGAGCCAACTTCTCCTTTGAGGCCTTCAGATTTATAGAGCACAAGAATCTGACAGTTTCCACTTTCTACCTGCACTGCGTCACCAGACTGTGTGAGACAAGCACCTGCAGCTCCTTACTGCCTGTAAGCCAACTCATGTGCAGCCTTGCGGGAAGATTTTTACTTCAAGTGGGTTTGAGTTTCTCTTTTGTTTCTTTACGACAGGTCTGTAGTGGTCAAAACCGTAGAAGGAGAGCAGCTACGGATGTGCCGGCCAACGCTACAATCACCTCTCAGCAAATACGCGTCGGCCAAGAGAGCACTGGTGCGTCTTTAACAAAAACGCTTCATATGTCCGTTCCTCCAACACCATCAGAAACAAAGTCACAAAAGGAGAAAATATACAGCTATGAAATTTGGGAATAAAACTAAGGTAGCAACATGTGACACAACCTGTTTTTTCCCAGAGCTTACAGGTAACGTTTGTGGAACTAACCAGGTACTTTCTTGAGAATTTTTGGGAACTTGCAAGGTACTTTTCTGGAATGGTAATGGAACCTTCCTAAACTTTAAGGTTATGCTTTACAAAACTGACTGGTGAGTAGTTCCAAGTACCTGGTGAGTTCTGGAGAAGTACTAGTTAGCTCCGCTAACATGCTTTGTCTTTGGAAAGTACTTTGTGAATTTCAGAAGACACCTGGGAAGTTCTGTGAAAGTTCCAATATTCACACTGTTGGCAAATATGAAGCCAAGTCAGATTTTTTTCTGAGTGGGCAGAGGCTCACGGTGACAAGGTCAGACTGTTTAGAAGTGTAAACACTCAGGTCTGGCCTACATCAGATGTTTTTGAGTCAGATGTGAGCCACGTCCTGAATCCGGCTCGGATCCACTCTTTTGGTATGCGGTTCCAGTGGGAACAACCAAAGCGCATTTGATGCTGCTTTGACGTTTTAAAACAAGTGTCCTATCATAAGAGTTGAGAGAGGAAGACATTGTTAAATAAAAGTTGCCCTTGGCCTCCTGAGCTCGGGATGAACTTTCTGTGAAGTCAACATTCCTGTCTCACCCTTCCTTGCTGCAGTACCAGCATCCGAACAAACCTCTGCACCAAACCGGAAGCCAAAGCTCCGCAAAATACCAGAATGCAGAATTTCACTTCCTTTAATATTTGTGCCTTTTGACACATTAAGCGGTTCCCATTGGACAGATCCTTTTCCATTCACATAACCCTCAGCGGTTTTCACAATGTGCTTATTTGAGTGACTTATGAAAGTATTTCCTAAAATACTGTTTTTCCTGTTTAATCCCATCTATAAGTAACAAAAAAAAAAAAACACGCGTCTTCCCGTGACATATGTAAGGTTTAACTTACATACGTCAAAACTATTTGAATGATATTGACTAACGTGTTGAATTCTGAATATATTTCCTTTGTTCTTTTTCTTTTAAGGTGCTGAAGGTATGCTGGCTTCTCAAAGTAAGAACCTGCCATATAACTGATGTTCGTCTTTACCGTTTTCCCCACTGTAAGGCAGCACACTGAATTTTCTTCTCCATTTCTTCTCTGGCAGCTTCATCGGCTGAAAGTATTGCATCCACTTTCTCGTCGCTGCTGTTCTCGTTGCTGCTTGCCGTTTGTTCCACGAAATACGACTAAAACATCACCTGATGAAGAAAGAAGCCAATCCTAAATCACAGCACATCAACTGCAAAGCAGGACGGGATGGGTTTTTACACTAGATCAGGTAGTCATGAGATTCAGATGCAGATTTACAGCTAATACACAGTTTTACTATATGTTAAGAAGAAAATAAGGGCTCAGCTGGTGTATGATAACAGTGCATTGTAATTATATGTCGGTCATAATCATTATGTTGGATTCATTTCCATGTATTTAATGAGAGTTGACAGCTTTTACAATCAGGAATGTTGTAATAGTTTAGTTGTTTTTTTTTGTTTGTTTTTGCTGGGAATAAAAAGAAAAGTGATTCAATACTTTGTGAATGCAAAATAATTTGGACTGAACACATCTATTTTGACAAGTTGTTGGTGTAAACTCATTTATTTCTCCCTGTTTTTAAGGTAGGTGTGTAAGTAAGTAAGAAAAGATGAGCGAGCAAAAAAGTTGTTTTCTTTTACTCCAAGTTTATTCAGTGAAAGTGTTTAAAGCACATCCTACTGAAAACCTTGGGACAAAACTGATCTGTGGGAGTTTTGCCACAAATTTCCCACAAATGACATACATTTGTGGAAACCAATTTCAAATTTGATCTTCAGGTTCTTTCCTTTTAACCAGCAGACCAGCACAAAGTCACTTTTAGGTAGTTGAATGCATTTTGATATACATTAAATCTCATTTTAGCTGCAGAAAGCTGTCAGCTGAAATCAACTACAAGTATAATTCATCTCCATGTCTCTTAAAAAAAGCTTCATCAGGCAAAGTGTAGTAAAAAAAACTCAATCTGGAGACCAGGAACCCGAGAATGGATCTGGACAACTTCAGTCAAAAGAAACGCTGATCTGAGGTGATCCATGTTTAGGAGTTGCAACTGATGTAATGAAAGTTTTAATGAAAGTCATTTCTACTGGCTGTTTCACTTCAGGAAACACACAAAACATTACAAATGTAAGATAGGAAATTATGAATTTTATTGGTGTCAAACAACAGGTTGTGGTTTTATGGGGTGTAGATTGCAGAAACATCAGCATTCAAGACGACTATAAATGCAACTTCCCTAAATTTCATGACTCAAAGTGGAATATCTGTAACATAATACTCAAAGTTCAGGAGTGAAACTGCAAGGGTTAAAAATAACTAATTTCCCGACCCAATGTCTTTCAGGATTCTTGGCATAAAAATGTGAAAACTGAATTTCACAGCCAAAGCTTTAAAATTCTGCAATAAAATACAACAAAAAGCTCTTTTTACCTTTAAGATAAAGAGACATCAGTGTCCACATCATTCATTTTGCCAGCAATATTTTGTCTTACACTCTTACTATAGAAAGCGTTTGCTTTTTCTGCATCATAAAGTCAAATTGTTCAAACTCTGTGGTAAAGTTGCTGTTACTATTTCAGCTTAACACAATAATTTAACCAGGTCAATGGAAATAAATACTTCCTGCAGCAGTCGGATGTATTTTACTTTAGAGCTGTTCTAGCAGAGCTTAACATTCTCAGCGGCAGCACATCCTCCACCCATTCGCTGGGAGAAGCCATCATGCGATCCCAGAGCGACACCTCGTACGGGCCGGAGTCCATCCAGTCCACCAGAGCGCCGTAGCTTCTTCCTGCGTAGAGGAAGAGAAACGTCCAGAAACATGCAGCCGACACTGGATTATTCTCTGGTAACGTCTGGATTCAGGCACTTTAACCCCTTCAAATATCCAGCCTCCTTTGTTTAAAACACCATTTACACCAGGATTTCTTTGTTTAGAGCAGGAGCAGGTTTAGAGTCAAAGTCATTTTTCATTTTGGACCAAATCAAAATTATAAATGCTCTTAAAGGGCTGGTTGAATGTATGAGACAGCTGTTTAGTACAAGTAGGAACGTTTTTGACAATTTTTGAGAAAAATCTGCAATAAACTCCCAATTTTGTATTCATGCAATAAAGTGCGGGGATTTGTTGATTTTGCGTGAATTTCCACAATAATTCGCAAGAAACTGGATCGACTGATTGATATAATTGGGCAGTAAACAGAAAAAAAACTACATTGATTTGATTAACATAATACTTAAGCAGACTTGGTGTTTAGTTTAGAATCTAAAGGGCCACATAAAAAGCTATGACGGGCCGGATTTGGCCCACGGGCCTCGAGTTTAACACATGCGGTTTAGAGTTTCCTTTCTCTTACCTAATTGATCTCAAAATATAATTCAAATATAAAACTATCCAAATGTGTCAGGAAAAACAACAAATACAACCAAAATAATAATAATCGCCAAGAAACAGAGCATATGAAACATTTGTTGCGCAAATGTGACATGAGAAAAAACAATTGTGACACAAATTAACCATAAACCACATACAATGATTAGAGATAGATTTAAAGTCATAATTGAACAAAAATTAAATGAAACAAAGAGACGGAAACAGATAGCAAAAAAAGCCAGAAGAGAAAGACGACAGAATGAAGTAACAAATCATATTTCTGTTCTTTCTGGGGTTTTTTAATGTTTTGAAATTCTTGTCTCATTTCTAATGCAAATATCTTAGTAATGTTGAAACAAGAAAGAAACTAACTCACAAGTAACTTTTCAGCAAAATACAGGAGCTTGTTTTAAGTCAATAACTCCTTAATGTTGATTAAAAAAAAGTATTAGCTACAAGTGAAATAATCTTCCAGTGGAATAAAAATTTTTTTTAAGGGAAAGTGTCCTGTAATTGACCAAAAACAAGCTTATGTCTTTCTGGAAAATTACTTGTAAGTTAGTTTTGTCTTGTTTCAAGTGTACTCACATATTTGTGTTTGGTAAGACTTTGTGTTTTTTGGCAGTGAGGAGACAGTAAGACAGTAAGAGCCTGAAACACTTTTTTTCTTTTAGCTTTTTCCTACCAATTTACCTCATTTTTAAGTTGCGACCACACGGAAAACAGAGAAAGGAGAAAAAAAGCAGCCAATGTCCAAAGAAAACCTTTGGACACGTTCACCGACCAGGCGACGGTTACCTGTTCCGGCGCCGAGCCTCAGCCCCCCCAGCAGGTTGCTGGCGAGTCGGTCTCGGTCCCACACAGTGAGCTCCACGCAGGCCTCGGTCAGATCGGCCTCGCTGATGCCGTCGTACACCATGGTGTGGTTGAACACCGGCTCCGCAGTCCTCCGCAGGACGCGCGTCTTCTGACGACTCTTCCTGCTCGTGTCCGGCAGCACAAAGCTGGAAGAACAACGAAGGGAGAACAACGTTTATGTCACACATCAGACGTGAAAAGCCTAACCTGGTTTGAGACGATTTATCCGCTGCCTACCATTTGACGTACGGGTCGATGGTGGCTCTGATTAAAGGCAGGTTCTTGCATTCCTTCACCCAAATGTGAATCTCTCCGCTGCTGGAAACGTCTTTGGGTAAACCTTAAAGAAAAGCAACGGTTGCTTATCGAGCTGACAGGAAATGGTTTTACATTGTTTTGGTAAATCTGAAAAGTGTGGCGTGAATTTATGTTTAGCCCTATAAGTCAAAACTTTGAAGATATTCATAATAAAAAATGAGCTACAAAATAAAAAAAATTTTATAACTCGAATAACAATTTTTCTAAATGTATACTACAACAAATGTTTCACTTTGAAAGCTAACAAAGTGTAACTAAAATGTTTTTCTATTGTCAGAAATAAAATAGGGACAAAATTTGTAGAATGCGATGAGCCTTTTTATTTCTTTAAATGTGGAAAATGAAGAGAGATAGGTAGCATAGTCACTTTTAAAAGCCTGTTGTAGATATTATATGAAGATTTTACGGAATAACTTAGGGAAAAAACTCATAGAAACAAACTGTTCTTGTTTCATCCAAACTTTAAAACATTCCCTTATTGTTTTTAAGCTACAGACAGAACGTCACTGACAGAAAATGATGTCCCTTATTTCTGTGCTAAGTTTATTAACGCAGGCAAAAGAGGTGCAATTAGCTAAAAAAAACAAGTAAGTTACTTTAAGTCCTCGTTTCTTTCTTCATTTTTATGATTTTCACTGACTTTTTCAAGCTAAAGACTTGCATCCCTAACCAAATAATTCCCAACGCAGAGGAGGATGACTGTGAGCAGACCTTCGCTGTGGGTGATCTGCGGCAGGTATCGGATTGCCAGTCTCATCTCTCCCCGCCCGTTTAGCGGCGCAATCGACGGTAGAGTCTGAAAAAGAGGCGAGGCGCGATATGAGCAGCCAGGCTAGCCCGGTGGGAATGAGTGCACAGGTCGGACAAATAACGGTAACAGGTAAATCCTCTGTTATTCGGTGAGAAAAGAAGTAGGCGCAGCTTTTGTACCGCTGTGTGTTTGTGTTTACCCTAGCTTTCAGCGCCAAGTAATTCATCTGGGTGTGGTCGAAGTCCCACTTGGAGAGCTCCACGTCCACCTCGCCCAGGAAGCTGTTCTTTCCGAAAGTGTCGTGATGCCAGACGGAGAGAATGAGCGTCTGTGTCCTGAGGTACTCCATGCGAACACGATACTGTAGGGGCAGGAGAGACGCTTTTGTTTGCCGTGGGTCGAGTGAAAAAACAAGAAGATAAAACCCTCGCTGGGTCCACCACTTCGTACCCGGAGGATTTCGTTGAAAGTCGGATTCAGCGTCTTTTTCTTTACGGATGTTTTCCTCTTTCCCAGATTGGCTTTGTCAGGAACCAGGTAACTTTTGACGTACCTTTAAAATCAAGCAAAAATAATAACATTAATGATAATTAGCAGGAGCTTTCTATTGACAAGCGTCAAGAAAATGATGACAAGATGGTTAACTTCGTTTATAAATGTCACCAACTATCCGCAAGCAATATCAAGATTTCACTTTGCAATGGTTAGTTTAACCATTACTGCTAAATGGCTAATATGCTGCATATATTAGCACTGTCCACAATAACACTCGGTTTGAAGGAATAGTTTAGAACTGACGGGTCGGAGCGGTTCCTCTTTGGGTCGACTGCGGCCAGGTCGCGGCACTCTGCCACGAAGATGTGAAACTCCCGCAGCCTTTGGACGTAGTTGATGGAGAACTGGATGGTTCCTTGAACCTCAACAAAATCCCCGCTGTACATGGTCATCACACTCCCACTCAGCTGAGAGCAGACGGGAACAAAGAAAAAATAAAAATCAAGTTGGCTAAACCTTTACAAGAATCTGACATGAAGCTGAGTCGACAAATTTTCTGGCACGTAAGAAGCATGCCTATAGGTGGCTAAGCTAGCTTTAGCATCTGCTGTAGCTTATAAAGGCAGTTTGAAGTCACTTCACAGTATGTTTTTTTTTTTTTTTAGCTCGTAATTACTTGTTGCAGCATTAAGAGAAGATGATTATTGACTTTTCAAACAAAACATTTATTCATTTAGGAATTTTAGCAATTTTTTGTGTCACTTCACCACAAATTACCCTATTAAAATAAATTACCCCTAATATTTCTTTACTCATCACATGTTTGTTGTTAAAAACATACCTTCATTACCTTGTTTATGTTTTAGAGCAAAATACATTAAGGACTTTGCAAGCTTTAATACATTTTATGTAATAAAACCGTGAACTAAACGGAAAGCTACAATTTTTTCCAACCATTATTTTTTCGCAAACCAAATCCTGAAAAGTGTGACCTCCACTTCTGTTCTTCTAACTCACAGGAGATCATGTGCAACCAAGTGCTAAAACAAATCACTTAATCAGTAAATAATGTCCATCTGTTTGTAATTTTGCTTCATTATAAATCCAGCTGTTCTGGGAAGGCCTAAGAGCGCCGTTAGAGAATATTAGCCAACAAACAGTCATAAAAGACAAAGGAACACAGCAGAAGGACCAATGATGAAGCTCTGATCAATCCATCATCTGAAAATCGCACAACTTCAAAGCTAAAAAAAAACAAACTAATCTGTCAGGCTGGGCAAAAAGAACCTCCTAATTATCAAAGAGATCCACGGTAACGCCAGAGGAGCTGCACAGATCAACAGCTAAAATGGCAAAATCTGTCAGTAGGACAATTATTGCTCATCCACAACACAAATCTGTCCTTTATGGAAGAAGGCCACTGTTGAAAAAAGTCATGAGACGTTATGTTTTTCTCAAGTCAAGAAGGAAACACACCGAAAATTGTCAGTTTATACCAGTGTTTTTCAACCATTTGAGTCAAGGTACACTGTTTTAATTGAAAAAATCCAGAGGCACACCACCAACTAAGTAGCCGCCTATATATAGTCATTCTTATCAAAGTCTCTTGAATAGGAATCAAATAAACACAAAAATGTATTATCACATTTTACATTTCTTATTTCAAATTGCACTTAACATGTCCACTTCAAAAATACACCTGAACAGCCACAACACTGTGGTGTTAAATTTAAAGAAGTTGTAGAAAACTTCAAACTGTTTTACAAACTAATCCACAGGCATTCTTATAGCCGGAATACAGAAAATAATTCTTATTCTGAAAGAAGTAATAATATTTGGGAAAGATTTCACTTCATATTCACTGTTACAATATGAAGAGTTGCATGTACAAAATGTCAATATCTGTATATTTTACCCACCTGGTGTGAAACCTGTGCATGTTTGGATGAAAACAGATCTGATTTTCTGACAGAAATTAAAGAAAGACAAAGCTCTTCCTCAACAACTCTCAGTCTCTCTGTTTTTAGTTTTTATAGTAACCAGGCTTCAGAAGCTCACTTCACACAGATATGTTGTGGGAAATGGACTCATGTCCTTTCCAACCCAACTACTGCTGAGCTTCTCTGTCTTTTCCATCACTGTCATCACAGTCTTGCTAGATACGATGCTCTCATCGCTACCTGTAACATTCATGCATCACTAATTCTCTTGTTTTAATGTAAAATGTTCTGTACCTACTGCCATCTAGTGGTAAGAACATTACATGATTACGCCGCTAGTCACTGCTACAGCAGACACTCGAAGATGGCATTATTTGTAGACAATTCATTTTCAAAAAAATCTTTTAAAACCAATTACCGTATTTTTCGGACTATAGAGCGCACCATACTAGCACCTTCAATTAAAAAATAGAATAAAATAAAAACTGGAAGCTGCTCTCGGTTTTCCATTAGGACCCAGCAGAATGCCTCGTCCTAATAAATCTGCTGTAAGGACGCAGCGTCTCCAAAGCGAACCATGGTTTCGTTCACACCGAACTTAAATGCAGCGGCTCTATTTCCCTCCTGTAGTGCCAGATCGACAGCCCTCAACTTAAAAGCTGCATGATATGAGTTTGAAACATTTCTCCGTCGTGCCTGCTGCTAGCATGTGCTTATTCTAAATGAAAATTAGCCGTTCTTCTCTGATTTACAATTTTGACTTCTAATGATTCACTTCCTGCTAGAGAGCCCCCTGGTGGTTGAAGAAAAATCCACAGAAAAGCCACAGCGGGCTACAATACGCATGGTTCAAAGTTAAGGAAAAAAGTAGCAGCTTTTAGTCCGGAAAATACGGTACCGCAGTGAAATTGCGGTACCGCAATTTAGACCAGTGGTTGAAAAACACTGGTCTATACAATCTACTGTCTCCACTTTACTTTAGCAGAAACAGTAAATTTAGTCCAGGTTTATAGAAATAAGGATATAGCAACATGCAGGGAAATGCTAGAAAAAAACCTGTTAGATACTGGGGTGGATGTTGCATTGGGACAACACACCAAAACACACAGCCGCTGCAACAGAGTTCAAAACATACTGTGTGTTAGAACGACCTGCACCTAAATCTGATGGAGAATTTTTTTTTGCAATAGCTGAAAACATTTCATCTAACGGAGCTGGAGATGTTTTGCAAACAAAATCTTTGGTCTCTAGATGGAGAAAGGTGGAAGAAACATACAGTACATACAACTTGCTACTGCAAGTCTTTTGCATGTTGCATACACTGCAAAAACACTAAATCTTCCAAAGTAATTTTAGTCTAGTTTCTAGTGCAAATATCTTAGGCTGCTTGAGATAAGACAAAACTAACTTACAAGAACTTTTCAGCAAGATACAGGAAATAGCTTGTTTTAAGTAAAAATGTCCTTGGTGTTGATGAAAAACTAGTAGTTGCATTCACAGATTATTTCATTTATAGTAAGACATTTTCTCATGTTATAAGTGAAATAATCTGCCAATGCAACTAATAGTTTTTCATCAATATAAAGGAATTACTGACTTAAAACAAGCTCCTATATCTTGCTGAAAAATCACTTGTAAGTTAGTTTAGTCTTATTTCAAGTGTACTGAGTTATTTGCACTAGAAACTGGACCAGAAATAATCGGTAAAATTTTGTATTTTTGCAATGCAGTTAGTTATTTGAACTGTTAGAGAGGCTGTTAGGTCAAAATACTTAATGTGTCACATTAACACATTAAGCCCTTTTAGTACTCTGGCTTTAACAACAGACACTTTAGCAAAATATAAAACACGGACTGAATGTGGGTGACCTGCAACAGGGACACAGCGTCACGCTTCAAACATCTACGAGACAGTGGAAGTGATGTTTTAGACAGAACCAACAGGTTTACACAGGGAGGATGCTCATGCAGAAGCAGCAGTGTGTGAACGTACAGAAGACACAGACGTCATGCCAGAGGAGCTGCTCAGGATAGTCGCTGAGCTGCCCGCTGTTAGTCTTTCTAGAGGGTTACTGCCTTCGCAGAAGTCAACGTCAACGGCGCGCTCCTGAAACACAGACAGACCGCAGGGCAGGAAAGCTTTGTGCGGCTGAACGCAGTGCGGGGTTCGTTCTTCAGACGGGGAAAGCTTTACCTCATTCTGTAAGAACGACGGAACGGATTTGCTCATCTTCTTTAAGTGGTCCGGATCCGAAAAAGAAGAGGAGGAAGGAGTGGAGATGGCTGAAACTGTGGAGCAGTATTTCAGAGAATCTTTAGTAAATTTGCGATTCACATTTCAAATGTTTGTGCGTTTCTACCTTCACTGCTGCGCCTGAGGTCAGCAGCTGGGTCAGCCCTTCTTTCTTGCCCTTCGAAAACAGTGAAAAACAAATTAATCTCAATTGTCGGTACAGATGTAAAGCATAACCAAGTTGTAGAGGGCGTGCTGACGTGGTGCTGCGGATGCGGTGATGTCCTCCATGCTTTTAGCCAGATTTTTCGGTCGCGTCTCCGCTCGCCGCAGCGCCTTTCTCACCGGATTTTGATCGTCTTCATTGATTCCTCCTGCATAGCAGAAGAAAACAATACAAGTAGGGCAAGACGTTACATTTTCACAAAGGAGATTTGATTTTGGCAGCTTGTTGCTCACATTAGACCAATAAGGCAGACTTTAGAAAAATGCATAAACGTAATAACAAAATGCAGATTATTGAAATAACGTGAAAAGTGATCATTCCTTAATAATGTCCCAGCACAATGCTGCATTATCAAAGTTCAGCCTGGATCTAGTTGTGTTCCCATGAAAAGTTTTAACTTATAAACAAAAGCTGTACCATATAGTCGTTTTTTTTAATGGAAGATTGTTTTTTTTAGCTGAACTTGTCAATAGTTCACATATTCACTAATTAAAATCCACGTGTGAAAATTCTGATGTTTAATATTTGCAGTATGTAAAAAATAGAAAGTTTCTTCTTGTTAAATTTGGCTTTCGTTTTTGTTTTTATAGGTTATTCAGTTTTATTTAATTATGTTAATTGATAGCTATCTAATATGAATTTTTCTTCTAATTATCATTCAGTTCTTTCAAGGCTTCATAAGTTGTTGTTTTTTTTCTAGGAATATTTAAATGCACATATAAAACAATATTTTGCTTTGGAGCTTGTTCATGTTTAGCTCGAAGCCAAACAAAATACAAAACTAATGTAATTTAGATCAATCTAACAGTGATTAAGGTTTATCCTTCACTTCCTCTCATCGTCTTTTAGCAACTTTTTTTCTGTTAGGATGTGACGGTTTTAAAAATACGTATTTTTATTTATTTTGCTATTTTTATCTTTAAATGTCATGGTTTTGGTGTATTTTAAGTGTAGTATAGTAATTTTTTTATTTTATTTTTTTGCCAAAATAGACATTTAAATGACCTTACCAGCATTTTTAAAATAGCAGAAGAAAGTTACATCTATTTTTTTTTTCAAATCAGAATTAAGAGTTTAGTTACCTAGGGGCTGCTTTGCTAAACAGACTGTTTTCACTGAGCATTTCAGCAGTAGATCTAATCATTGTTGTGTTGATTGTGTCATATTCACTCCTGAAAGTTTTCACTCAGTGAAAACAGAGTGAAAATAGACTGTTTTCACTAAGCCTTTTAGCAGCAGATCTAATCATTGTTGTGTTGATTGCGTCATGTTTATTCCTGAAAGTTGGCCTTTTTTAAGCAGTAGCAGGTTTTCTGCCACTAGATCTTTGATGTTGTCATGCAGCCAGAAAGCCTTTCTAGCAAATAAGTAAATTTACTACATATTGAACCTAACCTTGATATTTAACACCCCAACAATCAAGGTGACGGAAAGAGTAATGCTGTCTAGGGTGAATGTTACTAAGAAAACATAAAGTTAGATCTTACGATTTGAACTGCTCCTGATGTTGGACCATGTTTCTGATGTACTGCTGACAGACGACTCTGGGCCTGTGTCTGAACTGCTGTAGTTGGCCCAAACGGGCCGCTGGTTCATCTTGGTCATCTTCCTGGCATGACGCTCCTCTGAGCTCAGGGGTGTGCTCGCCCTCACTGGTCCACTCAGATCAAGATCGTACCTGGACTTGACCTCTGCAGCGTCTTCGCTCGACGCGGGCGCGAGCGTGGTGTGGATGCTGGTCTTGTCCGTCATCCCCAGGTAGTGGCGGTAGTCTGTGGGGACGAAAGCCCGCGCTCGTGGAATCACAAACTCTGGCTCGAGCTGCCTGTGTTTCCTGCTCTGAGACCGGAGAGGACTTAGGTCCACTCTCAGTTGGGTTGGGTCTTTTTCCTCATCTACGCTCAGAGCGAACATGCTCGTGGCGCGGCGCAGGGAACTTCCACGGCTGCTGGAGATGCAGAAGCTGTCCTTTCTGCTTTTCGGAGATCGAATGTCTTTGGTTATGCCGCTTTGTGGCTTTGTGGACTTCTCTTCTCGACTGAAGTCCTTTGTGCTCCTTTTGTACTGTTTTTGCTGCCCTGACTCAGCTTGTGTGTAACTGGGCAAGTTACTTTTGTTGTCACCCTGTAGCTTTGATCCAGATCCAACCTGTTTATCATGTGGAGACTTTGACCGGCTCTGGGGAGAAGGGTACGACTTCATGGCAGCTCCTCTCGTTTTCTCAAGGGCGGAGCTTACATGATAAATCTCCACATCGGCTGACTTTAAATCCTGGGATGAAAGCTGGGAACGGAGGGGCTCTTTCCTTTTGGGGCTTTTGGGTTTGTCAAAGGTTAAAGATGCCTTAGAGTCAGCAGTAGCCTCGTCCCAGAACTCTCGCAGAAAGTTAAACTGGGCACGACTCGTTCCAAGACTCGGATTCATCTTGTCTAACCTCTGATTCAACGGTAGAACCGTAAAATTCTGGGAATTCTTATTACCACCTTCCTCCTCGCTTCCCGAATCGTTTCCGATTGATCTCAAGTCAAACTCGGACTTCGTGAATCTCTTAGTCAGTTTTGTTTGATTCACACCACGGGTCATTTTGCCCTCTCCAGGACCTTTAGGTTTGCCGTTGTAGAACATTGGTTTGTTAAGCTCCTGCTCCCAGAAGGACTTCAGCTGCTTTATTCTCTCTGCTGTGCTTTCTTGGTGTTGCGATGGTTGCTTGTTTGAGTATGAACCGCCGGCCCTGTCCTTGGTGGCTGGATCGTCTTTTCTTTTGGGAGAGGAGCCTGAGTGCAAGTTTTTATCCTCGCTGTCTCTCCTTCTTACATCTTCAACCGAATCTTTGTGAATTTTGGCTTTCGTGGTGAGTTGCTCTTCATTCTCATCCGTGTACGAGCCATTTCTGGACAAACTGAAACTTTCAGACTCTAAGCCGACCTTGGTTGAGAGGTCTGGATCCAGCTGAGATGCAGGAGCGTGCTTGGAAAGAAGGTCTTGCAAGAAAAATTCTTTAGATCCTGAAATGCCGTCTGGTTGTAGATTTGGTGTGACCGCAGAATCGCTCTCAAACTCTTGATCTATGATTGTCCTCTCTGATGGGTTTGGTCTGTTTGCAAGTAAACCTTCTCCATCCAACACTCTCCTGTTGGCGGTTTGTAGATTGGATATTAAATTAAAATGGGTAGAGTCATTATTGTACTTTTCGGCTGCTTCTGACTGAATAGAGTTCACCATTTGCATTTTTTGGTTGTTGAGTGGCTGCTGCTCGCTTTCAACACTTTGATCTGGGGTGTACTTATCATAGAGCCCCTTTGCGCCGTACTTTCCATGAACAAAGTGAACATCAGGTTCTTTGGCTGCAAAACCCTGAGCTGAGTTTACTCCTTTGTCAGCCGGCGTCACGGATTTGCTGATAAGTACCTTTGGGCCCGCATTGCTTTTCTCCCAGAACGATTTCAAATGAGAAATTTTCAATGGCTGGCTTTCATCGCAACCATCCTCAATGTCCTGTGAATGCAGATGTTGAGTGTCGAGCGTCTCCTTGCTTCCTTTTCTGTTGAGCTCATTATTGATCTTTTGTAAGTGGCTCCTATTCGTCTCAGATCTATCTAGCTTTCTTTCACTGGTCCCTCTGTCGAATGACTCTTCCTCCCTTGATTTGCTGACAGACGCGTGCCTTTCAAAGCCCTTGCAGGCCTTTGGAGTGTCTTCTGAGTTCAGCCAGTCACTGCTGTCCGTGCTGCGGTTGAACCAGTCCAGCACCTTCGCGATGGAGTCGTCCTCTTCGCCGGCGGGGCTCGTTGTCTGAGAGGACAGTTTGAAAGCGGTCATCTGATTAGACTTCTGAACTTGCTGATTGGATTTGTCAATGAAGTGGAGATCATATGACATAGGAGGGATGGGATCTGGAAGTGGAGAAGGAAGGAAAGAAGATAAATACACATCTCGCTTGTATGTGGTTTCCTTTAATTTATGACATTGATCAGAGTCAAAAGCGTAATATACCAGCCCATTTGGAAAGAAAAATACTTTGTCTTGCAAACGTGTTTACACCCTATAAATGTTTCTATGTTAATAAACAATAACACATTTTGATTAAGTCGAAGGCTAACAAATTAAGTGATAGTTTGTAGGACTAGCTTTGTAAATATTTTGGAGTACGTAAGCAGTTTTACACGTCTACAGAATTAAATGTTTGACTATTCGTCTTTGCAAACTAATACCAGCTCAGTCCAAATTGGTTAAGAACAATATGTTGCCATCATCTTTAGTGTCTTTGAGATTTTGTTTTTATGTACTTAGGTCTGAACTTTTGACTAGGTCATTCTCACATATAACCCTAACAAATACATTGTTTACCTGGATGTGTCTTTGGGTTTATTGTCCTGCTGGAAGGTGAACTTCTGCTCTGGTCTCAAGACTTTTGCAAACTCTAACAGACTTTCTTGTAATTTTGCTCTGTTGTTGTGTTGCTCCATCTTTCCATCAACTCCAAAAAAAACATTTTCCTGTCCCTGCTGAAGAAAAGCAACCCCGACTCCAGCGGAGTGCACAACTAATAATCTTTTCAACAGATTCTCCAACCTCACCTCTGAATTCCTGCAGCTCCTTCAAAGTTTCTATGAACTCTTTGTTTTTTTTTTTTCTCTGATTATTGCTCTCCTTGCCTAGCCTGTCATTTGAAAAAGTCCAGTGGGCTTGAGTACCTTTTGCAAAGCACTGTAATATATAAACTGTACAATTTTTATTAATTCATTTTTTTTCATGGAGTTCATTTAAATTAGTAATAAGCATTTATTTCTTGTTTTTATTTTTTAAATTGGAGCTTTAAAGCTTTCGCCACTACATAATATGTCCAAATCTGTAGAAAACTTCTTCCTTCTAACATTTAAGCAGTGTAACGATACTGGGTCATCATTTTCATATGAATCATGTCAGGGCTGGAGGCTTGCCAGTGGGCTATCCTCTCCCTCTGCAGCCATGTCTTTGCCATGTGTGCTCAGTGGGGGGTTTGCATTGTCCTGTTGAAAAATGCATGCAAAATATGCTCTGAAGGCAGCATATGTTGCTCCAGAACATTTTCTGCATCTTTCCGACTCTAATGCTGCTATCATCTCTAAGGGCTATAAGATCTGAGTAGTCCTTTTCATGTTTGATCCAGAGCACATGGCATCAATTTCTTCAAAATGAAATGATAACTAGGATAAATTTGGAATGCAGACTTATCTGACGATAACAAATCAATTTATTGGGTAATAGTTAACCCGTAAATGCCATTGATAGCAGAATAATGAATGTCATCCAAGGATAACAGGAGGCTGATTTGCCTTTAATACCAGATCTTCATAACATTTAACCTGCTGACACCTCCTGACGTACAGGTTTTTTTTTAAAAATGTGCAGCAGGAAAAGCATGAAGCGATGGATGTCCATGACTTAAATCAAAATGGTGCTAAAATGAAAGAAAAAAGGACATTTTTGACCCCATTATTTATCTCTTAATTAATGACCAGGTAAAGATATGAAGCCATAAAATAAATGATCCAACCTTAGCTTGATTATGTTCATTCAGTGGGAAAAATGCAGCATGTTTTAGAAGAACTACATTTTTTCTTGGAGTAATTTTGGTAGGCTAACTATTCCTGGAAGGGTTTAGATATGTTTCCTGCTTTTTTGGTGGGTCATGGCTTTCACTGATGTGCTGGAGTTCAAAAAATCTGAGAAATGACTTTATAAGCTTTTCAAACATCCTAATAAACGATGCTGTACTGCAAAAACACAGCCTTACCAAGTATTTTTGGTTTAGTTTACATCTTAATACACTTGAAATAAAACCAACCTAACATTTCATCAAGATACAGCAGCTTGCTTTAATCAAATGATTCCTTTATATTGATAAAGTACTAGGTCCAATGGCAGATTATTTCACTTATAGCAACTAATTAGTAAAAGTGGGGGGTTTTTGTTGTTGTTTTTTTGTGCCAAAATCAGAAAAAGCAAAAACTTGACTTGGGTCATTATTTTAGGAAGGTGATGGTTATAAGAGAGATACTCAAACAAAAGATAAACTCATAATTGAAAGAGAACTCACCCAGTATGTTTGGAGGTAAACTCATCTCCTGCCGCCCTGCTGTTCCCACGCTGCTGCTCGCGTCTCTGTCCTGAACTTTATTACTCGGCAGGTTGAAAATGTTCAAGGTCGCGCGCTCTCTTTGATCGTCTCGGGCTTCGACCCTCTGCTGTGTTGTTTCTCTGTCAGCGCTCACATCAGTCCTAGAGTGAGCAGCCGGTCTGAAATACGACAGAGCTTCAGCTGGAAACGCAGACGGCTTTGGGCGAGCATATCAAGTAAAGGTTTTTACTCACCGCTCTCTTGTTATTGATGCCGCATTCTTGTCTGTCTCCAGACTTGAATTGGAGGAAACCTGAGATACAGCACTGAGTGGCTGCAGGGAACTTTTATCTGCCGCTTTGGACGTCGGCGCAGAACCTGTCACCGGGACATAAACGCTTTCCTGATGCGTTTCATCTGTAATCTTCAGGCCAGACTGGTTAGAGCTCCCGCTGGATCCCAGCTGGCGGCTCCGTCGCGGGGCAGGAACAATGGCTGCGGGCCTCGCCGCAGCATTTAACACCTGCTGGCTGCCGTGTCGAGGCAGGAACGTCCTCTTCTTCGGTACGGGCCTGAAACCCGTGGAGGAGCTTTCTGATGTGACGGAGCCCCCCGAGGTCTGACTGGACTCCCCCGCCGGGGCATTCTTCAGCCGGGAGATTGCCTCTGGTTGGAAAAAAAATTATAAAAAAAAGACAGTTACGGTTTTGACTTTTATCACAAACCTGTTTGCTCCAAATCTCAGCTTCCCACCTGACTCCTGCGTCTCCTGGTCCAGACGGGGGGCCGTGTTATGGTTGTTTTCAGGAGGTTCGAAAACAATGAGGGAAGCTCGATTAAAGGGGTTGAGTCTCGGCTGGAAGGGGAATGAAAAGGACCAACGACTTAGATTGCAGCAGCTGCTGTGCCGCAGAAAAAACTACAAATGTACAACAGGAAGCTAACCTGTTAGCTCTAAAAACAATGCCTACCATTTTGGGGGAACGAACTGATGAGTATCGATTTTCCTTCTCAGCATCACTGCAGGGGAAAATATAAATAGCAAATATTCTTAAAAAAACTTTCGCAGGATGAAAAGTAAAACATCAGCAATAAGCTGACATTAACACATGACATACGAGTTTCTATATCACTCAGGATTCCAGGATTTTAAAAAAATAATTTCTTGGAACTCTTTGTGACACTTTTACATCAAGTTGGAGGTGTTGCAAATTTGTACCTGAAGTGTCCCACACAGTTTGTGATCTGTGATAACTTCCATTCTCTGAGAAACTTCCTATTACTTGGATTTATGCTTTGGCATCTAAACCCAAACTGCAAGTCATGTTTATGATGCCGGTCTAAAAGAATCTATAAACTGAAAGATGAGCTGAGATTGACTTTTTCTTCCTGTAAAAGAGTTTCAATGCACCTGTGGGTCAGCTGACGGGTAAAAGTTGCTCATTAATATGCATCCTTGGGTCGTACTAACGCAGCTACTACAGTAACAGGGGCCCTTTTTTCTTTTTTTTTTTGGTAAATGCTCAAAAGGTAACCTAGCTTAAATTTGCTGTAATTTCATTTATTTGATCAACATTTCTGTTTAAACTTATGGATCTTTATTTACATATATTCCTAAAATCAAACTACATTGATCGGGATTACAAATATTAATGTGATCAGGTAGACGGTTGTTCTCTCAAATATAAAATGCCTGCACTGTTTTCACGACTAGATTTGTTTACCGGCTCATAAATAACTACAATACCTCCCAAAGGACTCACAAAATGAAATGTAATGTAAAACATATTGAAGTTTGTAGTTCTGACATGACAACATAAAGATATTATAGGAGGAAGAAAACTTTGAAATTCACCTCATGTGTAAAACACATTACTTTAGTCAAATTAAATATAATATGAAATACTGTAACTCTGAACATGGGGCAAATGGGGGATGGAAGAAAATTAGTATAATCTAATTAATATGACTGCACTTAAAGCTCATGTGATGAGGTGATAAATTTAAAAAGTACACAGTGACTGTAGCCTCTGTCATAATGTAAATACCTGACAAGGACTTGGCGTTTTTACAGCCTTTGAAAAAAGTTTAAAAAGCTTAGCCAAATCAAATATTGACTTTTTCTCTTGCTGACAGTCTAAGCTGTGACCAGAGTTATAAAATATGCCTTTCTGTTGTTATTACTTTTGAAAAGTCTCAGCAGTGTAGCAAGTTTACTTTAGAGAATTGTAGTCCATATAAAAAGTTTAAATGTTGCCCAGCTGTTCTGTTAATTTTGCCGTGCACACTTCCAAGTGGGTTAGAAAACCGACGGTTTCCAGCAGCACCACCTATGTTTACATAAGCCGAGTCATAAGACTGTCTGCACGCTGGCAGGACACCGGCGTCTTTAAGGGCCGAGCAAAGGAATGTCTCTCACATGTGAGGGAGAAGTGTCTGAATCTCAAGCCGAATTTAAGATTTGTCACAAAATCAGAGGAGCTCGTTGGAAAAAAGCAGAAACAACCAAACTGATTGTGTACTTCATCTCCGGTGGTTGTGATGATTCGAGACACCTCGCAGGTTTTGGAGGAGGCGCTGCGTCCGAGCTACGGCTGCTGGGCGTTTTGCTTCTCTCCACTCGAACGGATCCGTCTGTCGGGGGAAAGGAGCGTATGTTTTAATATATAAGCTCTCATATTCTGTCACCAAGACCTCAAGGTTTAATATTTAAACCTTTTTTCAAAGGCTGTAAAAATGTAAAAGTTATTTTTCGCACAGTTGGAACTTTTCCAGGTTTAAAAATCCAGCAGACCTAAACTAGCCGGCTTCCCTTGCTTCATGGACGCCAGGATGATTTCTGATCCGTGGATTTTGTCGCTGTGTCTTTGGGACTTGGCCTCGTAGAACCATTCCCCCGACAGGTACTTCAGCTCCACGTCTGACTGAGACCTCCTGTCCAGAACCTTCTCCAGTTTTCTGTCATGAAAAGGAAAAAATCTAAATTGCAACATTGACGAGAGGATTATTATTTTTTCTGTATTACAACTTTAAGTGACTTTTAAAGATTTAAAAAATATGAGGTAACATCAGCAAACAAAAAGGAGTTGGACAATATTCATTTATGCTGAAAGACGACTGGAATCGCATTTGAATATGTTATAAGTCAAATTATCAACAAGTCATATGAGAACAGAGAGTAAACAAGCTAACCAGGCTAACTTAGCCTAGCCCTTCAGCAGACAGCTTACATGAAAACTCTTGCTAGCTACAGGAAAGATGGGAATGTATTCAAAGATTGCAGCATGGTGTGCTTATCAAATATATATTGAGAAATATAAGGAAATTAAGCAGAAAGTTCTGGTGGGACAAATTATCAAAGACAACGCTGATCACTGCAATGTAAAGTCACTATGATTTAAGGTTCATGCTGGATACCATATTGACAAAAGTTTTTCCCTGACTGCCTTCATACACATAAACTTGACTAAAATTCAGTTTTTAATCTAAAGGGATTAATATGACATTAGACATTTAACCTTTTGACTTTTCCTCTGGAGGAAAGACACAAACTGATTGACATCAAGGACTTTTTTATCTTCTTGAATTTTATTTGATCAGTACATGTCAGACAGGTTCTATATGTAATTAATCACAGTTAATTTATTATTTGACAGAGAGGATATTTACTTTTTTTTTTAAACATGGTCAAGTTGGGTTAGAATAACTTTTTTTTCTCCCTAAAGGATTATAAATTTTCCATGCACAAAGCAGCATTTTACAGCATAATCAAGTCACTATGCTGCCTTTAGTTCTTATGAAAAGACAGCATTTATCAAAGATAACTTCAAAAAATAGATTTTGTAATTTGACACCTTAAAATTGGGTCTCTATCTCCTATTCTTTCCAACGCTCTGCTCTCAACACGTCATCACAACAGTGCTTCTCGTTATGCAGTGAGCAGCCTCTCTAATGAGTGTTGGACTGAGTAATAGTTCGTATGAGGAGCTCCACAGATGAACTGTTTGATCACCGGGTGTTTCCTAATTGCTGCTGCCGCTAGTCTGGAGGAGCAGAGTGGGGCAGGCACAATGGAGGGATGTTCAGCTGAAAACTGCGGCTCCAAGGAGGAGCTTAGCTGAAAAAGGCGGGGCTTTGTGAGAGCAAGCGTTTAGGCACCGTGAATGGTTGCCGTGGGAGATTCAAGGGTGTCTTTAGTAAGGGAAAAAAAAAAAAAAAGTTTTCTGTCTTGGTTTTGTTCTCTGATCTTTGGTTCTTTGTGCAACAGGATGAATCCATCACTTCACTTCCATTACCATTTCCATCAACAGCGTTACATAACTGCTTCACATGATCACTCTCACGAGAGCAAATTGGAAAACATCTCAGTCGAGTTAAAATAAAGTTAGAGAGGGATCAAAACAAATTCCACCGCTCCGGCTCATCTTTCTGCTGGCCGGGGGAAACCACGGCCGTCATGTGAGGCGGAGGTAGCGCATTATTACAGGCTGCTGGCTTAATCCTTTTCACATCAGACCGGACGAGACACAGCCATCATTCAGGTAATGAAGTCAGCTCTATTAAAATGCCCAACGAAGAGCTCTTTGTTTTACAGCAAAAAGAATTTATTAAACACATTTCCAAATCAGGTGTATTTATTTGATTGTACATTTACAACCGAATTGGAATTTCAGAGACGGATCCTCAAATTCTCCTGATGGTCGGGAGACAAAAGCCTCAACTGTTTGCAGGAGAAGGCGATTTGAGATTAACGCTCGTTTTGAAGGCTGTCACGGAACATTTCTGCAACCTAGCTGTAATCTAATTGCTCTGATCGCATTTAGGTCCCTCAGCGTCCGGCCCCAGACAGGCTGTTATTGTGTTACGCACCAAGCAAAGACTCTCTCCTTCATGAGGTTTGGTGTTGGTGGGATAGCATTAAAAGACATTAACTTAAACTCGGATTAGCTTTCATTTCAAGTCTGCTAGGACACTCAGGTTTGTGTAAGAAAATAACGGCAAGGAGTCTTTCAGGGAAAAGCAGACTGTGTGAATCTTCCTCCACCTGATTCTCTCCTCCTCGGCCCGCTTCAGCTCCTCGTCCCTCTTCAGGACCGTCAGAATCACCTCCTGCTCCTCCTCCGTCAGGTGGCTCAGGTCGATCATGGTTTCCCCTCCTCCTCCTGTTGCTGCTTTCCCTCGGCGGACAGGTGTGAGAACGCCCAAGGCGCGCTGGCTCTGTTGAACAAATACCACCGTTTACCTCCTGAGAAGGATGTATTTGTTCACAGCGAGATACCGCGGCAACAATATACTGAACAAAAAGTGAGAGAGGACAGAAAGGTTGCTTTCTCACATGGTGCACAGTCCGTGTGAAGGACTACTGAAAATTAAGCCTTTAAAGGTTTTTTTGGGGAGTTGTCGCCAACAACGAGCTTCTGATTATGATTAATGGATGTTGGTATTCAGCATCTATATTTAATTTAGAAAGCCAAAGTTTATAAGGGGCCCGAAACGGAATTGAAATTAAGGCCCCATTAGCGATTGGAGTGGCCAGTTGTCATTTATTTATTCATGTGTTTTTAGTCAACGCATCTATATATATATATATATATATATATATATATATATATATACTACATTTTTTTATTATTTTTTACACAAATGTTTCTCAAAGGTTTTTTAAAAAGAAAAAAACTGCTGCTAATTCGGCTTCGTATTAGTTTGGGTGTATTAAATTATAACAGGCACAATAATCAAGCTGATCAGCTAGCATTAAATGTTAGGGACAAAACACCTCTAAAGGAAGAACAATATGAAATGAACTTTTTGAAAAGAAGTTTTGGAGCATTCTTCTTCAGGCCAGTTCTCCTTTTCCTTGAGTTGAATCTGTTGGCAAAACCTTTAAGACTGAAGGTGTTTTTAGCTGTTAAATGACTGTAGTTCATCCTGATAGTCTTCATCTTGAACTGTATCGCTTCCTCACCATTAAATGAGAAGAATTCAAAGACTTACAATATTAAGTAGAGGTGTGCCGATCGATCGGCCGCCGATCATAATCGGCCGATTTCCGTGAAAAAGTGTATGATTGGTGATCGCCGATCACGGTCTCTTGTTGCTGATCACAAAACCCGTCACCTGCATCTCATTTCGCAGCCTGCCTGTTCAGCTGGTCTCCTCTTTCCTTCACTCTGGAACTATATCGCACTGAGTAAATGGGGAAGTTTCCGTGTTGCGGCGGAAAATTGAAGCACGTCAAAATGCATCAACACAATGAAGCTAATACAACATAAAAACAATGTCATACTTGACGGAGTTTGGCTAAATCGAGGCTCACCGCAGTAAAAAAAGACATATGGAGGATCAGATAGCAGGTAAAGCAGCGCACAGCTACAAACACTCACCCGGATTAGTATGATGGTCAGAAAGCTAAACAAATAACCCGCAAAATTATTTAAGTCTTCGAGCTGCGATGTAAGACGCTGGTTCTGTTCTCGCTGTTGAACCGCTGTTACGCGCGACAGGTAGTAATATTTCACAGACGGAGCGCCGCTTCTGTTCCACCTGGTAGTGACTCTCACACCGAACCTCTGCTTAAAGCTGCAGCATCTAACCTAAAAAAGTACATTTTACAGACGTATTAAAACTTTCGCTGTCCTAACATGAGACAGATAATCTCTAAAAAAAATAATCGATCTCCTCTGTTCTGCCTAATTACTACGCTCAGTCAGAAACAGCCACTCAGAACTAGCAGTAATCAGCTAGCAGCCATGCTAACAGGAAGTTTTCATTCAGTAACTCTGGATTGTTTATTGTAATGGATCCTGTATTTGCCTTTGAATGTTACGTTTTATACTTGAATTTTTTTTGGCAATGTTGAGAGGTTTTATTTTGGCTCTTTGCATCATTTAGCCTCTTCAGAGCCTTCATATGTTTTCAGTCTGTTAAAGATAGTATTACCGATAGCAGTACAATTTGCACAATGCCTGTTTTGTTTAGTTTCCTTCTTGGAAAAAGTTATTAAAAACAAGTTTTTGTCTAAATTAAGGTGAATTCATGGTTCCTTCTTCCACATAATGTAACCGGTAGTTTTTATAAGAAAATAAATAATTATGTGATCGGTATTGGTGATCGGCCCTCATTTGTGATCAGAATCGGTATCGGCAGGAAAAAACCTGATCGACACATCTCTAATATTAAGCTTTGAGAAATCCTCATTATACAAGAGAAACCAGAGAATTTAACCATTTTTGTAAGGTCAAGTAAAAAACCGACTAGATTTGCACACACAGAAAACACAGGAGTTTAGAAAAGGTGTTTATTTTTGTTGCATCTAGTCATTGTACTCATATGCCATACCTAGTCACTTCATACTCAACTTTTTGGGTGTGAAACATTGTTGCATAATGCGAGATGTTTTGCACCAACTACGCATTAATTGTAATGCTTGGTCTGGACAAAACGTACCCACATGGATAATCTATGATTCAAAACAATTTTCTGTAATCCACTTTTGCTCTGAGGAATGTGGCTTTATGACAGTCAGTAAATACCATACCAGCACGAGGTCCCTTTGTGTTTTGATGAAGGGTCAACTCATGTTTAATAAGAGACAACTGTCTCTATACTGGGGTCAGAACAACAACAAAAAAAAATCAGATTATATAATTCAATTAAAAATGTCCTTGAGATTTTTTTTTATTTTTTTTAAATCATTCATCCATAGTTTGGGACAATGCTGAACTACAACAAACTTATGTTTACGGGCACAACTTGAGATCACAATGGCAAGTTGAACCAGAACCATGACAACAGAACCAGCCAAGTGGGGAACCCACCCCAACTTTGGAAATCAGTTTAGCTAATCGATTATTTTCCCCATTGTATTTTCTGGATGTGTAAACTGCTTCCTGTTCAAATAAATATTCCGAGTCTTCCTCTTGTTCTGGACAAGCCAGAGGTTAAACTGGAGCTGGGGCAGTTTGCTTAAGGAGTAGGTAGTTGACGCAACAGGTAAGACAACTTTTTTGTTGTTTCCTGCCTCGTTTCTTCGTCTAAATCCTTAGGATATTTTTTGAAAAACTTTAGTAATTTAAGACAAAGAGTCAAGAATTTACTGAAACACAGTAGGATGAAACCTCTCTGTTTACGATCGCGACTATTGGAAAACAGATGGATAGTTTTCACCTACCTTTAAGGACAACTTTGCGACCCAGAACCTCGTATTCAGAAGGGGGGGGTTTAAAAAAAAAACAACATAAAAATGATAAATGCATAAAAGTTTTAACTTCACCTCCGCAGGTCTGCTGATACTGCTGGATGCGCTCGAAGGGAGCGGAGGAGAGGGGGCGGACTCTCAGCGTAGGGATGGGGAGGATCTGACAAAGACGAGCAATGATGAGGAGCAGCCATTGTATTATGTCACCGCCGTATCCGTCTACACTACAGCATCATCCAGCGGCTTAATGTAGGTCTGGATGATTAACGTCGACTGCCGGGTCTCCTTTCTAAACGGACTGAAGAAACAAGTCGCGGATGGGCGTGTTAGACCGGCCTGGGCTGCAATGACAGGCATTATCCAGCAGGTGTCACCGGTGGAGATGCGGCTACTGTTTGACAAAAGGGTGTGAGCATCTTCCAGACAGGCGGAACGAACAGGACGGGTTGAGGTCAAACAGCAATTAAAGCTGCGCAACACGAAGCCGTTTCACCATCTGCGCTACGGTTTGGAGGAATAAACCCCCCACTGCGACTGCGAGGTGATTCTCTGACCTTCAACACACAATAATGGATGAATCTATCTCACACTTCCGGTGTGGTCTGTGTATGAAAGCAGGGGGAAATCACACAGCAAACAAACAGTTGTGGTATGGACATCCAAAAGTGCCACAATTCAAGAAATAAATCATTATGTCATGATGTTAACGAGCCCGTTCTAAACTAAAAATTTTGTAAATATGCAATATATTAAAAAGATTAATAGTTGTGAGCTGCAAAAAAATGTAAAATAAATTTGCACCATCAGTAAACCTTATTACTTACTGATGGTGTAGTGCTACCACAACAACTGTGTGCAGGTAATCTAAACAAAGGTAAGGAGTTATTTAAACTACAAGGAGAGTTCAGATTGTTCATTTCCAATTCAATTATATGATTTAAAAAAATAGTTGTAGGTTGTAGTTTTGCCACTTGTTTTTATATGTACATTTTTGTGCCACTCCTGTAAGAATCAATTGAATATGCTAGCAATTTTAAATGATCTGCTTGTTTTACTCAAACTAGAGAAAAGCTCTGTAAAAAAACAAACAAAAAAGACACATTAGATACTAGAACAATGTTAATATTCTTTCAATTTTTTGAGAAAAGATTCAATCTTAAAAGACTTGTAGCATTTAATCACGTTACAAAATAGTGAGTATACAATCTTCAATTAAAAAACATGAGAAAGGGGGTGAAATGGATGTAAACAGGAAAATCAGCTTCAGCTTACTGAAAAATAATTGTGTTGTTTTTCACATAAATCCTAGGATAATACATTGGAGTTAGTTGTTATGAGTCAAAATGGAAAAAAGTTGCAAGGGCACTTGCAACTTTTTGCACGTGGCCTTGAAAAAAGGGCATTTGCAGACTGGAAGCTGACTAAGCGCTTGTTCTATGCAGGTACATCAACAAAATGTGAATATCAATGTATTGTGTCACCCATTCCAGAAAGTGATACACATTGTGTACAGATTCTTTAAACATCTTATACATGTGCAGTGACAAATCCTAATTCACCAGAAGTAGTTAAAATACTACATGTAATGAAAAAATGCATTATCTGGTAATAAAGTCGTAATACGTTACCTGAAAGTTTTCCACCAAAAAAGTAACAGTCAACTAAAATCAGAATGTATGAGGCAGCATTAATGCTAAATGGCTCCAATAATGATTGAATAGTGAACATAACATTCTAAAAATCGATGTTTCCTCACATATATAGTCTGCGGGTTTCCCAAACAGGGTCAGAAGCCAACGCTCTTTGGGAATCCCTGATCTACCAAACATTAAGAACGAGAGAATCACACACCGACGTTTGTGGAAGCTGCTCTTTATTTGAAAAAGAAAGAAAAGAAAAAAAAAAGACATTGTCTGCTACACGATCTAATTACATAAAGAAAATATCTGCGGAGACAAACGCAGAGAATATCCTGAATCAAACTTAGGTAGAGTCAAATTTGATTGAATTGCTTTCATATTTCATACATCTTTCACCTTGTGCGCTCAAAGAACAGTCGAGTGTTTATGTACAACGTGGCACCGATCAACAGTGCTGCTCTGCTCTACGACCCCGCTCCACTCTCACTCTTTTGTACAGCTAATTTACACCAAACCCTTTTTTTTATTATTATTTTTATCACTGTGACGACAATCTAATCAGCCGGCTTGCCTACCCGCTAACCCGCCCCCCCCACATAGTGACCCCACTCCATCTCTCTCTGAGAAACTGCAGCATGGAAAGATGTGTGCAACATGAAGACAACTCGTTCACATTCAGAGTAAAGGCAGCCTTGATTACAGTCAGTGAGTCAACGGCATGCCAAGCTTAAAGCAAATGGAGCCCACCACCCCAGTGCCGCCCCTCAGATTTTGTGGATGAAGTGGTGTATTTATTTATTTTTTTTCCCCAGATCTGTTGCGAAACAATAAAAAAAAAAAAAAAAAAACCCTAGGCACGCTATATACTGTTAACTGACTCATACTCTAAGTCCCGCCCCCCGCCCAACCCTGCGCTGTAAGTACAATGGAGATCGTGAAATCTTTCATCTAGTAAAAAACAAAAAAAAGTCCTTAACACAAAACTCAAGAATATTTAGTGCTCTATCATTCCGCTTAATAGGTGTAATTTATATAATATCTATTTTTTTCCATCTCTACCTCTTAATGATAGTCTGAAATCCTTTGTTTTAATGCTGAAGCACTCCCACGTGTGTTCGTCTTACTGTAGATTTTACATTAATCCCCCCCCCGCCCCTCTCAAGGCCCCTCCCCACGCCCCGATCTTAAACCAATAATCATAAATAAATACAAACAACACACAAGGAATGTCTACTGTAAACACGGTAAAAAAGACAAGAACTAAACAGGTGTAAACGTTGTTAGCATCACTACTTAGTGACGGTTAAATAACTGCAAGGGGGGGCGGGAGGGGGGAGGTCTGGATGACTGATGATAGGATTGAGAAAGGGAAGAACGGCAATCATTTTTACCTTTCACTCCCCCCACACCATCCCCGTTTCACCCACCGCTGTACATCATCAAAAGCCCTCGACGTCCGACCGATCACGTTTCCGAGCAACCCAAGCTATCCTTAGAGAGGAGAAGGGGGGGCGGGGTTAGAAAGCAGCACCACTCGGCGCGTCGGGCGAGTTGTTACAGAACAAAAAAAAAACAAAAAAAAAAACAGGGGATTTGAGTTTCTGCCAGACATCGCGCGGACGTGGTTACCATGGTTTCCGACAGTCGGTGCGCCATCGGATTCTTGACGTGTCTGTGTTGTCTGTGGGTGGGGGGTTCAGGGGGAAAATGGGGAGGGGGCGGGGGTGATGCTTCTCTGAAGAGTTCGACTGCAACGAGGACAAAGTTTTGCAGCTAAGTGCTTCATCTTCTGAGAGACACTTCCTTCAAATTACATGAACTGCATCTGCAAGAAAAGCAGAGGGTCGTATCAGAATAATAAAAACAGAAATGATCAGTTTAGCTGAAGTTTGCTAAGCTTTTCCCTCATTTTCATGTTTTTTTTTTGTTTTGTTTTTTATACCAAACTGAGGTCAACAAAGATGTGTAGCAAATTGTGAATTTGCAGCCTTAATGAAGCGCATATGTTTTACTAATGAGGTCGTCGAGTTACAGGGTTGATTTGAGCACCTTTGAGTTATAAAGCAAAAACAAAACCACAACCACACGATGTTACCATGACACAAACATGCAACTGCAAATGTGGTTTCTAAATTCATGTTAAAAACAATTTTTCAGTAAAAACGTTAGGAAAATATTGTCAATTCAGAAGCAAATTATTGAATCACAATATTCTTTTTATAAATTAGCCAAGTTTATTTGAGGAACAAGAAAACGACAAAATTGTCTCTGCAGATACACCGACTGCAGTTTTCTATTAAATGGGGAAACTCATTTTCCCCATTCAATTATTGTAATAATAATAATATTTATTATTATTATTATTATTATTATTGCAATAATAATAAAAAGTTTTTAACTTCACCTGTGGCACATTCTGCAGATTTTTTTTTTTTTACAGAATATTATAAATACGATAAAAAATGCGAATGAACAAATAATTCTTTTAAATGCGAAAATACACATTTTATTTCCAAAGATGAATTAACATAGCATTCTTTTACTGCACATTTGAAGCAAAGCGTACATCTGTAGCTAAAATTTAAAAAAATCTAACGGGTGAAAAGCTCAAATTATGCTCTACTTATTTATTACAGTGTAGAGCTGATCTGGTGACCATTTTAGGATAAACTGACTGACTAATAATAAGCAAAATGTGCCTAATAGGAGATTTCTTTTTGTTCCTCTTGTTACAGAATTTGAAGCAGGTGAAGCTAAAGCTGCCACTTGAGTTTTGGGTAAAACATATTTACAGACAAGTTTTTTCTTCATCTTAAATGCAAAACGTTTATATTTTTGTAACTTTTTTTTTTTAACTACTCTTCCTAGAATGTTGTTCTTTCAGCAAATTGCCTTTTTTTTAGTCCACTTAACGATTAATCAATTACTAAATAAAAAAAACTAAATTAGTTGATTGTTTCAATATTCGATTTGTCACGATTAATCGTGTCAGCCCTCAGATTTACTTCGAAGGAGACAAAGCTTAGCAAACGGCCAACAATTAAATTTAGCAACAGCTGCAAGGCAGAAAAAAAACAGGTCTGAGCAACGGAGAATGGAGGAACGAAGAACCAAAATGAGTTGGTCTCTATCTGACAACACAAGCATGACATCCAAGCAAAATAAAAAGAAAAGAAAAAAAATCAACATGTAGTGCGTGATCCACTGGCAAGGACATCAAGGGGCTTAAAAGTTAGCGAAAAAAGCAAACGTGCATCAGCGCCGGACAGACAACGCATGCAGGTGCCTGAGCAAGCAAACAGCATGATGTACCTAAAGAGATGCTCTACAAGAAATCCTTGAGAGAGAGGTGTGCAAACGGGTCCTGTCCAGGGGCTCGGAGAGGACTCTGGCTGGAAGGACTAGAGGCTGCAGAGGGCTAACAGAGGAAGTAGGAGGACCAGAGGACAAGTCAGAGTCAGTACAGAGACTGAAGTAGGGATGAGATTAGTTGGAGAGGCTGTGATGTATGATTGATGGGTTAATAAATAATAATAAAAAAGGAGCCGTTTTGAAACAGGAAGTCAAAACAAGAGATGATGATTTACAGTTTTTGTTTTGTTGCTTTCAGCTCCAGAGAGTGAAGGTTTTCTTTCTTTGTTTTTTTTTTTTTCTTAAAACTGTCATCATCTTCAGCGGTATTCACACCGACAACAAAGCTTTCACAGTGACTAACCGTGGGACACAACGCTAAACAATGGCCACGCCCCCTCTACCCCCGCCGCCACCCTGTCCTGATGACGCATGGACCCACCTGAGCGCTGGACACCGAGCCAAAGGGGTTGGGTGGCCTCATGACAGGCTGGGTGTACATCATGGTGGGCGGATTCATCATCCCCATGGAGCCCATTTGTGGAGGCTGCGGAGGGTTGCACACAGAGTCGGGTCAGGTGTTTCATTTAGTTTGCAAAAAATAGGAACAATTCTGAAAAAATAAATAAATAAATAAAAAGTGTTTTGCGATCCCTACTCTGCCTCCCCTCCTATTGAGGAATGTTTCCTGTTCAGTAGGAATAAAAAATAAAATGCTAAAGAGGCAAAACTGTTGCTTAGGTGCATCACAATAAATTAAACATTATCAAAAAGTTAATTTTCTCTCATACTCTATACATCTGACTGGTTCAGAGAACAACACACTAAAATCCCCTGATTTCAATTTGTTTAATGTTCAAAATACAAGTAAAAACATGAATAAGTCCTTGAGCCACTGTTAACATCTCTGGTATTTAGCAAATAAAAATATTTGCTAAATATTTAGCAAATATTTAGCTAAATATAGTAAATGTAGTAATTTTGAATGACTCAAAACAAGAAAAGCTAAGTCTGATTTAACTTCAGACGGTGAGAAAAAAATGTCTTTTTATGAGGTGTATGAAAATATCAGATTTTACCTGTAAATAAAGCTGTCCAAATTTAGGCTTATGAAATAATAATAATAATAATAATAATAATAATGTGTTCTGTTATAATGTCTTTGATAAAAAGTCTGATCATAAATATCTGTAATTTAAAATCTGTCAAGCTGCTTAACCATCATAAAACAAATTGTTGCACGAAAAGGGAAAATTATTTGTGGAACTTTTCTGTGGTCTTCAGAGTGGAAGCAGCAGCTGAGCGGAGGACTCACCATGCTGTATCCCATCATGCTTGTGGGAGTGGTGGCGGGGAAGGCCATGACTGACGGCGGCTGGTGGGAGAGAAACAGTTTGAGGAAACTTTATAGCAAAACCTCCAGAGAGTTGCAGGACAAACGCTTTACATAATTTATTTATTCTGTTTACATACTTGAGTCTGTATGTAAAAATTTGAACTTCTATGGATCAGAGAAAACCCACAATAAACCTTTATCAGCTAAAGATGTAGTGAAATGGATTAAATCAAAGCATATTTGTTACGGCTGAAGCGATTAATCCTGATGAATCGGTTATTGAAATAATTGTCAAATAATATAGTAATCAATTCATCATTAACTTGGGTATGCAGACTCAAATGAAAGACCATTTGTTGAAAAATAAACATTCACAGTTATTAAGCCAAACTGTACAATATTTAAACAAATGTGGCATTTAAGATGGAAAACACTTTTGTCTGTAAACATGTCTTAAACAAGGCGAGTGGCAAAGTTATAGCCTCACAGTTCACCAAACTACCTTACTGCATTTTAGGCAATAATAAATGTTATTTTATTATATTAAAAGGAATTAAATAATTTTTTTATTTAATTTTTTTATCTGATTGATAATTAAAACAATCATTGGATGCAGCCCTAATCATGGTAGTTTGAGCTGGTTTGCAAAGAATGAGCAAAATTTCAGTTTATTCCTCTGCAAAATTTGGTGGTTCTACAGAGTACTGAGGCACAAGGCCCAAACAAATGCATGCCACACTTTTCAGATTTTTAAAACTTTAGTCAATTTCTTTAAAAAATAAACATAAAAAAAAAGTGTTGCTCTATCACATAAAAATAAAATACTGGAGGTTTGTGTCTGTAACCTCTCAAAAAGGGAAATACTGTGACGGGGTGTGAAAACTTTTGCTTTGCTGGTCGTCTCTGAAACAGCTTGTATGTAAAAATCTCAGCTTTTAAAATTGTAGAGGATTTTTTTTTTTGAGCTCTCAATAAGACTTGAAATTTTTAAAAAATTCAGGTTTGAAGGAAAAACTATAGCCGATATAAACATAATTAAACGTGCACATCTGTGTCACCATGGAGACAGGGTTCCAGGTCGTGCTGGGCGCCGCCTTGGGTTGCCAGTTGGTGCCGCCGGTCATCCTCTTCTCCCCCGGCTGGCTCCAGTGGATGTCACTGCGGATCAACAGAGCTGGCGTCAGCAGCAGCTGGCGGCACAGAACTGAAAATGTGCACGACGCCCCCATCCACCAATCAGCCAATCAACCGTCACTTACTTCTTCATCGTTCCGTTTCCGATGCCCAGATCTGGAAAGCAACATTCGTCAAGCAGTGGTTAGTGGAACAATTTCGGTCATTTTTTGTGTGCGTCTTAATGAAGATGCATGTTCATTAGCGCAGATGAATATAAAGTGCTGCACTCACTGCCGACAAGGTTGGCCAGGGAAGAGTCAAGGTCGTCTGACACCAGCTTCTCGGGCTGCTGATTGGACAGCTGGTTGGAGCCGGCGAGAGTCGGCTTCAGGATGCCTCCGGTAAGATCTGACAGGGAAAATAAACGTATAGTATTGCTTCATTTGTTTTGTTTTTTCAAAATTCATGTTTTTTTTTTTGTTTTTTATTTAAACATAACACACTACTGTGCTACATTAAGCAAGATTCAGTTCCATGAAATTAAATCATCACCATCAGAGTTGAGGCTCCCGCTGCCGGCAGCTTTGTTTCCAAAAACCGACTCAAAGTCCACCTGTAGGGCCCCTGCTGGCGGTTGTGGAGGGGCTTGAGGCGTTGAGTATCCTTCGGAAAAGAGACGAGAACGCTCACTGACAAAGTTACAGCATTTCCGAACTAGATTCCCAAACTGCACAGTAGCAGGATTCCTTAAGCAGAGCAGAAAATGAGATGTGATCTGCTGGAGAGCGAGCCTAGCATACTCTACCTCTGAATAGACCTGCTACAGTAGAGGGCTCAGTGGGGAAGGGAGCCTGGTGTGGGAGGTGTTGAGCAACGGACACCGGACCACAGAAGGAGTCTGAAAGGCCGCGTGAAGCAGCCGGATAAACGGCAAAGAAAACGGGAAGAAAAAGAAAAGAGGAAGAAAAGCATTCCAAGGACAGGTCAGAAACAGGTAAGGACTGACAGCAGCAATACAGAAAGCAAGAAAAAAGTGCTTGTATTTAGATACATTTACACATATCTATTTTATTCATAAAGGTTTTTCATGTAATCTCAGTAGATCTGTTAAAGTAAAACATTACAGCATAAAAATGTAGCAACCCACAAGGGATTAAAGGTAAAGTTGGAGCATTTTGGGAATCAATCTTGTGAAACGTTGGATAAGAATTTAATATATTACAGATCAACCCAGACCAGCTCATCAGGCCCGCTACGTTTTCAAAAAAAATTTTAAAATCATACTAAAACGCTACTCTAATAGGGGCTGAAATTAGTAAATTGTGATTAATCGATTGTTGAAATAGCCATTAAATAATGTAACAAACGATTAATCGTTAACCAGAGTATAGCGATTAGGGGAAAAAAGGTCATTTGCTGAAAGAAGAACACAGTCAGAGCAATAACTAAGTCAAAGCTATGCAATACATACGTTTTGCATTTAAGACAAAGAAAAAAACAAAACTTCATCTTGTCTAAATTCCATTAAAAAAAAAAGTCCTATTAAGCACCTTTTGCTTTCTAATTATTAATCGATTAAATGAGAAATTAAACAAATCAGCCCTGCACTGTTTTGACGTTAATTCCATCAGAAAAGGCTGAGCTTTCCACATGTTAGAAGCATGTTTTTGTTGCAGATGCATCTTTTGCCACAAATGAAATGTTACAACTTTAGGCAATAAAATGTTTAATTTCTTATTTAAAAAAGGAATTGCATCATCAGTTTATTTGTATCATTTTCTGATGTTTAAAAAAAAGGTTTAAGTGGTTAAATGAAAACTGCAAAATGTGTCATTTTTAATTAATCGATTAGAATAAAATTGACAGAGTAATCGATTACTAAAATAACTGATCGTTGCAGCCCTAATCTTAACACTTCACACTGAATACGTTAAACTTGTCTTTTTAAACCCAGTCATTTGTCCAAATTAAATGTTTTTGTTTTTTTTTAAATCAAGATTTCGCACAGCTCTTAATATTGTAAACCAGTTTACGTGCGTTCAGACAAATTTACGGCTTTATTATAGAAACTGTTATAAGACAGTTTGTAAAATGTACACATATGTTTATTTTGGACGTACCGTATTTTCCGCACTATAAGTCCCACCTAAAAACCTTCAATTTCCTCAAAAGCCGACAGTGCGCCTTATAACCCGGTGCGCCTTATGGACCAATATTGAGCCACAACAGGTCTAGCAACTGCGGTAAGCAGCCGCCGACTTCATTTTCGCCCATAGAAGAAGAAGCGTGCGGTGCATGCTGGGATAGTTGTCAGAACGCTGGTTTGTAATCTATTAATAAAGTTTGACTAACCTATTCACCTACCGACCGTCTAGAATCAGGTCGTCTGCAGGTCATTTAGCACCACGTTCTCCACGAACATGCTGTGCGCGAACGGAGAAGGGTGACCATTGTCCCGCCACACCCCGGCCCAGTCGCACAAGGCTCTCTTCGCCGACCGGAGTCGGACTGTTTTGTTGACATTCCCCTTAGTGCAGCTCCATCTAGTGGATGCATAAAGTAACTCCAGCCTCTACTGTAGCGTCTATTCTATGCGCCTTATAATGCGGTGCGTCTTATATATGAAAAAAGTTTTAAAATAGGCCATTCATTGAAGGTGCGCCCTATAGTGCGGAAAAAAAGGTAATTAATGTTTAGCTAAAACATCTTTATATTAAAAAGGTTCCATCAAAAGATGATCATGTGACATCTGGCTCGATGCAATTACAATTTTTTCTCCAACTCAAAAGATATTGGCAAATAAAAAGCTGATGATCTGGTCTGGCGATGTTACTACTTTTACACGTTTAGTAGTAACAAAAGTACACACTAAAAACATTTTTTTTTTAAATCCCAAAATGTAAAACTCTTCCTTTAATTCTAATAAATCTGCTAGAGGTATTAAAATAATGGCTCTGGGTATTTGTGGACAGGAGTCTATGTTTGCCAGCAAACATAGGTCAAGGCTTTGAGCCGTCGTAGTACCTGAGATGGAGTGCTCTATCCGCACTGTGCGTTTGTAATTGGTTGAAACTGATGAGTTTGTGTCAGTAAAGGGATTGTAACGATCTGGAGAATCAAAAATAGTGTAAGAACAGGTTTCAACTTAAAAGCTCAACAGTATCTGAGCACTACAAAGCAACACCAAACTGTAGCTGAAAGCTAACTGCACAGAAGACATGATGGCAGATTTTACAGTCAGCTGCACTTTGATACAACCGTTCCAAAAGTCAAGGGTCAATCGCTCTGCTGTGTGGAAAACATTTAAAAGATGGCGTGATTCATATTTGAAAATGCTGTTAAGCTGTTAGACTAAAGTCTAATTTAATACAAACATTAAGTTAGTATTTTGCACATAATGACAATCACTCAATTTTGGCTTCAAATTCTGCTGAAAACAAATAATTTTGTGATCATTTTGTAAAGTTTCTTGACAGATACCTGTGGTTGTTCCTTTCAAACCCTGAACCCACTTGCTTTGCAAGGCTTTGTTTAGAAAAACCAATGCAAGTAAAGATGGCAGAAAGAGAAACCAGGGAGCAAAATGTCTGAATGACGGGGAACGACTGATGCACGTTGCAATTTTGTACATGGAAAATTCTGAACAAACAAAAATTTCAGTTCATTCCTGTAGGTGCTGGATTGTAGTTCTGACAATCTCATGGTGATATATATTTTTTTGCATTTGGAAAAGTGATCAGAATAGAGCAGAGATCTGCTTTGATTTAGTCAACAAATAAAGATTATTAAACTACAATTAAACTACCAGGAAATGGTAAATGTTGCTTAGAAAGAACAAGGAGCTAATATTGGATTGAAAATAAAAGTAAAACTCTCTCAAATCAGTCAAATTTAAGACTTTTAAATACATTTGTAATGCCAAAGGTACCTCTGCCCTTAACCAGAAGTTTAAGGGTCAAGGACAGTTGGGGGATCCTGCTGTATTTCCATCAAGTGAAGCAGAAAAATTTAAACGTCTGTGGTTTTTGGGAGCAACTTTGTGGTTTTCAAACTAAATACCATTTTCTAAAGTCTTAACTCCCAAAGTGCCAAATTTAGACATATATTTTATTTCCACAGATTGCACCAGGACTCATATGGGTAACAGAAGTGGGGCAGTGGCGAGAACCAACGCCGTCCTGCTAACCAGCAATAAATTAGTCTTTACCCATGATGAGTGATAAAAAAATAAAAAAATAAAAAAACTGACAAGGTAGTCAGCAAATCTACATTAGCAGCTAGTTATCAATACCTGCAACCACTTTGAATCACAGAACGCAGTGAAGTTGTCTATGATTGCCTGACAGAAAAGTCTGGCGAGAAAAAAATAAAATAAAAATAAAAAACTACATGGAATTCACATGACTCATACGAAGACAAAATCTAAGACGATTAGTATTTATTTGTTTGTTTGTTTGTTTTTTGGTTGAAAATTTGAGACATCTAAGGCCTTAATTTTAAATGTACAAATTTAAAATTTCTTGCGGATGTGCTCACACCGTGTGATTTAAAAGACACCTTTGTGTACGAGTTGTACTTGAATGCACCATAAAATAGCACCTGCTTGTGTAAACCCTCAAAATGCAAAACGTTCTGCCATGACGCCACCGGAGCGTAGCTGCACGTCTGCTATAAAGACTCTGATGACATTTGGGGCTGGAGTTGGACGTTAGCCTGTTTGTCTCTGTAGCATTGACGCTTACGTTCAGCTGGATGTCGCTTCGGGTTAGTAATTAAGTTTAGTGTGGAGTAAAACGCTGATGTAAAGCACTGGTGTGATCCAACTTTTTCCCCCCTCTATGCTTAGGTTGCTAAATGAGAAACTGTAAAGTAGAGAACAGAGAGTTCGGCACATTAACCCTCAGCGTGAATGCATGTTTAAAACAACATATTGTGTGTGTGCTGAATTGAAAAGAGTTACACAGAAGGTTTTAGTATACATTCATGTAGCATTGCACCTCTAACATTGATTATTTGTAAGAACTCAAAAGATTTACCTTTGAAACTTTTTTTTTTACTTCATCACCATTAAACGTTAGCTAAATACTGACAGGCTAAATAGAAAAAAGCTCTAGGTTTTCTTTTTTAAATCACAAAACTTGCTAAACAAAAACAAAACCATGGCCAATCTGAGTTTGGTAAGATAAAGAGAGAAAAAGATCCGCACAGACAAAATATTCAGATTACAGAAGCACATCAAACATGCAGGATAATCATGCGCTTAAGTATTTTACAGATATATGAACGAGAGAGGCGAGAGACTTTGGAAGAGAAACAAAATGAGTTGTTACCACCAAACATTTCATGACCGGATGTCCTAGAGGAAAAGCTAACACCGTCTGAAGACACGACAGGTAAGTGAGTGGCATCGACAACGAGTTTTGACAGGAAAGGGTTAAGGTTTGGCATGGAATCATCTCCAGCTTCAGTAGAGGTGAAAGGATCTATGCAGGCAGAGGGAGAAAAAAAAAAGAAGAGAGACACAGGAAAGAAGAAGAAAAAAAATGACAGAGAAACAAGAGTGGAGAGGAGAGGAAGAGGTGGAGATCAGAGTCAGACAACAGCAACAAGAGAAGGATAGCATGCAGAGCCAAAGTCTAGAGCCACGGTGTTGGTTGGAGGATGACAAAAAGAAAGGGGGAAAAACAAAAGAAAGGTTTACCTGCCCACGCCGTGGCCACTGGGAGGCCTGTGGAGGCCGACTGCATGGAGGGCTGGAAGCTCGGCTGCAGGTCAAAAAGGTCACTCTCCATCTTGACCGCACTGCGTCCAGAAAATAAAAACAAACATTACGTCAGAAGGTTTTATTAATCCACTACTGAACCATAACTGTCTGGGGATAAGTAAGAAAACAAGCTCCTTTAACCAGCTCTATGTTCAATGATGCGCATCGTCACAGAATGGAAACCAGTCTCAGTAAAACCCGATTGGTAGGATTTCAACCGTACAGACGTACTAGATTTCTTTATATTTTTGCAGTTTAGAGAATATTCAGACTGCAGGAAAATGCATTTGCCATCAACAGCTTTAATAGCAGTCAGATCTGTAGGTTCCAAAAATATTTAAGCAAAATGCTTACATTCCAGTTTTTGTTGAGTGTTTATCAATCCCAGTTTACACAGCATTTAAATGAGGCTAGTCTCATTTAATTTTTTTTTTTAACTTTTTGATCTCTGAAATTGCTTGTCTTCAGATGGTAATTCAAAAATAGTGATGGGTTAAAACAAAGAGTGAGATAAATCAAAATTAATGTTTGACATTCAAATTTAAGTCAACGTAAACATTTTCATCTATTAAGTAACATTAGATTTCAGTTTCTGGGAAGACTGGCGATAAGGAGAAACACTAGGGAAAGAAAAAAAAAAATTACATTTTACAATAGTTAAATTTTTTCCATAAAAGTATTGAGTAGAGATGTGCCGATCAGGTGTTTTCCTGCCAATATCGATCACGTAATTATTATTTTTTTTAATCAAAAGCACTACCGGTTACATTATGTGGAAAAAGGAACCATAAATTCACCTTAGACAAAAATTTGTTTTTAATAACTTTTTCCAAATTTTGCAAATTGTACTGCTATTGATAATACTATCTTTAACAGACAGAGTAATTATGCAGAGCGAGGAGATTGATTATTTTTTCTGAGATTATCTGTCTCATGTTAGGACAGCGAAAGTTTTAATACGTATGTAAAATGTATTTTTTTAAGTTAGATGCTGCAGCTTTAAGCAGAGGTTCGGTGTGAGAGTCACAACCAGGTGGAGAAGCGGCGGCGCTCCGTCTGTGAAATATTACTACCTGTAGCGGCTAGCAGCGGTTCAACAGCGAGATCAGAACCAGCGTCTTACATCGCAACTCGAAGATTTAAATAATTTTGCTGGTTGTTTGTTTAGCTTTCTGACCGTCATGCTAATCCGGGTGAGAGTTTGTAGCTGCTTTACCTGCTATCTGATCCTCCATATGTCTTTTTTACTGCAGTGAGCCTCGATGTAGCCAAACTCTGTCAAGTATGGCATTGTTTTTATGCCATATTTGATTCGTTGTGTTGATGCATTTTGACCTGCTTCACCCCACGTGCTTCAATTTTCCGCCGCAACACGCAAACTTCCCCAGTCACTCAGTGCGTTATAGTTCCACATCGCTTAGGATTTGTTGCTGCTCGTTTGCGCAAAGTGAAGGAAAGAGGAGACCAGCTGCACAGGCAGGCTGCGAAATGAGATGCAGGTGATCGGTTTTGTGATCGGCAACAAGAGACCGTGATCGGCGATCACTGATCATACACTTTCACGGAAATCAGCCGATTATGATTGGTGGACGATCGATCGGCACACCTCTAGTATTGAGACAAGGAAAATGGTCAAATTTCAAACTATTTGTGACTTTCCAGACTGTGTGGGAACCGTCTTGGCCTCATGCCCTTTAGCTAGTGATCTAGGGATTGGCAGCTAAAAGAAACAGGACTGAGTGTCAACTCATATTTACGCTCCAAGAAATAAAAGGACATCATAGATTTTTGGAAGTTTTAAAGAAGAGCAGAGCAAAGAAAAGATATATATGCTTTATCCAGAACCAATTTAAATGGCTCTCTACCGAGTTAAAAACAATTATTTAAGACGGGATTTCTTTCCTATCACTGCATACTTGAATTTAGGGCAGATTTTCAGTGAGATATTCTTACCATATCTAAAAAGGTAAATATATTTATAGACTTTAAGATATGCAGACATTTATCCATGTCTGCATGTGAAATTTTCAATTCTCTAAGCTTGTCACAACAAGAAATAAATCAATTAATTGCATCATAATTTTTTTATTAAAATTTTTTTAATTGCATAAGGTCAACTGACTTCATAATCCATTTCATTTATGGTTTATGAAACATTTAATTTCTTTTTATTTATGGTTTTTGGCCATTTTCTTTTTTTTTTTATTTTAGATTTAAAATATCTTCCAGTTCCAGTGTAAAGTGTTCTTTACAAAATCAGGGTTTATTAATCTTTGAGTGGGCAAACTGGCATTGTTATGTCATTATCAATAAATTACTTGAAAATGATCTCAAAATGACAATATTTCAGATAATGAAATATTCAGATAATTTATCGCGCAGCAAAATGCATTGTTGCAAAATGCATTGTTGCAAAATGCATTGTTACAATAGATGTGTCTACGAGTCACAACTATTAAACTTGACGCAAGAAAGCAAAAAAAAAAAAAAAAAGTCCAATCTAAATAAGCCAATTAAGTAACTAGTGGCTATGTGAAAGCAGTACCCGTTTGAGCAGCTTGGTGTGGAGAAGAGGTCGATAGTTGGTGCTGTGCTGATGGTGCCCCCGGTGGTGGAGATCGGCGATGTATCGGTTGTGGAAAAAGATGGCCTCTTCGAGAGCTCTTTGAGCCTTTGCTCCTGGGACAAAAATTTAAAAAAAAGTAACGCAACTTAAGAAAGCAGTCAAATGAGCCGCGTTCATGGAGTGGACCTCGACCTGTACACAAACCTTGAGAGCTTTGAGTCGGGCCTGTTCCTCCTCTAGAGCTGCCTGCTTCTCCCGCTCATCCACCTTAGTGAAAGACATCCCTGTGCTAGCCAATGATGACACTGCGTTTGATAGAGTGCTGGCCCTGAAGCAAGAAAGAAAAAAAAGCAACAAAACACCAGACACACAGAGCCAATGAGCAAGCATTATCGATCAAACGCAGAAAAAAAAAGCAGCAACAACATCGGTGAGTTAAAGTACCTGCTGGCTGCAGTGGAGTCTTTGACTTTCTTCCCTTCTAAAGAGGCCAAATGCTGCTCCAGAGCTTCCAGGAGGCTGCTGGGAGCCTGGCGTGACGAGGGGAAAATGAAAAATAAAAAAAACACAGTCAGCAACCGCTTGGACACAGAAAATGTTACGTGAACGGACATCAACACCATTACGGCAGTGGTGGGCAACGACGATGGAGCAGGAAGCACGAAACCTCATGAAATACCATCGGAAACAAATGAATCGTCAGCCAATTTCAGAGAATTACACCTGCTCCGGGGTGGAAGCCACCAACCACTGATCGATGACTGCATCCCAGTCAAAAAGCTACTCTGGGATGAGAGAGTAACATCTGTGTGGGATGACGGACTGCACCACAGCTCCTTCAACAACCCGGTTGTTGAATCGGCCATGTCTAAAGCACAACAGGGCAGCCATTTTTTTTTTTCAATAGTTTTTTTTTTTTTTTTTTTTAAACAGGAGAACGAGCTACGCTGCCTCAACGACACGACCCGAGTAAAGCAGAATTTACCACAGCGAGGGTTTTTTCCTTCAACTGCGTTTCACCACGATGTGGGAGACACGAGTCAGAGCAGAGGCATGCAAAAAGACAACACCGAGGCAAGTCACGAACAGAGAAGAAGAAGAGTGAAAGAACAGTACTTACACAAACCGTGAACTAAAGTGGAAAGATAAAGGAGGGAGGAGAATACAGAATATAAAGGTGGTGACAGTCAGAGGGGGAAAAAGCATTTCAACTCAACTTCTTTTGGGGTGATATATTGATGCAGCAGCATACGGTTTTAGTTTTTTTTTTTTAACTTTAATTTGGAGATAAAGCTGTCAATATGCAGTCGATCTCGTTCTATAGGGTGGACTTAAAAAAAAAAAAACACCTTTATTTACTGAAGCAGACGCGGGTTGGAAGAGCAGAGGGAGGATCGGAAGCAAAAGGAGGGAAAGCGTCCCCTTCGGGAAAAACATGCGGCCAAAAAATAAATAAATAAATACAAATCATGCAAAATCATTAGAGATGCACCAAGAAACTGACTAGTGAACGGAAGAGAATAATTTCTATTTTAATTACAAAACATGGACTTTACTATATTCTAACCAGAACCAGATCCAATTGGGACTGGTTCTGAGAAGACTTGTGGGATTGTTTGTCTGATTTTGTCATTTTAAATCATAAAGTTGCTGAGATTTTTGTTTTATTATGCCACTACATACCGATTGCTATTACACCAATCATATCAATTGCTTTGCTAGACAAAAGTTACTAACAGGAAGATACTAACAAGATCTCAGTTGTCAATATGGCATGTCACATTTTAGTGGATTTGAGCCTCAGAGGCAACCGTAGTTACTCATGTGACCTTATGGAAAGTTTACCCAGCCCTGCTCTATGCAAAACATATGGAAATCACTGTTTTTGTCATGGCATTCATGCTAATCGCTAATGAAAGATTCTAAAGTCAGCCAAGAATGCCGACTCTAACCATTTGGCATTTGATTAATAATGTTCATAAGAGCCTGTTTTACATTTTATTCCACAATTATGAAAACTAGAAGAAAGAAATACTTTGATCTTTTTTTCTCCTTTTTTTTAATAGCTTTTTTACTTTTTAGCTCTTACAGCACATCCACGTTTTACAAAAACGCCAACTCACAATTCTGATCGGTGCATCTCTAAAGTCACGTGTCTTGTTTAATTAACATCTCAGTATAATCTACATCTGTGCTCTAGCCAGACGAAAAAAAACCTAAAATCACAGGGATGATCTTAGCTGGAAATAAAAAAAGCAAAGCAAGGCATGGCTTTTTCAAAAAATAAATAAATAAAATAAAAAATGATGTTGCTCACCTGTGAGAGGTCTGGGATATCGCCTCGATCAATTCCCACCTGCTGTTTAAAAATAGATAAAAATAAATAAACCAGTTGAACTAATTTAAGGCAACCGCTTTCGGAGTGAAAATGAAGCGGAATTACCTCGGCTACTTTGAGGAACTCCGATATCCGGGTCATGCGAGTGAGAAACTTTTTGTAAATGTCCAAGCCTTCTTTACACTGAGTCTTCTTCATGTCAAAGTATTTCTCTGTTTGGGTAGGAGACGATGCGTTTTGAAACACCAGTGCAAACATTCGGACAGCGGGGGCTGGAGGGAAAGCTTAAGGTCTCACCGAGCAAGTTGATGATGCCTTCGTTGTAAGCAGCAAAGAGCCTGATGGAGTCTTTGAAGAGGAGCATGAAGGCTGCATTGATGACTCCATTAGTCAGCTCGTTGGCATTGACCTAAGAAAAGGCAGTCAGACTATTTCTATTAAAAGACAGTGCGCTGCCATTTGCTGAGGCACAAACTGTGCCAAATGCGAGTTTAGAAAACACAACGTAACCTGTAAACTTCAGTCTGACGAGGCTTTAGCAGAAACTCACGTTAAAGTCGAGGAGGGCGTCCATCTGGTTCTGAATAATGGGTATGGTCTTGAGCAGCTTCTCTGTGTTCATGGTCCTCATTATGCCATCGACTCTGTTTGGATGTGCGGAGTCACAGTTACTTAATGAGGCAACAAATGGTCTAGAATGTCAGACAAATTTAAAGAAAACAATGAAAATAATGTTTCTTTTAAGTCAAACTAAAATATTTGAACATGCCATTTCTCCAATGAAAACACCAAAACCTCAAAAGGCTTTTTAGTTATTATAATTAGGAAATGGGCAAAGAAAATCTAGTGACATGGGCTTGTGACATTTTATTTAGAAATTTATAGTTCCATCCATCCATCCATTTTCTTTACAACCTTGTCCCTTAGTGGGATCGGGAGGAAATTTATAGTTTATTAAAGTAAAAACATAATTTTTCCTGCAACCTACTGTCGTTCTGTTTTGATATTTGATGAGAAAGTGATTTTGGCAACAATAAATAAATAAATCACCACGTCTGTCTTTAGGAAAAAATATTTTAGGCAAAAAATAAAAAAAAGAAATCAAATTTAGGAAAGTAACAATATTAATTTAATACAGATGATTCTACTTTTTTGTGAATTTCACAGCCAGGACAAGTTTCTAAATCTATATACAATCATATATCACTTAAAAAACTTGTGAATTTTCAAAAGGGGACCATCATCTTTGAAGTGAATGGATCCTGAATGGATCTGAAGTTACTCTTGAAATGATTAATCAGTGATTGTTTTTTCAGACATCAACTGTGGGAATGCAGTTGATGTCTGAAATAAGATAGAAATAAAGACGTTCAAATCACATTTGAATCGTTTTTGTAAATTGTTAAAGCTGTATGAAAATTATTGGACTGAATTGGCATATATGGCATATCGATCACAATTTAAACAAAATCGTATCGTGACAGACTGAGAGAAACATTGTATCATCCAAACAAATCGATACATCGTATTGTGATAAAGGTGTTGATTAACACCCCTTGTATATATATTTGTATTCATAAGACTGAATAAAGTGGGACCAGGGAAATACATGGAATTTCTTTAATAACTTTATCATTGTTGTTAAAATCAGATCTACAAATATGCAACAGTAAACAGGAAATTTAACATATTTTAAACATTTAACAAATGCTGGTAGTTTGGCTTACTGATCTTCCTTAATTTTCTGTTTCATTTTCTCATCACAGCCTCTCTGAGTAGAGGCAAGCAAAGTACAAAATTTGCATGTGCGTGCGGTGTAGGCCTTTCCTGGTTCACTTTTCGTAAGCAAGCACTGATAACAAGCTAAGGTACTTCCCCTTGATAATAAAATAAGATTAGAATTAACCAATATGTAACTGACACTTAAAATGTATTAAAAATAAGACTTGTATTCTGATATTCAAGTTACTAAATTGTCACAGTCGACAAATTACTTGGAGGTGGATTGTTGGTGAAACAAAAATAAAAAGACTGAATTTTAAGAAATAGAAGCAAAAGTTGGTTTAGTAATTGGCCAGTTTATCTCTACAAGATATGAAGAACAAGATTGCATTAGGACAATACCGCAGTAAACAGAGGAGAGACTCCCAGTTTGTTCAGCCTTACCCTCGTTTAACTTTTGTGAAGTCGAAGGCGACCTGTCTGTAGGAGACGGCTTTCTCGTTCAGGTACCGACTATACCTTCTGATGAACGTAGACATGTCGTAGCCTTCAACGTCACGCCGCGGAAAAACAACAAAAAATAAATTAGCTTTTATTCTTCTTGTCTAAAGAAAAGTATATTCAACACCTTTCACTCGAAGCATTACCTTGTAGGCCGCTTTTGTCCAAAAAATTGCTGAGGTTGAAAAGTGTATTCCTTGAAGCCAAGTACTGGATAAAACGCTGCGAGAGGAGAAGAGCGGTTAAACTCTGGGGATTAGTGTGACGGTGATGATGCAAGCGAATGCTTTACCTCGTTGCCGTACACCATGAGGTGGTGTGTGGTGATGAGCGACTTGAACACCACCACCCAGCTGGTGTTGGTGGTCCTCTCGAATAAAGAGTCGGCCAGTTGGGGAATGTTCACGTTCATCTCGTTGGTGCAGTGGATCAAATCTGGAAACAAAACAAATATATATGAAAAACCCTGTAGTGGAATCCATTTAATATAAAATAAGTTGCACCTCTCCTTCAGTGTTTGTTATATAGCAATTTAAAATTGCAATTATTACTAAACACATGCAAACACCTGGAAACCCTGAAGGCTTCATCCTCAAAGCCTCAAATATTTCTGTTTCTACAGAAACACAAATACAATTTTTAAACAAATTTTGCAGATTTGATTAAAAATGTGCTTTTTTTCCCCCACTGTGTTCAATGGGACCCTCCCCCCTTCCGCCCAAAAAAAAAACCTGATTGATCACATTATGGATTCCATTTTTTAAGTCACAAAAACTGTCGTATAAAGAAATCTTCAACCACACAAAATAAATGTAAGCCTATTTGACAGGATTATTACCAGAGGATAATAATAATAATAATAGTAAAATCTGCTGCCTCAAATGACACGTTTTCTATGCCTACAAGCCTTTGAAATTTATTATGATCACAATTTCAGATATTTGCCAATTATAAAAGCAGTCATGCATTACATCACATGTGTCAAACTCAAGGCCCGCGGGCTACATATGGCCCGCCATGTCATTTTATGTGGCCCCCGCCCCAGCGTTTTATAGGCCCATGATTGACTTAGTTTTTGAGCATGAATTGACTACAAACTACATCTCCCATAATGCATTCCAATTGTTACCAACCATCATTACGGCTTCTCGCCACTAGAGAGCAGCAGAGTTACCTTAAGCTGCTTATTGATTTTCCCAGCGAATAAAACTGAGACATCGACAAGTTAACATCAAAACGTCCAAGAAAAAAAAAATCTATTTACAAGCAAGTGAATGAAGATGTGTTTGAGTTGGTGTCAGGGCGGCAGGTCGCGCTAGACTTTTTTTGTTATCCGTCATCTTGACCGACAACATAAAAAAAAATCGTTCATGTACTATTTTTATCCGTGAAATTACAATCATATTATAGGCTATTTATTCGCATTTTATGCGGTTCAGTTAATATTCACCGTGAATCCAGATCCCAACACAAATTAAGCAGATAAATGTATCTACATTTTTTTTGCACGGTTTCGCTTCTCCGAAACGGACAGATGTTACGTCTGCAACGCTCCTCCAGAACGCCGCTCTCCTGGGTAACGTGCACCAAGAAGGCTCCATTCGTTAAATCTTCTGGATGAGTTACTTCCCGCGGTTTTTAATTCTTCGCAGCGGCGGAGCCGCTTCCGCAGTGGTTGAGCAGCGCACTGCGCATGTTACAGTCTAATTAACTTCTGCATCGTCATTTATTTCCTCAAGATAAACTGCCGGCTCCTCAAATGGATTAACACAACGTTGCATTTTCTTTAGTTTTCTCTGGTCTGTAATGCAGACTTGAATTTAACGCGCCATTTCAACCAAAGGTTTTGAATTTGCTTCCTAACCAGATGCTCCAAAGCGTTAACAATATAAGGTGTTGTTTAATTTATTTTTAACATTGTATTTTCATACATTTATGCTAGGGCTGAAAAGTCTAGTTTTCCAGAGCTACCATCTGCAACTTTAGATGCGTTCCTTCTCTAACACACCTGGATCATTTACTCATTATAAGCCTTTACAGAATTGAGTTGCTGCTAATGAGGGAAGTCAACCTTTTTGTCTGTAATGTGTTTTAGCAGGGATGCATCTAAAAGTTGCAGTCTGGAGGGCTGAACCTGGAAACTCCTGATTTGTACCGTCAATGTGGCCCGTTGAGGGAGGCCAATATGCTGAAGTGGCCCTCGGTGAAATTGAGTTTGACACCCCTGCATTACGTGATGTGATAGTTTAATGCAGCAGAAAACATTTTATGAGGGCTTGAAATGTTCAGGTAAAATTCTTAAAGAAACTCCATCTAAGTTGTTTTCTTGTCATAATTTGAGGATATACCCAGATGAAACATTCATTAAAAATAATTATGGAAGCAATATTTTTGTTTTATATTGTGCAATCTGTGACTTGTTGATATGTATTCAGAGACGACTCAACTGATTGTTTTACTTGTCAATGACCAAAACTAATACTCCTTAGCTAAACTTTTTTTTTTAACCAGTATGATCAGGTTTGTTAAATCCATCAGTTTAATTAGGAAGCTGGTTCAACCTTGATTATGTTAAAGCAACAATATTTTTAATAAAAATAAAAAATAATTTTAAATCAATAAAATAATGTGGAAAACTGATTAATGGTCCAAGTTAACGTATAATTCACATGAACATATTTATTTGTTACTCATTTAAACTCATTTATGATCAGTACAGAATAATTATTCGTCAACTTGTTTACAGGCCAGCACTTCCTGTTTTCCATTAAATATAATAAAACATGTTGGAATTTAACATTTCCTTAGATATTTGGCCCACAACATATTAAATGTCAGTCTGCAAAGTCTTATTTAATGGTTAGAAGTTTCTATTTGTATTGAGGATAATGTGACCTTTACATGATGGTATCAGCTACTCGATTCTCCTTTTAAGTGGGTAGCGTTTACTTTTGACTTGTTGAAAATGTTGAGTGCAGATAGCGGCTCCGCCCTTCCTATAAAACAAGAAAAGGGTGGCTCCCAGGGCTGAGGCCAGGAATTTTATCTAATCAAGCCTCCAATGACCGTTTTACACCCATTTCAGGACGTTTCTATTTAAACGCAACAAAAACGCTGCATACTTCTGACTGGGATGGAGACAAAGTTGGTGTCAAAATATTAAGTCTTCTTCAAGGCCGTTAAATAAAAGCGCAAAACTGATTTGGGAGTTCAAGTCATCTTTTGTATCTCTACGGTTTGATGTCATTCAGCTGTTTATTGGAACATGAGCAAGAAAAAAAAATCCCTGATCAGAGAAACAGAAATGACTTTCAGTACTGTTAATATGCTTACAATGATGGAAAATTGACCTGAAAACTGAGATTTAACAACAAGAATTATATGTTGTAATTTGTTTGATTGGCTCTAGTAAAATATTTGAAAAAAATGGAGGAAAACTGTTAAATGAGCACATTTTCTGCAGTAAAATAAAATGGAAAATCATGTGTGAAAGCAGTCACGCAGCCCTGCATCTGAAGCCGTTAATGCCCAGTCTGATTGTTAATGGTGAAGACGCACCGCTTGGCCGGGGCACCAGTGAGTGCACTGCATTAGGACGTTAACCGCTCATGTTCTGCCCCACTTCCTTTGCTCGTACTTTGCTTTAATGATCATAGTTTGAACAGCCGGGCCCCAGCTGCGCAGATGACCCTGCCATTCACGGCAGCGATCAGACCGACCGAGTATATGGGCCTCCCTTTCTGTCCTATATTTGACTTTTTCGAAGGAGGAGGGGGAGGGGGTGTACTACTACAAGTAGGCCAGAATAACCTTCCAGAGAAGCAGCGGTAGCCGCGGTTAGCATAGCTGGCTGAACCACCCGGAAGAAGAGGATGACGAAGACGAGAAGAGCCGGGAGGAGGAAGGGGGGGAATAATTTCAAAATGAATCAATCCACAAGACTCAAATGAATTCATGTAACAGCCATACGACGCCACAACAAGGTCGAATATTTCGTACAGGTCAGATCCATTCAAGGAGTGGCTCTGTTAAAAACATCCATTCATAATGCAGAAGACGGTATTGTTATGTAAAGTTGCTGACCCGACTGTAGTGGATCTGTAAAACACACTTGATGATGGTGTGATTAAGGTGTCAGAATAACACTCAACTAGAGTGAATTACACAACACCTTCGTAACGTTAACCTTTGACCTGGGAGCAGTAATCATGTACGGGTCAGGTAAGGTGGCTTTGTCAGGAGACAGCAGCTGACATTGTGTTCTTTTACAGCTGGTTCGCAGCCCATTCGATTAATGATTTCCTCAACTAGCTCCTCGCTTTAAATCAAACTTTGGCCACCGCTCAGCCTCTACCTGCTTCTATAGAGTTTGTTAAGAGTTTTAGTTGGAAGTGGTTTAAAAAACTCTGGGACCATTTTGGCAAGATTAGAAATCTAGTTGTGTTACTGGTTTATCTGTTTGGTGACCGTTTAATCTACTTGGGTTCAATCTCTGCATGTCTGGATTGTTAAGATATAACTTGTGCATACGTCAGCCTCTAGATCAGAGGTTGTTTGGAAACCATTGGGGGGGCGCAGGAGAAAAAGTTTGGGAACCACTGCTCTAGATAAATACGATTTTATGGAAAACACAAACACTGATTCAATTTGCCCTACATAATGGAATAACATGTCACTCAGCCCTTTAGAAAACATTTATTCATTAATGGATTGTGATTTAACCAAACTTTTTAGTGATTGTTTTCGTTACAAATACCTTGCGTACGAAATTCAGCTCTTTAATTAGAGAGCTTTTTGTTCTTGTAAATCATTGACATGACACCCGTTTCTAGTTTAGATTGGACTAAACGCTACTGTATATAACAGGGCTGGATGATATGGTATGCATTCTTTTTCATACCAGGTCCAATATTAAATTGAGTTTTCTCCTCACTTTCTTTTCTAAAAAAGAAAAAAAAAACCTGCAAAAACATTTTCAAAATGTGGCTTTTATATTTATCATCATTTCAGCAGAATAAAGACGCAATTTTACCAGAAGAATGTCTTAAAATTACAAGAAAATAAGTTAAAGAAAATAAGAAAAAAGCCTGGAAGGATGTTTATTTTTTAACCTTTTGCAGTCTCATAAAGCTACTACTTCATCCTCTAATATTACTACATTACTCTTGTAATATTAAGACTTCATTCACAATATATCAACATTGTCATGAGTTTATTCTCACAATAATAATAATCATCATCTTAGCCTGGCCCCAATTTTATGTCATGGAGTTAACCTGAATTCAAAGTCCGAATAAACAGAAGATATAAAACATGCCTGTCAAACAAAATGGCAGCTTTGGGGTGGCCTAACATCACTCTGAACTATGGAGAGTTGAGGAGAACGTTGGTAAAAAAATTTTTTTATTTTTTATTTTTTTTAAATCAAGATTTTTCCAAATTTAAATCTTCAAAAACCAAAAATTCAAATGATTGATAAAACTCAATGCAAGTCATCGTTCCCAAATCCGTCTTTATCCATTAACTCAAAACTGAATTCATAAACTGGACTAAAATGAATGTTGTGTTGCCTCTCTTTGGCCTTTACAGGTCACTAAATTAAAATACAAGTAGATGGTGAGGTTTTCTCACAGTAAAGATAATACTGTGTAACTGGATTTACATAAAAATAGGTAAAAACAAACAACACGCTCCAAATACCTGCATCTAAAACAGATAGAAAACCATTATTCATATCATGTTGAAGAACTGCAACATAATATGTATGTAGGTTTACTTGTCCTTGGTTGACACAACCGTCTTTGCTTAGTTTTAGCTCTGCCTCATCATAACCATGGAGGCTGATATTACACTGATTTATCACACTTATGTCAGTCTACCCCCTTTTGCAGCAGCTCCAGATGACCTTTTATAAGTACATATTCAAGACTTTAAGTCCACATTGTTCCAAATTGTTGGACTATATAACCGTGTATAACCTCAAACTATAAATTTACCATAATCTGCCTAATCAATAAAAACCAAAAAAGTTAAAGCACAATGATGCAAAATTTAAAAAAGTATGCAAATATCATCCCAAAATTACTGAGTGCAAATTTATGTCAAATATCAGAATTCATTTTTTACACGTTAGTTATTAATAGCTGTAGAAGTAGCAAATATTTAGCATTTTATCAGAAAGTTTTTACCATGTGAAAAAGGTTTCTTTTTAGTCAAGGTCTCAACAAATTTGTTTCAGTTCACTTGCTAACTTGTGTAGGAAGATAAATGATAGTTATGATCATTTTTTGTTTTTGGTTGTTGTGGGTTTTATTTTGGATATTTAATATATCCTCCAGCTCCAGTGTGAATTGTTCTTTACCAAATTAAAAGTTTATTGGTATTTGAGGAGGAAAACTTGCATTATTATGCCATTATCAATACATCACTTAAAATATGATCTTAAAAACAACATTGTTTATGGCAATAATTTCTGGGACAATTTATCGTCTGATATAATTGATTATGGAGGCATCCAACAGTCTGATTTGTGGATTCATCAATGCATTTTTGTCTCACAATCAAACATAAATAGCCATTATAAGCTTTAGCAAAACGACGGAACGCAATTTAACAACATTTCATTGTTTAACTGTAAAAACTAAAACTGACTAGAAATTGACTCCATAAACAAATAGAAATATAATAATTCCAGTAAGTAATTCAGTGAATATGAACCTTAGAAAAAGCATTCTTTATTAGACAAAGCTATGTAGAAAGGTAAAATAATGCACATGGCAAAATATTGGACACAATTATGAAAAACTGCCATGTGGCTTAGTTTTTAATCCAAAACTACATAATTTTTTCCTCTCAAACAACTGAGTCTTCCTTTCCTGCAGACAAGATAAATATGCAAGAGTCTTGTTAAAAACTGAGCTGCAGCGCTGCATTATCTGTAAATCCTTCTATAACCTCCATATACATGTTCAACCCCATACTGGTAACCAACCAACGCTTTTATTCTAACCTTCAGCTCTACCAGGAAGTATTCAGAGCACATTATGAACTGAAATAATATTACAAAAGTGACGAATAACAAAGATTACAAACAGACACTGTTGTTGAACAAAAAAACAACAACAAAAAAAACCTAAAGAAACTTTTTTTTTTTTTGATCCGGTGTTCTTAATTACAATTTAACACATAACAATTGTCCTCAAAGAAACTGAGATCTCTGACCGGCTGCTGTTATATAACAAAGTTAATATTCAAGTCAAGTGATAAGAAATTATGACTTTATATTGATATTGTAACTTTTAAACCCATTTTAAAAGGTGTGGTTTATCAAGTTCTTATCTTTTGTGTGGGGAAAAATTAACAGTAAACCTTCCAGCTTTAGAATGTGAAGTCAAAAATATTTAGAAACAAAAAAAAATTATAGCTTACTTAATTTCCTTTCTGGTTGTTGCATTAGCAACACAACATATCTGAAAGTTGTTTGAAGCTACCTTTGCTTTTTTTTAAATACATGTATATTACGCAACAGTTACAGGTGTTTTTAACTCAATTACAGATAGAAGAAAATTTCACCCGTCAGGATGATACATTCTGCTGAGTGATAAATCTTCCCAGAAGTTATTGCGATAAACAATAATATTGTTGTTATTTTGTTAGTATTGTTGTTTTCCAGTAACACAATGATAGCGGCATAACATGCAAGAATACATTCTCAAAGATCAAGGAACTTGAAATGCATTTGACACTGGAACTGGAAGACATTTTTAAATATACAAAATAAATTAAATGAATAACGAATTCTCTGAACAAAATTGCCCAAAAAAAAAAGAAAAAAAAAAAGCTAGTTGAAACCTTAGACTGAAGACTTTTGTCAACCAGTTTTTGACAGGAAGAGAGAGATAAAAGAGAAAAATTATAAATCATGCAAATGGAAATTATTGAGTTTGTTTTAAGTTATCATGCGATTAATTGATTTATCGCTTACTGCAACAGGCAGAAGGAAAATAAAAACTTTTGATAATGTATGCCATTTTTTATGCTCTTCAAAAGTAACTACACTCATCTACTTTTATTTGCACACCTATTAATAGCATGACGACAAGCATTTCTTCACTTATATAATAAGAAGACGAATGGGTTTCCTTCACAGACCCAAAAGAACCTTTTTAACTTTTCATAAGTTCCTCATGTCGGCCACCCCAAAAAACCTAAACCAATAATATGTTAACATAAATAAAAAAATAAAAACTAGCTACTTTCTGCCTTAGAATAAGCCAACAGTCAGACAACATTCACTCATCTCACAATTGGGGAGCAACCTCAGCGGCAACACGCGCGCAAAACCTGCAACATGCAACACCAAGCTGAAAATAAGCAACACAATAACTTATTATAACCAGCTCAGGGAGCCACTTTCAGCCGTTTCAGTCCACAAAGCGCTGTGATGAGTTTGCAGTCTGACATAACACACAGGGTTCATTGTGACTGAACTTCACCCATCACACTGGAGCGCCAACAAAAACCACCTTTATTGCCGCCATTGCGTTTGCAAGCAACCGTCAATATGCAGAAAATTGCACAATTGCTTTTGTGCCGAGTGGAGGCCGCCTCTTCCGTGATCCGTGTGAGAAAGGAAGCGCCTTCCGCAACCCTCGGCCACAATCTGTGTCCTTACAGTCACCTCCATGTATTTGAAGCAGAAAGCCACAGCTTGTATCGCATTACCCACACAACAGTGCATTTATCAGACATGCATTCCAGGTCTGTGGATTTTTGCTCTTTTTTTATGTAAAAATCCACTCAAAATAATGGTTTGCTCCACAATTCCTATATTGTTTTTTTTTTGATAGTTTAAAAATCAAGCACAAATATCTACAGTAGACTAGCTTGAAACATCATAAAGATAAAAAGTGATTGTGCACAAAATGAAATAAAACGTCTAGGTGAAGTATCAACTAACATGGAAAATCAGGCACTTAATTAAATGTTGCTTTTCATTTAAAATCAACTTCTTTATTGTCTCAAAGTTGTGGTTAACTTAACATCCTCTTATTTTAAAGGGGCAGTATTATGTATTCTCCAGCCATATTGTGCTATTTCATTGCAAAATCAACTTAAAATGTTAGTTTAACATGTTACTTAATGCTGCATTAAAGTAAAATGACTTTAAAGAAATTTGACTATGCAATTTAACGCCATAAAATTGAACCTGTCTGTTTAAGAAGCTCTTGCTCTTTCTGACACGCCGCTTTCAGGAAGTCATCACAACGAAGTTCCTCCATTAAGCCTTTAACAATGTTTCACCAGAGTTGCACTTACTTGAGAAAGAACAACCATTCAATGCATAGTTTAAATTTTGTCCCATAGGGAAAAAAAAACTATTTTTTTTTTTTATCATTGAACCAGTGTGGAACATTTCATTCACAAAAGGAAATGATATAAAACTTGACAATTAAGCAAATGAATCTATGAAAACATAAAAAAATAACATGTTAAGAGATATGTACTCTATTAGCATTTCATAAAGTAGGGAAAATGTATATCTTGATAATCTGAAACCTGTTTAAAATGACTCAGTTCTGGCTTAACTTGTACAAAAACTAATCAAAGGTATTCCTTAAATTTAGTTAATGTTTTTATGACCATTGACAATAACGGTTTCAATGTTGAGAGGGGGGAAAAAAAAAAACACAAAAAAACACAATGACAAATTTCAGAATTCCAAGCACTCTCAATTTTTAACTAAGTCAAATTTGGAATTTCCTTAAAAGTAATAATAGTTTTCCAGAAACGATAATATGTACAGACATAGAGTTATTTTCTAAATTTTGCTAGCATACATATTGAAATCAATTAAGCAAATAATATTCATCCAATTGAAAGAGGCATTGCTGAACGTTTTACAGTAGTATCCAAAACACACAAATTACTCAAAGCATTTTGATACATCTTGAGTTTTATGCAAAGGGGGCCTACAGCTCAGAAAAGGAAGCTCAGTGGAGCAATAAGAGTTATTGGGAGACCAATATATTCCGCTCAAAGTCACAAACAACCTTGGGAAAGCGCTTATTACAGTAAATTTGTAGCAATTCAACAAAAGTGCTGAAATGAGTACAAAAAAAGTACAATCTAATTAGTTGCTTTAAACTACAACAATTACTCTACTTTAAAACGGAATTTATGCATAGCCAGGCCTATAATCCAGATATGAAAGACCCAAGCTCAAGCAATCCTAGGAAATAACTTATTACTTGTTAATGTTTTACAAAATAAGTACAATGTGCACAAAATGTTTTATAGAATGCCAACAAGAGCAAAAGATGACTAAATATGTAACTTTCAGACTATGCTCTCTAAAACGTGTACAACTTGGGCATTTTTTTCTAACTGTGTAAATTAAATTTCTTAAAGCGCCCCCCCCCCCCAAAACTTGCTACAGGAGGTAACAATGTTAACTTATACCTTGGGCCGGCCCTGGTTTAAGGTCGCAACTTTTAGTTTCAGAGAAATTACCTCAGAATGTTGGACTTTAAAATGCTGTACTTTTAATAATTTCTAACCTACATAATCTTTATATCACATTAAATTATTTTGAATGAACTTTTAAATGAAATAATTTATTTTGACAAACACCTGTCATAAAATAACTTGCATGCATGGCTGCTTTAAAGCAGTGAAATAGTAATTTACTCAAGTATCAATTTGTGTGCCAACTCCATCTTAGGAGCTGTATCAATCACTCATTTTCAATTTTTAAAAACATATAATGTACCCAAATCGGGATTTTTTATATTTTAATACCCGTAGAAACAACGTAGTGCTTTGTAATGTACAACGTTCAAGCTATGTGTCAAGTACTGGAGACAGAACCAGGTAGCCTGATAAGCTAATAAGACAACTAACGTAATGAAAAGAGTAGAACACACTACTTAAGCGTTAATACAACATACTAAAAGGGTCAAGACAAATTAAACACCCATTGTTAGAATATCAACAAGGCATGTGGTCGCCGTGAAAACATTATAATCCCCCTGTCATGAGCAGCATCTGCTAGCATGTAGCCTCCGGTGAGGCTTTGAGGCCTTCTCCTAGCTTCCACCATCGCCATAACTGAGCTCGGTTTCATTTGGGAGCAGCTACGCCGTAGTATTAACTTTCAACCAGGAGTGAACAGTGCAGATATACTCACAATCCAAATGTTTCTTCTTTGGGCCCATAATTTCGTGCGTGGTGGCCTTGCATACTGTTTTCGACACCGCGGATCCCGTTACACTGTGCTGGGCTGCCGTTATCCTGTCCGTAATGCTCTGTCCCGACATCTTCGCTTTACTCAATGAAACAAAAGACTCAAAAAATGTGAAGCCCGAACGGCTTTAGTCTCCGAAGTTAGGTTTTCGTTTCCCCAGCTGTTTAAAAAATGAAATTTGATATCCACCTCCTCCTTTGCCTCTCAAGACCCCCCTTTTTCCCACCTCGCTCGGAGGAAAGAAAAATCAAAACTAGGCTATGGCAGACGCGGACCAGGGGAGGGCGGAATATAAAGGAAATCGGAATCTGACAACAATAAATATATATAAAAAAATATATAGACTAGATTTTTTTTTTCAGGCAGGGTCAGTCCCGAATCACTCGGATTTTAGAAATGCCAAGACAGTGAGGTTTCTTTCGCTGACTCATTCGACCCGGGTCTCTGTCTCGCTCTCATCCCGATGTAGCACACCGGATCCCTGCCTCCGCCGCTCCGCAAGTCGTCGTTGTCGCCGCCGCTCCTCCTCCTCTCCCTGTTCTCCCTCCTCCTACTGCCCGCTGCTGCTCAGCGTCAAAGCGCCGTGAAAGGAGGAAAAAAAAAAAAAAAAAGGACCTCTGAGAACGGGAAATGGCGGGTCTGTTCTGCTTTGCTCGCATGAACACCACCCAGCAGCAGGCCTACAATCAGAATCTGCACGGCTCGATTCTGCAGAACACTCCGCGGAGAATGTATGGCTGTGCACAGATCAGCTATGTCAAGCCTAGATGGATGAAGCCTGTGCTCAATCTGAGTAATGGATGTAGCTCAATGGGAACCAACACAACGGGCCTAAGTGAAAGAAAGAACCAGAACATTCTGGTTCATTCTAAATAGACTTAAGTGTATTTTGCATCGATTTTTACGTTAAACACAAAATCAAAGGGGTAAACGATTTTAAAAATGTTGCCAAAAAAGTGGTATCCATTTTTATTCACTACCCCTTTTATTCCAGTTCCCATCAATAAAATCCAATCCATCTAACTACCATAAAAAATGTCCTAATTAGCATAGTCCACCTGTGTGTGATTTATTCTGAGGATAAATAAAGCTCTTTTGGAAAGGCTTGTCCATACACCAAACACAGCATAGGTCAGTGTTGTGAAGTTCAAATCCGGGTTAGGTTATAATACACTCGAGAGCTGTGCGGTCGACCTCAGGTGTGTGTCTTCTACCCACTCCTCTTGTCTCAAGTTTTGCAGATGCCACCGTCGTTATTGGTCTGAGCCAGAACAATGATGCTTTCACATGCAGACAGGAAGTCGAACAGCTAGGACACAGGTGTGGTCTGAACCAGCTGCAGCTTAATCCGCTCGAAACTGTAGAAATGATTTCAGAAACCACCCCTTTCTTAGGATCTGGGTTAGTCTTACGCTGCTCGGTAGAATAGTAAAGTTTGAACTTTCTGATGCATCTCGACAAGTACAACCTTCCACAGGATCTGCTTGTACGCTGCCAGACTGTACTGAATCTTTCCTGTGTACGGGTCCAGACTCCAACAACAATCAGGTCTTCAGCATTCCCTCTGTAAAGGACTTGTTCAAGTCTAGGGTTAGAGAAAGAGCAGCATGGGCAACCAGCATCTCTGCAGACCCCACACATTCTGGACACAAACTGCTTAGACTTTTACCTTTAGCTAAACGCTATAGATTACTGTTAGCATAAACCAGTCTCCACAGAGACAGATTATGTGTCTCTGATGCACACAACCTCTCACTGTGTGTTTTATATTTTTCCCCTGTAAGTGTATATAAATACACTCAATGTGAGCATGTGAAGCCAAGGTTAAATTCCTTGTCTGTGCACAAAATCTTGCTCACTAAAGATGTTTCTAATTTCAGTTCATCATCTAAAAATGGAACGAGTAAATCACAACAGCAGACCTATAGTCTAGGCCGTCCAGCTAAACTCCATACGTGGAAGGATCTGTCAATAGGACTAGTTTTAATCAGTCAGGGTTGACATATGTGTAAAAATGTTACACATAGGTTATGTTATGTTATGTGGGCAAGCTTTATTCTGCACCCCTTGAAATGCCTGCCAAGTTGTTGCACTGTTGTTGCATAAAAAGATTGCACTACAAAACTGTCTTTTCAATAACTTTGTTAGTACTGTTTTAATTTGGCGGTTTCTCTATAACTTTCAGTTTTGCCTAGACAGCTTTAATTCTCAATTTTTGTGTTTTCAAACAGTAAGAATTATGTTTTCGCCAGTCTCTCTGTGTTTTAAAGAATCTATGCTCTGTGAAATTGATGCTGTTCAGGTTTGATGAGTCTGCATAGACTATTTATTTATTTATTTATTTATTTATTTATTTATTTATTTATTTATTTATTTCGAGCAGACAGAAAAGAAAATAAAATAAAATAGAATGAAACAAACATAAGAAATAAAAATGTAAAACAAATTATTCTGCCCATGTGAAAAGTAAATTTTACATTTTCTGTTCGAAAATGAGCAGGTAGAAGATATATCTTATAATGTCCTACCCCTTTCGTCAATTTATAATCAATTAACTTTCAGAACATCAAAAGAGACAACTTGTTTCCACTTTACATGATGTTTGATTTTGTACAATTATTTAAATACTATTTATATCAATTAAATTATAGACTATTAAACGGTCGTCTTATATATCATTTTGAAATAAGCTCTGTTTTAATGAGTTTTTTAAATTGGTTTACATTTGTACTTTTTTTTAACTCATCATTCAATCCATTCCAGACATTTACTCCACACATAGATAAACAAAACTCTTCCTGGTTGTTCTATTATGTTGGGTTTTTTTTTAATATCCTTCACCTCTTAAATTATAACCACCCTCTCTGTCACCAAACATTTCCTGTATATTGTGTGGAAGTTTTTGATTTCTGACCTTAAACATGAATTGTTAAGTTTTAAATGTTACAAGGTCCCAGAATTTCAATATATTTGATTTGATAAATAACTGGCTTGTGTGTTCCCAATATCCCACTTTATGTAGTATTCGGATTGATTTTTTTTGTAAGACGCATAATGGCTGTAAATTTGTTTTGAATGTATTCCCCCAAATTTCCACACAATATGTTAAATGTGGTACAATGAGTGTGTTGTATAGAATAAACAAAGATTTATAGTCCAGGACAAAACTAATTCCTCTTAGAACAGCAACACTTTTGGCTATTTTAGATTTTACTAGGCTGATCTGTGGTTTCCAGCTAAATTTATCATCCAATATGACACCCAAGAATTTTATTTCATGTACTTGTTCTAAATCAACACTGTCAATTGATATTTTAAGTGGATTATACTGCTTGAGATGTTGAACTTTAGGTAGTCAAATGCTGTCCAGAGTTCTTAAAAACTCAACACCAATATAGACTTCTTTGTTCTGTGTCATACTCCGCCTCTCGCCCGGAACGTTAGCTGGAGATAGGCACCAGCAACCCTCCTGACCCCACGAAGGGACAAGGGAGTAAAGAAAATGGACGGATGGATGTTCTGTGTCATTAAAAGCCATCAAATGAAATGTTATATAAAAATTAGCAAGAAAAAATAAACATAGAAGACTTCCTTCTGTTACAACTGATTGACTTTTTTTCCCCAGGCACTTACACCTCGCCTCAGTAGAATATTTAGTTGTGCTCTATACACAACTAAATATTCTGACCTCTATAGAAGAGAGGCAAGATAAGAAATAAAATAATAAACCATACAAATTTCCTGTACAGTTTACCATAAGCCAATACGTCCAATATGTAGAAGGGATTACTCTGGTAAGATGTTATCAAAATCAAACCTTTTAGCTGATCATTAGCAAATCATTTTCTGCTTAGAACACTGAACACTTCTTCTTCTTCTTGTTCACATTAGCACTACAGTCACATAAAATTCCAACAGAATACATTCAAGTTTGTGTTTTCAACATGACAAAATGTGAAAAGGGAATAAATACGTGTGCGGTGTACATACCCACAACTTCATAAGTTGTTTCTGCATTTCGGTGTGACATGCTTTGGGGGTTACAATCTTCTTCAAGCAATGAAGCAAACTAAATGAACAACACTTCGAGGGAAGCCCAGCACTCTGAGGTCGCAGGTGGCATCTCTTGCTGCGCCTCTGCATTGGCGGGGAGTGCAACTTCAGTGCCAGGGAAGCAAGCAGGATCAATACACTCATTCAGAAGGCTGGTATCATTTGTGGTTGGAAGCCAGCAACCTTTTGATTCAGCGAACAAACGGCTCTCCTTCACTGACAACCCATCCTGAGGCTCGTCGTGACTCGCGCCACAGGAAAATAAAGGCCGCTTTAAGACATCTCTCCTGCCTTCACTAGCCGTCTCTTCTTTGGCTTGTTGCATCTCTGCGATAGTGGCGATTTTTACACATAGGTCAACAATTTGTGTGACCGATACTGGATGTTGGTGCATCAGGGTTAATGGGTCTGGAAACGAAAATGTCCTTTTTCAGAAAAACCTATGGAAACCATGTTTTCTTCAGGTTTACAGTTACTTTTAGTAAGTTATTTAGTAAAGTTATATGTATATTTTTTGGTCTGCCTTTCAAAGACAGCATTTTGAATGTTCCATGTTAAAAAAACATAAATTTATACGTAAAGTTCACAATGTGCTTTATTAGTCCAGACCCTTCTCCCTCCTCTGCTGCAGGTGTCAGTACAGTGTGAAAGTTGGATAATGTCACTGCCACATAATGTACACACAGAGTCACAATTCTGGTTATTCAACTACTTCATTGCAAACTGCTTGTAAGAATCCATTGTACAGTACTGAATGTCTACACAGTTAATTTTTTTTTATTTTCTTGAGCAAATAAAATCAAACAGGCTCTACATGGATTCATATTCAACTCTCCTGAGTCAATAACCTGCATTACAGCTAGAATATTTCACATTTCGTTAGCTTTGGCATTTTTTCTCATTCAACTTTGAAAAACAGCTGAAGATCTGACGGTTTGAATGGAGATTGTCTGAGGAGCAATTTTACAAGTTTTGGTACAAATTTGTAATAACCCTGTACTTTGACTGGGCCATTTTAACACATGGATATGCTTTGATCCAATGATATTGGATTGGCTTGCATTATGCATTGCTTTCTCTTGGTCTGCTATAGAAAATCCAGATGAAATATATTATAAATTATGTTCTGCAATGTGATGAAAAGTGGAAATATTGAAGGGGTGTGAAGGTCATGCCAGTTTATAATCTCAGTGTATTGTAAGCATGGCTCTTGTCAAATGTTATGTTATCCATGCTGAAGGTCATGACACAACCACATAACTCCTCGGACTCTGGTCTTTGGATTGGTTAAGTAATAATCTTTTTATCCTTCTTTGTACCAAAGCACTATTGATATTTTCAAAGCAAAGATCTGTAATACTGATCTGCCTGACCTCAATTTCGTTTTTGCTTCATGCGACAATGACCTTTACCCAGATGCTTTTAAAACACCTGCTGCTGCAGCAGCATTGCTTTTTGATTAATACAATTAAAGTTTAGGTCAATGTAAGGATCATAGTGTTTTGTTTGTTCTTTTTTTTTTCCAATAATTGATAGTTTTGATTTTTTTTTCTTTTCTGATTTCATCTAATCGTTGAGGAATTTCACATTTTCTGTTGTTCCATAAGCAAAAAAGAAATTAGCTGAAAAAAAAACAAACATTGCACAATTATTGTAATAGCTAAAAATAACCTGACAATTTGTAGGAGCAAAAAAAGTTAATATCCAAATTTTTCTGTACCAAAGTTTTAATAGCTTCTTACATTTTCATTTAGTCTTAAATGTCCCCACTGACCCGGCCCACTTCACTTAAAGAGAAAAATCACTCCCCAAAAGCTGCAGTCTCCACCCGGCTTCATCTACTCTGAGCATAAGAACACCTACACAGGAATTGTGTTTCACCTGGGCATTTAGCTCAATCTTGCCAAAACAGGTTGTGGCAAAGCAGTTGCTGTTGGACTTGGATCTGCAAGCAGGTGAGTTTCTGACAGCAAAACAAGAACCTTTGTGCAACACGCGAAAACAACTATTGCAAACAAAGGCCACAGTGAGGTGTGTTGATCCCCTTACTAATTCACACATGACTAGTGAGCCAGTTTCTCCAGTGTCTGGAGAGTATTCACTCTGCTTCAATTTTTTTCACATTTTATGTTGCAGCCTTATTCCAAATTGAATTAAATTAGTCTCTTTTCTCATAATTGTTCACACAAATACGCTGTTATGACAACGTGGGGGTGGGGGGCTCACATTTACATAAGTATTCACAACCTTTTACTTATGTATTTTCAGACAGGCACATGGTGCAATTTTGTAACACAATCAAGTAACCATGCTACCTTCAATTGTTATATAGAAGATGTATACATCAAACAGGACAGTTGAAACCTAATTTGATGCCTTGAAATTGGCCTCTGTCTCTTTGAGAAACTTTGACTGCTTCCAACAATGATTCTCATTTTACTGTTTGCAACCTTTATTAGGACTGAGTGAGAAGTAGTTTGAATGATGAGCTCATCAAACTTGTGGTTTTGAGCTTTATAGTAAAAGCTGTGAGTACTCACATAAATTTGATTTGTTGGTTTTCTATTTTTAATAAATTTGAAAAGCATTTACAATTAGTTATCCACGCTGACATATTGAGGTATTTGCGTGCAGAATTTTGAGGAAGGAGATTAAGTTAATAAAGTTTGGGTAACACTTTATTTGACGGGGTGTGAATAAGACTGACATGACACTGTCATAAACATGACATAACACCTGTCATGACCATAAAGAAGTCTTTATGAATTTCTATGACTCAGGTGTGCTGTGGTGGCGCAGGGTTTAAGCACAACCCACATATGGAGGCCTTAGTCCTCGACGCAGCTGTCGCAGGTTTGATTCCCGGCCCTGGCGACCTTTGCTTCATGTCTTCCCCCTTCTCTCATTACCCACTTTCCTGTCAATTAACTATCAAATAAAGGCCACTAGAGCCAAAAAAATCTTTAAAAAAAAAAGAAAAAATGTCTATGACTGTTGTCATGAAGTGTCATTCGGTAAATAATGACACTTTTAATGCAAAGTTGCATTGAAAGTCCATTAAAAGTGCTAACGTTGCATTAAATTGTCATTATTTACAAAATCATGCAAAGTTGGCACTTTTAATGGACTTTTAAAGCAACTTTGCATTAAAAGTGTCATTATTTACCGAATGACACTTCATAACAACTGTCAAACATTCATAAGGACTCGTTCATGTTCATGACAGATGTTATGTCATGTGTATGACAGTGTTATGTCAGTCTTATGCACACCTCTTCAAATAAAGTGTTACCAAAGTTTGGAAGTGAGATGCTGTGAGTTCATTTATGATCCTGCTGTCGTCAGGCTGGTGACAAACGGTGAGGATGATTCAGATTTCAGAATAAAAGTACATTCTGGTGCATAACACGCAATTTGACTCTCAGTACCACTACAGGGATGATTATAGATTTTATAAGAACCGTTATCAGTATCGTCTGATTGACCATCAACGATCACAGGATCATTGGTCAATGGTGGAGAGGACTTGTCGCATCTTTGCAGATTTAAAAATGTCACCATTTCCATTCTGCAAAGGTAGCACCAAAAGTGTATTTTATATTGTGTAATTTTCTGGATTGGCAATAGGACGGCTAAAGAAGCTGGACGCTTCATCAAGTTTTTCCATCAGTGTTGACTTTTTTTTTTGCTCCATCTACTTGCAGAATTTTTGTCAGCGATTAAACCTTATTCTGTGCTAATTAGTCTCTTTAATGCTTTTCTAAGATCCTAATATGATCTTGATACCCATTTAATCTGCCACGTGTTGTCAGTCACTCACTCTTTCCATATATTTGTCTCCAGGACTAGTTTTGATGGCCTGCAGTTGTGAAATTTCCTCTTGCAAAACATGTGCAGGCAGTGTTAGTCATTACTTTCTATTCGTCACTTTTTATAGCTGAATAAGCACCCAAGTGATTTCCTGCAATGTTTTGCAATGCACTTTTTTTTTCTTGTGCAAAGTCCACCATGTTAAAACACAGTAAGCATAATTTAAAACATGGCTTCAATTTGAACTTCTACATACCACAGAATTGGACCGTCTTGCACATTTTTGTTAGTATATTATATGTTGTACTTTAAAATCCATCCACCAATTATCTAAACATTCTTATCTTTGCTTGCTTGCCAAAGGACCTGTGCTTTTCTCCTTAAAAAAATGGTAATATAAAAAATTGCTGTTCAAGTTTTCCAAATATGATAACATTTTTTTAAATATGCCATGTTTGTAAGTGTTCTTTTCCGATCCTGTTTTTTGTACTTCTGTTTGTAATTTTACTTGATTGCTGCAAAGAGTGTTTAGAAAAGTGCTATTCAAATAAAATGTATTATTGCACATAACTAATTGAAAGCATTTTAGGAAAACAATGGCTATATAAAACAGATGAAAAGTGATTGAATCTCCTTGACGTCCTCTCTGTGTGAAGTGTCATTAAGCTGGCTCACCCGTTCTGGTTCTGCCCAGTATGAACTGAATTTTAGACTACAGCTTTTCAGGGCTTTTCCAGATCATAATCATGGAACATCAAACCCAATCACAACCTGAAAACAACTGGATGCTTCTTGGCGTCACGTCAGCTTCTGCTCTGTGTTCACACGGCTGTTCGTCTTGGGATGGCGATGGCAACGAAACAAATTGCATTCATTTAGAAATATGTTATTGAACTCAGCTTTGCACGCTGGCAAAATGAGACGTTGGTCGTACTCAAATGGCAGCTGAGCCTTCATGAGTGCAAATAAACTCATGAGGAGAATTTACTTTCAAGAGGACTCATTTCTGAATATCAAACAGTAAAAAGTCTAAAATCAAATTAAATATCTCGCATTCCATGTCTGAAGATACCTCATGCAACCAAATTTCTTGCAGCCTGGTTCTTAAAAGCTGCCAGGGCGTGAGGCGCTTTGAGCCGTAGCTACGACAACCAGAGTCCACTGTGAAAGCTTGATCTTTGAGGAGGGATTTCAGATTTCCTTTCCTCTCTATGGCAGCTGTTCTCTTCCAAAGAAAGACAAGCGGTCGACTTGCGGAGTTCTTTGCTAATTCAGCGCACGCACACTTACCAGCTAATAGAGGTTTACTGACACACTGCTCACACTGTGTCTCCTCCTTTCACTCGCACCAGATCAACCTTGTCTAGTGTGGAGATGGAGCACACGACTTGTGCTGGTGTCGTCGTTACTAAGAGTTGCAGATATTTTCAGCAGTTTTTTTGGTGTGGACCTACACGCGACGCGTTCTATGACATTTAATTTCTTTGCCGTCGATCAAAGTTGTTGAAAGGTCAGTCATTAATAGATAAAAAGGCAGGCTAGACATTCTGCGGGTCGCAAGCTTAGATGGAAAATGTCTCTTTTCTCCATTTAAATATAAAAATGTTCAATCTTTTCTTTGGCAAGATATTATACCGTTGACATTTATGATACACTTACATCCGGAAGTACAGAAAACCAAAAACAAAACAAAAACACAGCAGTTTTTGAAAAACCTCTACCCCCCCCCCAAAAAATAGCAACAACAACAGCAACAAAAAAACTATTTTAATATGGGTTATTTTTTATCTAGTTTTTTGTTAGTTGCTTCTACTCTTCCAGGAACTCATGCATTGAACAAAAACAACTAAAAATACATAACGCACATAAATCGCATAACTAAATAAAGATAAAAGTAGCTAAAAACTGAACAGATACAAATGCAAAATAGAGGGAAAAATCAAAACAAAAGGCTGTTCACAAAATATGAAAAACATACACAATCAATATAACACAATTTAAAATTAAGAAAAATCAATTAGCATAATTGTTTACCTGTTAATCGCCTTCTTCTCAGTTCGTTTTTTTTAAACTCATCTCCAATATATTTTTCAGTGAAGCCCAATTTCAAGACGTTAAATTACAACGTCAAATTTTTTTAGGTCATATTTGACAACAACTTAAGTTAACATAGTTACCCGTACTTGAAAATGACACTATGTGCCTGAAAAGTACATAATACTGCCCCTTTAAGAAACTGGCACTAAATGGATTAAAATCAGTCTCCTCTTCACCCAGGACCAGAACTGCTTCGCTTACAGAGCGAATAGACTGACCAACATCTTGAACAGAAATCAATGTGACGAAATGTTTTCCCCAATGTGAAAAGTGGGAAAACAAAAGAACATATTTTAAACTTTAGGGACAGTGGTTCTGCCTCCCTCCATTTTCCATTGTGGAGACAAAAAGAAAACCAAACATGGATACTAGAACACGACGGGACTGAAGCAAATGATAATTTGGGAATGGAAAATGATAATCAAGGCCAGAACAGAACCGAGACAAGGGAGACGAGGATAATGGAGACGAGACCAGGCATGAGAACTAGATAAGACCGACTAAAACAAAAATCTAATTTAAGTAAAACAAATGGAAAATAACCTAAAGAAACAAAATATGATACCAGGACAACTGTAACTACACAAAGACAAAGAACAACAAACATATCAAAAACAAACAAAAAAAAAAACACCTACACTTCTTTCAACTTCTTAGGAAATAATAATAATAATAATAAAAAACCTGTGTGAGTTGCTGCTGGTGCTTTTCAATCGTTCCACCATTGAAAGATTCCTAGTGTGTCTGTACAGTGCGCTTCAGCGGACACCAAAAAGCAATGCAGAGAGCGACTAACACAATCACTGGCTGCCCTTTTCCATCTTTAGAGAAAATTGCCAACTTGTGAATGTTTTCTAGATACCAAAATCACAAAGACTCTTCTGAGCCTGGCCACCGACTGTTTGAACTTTGTCCCCCTCAGCAAAACGTTACAGGTGTCTGAAAAGAACAGAGTAGTAGGTTGAAGAAAAGCTTCTTTCCAAAAGAAAATGATAACAGAGGTTCACCTTTAGCAAGACAATATGGCTAAAACACACACAGGCGCACGCACACACACAAACACACAAAAAAACCCATATCCATTACTTTCTGCTGGCCTACCCTAAACAATACATTGAAGTTTGTATTTATTAGATGACAAAATGTAAATAGTTGAAGGTGCATGACTATTTTTGCAATGTGCTGACAATTAAGTACTATAAGTACATTATTATGTCAAATCATTTACTCAAATAAAGTGTAATTGTTTCACTTCTTCGTTTATATTTTTCTTCAACCGATTTTGAAAAGAAGAGCAATAAAAGCGAAAACGTCATTTTCACTGTAATTTTTCTCTGTAATATTTAGAAGCTGCATGCAGTGTGATGAGTTCCCCACCAGGAGGCGCCACAGCGCCACGGCTCCAAGTGTCACAGCTTGTAGACAGTTAGAAGCATAACTAGTTGTAATAAAAGAAATGCAATTAGTTTGACTTATTGAGAAAAAATTAAACATAAGTTAGCTTACATTCATTGATGAAGATATTTTAATTATTCATGAAAAAAAATTAACTCTTAAATATATAAATCCTATATTAAATTCTCTCAGACAAGAACTGGACAACCCAAGTTTTTTTCCCTTCTTTTCTTGAATCCACTTTTAGAATTAAAAACAAACAAAAATGTAAACATAGATAGTTTTCTGCGAATTTTTGATGATGTCATGCTAACAGCGGCGCTATAAGCTCCTAAATAATCATTTCCATCTCGCCTGGGAATTTTCACAAACCTTGATTCCAACAACAAAAACAACAACAAAAAACTCTCAGGAACCTCAGGACACATTGCAACCTCAATTCCCTTTTAAATGGAAATCTCAAACAAACTTTTACCTTTTTAATCTTCTGCACTAGTGGAGCATTTAAAAAAAACAAACTTAAATTAGATTTTTTTCCCCCCCCTCCCTCCCACTTTTTGTCCGTAGTGCAAGTCATTTGCGGCGACATAAACAGCCTTATTACCCAAATCCATTTTAAATGGTCCCCCTTCTGCTGTGGCAGGAAAACAAACATTACTCAGCGAGGATCAAATGGCATAGAGGCCTTTGATGAGGGCTTTACTTTCCTGTCTGCGTTAAAACTGGAGCGTCAGATTACAGCCGCCCTCTCTGGGGTTTTTTTTTTTTGTGCTGCGCCCCAGATTGTCCAATTCAGACGTCTGCTCACCGAATCTGGGCGTTTCACAGGTTGATCAGATAGAGGGCGGCCTTATCGGGCACATCTAAGTTTGGCGGTCGGTCCAGAGACATTTTAAGTCTCCGAGCACAACGACCTGCAAAAAGAAAAGAGCTCAAGGGCTTTTACTCAGGCATGTGCTTTCGCTGCAAAGGCAGGATAAAGTGTTTAGGGGTTGAATATAAATTGAAATATAAGAGACTGTGTGTGTTCATTCTTTAAGGCCAAAGAAACAGGATATGTGTGAACATAATCGACCCTGACGCGCCGAGCTTTGTGGATGTGGAGGAGCACAAAGAGTAGCTTCACTATGTTATGATTCTCCATTTTGTTTTTTTTTTATTTTTTATTTTTTAAGAATTCACACCTCTTGAACTTTTTGGACGTTTTGCCCCACAGGGTTTTCTGTTCAGTTTCAAATGACATTCCCAAATCTAAAGTAGCTTTTCTTAGCAATTACAAACTTTATGTGAATAATCTTGGTATCTAAATGAGGTTGACATGTTGGGAGACTCCATCAGAAGTCTTAAATTTCGCATCAGCTGCTATGGTTTCAACGAAAGTGATGATGAAACATGAAATAATTTTGATAATATAAACCTTTTAGAAAAATAAATAAGTCTGCAAACTTTTGGAAACTATAAATTCCCATTGCCTGTGCAAAGTTCCCTTTAGAAGTGAAGAAAACAGTGAACAAAGTCCAGAACCACAGAACACAGGGATGATTTATAAAAGAAAAAACTCAAACTTTAAACTTCTCACACACCAATGTTCAATCAATCAGCATTAAATTTAAAGCGTATGACCCAACTGCAGACCTACCAAGACTTGGTCGATCTTCACTCACATGCTGGGCAAAGACTGCGTTCATTCGAGAAGCTAATGTTACTTCTGGAAGAGCTGCAGAGATCAGCGGCTCAGGTAGGAGGATGTGTTGGCAAGGAACTACTAGTCACTAATTCCTCATGAAATGAGACCAGAAGTAAACGTTCTGGCTAACATGCTAACATGAGCCTGTTAGTGGCATCATGGTGTGGGAAAGGTTTCTACAGGGAAGCTGATAAAAGTTCATGTGGAAAAAATAGCAGAGGGAGCTAATGCTGAATTCCAATTGCACTCTGAACTGGGAAATTTCGACTTCCCAGTTGGAAAAAAATCAACCGCAACGCCCTCCATAGTCGGATTTCCTACTGGGAAACTAGGAGCAACTCCGATTTCCTGTTCCAATATGGCCGTTCCTCATGCCAACAGTTGTAAGATGTGATGGAAATGTGCTTGTTTTACAAGATACACATGTAAAAGTGGGTCTAAAATCATTATTACATGTAGCGCCTGCAACTATAAACTGAACAAATGAAAAGTGATGTTTGCTTATGGAAAGTAAAGCTTAAAACAATGTTTGTAAGTCACTCCAAACAAGGTTTATGGGTGTCGCCATGTTGAAATTCAGACGTTTTAACTGGAACTCTGTCACCTCAGTTCTGAGGTCAAACCCAACTTTGAGTTGCAACTTCCAAGGTACCTGGAACGCAGCATAAATGCAGAGTGAAACTAGAAAAAAAAGAGACTCCAGACAAGGTCAGAGGTTCATCTTCCAGGACATTGGTCCTAAACATACAGATGGCGAAATGCAATGAAATGGTTTAGATCATATTCATGAGCTAAAACAGTACAGTAAACATCCAAACCTAAATCTAATCGGTCATTTGTGGGGAGACTCAAAACTTGCGTTTGACAGATTCCAACCCTACTGAGTTTGGGCTTTAGAATAAAGAGCAAAATGAAAAGAAAAACCCTTAAAAACTTTTCAACAAACTGAAGCTTCAACAGACTAATCGAATTGTTTCTTTCTTTGAAGATCTGTAGGAAAAGTGAAGGTAAGGCCTGTTTTCCTGGTGGCGATTTAGAAAAAGAAAACGTCGGCCGTGGCCGTATGAACAGCTGAATGCTCCTACTTTAAGTGATGCCTTGCGCATCACAATTACTCACACACAGCTCTGCATCGGACCGTGATCTGACTTTTGTGCTCGCGCGAATGTGAGCCGCCGCAGTAGCCGATGAAAGCCGAATTCCCGGGCGACACCTGCCCCCTGCTGAGGCCCACCATTTGTTTGACCTGACAGATGGAGATCAGACTGAAGAGAGATGAGTGGGAACCCACCGAGCACGCTCAGGTTTCTTGGTGCCGTGAAAAGATTTGTCCCGTCCATTCAGATCCGATGGAGTTTCCCATGTTCCGCGCCGCACCGGCTTTTTGTCGGACTATCTTTCTCATCTCCGCGCGCACAAGAGAGATACAGCGCGAGGCTGACGTCGGGGGTTCAGTTTGGCTTCCTGGGTGCCCACCACAAACCGTGGTGTCCCCCCAGTTAGGAGGTTGCTCTCTCGTCACAAATCCGCAGGAAGACGACGGTTCCGGCCAATTACCTCGGAAAAAGACTGGAGACAGGTAAACAGGTGAGGGGAAAAACACACAAGTGGGGTGGGCTGGAGGAGGGAAGTGGGATGAAATGAGCCGGAAAGAGGGGGTGACCTCAGTTTAAAAGGCGTTGGGTGAAGGGGTCAAAAAGAGGAGGCAGAGAAGAAGGATTAAGGGAGCTGAAGACAGAAGGCTGAACTCCTCTGGTCGAGGTCAGAGTGTGCAGCAGATAAGTGGAGGGAAGCATTGTTTTTGCCACCTCTAATTTCGACATAGGTGCTGTTTTGGTTTTTTTTTTTTGTCGTTTTTCTTTTTGACATGTAACTGAGGAATGTGGTTGATCCAGTGTTGACCCCCCCCCCCCTGACAATGACCCCGGGCAAACCTCTGTCAGGCGCCGGAATGGCACAGACCTGCTTCCTCCTCCTGTTAATTGGGAACGCCATCTCGGTTTCCACGCAGTTTAATGGATACAACTGTGACGCCAACTACCACAGCAGGTTTCCTGGTGAGAAAAAACAAACTCACAACACTTTCTATATTGTTTTAAGGCCACATTTTTTTCTATTATTCTGCATTGATGCGACTAAAATCAGCACAAGCCGAATTAAGCTGTGCTCTCCTCGGGTGTTGGTTCTTAGTGAAATGTTTAGTATTCCTTCCACTGTGTTTCCAGAGAAGACGTTAGCTTTCTGCGGGGCAAGATTTATCCTCACAATTTAAAAAAAAAACACCATTAGAGAACAATTACATCTTTGAGGATGAATACATTTGGAATATTTGCATTCGCATCACATTTGTTTTATATTTTTGCACAGCTACAAACACAATTAAAGCAAAAATATATATTTTAATAGCTGATGGTATTTTTTTCCCCAAAGGGTTTTTATTACTGTAGTATAATGAAGACTTAGAAATATCTTGATGCGGATTGCCAAACTAACTGTGCATGGAAAACCTCCTTCTCAAAATGAAAGTACACTTTAATCGTTTTTTTTACAATTATATATTTAATTAATTCTCTATTTTTTTAAATAAATTGTTAAATTTGTTGTTCTATATCTTATCTGGGTGAGGGTTTCATTTTTTAGCTCAGTTTAATTTAAATCTATTTTTATTTAATGGCTTTATTTAACAAAGATGTCAACTGTTTCACAAAAAAATAAAATCCCAAATTGACTACATTTTATTTTGCTTTTTACCGTAAACAACAGCCTTGATTTGTATTCTGCTTCACTCTTCCCTTACTTGAAATACTTCATGAATTCCACCAAAACAAAACAAAACACAAAACAAAAAAACCCCCCGTCATATTTATAAGAAAAAATCATTTAAGCAGCAACTAAGACAGATGTGATTTACTTTGACAAACCACTTACTGCACAACTTTAAAAGCAAAATGTTGCTGCTGATCTAAAGTGACTCACTCTGGTTACAAGCTTTACCCCCGTCTGTCTGCCTTTCTGTCTGTTCTCCGCCCCTCCAGCTGAGCGGGACATCAGCATTTACTGCGGGGTCCAGACCATCACCCTGAAGATCAATTTCTGTCCCGTGCTCTACTCGGGCTACACAGCAGCAGACCTGGCCCTGAACGGCCAGCACGGCGATGCTCAGTGCCGCGGCTTTGTCAACAACAACACGTTCCCCACCGCCGTCCTGTTCAGCATCAGCCTCAACACTCTGGAGGCCTGCGGCAACAGCCTGGTGGTGAGGGACGACGGGGGGATGGGGGGGGACGTCCCTTTTATTGAATCGACAACCAATTTCATTGTTGTGTGAGCTGTTCCCCCTGTTTGTGCAGGTCAGCACAGCTCAAGGGGTCAACGCCTATGGGAACATGTCTCTGGTGCAAATTGGGAATATCTCAGGATACATCGACACCCCTGACCCGCCGACTATAATCAGCTACCTGCCTGGTTTGCAGTACAAGTTCAGCTGCAGCTACCCGTTAGAGTACCTGGTCAATAACTCACAGCTGGCGTCGTAAGTTACTTTCCCTTACAGGGGCAGTGTTACGTAAAAGTGACTTTTTTTGTGTGTTTTATGTCACTGTAATGTTACTCCCTCACCAAACACACACTTGGAGTGTTACTTTCATTCTTTCATTCATGTTTGAGGAATTCTTGAATCTCTGATGGCAACCATTCAGGTTTGTAAAACGCCTAGGGAAAACCGAGTGCCGCCTTCCATGATCAACTCCTTCAAACTAGCCGCAGCAATTAGCAAACTCCTGGTGGAAGTGCACATCTGCTGATGAGTTCGTTGTTGGAGTTCTCAGTCCAGAACTCCAACAAATGCTGACGAAGGTGGAGTGTCGGAAAGAGCAGGAGCTTCTTAAAGAGACAGAGGCCCGATTTCAAGGTGTTAAATTGTGAAGTCAGATTTCTTTATGTCATGTTTGATAAATGCAGTATTTTTATAACAACTGAAAGTGACACAATTACTTGATTGTGCTATAAAATGGCACTATGTAGCTGAAAAACAGATGTCACAGCCTCTTTTTAATGTCTAAGATTACCTGGCCTTTTTTTAAAAAAAACTGAATTTCTGAAGCTTTCATATCTGTGTATTTTATCCGTTTAGTTTTGAATCATTTTATTTTTTTAAAGGCTCACATATTCATTCAAATACAAGTAAACAAACCCAACATCAGTGAAACACGGTCAATACATTTTTTTTTTCCCACCCCAACAGCTCGTCTGCAGCCGTATTAGTGAAGGACAGCAACGGCACGTTTGTTAGCACGCTCAATATGATCCTGTACAACGTGAGTACACAGCTTAATTAACGATCCTCCAGAAAGCATTCATTCAGTCGAAGTTTATCAAAAATGTTCAAATGATGTTTTCATTCCTCTGTAATCATTCTAAGAAAAGCAGACATTCAGGCCTCTTTTTCATGAAATGGATGTTAACATTTTTTATTCAACAATTCTGGTGAAAAATCAAAACAAGGAGGGAGTCACAGCATAAAAAAAAACTGAGTTAATTTCCACTTTTTCAATGTGAATACTCCACAAAAGGGCAGCAAGGATATTTATTAACTATAAGCAAAACTGAAAAATTAGCACTGTGGATTCTCATCTTCTATGAGAAAATGCTACAGTTGTTCAAAATGAGCCTGTTTGTAGCCAGATAAACCATGAACATTGTCCAGTTTGTTTCTCTCTGTTTAAATATTAAAGCTGGTTCTTAAATTGTCACTGTAAGCCAGCTTAGATAATATTTTGTCGAAAGAAAGAAGCCCACAGCATCACAGATCCTCCATCATTCTTGATAGTGATCATCCTGTGTTTCGTGCCAGACTCACATGGAATGATTGTTGCTGAAAAACTCAGTGTTGGTCTCATCACAAAAGCCCACTGTGCCAGTTTAAATTCCCGCTAGTGTCTAGTTAACACTACACTAGACACCACCATCACATTTGTGATGGTAGGGTAGAAAATACCTTGTCGTTGCTTGAGTTTGATTGAGTTTTCATAGTCTTGGTCCAGTTATTTTAAACTTTTTACTGACTGTATGTATGGAATAGTTCAGGAAAATGTCCAGGCCAACTTTATTCAGTTTATCATATAAAAATATAAGACCAGATGTAAGCATATCATAGCAAAACGATCCAGTTACACCGATAGCTCTGATTCAAGGAGTATCTGCTTTCTTGAAGTTCAATTTCTGACACACGCACAAAATAAATCAACACATCTACTTTCCTTTTGAAGAGAGGCTTAGAAAAACTGGGTTTTGAGGTACATCATATTTATAGCCAAGGGAACTTGAAAGTGGTAGATTACTAATTAAATGTTAACTAAACTATGTTTAACCTTTGAAAATGCATCATAGGAACAATTAAAGGTTCCAATGAGTATTTCACAATAATTTTATAGAAATAGAAATGCCATTGATTATATTGAAAATTCAGCTGCCAATGCAGAATTTTCCAGACTTTAGCAAACGTCAGTGTTTGCAGAGAGGTGGCTAAGTTATGAACAATGTCACTGAATAAAGGTATCAGTCAGGAGAAATCCTCAAAAATCTTGCAATGCATTTTATAAGGTCAAAACTGACTCAGAGTGGAGCCATTTACAATTCCATCTAAAACAACATGAATCAAAAGAAGAAACTGTCACATTTCTTTTTGAAGAAAGAAATTTCTTCAGCCACTACCATGTTTCACTGTGGTCATGAAGTTATTTTACTGACGTGCTCTTTCTCAGCCAAATGTATCATTTGGTATTGTTCTCCAGAGTTTAACTGTGCCTTCATCTGATCGTAGGATCTACTAATACAGGATTTCAGTAGATTTTAATCAAGCATGCATGTTTTCTGGGAAAGAAAACATTTGTTTTGTAATAATCCCAGACAAAAGTAAAAAAAAAAAAAGAAAAAAGATTGTGATGAGTACTTTCTGACGCAATTTCAGTTGTGCTGTCCACCTGTTGACATCCTAGTCTTGGTTTTTCATTAGATTTGGAAAAATGTAGTTGAATATTTTCTCCAGTTATCAATGTCTATTTTAAACTTGGTATATGTGCTACTTTGCACAACAGTTCTTACTTCATTTAATCTTACTATTTTAATACTTTATCATCTTGTGAATCATGGCACATCAGATTAAAGGAAGACAAATGTTAGGAAATTATTTGCAAAAAATTTAACAGGGTGTGTACACTTTTGAGATACACTACATACGTAATCAGATTTCAAATATTTGGCACAGTAGAAAGTTTTATTCGTTTGATGCCACTTTTCCCTTCTCCTGCAGGACTCTACGTACAGTCAGCCTCTGTCGATCCCAATGACCGGCCTCGCTCTGAAAACCAGAGTGTTTGCTGCTGTAAAAGCTACCAACTTAGACAAACGGTACAGAACACGTCATTACTTTTCTAATTTCAGCTTCATACATCGTCATATTTTGAACAAATACATCTCATTTTGACCTTTGTTAACATGGCATCTTTACTCCAAGATAATATTTTTGACATTCTTTCCCAGCATAATTTTTTTTTCTCACTTTTTCCAGATGTAGTCATTTTTTCTGTGCTTAGGCTACTTTCATAAGGCCATTATGTTATTACTGGACGTGAAGGCGCCAGTCTGCGGCAAAGAAAGCCCAACCAGTGCTTTCCCATGTGCAGTTAGATCTCTATCCCATCTCACAGTGTTGTCCCCCCTTGCAGATGGAATATCTTGATGGACTACTGTTACACCACCCCCTCAGGGAATCCTAATGATGAACTCCGCTATGACCTTTTCTTCGGGTAATCTTGCTTTTTTTTTTTTTCCCCCCCATTCAAGATGATGACTTGATAAACCCACAAAAGAGAGTCATTACCTTTTCATGCTCTCTGCTAGGCTTATCCTCATGAATGCTTCCACCCTGTGACAGCTTAAGCGCACACCCAGACATCCAGTCTGTCATATTTTTTTTAGTGCATGCATCTTTAAATATGCATGCGCGTGTGTGAGTATGTGTGTGTGCGCGGCGCATGTATGCAGATGCTCCAAAGACTCTCAGACGACCGTTTTCGAGAATGGGAAGAGTCAGATGGGGCGTTTCTCCTTTGAGGTCTTCCGATTCGTGAAGCACAGACACCAGAAGATGTCCACCGTGTTTCTGCACTGTGTTACCAAGCTTTGCAGGGCAGACGACTGCATCATGCTCATCCCGGTACGGGTGGCAAAAAAATAAATAAAATCTGTAAGTGTGTGTGAGCATCGTCTGATCTTGGCGAGGACTGAACTGTGACAATTGTGATTGACAGATTTGTGGGCGACGGCGCAGGAGGGATGGAGAGCAGAGCCTTGATTCCCGGCCAGTGGCGTCTGGGAATGCTGTTATCACGGCCGGTCCAATCATCACAAGGAGCGGTATGAACAATAAACTGATCCGTGGAGGAACAGCCTGACGTTTTTTTGTTTGTTCTTTTTACAAGTAGGCTGATCCTAAGCTGATTTCTTTAAGTATTTTGACCCAAACAAACAAAAGCACTTAAGGGGCACCTATTATGTAAAATTCACGTTTTGCAGATTTTTCTACTTTCATTTGGGTTTCAATTGCTTCTAAAAATAGCCCAACCACTTGAATTAATATTTTTTTGACAAGTTTTTTTGTTGTTTGGAAAATGTGCCATTTCAAAGACCTCATGAATAGAGCTCTTTGTAACTATTCTTGAGTTACAAAGAGCCGTTACTTAGCAGCCCCAGCCGAGCCCAGCCCCGTTACCTAGCAACCCAAACTGAACTCCAGCACATTTGGTCAGTTAGTTTTACCACTATATGCAATGTACAACGGCTGCTGGAAAAGACAAGTGTTTTGGTGTTGAAGTACCATCCAGAAACCCACTTGCTGCATTTGTGTTGGTTGTGCAGGAGGTTCCACTTCTGCTTTTCAAAGATGTAAAGTGGTATAGTTACTCATCTATTTTAAGCCATTTTCAAGAGCAAGTGTAATCGTTGAGTCAAGTGGACGTATTTGGATTTAAAGTGACAGATTCTAAAAACAACATATTCTGAAAGGAGGTCAAAACAGGCAGCAGTGAGCAGACTGAAATCTCATTATCTAAAAATTATTTTGTGCAAAAAGAGTAATGAACATGTTTAGTATAGCCCATAGTTCTATCCTAACCTGTTCAAGGAAGCATAATAGGTCACCTTTAAAATGATATATAGATTTTAATGTTCACCTACATTTCCTTCTTGCAGATGAAACACCTGCCAACAACTCTCAACTTGGTAAGAATATTTTATCAACTCTGACAATTATTTTTAAATTTAAATAAATTATAAATGTTATATATATATATATATATATATATATATATATATATATATATATATATATACATACATAGTATTGACACGTCATCAAATGATTTCTTTTTTTTTCTTACATTTTCCATCCACCAGCAATTGGCAAATCCTCCCAGCCATTAAATGCTCTGACCATCGCTCTGATCTCGGGTGTGGCCATACTGGGCGGAGTCAGTGTTGCCTTCCTGGTTCTGTCGCTCCGCCTCCTGCAAAAGTCCCGCCTCCCGACAGCTGCAGCCTCAGGTGTTTGGAATCCCAGCTTTAATTGAGTTTGACTGCATTATTTTGTTAGTTTTTCTAGTCTCTTCAGAGCATTTGATTGCTTACTTTGATAAACTCATACCTACGTTTTATATACATATTCCATGTTTTAGGTATTTATTGACTTCAATACCTCATTTTTTTTGGGTTCGTCAGTAGTTGACGACAATCTTAAGTGTTAGGAAAGTAGAAAGGAACAACTTGGGTAGTTTTCGCAAATATTTTTTCTGTTATTTTAACTTTCCGGTCATTCAGTGGAAAAAGTGTTGCATTTTAGAACGATAATATGAATATTATGCTGGATACTGTATAAGCCAATGAATGACTATAAAATGGATTCACCCTTGATCATCTTCACATTTTGTCATGTTACATCTACAAACGTCGATGCATTTTGTTGATATTTAATTTGTTATAATATGCAACACTTGTCAGTTTTATAACTACATTTTGCAAGTAATTGCATTGTATTTTGTATAATCCCGATAACATATTCAGGTTTATGGTTATAACTTGACAAAATATGAAAACGTTTGAGAGATATGAACACTTTTTTGCCATATACCATAATCCAGTCAGTTCATAACTTTTTTTTTTATTATCAAGGTTAAAAGTGAATGTGTAAAACAAAGAATGTGTACAATTTTTGTTGTGCTTCAAAAATAAAAGTTTTATTCAACCTTTTGTATATGCTGGGAGGCATGTCATAAATGAAACAAGTTTTACGTTTTGTACTAAAGAGTTGCTTTTAGAGCACCTCTGAAAATCTTTACATCATGGGAATTCATTTACGAGCTACGTATTTGGAGCTCATATGCAGTCAGTATAAATTTCTCAGAACATTGAATCTTTAGCTGTCAAAGACACTAAATTTAGTGATATATGTAAAGGGAGCGTATCATTTTTACAGTTCTTCTCAAGTGTTCAGAACTCATAGGTAAGTTCAGTTTTATTTCGCTGTCTGACTTCTAGAAAAATCATATATAAACTGTTATTACAAGGTTACAAAAAGATGCTGACCGGCGATGATGCTACATCTGGAATGCAGAACTTGGACGTCAATGCGTATCACAGCTTCCACCCAGAAAAATACTAGTCATAAAATCTCCAGCTTGAATTTGAGTACATAAAAGTGAGGATTTATTTAATGATTTATGCGGTGAAGAACATGAGCTCAAAAGAAGTCGCTGCTTCTTAAGGCCCAACAAACCGGCAGCCTGCCCAGCGATTGAAAAGCAGGGATTTAAAGTCTGCACGGTGATGAATGATTGCTCGGGACGAAAACTGTCACGTCTGAGGTTTGTTGACGAGTGCTCAAACGGCAGCAGGACATTTGGAGGCGCATGATGGAGTGTGTGACGACAGGTTTAATAATGGAATAATGGGAAACTTAAAGAAAAAAATCAACACAAGAGCCAGAGCTAGAGCAAGAGTAGAATCCAGCAAAACTGAAAAGTCCCAAAAAACTGAGGAGTGTGATTACTAATGCCGCTTCTCACTCAAAGTCTCACTCCAGCCAGTTAAAGTCTGGCTCGGTTCTGGCCAAGGTGTGTGCATCTTGGTTGCAGTCTGCTCCTCACTGCTGTGGTTGTGAATATGAACAATGGAAAGACCTTTTGTGATTTACTTCCGTTTTATTTTTAACCGTTTTCTGGCTCTCGAACATGATGATGGCCTTTCAAGATCGCGGTCGTTTCAACTCGTACATTTCTGGGGGCGATTAACTGCTCGCGAAGATTAGGAATCACACCCACTCTTTATCTAACAGACGATTTACAATGTGATTTATTAAAAGACGAAGCGGGTGCAATGATGGAATTATTCAATGTTGCAGCAGGAGAATCATTATTTGCTGCAGATAAAAGCTTCAGGAAAGTTTAGAGAGGAAAAATATTCCTTAGCTTTAAAGATAACCAAATCTGCTTAAGAAGTCAAAATCTGAATCATCATGTCATGTCTTAAAGTTCACTCTTAAAAGGTAATTCTTCTATTTACATTTTTACTGTTTTAGGGTTTCACAACTTCCTCAGATGACTGAAAAAATGCGACCTCAGAGCATGATGCTGCCACTACCATGGTGGGTATAGAGTTCCTTCAATGATGCGTTTTGTTTTCTGAGCCAAACATATTGCTCACGATTTTGTTTTCATCGGACTACTACAACTTCTCCCAACAGGCTCCTTTCAGTTTATCCTGTCACCGTTTCCCTGGAGGGAAAATAATGAGAAAGTTGATTATTTTTTACATTCTGAGCACACTATAATCTTGCCATCAGCGACAGCAATTTAAAGCACAAAACATTGCTAGCTTGATTAATTAAACATCCTTATTATACAACAATTTGATTATGTGTGAGCAGCCCTGAGTGCCCTGACTTTTCCACTGACGGTGAATAAGAGTTTAATTCAGAACTTGTTACACATTTTGATGACAGCTTACCATAAATTCTCATTTTTGACAGGAAAGGCTCAAGAAACAAAAGGATGACAGAAATTACACACAAGCTGTGATGCTGTAAGAAAAGGCTATTAGCAGTTTCAGTATTTTTGGTCAATTTTAACCCAGATTACATGATTGTAGCATCGCAATCCTTCTGGTATGTCGGTTTTTGGCAAACTCTCACAATGATGCAACATAACCAATCATAATTAAGGCCTACAGATCACAGTTTGAAATAAAAACAGATCAAACACTACCAAAGAAGAGCTTTTACCTTCCTGTTTTTGTGTTAGATAAAGTCTCTGGTAATTCTCCACAGATCTACAGTCACAGGAAGATCAGAGTTGGTGTGTGAAAACATCAAAAATCTCAGTCTTTCATGTTTCATGCTGACCTCAGAAATGTTTTTAAGAGGACAGAAGGATATATATATATATATATATATATATATATATATATATATATATATATATATATATATATATATATATATATATAAAGAAACTCTTCAGTTAGCAGCTGATATAGGTAAGGTGTAAAACATGTTCACCAGTACAGTGCAGCAAGTTAAAAAAATAAGATAAAAAGTTGCCATAAAGGATTCTCAAACAGCAGAAGTTTAAAGCTTTATCCTGCAGCATAACCAGCCATGTGCATTTATCAGGAGTGGACAACTCTGGTCCTGCAGTTCTCCTTCCTACATTTTTAGATATTTGCTTGTCTGAACACACTGTACCTAAAGGAAAAGTGTTCTGAAACACACTGGTGAGACGCATCAACCATCTGAATCAGATGTGTTGGAACTGGGACACGTTTAGGACATAAAGGACAGCAACGGTAGAAAAGTAATTCATCATGGAAGACAGAGGGGCATAAAAACTTAAAATGCCAGTTTATGAAAACAGACGGAAAATCACCCGTGACTCAGTGGTTTAGTTCGACTGACAGCAAAGGAGAAGCAGAAGTAAAACAAACCAAATGCTTGTTTGAGGAAAATCTCTAACCCAGTACTGCTTTAGCCATGCTGTAGCCATCTCCACACATGCACAGGAGAAAATAGCAAAAATATGTAGCAGGTTAAAAAAAAAAAAGAACATTTGACGTGAAAAATTTTGGCATTTTAGAAATATTTAGGTATTTCTTAGGTAAAGGCAACATAACTCCATCTGTTTTGCTAAACAATATATCTTCTACATGTGTGACAAATAAGGCAAAAATTTCACGTGAAGTGAAATCAAATATGCCGTGCTGCAAGTCTTCATAAATGCCATGTGACACCTTTTTACGCACTACTACAAAGTTGTCGCATAGGAAAATCGTGTTTACCTGTTTCTTTCACGAAGAAACCATGGAACTGGTGTTGCTGAGCAACACCAAAAGACGATATAATACAGAATATAATTTGTATATTCTGATTATATGTAATCAGAATATATAGGGTTTCAGTGTGAAACATGTAGGAAAGTCTTCCATATGTGTAAGCTAGCACTCAAATCTGAAGAAATTCCCTATTTAAATGACAAAGAAGCAAGGCAGATTTTATAATATCCACATCAAATGCCATTCCCATTTAGAAATATATAGTTCTGAAGATGCACACGCTGACCAACTAGTGGAAATTTTAGGGCACAGTAAACATTTTGACATCCAATTTAAATCAATAAATTTGTGTGGACCAAACCTATATGTTTCCTATATGAAATGCATTGCAATAAATTTCACTTAATCATTTTCAAAATCAGCTAACATGTTAAAACTCATGTGTGGTTCATTGCCATGACTGTGTGTTACCTGCTTTAGGATCTTTTGAGTTCTCATTCCAGACATTCACCCTGTGTAAAGTCAAAGTAACATAAAAACAATTCAAACATCAAATTAAAAAAAAAATCTTGAGATCTTTTTAGGCGCAAGTGTTTACATTTTAAATCTCAACCAGGCAATAAGGCAACATAAAAAAGCAAAAGTAACATTTCCAACCAAATATAACAGTTTCCTATAGATTTGAGGTCATGTACTTTATCAAAGAGTTTACAACTTCTTTTCTAATCACAGAACGAGCCAACAAGAGCCTTTTAAATGCCACGATTTTGTGAGGGCTCCAGTCTCTTTGGAAAAAAAAATAAACCCCAAAAAAACCTTGCTATCAAAAACCTATTAGATAACTGAATCAATCGTACATTTTTCTTTCTTTTTTGCCGTATTGATTCCCTCCTCTGATGACCTATCTAAATGTCTGTTGGCGGCTGCTGCGTCTCACGTGTCACTCCGTGAGGCTCGCTTTTTCTTGTGCGCCGCTCGGCTCTGCTGAAGTCGGCGCTCCTCATTACTCTAATCCGTCCTTTCAGCAGCCATTCTGCCGCGTATTCAGCATCTACAATGTCCACAGATAACCAAAAACGGGACGAATGAATTCTATCATCCCCCCTCTCGGCTTTCTATCGGCGATAATTGATTAAACCCTCCTCGTGAAAAACAGAAGCGAGGCTGAGCTTTGGCTTTTTAACGCTGAACCCAAAGTTCAGGTGGACCTTGAGGAAAAAGGAAGGTTTTTTAATTTATTTAAAAAAAAAAGATTTGTTCTACATAAATTATTAGGGACAAAATAGCAGAAAGACCTCGTGCGACGCTTTTAATGGGACTCCATACTTTCAGTAGATGGACAGAAACTCCCCTCTTCCAATCTCTTCAGATGTTTTCCTTCCCAGGTGGCTCATCTGACAGGATCGGGTTTCTAATATGCGTACACCGTTTCCTCTCTCAGCTAATAATGTTTTAATTTACACTTTAAGGAATTAAAAACGCTAACTAAGATCTGAGTGTTCTCAGACTGTTACAGCCTAAATCTTTTTTTTGTTTTTTTTTTTGTCCTACTTTCACTTCAAAACTAAGCAGATCACGAGGTTCGATTGTGACGCTGTCAGGCTTTTATTTTCACGATAATAACTTGTCACAAAACTGGGAGCATCAAAAGCCTCCTCACAAAAGCTCCTTTATTCTAGCTTTTTTTTTCCCGAATTAAGACCTTCAGGTCGCACCGAACCAACAAGAATCACGGCAGACTTCGTTTCTCCGAGTAATTTTAAACAAAAACTGCCACATTTTCTACTTTTTTTTAGGCTTAACATTTGTAGGAAACAATAAACTGACACCAGATAATTCACATAAAGACTATTTAAAGGATTACAGTTCAAACCAGACAAATCACTACACAGTATTAAAACAAGAGCCTATTTTTTTCCCCCCTAAACATCCGATATTAAATCAGGCTAAACATTTACTGTTTCACTTCAGCTAACCAGACATTTATAGTTGATAAATACTAACATAGTGAAAGATGTCAGTCTTTCAAAAGACTGTATGCATTTTGTTAGCATTTGGTAGAATTGCTTTTCACTGCATGACTTTGGTAAAAATGCTAGGATGGCCTTCCACTAACATTTCACAACATTTTACTGAAAGTTTGGCTCATTCCAGCAGAGATAACTGCTCCAGTTGATTGGGTGACCTTCTCAATTTGTCCATTTTGACCAATTTGTACCCAAAGTATAACTTCTTGGCTAATGTTTTGCCTTAATGGTAAGATGACGTCCATTTTGTGAATTCAGGACTCCCTCCTTCACCTCCCGCTTTTTCCTCCAAACGTAGCAACGGTCGTCATGGCCACAAATGACTCCTCCTTTGTCTCAGTGTTTGGAAACGTTACTTTTTAAGTTGGTTTTGAAGTAGAGCTGCAAAATATTTCGCTTTTCTATCGTCTCTGCAATATCAATGTGTGCAATATTGCAGCCCCAAAATAGAACTTGCAAAATTTAATATGACACAAGATTGTAAGAGCAAATACATTCACATTTACTTGGATGATTGCTCTATTTGGCCCGACGATGACCGCTGGAGAGAGGCACTGGTCCTCCAGGAACCGTTCAAGGTTAATGAAGAGTTGATGATACAAACAATGGATGGATGAATGGATCATTTTACAGTTCCACTGTGTTAAGCTCAGTAGTAGAGACATTGTAAAAATGTCTCCACATCTTCATTTTGACAATGAAAATTGTCAAAATAATGGTCATGAAAATAGGGTTTCATAACAGATATCATCTTTATCATCAATGGTATCAAATTAGGTTTTTCTAATAACATGCCTAATATTTCTCTTATTCCCTAATTGCTTGTTGTTGCTTTTAATCTTTACTCCTGTACATGCAGCGTTGTTGAGTGTCTGGTATAGCGCTTTATGAATACCGTTTATTATTATTATTAATATTATTAATCCAGTTTCGGAGGAAAGTCTTCCTTTCTGAGTGGCCTTTCAATATGTTATTGTTTTAGTAGATAAGCAAATACCCTTACCAGTTTCAAAAAATTCGTTTTTTTCGTTTTGTTTTTGTTTGTTTTTTTTAACCAAAAGGACCTTCTCCTTTCTAAATGGATTGATGGCAGGAAATTATTTGCTATTCACCAGGAAAATCCCATTGAGATTTAAAATCTTGTTTATAAGAGAAACCTGGCCAACACCACAGTGTTTATGTGCGTAAATTATTAATTTGCTTAAACAGATGAATGTTGTATGTGATTATACCAGACACATTATGTATCTTTTTATAGCTATTGTTTATTTAAAGGTACCTCTAATTAGAGTCTGTTTTTGCTTTTCTTTTAAGACTCACAGAAGGCGCTGCAGTGAAAGCTTTAAAATAATCAATGTTTCATTCAAGTAAACCCTTTTTCCGTGTCCCCCTAAGTATGTTTTCACCCAGTTTTGAGTCGGTGACGTGTGGCGTAACAGGAACCATGTTCTGGTTATTACAGAGTTAATAGGCGGCTGAGATGCCCCAGAAAACCAATAAAATGCAGATATGAAGGAGAGTTGGACTAAAAAAATAAAAACTAATCAAAATTTCAGCTATATTTAAAAGAAAAAAATAAATAAATCAAAGCTGTGGGACGGGTGCCTGAAAGGAAGAAGTAAAATCATTATTGGTTGAAAGCAGCGATGTGGAAACTGGAGACAGAATAATTTTGAAAGCACAAAAGTGGCTGAAACGTCGCAGAACTTGGAATACAGGAGAGGGGACAAAGCATGCAAGAACATTTTGCTCTTACTTCATTTCTACTGCATGTGGAGTAAAAACGGTTTGTTCCTCGTCTGAGAAATCACAGTCAATCATGAAGTACTGCCTGGAGTTAAGCACATGGCAGGCTAAGAGCAAGAGTTCACAAATAATCACAACTTAACACAACCGCATATTAAAAAGAGGGGAAAAAATAGGACGCATTCTCAGTTTTGTGAAATAATCTTAGGAGTATTTTCTTGTTTTGCAAAAGTCTGATTAAATATTGAATTCTCTTACAAAATCAACAAAACGTACAATAAGAGAAACTTGCCTTTTCACATCATCTTATCTTTGAATTCAAACAACCTCTTCTTTGATTAAGATTTTTATTTAAAAACCAGGTATATTTAGATGTTTTTGCAAAATGTTTTAATCTGATGGTCTTAATTAAGGTTATGAGAGTTTTGCAGTAAATGACGCTACTTTACATAAGGCAGAGTTACGTGAACCGCAGCAGTTTTCACTCCTCTGACTGTGCTGCTCCACATTAACAGAAACTGTCACTTTTCTAAGCTTCAGATTTGTAGGAGGCAGCTGTAGCATGAAGCATCCTTTCTAAATCCTCTCTTCGCTGATGTGCATTTCAGCTTGTTGGCAGGAATGTAGGACCTACTCAAAATCTATTCTCAAATTAGGGAAATTAAAGTGTCTCTCTAATCTTTTTCAAAACAGTAAGTTTTGAGAAAGATGTCTTTTAACACAGGGATGTTTTTCTAACTTTCTAGACTGTTGTATTGTTCCATCTATTCCGTCTTTTTGGTTTTATTGGATTGTAAAGGTTAGCCACTTGATTTCATCGTCAGGATAAAGAATTAATGTTCATGTAAGAATTCTGAATGTCATCCAGCTTTTGTTTGTTTAAAGGGCCAGTGTTTGTTTTCCAGTTACATACTGCTATTTTACAGCACAATCAAATAACTATTTTACCTTCAGGTGTTAAAAAATGCTATATATAAAATATGACTTGAGAGAAACCTTACTTTGTAATTTAACGCCTTGAAATCAGGTCTCTGTCGCTTTAAAAGCTCCTGCTGTTTCTGAAACTCCACCGACTGGAAGTCATCACAACATGGCTCCTCTATTAACCCTTTAGCAATGTTTTTACCTCAATAATGAGCTCAGCAGATGAGCAGTTCCACCAGGTGGTTGCTAATTGCTGCTGGCTAGCGCCCCTCCCCTGTACCTTCTCCACTAGGCTCCTACAGACTAGCGGCAGCAGCAATTGGCAAACACCTGGCAGAACTGCTCATCTGCTGAGCTCATCACGCTACTTCTCAGTCCAGCGACCTAGAACGGCTGTAAACGGCATCATGAGAAGCATTGTGAGGATCTGCTGAAGGAGGAGGGTCAGGATGTGTAGGAGCTTCTTAAAGAGACAGAGGCCCAATTTCAAGGTGTTAAATTGCAAATTTGAATTCATTTTAAGTTATATTTGATATATATAGTATTTTAATGACAACTTAAGGTAACAGTTACTAGATTGCACAATAAAATGACTGTGCCTGGAAAATAAATACCCCCTGTTTTAACTTCAAAGAATAAAATAGACCTCTCCTCGGGCTGCCACCTTATCGTGGTGGAAGGGTTTGAGTGTCCCAATGATCCTAGGAGCTATGCTGTCTGGGGCTTAATGGTCACCCAAGGCAGACAGGTTCTAGGTGAAGAACCAGACAAAGCGCAACCCGAAGATCCCTTATGATGCACAACAACCTTGGATCTAGTGTTCCCTCGCCCGGACGCGGGTCACCGGGACCCCACTCTGGAGCCAGGCCTGGAGATGGGGCACGATGGCGAGCGCCTGGTGGCTGGGCTTTTACCCATGGAGCCCGGCCGGGCTCAGCCCGAAGAGGAGACGTGGGTCCCCCTTCCAATGGGCTCACTACCTGTCGGAGGGACCAAAGGGGTCGGGTGCAGTGTGTAACGGGCGGCAGCCAAGGGAGGAGAAGGCGTTCGACCGTGTCCCTCAGGAGGCCCTGTGGGGGGTTCTCCGGGTGTATGGGGTACCAGGCCCTTTGATACAGGCTGTCAGGTCCCAGTGTGACCGGTGTCAGAGTCTGGTCTGCATTGCCGGCAGTAAGTCGGGCTCGTTTCCGGTGTGAGTTGGACTCCGCCAAGGCTGCCCTTTGTCACCGATTCTGTTCATTACTTTCATGGACAGAATTTCTAGGCGCAGCCGAGGTGTTGAGGGGATCCGTTTTGGTGGCCTTAGGATCAAGTCTCTGCTTTTTGCGGATGATGTGGTCCTGTTGGCTTCATCAGATCGTGATCTGCAGCTCTCACTGGAGCGGTTCGTGGCCGAGTGTGAAGCGGCCGGGTGAGGCTCAGTGCCTCCAAATCCAAGGCCATAGTTTTGAGCCGGAAAAGGGTAGAGTGCCTTCTCCGGGTCAGGGGGGTCGTCCTGCCTCAAGTGGAGGAGTTTAAGTATCTGGGGATCTTGTTCACGAATGAGGGAAGAAGGGAGCGGGAGATCGACAGGCGGATTGGGGCAGCGTTTGCCGTGAAGCGGGCGCTGTACCGGTCCGTTGCGGTGAAAAGAGAGCTGAGTCAAAAAGCAAAGCTCTCGATTTACCGGTCGATTTATGTTCCCACCCTCATCTATGGTCATGAGCTTTGGGTCATGACCGAAAGAACGAGATCACGGAGACAAGCGGCCGAAATGGGATTCCTCTGCAGGGTGGCTGGGCTCTCTATCCCTTAGAGATAGGGTGAGAAGCTCGGTCATCCGGGAGGGACTCAGAGTAGAGCCGCTGCTCCTCCACGTCGAGAGGAGCCAGTTGAGGTGGCTCAGGCATCTGGTCAGGATGCCTTCTGGATGCCTCCCTGGTGAGCTGTTCTGGGCACGTCCCACCAGGAGGATGCCTCGGGGAAGACCCAGGACACGCTGGAGGGACTATGTCTCTCGGCTGGCCTTGGGGTTCCCCCGGAGGAGCAGGAAGAAGTGGCTGGGGAGAGGGAAGTCTGGGCTTCCCTTCTGAAGCTGCTGCCCCCGCGACCCGACCGCGGATAAGCGGAAGAAAATGGATGGATGGATGGATGGATGGATGGATGGATGGATGGATGGATGGATGGATGGATGGATGGATGGATGGAATAAAATAGACATTTTTAACTAAGACAACAAGTGGCGTGTGGTTAAACATTACTTGTTTTCTTGTATATTGATTGTTTAAAAAGTTATTTTAAAAAATATAAATATATATAAATTTTTTTAAATATTTTTTGTTCTTTTCAAAATGTAGTATTTCCAAACTTCAACATGTGGCCTTAAAATAAACAACATGATGAAGCCCTGCTTTCGTTGTCTTCAACCAGAGGCCCGTTTCTGTATAGGCTGTAAATCCGAGGGAGCCGGCTGTGACCCCGCCGTGTTTATTTCGCTGTCGTGGTTCATGGATTTTCAGGTACTTTGTTCTACTGGACCAATACCACAGCCTTCAACCTCCATCTTCCTTTGTTCCGTTTGTCTCATAAGGCACAAAAACCCATAAAACACGATGTGACAAAAGAGAAAGAAAGTGAGCTGCCCAGAGTAACCATGATGTGATTTATATTCTTAGTACTTTTAGGCTTTACAGTGTGTTCTACCTCCGAGTCCAGCAGTCCAGCTTTAAATTTCAACCTTTACACATACCCTCAGGTTTTCCTTTCTTCCATTTAATAAGCACACCGCAGCTACCTAAATCCACAGAGAGCCCCGGTCTTGTTTCTTTCCTGCCTTCATTTCAATCAATACCACATAGCTGGTATGTGTCCATGTGATGTGCTGTCGGGATACATGTGAGGCTTGCCTTAGCCTGGAAAGCGATGCCAAAATCAGCTTATTGCCATCCTGGAGAGCGCGGACTGCTGGAAAGCTCGTTCTTGCCTCCAGTCTTGTGATTTGGAAACTGTTGGCTGCTTTAAATGAAGACTGAGATCATCAGCTTTATCTGCAGCACCTTTTATGTACAAACTGCTTTAAAGAAACGCAGAGAGAGATAAGTGAATCACTTTATAACAAGAACAAGTCATCCAAAGAACAAGAGGTTATTTTATTTTTGTATTGTACTGAAAGAAAGGATGAACTGCTCATTCAAAATGAAATAGAAAAAGTTGTAATTTCTATTTAATGGAGCCAACAGTGTTGACATGCCTCAAATTTTTCATTAGATTGTTACAAACTGGAGAACATAGAAAACAAATGCTGCCTTCTGTGGGGCAGCAGAGTTTGGAAAACAAATATTTAGTTTGAAAAGTCGTGCTTAGTTTGGAAAATAGTTAATTTGAAAATTAAATGTTTAGTTTGGAAAATATTTAGTTTGAAAAGTAATGTTTAGTTTGGAAAATATTTAGTTTGAAAAGTAATGTTAGTTTAGAAAATAAGTATTTAGTTTACAAACTACATTTTGGCTCTACATTAAATATTTAGTTGGGACACAAAATATTTAGTTTTACAAACTAAATATTAAATTTGCAAGTTAAATATTTAGTTTTTAATTTTCAATATTGGTGTCTTATTGATCCCACCTACTTTTCATTTGTCGATCAGGATGTTATGATCAATTGTTTTGAACGCAGTCCTAGGATTCTGTTTTTATTTTGGACTTCCCTTAAATTTATGTTCATCGTGTCTCAACTTAAAATTTGACTGTTTTGTACCAGATGTTGTACATTTTCTGTGTAATCCTTTTCTTCTTTTAAAAATACACTTTCTTCACTTTAGGTCTCTTTATTTTCTTTAAAGCACTTTGAATTCCCCTCTGTACCTGCAGTACAAATGCTCCTGCTTTGCCTCGCTTCAGCGAACCGGAGAATGAGACCATCTCCATCTGCTCCGCGCCTCCCGACAGTCTGGGAACGCGCCGTCTTCATTAGAGGCAGAAATCTTTGCAGATCCAGCTGTGATTGCCGAGGATATAAAAGTTAATGCTTTGATCTGCAGATTCCCGGCCATCCATTCGTTTTTGGTTTAACAGAAACTTGAGGAGTTTCCATCCAAATCTGAAAATTAGCACAAATAAAAATAAATAAATACATTAAAAAAACTTCAAAAAACCTTGATGTGAAATGCAATGCGGTGACTGATATGAATGCAGATCATGGCTTTCGTGTTTAGGAAACTAATCAATGGTCGACTACCTCCACCAATATAGTAAAAATAAATCACTAAGTGCATAATGCATTTCCCATTTCCTGTCGCTGCTACAGAAATTCAACCCCACAGAATGATGCTGCCACCACCATGTTATGGTGTTGCAACACCATAACATGGGTGTTGCATCAAAAACGGCAAAAAAAGAAAAAGGAAATGGTCCCGTACATGATCAGATTCACCGTTTCAGAAACTAATTTTGACTTTATCTCTTGTCTTGTAATTCTGATGTTACTAATTTCTAAAAAGACTTTTCTCACAGATGCTGCTGGGTGGATTTTTAATGCTCTCATTATTAATCTGCAGAACTTTTACAGTGTTTTGGTGAGAAAAACCTTTTACGCTGTTAATACTTTAATTTGCAAGCAGAGCGGGTTTGACTCATCAAGGAAGCAGATCCAGCGTTTTGCATGGCCGATACAGCTTAAGCTTTTCCACATTTTGTCACATAAAACCACACACATCATTGTATTTCTTTTGATAAATCAGGTGTATAGCGGGAAAGTTGTCTACATTTGTATTTAGCCCCATTTACTCTGACACACCTGAATAAATCCAAAGCAACCGCTTAACTTCAGCAGATAACCAACGGGTAAATAGTTTAAGTGTTATGACTTGTTCTGTATGTTTTTAGGACTTCTTATTTTTGTGTTATTATGATGTAAAACACTTTGAACTGACTTGTTGCTGAAAGTTGCTATGCAAATAAATTTGATTCAGTCCTTGGTTTAAGGTCAGCGTAAATACTATTATTCTGTAAAGGTCTCAAGGTTTGTCAGACAACAATTTTTAGCAAATTTCCATTTTATAAGCCGTTTAGGGAACACATGAAACATGTAAAAGAAGGCACTATGGTTGGATGAAATTATAATCTAAATCACTATCAAACCTCTTTGTCCGCTTGTAAAACTCAGAATCTTACTAAACTCTTCCGTTTCTGAAAATAAATCTGTTGCTCGACTTTTAAACATTTCTACTTTATTCATCTTTCTTTCCCCCAGTAATTTAATTTCTAGTTCCAATGTTGTGGCAAATGTGATATTTTGCCCCTTTTAATGAAATACTGATGTTTCTCTGCTTGCACTTGCAGCCACTGTCTCCAATAAAGAGAGAAAGATGCTGGTTGCTTATTAACTTTGCTGCCATGTGAACCGCCATTCACAAGGCATTTACTAATTAGATTCCTGAGAAGCATAAAGCACTTCTTATCTGCAGTAAGCCATAAAGTCCTCTGTTTCTCCTCTGTTCCTCTGTATTCGTGTCATTCTCATCTGTAAAAAAAAAAAAAAAAAAAAAAGAAAAAACCTCCGTCTGGTGGACAGTTGGACGACAAGGGAACATCTGCTGCACCGCCGGAACCCGGGTTAGTTTTATGACAGGTTTGGTATCCATTTTGGTCGCAACGTTTTTTTTTTTTTTTGGTTAACAAAATGGCAGCCGTCACTAATGAGGTCAACTGCAGTTCCCTCTGCAAAATACGTACATTTATTTTGGGTGAATGATGTTTAGAATTACTTTTCTGAATGTCACCAGCAGTGGTTATCGGCAGATCTACCACATATTAGTAATTTTACAAAATAAAAAAATAAAAAAAATGGGGGAGCGGGGTTAAGCATTACAGATGTTACACAGGGGAGTATTTCTCTTTGCAACTTTTCCAAATGGAAAAGACAAAAGAACGTTCAAGACAGGAAGCTGCTTCAAAATAAAAGCTGGTCATCTCAGTCTCTCCATATCAACAGTTAAAGAAATAATAATAGGAGGATGCTAAAAGCTAGACTCCGCCTCCAGAAAATTTTAGAAAAGGACAAAGTAAAGCACTTTTGCCAACTTAGCGACTTTTTAAAAAACTTTTCAGATCCATCTAGTGACTATTTTTCAAAGAAGCTACTAGTGACAAATCCATCAGCTTTATGCGAGGCTGTGACATACATCGACCACGATGTCTGTGCAATCAGCTTGAAAACTCAACTGCAGTAGCCACCTTTCAACCTGAAGAGGGCAGCACTGAGAGGTTTTTTTTTTTGGCCAAATACTGCAGAATTAAAAGGTTTACTGGAAAAAAATCTGTTTTCTCTGCAGCATAAACATAGCACCATTAAGGTCCAAATTATACAGTTTATCTGCAAAAAATAAATTTAAAAAGTTGATCTGGGGTTTCGTCACTCTTTAAACTGGGACATAACTGGAAACCTGTGCTGTGTTCAGGTGAAACTGCTAGGCAGTAAACAAATTAAGAAAACCCTTCATCTGTTGGTATGATGTACAGATAAGTTCACACAAAAAATCTTTTTGTGCACCGAATAAATGTACTGAAACAAAAACATAAAAAATATTTTAAAAAAGCATTATGCAGCTTCAATGAGAATTTTCTTTAGGGTGATTCACTCATCTTTATCAAGAGAACTGCAGAAGATGCTGCAAGTTTGTGACATTTCCCTCATGTGTAATGAAATTCTTGTCACAGAAGAAAAGTTTGATATAACAGAAAAAAAAGGTGTCAAAGTTAATTATTGCTTGATATGAGAATTTTGCTTTTTATGCATTGAGGGTACCGAAGGATGCAATAATACGTGTTAGGACTGGTCTATTAACAAAAAAGAAATTAAATGTGTTTGCTTATGATTATACAGAATAGTAGAACAAACTGCTTAGCTAAAAGCAGTGGTGGGAAGTAACGAAGTACAAGTACTTCGTTACTGTACTTAAATACAGTTTTCGTGTATCTGTACTTTACTTAAGTAGATTTAATAATGGATACTTTCTACTTTTACTCCACTACATTTTACAGTAAGTATCTGTACTTTCTACTTCACTACATTTCTACAAAACTGTCGCGTTACTCGTTACATCCAAGTCGCGTTGCTCTTTTTTTTCCGTTAAAATGTGAAGTTCAAGGATTTAAGGTGGCGCCGTAAAATCCGATCAATAACGTGACTTACGTGTCTGTTGTCAACCATTGCCTCCACCTTTACTCGCACACGAAGCTTCAAGACATGCGCAGTGGTTTCCTCTGAGCGGGAGGAGATGTCCATCTAATGTCAGTAGATGGACATCTACTGACATTAGATGTCCATCTACTGCACTCCGCTGCAAAAACTGGTATGGCGACAAGTAAAATAAGCAGCGCTTCGCTTTCACAAATGGTGGGGACAAGTAAAATGTTCGTTTTTGTGGCGCATCTGTATCTTATTTTGAAGGGATAGGTAAACGTTACCATAGCGACCAGCGTCAGAACGTTTGGGCTGCGGCCGAGAGGAGATGAGTAGAGCTTGAGTCTTAAGTCTGGTTTAGACAAAGATTTAAGAATTGTCAGCCGATTCTCCAAACCTCTGTGACCACAGAGCTGATAAAAGTCCAACAGGTTCGATCGGTTCGTGAGTCCAAGGCAGGAGCAACACGAACCGATTCCAGCCACGAACATCCCGATTCCAGAGGATAATCCAGTTAAACCCCCAACATAGCGGGAATTTAGAATAACCAAACACGGATAACAATGTAGAAGCAATAGTGATAATTTGTGGAGTCATTTTAAGAGATAAAAGACGTAACGAAAAGAAAAGGCGGTGGATAAAAGACGACGGGAGCAGCCGCTCTATTTGCTGCACTATGATTTGGAGGTGAATATGTTTTTTCATAGTTAACATTTTTAACTGAATAAACATAATAATGACCTTTAGATTTAATAATAAACATTTCCACATATTAACTCCGATATCCACCCGACTCAGTTGCGCGGTATGTCAGCTGTTTGGGATTCCCCTGTGTTCTTACGTCACCGCGCTTTTTGATTGGCGATGTGGAGGTTCCTCCACCTTTTCCTCAGTGTTAGTAATTATTTAAATGTTTTCATATAATATATTTAGAATTTCACTTTTTCTTTGGTGGTTTTTCTTTGGTGGTGGTTATTGCATTAGGTTGTTCACTAATTTGGGTGCACACATTTAGTAAACACCTTATGTTTATTTAAGATCGTTACTAATTTGTTTTGCTGAGTTTAAGGACTGGCTGGCAGAAGGGGGTTGGCTGAAAAGAAAACCAGGAAGTGGAACAATCCATCAGGCTGCTGGAAGCAGGGGACTTGATGTGAAACAATCTGCCTCTCTCCACTACTAGCATAATTGCTAAAACCTTTTTGGTATTAGGTTATTTTGGTTTTTATAGTTGTGATAAAGTTAAAATGTTTTACTTTGAATTAGTCATTTATGTTTATACATTATTTGTCTTTGTCTCCTTCCCTACCCCTCCTCGTTTGTGTAGGCTAGCCTGTTTGTAGAAATTCCCCTGTATGTTCATTGTTAGGTCAGTCTTTGGTTTGTTACCTTGAGTTATGTTGCCTTAGTTGATTTCTTTTGGGCCCATTTTGTTATATATTTTTTAGATTTGTTGTTGAACCTTTTTGTTAAGATATTAATTGGAAAAAATAAATAGAACATATTTTTTTTATATATGCCTTTGTCCTTTTGTTTTACTGGTCGGACCGTCACAGGCGACCTGTCACATTCAGCAGGTCGTATTCTCGTTCCCAGACAGGAAAAAGCTCCAAAACTCCAAGACAACCCAAATTGGGTATATTCAGGATTTAGCGGGAACACCAACCCCCATCCCGGGAGAGAGGAGACTTGTGGTGCGAGATGCTCTGGAGAGTTTTGGAGACCGGAGAGCAGCGACGCTTTGGATTTTACTAGGAGTGTTTCGGATGAGTTTTTTAGACAATAAGTGTGTTAGTTGGAATTCGTGAGTGTGTGTGCAGTGTTTGTAGCAGTTTTGTTGGTCTGTGTGTCAAAATAAGCCATCGCTACATGGCTGCAGAGCCAGCTCTGATGCACGGAAGAGGAGCAGACAGCCCTCGCCCCTGTATACCAGTAAAATGGTCCCACAAGGCATCAAATACAGAACACACACCCACACACAACAGGCTTCTAGTGGCTTTGATGTACCAGTGATGTCACTCATGCTCTATGACATCACTAATGACTCCTTTTAATGCCAACTCATTTGCTGTACATGTCAGAAGAAGAACACTGCAGACGAGATGGACAGAACACGAGAGCAAGAAAACGAGGAGCTTAAACAGACAGTCGAAGCCCTCCGGCAAAAAGTCGAGAGCTTAAACTCTCGCCCTTGCAGGCCTAGTCGCCTGCAAGCACAATATACCCTCCTGGAAAGCAAGTACAGCGCTATCCAGGAGCAGCTGGTGTCAGTTTCTGCACAGCTGGACCAGAGAGAGCAAGAATGTCAGGATCACCGGACGGAGCTAGAAACATCCGAGGAGAAGATAGACCATCAGGCTAGAGAGATGGACGATCTTTGGGGAGAGCTCGACAATCTCCGCGGCCTGCAGCGGACCAATCAAAGAAGAATCAAGATCCTGATGAAGCAGAAAGCAGAGGCGATGGACGAAGTTGTTCTGCTTCGACAAGGGCAGGCAGAACACAAGAAGCAGAAGCCAACATCAGCTGTGAGAGAAGTCGCTGCACGGGCAGGCACAGTTTTAAAGACCATGTACCAGTCGGGAACATTGAGATATTTTGTCCCGTTATGGATATTCTAGTTCCACTGGGTTGGTCTTTAAAACTGATGCTTTCTCTACGAGGGGGTACCCAAAAGTTTCCAGAATGACGCTGCTGCACACGCAATTTTTGTAGTACACGATTCTACCGCTAGTTATTTGTTCAACCACGCCTTCTCAATCAGTGTACCAAGCGGTGTTGATGTCGAAGGTTTCGTTTACCCGCAGTGAACTTTCTTGGAAGAGCTGTTTTGTCCAGCCGTCGTTTTTCTTCATGGAGAAGTTTTATGAGCAGCGCACGGCTGAAGTTTTGCTTCCTGCTCGGGGAAAGAAGCAACGAAAACCGTTCAAATGTTGAAGACATTTTACAAGGATGACGCTATGTGTCAAGCTCAAGTTTACTCTTTGTTCGCACTGCTTTAAAAATGGTGAAATGTCAATTGATCAACTGCTTTTTTTCCGGCTTCACAGCACAGCTGTGAAGTTTTGCTTCATGCTTCGGAAAAAAAAGCAGTTGATGTTCAATTGACATTTCACCATTTTTCAAGCGGGTGAATCACGAGTAAACTTGAGCTCGACACATAGCGTCATCCTTGTAAAATGTCTTCAACATTTGAACGGTTTTCGTTGCTTCTTTCCCCGAGCAGGAACCAAAGCTTCAGCCATGCGCTGCTCATAGAACTTCTCCATGAAGAAAAACGACGGCTGGACAAAACAGCTCTTCCAAGAAAGTTCACTGCAGGTAGACGAAACCTTCCACATCAACACCGCTTGGCACACTGATTGAGAATGCGTGGTCGAACAAATAACTAGCGGACTACAAAAACTGCGCGTGCAGCAGCGTCATCCTGGAAACTTTTGGTTACCCCCTTGTAAATGCTGGCTTCTCGAGTCGCAGCTGGCTTCTCGAATCGCTGCAGTCTACCCGACTCGCTGGTGGCCGTCCTCGACTTGCTGCTGGCTTCCCGAATCGCTGCAGGCTGCCTGACTCGCTGGTGGCCGTCCTCGACTCGCTGGTGGGTCTCCTCGACTCGCTGGTGGGTCTCGACTCGCTGGTGGCCGTCCTCGACTTGCTGGTGGCCGTCCTCGACTCGCTGGAGGCTCTCCTCGACTCGCTGGTGGCCGTCCTCGACTCGCTGGTGGCCGTCCTCGACTCGCTGGTGGCCGTCCTCGACTCGCTGGTAGCTCTCCTCGACTCGCTGGTGGCCGTCCTCGACTCGCTGGTGGCTCTCCTCGACTCGCTGGTGGCCGTCCTCGACTCGCTGGTGGCTCTCCTCGACTCGCTGGTGGCCGTCCTCGACTCGCTGGTGGCCGTCCTCGACTCGCTGGTGGCCGTCCTCGACTCGCTGGTGGCCGTCCTCGACTCGCTGGAGGCTCTCCTCGACTCGCTGGTGGCCGTCCTCGACTCGCTGGTGGCCGTCCTCGACTCGCTGGTGGCTCTCCTCGACTCGCTGGTGGCTCTCCTCGACTAGCTGGTGGCTCTCCTCGACTCGCTGGTGGCCGTCCTCGACTCGTTGGTGGCCGTCCTCGACTCGCTGGTGGCTGTCCTCGACTCGCTGGTGGCTCTCCTCGACTCGCTGGTGGCTCTCCTCGACTCGCTGGTGGCCGTCCTCGACTCGCTGGTGGCTCTCCTCGACTCGCTGGTGGCTGTCCTCGACTCGCCTGTGGCTCTCCTCGACTCGCTGGTGGCTCTCCTCGACTCGCTGGTGGCCGTCCTCGACTTGCTGGTGGCTCTCCTCGACTCGCTGGTGGCCGTCCTCGACTCGCTGGTGGCTCTCCTCGACTCGCTGGTGGCCGTCCTCGACTCGCTGGTGGCCGTCCTCGACTCGCTGGTGGCTCTCCTCGACTCGCTGGTGGCCGTCCTCGACTCGCTGGTGGCTCTCCTCGACTCTCTGGTGGCTCTTCTCCACCCTATGGTGGCTCTCCTCGACTCTCTGGTGGTTTTCGACTCTCTGGTGGTTTTCGACTCTCTGGTGGTTTTCGACTCTCTGGTGGCTCTCCTCGACTCTCTGGTGGTTTTCGACTCTGTGGTGGCTCTCCTCGACTCACTGGGGGCTCTCCTCGACTCTCTGGTGGCTCTTCTCGACTCTCTGGTGTCTGTCCTCGACTCTCTGGTGGCTCTTCTCGACTCTCTGGTGTCTGTCCTCGACTCTCTGGTGACTCTTATCGGCTCTCTGGTGGCTCTTTTCGACTCTGGTGGTTTTCGACTCTCTGGTGGCTCTTCTCGACTCTGGTGGTTTTCGACTCTCTGGTGGCTCTTATCGGCTCTCTGGTGGCTCTTTTCGACTCTGGTGGTTTTCGACTCTCTGGTGGCTCTTCTCGACTCTGGTGGTTTTCGACTCTCTGGTGGCTCTTTTTGACTCTGGTGGTTTTCGACTCTCTGGTGGCTCTTCTCGACTTTGGTGGTTTTCGACTCTGGTGGCTCTTTTCGACTCTGGTGGTTTTTGACTCTCTGGTGGCACTTCTCGACTCTCTGGTGGCTCTTCACAACTCTCTGGTGACTCTCCTCGACTTACCTGACTAAAGTCTTGATCTATTTTAGCATAAATTCATCATTTGTGTTTTAAGGAGGGATGAAAGTTATCGATTGAGTTAATCTAAAGTTGATTGATTGATAGGCCCGTCACAATAAATCAGTTCATTATATAGTAAATTAAAACAAACCCAATATTTTCAGTTTGCATTATTTATCGTTTTTCCAAAAACTGGATAATTCTTTAGTTAGACGTTTAAGACAATTTTGTTTCCAGAGATTTCATAATTCATTTTATTCGCTTTATGTATACCATTTAAAATGTTTTCCACTTCCAGCGTTTAAAGTTTATTGATCTTTGAGAATGTTCTTGTATTATGCCAACACCATTATATTAATTAAAAATGGTTTCAAAACAATATCATCGTTAATCGCAGTACCTTCTGGGACAATTTATCGTTCAGCAAAATTTATCATGAAGGGCTAAATTTTTCATAAAACAATAAATTTAACAAAATAAATTACCATTTTGTCTCATCTGTTAAATACAGGCTAAATGAACAGAAATGTCTTTATTTTTCTCATGATAGGTCCATGGACACATACTCCCGTCGATTTTACTGCAAGACTCCGCCTCCCCCAGTCTCACTTTCTTTTTTATTTTTTTATTGATTTTTATAACTTTGTATAAAACATCAACAGAAGTAAACAAAAACAACCCACCATAAATCAACAAGGAGCACTGCAGTATTCGCATAAAAACATACATGTAGCCTACATACACAAAGTACAGACAGACATTCCCGGGCCTGGTTCCAAGTAGTCAAACTGTTGGACAGCCAAGTGAGTAATACATAAGACTGAGATTCCAGATCCAACCATAAAGAGTTCCCTCTATTCATAAACCAATTTGATATGATTTTAAGTTGTGCTGACCAATAATAAAATTGCAGGGATGGTAATGATAGCCCTCCAAGATGTTTTGGTATAGTTAATATAGAAAACTTGACTCTTGGCTGTTTATTGTCCCAGATAAAGCGAGATAAATAAGAATTTAGTGATTTGAAGTGTGCAGAGGATAAGTAGCAGGAAAGATTTTGCTATGAATAGTTGAGTCGCGGAAGGATGTTCATTTTTATAGTGTTAATTCTCCCTAAGAAAGAGGTTTGTAGGGAAGCCCAGTTTATTAAATAAATTTTTTATCTTCTGAATTAAAGGTGAATAATTAGTTTCAAAGAGATAATTGAGATCAGGTGTAACAAAAATACCCAGATATTTGAAGCCTCTCATAGACATTTGAAAGGGAGATTGCATCAACCTTTCTGGGGGGATGCTGAAAGGGGTGGCGACAGACTTTCCTAAGTTGATTTTGTATCCTGACAAATCACTGAATGTAGCCATAGACTCCAGGATAGCTGGAATTGATTTCTCAGGATTGCACAGATACAAAAGCACATCATCTGCGAGTAATGAAATCACATGGTTTCTACTGCCTATATTAATTCCAGATACATCTGGATTAGTCCTGGTGATCTCGGCCAGAGGTTCAATAAACAATGTAAACAATAAGGGTGAAAGGGGGCACCCCTGCCTACAACCGCTATGATTCTTGAAGGGCTCAGACATCAAACCATTTGTGTTAACTGAGGCTGTTGGGTCTGAGTAAAAACTTTTAACCAGATTGATAAAATTTAGGCCCAGACCAAATTTATATAACACCTGAAAAAGAAACGGCCATTCAACACGGTCAAAAGCCTTCTCGGCATTGAGGGAAACAATTACCGTTGGCTCTTTGTGAGTATTAAGGTACTGAACAACATTAAGAATGCGTCGTATATTGTCTGTGCCATATCTCATCTTTATAAACCCCGCCTGATCTGGGTTTTTTATTTTAGGGAGGATGTTTTCCAATCTCCGGGCTAATACTTTTGCCACAATTTTATAATCGACATTAAGTAAACTAATAGGTCTAAAGGAGGAACAACGCAGGGGACTTTTACCTTCTTTTAAAAGCCAACAAATGGAGGAGTGTCTCCATGAGCTGTTGATGCCATTTCTCAAAATGTCATCAACAGCGGGCATGAATATTGGTTGAATCTCAGGCCAAAATGACTTAAAAAATTCCAACGGAAACCCGTTGGGTCCAGGACATTTTCTGTTTGGCATAGATTTAATTTCAGCCCAAACTTCCTCCGGAGTGATAGCAGCATCTAAGAAGGCACGATCCTCTCCTGTGACAGAAGGTAGAGATATACTGCTGAAATAAGAGGCGACATCTTCTGGGTCAGCCACGTCCGTGTGGTATAGTGTTACGAAGAACATAAGGTAGCCGTTGATGTTGTAACTGTTCTTTTTATTGCCGAGTGCTTTACGCGGAAATGCCGGTTAAACTGTAAATAACGTTAAAAAAAAGACAAACAAAACGTCAATACTTAATATTGCAATATTCAAAGGACACAAACTTAAACATAGGTTTACATCATTAATATATAACTCTGTTGTCACCCATCGCCTCCACCTTTACTCGCACGCGGAGCGCCAGACATGCGCAGTGGTTTCCTCTGAGCGGGAGGAGATGTTTGTCTGATCGATAATAGCTGCATAAATCATAAGATATGGCGACATGTAAAATCAGCAGCGCTTCGCTTTCACAGACGGCGGGACTTCGTCCAACTTTTAGCGTCACTTGGAAGGAAAGCTTAAAGAAAGGTAAGATCTGTGGACGTGATGCTAACAAAGCATCACGTCCACAGAGACACATCTTGCATCTGCGATGAAAAAAAGTTGTCACTCATGCGCTGAATTATTGTGTGTTGACTGAGGTGTCGCATATATGGGACAACGCTGTGACCAAAGTCTGCAATATAGTGGTATGACATTCAGGAACGATCCGATTCTTAAGGACTGAAGCCTCACTGAGAGCGGTTCTTTGTTCTTGTGTACACTGCGGTAGATATATACTGCAGTAGATGTATATATACATATATATACACATACACACATTTATTTAATCGCTGAGTAAGTAAAAGTTGAATGTATGAACACAGAGCATGCTCATTGCTCATTGATTGATTTCGTTTCCTGTCATGGTGGCAAACATCGCAGTGGGAGGGAGGGTGAGAACAGTCACGGTGCTCATTCTGCTTAGTTACTTGTTGCGCCGTTGGACAGTGTTCATAGTTGAACTTTATTTACCGTTAATTGCAATGTTTCAGTTGTGGTTTCTGACCGCCCAGGGCGTTATTTTTCTAGTGATGGCAGGGGACCTCTGCGGATTGTAGCACAGCGATGAAAGCAAAACAGAATGAAGTGAGTTTTAATTGATACTGGTTAAATATATTTCAGCTCTAAGTATTTAATATCTAGGTGTTTTTATGGGAATGGGATCTTTCAGATCAATCTGAGAACCAATTTTGATAGGTAAACTTAATTTTATTGTGTCATTTAGCGCGGGGCGCTGGTCTTGGTCTCGGGTTCGGTGGTCTTGACTACAACTCTGCTACATGGCTCCTTGGTTGCCTCCCCTCACCTTCTTTCCATCCCCTTTCAGTTGGATTTCTTTCTAAATAAATGTCACTAATGAAGTTCATGCTATGTTAGGACAGGAGACAAGATGTTTCCATCCCTGAAATTATGATCCATAGAATCACATATCTAAGTCTAAACTGTTACAGAGAATAAACACAATAAGAACACGTTTAATCTGTGGTTAAACGTGTTCCATTTTAATGGCAGAAATGTGCCATTAAAATGGCACATTTAATACATCAGAAATGTATTAAAATAAACACATTTCTGATGTATTAAAATTAAATACAATCGGCACACTTAATGATATTAGCGATTAGGTAATGCATTCAGCGAGTACTTTTACTTTTAATACTTAAGTATTTTTAAAAGCCAGCACTTTTTAACTTTTACATAAGTAAAATGTTAATGTGGTACTTTGACTTTTACTTGAGTACAATTTTGACTGTGTATTTGTACTTTTACTTAAGTACATTTTTTGAGTACTTTCTCCACCACTGGCTAAAAGGTAACTGCTTCCTAATTACACGCACAAATCTAATAAAAGATTTGTGCACTAAAATACAAACAAAATCAAGGAGCTCGGAGAAATCAATAGCTAACAAGCCGTTTGCCAGTTTGCATATATTCATTTCTAAATTAAATTTGACAAAGTTGATCCATTTACCTTGAAATGAATGAATACTTTTAAAAGTTTTTCCATACTTTTCAAGATCAAAACTATACATTATAAAACAAGAAAAGACAAAAAGCAGAAAGTCAGAAATCAATCTCCCAGTTTTGCAGAACCAAAACAAACCTTGAAAGCAGGAAAATAAACCAAAGAGTCAGGCAAGGGGCTGCTTTGGTGTAACAAACACCATCTATTTCAACATTTTTTTGTGTCCGTGTGTTTTTTTTTTTTTTTATGAGGAGTAGAAGAAAAAGAAATGAAAACAAGCTGAGCGAAATTGATGCTTGGAGCAGTGAAGGCGAATTTGCACTGGCTTTTTTGAGGACCAGAGCTCTAATTCCATCACAGCTAGCAGGAGCTCATTGAGAGACAGCAGCATTGAGATGTGCAGAGGGGGGAAAAAGATCAAGAGTGTTAGGAATAAGGAGCTGGCTGGTGTGGAAAGCATCAGATACGAGATGAGGATTACAGATGGAACAAGACTGCTGCGGAGGCTGATCTGTTCGGTGTTAAAAAATAAAATAAACTGCTATCTCAGAGAGAGCTCTTCACTCCACAAGATCCTGCGTTCACAGGAGAATGTGAAGTGGCTGGAAAGGTTTGTTTTTAACATGTGATGTGGCACCAAATGTAATGGAAGCTCCATGTGAGTGGAATATTTTGGGTGCTGGTCATTTTGACCCTTTGCCTTGTTCTGGTCATTTTATACTCGACATTTTTAGCTACAGAAAATGAGCAGGAAGGAATGAACTAAAATTCACACCTTTTCACTACAAAAACACAAAATCTCACCAAGTATTTTTTTTCCTACTTTGTAGTGCAAACATCATGGTACACTAAATAAGACAAAATGACTTAAAAGTAACTTTTTCAGCAAGAGAACTAAGGTTGTTTTTCTCAGTAATTCTCGAATATTGATAAAAACCACAAATTCTACTGGCAGATTTTTTCACTTTAATATTGCCTTGTTATAAGTGAAGAAAAAAACTGCCAGTGAAACTAGTACGTTTTAAGTAAATATTCAATTATTGACTGAAAATGTATTTATCTTTACAAAAAGTTACTTTTAAGTTATTTTTCTCTTATTTCAACTGCAACAATATTTCTAGCAGAAAGAAGTCAAAAATATTTGGTAAGTTTTTTATGTTTTTGCAGGGCAAGTTGATGTTTAGAAACTACTTAAACAACCTTTAAAATAATTCCATAATATCCAATCATAGTAAGGAAATGTGGCTAAAGAGACTAAAATATTGACCAACAAGAAGTTGCTTAGTTTTATTTTGGTTTTGTTCTGGGGTAATAATCTGTCATGTTTCTTTTTGTCTTTTTATTCTGTGTGGTTTAATGTCTTCGGAATAATCCACAGTCAGATCGGGTTGCACATAAAATTCGAGTAATTTGGTGGACATCGTTTAATGCATCCTGCATGTTTTAGTTCTCTCCCTGATAGCGGTAACGTCTTCAGCATGTCAATCTTCTTCTTGGGCCATCTAATGAGCCATCATTTGATCCAGGTGCATTTAACCAGCGAGAGAACTAAAATATGCAGGACGCCGGCCCTCTAGGACCGACTTTGGACACCACTGGTTTAATAAGTCATTCCGTTCTGGACAAGTACTTTCCAAGTATGGAAAAAGAAAAAAATAGAACATGAAAATATTTCCATTTCTACAGTTTATTTCTTGTTCCACAGTCGAAGTCCATTCATTAATGCATTTAAGGAAAACATGAGTGAGAATTTCTTTTAAAAACCAGGGAATTTTGGTGAGGAAAACTGTATAGACAACCCTCACTGTATATCAAAATACATATCATCTAGAGACTTAAACTAAAAGACTTAAATTGCTGTTGTCCAACTGAGAAGTCTGCTCTTTTTACATGAATTAATGCATTAATGCGCCATTGGCATGGCGACAATCAGGCAAGTCCAGCTGGGGAATGAAGCCAGGATCTCCATTAAGCCTGTCAGCAGAGGCCGGCATCAGGCGACATGAGTGGTGGTTGCTGTGGACTCATATGCAGACAAGAAGCTGGTAATGTCACCCTAATCTATAACTTAATGAAGTGGAGCTCAGCAGCAGAGCAATGGCAGGTGAAAACAGCATGAAGGAAATGAGACAGGATGATAACAGGTTAGTCTGATCAGCAGAATGTGTTGGAGTCGGGCTGAAGCATTAACTGAGCTTCAGATGTGGGAGAAAAGCCTAGAAATGACGGAAACATTTGCATAAATTCCTTGGCCAGCATTCTCTAGCAAAAGAGACTTAATCTCATTAGGATCTTCCTGGTGAAACAAAGGTTAATAAATGGATAAAGGAACACTGGAGAAATTAAGCAAGATGAACAAGAATGAATGAATAATAATAATAATAATAATAATAAAAATGTTTACAAAGAATGTGTGAACACATGAATCTTCAAAAATGTTCTTAGCATTTAGTTTGGACTTACACCAGCAGATGACAAGTCTACAAATCTGTGAAAAACTTCACTCTGGACTGGGGCTGAAAGGGTTAATCATGATTAATCTATTATTGAAATAATCGCCAACTAAGTCAGTAATCGATTAATCATCAAATGTAGCATGGTTGTATACGCTATAACATTGTATTTCTGTATCATTTTCTTGCTCCTGTGTAATGCAATAGTTTTCAAGCATAATACTACGGATTTATTTGCCGTTAATCGCAAACAAAATAACGAAAGTAACATGAAATATACCACTGCTTACTTTCTTGAGAAAATTAGGATTTCTAATGATACGTCTCTTTATGTCTTTGCGATTTTTTGTTTTGTTTTTAACGTCCCTCCTTTTAAACTTTTATGCCAAGTGAAAAGAGAAGTTGGTTTTCTTAGATGAAACCAGCAGAGACTCTGCAGCAGTTTAAAGTCAAAGCGCCTTGTTTGTGCTCTGCAGTCCTGCGTTAGGGAGCGCATCTTTCAGTTCCTATGAAACAATTCCTGACGTATGAGGGGAGCTTTGGTTATTCCGAGCTGCAGGAAATGAAAGGAATTAATTTATCAAACTGAGTGTAAGTGGCACACACACATTGTGCTTTGTTATTACTTGAGGAATGTGGCTGGTACAAACAGAGGAGCAGCACAATATGAGAGAGACATTCAAATTCATGCATTCAGTTTGAGTTTTTTTTTCTGTTTTTGATGCGTGTCGCAGGCACAGAAGAAAAAAGTTTGTGTGTGTGAGAAAGAGAGCAAGAAAGAGAAAGTGGTGTGTGGGGTATTTGGGAAGCCATGTTTTTGTTCAGATTTTCCACTAGGGGGTGTATAATCACCATATTTATCAATTTTTAGACTTGCACAGCAGCCTACCTGTCCACATAGTTTGATTTGGGGATAATTGTTCTGCTAAGAATTTGTTGAGCTGAAGATGTGAATTTTTCGAGCTTCAGTCAGAGTTATTTGTGAAAGTCTTACATCACCACAAGCTTAAGTCGCGTCAGCTCCCTGAAACGCTGGTTAGTCTGCAGCATGTTTTCCCAGCTTACGTGGATTTGCTAAATTCACACACTTTGTCATGTTGCACCACAGACTATAATGCACTTTATTGGAAATTGTACTAGACCAGCACAAAGAAGCAAGTGCTTGCAAAGCGGAGGGGAAAGAACAGTGTTCAAGTTGTTTGTTTCCCCAATAAAAATTTGATAAGTGTGGCGTGCATTTGTGTTCAGCCCTCGTTTGTCAATGTTGTAGAGAACAACCTTTGAAATTACAGCTGCAAGTCATTTTTTAATGTATGGCTCTTCCAGCTTTCCCAGCTAAAGATTGGAAGTTTTGCACATCCTTTTTCTTAAAAAATAAAGCTCATGTTTAGTCAGATTTTAGGACTCTACTTTGCCTGGGCCATTCTAAAACACGATGAACTAAAATCTAAACCACCCTAATATCAACCTTGTTATATATATATTGCTGTGGTCATGATGTGGTCCATTTCAGTATCAAGTCTTCTGTATCCCATGCCATGATGCTGCCACCTCCATTATGATAGTTTTAGTTTTCACAGTGTTTTGTGTGTGGGCCAAAAAGTGAAACTTTCCCCTAATCTGATCAGAGCATCCTCTTCCAAATATTTCTGGTGACTCATTTTTTTGCTTGAGATAAACTTGAAATTGATTTAGTTTTTTAAATATTGTTTTATTTATTTTACTTTTTAATGGCCACATTTCTGGAGTGCATCTGGAGAAATACACAGAAGCAACCAATCACAGCAAGGAGGAATGTCTTAATGTTGTCAATCACCTTGTGTATGCGCTGCTGTGCCATTTGTGGAAAAACAATTTACTGGCATGGAAAAACTGTTGTCATTGATAGCCACGCTAACTAGCTTGCACATTCATGGTCCGCTCCTTAGTGCTTTGGGGATTCTGGGGTTTACTGTGTGAACAGCATGTACACAGGCATGATTGACAGCGCTAAGACCCTCGTCCTGGCCCTGATTAGTTGTTTCTGACCTGAGCAGTGACACTGCTCAATTTTATTCAAAGACTATCTGTCTCGTGTTACATTAAAACATAGTGACAGTTTTAGCAAATATGTAAAAAACAAATAAATTTTTTTATGAAAATTACCTCTTGCAAGATGTTGCACTGCCTGCTACACAAATCCCAACAAAACACTAAAGTTTGCTGCTTACGCACGACAAAGTTCAAAGGTACTTTTGCAGCACACTGTATCTGTAACCAAGGATTTTCAATGTGAGCTAAGAGTTTTTTTTTTCTTTCTTTTTTTTAAATCCCCCTTTGTATGTGGCATAGAACGACTAAGCCAATCAGCTGATTTGACGGATGATCCAAATAAAAAGTTACTGTATTGTTAAGTAGGCCATAACAAACTCAACATGAAGACGACCCACTTTGAAGCCTGAGGGGGTAAATCAGCTGAACAGCGATGTGGTGCTCCATTAAGACTGCAGTAACTGCGCTGAGCGGGATAAATCGCCCTTTTATGAATTCACTGTAATTTAATTAAACCAACAGGGATAAACGTGTGCGGTGTCGCTCGCTAATGATGTGGACATTAACCTTTGGTTCCAGCTGCTTTGCCCTCTAAAATGTTAACAGCCCAGGGAGGGAGGGGGCGAATGCCCGTTGGAAATCCGTACGGCTCTCGGCTCGCGATGCTCCTGACACGGCACAAATTTATTACGTCGTATGTTATTTGCAGTCAAGTCGTGTTGTGATACGTCTTCATAAGCTGTATTTTATGCTGCTGCCAACATCATCGTGCCTTTTAGACCGTTATCTGTGAATCGCCTCGCCTGGTTTCTTTTCTTTTTTTTTTTTTTATGTCCTCGGCTGAGAGACTAATTGTCCTGTCATTTCCATACTAATTAATATGCATAAGTGTCTGTCTGTAGGCTATACGTTAGGCTTAGTAGACGGCACAATCATGAAAAATTGATGGGCCAGCTGTATTTTAGGCCATTCATCGGAATATGACACTTAATAATCGGCTAAAAACCTGAAGCGGGATGATTTGGAGGCAGCTAAATGTGCGGTTTTCTGAAGGCGCAGTGTGGGACTGGACTGACGGGGAGGTGAAGTCACACAGGAAGGTCCTGTCGTTCCATTAACCTTTTATAATGAAACAGTGAAGCGAGAAAGCTGGACAAATGACACAATGTTCACGTCATATCAGGGGGAACAGAATAATAGCACCGGCACACAACCCGTTATTTAAAAAGGCATCTGCTTCCCTGAATTATTTAGGACTACAGGAAGATTTTTTTTTTTTAATAACTTTTCTCTCCGACTTGCTGTGAAGAGCTAAATGAGGTCTCCAATGTCACTCTGGTAGAACTCAAGGATGAGTTGGAGGCACAGAAATCTGCCAACAACCGATAATTTGTGCTTGATTTGGCAATTCAGTGTAATAGTTTTGCACACAACCCGTCAAAACCGATGCTTACTCAGCGCTCCAACTTTGCCCCGATGGATTTTGTTACCTTTCGATCCAGAAAAGGTCTTCCTTTTAAGAATCTTGAAGCTCAGCCATACTTCAGTTTAAGCAGAAAACAAATATAATATATAAGAAAAAAAAAACAGAACAGATTGTGCCAGCTAAACCTCTGGAAGACAGGAAATAATAAGGTTTCAAGGCTTTCAAAGGCAGACAGATTCCACTATCTTTATGCAGAGCAAGTCTTTCTCCCACATTTTTGTTGATTTATGCTACTCTTAAAGTGATTCTTAAAGGGTTTGACTCAGCAGTTTGCTCCAGCTAATGGACACTCACAATGGTCCATGCATACACTTTTAAGGATTCCATTACTTTTTATGTAAATAAACATGCGATCCAAACATTTTGCAAATCGTCATTGATCTACAGTCCTGGTGATTTTTTGCGTTACATTTAGTCACATTAGAAACCACATAGTTAAATATATATTAATTGGATTCTATTTGATAATTTGTGCATGCTTGAGAAGTGAAAAAACATTTCAGGATTTATTACAAAGGAAAATCTAAAAATTGAAGTCTCGCATGCAAATCAATATTGTGTCAAAATTAAAAACTTGAACACAGTCCTGTATTAGCCTTGATATTTATTGAGAAAATGTCTATAACAGAGTTCATTTCTCTCTTACCTACAGATAAAAGTCCAATCACTGACGGATGGAAAGGAGCAAAGTTTTACAATACAAGCATATGTGAAGTCAAACGTCAAATGTGGAACCATTTTGATCTGCCACAAAAAATCTCCAACCACTGACGTTCAATACGCAACGAGAAAATGTTAAGGGGGTCTGACCACTTTTGCCGTTTAACTGTATGAATGTTAATTCACTCGAAAGCGAGTTCATTACTTAAAAAGATTCATGTAAGATAGAAATACAAAAAAAAAAAATGAATATGATCGCAACCCTTCTTTGGCCTAGAAATCAGAGCTAACTTCTTCTCATCACAGCCATATAATGAGCACAGGTGAAGCTGTAAAAGAGACCAGCTGAACCCGCTATCAAACTAATTATCAGACTGACTGATATAAAAGAGGGACAGATGTGCTTGAAATCACCCTCTCTTGTTACCAGTGGTTATGTAATGAGAAGCAAGCAGCCGTCAGTTCTCTATCAAAATGGCCTCACATTCAATAAAATTGCTGCTAGAACATTTTTTAGATGAACAAAAGCTAAAAGGTTTAACAGCTGTGGAGAAGGCTCCAGAACATCTAAGAGAGGAGAGAATAAGTAAGTATTATGCAGTACAGTGTTGCCACCAGTGCAGAGCACACTCAAAACTGGCAGGAGGTGAACTTCAGTGCATCTGTACGGAAAGACAAATGCCTTGAAGCACTTTCAGTCCAAGAAAAACAAACGACAGACTGAAACTCTGCAGAAATGACAAGAACGGACATAAAACGACCGGCGAAAAGTTTTCTTCTTCTTGATGAATCATCCTTCTGATTGTTTGGGACATCTGGAAAATTATTTGTCCACGGAAGAAAATATGAGTGCTACAATAAATCCCCCATGTCCAAACACTGTCATGAATACTGAGTGGAGTTAAAACATCTTCAAAGAGTGACTTTTTAAAGCAATGCGAGAGGGAGAAGGAAAAAAGAACTATGCATTTAGATTCTGTGTATTTTCTGACAAGACATAGCACTATTTCACAAAAGCAAAGGTGATCACAAAGGGGCTTAAATATCCTAACATTGATACTTTGGATTAATAGCTAGAAAACTCTCCAGATGTGAATAATCTTAACCTAAAAAAAAGGGAAAACTTGAGTTAGTCAGCCCAAGTTTTAATGCAGTCTTAGGAATAATCACAATGATAAAATACAGCTAACGACACAGTTTATGTGAAGTTCACCGAGAATTGAAACATTAATTTAATCTAAATTGTGATAATAGAAGAAAACAGTAGTATGCAGATTCTCAAGACCAACTTCACTAGAAAGTAAAACGATTCCTTCTGCAAAATGAACAAGATGTTGGCTTTTGATCTAGTAAAAAATAAGAACGTCTAAGCCTTGACTAATTAATTCAGTACCTTATTTTTGATCATTTCTAGATCTATAAGAGCCACAGAGTCTCTTATTTGCAACAGTATTTCTTGTGGCTAGTTTTTAACACATTCACCTCTCTCATTTTGCCATTCTGGAGGAGTATTCGACATTAATACAGTTTTGAGGGCAGAAGTGAGGAGTTAATAAAAAGCACCTTCTGCTTTCTCATTCACAGCAATCACAATGTGTTCTTGGACCCAAGAAAGTCCAGTGTTAAAACTCCGACTTCAAGTTCAAGACTTTCTAAAACACCTACAATATGGTTACAGTGCCTTTACTTGTCAAACAAAGATCTGTATTGATTAATCCTTTCACACTCTAGGACTAATAGTGTGTGAGCTTCTGTGTGGAAAACAGAATATAATTCTGAATTCCCGACCTCATGCAAAGCCTGCAGAAACAACAATTTATACAAGTTAGTATAAACTAGGCCATTTGATGGGAGGTGGCAACAAACGCTAACAAACATGATATGGGGCATTTGTAGAAATAATTCTGATAATTTAGGACTTTTTTTTCACACCCGGGAGTCGCTTGAGGTCGCCAGTCCATCACAGAGACAGACAGGGCAAACAACCATGAAATTATGAAAACCTCACATGTAAAAAATAAGCTCATTAGCTACAGCCACTAATATGAAACCCTTTTACTTGTATAAATTAGTGAGTAGGTAAAAATTACAGTTACCTAACAGTCACAGGCACATGAACAGATCCAGAAATCTGAGAAATATGTCACTTGAGTTGGTGGTTTAGAACAATCACTTTAACTTAGCTAATAGAATATCAGCATATTTAAGTGGACTCGCATCTATATTTAGAGCTACTGGATCACACAAAGCCGATTAAAAAGCAGGCACATCTGTGGGCAGCACAGTGTTGTTACACTTGACCTTGTGCCCGTTTTTTCTAATGTTCTTCCATAATTGGAGAGTTTTTAACTGCAGAGGAGCTTGATTTCAGTATACTTACTGGCCCCTAAAAGCCTGGCCAGAATATTATGGAGTATTTTGTAACCGAACAAGGTCATTTTTATCAGGGGAAACAGTAAGGCCTATTTCTCATTTTACAAAATCTATTAATTTTATTGATTTTATATACAATATTTCTTTTAAAAGAGAAAACATTTATATATCTTTATCCTTGGAACTGCTCTCATGCTGAGCCTTGAACAAGCGATAGCACACAGAGAAATATAAATAATATTACACACGGGGCCCCTGGGCCACATCACTAACTGACAGGCAGTCATTGTATGATTTATTTCCCCAATCTACTATGGTCAAAAACATATGAATATTAAACTGTTATGGGACAAAAAGGAACAAATAAATCTTGTTTTCAGATTCAGTTAAGGTTTTGTTTTCACCATCAGGCCTGAATGCCACCTGATGTGATTGAGAAAGCGAAGACAAAGCAACATTTTGCAAATTTTTAAAATTGTGTGCCTTTTAATGCCACCATACTGGCTACGCTGGCTAATTACAGCTTAACTGTTGATAACAGCAGGCTATTCACTGGCTATCTAACTATCCTGTAATTATGCACACCAGTGAATAGGGCAAGACTAAAACATAAAGTAATTGTATTACACTATTTTTCAGGATGTCAATTTTCAGGATGTCTGCTTGCAGACTCTTCTGAGATAATTAAGCCAGCTAGCTTGAGGTTCATTGTAGGCTAGTTTTGAATTATAGTGCCATGGTTTTCAAACTGGCACTAAATCATTGAAATACTAAAGGAACATCCATCCATACCTAGGGTCATATTTCCAGTGTTCACCTGGACAGGTCCATAACAGGACAACACCGAGACACATAGCATGGACAGCCATGTATACACACATAACTAAGAACAATTCAGGTACAATTTAAACTAACAGTCATGTTCTTTTTTAACTGTGGGAGGAATCCAGAGTACACAGAGAGAACCCACGCATACATAAAACATGTAGAAAGACCTCAAGCTGGGATTTGAGCCCAGACCATTTTGCTGCAAGGTAACGGTGCTACCAACTGTAGTCCCTTGCAGAACTACTACAGAAATGGGTCCTCAAAGAAAGGGTGTACATGTATTACTGTATTTTCTGGACTATGTGTCACTTTGGAGTATGAGGCACCCTTCAATCAAAAAAAAAAAGCATTACAAAGAGGAAAAAGAAAGAAAAAAAAACATACAAGTCGCACAGGAGTATAAGTTGTATTTATTTAGAAATTGTCAAACGTGACGGGGGCCTCACAGAAACTGTTGACGTTGGAGTGGAAGTTATCTGGCAGTTTCTGATGCACCAAATCCTACTCTAAATCAAGAATGGCTCCACTCTGCCAGTGAAGTGCGCAGCAGGACGGAGACGCATGTGGTGTAAATCCAGAGTGACAGACGACTGTGTGGCATAAAGCAATAACACCAAGAAGGTCAGCATGCAGTCATTTATATTATTCACCTGAATGGTGCATTCAGAAGCCTCAACAGGTGTCGAAGTAGTTGCCAAAGGCATCATAGACAGATTATCAGAACTAAAACAGCAAGTTCTTTGTGGATTCAACTGTGGACTCGTTTCAAAGGCTCTGCCCACCCTGTTTTCAACCCACAATTAGCTTCATTCACAGTTGCAGGCTGTCCTTGGTACATGTCCATACGAATTAATATTTAACGCATCAGTCAAAAACATGTCATGAAGAGGGAAAAAAGATAAACAAGTCACAACTGACAAAGTCAAAGGAACAGCCAATTAGTGAAAAAAGAAATTTTACTTATAGTTTGTAAAATACTATACTTGTCTTTACGTGCGTCGTCCAGATAAATTGCTGTCACCATGTTTTACCCACACAGCAGCCCAATATCCACAGTTGGATATTGGGCTTGGGGTTGTTTATCTTAGCCTCTTGAAATACAAGGTTTATCTTAGCCTCTTGAAATTCAGAATTCAAGCTTCTTGTTTACTTTTCCAACTTGCAATTAAACTTTTTCCCCCTATTTCATTCCCTCCAAATAGATAAAAACACAATGGAAAGAAGAAGTCAAACTCCTGTTGTGTCATTTAAAATGTCTCAACAGCATAGTGGTACTCAAAGAAAAGAATTTAATGAGGTGGTATTCGAAATGAAAAGCCTGGCAATAACTGTTACACTTGAACAGCAACAACCACTTCTTTCCAAAGAGCATACCGTTTTCCATCCATGCCGTCAATTTCAATTTCAAATAATCCCCTTGAATACAGATGCAATTAAACTCTTAGAACACATAAATTAGTGTTTTGACCCCTCAAAAAGGACGTCTGACAATGGGAAAGAAACCTGCTGCTATAATGCTTGTTGCAATTTTAAACACTATATGCATTATCACATGCTGGTGTCTTCAGATCTTATTCTGAAGAGTGTCAATTACTTTCTCCAAACAATCTATTCATACAATGAGCAAGGTTTATTCCAGCTACATTTGCATGTCCCGTACGTGCATAACATTTGTTGTACATCCTTCAATGTAGTTCTTGTGGTTATAGTCAGAAACATTCAACCCTTTTACCAAAGTAATGTTGCGATTTAGATTTCAACATTTAGTAAAAAATATTCAATATCAAGTTAACTTCTGCTGAAAAATGAACTAAGTCAAAATTAAAAACGTAATTCCGCAGCATGATTTGCTTTACTTCTGAATCGGGTAAGTAAGCAATGCTAACTTGGAGTGCGTCCTTAACCGGACAGTGAAGAAGTGGAGTAATGAACAACACTTCTCTGTCTGGCAATCCAATAGAAGACTCTGAGTTTGGAGTTTACCAGAAGCACAACACTTTCTTAAGTTCACTGTGCTAAGTGTAAAGTTTGGTGAAGAGGAGATTATATTTTTCAGGAGTTGGACTTGGCCCTGTAGTTCTGGTAGAAGAAAGGATATTTTCACAGCTCATAGTCCAGTTGACTGTTCAATTGGGGGTCAAAATTCCAACATTTAGCTGCAGTGGTTTGCTTTCTCACTGCACTGTGTCAAGCAATTCAAACTCTTTGATAAACCTGTTCACCTCCTTGGTTGTGGTGGCGCTGCATTAAGAGTCACTGAAGGAAACAATGCAAAATTCTAAAAAATGTAAAGGAAAATGAAGTAGCGTCAGATTTTAGCGGTTTTCTCTGTTGTCTTGGCGAAACACCACAAGCCATTTGTTGTGCTACTGCTAGACTGTTAGTTTAGGTTGTATATTTCCAGAATGCCCTGTGTCATATTCCGCTTCCTGCTTTCGTTCACTTCAACGGAAGTGAAACCGAGGTTTTAGGACGAAAAAGAGTTTGCTTTTGAGATGTAATGAAATAATCTACACTCAGCTTTGATAGAGCCATTTTCCCCCATCATTACAACTCGCCTTGAATATCTTCATGGTTGAAGTTTATTATACATAGATAAACATGCTTCACAGCTGAAGATACAATCATTACAGAACTCCTAAAGGCTTTATTATGTTTCAACTCCAAGCTTCACCTTAATGTGACTTTGGGATTAAATCACTGGCATATGGCTGTCTTAAAGTATACATCATGCATTGCCTGTGTTGATCTTATGATTTAATTGGCTGTTTAATTTATTTAACATCCAATTAAAGTGGAATCTTTAATCACTAAATCCTTAAAGCCTTAGGAGGGATGAATAGCTTTTATTTCAGCTGTGGATGCACAGTCGTTTCTCTATTGCAGTTTTTTATGTTGTTAGGCTAACAGCTTTATTTCTGTTTAACACTATTTTATTCAGAGACACAATTAGATAAATGTTTTTATTTAACTCAAAGGAGCTAATGTGATAGTATGCATATTTTCTGTGTCTATGATCATTCTTATTCCGTTTCAAGTGCTAACCGTCTCCTTCGGTTCAACGCTTAGCATATGCTAATTTGAATTTGAAAGAGGTTTCTCTGTTTTCCTGTAGCTGTAGAGAACTCATCCAAGTTGTGTCTGCAACCTCTGAGTAAAAAGAGGTTGCGTTTTGCTCAAAGGCAACCTCTAAGTAAAATGCTATTTCTCTGTCTAAATAAAGAAAAATGTTAAGGGTCTTTTCCTCTATCAAATGGAAAATTGATGCTTATTTAAATGGCTTTGTGATGTACTGCTGCTTAAGTGAAAAATAAACCTTTGTGACTCCAAAAGAGAACTATGTGAAATCTGTTAAATTGAATAACATAACTATGCATAGTTGGATGAATAAACACATAATTTTAAAGAAAAAAATTGGGTTGTGAGGAGCCAGAGAGAGAAAAACTAACTGGACCTCTGTGGACCCCATGACCTCTGGTCCTTTGACTTATAGTGATGTTTTTTTATTGTAGTTTCACTCAAGACCTCAAGAGTTTAACAGTATGACACTGTTTTTTTGTTGCAATATAAAATGTAGTGCATGCTTAAAGGTAAATACATCATTCATACAGCTTATGTAGAGTCTGTGAGCTGATATTGGTTCAACTGCATCTAAAATCAGGACTCAAAATATAAACTGAATAACTAAGAGCCAAGTTCACTGCCAATGCCTTAAGATATTCTCTAATCAATTATCGCTGCACAACATAAGATGAATCAAACTGATTAAAAGAACATGAGAACATTTACAAGCCATCATGAAGACAGGTTGATTGACATGTGGCTTGGAAAATTAATAATCGCGAGGATGAGAGCTGCAGAATCTGATTAGCAATAACTGTTGCCATGGAAATCGGGAGACGGACATGCAGCTCTGGAGAGAAAAACTCAGCTGGTGTAATTAAAGGATAGAAAATAAACTTGAAGCCAATCAGATTCCAATGGGTTCGTCTCAGTTAAATGCCAACAGTTTAAATGAGTTATGGAGGATGCTCGGGTAAAAAGCAAGAGCAAGTGTATCTCTTTTATTAAAATTTGCCACCACAACCCACTTTGAAAATGTTTTCGATTCGCGGGTTTGACGAGCTCCTCGGTGCTGAATGAACGCAATCAGGAGCTGTGATTAAGCGAGCAGAGAAATTTTGACAATAGAAAAGGTTGTGTCACAAAGTGTCGTCTCTTCAGAAAGAAAAAAAAAACCCAACATTTCTTGGACTTTCTGCAAGCTGCATGTCATGTTTTATTCTCTTTGATGTTCAGTGAAAATGACTGAACTATGTTTTTACTTTTCTCCTGGCTGAATCAAACATTTCTAATCACATTTATATTATTAGGATATTGTAAAGGAAAGAAACAATTCACTGACTTTGGGTCTACTCCTATACATGCATCTTTTTCTCCCATTAAATGACTTTATATCATCAGCAGCCAAGATAGTTCATTATTGGGTAGGTGGAATTATGATGATGAAATTATATTTACCATATTTTCTAGACTAAAAGTCACAATTTTTTAATAGTTTTGATAGTCCTGCAAGTATAGTAAGGTGCAACGTATGTGTTTTTTTTTTACCTCTTCATAATACATTTATTGACTGTTGCGTTAAAGCTGCAGTATGCACATTTTATGAAAATGTTTCTTACATATTACAAAACGTAACTACATTGAGTAAAAAGAAATATCGAGGTCACTGATACTATTGCAATCAAAAGAAATGCACCACTCCTGATCAAAAATAACTCATAAGAGCCAGGAGGAGGGTCTTTGTGTGGTCAATCATGCTCGTGTACACTCTGCTCAATGTGCTATTGGTGGAGAAACAACTTCTCGTTAAAGGAAAACTGTTTATCTGCAATCGTCTGTGGCTATGCTAGCCAGCATTAGCATTCGTGGTAGGCTCTACCATCAGAAAGAAGCTGTAGTAGCAGAGAGCAGGAGGAAGGGTATGAACAACATGTACTCAAGCATAATTGACAGCACTAAAACCCTCCTCCTGGCTCTGATTGCTTTTTCTGACCAGGCTGTGGATTTCTGCCGTGGGTACTCAGAGCAGTGGGAGGAAAACAGCAGAGCTCAATTTTCCATAAATTTTCTCTTATGTTACACTGTCACGACATGGTGACAGTTTTAACAAAATATGTAAAAAGCATATTTTTTTAAACGGCTTTGAATGTAAATTTATACTGACAGGTATGAGCCAAGGAGTCAACATTAAGTCTGGAATGGCAAGGAAAGCTAAACGCAAGCTGACCAAAGCTGGAGGAATGAGTCTATAAAGCATGCAGTTTCCATGAATTTGTTGAAAATCAGGAAACGTGTCACCAGATCATATCATTAACAAGGACCAGGCCCGTGTTAGAGATACTTAAGTAACATTTAAATAATTCTATTATTCAACACCCTCCAGAGTTCCTTTATATCACACAGTTTTTATTTCACAGTCTTTGCTGGAACAGCCGTTTTCCAATGCTCCTGATTCATCACTCCTGTTGTAGCAGCTTAAACTGATTAGGCAGTCTTCAGTTGCATTAATGAATGTGTGTGTTTCTGATTACGCGAGCGCTCGTGAGTGCGTGTGTGCTCAGCTCTGCAACATGTCTAGTCTCTAAAGTGGAAGGAGCAAAGGGACTCTGAGGCCTTTTGCTTGTCAGATTTGATAAAGCTGCCCCAACCTCTCCTTGTTTTAAGGGTTATATGCCTCTTTTCAGACAACATGATCTGGACTTCAGTACTGAGGTTACTGAGGAAAGTTGTTGTTATTCTTACTCAGATTCTTCACCTCTAACTGTGGTCATAGAGCTGCTGGAGCTCTAAGCAATGGTTCCAATCCACCCCCATGTTATTTTTCTATGCAACTTGGCCTCTCTAAGTGCCCTGTATATAAATGTATTAGAAAAAAGATGAAGAGACTCACTGTGGATATGTACAAGCTGACTCTACTGCCCCCTCCAGTATACTGCCCTCCTCTATAGAAGGTAGATCCAACCTTCTTAGAGAAAGTTTTTGACATTTTTTCAGAGTCTTGTATTCTTTGTGAGCAAATCCTTTAGATTTTATGGCATCAAATCCTACTGTTTTGCAAAAACATATTGATGTATTGACTCAGGTTTTGGTAATGTTGGGCTGGCACATTTACTTCTAAACCAACATTGTCTTTATAATGTAACTTTTATTTTCAGGCTGTTTTTGTAGGTCAAACCTTAGAGGCAAGAAGAGTTTACTGGTATCAAAGCATAATTAGGTTGTTAAGGTTTTGTGTGACATAGGACCACGGGTGAAAGTAGTTTTAAATTCTTGGGGGTACTATGACGAATTTTATATATATATATATATATATATATATATATATATATATATATATATATATATATATATATATATATATATATATATATAATTCTTAGATCTTGCAGCTTCCACTTCATCTTCCTAACATGGTGCATCCTCACCCTGACTCTCATACTGATAGGAGGAACCACAGAACTCTGTTAGGTTAAAAGCACGTCTTCTGAGGTTGGTATATTTTTCCTCCAACAGATTCCAGAAGAATCACCTCAAACCAGATGTTGGACTGGATTTTATTTCAATGTTATTTGTGAATATTAGAGCCTCATTTTCAACAGTGAAGCTATAAAGGTTGAAAAAGGTTAATATTTTGGAGAAAATCACATCAACATCAATATTTCCACTAAATAAGAAGCAAAAAAAAGTTTGATAGAGGAAAAGCCTCTCAGACTCTGAGCTCAAAGCAAAATGCCAGAGAGCAATAAAACTATACATTTTTAATTAGACAATTTAATTTCACATAATTATCGTGGTAGAAGCCATTTGTTTGTTAAATACTTAATGAAACATATTCACCGTGTTTGATGTTTGTTGTGAATAACGTGATGCTCACAGACGAACGAGATATTTAGTTCAAGTTTGTCGTTTATTGAACGTTCAGAAACTACAGCGGCTGTGATGTGCCACAGCAAAGGTAAACAAAGATAAAATAACCTGAACAAGTGATCAACTCAAAACCACTCCCACCTTTTTACTCCCTCTTTGTCATTTAAGCACACCCGTTGCCGCGGCAACTGCCTGCGCTCCTCGAGTCCAGCACAGATTACGTTAAAAACATTTAGTCCGTTACGCTATCAGGTTTTCAAGCTTGATATTTATTTTGCAATTATTAATAAGCGCTCCCCTGAACACAGTGGTGGTTGATTAATTTTAAACTCCTGCTCTGCTAGGTATTTTGGTAATGGAACTGAAACGCACAGAATTGCACAACACTGTGTTGAAATTATAATGATTATTATTTTTGTTGGGTCATTCATTTGAACATGTTTTGTAGATTTTTTTGTGGATTTTTTTTTTCTTGTTATTTAATAAAGTTCTGAACGTTTTGACAAGGAGCCAGAGGAGGACGTGCTGCTCTCAGCCTCCTGGCGACGTTCAGTTTGTCATCTAATGCCGAGATCGACTCAAAACCTCCCACGATTGACGTATTGCACCGCTGCTCTAGCAAAGCACGAAGAGTTCAGAAACAATATGAAATGGGGAAAAAGCTATTTATTAACTGATTAAGTCGTGTTTTAGATTGTCCTTGAAAAACTAATCAGTCACGGCTGATTAGTGGGCACATTCACAGCTGCACAGTGAACATATTGATTCTTTACATCAGACAGCTGCTCCCCTCTCTTGCAGGTACTGTGTACACCCGCTAAATCTCTTAGCGGGTGTACACCGCTAAGAGAAGTTGCGGTGTTCACCCGATACACCGCACCGTACCCGCCTACTTTCACCCCTGCATAGGACCCAAACTCAGACTGGAAGCAGATTTACAAATCAGTCTGAACAAGAATGATCGAACTTGAAGGACCAGAATAGGTATGGAAACATAAGAGTCTGACAATGACTAAAAAAAAATACAGTATATATATGAGCCATTGAAGAACATGGATTGAAGTACTGAGGTAAAATGTAACGAGCCCTGATAAAACTTGGAAGAAGCAGAAACAAAGAAACATAAAAACCATAATGTTATGAGAAAATTGTCATTTTCTTTTTTTTTTTTTTTGCAAAATATACTGGTTGATGTCATGAAAAAAAACTAAACGAAAAAGGTAAACTTTGTGTTTGAATTCCTATTTTACAGTGTCTGACCGCCTGGCACACAACTGATTAACATACCCCCTTTGTCTGGCTTTTCATACATTTTTGTTATTGGTTTTGGACAACAAGCTTCATATTTGACAGTTGAGAGTCAATGCTGGGGAGGTTAAAGGGGTGAGGGGCTATTAATTGCAAAGTAATGTAAATGTTAACCCCCACAGGTAAGGGGACAATAACTAAACACAAGATGAAACAAACTGATTAAAATGACAAGTTCAGAAATGACGTGTTCAAAGGGACCTGAAAACGAACCTCAAAGTCTTAAGGATAATGTAAAAGTTTAAAAACTTTTCTACCATACAGCTCCTGCTGAACACAACTAGTCAGATGGCTAATAAAAGGATCCTATATTTTCTTAACTTGTACCGTCTTCTAAAAACAAATTTGGCTATTTGAGAATATCTTCAGCTGCAAAAGCATAGACAGTCAGGACATGGAAATTACTGGAGTGAAACCCATTTCTCTGATAGAGGTAACAGTTTTGTAACATACAAGCTGCATGTCTGCTAAGCAGTGGACTGCATGCTAGCTATCAGAACAGATAGCCTGACTAATCAGCTAATATCAGCTAATTAAACTTGTGTTAACCAATTAAGTATTTCACCCATTAAGCACTTTGAAATGATCTCAAGTTCTTAAAAAAGCATTAAAGCTCCAGTAATCAATATTTTAGCAATAATTAGCAATAGTTTCAAATAAAAATTATTGTTTTACGTTCTATTCTTTTTTGTCATATTACATTATCTATACATACCATTGCACTGTAAAAATGTGTTTTTACTCCAGGTTAACATGATGTCAGACTCTCATACAAGCATAAGCTGTGACCTGACCACCAACCAGGACAAAATCCAAGATTTCTACAATGTTTAACTTCCACAACCTGAAATAACCAAACTGGTTTCACACCATGTAAGGGCAAAATATTCCCAAAACACCTTAAGTTGTTAGCTTAAGCTTCAAAGCAGCTTTTGTCATTTAACACATCCAGTACCGTCATCTCTTCAGTAGGAAAGTGAACTTAGATAAAATTCTAAATAAGTGCATTTTGATGACTGACGACAAACAGAGTTGAAGGCTTTGGGTTTCTGTGCAAACTTCCATCACAATAAAGAGACACCAAAGGCATAAAAAAAAAAACCTCAAAGGGCTAAACAATCCTGTTCCGCATTAGCAGATAACGTATCCGTGGCTACAATCTTCTCAAAGGCTTCCAAGACTGTTGGATTATTATACCTGGTTAGTTGGGGGTGGGAAAAAAAAACATAAAAAAACACAGGAATCTCTGTGAGAGTGACTGACCACCCAGGAGAAAAGCATTAAGAGAAGCTCGTGTCTGAGCACTTCAGATTCTCCTAAAAGCATCAGCCGATTCACTCTGTGATTCGAGTTCAGTCGAGGTTAAAGCTCTCCAACCGCAAGCGCATTATCCGTTATTATTTAGCTCCTTTTTAGAATTACAGCAAATTTCTCCCTGGAACCATTGTGCCGGTTGCATTTAGATGTGCTACGGCTGCATCCGCGCATGAACTGCCTTAAAAGTGGAAAAAGGCCTGCGTCGCCTCGTCCCACTTCATCTCAACTTATTTGTCGAGCTGTCCGTCATCCTTTCAACGGACGACTCCTTGTTAATGATTGATGTGGCACCTCTTAATGTGATGGATGAATCCCCTGCTGCATGATGGGATGGGGTGAGTCACGCACCCCGTGCCCTTCCCTCCCCCTCACTCCCCGCGGCACTCAATGCTACCCTCTGCGTGGAGCCGACACACGCCTGGTGTCCATCGATGGCGGAACAAAGAGACATTCAATTTAAGCCCCATCAATAATGTACAGCTTAGAGGGCTTCTGCTGAGGCAGCCCTGTAAAAGCCGGGACATTGTTGCGGTGAAGCAATAGTTTTTGACTGGTTTATTATCTCCGGATCTGCACACCGACTCATGGATGATATCGCTTTATTTACTTTGTCATGGCAGCACCACCACGACGTCTGAAACGGTTTTTCTCAAGCCACTTTGTTTCTCTGCAGGATGGATCTTCGCTTTTCAGTGGAACATGTCATGAAACAAAACAGCAGCGCCACGGTTTCTCATTCATCAACCATGTCATATACATGAGCACACACAAAGAAAAAAGAAGGGATATGTTTGCTTTAAATGTAAGGTAGGAAGCAAGTTGCTGCTTAAAAAAGAGATAAGAGTGGGTTTGTTTTTATGTATATATATATATATATATATATATATATATATATATATATAAAGGGACAGCCTGACAAAAGAGGGCAAAATGTAACAAAAATGATACTTTTCAGGACCATCCAACAACAAAAAAATAATAGTTGTACAATGACTCCTGTAAACAGCAGGGCAGGAAAAACTTACCCTTAAACCTTACACAAAAACGTTATTTCTGAGATAAATCAGATAAACAGTGGCAGCCCACATGAGACTCCAAGGATACACACAATGTCTAAAAGGTTAGTTAAAGGTCAGGGTCACAGCACAGCAACACTAATCAATATATTTTTCTTAAATGGGAAAATAAATTGTGCGAATGGCTCACTGTTTGGGTGAGCTTTTTTATCACAGTGAGAGCATTTGGTGTAGCTACAAAAGAAATATCCAGGTTTCGTAATAGTAACACAGTGTTCTGAAAACTTTTGCTAAAAAATGTGTGTTTGTGAGAGGTTAAGCCTGTGCAATGGAGTCACACAGGCTTAACATCACATTCAAATATTTGGAAAGTCCAGCATTTAAATTTGGTCTATTTAGTCGGTCAGGTCAGTTCTCTTAGCTGCTGGCCACAAAACTGGAAGGAGTTAACATTTATGTCAGCACCCCTTATAGTGAGCTAGGTTCATCTCAACAATTAGACACTAGGTTTACCGTGACATGTTTGGAGAAATTTACTTTTACTGTGACAGAAATTATAGGAGCTACATGAAGGTTTTGATGACCTCTAGAGGTAACATCGCAAATAGCATTTAACTAAACGTCACAAGCCAAACAGCTGCAAACAAAAATCTTTTCTTCAATTTATTTTTGAGAAAAAGGTCAACAAAGTGATGACAAATGCTAACAGGATGCTCAGACTAAAAGGTTAATGCATCATGTTTATAATACATTAAAAAACATGATCTTCTCTCAGGTCTAAGCAAACTGTTTTGATTCTATGATTCTATGACTTGCCTAAGAAATACTGAAACCAAATGTTTAAAGGGCCAGTGTAAAATCAACTTTTATACACTTTACATCATGTTATGTTATTTCCTCACCAAACAAATACCTGGAGTGTTGCCTTGATTCTTTCATGCATGTTTAAGAAATTACGTAATCTCCAGTGGCAACCATTCAGCTGTGCAAAATGCCGCCTTCGAGGTGTAGCTCCTTCAGACTAGCTATCAGCAATTAGCAAACACCTAATGAAACTGCGCATCTACTGAGCTCATTATACGAGCTACATTATATGCTGTTAAAACGTTAATGAAATGATAGCGATAACTTCCTGACTGCTGGAAAAGTGTCAGTTTCTTAAAGAGACAGAGTACCAATTTCAATACATCATTCTATGAAGTCAATTTCTTTCACGTTAAAGAAATTATAACGTAAATATTTAGTGAAGGTAACAGTTACTAGATTGTGCTATTAAAAGGATATTCACTGTTAAATACATGGTAAGAAGAAAACAAGTTTAAAAAATTTCATGAAATTATCCAAATCTTATGGTCATTTCTGTTTCATTAGATCTTTTTTCAGACCTACGTTTGGTACATTTTCCTATCTGTCAATTTATTTTCTTAACCAAGTATTGGCCGTTTGGTGTCCACTCAAGCTGCACCATTTACCAAGGGACAACGTTTGTGTTTCTCTGAGCTGCTGCAGACACTGATCAAATGTCTGACCCTCCGAGTGTAAAACAGAAGGCTAACATTGTAACATGGCCATATGGCACCTGTGGTAATCGTATTAGTGTGTCCTATAAAGAGAAAGTTACATTTGTCTGTGTAAGGTGGCAACAGTACATTTTGAAGTTATAAAGACGGCAAAGGAAAGTTTCAACTCCATCTTTTGTTACTCGGAGCAAAAGAAAAAAAACAATACAAGCTGCATCATCTTTATGAAAGCTGAAAGCGAGGTCATATTCTTGACTTTTGTGGCCAAGGGGAAAATATTTGAGAAAACAGAAGTGACCCTCAAAGGAAAGGATATATGATTCCAAGTGTTGAGCAGAGAGAGCGAAGCTGCTTTAGAGCAAATTCATATCAGCCTGTCGAGTTAACTTGTGCGATCAGGGCCGTCAAAGAGCCCCAGTAGAGGCTCGCTGAATCACAATAGATGATTTCTTTGTTTGGCTGCTACCCCGTTCACAAAAATGATTACATTCCAGAGATAATTTCTTATTCCAAGTGCAATCAGCTGATTAGCAATTAAATCATCAAGGGGCATAAGTGAAGTTGGCTCCCTGTCCTTCCACCCTTGCCAGACATTAATTCCTGACCTAGAACAGACCCACATAATAGGCACTCTGGTGGCCGAGCCATTTAGACCCCTTTGCATGACACTCTATGTAATTGCTCCCTTCCCCCCCCCAATTTCTCGCCATTACTATGAAAAGAGTCTTTACCACTAAGGGTCAGGATCTAAAACTCACACCTGTTCCCAATCTGATTTCCCCCCCCTGCCAAGCATATTTAGTCCATTTTTCTAACCTGAGACCAACCTGGTGCACAGAAGTCAGGGGAGACAAGCAGCACTTAAGCAAACAAGTGAATCCCTCCCAACTCCCCCCACCTTTCCCAGACGGCCTTAGACACTTCTGGCTGAGATGGTCTACTTGGCCCCCAATCCATCTGCAGGCCTCCAGGGAGCCTGTGGTGATTATGGTTCATAATTCATAGAGGGAGGGCCAAACATTAAAAGGAAGACAACCCTAGGCTTACCTTTTCATAATGCATTGGATCTTGAGTGCTGAATGTTTCGCCTTTCTTTTTTTCGACATCCTCAATTTTTCCAAGCAGTGAATGTAGGTTATTAGCTTAGTCAGATATGCACACAGCCACAGAGTCACAGTCCCTGAGCAGACGGGATATACGGAATACATAGTAATTGGAAAAATTCCAAAGAGAAATAGACTCCGTTTGGTGTTTGCGTAGGTCACTGATTAAGCTGGATGAGCCGGAGTGCTCCTGGGATGAAAAGCGGTGGCAAACCTACAGCTCTAAAGGTTGTATAAATCCCCTTAAAGGAATCTGACTCCCACTTCTCAGTTAAATCCTGCCACATTCTTAAGAGTCAGGGAGTGATGACAAATGCTAACAGGATGCTCAGACCAGAATTAATTTACTCTGGTTTTCCCCTAGGTCAGGGTTTTAAGTTCGGTCTGTTGTTTTACATGATGTGTACTAATGTTTCCATGTAAAAGCTAGAATGAATGCTGTCAGCTGGTTAGGGAAGCTGAAAGGTGCTAAAAGAGCTGAAGTGAAGCAGAAGCACCAAAAATTAGGAGAAATATAGAAAGAAGGAAATGTGTTCAGGAACTTCTGTAGAGATAAGCCGAACAGCGCAAGCTAAAACTAAAGGACAATTCTGAAATCAAAGTGGACTTTTCATGTAGGGTCGATTCATACCAGCCCTGTTTAGTCCGGCTTAGTTGAACTCTGGTGCAGTTCGAATGCAAATGTCAAGCAGACTGGAGATTTCTCCAAAGGCAGGAAGCGGACTGTAGTGCAGTGCATTCTCGTAAATACAACTAAAACAAACACGAGTCTACCACTAGTGGGAGAACTGCCTCGTGATCGTTTACCACAAAAGACAAATCCTACAGCCTCTAAAATCTGATGCCACTCCTCTGTTTACATTTTGCGAAGTTGTGCTTCTGACCTTTAGAGGTTTTTGTGTAATTTCTTCAGTTTTACTAAAGTTTGGATTGTTCGCCACAGTGCAGTGTGGAAGTGAACCGCAGCAGCTGAAAGTGTAATAAATGTTGCAATTTTGGTCCCCAATTGAAACTAGTCTACTGGACTACGAGTTGTGAAAAGACCTTAAATGTGTTATTTAGAAGCTAAAAAAAAGAGCAGAAAAGCAATACCATAAAATCTGAAAAGCTAGAAGGTGAAATCTGTTTACGAAAATGAATAGCACATTGTGTAATACCAGACATACAATTTTGAATTTTGTCACGCCTTATCTGCTTCAACAAAAACTTCAAAAACCTGCTGTGTCAAGTATATGTGTTGCAAGTAATATTTTGCACAATCTTTATAGAAATAAAAATGCACGAAGAATCAAACATATATTTTCAGTTATAGAATAACATAAGTGAACTGACCTATTGTGTCACTAATAGTCATAAATAGAAAATTAGGCAAAATTTAAAAACATTTTATGTTGTCAGAATCATTTGATTTAATGACATACAATCTAAATTCTGTTAGTTGCCTTTAACAAGTTGCAAGGATAAAGATTATTTGTTTCTTTTTAATGACCACATCCATAGCAACACGTTTGAATCCAGCCTGGCTCTTTGTCAACATCCTTCTGTCTAGGAGAAAAAAGTAATGGGTTTGCTTTGATATATCCTGAGGCTGCAGTAAATATCTAATAAAACCCAAAGCAGTAATGAAAGAAGTGAAGACTACCACCACCCACTGGCGAGTGCAACAGCTTGTTACTTCAGCAACTTCCCCTGCAGCTTAGGTGTAAGAAATGTTGAAAAAAGCGGCTTCTATACCAAATGATGTTTGGTCTCTTGACATAAAAATAATTTGTTTCAGTTCCTCCAGAACTAATCATAATTTTTTTGGCTGCTTCTGTACTTTCGTTACTATCTCTGTGTCAACTAACTTACCAACTACAACTACTAGCTCTGGTAGCAACAAGCAAAGGAGAGGAGCCAAGTGGTGGCACACAGTCAAATGTTCCTGCACTACTGTCCTCCAACACACTTCATCAGAGCATCGACACCCAGAAAGTGGCATACAAGTGTTGAATTTTTTATTCAGGGTTACTTCTTCATTAATTACCTTGGATAGAGCATTTGACGAAGAGGGAAATATTATGCATTTTTCATTCACAGAGTCATTTTACAGCACAATATAGTAACTATGTCATCTTAAGTCGCTATAAAAATGCTGTATATATCAGACAGGATTTAAAAGAAATTATACTTCCTAATTTGACATCTTGAAAATGGGCCTATGTCACATTAAGAGGTTCCTTCTCTGACACTCTGCCTTCAACACGTCATCGCATTACTTGTCATTTTGCCGCTTACAACTACTGAGCAGTAGTTCATATGAGAAGCTCAGCAGACGTATGGTAGTTTCACCAGGTGTTTGCTAACTGCTGCAGCCGCTAGTCTGGAGGAGTTGAGTGGTGAAGGTGCAGGAGAAGAGGTGCTCCGTGAGACAGAAGCTCGTTTGGAGCCTTCTGCTCCACGGAGGAGCTTTGTAGAAATAGGCGGGGCTTTGTCAGGCAAGCGATGAGGAACCCTGAACGGTTGTCAAGGAAGATTCATGGATTCCTCTAGTATGCATGAAAGAATCAAAGAAACAGTCCAGACATGTTTTGGATGAGGGAATAACATTAAAACATGACATAAAGCTAATAAAAGAAAGGTTAATTTTACACAATACCCCCCACCTCATCCTCCTTTAAGCAGTATCAGTTGACATTATTTTACTTCTAGAGAAAAATCTGCAACAATGCACTCCTATATAATTATTTCCCTTGCATTCGAGAAACATAGCTGCCTTACCAGGTGAAATTGCTGCTTTGGCAGAAGGTTTGCATGTCAGCGCATGTAGCCGGATACATCACAGATAATCATGAATCCTTGTTTGGACAGCTGTTGTTTAAAACTAGACTAAACATGGCAGCCTCTTTGTTCTAACCAAGAGCCACTGCAGCTCCTCACTGGCGGAAGAGCAGCCCTAAACATCTGATCCCACAAATATCCCTGATTTATTCTCTAAAGCTTTGTGGTTCTCTTCTGGCTTAAGCATTTTTCAGAAAGTATAAATAAATAAATCTCTCTGACTGCGCCATTTGTGTGAGGATGCTTGTCATGTACTGTGTGTGGGTCGTGAAAAAAACAAAAAAGAAAAAAAAAAAAACCCGTCCGTTTCAGTGGCTTTTGTAACTCTATGAAATCTCACCCTGTGAATTTATTTCAAAGAACTTTCAAAATCCAGAGTGTTTCTGAGGTTGGCTTGTCATATTTCATATGCACGGTCTCCAAATGTCTGATTAAAAAAAAAAGACAAAAATTCTGACCCAAAATGTCCTAAAATTTTAATCACTGAATAACCTAAATGAGAGGAAAATCTTCCCTTAGATTGCATCACAGAAGACTGACAAGCGTAGATGATAATCTATTAATGCTAGGCATTTTCTTTAAACTACATAACCATGGATGGTGTGGCAGATGGAGTCTTGTCACTTTTGAAGGCAAGGTGGAGTGTTTGTGGAAGCCTGAATTCATAAGCATATTTTACATTCACTTTTCAGTCGACAAATTGGTTATAAAAAAAAAGATTCTTCCTGGAGATTACATTTCAAAATCTATAACACTGACATATAAGAGTCTCTAAAGCCAAAATCAAATCCTGGCAAATATAAAAATCATGAACAGCTAAAGATGTCTGTGCATAAAAAATATATATTATGAATAATGAGAAGAGGCTCAACCATTTAAGCTGGGAAGAGCATTCTGACCGAGGAAACAGTCTGTGAATTTTGAGAGACAGTAAATTAATGAATCTCCACAGAATAGATCAGCGGCGATAATGTTCGTGGTTAAACTAATTAGAGACGCTCTCACGTCTCACAACCAATAACGCTGCAATCTCTGTAATGAAAACGGTTCTAGCACTGATATTCAGCAGCTGGAACATGCATGAATAGAGTGCGGCAGTGATGATGAGTTTGTTTAACTCCTCTCGGCTAATCATAGTGTGTTTGCTTTCTGGTTTATAGCTGCCAGCAAACTATGTATTGGTTCGATATTACTGAGATTGATGCCATCGTCTCCCATCGTTATAGCTTCAAGATTAGGTGGGAAACATTTAGGCCAACCAAAAGCAAATGCCAATTAACCTGCGGTGATGTTTTGCAAAAAGGCCCGTCTTTTGCAACATTTTGCAAGATACAGGGGATGTAAAAAATATTCAACACTTTCATAATTAGACATCACTGCATTGCGGAGGTTAAATTCTATAATTTATTTACATTTATTAACACCTAGAGCTTGTTTAAATTTGGTAGCACTTTATTTGAAGGGTTGTGCATAAGACTGACATGACACTGTCATAAACATGGCATAACACCCGTCAGGAACATAAAGAAGTCTTTATAAATGTTTATGACAGTTGTCATGAAGTGTTTGGTAAATAATGCATTAAATCATAATTTACAAAATCATGCAAAGTTGGCACTTTTAATGGACTTTCAATGCAACCTTTAGAGCAACTTTGCATTAAAAGTGACATTATTTACCGAATGACACTTCATGACAAATGTCATAAACATTCATAAAGACTTCTTTATGTTCATGACAGGTGTTATGCCATGTTTATGACAGTGTCATGTCAGTCTTATGCACACCCCTTCAAATAAAGTGTTACCTTAAAAAAGTTTTTTTCTACATGTAAACAGCCACATCAGCTGAAATAATATATATTAAGACTGAACAATGAATCAATAACAATGGATATTGACATAGACATGTGATCAATATCAACAGATAATACATTTAATGGAATATTCAATATATAATATATTCATTTAACTTCGAACCACGCTGCATTCTGGGAGATGTAGGCAGAGTAAAGGCGTTAGCTGTTCAAGCAAGGTTGGTGGCATCAACTAACTCACTCACTGTTTGGTTACCTGGCAACATCCTGTTGAGTTACTTGCTCAGCAGCAGTTTCAGGTTTGACTATACTGTACCTCAGTACAGTAGCCTCTTTCCTGAACAGAGACATTGTTCTCTGTTCAATGTTTATTTTAAAAAAAATTAAAAAACAGGATAGAGTGAAAACTACAACAGGAAAGGTCATGCCACCAGTTTGGCAGTATTTCAGATATTGAGTGATATTAAATGCTTAGAAATTGTCACCTTCCTAAAATGATAACCCAAATAATTTTTTCTCTTAAGTGATTGTCAAAAAAAAGAGGAAAAAAAAGGCCATTATTTCAGGAAGGTGATGATTTTATATAGATAGAGGTAAAGATAGAGACAAAGAGAGATGGATAGAGAACTTCTGTCAAATTTACACTACAAGGCAGTCAACTGATAACCTATTGTTGACTAAGCGTCATTTTATATAAGAATTAGTTATCTTTACTGCGACTCTTCCTTGTAAAGAAGCATTCTGTCGACAGTGAAGAAGAACCACTGGGTTTTAAGAGGAAGAAACTCCCATGTGGACCAGCTCAGAGCAACTTGCTTGGGACAACAGGGATGACTTTAAAAACACAGAAGCTCCCTAAGGGCCAGGAGTACTTTCTCTGGATGGAAAACAGCAAAACAAAAAGCAAATAGTTAATGTCAGCGAATAGGTCAGTCAATGTCTCTGTTCAGGAAAGAGGCTCAGCTGAACAGAGAAACACTAAGCCAATAAAAAAGCTGAAGTAAAACTAAAGTTAATTGCAGCGTTCGCTGTATTAGTGACTCGGTCTAGAAAATAAAGACAGCTAAGCACAAAAGCAGTGAGTCAGGAGTACATGGGGAATGATAGACAGACAGGGTTTGCGGAGGTTTAATGATTAGCTTTGTTTAAACAAGAGGACTAAATCAGTGAGCCAGAGCTGGTTTAAAGGGAAAAGGAGTACACAAAGGAATTGGTAGCAATATTTCTGTCAATGGCTCTATGCAAGAGAGAGATGCAGATAAGCACAGAAGTATTGAGCTGGGGACTTTCTGGGAAGAAAAACATGGGAAAGAAAAACAAAGAAAACCATACAAGATGGACTCATCTGGATGTGTAGTTATTTTTAGAACATATTTTGATTTTGTAAAATATACACTCATATAACATCCAGATTGTATTAATCACGTTTTCCTTTCTATCAATTCATCCATGCATTGTCTTCCACTTATCCAAGGTCAGGTCGCCAGGGCAACAACCTAGTCATGGATATACAGACTTCCCTCTCCCCAGCCATTTGGGCCCGCTCCTCTGGGGAAACGCCAAGGCGTTCCCAGGTCAGCTGAGAAACATAGTCCCTCCAGCGTGTCCTGGGTCTTCCCCTGGGTCTCCTACTGGTGGGACAATCCTAGAACTCCTCACCAGAGAGGTGTCCAAAAGGCATCCTGAGCAGATGCCAGAGCCACCTCAACTGGCTCCTCTCCATGTGGGGAAGCAGTGGCTCTACTCCGAGTCCCTCCTAGATGACTGAGCTTCTCACCCCATCTCTAAGAGAGAGCCCAGACACCCTATGGAGAAAATTTATATCAGCTGCTTTTATCCATGATTTTGTTGTAGTTGATCACTTCCCTCATGTCCATAGATGAGGGTAGAAACTTAAATAAATCTGTCTTGATTTATTGACAGACAAATCAAGAGCTTCGCTTTTTGACTCAACCAGACAGATCGGTACAGCACCAGTTTCACTGTAGACACAGCACCAATCTGCCTACCGATTTCCTGCTCCATTTTCCTCTCAATTATGAGCAAGATACTTAAACTCCTTGAAATGGGGCAGGATGACTTCCTCGACCCGGAGGAGGCACTCTACCCTTTTCCGGCTCAAGACTAACACCTGGGATCCTCTTTACATTCAGCTGCAAACCGCTCCAGCAAAAGCTGTAGATCACAGAGCCTGATGAAGCCAGTAGGACGATATCATCTTCAAAAAGGAGAGACGTGATCTTAAACCCTCAACACCTTGACTGTGCCTAGAAATTCTGTTATGAACAGAACCGGTGATAAAAAGCATCCTTGGTGGAGTCCAACTCTCACCAGGAAAGAGTCCAACGTCCTGATACCATTGCAGACCAAGCTCCTGACACCGGTCAGGTACCTGACTGAACATATCAAAGGGCCTGGTACTCCATACTCCTGGAGTATCCTCCACAAAACACATATGGACTGGTTTGTCAAACTCCCATGCATCCTTCAAGACTGAGGGTGTAGAGCTGGCCCAGTGTTGCACAACCAGGATGAAAACCAACCTGCTCTTCCTGAATCTGAGGTTCGTATATCCAGCAGATCCTCCTCTCCAGGACTCCTGAATAGACCTTACCAGGGAGGCTTAGATGTTGTTTATAGAAAATAAAGATACGCCAAAGATATCAGACAAGTGATGCAGCAAATAAAGGTAGAAGGGTCATAGATACTTAGGAAAAATCTCTAAACTTATGGTTGGATCCAGTTACAATCTCTTTTAGTCATGCACTAGCATAATAAGATCAATCCATCCATCGTCTATGCCTGATTTTAATTGCGGTCACTAGGCAAGAGGCAGGATACGCCCTGGACATGTGGCCAGTCCATCAGAGACATGATAGGATCGTTTTTGAAACCTGATCCATCTGGAAGAGTACACAACTCTGCCAGGCCTAAAGACGCCACTGCGGTTCTCACTTTGACCACCATGTTCTGCAAGAGACATACACGCAGTCAATAGTGGGAACAATAAAATATCACATTATCATTCATGTTATGAATAATTTAATAAAGTGTATTTATATCTGGTTGGCATTTCCTCAAAGCTCTCTAAAGATTGACTGTTTAAAATCTGTAAAAAGATTTTTACAATTCAGACACAATAAAGCTGCTCATGTGCCATGTCTAGCAAAAAGAAAAGAAAATCAACCTACAGACACAATAAAGCTTATAAGTGCATATAAGTATATACAGAAATATAACCCTGTCTCACATCTGATTCTCCATTTAGTCATGCAGAGTGATGAATTGCATCCAATGCTTTCCATTTATCTCCACTGCCTTCATCAGCATTTCCCAAAACATACTCTCATTTTTCTCTCTGATAGAGTGTGCGAAAGAGAGATTTCTCACTTTAAGGTTAAAGCATTCAATGACTTCCCATTTTGTCTTGCTGCTGCTGCTGCTGAACCATCTTCCTTCCTTTGTCTCAGTCTGTCTGTTTTTGTTTTGTTTTTGAGAGAACAGCTTAACAAGGACGAAGTTTTGCATCATGACACTGCCGCAGCCTATCTTGGTTTCTTTGTATCAGTTTTTTGAAGAATAACCTGTTAGCTGAGATAGCTGTATATGTGAATGTAAAGTGAGCACACTCGTGTGAATGTTATTTTTCTGCCTTTGTCTATTGTTTTTTTCCCCCCCCTTCTTCCTATTATTTTTCATGTGTTCATGCTCCTGTGGGTGCATATGCATATGAATTTGGAGGCAAACACTCACAGGGAGTACAGCAAAAATCTCTTTGAAGTCATTGTTAATGCCACTGAGAGAAATTATGACACGTTGTGTTGTTTGACTGTATGACTGTGTGGGAGACAGCCTTTCATCTGGTTACTTACATTAATAGGTGCATTTTAGAGAAATGTCATGATTTTAATGTGGATATTTCATCTTTTTTTTTTGTACTCTGTTGATTTAAAACCCGTGACTAAGATACCGCGTTTATAGCCAAAATATTTTCTGCAGATGAATGCATTGTCGGTGCATTAAAACACTTTATGTGGAAACTGCAATACAAATCGCACTTGCTGGTGCACTTATTACAGTAATAACACATGAATCCCTGTCCGCAGTCTAATGCACTGCATGGTTACCTCACTAAAGTTTCCATCTCTGCGCTGTCATTAATCGGTTCCATTCATAAATAACCACTTCCTCCTTTTGCTACAGCAGTAATGCCTGTTTTGCGAGGAGCACTTATCATAAAATCCATAAACTGCCGAGATGCCTGAAGTAAAACCTTTAAAGAACAGAGACACTCCAGAAAAGCTATCAATGAGCACAATAAACATAAATTATTTATTACAATTAAAAAGAGAGTGTAAAAAAAAAAGAGAGAGAGATTGTGTTTTACACTAATTAATTATTACACTAATCTTACATTCTTTCGTTTCAACTTGTGCTCAATCTGGTGTAACGTTAATAAGCATACTCATGTCTACGTGTTTATACCAGGACTGTTTTTAGATATTTAACTGGAGGCAAAAAGATTAGGCGTGTGCTCGGCTGCCTCCTGTTCCTTACCCTTTTCAAAAATGCTGAAATAGTGCTGATTCCCCGTGGGAGTTTCTGAGGAGGGAACCCGAAAAACACAGCAGCTCCGGTGCACGCAGTGCTACTCCCATGACACATTTGTACTAGAGAAGGGGATTTATCTTCCTCTTTTTTTTTTTTTTTCAGGAGGGAAAAAGTGAAGGGAGGGCGGTGGGGGGGCAAGATCTGAGATCTCTGCATCTGCTCAGCAGCTTGTCACTAGGAGTGCTGGAGGCAAGGCACGTCACCGTCGTTTGATTAAAGATTTATGCCCTCCCAGAGATGTTTTCTCTCATTTTTTCTGTAAACCTTATCTCCTACAATTTGCTGAAAAATGTGTAAAGTAAAGGAGTGACTCTTGCCTTAATTGTTTTCCCACTGCGGGGCGGAATTTCAAAAATGCAGGTGAGGATTTTAAATCAATACATTTGGGTTAAGTTAAAAGCATATTCACGTAAAAATACAAAAAAGTATTGGAAGGCTAAAAGATTAAAATAAAAAAACATTTCTAAATTCTCCAGTTTTGTGTTATCTCGTCTTCACGCGCGACTGGAGGAAAGCTGAATTTCCCTCTTTTCTAAACAGATGTTTAAAAGCCTCCATTCACCAAATTTACATTTGAATTGAGGGTGCCTCTGCTCTCTCTGTAAACCATGAGCACCATTGTGGCTCCTCCGTGAATCCAATAAATAAACATACATTTTTAATCCAGACATTTAAATGGACAAAACATCTTCGAACACAATGCCATCCATTATTCCGAAGTGAAAGTGCATTTTTCAAAAAATAAAATTTATAGAGCTTGATGTTTTAACCCTTAGCGAGCTGAATACCAGACATTTAAAATCCATTTTGTTGCTCCTTTTCCAGACTTGTGTTGAAGTCTAACTAATGACAGGTTCTATGATGATATCCACGAGGGTGTTGTTATACTTCAAAACTGACTTTGGTATAAAGATGCAGAATAATCTTTACCAATGCTTGATTTCCACAACATGCCCTTTTCACAAAAGGCACTTTGATAAAGTGCCTATTCTATTCCCACTTTCTTTTGAGCCAACAGAGTGACTCAGCAGACAGAATCCAACGAAACCAAAAACCAAGCTGAAAAACAGAAAAATATTCATTTATTCATCACTATTTTTTTTTACCATTCTTTTGGGGCTGTGACGTACCTTGTAGTTCTCATATGACACGCAGTATGTGACAGGAAAGAAAAAGAGAACAAAAACAAAAGAGTTTGAATTTAAATTGCAGAAATGGATCTAAAAGCAATACCAATGAACTTTAAACAAATTAAGTAAAATACAGTTACTGTAAGCAACTATGTGGCTTATGTTAATCAGGTATACTGTTGATTTTGAATGTTATAAATCTGCTGTATGCCCGTTTGGCTAACGCTACTGTTTCACTGATACTTACAATGCATGCGTATGTTTAATATATCACTTTTCAACACTGCAGCAAATGTAATGTGACCTTTAATTCTTCTAAATGCATTTTATAAAATATCAAGCCTTTCATGACTAAAACGTACGCTTGTCTGATGTGATGTGTTTGCAGCCTGTATCTGGAAGAGGCTGCAAACTAATGCGCTCGTCAACATCTTGATTTTCCTTCGTAGTTGATGTACGAAGTCAAGTATGAAAATGACCTTCTGATGATTTGTGGTCAGGCACGTGCAGAGGGGGTTCTGGGGGTGCTTGAGCACCTGCCCCTTTTGCTCATTGCCCCCAAGTGCCCTTTTGGTCAAATTTTATTTATTTATTTATTTTTGGTATTATTTTCTAAGCCCTCTTCTGACACTTAATAACATGTACTAAAATATATATTGTAATCGGCCTACAATCTGTCCTTCGAAGGATGCAGACCCTGAATTCGGACACAGCTAGAGAGTCTGCATAGTGCAGCATGAGATTAATGAATGAAGGAGGATTTCCCCCCACCCCCCATTAAATGAATTTTATAGTGATGGCTGCTGGCTGGGAAATATCAGTAAAACATATTTACAAATTTCTTACATATATTCTTACAATTAGTTTGAACACTATTTCATCTTACTTTTTAAAAGGGTACAAAAAAATAGAAATTCATTAAACACCTTTCTGATAAAAAAAAAAGGTTCACATTTAGATGACATAACTTTTTTCAGTGATGCCCTTCACCATAGACTTACTTTAATTTCTTAGCCTCATGGTTACACAAAACGTATTTGCAAGACGGAGCTATTTGGAGTCAAAATGTCAACATTGATGAGGTGAAAAGACCTAAATTCAAAAGAAGGCCACAGACAAAGGAAGAAGGGGGAAAAAACATCCCTTAAACAAATGGAAGCTCAGAGAGCACAAGGCAGAGCCGCCACAAAGCTAGTGCAGATGGTGAGGCAGGAGCGAAAAGAGGATGTGACAGTAAATTAAAGCAACCTGGGAAAATGAGCACTGGATGGGAGGATTATTGAGTCAATACAGGTGTGCTATTACAATCTGGAGCAGATGTTGAAACGGAAAGGCAGGGAACCGAAGAAACCGAGGACATCACAACGTAGACAGTAAAAAAAAAAAAAACTCAACAAGCAAGAGCTTTAAAAGATGTGCAATAAACAAAATCTGACAGAAAACATTAAGATAGCACCAAACCCTGGATAAAAATAGAAACTGAGACCCTAGCAATCATAGCTGCATCTGTTACGTTTAATAAATGTCAAATAATCACAAAGAAACCTGTTTTTGTTTTGACCTTAGCCAGTAACTTAGCAACATTAAGACGGAACTTGTTTCTGGTTGGACCTCCTCGATTTGTCATTTACTAGAAAAACAAGGGTGCTAAATTTGGGTTTTATGTCATAAAAAGCAGCATTAAAAACTGATTTAACATTAAAACATGTTCAGCTTTTTTTTAAGCTAAAAACAAGTCACCTTGACATAATGCTTAAGAAGAATGTGAAAATACAGAGAGAACAGAAACTGCAGACCTTTTAAATTTCAGTGGATCATTCATCCATAACAAATTGAGCAATTTGTTTGCTTATGCTACACAGACAGAAAAAAAATACTACCTACCTCCATACATGGTGGGCAAATGCATTTAAGCGAAAAGTATATTTAACATAAAACAGAAACAAAATTGCTATCTGCATTAAATTTGCTCCTACTTGGAAACTGTCAACAGCAGGATCAACTTCAGCTTATGTGAGTAATAAGTAATAGGATTAGTACAGTGAGTTACCACCAGAGCATGAAGCTGTCAGCTAGATTACAAAATGCTGGGTTGATTATGCTTAAGTGGCCCTATGTAGACGTCTCCACAAGGACAGGTCGGAAAAACAGAGATCCGGATTCAAGATTTAACTATCACCCTCAAAACGCTTGCATGCAAGTCAGTGGGTTTGGGTTAATGATGGTTTAAAATAATAGGGTGGCAACAGTTGCTCAAATAACCATTCCCAAGAACCATTTCAACTCCAACATTCATGTGGTAAATTCATAGAACATGAAAGTATGGATCCAGCATGGCTTGTGGTGGCAAAGTGATTTTTTTGCACAAAAACATGGTCCCTTTCTATTGAAAAAAATAATTGGGCAAAAAAAAAACAAATTTACATAGGCCATTATTTTGGGAAGTTGACGATATATCAAACTTCACATTCCACCTATTTGTTGACACTGGACTCAATTATACACCATTTACAATAAGTAAGCAATACGGGAAAATGTCACTATTGTGAAGAATCTGAAAATATAATTTTAGTATGTAGGAGATATGAGACAGAAAGGAGGTTAATGTTGGGGGAATTTAGAAAAAATAAAGAAACATTTTTAATTTATTATACTACAGGGAAATTCACAAAGTAAAAGAATTCAAGAGAACAAAGTCGATTAACAAAACATTAACCGTGTAAAATAAACATTGAGCTACACTCCGTACCAGTAGGTGGCGGTAATCCACCAATCTTTTCTTGCTAATCGCCAATAAAACGTAAGAAGAGCGTCTCCTCATGTCCACCCACAATGCAAACGCAGTCAACTTGGCTAGAACCGAACCAGACATTAACCAGATGGAGTGAGACTTTGACAATGGACAAGGAGCGTCCAAGCGCTTGAATTTGGGGAGAATGAGAACCTTGAGCTGTGTTTTAAAACTCAAGAATCCAGCAGGTACTCAGGTAAGATTTTACTCTGCACTACTCTAGGAAGATACAGAAAAACACAAGACTCACTTCTGAGTCTTGTGGTCGACCGTCAGGTGTTGAGGGGGTCGTCACAATATGAAGCCAACCAGACGATGGGTAGCTTGCTCACAGGTGTGAGAGCAACCATTTCAGCGCCATTGCTCCAATCCTTTTCCTGAGGAAGCAGAAGGTAAGCAACACAATCGCTCCAAAACATGACAAAGACTAGTATTTTAAATACATGTATTGATCTTTTGGATATTGGTTTACTGTTCTTACCTTAGTTTGGAGTTCTTCTTCTTCTTTAGGTTTTAACGGCAGCTTGCATCCATTAATGTTGCACTACTGCCATCTATTGGGTCCTAATATCTATACCTCAAATTCTCTTAAAGATCCCAGTATTTTTTTTAAAAACAAAAAATCTTCTTTTTCCCCTCCATACTATTTAACTGATCGATCACATTCTCAAATTTCAATTCCCCACTAACACCTAATTCCGTTTTTAATAATCTTCTTTGATTTGCATATTTTCTACAACTAATCAAAACATGTTCCATCGTTTCTACAGTATCACACCAACTACATAAACCAGTAAGATGTTTCCCCATCTTAAAAAGAGTTCCATTTAAAAAACTGCCCGGTTCTTATTCTATTTATAATTATCTCCTCCCTCCTGTTTATTCCTCTGATTCCTACTACATCAACTGTATTTTGTATCCTATATAAATGTCGTCCATTTATTTCATTATACCACCTAATTTTACATATCTTCTTGCTTTCTCTCCAAACTATACTTTTGGCTTCAGATTTAGATAACTTTATTGGCATACCAATATCTTCTTTTTTTAATTGCCTCCTTAGCCAACCTATCTGCTTTTTCATTGCACATAATATCTACATGAGCAGGAATCCAGAATATTTTTATTTTGTTCACATACCCTATGATGAACAGCCATAATCTCGTATAATATATTTTGATGATTATTTGTACGTCCCTTTTCAATACTCAACAATGCAGATAATGAATCACTTCAAACTATTATTTTATTTATATTGGTATCCTCCACCCATTCTAAAGCTAATAAAATGGCACACAATTCTACTGCATATATACTCAAATAATTAGATGTTCTTTTTGAAATATTAATCTTTAATTCAGAAATCACTACTGCTATGATGGTTGCTTCATTTTTTGGGGTCTTTTGAACCATCAGTATAAATTTGCAAATAGTCATTATATTTATTCTGTATTTGATTATAAAATCCTTGGCAAATATCTATTGTATTTCTTTTCTTAATATTGGATAGTGATCCGTCTACATTGATATAGTTCCATGTAGGTCTCAATGGCCACAATACTGTTGGACTAAATTCTTTATAGTATATATTAAATATTTTTGCTCCGTCATCCCCAACCCACCCAAAACTATTAATTTGTTTCTTTCCTCTTTATCAAATATTTTCTTAACTGGGTGATCTTCATTATGTCCTTTTTAAATGTATCCAATAATTAACCATTAGCTACTGTCTTCTGATGCATAATTGCATTTCTCCTGATTATATGTGCTTTACAATACCCAAGTATTGTAAAGCACATACTGGCGTTGATTTAACTGCCCCTAAACAAATTCTCAATGCTCTGGTTTGGATAACATCTAACTTTTTTAACCTTGTTTTAGCTGCTGAACCATACGCCACACTCCCATAATCTATTCTTGATCGAATTAGTGACACATAAATATTCTTAAGTGATTCAAAGCTTGCACCCCATGTCAACCCTGCTAAACACCTCATAATGTTAAGAACCTTTTTACTTTTCTCCATAAGTTCTATGTGATTTTCCCAAGTTAGTTTCTTATCAAAAACTACTCCCAAAAAACGAAAACAGTTAACCCTTTCTAACTCTTTCCCATATAAATACAACTTTTTATCAACCCCCATTTTTTCATTTGTACAAAACATTACCTTTGTCTTTTCAATTGAAAATGTAAAGCCCCACTCTACCCCCACTTACCCACTTCATTTATACCTTCCTGAAGTTTTAAAATAAGATGTTCTACATTCCTTCTCCTTTTCCATAATGCTCCATCATCAGCAAAAAGTGACTTGCCAAACCTAATAGATAATTCTTTAAAAATATAGTTGATCATAACTGAGAATAATGTTGGACTTGCCACACTTCCTTGAGGAGTTCCATTTTCTATTTTACATGATTGTGAAACATGAGATCCTATTTTGACTTGAATAAATCTATCACATTAAAAATCCCATATCCAATTAAACATATTACCTCCTATACCCATCTTAGTTTGGAGTTTTTTATTTATTTCTTCCAACATTTTTGTTGTTTCCCTGTTGTGTCATCAGCCTCCTTCTGTTGCTTCTAGCCAGCTGCTTCTACTCAGTTAATTAGTCTCACCTGGTGAGGCTAATCCTTCTTCTTCTTTGATGTTTATTGGCGGTTGGCAAGCAACAAAAATGCATTACCGCCACCAACTGGTATGGAGTGTGGACCAGAATATCACCCAATTATTAAATTCTATTAAATAACTTAATTTAAGATATCAATGTATTATCTATGCTTCCTTCCTGTTTTTCTTCTTCTTTTCTTATGGCAGTTGGTAATCAATGTTTAGATGTGCATTACTGACATCTACTGGAACAAAGTGTGCACTACATTCGGTTGTTTGGTCTTTTGTCTACATTTTTGGACTTGGTTCTTTTCTTGGAAGCTCTTTCAATATATGTTGGTCAAAATCGATGTATGCTGTTTAATGTAAAATCTCAACATCTTGTTTCATTCACTTTTATTTCTTTCTAGGCCTAGTAAAAATAGGTTTAAAAAATGTGTGTATATATATATATATATATAAATATAAATTCAGGACTTTATTTCCCTGTAAGACATGTGTACTGGGTGTTTGTTCAGTCTGCTTTATTCCAGATAGATCAGCTTGGTGACAGCTGAATAAAATATGACAAAATATGGTTCAAATATTAATGACACTGGGCTTCTGGCAGGTCTTTAGGCTGCCAGTGCTGGAGGGAAAAAATCCAGACTCGCACAGCTGGTGGTTTCTTTTCCCAGATACGACCTTCAGCAGGCGCCGGGGCAGTTGGTAGTTGCGGAAGGTCCCTGGATGAGAAACGGCTTCTCCTGAGGCCAAAATAGTGTATGCCTCTCAGTGGGTTGGAAGTGAGTTGCAGCCTCAAGCAGAGAACATGTCCTTTAGAGTCTTGCTCACAAGCGCCAGAATAAAGCAGGTGATTCACAAGTGGACGGGATGCAGCAGTGATGTGAATATGGTATGAGATCATGTTGAGCCAGGAGGAAAAACATTCCGTCCAGCCATCGATCTACGTCGAAGCCTTCATATATCATTGTTACCTTGAGTGAATAAGTAAGCAAAAAGAGGATAAATGGGGTTAGTCGTTTTGCTCCCGGACCCCAGGAGGACATCTGGATGGTACTGTGACCCAACCCCTGATGAACTGCTGAGAACCAACTCATGGGAGAGTAATTGGTGCTTTCAGATGTTGCACCATTGCAGCTGCAGTCTGGCAACATTAAAGCTGCAAGTATGCAACTTTTACTAAAAGTGCTGTTTTTCACATTCGTTAAAACTGTTGCAATGTTGAGACAGTACAGTAGGAAACAGATAATCTGTGGGAAAAAATCAAGACAAAATATATACACCTTAATTAACTACCTCTGTCAGTTAATTTTGGTTTTATCGCCCAGGCATAGGTTGGAAAAAAACATGCAAGCAAAACGATATGAGTAACCGAACTAAGTTTGCTCTTTATTTTATTTCCCTCTTCTATTTATCTTCTTCTGATGGTCCTAAATCAAATTATTTTTACAGAATGATTTGTTTTGCAGAGCCAATACACAGAGAAGCTGTCTTTACCTAGCAATTTGCTAACCTTTTGCCATTTTCCCTCTTCCTCTCGCATTTGTCCCGAAGGTACCCAGCATTCACAAAATAATTACTGTAATTTGCGAGCTAATTTGCATTTACTAGCTGTGCAGCGACCAAAAACCGCAATGTGTCACGGAAACCTGGAAGATGTTTGGAGGTTAACTTGAGTTTATCGTATCAGAACATACAGGCGTTATTGCGTGTTGATTTTCTTTCCTTTCTTTTTATAACTGTAGGCTACAATACGTGTTCTCGGTTGCGTTGCTCCAAATATTTAAGCGAAGCATGCAGCAAGTCTTGACAAATTCAGCCAAGAATGCAGGAAGCACGACTTGAAAAGTGGGGAATGCGCAAAGCGAGGTTAAGATGAGATGGAGGCGAGTGCAAAATATCAAATGTAAATTGTTGCTTTGATCACAAAACACCTAACAGAGAGAGCTAAACATCACAGACTTAATGATGTACGAGAAGTGTAATTTCGCTTTAAAGACTGCTGGTTGGTTTTCACTTGAGTATGCTGTTTTGCACCGAGGGTGTCAGTCTGTCTGTGCCCTGCAGCCTCGAAACAACACCGGTGACTTTTAATTGGTCTCCGTGTCATGGAATCAGAATGCAGAGACTGCTCTCAGCTCTTTAATTCTCCACTGGTTTGAAGGAGCCAGAAAAAAAAAGAGATATCTTTAAGAAGTTTCATTTTTCATGAACTCGTGGAGATGTAAATGAGTGAGGTTGGGGGTTGAATGAGTCATTGCAGATATTTCTTTTTCTGACGTTAGAAGCTTTTTCCTCTTAATATTTCAAATGCCCTGTAATCGCCGCAGCGAGGATGCTGTGGACTAAAGGGTTAACTGAAGCCTGCAGGATAAAACTTTTGCACGATCTTGCAAATGTTTTGTGGGATTTCCACGAACTTGTGCAAGGATCTCGAACCGTATGATCTCCATCAATAAATGGAGTTCTTGTAGTTTGTTTGAGTGATTATTAATGATTTAAAGATGAATGTTGTCCCATTAATTTGTTCACGCACAAAAAGCTCAAATATAAATCTGATGTAATTTATTCAAATTTAAATATAAGACAATTATAAGTTGATGTGTAAGAAAATACAATTTCAAAAGATGATTCAATTAAGTGAAACACAAAGCTATGTATTAGGAATATGTGTCTATTAAATTAATTTAATTTAATTTTAATTAACCCATATTGGAAAAATTTGACCAAAATCAGAGTGTTTGAAGGCAAGTTCAGACACTGAATTCAAGATATTCTGGTTTAGGATTTTGTGCTTACGTTTCCATTAGTCAGCTTCTGACTGCTATGGTTTTCCCAAAAGTTATATTAATCTTATAGATATTTTTTGGCAAATTAGATTCAGTTCAGACTCGGATCAGAGCATCATGTTGTTTTTTGAAATCTTTTTATCTACCTCATGTTCCCAGTTTCTGTTTTTGTAGCATGTTGCTTCTACAGGTCAGGCAGTAATCGGGTGTAGTGAGTGAAACTAAAACAGAAAATCTGGTTAATTAAAGTTAATTTATGCCTTGGGAAAGGGGAGATTATATTTTTAGATGTGGCCATTTCGACTTAAATCGTTCTTGAAATGAAAATTTTCACTTCAAAACAGCTTTTTTTGTAATTACTCAGGTTATGTCTATATTAACATTTGTTTGATGATTTGAAGACTTGACGTTTGGGGGGGAGCGGAAGAAATCTGTTGGGAAGCAAATAATTTGTCATGGAAAATCTGTCAGTATTTACTGCTTTTTGGGGCCCAAGGTTATAGTGAATTCATGTAAGACCTTCTAGAAAGGTTTTACAGAATTTTCAAATAATTCTGCAGGCCCTTGATTTTTTTATTTATTTTTTTTTGTTTAGGATTTGTTTGTGGTCGACTCATAAAACCAGGGATTTGTGACTCAGGAAAATTTGCTGAATGGATTTTATTTTATTTTTTTGCCCTTATGGCAAGGGGAAAATGGAGGTCTCCCCGACCTGAAATGGAGAGGATATCATCTGTCAGGGTTCAGAAAGCGCGAACGAACTGACCTCTCACCCTTTACAAGAGGCGTGCGGCTTGTCTCGACAAGTCGCATGTCTGGATAGAGAAACGGTGCCCGGAGGTAATGTGAGGGCCTCGGTGGTTAAAACATGTCACGGAGCAGACATTGCACCTCCGGGAAAGGAGATTTAGCAGAGTTAATGCAACATGACTTTCATACAAAAAAAAAAAAAAGTAAAAATTGTTGGGTTATGACACGTCTTATTTCTCTTGGAATTGGACCAGCTTTAGCCAGGGTCACAACATTTCTGTTCATATAACAAACGGAGCAGGCTGCATGTAAACAGCCAAGACTGCAAACAAAGCCCCAATTCTCACAATTAATCTTTGGGAGAAAAAAAATTCCTTAGAAGTGTAAATCAGGAAGAAAAGAAAACTTGGAGAGTCCTTCTACATCTGTCAAAGGAGGCAGGTTTAAAGAAACCGAGATTTAACAACCAAGTTGGAGAAGTCTTCTTTTAAAGCTTTCCCTCCCCAGACGTATTTTAGAAAGCATACAGACACAAATGTAAGGTGCCCCCTTTTTGTTCCCATTATCCCAGAAGAAAAGACGAAAATCAATGATTTTTTTTAAATGAAGCCCACAAAGTTTTCTGACGCACTGCAAAACCCGTAGCATTTTCATTTCTCCACTTCACACCACTCGTGACGCACCGGAATTGGTTTCTTTGTTTGTAGACGGTTTTAACTCCGCGCAGACGGCGAACACAAAGACTCAACGGCGTGTAATTGTGCAAACAGCCTTCTAGTTTCAAACTCATCACAGTGAAGGTCAGCGCTCCCAGTGAAGGAACAACAAGTGAAGTTATGTTTTTCTTCCTCGCTGAGCCTACAGACGGATCGCTTTGTAATTCTGCACTATTGAAAAATATTACATTTAATGCTTCTGGATCACGTTCACATGCCACATTTAGTCCAGTTAAAGAGGAGGAGCATGCTTTTATGATACAGAAGCAATACAGCGATGGCTGAAGGACATATTGGGTATTGGACTCTGATGGTGAAGTTGAGGACTTTACATTTTCTTTTTGTGCCTCCGGGCATGTTGCTGTGTTGCTGTCTTTATGAACCAAGATGGAGAGCTTCTGTGTGCTTTTGTTACTCCAGGTTACTCGGGTTTGTGAAACACGCCTGTTTCATGTGCACAGAAAGATTTGAAATAATCTGCGTGTGGCAATGCGCTGGTCTTGTTTGATTTATGTTTAATTCAGCTGGCTTAAAAGTGTAGGAAATCTTTTTTTTTTTTCTGGTAGGATATATATTTATCAAGTTCGTTTAATCTTGCAAAATCTCCAATTGCTCATCATAATTACATATGTTTTTTTTTTATTTTTTTTTTTTTATTCAGGAGATCATACATTCATTGAAATTACATACATTTTGCACAATTTACATAACTTCTCCAAAATTTTTTATTTTTTTTCCCTTATTTCCCCGTAGCAAACATAAATCACCGTAATGACATAACAATTAGACAAATTAAGTATAGATAAAGAAAAACAAAAAAAAAACAATAATAATAAAACAGTAATAGAACAAAACATTCAAAAAAAAAAAAGGGGGAGGGGGGGATAGAGGGGAAGGATGGCACTGAGAAGCTAAAAGGTAACAATATTTTACCTATTTATTCTGTAAATCTTAAGTCACATGATGACATGATGAGTCAATCACATCAGTCTACGCATTATAAAGGCAAAAATTTTATGTACGTCACAAAAGGTGCCCACTTGCGAGTAAATTTTGCTGAATTACCTTTCACTGTTAATAAAAGTTTTTCTATCTTCAAGAATGATCTTACAGTATTAAGCCACTGTGAAGTAGATGGAGGTGTAGGAGATTTCCAGCAGAGTAAAATGCAGCGCCTGGCAAGGAAAGAACAGAAAGCCAAGACCACCTCCTGTACGGGGGACAGGTTAAAAGTGTAGGAAATCTGAATTTTATTGAGCAAATTCTCATTCAGCATTTGCTGAATCTAACACATGAATATGAGCGACATCCCATCTTAGTCCTCTGGCTTTAATGCAGTCAAACTTAGAACATTGCCTAAAAGTGCAATAGTTTAGGTAAAATAAATTGAGTGCATTGATTTGTTGTTCATGAGATGAAAAAAGTCATTTTATAGAGATTCATGACACGCAGAGGAAAATATTTCAAGGTTTTATTTTTATTTTTTTCTGTCTAAATGATTGTCTTACAAGTAAAAACCCAAAATTTGATGTTTCAGAAAATTGACTCACTATTAGACGTTTTTTTGGAATCTATTCAGTGTGAACAATCAGCAGACTGTATTTGTTGTTTGGTTGATGGATTTACATCACTGGGTGAGCGAAGGTGAAAAATTAAATTGCTTTGTGACGGAAGAGTGCATAAAGCATCAATGACCAAATATAACCAGATGTTTTGGAGAAACTTACCAAACAGAAATTTCTCATAGCCAAGGAAATATTGTTGTACTTTTTTACCAAACAAGTAATCCTTTCTTTGCAGCTTTTTTATGTTTCAGTATTCTACCAACTTAAAAGTAAAAAGAAACTGAAAACTAAATTGCTCCGCCCCTTACCTTGTCAATCAGTAAGCTGTTCATTCTTAGTCTATCTTACTATCCAACCCATTTAATTTTTTTTTAAATCCATGTACTAGCAGTTGTTTTCTATTGTCTTTGATAGAAAACTTTCTACTTTCATGTGGAGGTTTTGCATCATGTTCTCGCATGTCTTTCTGGAGCCGAATGAAAAAAATTCACCACTGTGAGGACTTGTCTTGTGGTAAATCCCCTGCTGACTTTTTCACAGGCAGTGGGCAAAGTCTGAATCTGATTCTGCTGCTGTTGGGCTTGTTGTGATTCATTTGTTGAAAAAAATATGTATCAAGCCAAGCCCTTTCTCTCACAAAAATAAAAATTGCAAGCTAAGAAAATCACATTGGTAGAGAACAGAATGAACTTCGTTGTGTAAATTCTATTTTTTTTTTTTTTTCATTCAGCACTGAAGGAAAACTTCCTGTGGAGGCTTTTGCTGGAGTTCTGCATTCAATGCCTCTTTTATTGCAATCCCATGTAATTTAAGTTGGATTTTTAAAACTTTTTCCCAACCGTATTTAACAAACGCTCGCCTTCAAATGAGAATATTTGTGGACTATGCTTAAATGACATCTGACTGGATTCAATTTGGCAGCTTTTTGTGTTTTTCAAACAGGGAGCCTAATCACTCATCATTTGAAAATGAAACTTAATTGAGTCCATTTCTTTAACACTGATTGATGGAATAAATGTTTCATGCTCTCCAGAGAGCTGAACACCAAATGCAACTGAGGATGCTCCCACTGTGCTGTGGAAATCCCTAATTCTCATTTGAAAATGTAAAATCTGTGTCTCTTCACTGAAAATTTGAGGTCATTCTTTGGCTCAAGAAGAGGAGATCAAGTGTATTGATTTGTTGTTCATGAGCGATCAAAGCCGAGAGCACAAGATGAAAAGGCTGGTGATTTGCAGGTCAGTCCAGAGCATGTTTCCTTTCACAAGATGGCGGCTTGAACAGCTGGAAAGAAACTAGAGTTTTGCTGTTTTTTAGAAACTTTTTTTAATCCTAAATGCCATAAATAACGTTTATTGATTATGAATGCTAGCAGTGAAAAGCTGTGTTTTGGAAGGCTAAAGCACAGCGCCTCAATAGCATTTTGCTATTACCTTAGTTTGGCTAGCGTTTAGCTTTGAAGAAAACATTTTAGGACTATTTTATAGTGCTTAGCGGCAAGAAAGGGAAGGAAAACTTCAGTAAACTTGAGAATAAACATAAAGCACTACATTCACTGGCCTGTTTGTACCCAATCAGCTTGAAGGATTAAAATAAAAGCACCTCTTAAATTGTTTATGCTAAGGTAATTTACAAGAAGCGGACCTCCTTCCCATGACATCAGTTTCTTTCCTGAAACTCTTCCTCTACCTCCTCTTGGAACCTCTTTGATGGAGTACATTGTGGGATTAGTAGTTATTATGCCAACTTCCTGTAGTTCAGTCCTTTATGGCTGGAGGCACATCAACTTCGTCTGAGTACTTTCAGCCGGATAAAGCACAATGTCTCAAAGATTAAATCATCTCAGATTGGTTTCTTGAACATGATGAGGTTACATAATGTCAATAAATAAGAGTTTTCATCTTCAATGTACAAGTTAACAAATTTGTATTACCTTTTTTATGCTAGCATGCTACGATAGGCTGAAATCTCTGTCACAAATTAAGGCAGTTCTGAAGGCAAAACGGTGTTCAACCAGGTGTTAACCGGGTGAAAAACATGCACACATCTTTGACCAGAAATTACTCTTGCATCACTCTCTGAATTGCAGCAGATTCAGGGTGTTGATGTAGATCTATAAGACCATCTCAGACGAGCACAAGATACCAGATGGATGGATTAAAAAAAAATTTGGTGAGGATTTCTCAGTCAAATCAAGTGGAAAAAGAAACTGGATGTGCCTGGAAGCTTTATACTTACCAAAAGCTTTAACTAGGGGGAGAAAGCACCTTTTTTAGATGTTGTAGAATTAAAAATGTACTCATGGGAAAGGGATTGTGCTTCAAACCCCTCAGATTAGCTGTGAAGCTGGAGAGTGAAATGTTTCCTTCTGAACATGAAAGGAAACCAGGATGCAGTTCGTTAAGAGTGAGACATTTTGGTAAATGCCACATTTCGCTTTTTGCCCCCACAAATGAAGACATTGAAGTTTTGTTTTTTACTTTTACAGAAATGACAGCTCTGATTAAGTTAAATTAAAGTCATATTTTCCGAAAACATCATTTAAAAGTGATGAAAATTTTATGATTTCTTTAAAAAATTGATGGAGATTTTCAAAGCATTTTTTTTTCTCTTTTTTGTAAATATGCTTTTAAATGTGAATGACATTTCAAGTGCATCTTAATGATGTCCTAACACATCATTTTAACTGAATACCCACAAATGAAAGGACAAATAGCTTTATATCAGGGGCTATCTCTGGTATGTTGGTTGAAATGGCGCGTCATAAGTTAGTGGGACACGCAGGTTATTCAAGTGTGAACAGGCTACTTATGCCGCTCAGTTTACTGATTTGTTGTCCTCGGAGCAGTTGCCAAGGTGTCCGGAAGATGAATGAAGGAAACGTGATTTATTCCTGCGAGTAACGGACGACAGGATATACGAAGATTTAAAGAGACTGTCTAATTAGAGGTAGAGATAGGCAATCCTTCTCATTATCAGTCCATACAGACATCCAACGAGAAAACAGGGTTGACAAGGTTGAGTAATTGCTTTACCCCTGTGTGTCCCACAAGCACGGCTGCAACAGTATGCAACGGGAGTACTGATTCCCAAAATGAGCCAGAAACGAGGCGAAATGCTTCATTTATAAAGCAAAATATGAAACTGCTGATTAATGTTGGCTTTTAATTGTACTATATAAATTGGTTTCTTGCTTTGTTTTTTCTTAATTTTTAATTTCCGTGTGTACCAATGTGATACTGGCAAGTTATACAACTTTTTTTGTTGTGCATCACTTCACATTGAATGCTCTTAGTTTGGCTGGAATGGAGTCATCGTACAACTATTTGACTCTATTTTATCAATTTAAAAACTCTTTAAAGCTATAAGATGAGTAAATATTGTATAAGTTACAGAAAATTAACAAGTTATATTTTATATGATGAAGTAGGAAGTCTATCAAAATTTTTGGTCCAAGTCATTCAAGATTATCGATGACGTTTCTCAATTCAAGCCACAATTTGATGATTTCATCAATATTATACTAATTCAACCTTCTGGATGCTAGAGTTTCTGTTTTTCTTGAACACATCTGATATTTTGTCTCAACTGGAATTTGTGCAGCTACTATGGATCCTCTAAGAGAACATGGAGGGAAAAAAAATAAATAAAAAATCCCGACTTATTTTTCTCGAGATCCCGACTTACTTTCTTGAGATCCAAAAGGTCAGAGACGTGATGAAATGATCACAGCGACGGAAGACACAAGGGGGAGATTTATAGGTTTTTATTTCCAGATTGGGCTTGCGTATAAATATATCAGATCAGTGCTTGACAGAAGGTTTTCATATCGGTGCATGATGTCAAAACGCTACAATATCTGAATTTCTAACTATTATTGTTTGCAAGAATGAAACGGTATCAGTCATGGAAAACATTTTTATTGAAACTAAATTAAACTCTGACGTCTGATCCCGGAAAACTTTTTTTTTTTTTTTTTTTGCACATTAATACGTTGCCTGGCAGTCTTCAAATGTAGCTCACCGGTCAAAACGTGTCCACCGAACTACACAGGTCACTGCACCTGAAATGACAGGGTAAAGCTTATTAATATAAATCAGAAGCGACTACACATACACAGCTTTAATCACTCGTAATAACAACATGCTCTGAATGTATTGTTAAACCAAAAATATTTAAGAGGCAAAATGTCCAACAAAAACAACGTTCACTTGGTTGACGCCAAGCAATGGGACTTTCTTGTTTACAGTATGATAACTACAGACTAAACTGCTGCGTTTTCAACTGCCTGTCATGTAAACTTAAAACATGTAGAAACGGAGCAGCTTGAGGAAATCTAATTATAAATAACTTAAATAGAGCTTGCCACAATCTTCGACAAAATAAAACGGATGAAAAATCCACAGGTAGGATGTAACGATAAGGAAGCTGCTGAGTATCCAACAGGCAACAAAACATCTGCACCAGGGAGGACGGATTGATGGGCAGCACAGATGGTCAGCAGGATCTCAAGAAAATAAGTCGGGATTTCTTTTTTTCTTTTCTTTTTTTCTCCATGTCCCCTTTGGGGCTCCGTAAGTTACAACATAGGGTTAAAGATTAAAGGGGTCGACTAAGAGATTAAAGCCTCTTAATTGACCCCAGTGACCAGTGGCGCAAAAAGTGGGTATGCAGCGCATGCAACGCATAGGGGCGCAACACCAGAGGGGGCGCCAAAACCCTGTCTGGAAGGGGCGGCGCGCTGATGATGTTTTCCCATACACTTCAGCCTTACGCTCCTTCACCTCGCGCACATAACGAGGTAAAGGTAGCGAGTTTTACCCTTCACGTATCGTGGTCTGGGTGGGCGCCGATTTATGTTTTCGCATCCACCTGAATAATGTGTAGTTGCGCCCCTGCCAGTGACGTAAATTTAGGTGTTTTGAGGGTGACAGTTAAGGGGTCAAAGAAGCTACTGCAACGTCCTGACAATGTGTCGCATAAAGTTTTGTCCTGATTTCTGAAAATGTTTCTGAAACTAAAACGGACATAAAGAACTTGCACTTTGCTCCTTCCGAGTCATTTTCAAAACCAGAAATGCTAGGCTAATGTTGGCATAGTTACTCTCTGTTTTAATGTCATCATTTGGTTGGTAACACATTTCAATTTGGTTTCATCTAAGTCATGTCTGGAAACATCTCACAGAACCAGTTCCACTATTTTATAAATTCAATGTTTTGAACTTTCAAATTATAAACCAGCTAGCATTTCAGTGACACTGCAACAACATGTATTTGAGTTTCGGCAGGGTCTACCTCCTGTATTAAACAGTGATTGGGACCCCAATCTAATTTTTAACTTAACCTTTATTTAACCAAGAAAAACTCTTTGAGAACAAACATTTCTCTTCAAAGAACGTCCAGGGAATGGCAGAGAGTGGTACAAAATCCACTTACATAATCAGCATTTTCAACAAATTCAGTTAGGCAAAACAACTACAGACAGATGTAGCGGCCTCGGTCAAAAGCAGAACCATAACTGCAGCATTGAGTCCAAAATGTTTCACTTCTCATTTCTCTACTTTTTTTTTTTTTCTTCCAAGCAGTCAGATTTTTCTCTGCAAATGAGATTTGTTTAAAAATGAGCAAGCGGAAAGCAAAAGAAGAAATGTCAGCTCTGAAAAATAATCTACAGTACAGACCCATTCATTAGATTAAAATATAATTGAAAAGTCAATTTATTTCAGTAACTTCATTCACAAAGTGAAACAAATTTTTTAAATTACACACACTCTTTTGAAGCTTTTTTTCTCTTGTTCTTCATGATTTTCTGTTTATTTATAAGACATTCAACCAATAATTTTGCTTTTAAATACAGAAATGTAGGGTTGATAATAAAAATATGTTTAATATCTGCTTAAATTTTTTTTTTACAAAAGGTTTTAAGCTCACAGAAGAGCTTTGTTGGAACTTATATTATAATTTATTGAATGACTGTAATTTAAAATTGGAAAAAATTTTTATCTTCACAAACACGTCTGGAAAGATATGCATTGTTTTTAAACTAGCATATTTTTTTAAGTGACTTTTTGTTTGCAGAGCTGTAAAGATAAAAAAAAGTAAATTTTTTGCATGGACATCTGTTATGCAACTACACATCACTTCAGTTTAAGAGCTTTTTTACACCTAACTGATTCATTGCTCAAACTTATGTGTTTTGAAGGGGAAAAATCATTCCTCTGAAATTAATCAGCTACCAGACATGAAACGGCGGCCAAAGCTCCAGAAAGCATTTGGAAAGACCTTCAGAAACCCTGAAGGGCATTTTCTATTAAAAAGGAATGCACAAAATATACATATATAAATTTTTTAGTATTTTAAAAATACTTTTTTTATGCAGTTCATGAGCTCTCTGGAAACACAGGTCCATGTGATTCTGCTCTTTGGCACCGTGAATGCTTAAAATATTTGGTTTTATTAACTGTGAGATGGGTTTAAATGTCATTTCGCTCTGAAAACGTTACGGAGCAGAAAAACGGTGGGAAGTGTTTTGCCTGGTGGGGAGAAAATAAAGAGGTCAAAGCCACCGACTCCCTCCTGATATGACTGTCCGGGACCAGGAAGCCTGCCTGATAATGCTCAAACCAGCTGCCTGCATTCAGTAATAAAGTCGCTCTGTTTTTGTTACATCATCAGTTTACTCCCCCGATTCGAAGCGCTGCCAGTCTCCACTGCAGCCTGTTATTTTGAGACCCAGTAGTTTCATTTCTTTTATATCTAGTGAGTCGAGGCTGACGTGCATAAAGGCTCTGGAGAAAACCGAAACCAGACGATATGGGGTACGCACTGATCCGATTTTAATACCTGTATCGGTCCCGATATTGAACAAAATTCTAGATCGGGTATATGTGAATGATTACCAGTTTCAGCTTCACTATGCGGTCCCGTCGACACGGCCTTTGCTTTGATAGCACGCCACATCGACTGTGGGACGGCGCTCGTCCTTGAACGCACAGACTAAACGGTCCGCTTCTTTAAAGCACCCAGTCTTTAGCAGCTTGCGATGCAGATGCATCATTGACAAAAATCAGAGGCAACATGCCGCTCGCTGTGATGGATTACTCGTCTCCAGTAAGTTTCAAATCTCTTTAAGCTTATTTTCGTAGCACACTGAAAATGAATGGAAAATAATGGCTGCCAAGACGATGGGAAATCAATCTACAATCTGGTGGTTTGCTCTGGAGAATAGCCAGTGATGCAAAGTGTGCCTGATTTGTAGCTAATGGGCTGGAAGATGCAGAACTACCATTATGATTCTTTAAGAGACTCTCCGATCGTACGATTTGAGCAGATGAAAGTTATTGAGCAGGTGCGGGATTATCACTCGACGTTAAATATTTTGTGCATGCTAAGAGGTGTGGAAGTTTAAAAGGGGGGTATAAGAAACTCATCAACCATTAGACGAGCCCAGCCCTGCCTCCAGCGCCTAATCCTATTTTGCTTTGCAAATGCATTCACTTGCATCTAATTGCAGCAGCAGCAGGCAGCCAGAGTGGATAAAGATGCACATTTAGTTGATTGTTAGAGCTGCTTTGACCCTGTATGAGTATTAAGGTTAATCAGGCTGAATTACCGACTAACACAATAAACAAAAAAAAACAAAAAAATTGGTACATAACAAGATGATGGTTTCGATTTACCAGCGTAAAGTGGCAATGAGCTTTTGATGGATATCAAAAAAATATTTTCTGTCATAATTAAAGGCTTAAAATAGGACAGTCTTTTTATAGGGGCTGCGTGTTCCTTTTCCTCTATTTTCTTTTTCTTTTTTCTTTCTTTTTTTGAAGCCACTCTGACATTTGCATGGTTGACTCAGACACTGCAGAAACTTTCTCTGCAATGCGTGATAAGCCGCACCTCCTGATTCAGCCTGACAGCAGTTGGACAAGCTAATAATGGTTCGCAGAGACACTTACAGCCTTTTAAATGTTTTCCATTTCAGTAATATGAAGCTTGTTCCTTAATGGTAAGATAAAATGAGTTTGTCTGTGGAAATGTTTGTCATATAATTAATTTATTTTTTTTGGAGCTATGAAAGCCACAGCAACACAACAACAAGGACACACACAAAAAACCGTCTAGCTGCTCTGCAGAGTGTTTTTATATTAAGACTTGAACAGAGCATTGTATTTAATCTGAAAGCTTTTACTTTCAAAGACCCGTGCACAAAAAATCAGAGGCTTCTGCAGCTTGCACAACCTCAGATGTGCCTCATCACCTTCTAACCAGTGAGCAAAACATGTTATTCTGAATTTAGATGCATGCGTCTAAGAATAGGGCAGGGGAAGCTCCAAAAATGAATGCATGTCACCTAGCTCCTTAGAGCAAAAGCTAGTTCCTCTAAAGGACAAATGACATCGTTATGCATCTTTTCTTCCTTTTTAACTGTGTTTGGGTTGAGATAATTACGCTCATCCAAAAAAATTGGACAAAAAATTGGACTATGTGTGAAAAAGCATGAAATGAAATGGAGAGGATAAGGCAGTTGAAAGTCAGTCCAACTGTGGAAAACTGATGCTAGACTTGGTCCACAACAAAAACAAGACGGCTCAGTTTTGAGATCATAAAGTGATGACTTTGACTGTTTATGCATTGAGGTGAAGAAGTTTAGAAGGAAGTTGAGAGCAGGAGCTTGGAGACCTAAATAACCAGCACTCTGAGGAAATTAAAAGCTCTCCAGATGATTCTCCAGAGTGCTGACGGACCGCTTTGGACACAAACTGTCCTACAAGACTCTTGCATTTTGGCAGCAGATGGATGGATGGATGCAGTAATTTCTGCCGCAGTTGTTCCTCTGACGCGCACAGAGGTTTGTCCTGCTAACCTCCGTGTCTCCAGAATAGCCAGCTTTGTTAGTGAGCCAAACAGTGTTTGTGGAAGCCTCACATTTATCCACATAATCGCCAGTGTTTCACTTCTGAAGGTTAAACTGCACTATGCTTTTTTAAAATTGCTTTAGTCATTAATAAGCAAGTACTATCTATGTTTTTGATCGTATTGTTATTTTAGCTGAGCCCTGATCCGTTTCATCTGGGTCGCCTGAGTGAGGGTGCATGACGTTTCAACCCTTAATCCTTTTTTAAAATTATTATTATTTTACTGTTTTGTATAACTTTTAAAAAAAAACAAAAAACATTGCACTTATTTATGTTACTTAGCTTTTATCTTCCTAAAAATATAGATTTATCCAGTATTTCCTTACTAATGAACATGACTGGGCTTGTACAGTTTCTCATTCCCTTTTGTTGGTTGATTTATCTCATTCGTCCAGTTTTTTTAATCTCAGTATTATTTCTTGACTTGTCAGTTCAGTTAGTTTGATCATTATAATGCCATGTGTCTCTGATCTACACAGGAAAGTGTAAATACTGGGGGCAAAAAGTTCTTCCAGCAAAGTTTCTGGTAGGTCAGTAGATATGTTTTCTTTTCACCTGTTTACGTCCACAGAACTCACCCACATTTCCTACCGCTGCACTTCATTGTAGTTTAAGTATCTCATCAGTCTGACATCTATTTGACACATTCCCACTAAAAAAAGGTCTTTATCAAGAAGAAGGTCAGTGTTCCCTGTAAAACATCTGACCTTCAGATACAGACAACACGACTTCATTCCTGGTTTAAAAGATGCTGCAAAATCTTTAAAAACAAAATACATTTTTAAAGAAATGGAAAGAAATACTGCAGTTTATTGATGTTTCATATATTGTATTGCTCTAATATATTAGTCATTGTTGCCAAAAATCCACACTTCCACATCCTTCTTGTCATTCAAATAAGATGTCTTCCACACAAGTTACTCATATTTGTCAAAATAGTTTAAAAGTATTTCTGGCACAAACCACAAAGCTAATTTATTATTGACAGCATGTGTGGGATCTGTTTTTTGTCTTTTTTTTCCTATTGTTGATATTATGTAATCAAATGCCCTGTGGAGGACGTGTTCCTTGTAAAAAGAGCAAACTCAAATAGCTACGTACAATTTTTTTTTCTTCCCCATAGTAAAATTAAACAAATTCATCCATAAATCATCATCATAGCTCCAAACTGTTTATCCATCTCTAACCAACCTGGGAGATTGAGAGAAAAGAAAAAAAGACTCGGGGAAACTGCTCTTTTTAATGAACTCTGAAGGAAAGTAAACTTTGTAGACACACAAAATGAAACTATGTAGATTTCTGTTTGTAACTTTAACCACAACATTCTTCACACAAGTTGCAGAAGTACATATTTAGATGCAGTAGGAAAATGTCATGATGAAAAAAATGTAGAAAAAGTTAATTTTAGGACATTTACACAAAAAGTTCAAAAGAAATCATTATTTCTGATACAATTGCCAGTGCCACAATCAGTAGTGTTGCATTATATAAAAAAAAAACGTGCATTTGTTTAATGCAAGAAACATGACAACAGTTTCCTCTCCACACCAATTTATTCAAACATTAAGAACAAGATTAATTGGTAGCACAAAAGCCACCTCCTTCTTCTTCTTCTGTACACAGCTTCAGGCAGAGAATAACGCAGCTATTTGTGACATTATTCTATACAATGAGGTGTAAACTAAATTATGACAGATTAATCATCTCTGCCCCTTTCAATCGCATTATATTATCAATTAATATCGTTACTGACATATAAGGGGTCACTTTTTTTGAGAAAGCGTGACTCTGCGTGTGTGCGTGCGCACGCTTGTGTGTGTGTGTGTGTGTGTTTCTAAATGTGTGCTCGTCTGTGTGTGATTGTGCATGTTGGGTTTTTTTTTTCTTGCCAGTTTTATCAGGTCTGGCTCCAGCACTCGACCTTGCAGTCGGTATCAGTAAGCCACCTGTCACACCGACTCAGACGCTGACAATAGCCTCTTAAATCACTGCCCAGATAGTATTCACACCCCCTTCTCATGTTACGACCGTTCCTGCTAAAAGTTGTAGTTGCCCAAACTTTCAGAATTTAACAAAAACTTTTTTAAATTTCTTTAATTTTGAATTTTTCAGAAGTTGAGGAACTTCTCCTTTGTTTCGAAATTTGGATCATAGCAAATTTATCTTGAAGTCCTGTCTACAGTCCAATAATCCTTTGGGCTCCAACACTGGTGACTTTTTTTCTCTCTCTCTTTCTTTTACCTTTAGCTCCTCTTCAAAATGGCAAAGACAAGAAAACATGCTATTTAAAAATTGGATTTATAAGTCAGTAATTGGCAACGGGAAAATAACATCTCACATAAAATTCCCACATCTCCAGTCAGAGCAGTAATTAAAATGTTTGGGGGTGATAAAAGAGAAGAGAGGTCACGGTTCTTTCAGTGTGAAACCCTTTGGGTCTTTTTCTATGTCTTTACCAGGGGAGCCTATAAAAAACGGAGGTTACTGTACGCAGGTTTTAATCCTGCGAAGAAACCTTTAAAGGTAAGATAACATGACAGAAACCAAAAAAATATTTAGCAAGAGTTGAGCTTTCTTTTTTTTTTATTGTGTGGTTTCACCATCTAAGAAAAGCAGTACAAACCAGAAAATTTGTAAAAAAAAAAAAAAAAACAACTGCATATTTGCTACTTTCTCACAAAAGAATACTATTTTAAGAGTCTGTTATCTTGGTTAGCAACATACTGGGCGCACCAAGTCGCAGGAACTTTCAATATAATTGTAGAAATGCAAACTTTTTTTTTTATTTTTTTATCTGCACCAGCACACAATAATGTACTACATTCTTCTGCAATAAATCATGCAACACAGGATATTTCCAGAAAACACTTTTTTATGTTTTAAAATGGATGTGGGTATATAAAAAAAAATAAAAACCCAAAAAACAAGCCATCAGTGGGTGGAATGTTTCGTGTAGTATTAAACATTAGATATATGTAGAAATAGAGTGACATATAAAAACATCACATTTTATAAACATACATTTGCCCTTGGCGCAAATAGATTAATCTCCACAAAATACGTCCAGAAAAGACATTGCTGCGACTCCGCTTTTGATATTTTATTCTGATGATCCTCAATAAAAGGGGGAAAAAAAATCCACACCAGTTCCACCAGATTGCATTCACACACTGAATGAAGCAGTTTGCTAATCTCCATATGAAATACGCACAACAAAAGAGGAAAATTAACTGGAAAGCAGGATTGTATAGAAGGGAAGTACAGAGAAAGTGAGCACAAGAAAGCACAGGCGGCAGAGCAAGAACATGTCAGACTCCTCTGTGGGCATCATGGGAGTTCTTACTTGAAGGCTGTTTTTTATATACCAAGAATAAACAAGAAAAAAAATCCATAATCAGCTACTGATTTAATTTCATGTTTATTTCCCAAACAGGATCCGACCGAGGAGTTCAATCAAACTGACAGTTTTTGATCAAAAAGCTCATTCATGTGCACAGCATTTATTAAGAAATATTGTTTGGGAATTAGTTGGTTATATTCGTAACGATTTGTGTGTGGTACGACCAGAAACAAGACAACAGTAGAGGGGAGAGGGGGAACCCAGAATCAGGCGTAAATCCCAAGTTTTATGCTCATTTGCAAGTTGCAAATGAATAAAAACGAAGTGATGAAAATTCTAGAAAGATTGAAAAACAAAAACTGAGTAACTCCAAATGGCCTTTCACCAAGGGAAGGGTCAATGCGGTGTTTTTATACAGCAGGCTCTGCAACTTCAGCTTTCTTTCCTGACCTCAGACGACCTGTCGTTCCATCCTTCACACCTAATAGATCATGTACTCCATTTTTCTTTAACATAAAAAGTACTACTGGACCAGTGGTTTTATGTTTTCTTTGTTTTTATTGTCTCCTCTGTACTTTCATCCCCCAGTCAGTCTCGGCTGATGCCTACCCATCCTGACCCTGGTTTCGATGGAGGTCACTTCCTGTTAAAATCAAATATTTCCTCCATTGTTGCCACGCGATGGCTCTGGACGAGGGGTCGACTCAATACAATTGGCTTAACATCCTCGAATAAAAACAGTTTCAATCACATTATTAACTGATTCCACTCGTACTTAAATTGCGTTTCGTTTACACCGGTGGATCTGATGACGAAATGATTGGCTTGGAATTAAAAGAATCGATTTCATCCGACTCTGATCTGAACTGGGATTAATGCTGATATAAGGTATTGATGTACACTGCCTAGAAATAACTTCTCCCCTCTGTCATTAAATCAATCCAAGTCTTTCCTGCTTAGGGCCAGTCTGTATTAAAAATACATTATTTTGATTTGTAAAGTAAGAGAATAGTGAAAAACATAATTCTGCTTGTATACGTTACCACAATATTTCATAGAATTGCCTTTTAAACTGAATGATTGCATGACTTGGTGTCCTTCCAGAAGCTTCTCGCGTTTGTTTGATAGAAGTTTTTCCCATTTCCCCCCCCCCAACAGAACCAGTGTTGCAGTGTTGGGTTCTGAGGATGACGCCACGTGAATCATTCACTTCAACTGGTAATCAGGCCTGTAGATGGTTCTTGTTGCCTTAATCATACCTTACTTAGCTGACTCCTTGTCATCCGTTCTTGCAGTCAGTTCCTCCATTGATGATATCGTATTGTTTTGCATTCTAACTTTTTGAGGTAATGGCTTCTTCCTGTAGAAGCAGCATTTCAGCCCATTTCAGGACAGGACGTGTTATATGATGGATGATGCATTTTCTGCCAGCCTACCTTCACTTTCACATCAAGTCACATTCGTCTTTTGGACACAGAACTAATTTCTCTCGTAAGACAGTACGATGGCCGGTTATTCTCATGTTTTTAATAATTATTAGAATCAGCATTTGAAAAGATGAACATGGCATCTTTAGAAATCTGCAGGTTATGCCCAGTGATTAACGAAACTTGTGGAAATACACAGTCTTCTCCCCGTGCTGATTCTGGTTCTGATGGAGCTTACTTTTTGTTGAAATGAAATTTCCTTTGCTTGGCTAATTTATTCAGATATTTTTAAAGATTTCACAAAGTGAAGCATTATGTTTCAGGTCCTTCCTGAAACATAATGCTTCCCCATCTTAATTTCCAAGCTCTGATCTGTCATCTTGTGTTGCTTTTGAAATAATGGCTTCTTCCTATAGGAGCAGCATTTCAGTTCATGTCGGTACAGAACATGTTTTACTGAAATTTATTAGCAGTTTTTTTTTTTACTAGTTTCAGCCAGCCTTATTTCACTTTCACTCCAGGGCTGCTCCTTTACATCAAGACACGTCCATCTTCGGGGTTTTTTCTTAAAGTATAAGGGTTATCCCCGTAGTTTTAATACTTTGCTTTAAGTGAAAAAAAAATTTACGTGGCACATTTAGGCATCTGTAGATTATCCCTTACTACAAACCAAGCTTGTGGAGGTCTTCACTTTTCATTCTTCATTTCATTAAGATGTCGCAAAAAAGCATTGTGTTTCAGGTGTTGCCTGAAAATAGATTTGCACGCATTTCAAAATCGGATGTTTTGAATTATGTGAATGTTTAGTTTCAGCTGTATATAACTCCACGAGTCAAATCGATCTGTAAAGTCACTTGAGATGAATTCAGTTACAATGTTATGACATATATTAAAAAAACAAAGTAAATTGTGTTTTGCCTTAAAGAGGGACTATGACATGGGCTTGAGCTCCACATTAAGCTGTTTCCAGAAGTCTTTCATGAGCCGATGGCCATAATCAGTCCTAATTTCCATTCCCCTGGAGGCTCTGTCTCAGGAGCCTTCATTGCTTTCCATGTAATAATTTTCCCCTCTTTTATTGTGTGAACTTGGACAGATACTAATTTTACTAATGTGGCCTCTTTTTTCCACCCTCTAACTCTGAATAGGAGGATTTTTTTTATTTTTACAGAAACACAGTAGATGGAAATGTTTAATAATTCCCATTTTTCTTGTCACATTCGCTTTAAATCCTCCTGTCTGTGCCTATCTGGTGTAGTTAAATTCAAAACACAAGGTTTCGGTATGCACAGGCAGAAACCCGGCTCCGACCTCGCCGTTGCCTTTATGGCCTCAGGCTGGTTTCAGAGCAGTTTGCCTCCTTTCAGTCCAAAAAAACAAAACAATGACAGACATCATGATCCGTTCTGTCACAGCTCTTCCTCTGTGCAGCCGAAGCAGCTGCATTGTCATGGACACGGCATGAGGCGGTCAGAAACTGAGCCGATTGTTATGGTAACATCTGTTTGTTTGGAGATGGGATGTGACTGTAGGTGGGGTTAATTGCACTGTTATAGTGTTTGACCACCAGTAGCACATTAATGCTCCAGATAAAGCCCGCAGACACCGGAAAGATAAAGTCATTACATGTGTTTTTTTTGTGTTTTTTTTTTTTTCAGGCTGGTGCTCATGTCCTGAGCCGGCGGCGGACCCTTCAGGGCGACGGCGCTCCAGCTCCTCCACATTCCACAGTCGGGAAAGCTTTACTCGTTCCTCCTCCACAGGTCAGCCGACTGTTTGAAGAGCTCTAATCAGATCTACGTGCTGGGCCTGTCGAGGGCAGGGCTGGAGTCACATTGTTTTCTGAAACAATGGCTGCCTTCACGGGAGCAGAGTGAGGTGCAAGGTGCTGCTTCCACACCCTGCAAGCGAGGAGCTGCGAAGTGAGCAAGGTTCATCCGAGAGTCATTTTCAGAACAGCAGCAGATCAGATTTGTCTTCCAAAATGGCACATTGTCCTCTAAGCACTCTGTCACATTACAGTGCTGGAGCAATTAATCGGATTAATCGATTTACTGAAATTATTGACGACTAATGTAGGCGGCGATTAATCATTGAAGCTGGGGTAACTTTTCTAGAAAATGTTTTCACTATTTTTGCGAAAGTATGGTATGAGACAGATGATCTGTAGAAAAGTTTTGTTCTCCTGTCTTTTCCCAATGCTAAACAGAAACAACCAATCAGAGCCAGGAGGCGGGTCTTGGCGCTGTCGATCACAAACTCTTGTGGCGCTGCTAACATACGCTTTTATTTTTGATTACAGGAATTTTAGATTGATTTGAGGCTTATTGCAGAAAATGGATCATGCTTTATTTCCCAAATTTTTTTTTTCTCTTGGAAACATCAAAGAAATCTCCATTAGTCAAAAAAAAAAACAAAGCAAAACATAAAACTACAAATTTACTTGAAATGTAACGAGATTGCAAGCAAGTCGTTTTTCTGCAAGTAGTGAAAGCTTTGCTAAAATAAATGCAATTAATTCAATCAAATAAATGGCAGGGTATCATTAATGCATGCTGCGTGTTTGCATACGAGAGTGACTGTCGCCAAATTCGAGGCCTGAGCGGGAACTGTGAGCAGCAGTGCATTCAGGAATCTGACACCGCCGCAGAATAAGAAACAAGTCCCATTTTCTGAGAGACGCAACAAGAAAAAATATTCAGAGGGGCTTTTGGTTTCAGAGCCACATATTTTTAACTCCATTGCTGCAAAGTATTCTCATTGGATCTGGGGGGCATTTTAATTTGGATATTCGTATTCATTTCATTAAAAAAATTTAAAAAATCATCGTCTCTAATTTCTGGCAGATAAATGACTTATTATTCTGGAGCAGAAATGAAAAATGGAATACCATATTCCGTGTCCGGTTTCGTCGCCGCTATTTTATTAGGTTTTCAAGCTGTTGCCTCTAAAGAAAACCTTGGACCGACTTTGTAAAAATGAATATTGTTTCATTTAGGTTTCATAAAATGTTGTGCATTACTTGTTTAAATTCATATTCAAAGCTGCTACAGTCACTTTTTTATTTATTTATTTTTTTACTCCGCCAGTGGTTCAAATGTTTTAGTTTTTTTAATGCGGAAAATTAAACTTTCAGCTTGTTTTGTGGTTTGATAACCCACGAATGCATCTCGCTGGTTCATTGTTGCCATAAATATAGAGGACTGCAAGTCAGTTGCCAGCAAAAAACAATTCCAGCGGGAAAAAAAAAACCCCTTTGTTTACTACCTACCTACTATTAAAAACAGCAGACAGAGTAGGCACCACACCGGAGAGCATGTTGCAGCATTTAACAGCCAGGGCTGCATCACCGCTGGCGCCGTTTCATTTGGAAAAATATCATCTCCATCCAGATGAGCCTGTAAGCCCAGATTTGGAAATCAGTGTGTGTTTAGAGCAGCAAGTCTGAAAATGTCCACTCATGCATTCGGCAGGTAGATAGTGTTCAGATCGGGGAAATAAATAAAACGCAGCCATAATCCTTTGGAACGGCAACAGCAATAGAGTTCAAGCACGACGGAAAGCGTCACAAAGGGCATGCAGGTCTAAACCTGCTGGTGCTAAAAAAAAAAAATTTTTTTTAAAAAGCATGACCCAAAACACTAACGTGGGTGTCTCCCTCAATGTTTACTAAAGTCTCACTTCATGCACAGCAGGGACCTTCTTCAGAAAGCAGGCGACATAAAATCAGAATGGAAGGCAGATAGTCTGTGTACACCTTCTCGGCTCCATGACACTGAGGATTTCTTCGTTTTCAGAATAGACGATATCGACAAGTTAACTCGATTCAAGTTGGAGATGAGTGAAGCGTGAGCCCTCGACAGTGGAAGGTAGGCAACACAATGGCAACCGTAGGAGATGAAAAAGAGACAAAAAGATTCAAATTGAGCATTTCTCGTTTATGGAATTAAAAAATGTTAATGACGACATAAGGAGAATAAAAAGGTGGGGACTCCAGTCACATGATATGAACTCTAGTCATTAAAGGATAAGTATTGTGTGTTTTCCAGGCATATAGTGTCATTTTCTAGCACAACGAAGTAACTGTTGCGTTCAATTGATTTAAATATGATGCATATATCCAGTGTGACTTGAAAGACATTTCACTTTGAAATTGGGCCTCTGTCTCTTTAAGAAACTTGTTCTTTCCAACACTCCGTGTTCAGGAAGTCATCACAACATGGCTCCTCTATTAACCCTTTAACCAGAGTTGCACTGAGAAGTAGCTCATAAGATGAGCTCTGCAGCTGAGCAGTTCCACCAGGTGTTTGCTAATTGCTGCTGGCTAGTCTGAAGGAGCTGAGTGGGGAAGGGCTGCTCTCTGAGGCAGAAGCTTGGAAGTTTTCCACGGGAGATGGAAAAAGTCAATTTCTCTGAAAAAGTCAATTTTCAGAGAACTGTCCTTGACGTGGACTTTTACACCAATGACTTTGTACTTGAATTGGACTTGGACCTGTTTACCTGAAAACATTTGGTATTTTACCCGGAGTTTAAAGTTTAAAACGGATATTTTAAAAGTATGCCCCATTAATTAATTTCATTCAATCCATTGCTCTTTACGTATATGTGCAACCTGCAACTCAGCCAATCACATTAATCAAAAGCTCCTATGAATAGTTTCTTTTGGGTAAATAACTTACAAAGTATTCAACAAAAAAAAACCTAAATGCAACATCAAAAACGAGAGAGAATCTCCGGGGAGATGGAACAACTTCCGACTTTGTCCAACATTTGAAGCGGTATTGAGAACGGTAAGCGGTGCTTTGCTTTCCCTACGATGACTTTAGCTAACTTGGTGTTAATGAGCTGATGATGATACCGTTTCCCAACAAGAAAATAGTTGGAGGCACACAAGTTAAACTTCAATTTTCTGTGCAAGTATGTTTGCCTTTTTGTGAATGATCCACCAATATAAGCAGAAAACATGGCTGAGGATCATAAAGTGTAAACTACACAACCAGGGTAAGAAGAGCTGTAGTTGGAGCAACCTCTAGAGAACTTCAGAGGGAATTAAGTATGGAAACGTGATTTAACACCTTCTGTTAAAACACAGTTCCAAATTTCACAGCTTTTCCAGAGCTGTGAAATTTGAAAGATTCTTGTTTTTTTTAAGACGTTTTGTGTGTAGGAACCCGGTTGAATCCATATGTTCTTTCACATATGTTCCATATGTTCCTCCCTTCAAAAATCCTGAATTAACTCAATGTCGATACTGGCAGCTATTTGTTTGCCAAATTCAAATGGTTTTTTTTTTTGGTTTTTTTTTTTATCTTGCTTCTCATGCAGCCCAAAACCAGTTAATGAAAGCTTTGGTTCGTGAGGCCTTTTTGTAGATTAAATTTAAATTGGTTTCAAAGTCTGAACAGGGAACCAAAGAATCTCACATCACATCATCATTTCACTTTTAACATCAGTAAAAATAACCAGACTCCTCCTCGGGCGCTCAGTGACAGAAAAACCCCAGGGGTGGGAAAACCTCTCAGGGCAGAAACTTCTGTGGGAAAGCTGCGAGATGCTTCGATATAAAACATTTTTTTCTTCATTTTTTTTTTTTTTAGAATCTGAAACTTCTCACTGCCTCGCGAACGCTGGAGACCTTAAGTGGAACCAATTTGTCATGATCAGATCGGCAGTCACAGCTGATCAAGTGCTTCGCTGTATTTTTTTTCCCTCTCTTTCTACCTTGTCTCTTTTTTTTCCTGTCTATTTTGTGAGGATTTAAATAGAACTACTTGTCACATTTGTCAGCGTTCTTATGAATTAAATTATTGAATGTAATTTGCAGCGACAGCAATCAATTTCTCTAGTTTTTTTTTTTTTTTTAGTTTTTTTTTCCGCACAGTTGAACAAATAACCTCGCAGACTCTCTAAACCTAGGGTGGTAGCACATTTTGAAACTGTCGAAAAGGAGCAGGATTATAGTAATGTATGTAAAGCTCCAAAGCAGAAAAACGCGGGCCTGGGCGGCTGAAAGCGAGGACTCGTTCCTCCACATTGTGCCGTATTCCCCTGAAATTCCAGCTTTCCAGCAGTCCGACCAGTACCTACGCTCAGCTGATTCCGGAAACGCTCATCCTTCATATTTGATTACTTTGCCTTCTGTTTGATATTTCTGGCGTGCCCTTTTCACTCGAATATTTTAGGCGATTGTATCTCCTTTTGGCGGGTATCTCTGCTTTCTGCTTTAAAGATTAACCGGCGGACAGAATGTCAGCCTGATTCACTACTTCGTTGCCGAAAAAGAGAAGTTGAAAAGCCAACGGGGACCGACGGAGCACAGACAAATTACCGGCGCCAAACGTCGTCAAGACACGCCGATGAGTTGGAACTTCTCAAAATGCGAACGGCGGAGGGGCGCCGCGACATGACTTATCTTTTGTTTAAGAGTTAATTTCATGGAACATTTGAGAGTCGTGCGAGAAAGTGGCGGGAGATGTATTCCCCCCGCGAAAACGTCGGCGGCCGTATTAAAAAGGGATAACGAGAAAATGCCATTTGTGTTTGTTCCGGCTTGTTGTTCAAAGCGTCCACCGGCAGCGGGGCGGCATTTAAGTACCGCCGCTGCTTCCTCCCGCTGGCAAAACCCCTCCCAAAAAACTAAAGAATAAAATAAAATCAACCAGCCGCCCACCATTAAATAACAAACCAACAGCGGTTTGAGGCTCAGGTGAGAAATAAACAGTACAGACAGCTGACAGATAGATGCCTGAGTTGTAGCTGGCTGGTCTACATTCCTCATGAATAATTTCTCTGGCTTTTCATGCTGCCAGTGAATTACTTGTGAGCATTCACAGCCACCTAATTTGGGAAAACAGACACAACCTGGCAGCCCAGGCCTGCCAGACTGGGTCAAATATATCATACAACAGCAGCTACGTCTGCCGCTGACACAGAATGGGAGGAAGGCTCTTGTAAAACATCTGAAAGTTATTTCCCTTTCTTTGTGCAATGCATGCCTCCTCGAGTGACTTTCTTTTTGTCCAAAAATTATCTTCCCTTTCCTCTTCTTGCTAATTATTCCTCAAATCATTGTTCTCAGCTAATATTTTGTCGTCTTTTAGCAATAATTGCAATGCTAATGTAGTATTTCCTTCAAGCTAATTTCTTTTGAAAAGGGTTCTGCTGTCTTTGAAGGCTGTAATAGCTTGCGTGCCTTGCTGTAATTGTCAAACTAAAGCAAATAGGAGATTTACGTGATTTTTCTTTTTTTTCTTTTTTTTTTCTCTCTCCACAAGACCATTAGCCATAGCCATATACAACAGAAATTGTACTCGGTATGTGAAGAATTTGCTCTCCTGTGAATACTGATTAAAACTGCATTAGTTTCTCTGTAAAATCGTGCAGTGAGGGTGTAGGACTGCAGAAATGTTTGTTTCTTACAAAGCTGAGTGCCTTCAGAGGGAATGCTGTCTCCAAGAATTTGTGCTGACTTGTTAGGCAGTTCCACAGTACAAGGTTTCCACAGCTGGAAAAACGCCAAATAAAAAACAAAATATGCACCTTTCTGTCATTCCTGGCATTCAGAATAATGCAGCATCTTTACAAAAAAGAGAGGGAGGGAAAAAGTTTACCATGAAAAATAATCAAAATTTGGTACTTATTGGTATTTATGGTATTTCTTTTGGCAACTTTTGGGTTTTACGCAGTTTGCCTGTTTAAGTTTATATTTTTGTGTTTTTGTATTTGAATGTCAGAAAAGCTGAAATTTAAAGACTGTTAACACCAAAGATGAAAGTAACCACCATGACGGAATCTGTTGGTTCTTTCTTTTTAATATTTCACCATAAATTAGGAATCTGAGCTGGAACCTATTACAGAATCAACACATTACTGCTAAACTATTACAGTAATACATTAACATTGACATCACTTAATCTAATGGAAAGTAATGACAAAAAATTCTCTCGCCTCAGGATGCCGGATGCTTAAAACTTAAGGCGAAACTGAAGGATTGCCCTACCGTAGGCTGCCAGTAGAGCATTGACATTTCATAAGTTGGTGGAAAAAATAGAAAACAAGATGAATTGCCAGATATTATAACACAGCAGAACCCTATGAATTTCCACTCTCTCTTGGTACATTTTGGGGATCCCCATATAAAACGTAAGAAGACTTTGCAAAATTTCCCTCTTTGCTCATGTTCGAACCTGTCTAAGAGACATTTTGTAGCACTCCAACATACATGGCAAAACCTTGAGTCATCCCGCAATCTTCTTCCAAGGAACTTAACTCTGTTTCTTTGTTTTCTTTTTAAAGAACTGACCTTGACTGTTTTTCTTGCTACATTCCTGTGCCTTCAGCTGCAACCAATCATATTTTACAGTTCTAAAAAAAAACTTTGGCATTTTAGTGCTTGCCTAACTTTTGTGTTTTAGGAGAAATAACTGGTTTGTTTTGTGTCATTATCTGTTCAAATACAAACCATTTTCCACCCTCAAACTTAACCTTGGAATCATATTTTCAATCTCTTTCAGGTCACTTATGATAATCTGCATAGGCCATTAAATAAGTGTTCAAAGTGCTTCCTAAATTAGGCACGAGGCATATGAGGCAACAGAGCAGAAATAAGATGGGTTATTGTTTAAAAATAGCAGATATTTCACTAAACACATAAGATGATTGCTTTAAATTAAGAAAAAATTGATTATTTTTAATGCCACTAAGATTTTAGTTGTTCCTTATTTTGATTTCAAAACATAGGTTTTACCAAAACACAGCCCTTAAAAAAATAATGTAATATTTACTAATACTTTTTTTTTGGCCATTTTCCCTTTATAGAGCAACACAAGCATAATTGAAGTGTAGCACAAAGTGACTTTAGCTGGCTAATTTAGCTAGGTTAGCATCGCAAATTGAAACGCTAACCTCCAGTCATCTCCTTATCAAACATGTCACTTGTGGCTCAGTGGTTGAGGTTATTCAGATTTATCTGAATAACAATGATGGATGAGGTTCACACCATGAATGTCTGTGTTTTATTCATTCAGCCAGCTGACCAGCAGCTTGCAGTTACAGCTGAGGGAGAGGTGTTGCTCTTGTTGCTCTTAGCAGAATCAAAACACTGCAGTCACGCCAAGATTTTGTCTGGCATCTGATCTAAAAAGCTTTTTTCAACGGATATTTATCACATTAGCATATTTTCTATTGGCAGATTTTGTGTGTATTCTAGAAAATTACTTCAAATCCTCAGTTGTTGGGTTTCAAAACCCTTTTTTTTTTTAAAGCAGTTAGGGACAGCTTAATTAAAAACCAGAAAAAGGCCGGCGCTGCAAAAAAACCAACATGACAAAGTAGCGAGAAGATGAGCCACCCCTGGTTTTGTTTCTCAAAGCCTGTCACGAAGACGCAATTGGTTGTCTCTTATTTTGCTAGACCTGTGAAAAATATCAAATGTAGCACAGTTTGATATACAAAACAGTGCTTTTTCCTAAAAAAGAAAAGAAAAAGCACTTTTAGCTGAAAATTTGTCATGCATGGGGACGAAGGATTATACGTCTCCCTGGTTCTGTTTTTCTGTTTCATATACAATACTTTCATATACTGTTTATCAACTAACTGATGAGGGGTTTTGGAGTAAAATAACTTTTTCCCCCCAGGTGCTCAACACATAATGTTTTGTCATGATCAGGTAAAATGACTGTGCAGAAAATAAACGAATAACGAGAGGTATTCAAAAGGTATTTCAGCACGCACGCATAAATGTGCAATAACTGAAATCTATCACCTGTGTCAATCTTGTTCATGAGATGCATATTTGTCAGTCAAATTAGCCTGCTGGCATTTCTGCTGTCATAAAACAAATGAAATAAAAACACAGGCTGGAGTTGACGAGAAGAAAAATCATGTCTGCACTGAGTTGTTTGACTGATGCTTGATTTACTGGGGCACACATCTTTGGCTTTACAGCTGCTCAATGGGGTTTCGTTTGCAGCTCGCGACAGTTTGATTCAATGTCAAAAGATGCTGTTTATTCTCGTTCTTATGCCGTGACTACCTGCATAGTTTTAATATGACTGATTTCCTTTAAAAACGGTGGAAAAGGCTGATTGTAACTTGTCTGGTTTTTTTTTTCATATTAAAAATGTTTTTGCCTTTAAGAAATGCATTTTAACGCAGTTTCCAAAATGTCCAGGCGATCATAATAGATAGTTTTAATTTCCCTAAAAGGGAAAATGTCCGGCGCCATAAAAAGTAATGACTGCGTGAGTAATTTTCTATCAGCAATAAACCAAATGACCACATTAAACATAAAACATGAAGTCCACGAACCAAGGAGCTCACTCTTCATCACGTAGGGACGCATTTCGCAGATTTATCTGAACCAAGCCTCACCCGTACCAATATTTTGCGAGTTTATCCTCTCCAACTTTTCCACCAGTTGTCATGAATTTCAGCTCAGCAGATTTTTTGTTTTTGTGTGTGTGTGATAATCCTGACGAATAGAACAGACAGAGAGAGACAAACATATGGGACTGTTCTCACTTGAATTTGCATCTCCCCTCAGCGTTCCAGCATCTTTTCATCTTAAGCCCTGCAGCTTTGCTGTTTTGGTTTGCTTTCACCGCTCTCATTAGCATCGCCTCTGACAGCCGGCAGCGTGATGTACAGCATTTAGCAGCTAGCTTGTCAGACCTTTCCCACTAGAGTAGCTGCAGCCCCAAACAAAGCCACGATGAATGTCAGTATTGGACTTCAATTTGTTGAGTGGACAAATGGATCCCTTGAGAAATGTCCATGCTGCACTGTAAGTGTTTGTATGTGTAGATAAGAAACGGGTTTCTAGAGTGGACATCAGTGGAGTGACTTGCAAAGGTGTTCGCCAAACCTTGTTCACATTTAGCTACATTTCCACGAACTCAAATTAGCAAAACGGCAAAGTGGGAGTAAAATAATACACTTTTTTTTTTTTTATGCAACCAATAAAAATGTGCAAGTATTTGCAGAGCAGGCACCTTTTACTTGTGTGTTCATATTTAAATCGAAAACCATACCAACAAAATAAGCTGTTTTATATATTATAGACATAGGAGCTAAACAACAAATGCACTGAATGTTTTTAATCTATTGTTTAGGTTATTCAACCATCAGATTGGTTCAAAGTGCTATTTACCCATTTAGCTTCCAAGTGTTTCAGGAATCCCTTATACTTCTTTAGAAATGTGGACTGTTGACGTTGGTGTTGAGGACATCTCTGTTTGCTGCAACATTTTTTGTATTAAGATGCTATTTCAAGCTTGAATAGCTTTGGACTGGCTACCTCCTTTTGCACACAATAATAGTCTTTTGTAGTGTGCAATCAGATCGTTTTTTTTAAGTGAAAATGAATCCCCAAGTAAGTCGAGAGAAGCGGCTTTTTCGTCCATCGTTGTTGTTTGTGATTGTAGCTTGTGCATCACAATACTGGGTGTACCAGAAACACGATACGAAAGTTCCGGTTTGGAACTTTTGAATAAAAAAAAAAAACAATAATTGCATAAAAAAAATTTAATGTGACTAAAAATCTATCTAATTAATTGGTCAAAATGAATGTGCTTATGTCCCAGCTCTTAAAGAGACCTAAACTGGAAAGTGTAGCAGACAATAGTGAATCAAGAACAATTACACTTTTTTTTCTTTTTTTAATAGCTGAAGTGAAAATGTTTATCTGGGAATAACTTCAAGTCCAATCTATGTTCCAGCAACATGCTAGAAAACAAGAATGATATGTATGCTAACTGCTAACTTGTACATTTTCATTATATTTGGGGGCTAAATAAAAATCCACACTACCTTTTCAAGAATTACATTTTTTTCTTTCACAACATAAATAAACACAACATTTCGTTTCTTAGCATCTCAACTCGCCTCATTGGACTGAACTGCATGCTCCAGACCAGCAGGGTGTTTTGGGGTTTATTTCATTGGTTTGTGTTTATGTGGCAACCATGTTGTTTGTCTTATATCTGTTTGATGGTTTTGTTGGTTATGATTTTGAGTTAAGTGTATCGAGTTGACCTCTTTTATTGGCATGCCTGTTTAAGTGTTTGTTTTAACTATTTTTCATGCTTTTTGGGGTAAATTTAAACTCGCTGTTTGAATTAGGCACCTGTGTCCTCTATGCCATACTGCTGTGTCCCCGACATACATTAAAGGTTTTTGGTTATAGCATGAAAAGACGAAGTTCAAGGTATTGTACAGGTTAACACGGATTGTTTGTTACTCCTACCTTTGATACTGAGATTCATTTGTTGATGTTTTGTTGGTTATCGTTTCACTTTTTAAGGAATAACTGTGTGCATCATCACAGACGCGATGGATTCTCATAATTAGTTTTTCTGTCGCTAACAAGAAGCCGGCTGTATTGATCTGTTTTCATACAATGAAGACGGGGATGGCATGAGACGCTCAAACAAAAAGACCCATTCTCCTCTTCTTCGTGTAAATGTGGAGATTAGTTCGGGCGGGGCGGGGGTAAGTTTGGCTCTGCGGTAAAGAATTAAATCAATGAAACACGGACTCCACTCAGAAAGAGAGGTAACTGTGCATTGACTACAAGCTGCTCACACACTCAATCAGATTAACTAATGAAGCAATTATTGATCCAGCGCTGAGACGGTGGCCGGCCACAGGACGAGCCATTAAGTGGATCGTCCTCTTCCTTTGGTCACGCAGAAAAATGTCAGGGTCACTGTGTTTTGCCTCTTGACACAGTTTACCAACGCTCCTGTCTAATCACTGGCTTGCCTCCCACGAGGGGCTCTGAAGAGGCTAACGCCTCCGTGGGACGGAGGCGAAACCCGATTGTCACAATGCTCGGAAAGGAGCCAAATTAGCATGCCTTATTTGCTGCATCAACACAGAACTAATTAAGGTACACAAAAGAAAACCGACATATTGCCAGACGGGAAATAAGTGCCATCCCGTAACCCAGAGCTGCGCCGTCGGTTCAGATTACAGATTTTTCTCTTTGTTGTTGTTGCAATCACCCTGAAAAGGTAGGGTTTAATTATTTTTATGTTAGCAACACACCTCTGGCAAATTAGCACGAATCTATAACGCGAACCTGCTGAGGTGAGGAAGTGGAAGATTTGCTGTCTGCAGAGTCCCTGAATTTCAGGAACGCGTACTTTCCTTGCCCGAGTCCTTAGCAACACACTGTTTTGTTTGTTTCCGCGCTCATAGCAGGAGCCGTGCCACAAGATGCCTCACGAAATGTCAAAATAGGAGCCCTCATTCTTTCATCAAATAAAAGACAGCAGGAGCTGGTGCAGTTTTCTCCTCTACGACATGATATATTGTAATTCATTATTCTGTGTGTAATCTCTCTCCAGAGTCATGGGGACTGACTGAAAATGCTCTCCTGCGAATACAAAATCAACCTGAACTACAGCTGCGTACAGCTGCGGGGTGGGGTTAAAAAAAAAGAAAAAGAAAGCCTGATGTGAAGTTTTAGCACAGACTTCTCACAGACTCTTGGTCTTTTCAATATTTAGTCCTTGAGCATCCCTCACCTGAAATCCCAATTATGACAGGGATGTTATTGTTTGGTAATTGAACACAATGCTCCAGGCTTGGTCATCAGTCACTCTCATTCACTTTCACCCACACTCACACATGAAAAAGTAAATAGTTATTTTTCTTTCTCACACACACACATTCATACACTCTCTCTCTCTCTCTCTCTGCGCACTGAGGCAGGGAAAATATTGCTTTGCGGTTAACTTCTAATCAAATTGCATTAGGTTTTCACAGCCTGCGCCCTCACTCCATTTGCACAAACCATCACAGACCTTACATGAATTTCACACCCAGGGTGAGGAATACTTACTTCTTCACCCCCAATAGATTTCTGCTCTAGCCCACCACACACATGAGTGTGCATCTCACACACACGCCTCCCACACCCGCATACAAACACACACACTCTCACATGCTCGCATGCGCACAATTTGTGATCAGACAAGCATGATCATGCAGTTACAGCCCAGTGGTGGATCATTTTATTTGCAGTAAGTGAGGTTTTAATGACATTTTACATGGTCTACTGTTATTTTTTAACCAACTTCTGAAGTGGACCTGAAGAGGCCGTCACTGTCGTAGCAGGGTGGTATGTTTTACAGCGCACAGGTTCTTTCAAGTCATAACTCGTACGGCATCGTACACGCTGCATTCACGACGATCAAATCATAAAATTATGCAGATGCTTGAGATCATTTTAATGAAATGAACTGCAAAAATTTGGTTTAAGTCATATTGTCGCCTTCCTGAAGTAATGTCCCAACTCATTTTTTGCCAAACGTTATCACTTCTGCTGAGTCAAGATGATAACCCATCCATCCATCCATCCATTTTCTTTCACCCTTGTCCCTCAGTGGGGTCGGTGCCCATCTCCAGCTAACGTTCCTGGCGAGAGGCGGGTTCACCCTGGACAGGTCGCCAGTCTGTCGCAGGGCTCAAGATGATGACATTTAATTAAATAATTTCTGTTTACTCCATAGAAATAGTGTTGAATTTTCCTCATTCATCATAGTTTATCAAGGAGTTCAGCAGGGTTGAGTGCTTGGACCTTTTCAATATTTTTGCATTAGTACCATTTTTTATTTTTCATCTTTTTTGCCAACAGTCATCACCATCTTCATTAACTCTTTGAAGAATCTAAATTAATGAGTTACAACAACATTTAATGTCCCTTTCGGATTAATAAAGTATTATTGAGTTGAATTGTTGGCCAGCAACAAATGTAAGTTGTTACACAGATAATGCTCTGTTTTATAGCACTCTCCATAGTTATAAACACGTGCAAAAGCTTAAAGATACACATGTACAAAATTGCAGGCAACCCTCTATTAATGACTGAAAAGCCCACAATTGTCACGAAAATAAGTTGAAACAGGCAAAAGTCATAATGTATAAAAATGTACTGAAAATGAACCAATAAAAATCAGAGTTTGCTTTGGTGTTGTTCAAGAGAATAATTTTAAGAAACTAATGAAACGGGTCTGGACAAAAATGATGGTACACATACATTTTGTTGCGCAACTTTTAGGCAATCACTGCAATCAAATGATTTGTGTAGCCATCAATAAGGCTTCTGTCCACAAGTCCAGCTGCCTCAGGTTTGAAGGTTTCCTCCTCCAGACGCCACGTTTCTGCTTCTTCAACAGATGTTCACTTTTAATAGTTTTTTTTAAGGTTGTCCTGGCCTCTTTGGTTGCCGTTTGTATTATCCTTCTCAATTTGTCATCGGTTTTCCTTCTGAGATCACGGCCAGGGCGTTTGGATCCAGTCCCATGGACCTTAATCTTCTGAATATTATGTGCAACTGTAGTCACAGGAGCATCAAGCTAATTAGTGGTGGTCTTATAGCATTCACCTTTAACATGTTTGTCTATAATTTTCCTTCACGTCTCCTGGGACAACTTCTGTATTCAGTGTGGTGCACACCGTGTCACCAAATAAGCACAAGGACTACTTGTCACCCTTTAAATGGGTAGACTGACTGATTACAAGCTTGAAGACACCTGCAAAGATAATTGGAGGACACATTTCTGCAAAGTGTCAAATTATTTTCAATCTTCTTTTAAAGGCCTGATTCATTGGTTTTTTCATTATTCTGTTGAACTACATTTGAAAAACGATGTATGATTTCCATTGGATAATTTTCAGTCAGGTTTTTTTTTTGTCATTTTCATGTGATTTCAGTGACAGTTGTGGGCTTTTTGGTCATTAAAAGAGGGAAAGTTTTTGTTCACTAAAAGTTCACAGACATGAACTTAAAAAGTAAAGAATTTGGAAAGGTACTTCAGTTGCACTTGTTAAGGAGATATTGCTAAATGTACCAATACGTGTAGCAATAACGATTTTGTCAGTAATAATTTCTTATTTTTCCTCAACCCTTTAGCTGGCATCCTCAAATGCACACATGTAAGTCATTGGGTCCATCAGGACAATGGTGTGTCATCATAGCAGTTAAAAGGTTAACAAATTTACAGCACTTTGTTGAGACCCTTCTTTAAAATTGATTTCAAGGTTTGTTTATATATCTTTATTAGTCGTGACAAATGTTGAAGAGGCCACTGACAAATTTCATCAAGTAAAATATGTTGGAGGCTTGTCCTATAAAATTCATAAGAAGCCTGGCTGAGTTTCATATTCTGTTTCTAAGATTAAATGAGAAGGACGCCGATGTCTTCAGAGTGAAACAGTCTTGTTGTTTAACTTTTCAAGATGAGAGCCTTCTCTTCTCCCTGTAAAAATCCAGAATAAACCTACAAAAAGATTTATTCTTCTAATATACCAAAAGCTCTTAATCACCACACTCCATTCTGCTCCAGAGACTAAAAAATTTCCATGCTTTCCCAACAGTCGTTGCTCTCAGACTTTCAGGTCCAGCTGCGGTTGTCGGAGCATCTGAGGCAGAGCCTTCAGTTATCTTATTCTCTTTGCTCTCTGTGTGAGTGCATGCTAATCACATTGTGAATAAAGTTGGGTTGAAGTAGACTGCAGGTCTCTGGAATTGAATTAGGCCATTTTTCCCCCTGCCCCTTCCTACTTGCTTACTTTGGTTCAATGCCATAAAATCACATTTGTCCTCAATTGGCACTATCTAAATAAACAGTTTTTAGCTGAATTAAAATAGTATAGGAGTTAATTCAGAGATCTGCCAGCAGACCTCACAGCCAAAAGAGGGGGGGGGATGTTCATGAAAGCAAAAGCTGTCTTTGTGCCATTATTTCCGTTTAATGGACAGTCATTATCTATTATAGTGGTATTGCTCTCGACTGTCTTGTGAAATAATTGAAAAGTAGGGAGATATGAGCGAGAGTTTAATTAATAATGAATTCTTTATTTATGCGGACATTTCCTCTTCATTATAATTAACATGCTGCTTTACCATCGTCTTTATGTTCTTTTGCCTGAAGGCACAGCAGCAGAGTGATGCCCGCCCGCATGAAACAACCCTGAAAATACATGCGTGTTCATGCAGTAGCGTGTGAGAGCGCGTGTCGGATTCAGTAAAAAAGAGGGGAAAGGTACAAAAAATGTGGTTCTGACACTTTCCATCATAGGAAACATCTTCTTTAAGTCAAATTTCTGTGGATTTCATCAGTGATTTTTTTTTAAGTACGTCAGAAGCACTTTGAAGCTGCTTCAGAGATTCTACTAACATTCTTTTGCAGGTTAAAAATATCTAATTTCTCTGATGGGATCTCTGAGCAATTACCTTGGTGTCAGATTTAAGTTTGTTTTCTTTCCCCCTTGCATTTTGGAAACCTTGTTCTTTAACTTTTTCCTGTGCGTGATCCGAAATTTAACAGTTTTTGGAAACAAGAAGGTTATTAAAGTTAGATTTAGTTTCAGATATAGTTTATTCATATGCTACGAATTCACAACTAATGTCATCTCTAGGCGCTTCACAAGACAAATAGGTCAAATTGATGTCCAATATCACCGAATCCAGTTTGATTGGAGTTTTGATTCGTATCAATCCGAGCCATTCCTCTCAAGTTTTATCATTCAGCCAGACCCTAAACCAATTACACACTTTCCAGTTTAGTTATATTACAGCGCAGTAATATAAAGTTTCTATCTGTTGAACAAAAGCTTTGTTACTTTGCACTTCTTACTCATTCATACATCAATGCATCAGCTGAAATTCAGAGATGCTTTATTGATCCCAAAATGAAATAAAATGTTAATTAAAATGTTATTATAGATGGTGATGGTTGTGGGCAGGAAAGATCTCCAGTAGCGGTCTGTGTTACAACGAATTTGAAGAAGCCTCCGACTGAAGACGCTCTGTTTTTCTATGACTGTCTCATGAAGAGTATGGTCAGGGTTGTAACAATAATAAACTCTGTCTGGTTAATTCTCAGGATGCCATCCCATAAGTTACATGGTCTCTACAGTGATCACTGGGTTTGCTTCAGACTTTCTGTTCTGGGAGGCATACTCAGAAAACCTTCTAGTACCTGATCAGGTGCTAGAAGCATCTCAAGTGATTCCCCTGGGTGTGGAAAAGCAGTGGTGCTCTACTCTTGGCTCCTCAATCTGTCTTTAAGGGTGAATCCTCCCACCCTGCAAAGGATGCTCATTTCAGCCATTGATCTGTGGGATCTTGTTGTTTCAGTCACAATCCCAATCTCATCACTGTAACTGAGTGTCAGTTAATCAAGAGCTTTGCTTTTTGGCTCAGATCTTTATTTTACCATGACAGCCCTGAGCTATCTATTCATCACTGCAAGTGAGACTCGGATTCGTCTATCTTCTGCTACGTTCTTCCATCATTCAAGTGAGACACGAAGATGCTTTGCGTCATCCACTTCAGAGGGAGACTCCCACCAGACCCGGAGGGAGTATTTTACCTTTTCTGTTTGAGACTGTCGCCTCAGACCGCTTCCCCCACTCAGCCATGAACCACGGAAGTGCACTTATAAGATGATTACGTGAAGACAACAACAAAACATCGTCTGCAAAAAACATACATCAGACCCCGAGGCTTCCAAACCAGAACCCCTCTTCTCCACAACAACACACAGAAAACCTGTCTGTCAACACTGCAAAGCGGATCAGTGACAAGATACACCCTTGTCAGAGTCCAACCTGGACTGGGAACAAGTTCAGACTTTGCACTGAGGGTGCTGACAGCACTTTTGCTTTGGTTTTACAAGGACTGGACAGCCGTTAAAAGCATTCTAGGTGCCCCACACTTCCGCAGCACTCCCTAAAAATGCTTTGGGCGGTAAACTGTTCAACTCCAACCTGATCTTCTTTTAAATCTGGAGTGTCTTTGGAATAGTGTTCCTACTAAGCTGAGAAATAGTGAAATATTGTTTCAAAACCAAAAGTTATCTAAAATTTAAAAAAGGGAAATTTTCATGACTCGTTTTCCAAGCACTGTTACATTCAGAACATTTTTTTTTTCTTTTGACAAAAACACATCACTTATCGTAACAGGCAGAAAAATTCTCCGCAGTTGCTCTGAGAGTATGTCAGATGTTTAAAAGCAGAAACATTTCTTTCTTTCATTCTCTCGAATGACTAAACTATGTAATTTCTGGAATCAGACTGCTGGGAAGAAAAATGTGAAAATGTCACCTTGCTATCTTTTCTCTTTCAATATAGCAGTCTGGTGGGATAATCACTTAAAAATGGCCAGATTCCAGGAGAAAACTTTTAATTCTATTAAATAATACACCAGAAATGGGTATTCTGGAGGGCATTAAAACTATTAAAGTTTAAGCAAGCACACCAACTGTCTGAAAGTTGGCAAGTGAAAGGTTTTGTGCGAGTTTGACAAGGTCCAACTTGTGATGGATAGATGACAAGCAGATCTGGACCTGCCATTAAGCGGACGCTTAGGATCCCATGGTCACTTGGAGGCCCTGAGATTGACGCAACGTAGACTGACTCAGTGTTGAGTCAAAACTATAGAACCTACATAACGTAATACTGATCAACCAGAAGCTACTCTAAAAGATGTTCGTTCTGTGTCTCTGTAGGAGGAGGAATAAAGAGAGTGGTTGTTTCACGGGCTTTCTGCAATAGCTGAAGAAAGATTAGCGTAATAAGTCTATGTTGGTTATAAAGCACAAATCATTGGCTTTCAGAAACTGTTGACATTTTTCTGACAACTCAAACTAGTCCAAAAAGACAAACATTTTCTTGGTGAAGTTTATCGATTCAGGGTGTTTTCACACCTGATTGTCTAGTAGATTCAGTTCAATTGGGAACCAAAATTGCAAGTTTTTTTTTTTTTTTAATACCATTTTCAGCTGGTGCAGTTCTTTCCCAGTGTCAAAACGATCCAAACTAATTGAGGAACCTGTTCACCTCCTCGCCTGTGGCGGCACTGCACCAAGAACCACTGAGGGAAGCAACAGGAAAACTTCAGAAGACGTGCACAACTTCCTTCCTCACAAAATGTCATTCCAAATGGAATGGCATCAGATTTCAATGGTTGTAGGATTTCTCTTTTGTCTGTGGTAAAAGACCACAAACCATTTCCTCCACTAGCATTAGACTCCTCCTTCTGTTATGGTTCAATTTACCCAGAATGCTCTACACTGTTGTAAGCTTCCTGCTTTTGGAGTTGTCTCCAGTCCGCTGCCATCCACATATGCTTTCAAACCTCACCAGAGTTCACTTTAGTCGAACCGAGGCCTCTGTTTTTAGGCGGACCAGAGTTCGTGTTTTTTGACCGCATCAGAGTTTGATTGCGCACTCAAACCTCCCCAAACAAGTTGGACTTTGGAGACAAACGGACTAAAGTTTAATTAAAGCTGGCTAAACGAGGCTCATGTGAATGCACCCTCGGCCGTTGACCTTTGTTTTGTTCGTTTGAAATTCCTTCCTCAGTACATTAAATATTGCTAGTGTATGTGTGTGTAAACCTGCTTCATACTGTGGGAGTCTCTGCCTGAAGTGGACGACCAGATGTGTCTCTGGTCCAACACAAATGAATGAAACATTTGAATTACTTCCCCAGTATGCAGTCAAGTTTCTGCAGACTCCTGCTAATGATGTCAAGATTTGATTCAGGCATGTTGAAGCAGAGAGACATGTAAAAGTTGCAGAACAACGCAGAAAGGAGTTGAAGACCCATGGACGAAGTTCAATGAGTCTTGCTGGATAACTGAGCGATAAATGTTAATTATTTTATTAGTATAAATGAAGCACTCTACTATAGATGCTATCTTTATTTTCTATGTTACTCTAATGGCAGCATGACTGACTGAAGTTCAGTATAGTTGTGAGTGAGCAGTGAAGCACTTTGCTCAAGAGATGAGTTCTTTATACGTTCCTGTAATTTGCCTTGGCTAGAAGTATTGTTACTAGAAAGTATTGAATATGTACTTAACAGTTCAGATGTTGCTGTAAAGTAATCCTGTGGCAATTTATGTTCAAATAAAGAAACTATGTTGACATATTATGATCTTTATTATCTGGTGAAAACCACTTTTAGCTCATCCACCGGTCATTAAACACTTTTTAATATAAATTTCAACCATTTTTTAAACATGTATATTCTTGTTTAGTTCAAAGAGCTGCTAATAATACATAATTTTAACATTTCTGTGTCTGGAAATGCAAATGTGTGATTTTAGAGAGGATCCAAAGTGTTTGTGAAATTTAGCTAGTCACAGACTGTTGTGGTCCTTAATCTCTTGTGAGTAGCAGGGCCCCACTGTAGATGGTGCATCGCAGTTTGTTTTATGGGGCTGTGCAGCTGAAGACCAGTATAATAACGATGCCTTTAGGTAACGGAGTGGGCGTGCGCGTGCGTGTGTGCATGGTTGCTTGTGTTGCCCCTTACAGACTAGCAACCTTTCTGTATTATCATTACATTTATTGCTATACCAGTATGTATGTTTAAAAGAAAATTCACAAATGATAAACATTACTTGTTTTGACTAATTGTAAATGTTAATAGAAAAACATAATCACAGTAATGTAGAACTATGGAACATTTTAAAACATGCTATAGCAAAGTCACAATTATTACCATTATGGTTATTATTAGTAGCAGTTTTGTTATTGTTGCCTTTCTTTTTACTGTTGCTGTGTTTACATTATGTTTGTAAGTTACTGAATAAATCATACTTCTTAAAATAATTTAATAATCTATCCCAAAAAAAAATTTCCTAAGCAAACTTTTTCATCACCTCAATTATTATAATATTTTTACTTCTGTTAGCTGTTAGCTTTACCCTCCCTGTGATTAACTTTTAAAAGCAGGTGGGAGTTGTGTTTATTTTTATTTATGTATTTTTTTTTAAGAAGTGCTGCTTTCCTCCAAGTGCCCCTTTGAGTTCTAAATGTGTGTGCAGACTGAGGATGAGAGTGAATGAATGAGAGGAGGGTAAGGGAGAGAAACGAGGAGTTGGAGATGAGAGAGTACAGAGAGGCGGTGGTGGGGTGGGGGGGGGGGCTTAAGGAGGCCGGTGTGATGGGGGGTGCACTTATATACGTGTGTGGGAGGAAGGAGGGGAGTGCTGCTGGAGGGGGGTGGGGGGGAGGAGCAGGGAGGGAGAGAGCGGGGAGGCGGGCAGGGGGTGAGTATCGGAGGCGGAGCCGCGCACAGGATCCTCCGCCCTCGCGTTCGTCTGCGAGCCCCTTGCAATTACCTGTTTGAGCAGAGCTGATGTGAGCGCGAGTTGGCGAGCACATGCCACGTTGGGAGAGGAGCCAACACTAACCAGCGCGAGGGAGCGAAGCGAGCCCGGCGCGCGAGGACTCTTTGATTTAATCCGCCTGCTTAAATAACAACAGTAAAAGAAAAAAAAAAAGAAATAAAATTGTGAAGTGGGTTTTAACAAACCTTCGAATCAGAAACAAAAGCTGACTAAGGATCTGTGAGAATCGCCAGGATGATGCACTTGTTGTCCCTCCTCTTCGCGCTCCTGTGCCAAGGTAAGCTAATTTCTTTTTTAGTCTGGGGTAACTGCATGGTGGTAGGAGAGGCGGACTCAGGTAAATGCGTGAAAAGTGCTTTTGTCTTCCTCGCAGGTGCAGTCACAACTTCAACAACAAGAAATAAACAGAAACGACGAGGTTTTAAATCACATTCTTAAGTTTGAGCTCTCGCTGATAGACTGTTTGCTTTAGGATAGGTCCTTCAAACATCTACATTTGACTATAATTCCCTCACTTGCCTTTTTAAAAAAATCAATATCAACTCTATCGTATTTCAAAAAAGATTTCCGGCTTATGTCGATAGGTGAGTTATTACTGTCTATAAAGTCATTATGTGCCCATTGTGGATCTGTGAGGTGGTCATCACTCACTCCTGATATGTGCTCAATGATTATGATGATCTCATTAACATGAGTCATTTTTCCGTGTGTGTTTTCTGTCCTTGTTAACAAGCAGGCTGTTGAGACCGAATGATGCCGGGCTCCTGTATGATTTATGATAATTATGGGCTGTCCATGCGAGGGAAGCATTCCTTACATGCTCTGTCTAGTAATTACACATAGGGATGTTGGCAGGAGTGTAGGCTTGTGTGAGTGAATGGATCCTTTAGTTTTAGCAAATCAAGTGGAATCTTTTGTTTTTAAGCCAGAAAGTATGTAGTGAAAGTGATTGTCTTCTTTTATGAGGAGGGAATACATTTAAATGTGGACAAAGGATGTGCGCCTCTGTGTTTTGCACATGTTTTGCATTTGTGGACATGTCTGCGGCTCTTTGTAGTTTTCCATTTTGTCTGCTCTTGTTGGGTCAACAGGTAGCAGCACCATGTGTTCTCATCACAGCCTGGCTGCAAGCAGAAAGCCATAAGCTCAGAGCATTTCCTGGGATAAGAGAGGGGCGGGGAGGTTGATCCCACTCTGCTCCCCTTCGCCTCCCTGCTCAGCAGTGGTGCCTGTTGTTGTAAAAGAACACCGCGAAGCACCTTTCAGCCCAATCCAGGTGCTTCATTTGAATGGAAATTTTTAAAAAAAAGAAAGGAAAAAGAAAGAGGTCTCTTAATGGCTTTACGTCATTGTGTTGCTGCGGTGCGGCGTGGGCTTTCAGATGTCCTCCAGAGTTTGGTCATGATGCGAGCAATTAAATAGTTGAAACATTTTGTCTTTGCTCGCAAGATCGCGAGAAAAGCAGTCACAGTGATTAACACGGTGTGAGAAAACTACTGAAAAGCTCTCGCTAAACATTTGGGAATGGCAGTAATAAGGCTGCTGCAGAGCTTGTTTCATGAACTGTTGGGGTTTATTTGATTTGAAGAGATCACATTTATAACAGCTGTGAGTGCTTGAGCTTCAAACTCCGAGCAACTGCTTGCAACCAGATACAGCAGGAGTCAGTCCTGGGACAAATACTCCAGAAAGATGCATCTGTTTTTTTGTTCACTGCCTCAGCTCCACCCTTCCCCCACCGTCGCTCCCCCACCCACCCTAACCACCACTCCCTCTTGCACTGCCAGTCCCAAACAGACAGACAGACAGTGCCTCGGTGTCACAGCTGGTCTTACTTGTCGGGCAAGTGGGGGCTCTTCTCTTGCTAATGGGCTAATCTCGCGCTGGGAGGGGGTCACCCAATTCCACCTGAGAGTCATTCACTCGCCACTCTTTCATCTCCTAACTAGGTTATGTCAAGGCTTGCCTGATGTTTGAATCTCAGGAAAAAGGGATTGAAGGGCTTTAATTGCATGTTTGGGTTCTGCGCTTAATTTCCCACAACTGTTCATTTGTGCCCCGTCTCTTTTGAAGACCGCTTGCAGTCGGGTTTCTTCCTTTTGAAAAGCGATTCCTTTGTGCAACTCGCAAGTATTGTGCCCCCTTCATGCAAAATTCAGACGCAGTCATGAGAGGTATGGGGAGCCATCCGAATCATGACTGAACAGAAATCCCGGAGCTTTACTTCCCATTTCGATATGCTGTTTAACTCTTCACCTCCTAAAACACTTTTCTGTGGACTGGAATATGAAAGTGGAAAGCTGCCCAAGTGGCGTGATGCGACTAGAAATTAAAATCGACCTGATTAAGACAAAAAAACAGAAACACAAAAATGAATAGCTGCACTTTTATTTTGGTGGCAAGCTTTGACTTGAGGCTCAGTTAACATATTGGGTTGATAGCTCTCCTGGTGACTTTAATTAGTTTCACTCCAGATTAGTTGGATCTGGAGGCTAAAGCTGGATGGTAGTTCAACAGAAGCTAATGTCAGTGTGGACATCCACAGTCTTCCAACAATTCCCGCCTTAATAAATGTCATTGGGGTCTCTGTGAACACTTGTTATACGGACGTTTGAACCTCTGCTGTGTTTACAATTAGGTGGTCATTTGCAGAAGAAGAGCTGATAATTATTTCCACAGGAAATTGAGGTTGGAGGGGGCAGTGTTCCACCAGTGATCGTCCTGCGTGAAACATATTCTGAGCGCATACAGAGCATACAGAGAGCTTCCTAATGGTTGAGGTATAACATGATGTTGATATTTAAAAACACCTAAATGCTTCCCTTCTTGTCTTGTATATGTGAAACCACTGTGTAGCATCTCATGAGGTGTACCTAACTTTGCAATAAGTAAGGCAGTGTAAAAATCAATAAAACAGCATTCACTTAGTCCGATAAAAATCTGCTCCTTGTCCGAACAGGGTTGAGTTTTACCAGAAGTTGCGCGCGCTGTTAGCAACCATTCCCCACTGCGAAGAGATAAGTGCGAGTTGAACGGGAATAATTAAGCATTTGGAAAATTACAGGCAGACTGCAATTCCGATAAAAAACAAAGAAAAACAAAAATGCCAAAATGTAGCAATTTGTTCCTACAGACTTCTGTTTCATACAACTTGAACCTCTAAAGGTTCATACTGTTCTACAGGAAGAATATTTCTGTGACAGGTAGAAATTGTTTCACACAGGAAGATTATCGATGGTGCACCACCTCCTACCTCCACCTCTGTGTAAAAATTCATTGGGTTCTCTATGAATAACAACACATATAAAGGTTATAGCAACTTATAACATGACTTGTGACTAAACCATTATGAAGTTTTTGTTTTTTTAGTAGACTACAGTAATTTTAAGATGGTAGAAATCTGCTTTAGTTTTGGGACGTCTTGGACTAGCCGTTAGCTTCAGGTTCTGTTCAGCTACTCTAAATATTCAGACTTCATGTGCAAATAACTGCACATGACTGCAGATGTGAAGTCACATTAATGACCTAAATATTTGTACTGTAGTTGAACAGTGTGAACGTTTTGGGATTTATCTTAAAGGGAAGTCTGTATTGGTCTTTTGTTTTTATTATCTGTTAACTTCAGAATCTGGCACAAGCTATATGCTAAGTAATCGTAGGATTACACCAGATGCAAACAAGGCAGTGGTTTAAAGGTCAAAAGAATAACAACTGTTTGAAATAATAGGATTATTTTTATCAGAATTGTTTTAAGATGGTAGAAGTCCATTATAGTCATGTCACTCTCAAGCTAGCTGCTAGCTTCAGCTCCTGGGACCAACTTACCTAAATAATCATCGGCTTCCGTGCAAAATCCTGTTCAGTACAAATTTGACTGTGGTCTAACATTTCTTTAAATTGAGAGACTACAAAAGCTATGGGATTTTTTAGATTAGAGTCATTTTAAGACAGCAAATGTTCTCCTTTCGTTGGTCCCTCCTGGACTAGCCATTAGCTCCAACCTCCAGGACAAATTATGCAAATAACTACCTAATGCAAAAATGAAAGCAGTTTCAAGGCTTGTTCAATATCATTTGTGTATATAAAAAAAGAAACAACCATTGCATTCGAGACTGAAGCCATTTTAAGTCATTCTTTTAGCTCCTTTTGGTGTAGCTGTGAGTCTCAACTAATCTGGATTCATTCTAAATAAATAAGCCAAAGGAGCTGCAGTATTAAGTTTGCATAACCTTGCTTCAGACATTCTAAAATGTCCCTTTAAAGGGAATAAATGGGCTGCAAAATCCATGTAGTCTGACTAACAGCATCTTAAAGGAACAAAGGGAACATCAGCCCTATTAATCCACAGTTCCCCTCACTTCTTATAATAAGAATGCTTGAAATGCTCCCAAAAGTGATATCTATGCACGTTATTGTCCTGCTGGCTACTTAACCCAAATTTAGCTGCTCATGATGTCTCTCAAAAGGCTCTAAAGACCTCTTAGTGCTTAGTTGCGAGTGAGAATGTGAAGTGGACCCCCCTTTTTTTTTTCTCATTTCACACAGTTAGCACACTTGTGTTTTGGATGAAAAAGACCACGGATAAAGGGAGGCAGACGCTATTTCTTATACAAGAAGCACAAAGAAAGTGAGATATAAGAAGGAGACAGATGTTCGCTGCTGAGAATAAGGTTTGTGTGTGCTTATTTGTGTGCACCTTGCGCTCCACTGGCCTTGATCAGAATAAGAAATGAGCGGAAAGTCTGAGCAGAAGGCAGAGCTGTTGCTGGTGGAGAGAAGAGGGGAAAAAAAAAAACAGCGAGGCTCCTTTTAAAAAAAGGAAAACAAAAGAAAACCTGAGGCCTATTCAGGCTGGTGAGGTCATACTGTAAATTAAAGCAGCATTTGAGGCTGGGAGCCCTATGTCATTTCTCACCAGGGGTCCAGGATTCCTAGCATCGCCCCTGGTAGCAGCGCTCCATGACCAGACCATAACAGCCAAGCCTAAATTATTTTCCCCCCGATCCGCTAGCTTCACTATTAAGATTACGACAAACTAAAAGTAACGCAAAAAACAACTCAGAGTACCGACGAAAGGAGAGACACAGATGTTGCGTCATTTTTGATTAAAACTCCCAAAAGAGCCGGTTTTATTACACATCTAAAAGTGGGTAAGCACACATTAGAGCGGCTCGTTACCCTGCTCTACTTCTCCGAGACGGAAAAGACGCTTCAGATACCGGCGTTTCTAAGAAATCAGGCCGGTGCGTCTTCTCCTCCCTGGAGAATCGATGCTTATATCGTGTGCATCCTTACCATATGGTGCTCTGCTTTGGGTCTGCTCATTAATACTGCACACCTCAAATTAGAGGTAGACTAATAATATATATAGTGCAGATGAGGACAGTTTTTTTTTAAACTGTAATTTTTCATGTTTAGAATGTACTCGGCACATTGATTTTCTTTTCTTTTTTTGGTTCTTTGTCTGTACCCCCTTACACAGTGAGCAGTGAGTGGGTGTGCTCAGGCTTGTATCTACCCCACAGCAGGACACCGAACAGGTGGAAGAGTGTTGGTTTTTTTTTTTTTGTGCCTGAGGAAGGGGGGAGGGTATCTCTTTATGATCCAATGCTTGTGAGTACAGTTGTTGGAAGAACAGCTTGTTCTCATCACTCACCTTGAGCGGAAAGATAACTCCAAGTCTCATTTGTTCGGGACTCTTAAATAGATTGTGTCTTTTTTCTTTCTTTTTTTTTTTTTTAGATCATTTTGACTAGTAGTGTAGCAAAGCATTCAGCTCTTGAGATTGAGATTAGGAGCACAATACTGGATTCATGAGGATGAAACCCAAAGTTTGGCAATGTTTTTGGGAATTTCAAAATTCCTTTTTTGTTTTAATTAATCAATAATAAATGTTGGAAAAACCCATCACTCAGTTTAGTTTGATACGTCTGCCTATTTTTGTCTTGTGTTGATGCCTAAAAATGATTGAAATTTCTCCTTTTTATATAATTTTTTCACAATCTGTCCAGTGTAGTTATAGAATTCAGGTTTGATTAGTTGAAGTATTTTATATGTAGAAAAAACTTGACAAGCATTTTAGCTTAGCAACAGTGAGAAACTACAAAGCACTTGCAGTAAGTCAACCATGATTTTCTCTCATTGTTCATAAGTTGTTTGCATTGTGAACATCATACATTAAATATTTATTTTTTCTACTATGCAGCCAAGATGAAATGGTTTAAAAATAATATTTAGATGTGTGTTGTTGGCCCAGTTGCTACTTCTGTTAGCCGACTCTCTCAATCCATCTGGGGAGGAGAACTGTGGTGTGTCCTCTTTTCATCCAGAAATGCAAACATCCTTTAAGTCAGAATTACAACTGGGAAACTGAACCCAAAGCCCAAAATTAATCAACAGCTCAGCATACACACCTGCAGCTGTATAACTTCTGTATGTTCCTTTAGTTAGACCACCTAATATAGATACAAATACACTGTTATTGACTAGCATTGTCTCTAGTAGTTGGCACCAAATTATCCTACTGGCATTCAGACTTTGATCCAAGCCCCTGGACAATTCAGATGCTCCACTTCTTCCTCTTGCTTCCAAGTCAAGGTGTGTTCACACCAACCCTGTTTAGTCCGCTTTAATCGAACTCCAGTTCACATTTGTCTAGAAAGTTTGGTTTGTTTGGGGAAATGTGAATCAATTGAACTCTGAGGAGGAGCAAAAATAAACTCTGGTCCACCTAAAAACCTAACTCTTGGTTTAGTTTAAGTGAACTCTGCTGCGGTTCAAATGCGTATGTGAACGTCGAATAGACCGGCGACCACTCTAAAAGTAGAAAGCGAACAATAAAACTGGGCTTTCTGGGTGAATCCAACAATTGGGTGAGTCTGACGCTAGCGGAAGAAATGTCTCTTGGTCCTTTTGCTAAAGACAAAAAAGAAATCCTGCAACCGCTTAAATCTGCTTTACATTTCATAAGGAAGAAAGTTGCGCTCTGTCTTCTTCAGTGAGTTTTTTATGTCATTTCCTTCTGTGATTCTTGGTGCACCACAGGCAAGTGAGTGAACAGGTTTTTAAAAATTTTTTTGTTAGACACAGTGCAATGTGAAAGCAAACCGCACCAGAGGATAATGTAACAAATGTTTTGGTCCCCAATCAAACTGATGCTACCGGACTATCAAGAATCTCGACTATCAAGGTGTAACAAAGTGTAAAGCATCATTGTATCAGTGTTTGCAATATCAAAACCTCAACATATTATTTGAAAATGTTGCGATTGTTAATAAATTCCAAGTGTAATGAGTTCACAGTTTGCATGCCAATAAGATAATCCAATTCGTAGGATGGAGTCTTAAAGCATTAGATTCCCATATCAGACATGGATCAAAGTAATTATTTAAAGCGAATCACAAGGCAGATTTCACTCTGATTAAAAGTATTGTGGCGTTTTTTTGTTGCCAGATCTCGTACCAGAAAACAGTTACACTCCTAGCTTGAAAATCTCATCACCTTTCAGATGAGACGCCACTGTGAAAATACGAGCCAACATGTGAACATGCTGAATTTTCTTAACATGTCACACAGAGCAATTCCCTTTCTGCTAGGTTCACAGAGCTGGGAGACTTATGACTGTCCTTGCCTTGAGAAAAACAAAAGACTTGTGTGGCAAAAGTAATCACTCTCAGGCGACGACTCAATAAAGGAAGGGTCCTTTGTTCGCCCGCAACAGTTTTACACACAGGATTATCAGTGAAAACAGCGGCGAGTGAATCTTAATTACGCTTTGGTGATTGGCTTGCCCCACTTTGAAGGCAGAGCGTGAGAGATATATTCAATTTTAATCATCTCTGCCAAAACTGCCTTTTCAGCTGCTCGTTTCTGATGTAATTAGCCGGTCAGGTCCAAAAAAAAAAAAGTTTGTTGGGAGTTTAGCTCATTATTTAGTCTTCACAAATCGAGTAAAGTAAAAATAGAGATAAACAAAAAATAATTCCCCCCCCTCAACATTTCCTGACTTTTCTCACCACTCACAGGTTTGCCTTGCAAATGGTTTATTTGTTATCCAAGAGGAAGGAGTAAAAAAAAAAATCTATTGTCTCTGCTTTAAAGACTTAACAGCAGAAAGGTGACTGCTCTGCACAGTTGTGCCTCTTTCTCTGTGTGGGAACGCGCCACCATTGAAATGCACGAAGCCAGTCTTGGATTTTGGTAAAAGACGAACGGTGCTCTGAAACTCTAACCCTTGTTTCGTGGAGGGGGTAACAAAAAAAAAAGAAAAGAAGTGAGGTTGTTTCTGTCTTTTGTCATTGACGCATCCCCCTCCGGCTTTCAGTGGATTCCTGCGGACTCCTGCCGACTGTATTGTAAGGGTGGCTCTTTTTAAACAAATGAGTATATGATAGTGACTTCTTGCTCCCGCTTCTCTCTTTGTCATTAATATGGAACAGCACATACCCCCTCGGAGGGGGAGGAGGAGGGAGGCGGCGCGGAGTAGCTGCCGCCGGTCCCGGCAACTCACATGTGCAACCTGGAGAAGCGGGAGGAGGGAGTCTCTCTGCTCCGTATGAAAAGCCTGGTGCCACACCCATCCCTAACAGGGCCTAGATCTTTGTTCAAATTTTCCATTAGTCGTTGCTCCATTTTAATGAATTCTTCGACTGACTCCCTAACCCCCCGCCCACCCCCCATTAAATGTGATGGTAATGAATCACGAGGACAAATGAGGAATACCACAAATTGGCAAATCGCATGTATACGGGAAGCTACAGGATATTTGCTAATGCCACTTTTTGCTTTTATGAATAGCGTTTAATGGACTTCTGCGGTCATGGTTTCTGGATGAAATTAGAGATAAAGTGGTTCCCGTTGCTGCTCTCCTCCTGGCATAAAAAGTAAAGATGCACCGATCCACTTTTTTCACTTCCGATACCGACGCACATATCTGACGTTTAGCATTGTCCAATATCAAGTTGATATAGAAAATCAGCACTGAATTGACTTAAAATGTTTCTTTTTTCTCTTTTTTTTTTAAAAAGAGAAAAATGTACTGAAATACAAATGTATTTGATATCTCTTCAGTCCAGCGCATCCAGATCATTGCATCTCCATATAAAAGTGGGTCATAGTAGTGAACCTTTAATATTTATGCCTTAGTTATCCTTTCTAACTATTAATGAGTCTCCTGGCATGCGAGGAGTTTTCATTTCGTTTATATAAGACCCTTTTTTTTACTTTGTACTTTTTTAGAGGTTAAAGAGAGTCAAGAAAGTTGATACAGCTTTGGTGCAAAAAAAAAAGGTGAAACATTCATTTCATGCCTCGAGGCAGCTAATAAAATGACGAGGAGTTTTGTCTTGCGATTCATGCATGAATCACTCTCTTTTGCAAGAAGTCTCTCTATTCACTCTGTTGCTGTCAAGCCATTTTTTTTTTTTTTGATTCATGAAACATCACGCCGCTTCCATCACGTCCCAACCCCTGGGAACTTGGAAACAACGGTTTTGTGTCGGCATTTGACCCCCAAGTATTCGCATTCTTGCCGTTTTAAAAGCGGCTTCTTTGTTGCGCCGCTGATGTCCACCATCCCTTTCTTCACAGGCTATGGCAGCGCCTGGAGCTATTGCTGATTATAGTGGTGCAGTTGAAGTTCTTGGAGACAGGGGTTCTCATTCAGGGAGGCTCTCTGTCACAGGGGAAGGGCTTGTAGAGAAGATCTCTGCTTGGAAATTAAAAGCATCTTATTTTGGCAGTATCTAAGCAGCAGATGTAATGAAGGACTAAATGGTTAGTCTATCTCACTTAGTCTTGTCAATACACTTTTGGCTCTATTGAATCTTTTCAAGAAGTCAATAGTGTGCCTTGGGGAAAAAGAGATTGAAATGGTGTAGCTTCCCAACAACGGTGAATCACACATTTAACAAAAATTTTCTGGTAATAGACATGAACTAGTAGTGATCAAGGTATTACCAGCCAAAGATAATCTCCATTTTCCTTTAATCTCTTTCCTTCCTGTTGTAATTATCTTTGAATCGACTATAGCACAAACTCAGTTTTATTTTAATTTAACCTTTACGTGTATAAAAAGCATTCAGAATGAAACGGCCTGCAGCATCTTTAATAGTAATAGTCTAATGAATGTTGTAGGAATTATTAGATTATTCCCATTTATTAATCTCAGCACATCTTCCCAGCCTTTGTACAATTTTTAATGAACTCCAAAAAAAGCTGCTGTTTTATGTGTTTATAAAAAAAAAAATTGTTTTTCAGTTTTGATTCAGATTAAACACAAATAAGATCAATGATTAATTGAACAGTGATTATTGAATTTAAAGTTAACTAATTCAGTAACTGATTAATCGTTAACCAAAATATAGAGACTCTTTTTAAAAAAAAAGGCAGTTTTCTAAAACAACAAATATTTAGAGCAGCAGTTTAGCCAAAAATGTCCAAAAAGTACATATATTTTGGTGGAAAAAAGGTGGAAAAAAATAAAAACTGTAAACATGTTTTACCCAGAATTCAAGTGGGATCCACCTGGTTAAAGTTCTGTAAAAAACTCAAATAAAATCCTCGTAAGCACTTTTTACTGTCCAATTATTAATCACTTAATTCAAAAAATAATCAAATGTTTATCTCTACACTGTATTGCTGTTAAATTAAGCAGAAAGAGCTGAGCTGTTCTCGTGTTGTTTTTTTAGCTGCAGATTCATCTTTTCCTACAAATGATCAAGTGTTCATTAAAGGACTTCTTATGTTATTGCATTTTAGCAAAAAAAAATCTTATTTAAAAAAAGATTTGAATTGTTTTCTTTGCATCTTTTAATGTGTTTTTAATATTGTATAAAAAAAAAGGGTTAAATTGCCTGATTAATCGATTACTAAAATAATAATTTAAGGGCTGTAGCCCTTAAAGAATCAAATTTGTCCTTATTTGACCAATTAGCAATTGAAGCTAATTGAGAGAAAAGTGGCTGATTTTCATCACTGACTAACTGATGGGTCCATCACAATTTAAAACATGAAAACCACTTGACATAAAAACAATTGAGAATGATGGGGTGTTTTTTGGCACTAATGTACTACCATAACACTTGTATATTGGTCTGAGGGAAACTATTTTGACTTCAAAGCTTGGCTGGCTGATTGGTGCTCCACTCAAACAATTTCTGCTAAACTACCAGAACAAAGCAGATTATAAGAAATCTACTTTCATCCTCAAGTTGGAACACCTTTTGGCCACGTCTCAAAATAAGCGACATGTTCCACTGAACATTAGTAACGCTTATCCAGGGGGTTTGCACATTTAAAACAATTACCTAACATTTATAAATATGCCAAAAATACAAGCAAAGGATAAACACTTGGGGTGATTGGTCATAAAGTAAGGAAAAAAATGAGATGTGTAGCTTGGGGAAGTAAAAAAAAAAGTTTTAACAAAGTACTAAAACAGCCAGCTTCATAAATTATAATCCCTTCTCCCCATCCCATTTAAAAGCATCTTTCTTTTTCTTGCATTCTAGTCAGTGAACAGCTAAGACTTCCTTTTTGGCTTAAGGGCATGTCTTTTCTAATGAGAAACTGCCAAAAAAAAAAAAAAAAAACACAATTTTGTGTGAGGAAATGTAATCCTCACAACAGCTTACTGTGACTTGAAACTGTCTCGTCACTTACAGGCAGCGGCAGAGTCTCCTCCCCGGTTCAGATTCGCAGGCCATGTATCTTGGCTCGCGCCCTCCTTGTGGACGTGTTAGATGTTTTCTGATAAAGTATTCTTCATCGCTGCTAAGTATTCAGCTGCCTCCTCTGCCAGACCCTACGAGGGGAGGTGAAGAGATGCTTGTCTTGTAATTGGATGCAAAACTTAATTTTTCTAATGGGACGTATTAGGAGGTCAGCAGCCTGTGCGCACCTGGAGTGAATTTCAAAGCAACGCATAACCCCCCTCAGGCCCCATTTATATTCAGGTTATGGTGCCTTTTTTCCCTCTCGGTACAAAACAAGAAACAGGTGTTGTACGATTCCAGTTTAGTGATTTAATACAATTTAACAAGATTGTTTTTAAGTCTGCTAAATCTGTGGTTTGAGGAGGAAAAGAAAATCAGAATATGAAAGACGCCATAGGATCAAGTAAAAGATGCAGAAAAACTGAGACGTCGTGTTGTGATCCGCTGAAAACAGACCGAAAATCTGTTCAGAAGAACAGACCCCCAGGGTGCAGCAGCTGGGATTTTCTGCATTTTTTTTTCTATTTTCTTTGGAGAGGAAATCTTAGGATTACCTGTCTCATTGTGGAGGACTTGCTGTAGCACGCTCACATAAACAAAGCCAACACGAATGACTACTCCGAACCGAGACGGCATCAGAGCCACGGTATGTTTTTATGAGCATGTTTACCCAGATAATATTATATTGTGGGTTTCAAATAAATAGATGAGTTTGTTCTCTGCTCAAGGCTGCATCCTTTATTCTTTTTTTTCCACATATCATGCTTGAATGAATCCGTTTCTTATTGAAATGTCTTGTAGTTAATGCATTTTCATATCTCAGGCCATTACATCTGCTGGTAGCAATGTTCGCTTGTAAGAGTTTGTTTATATATATATGTATATATATATATGTATGTATAATTTTTTTAAATCTTTTATCCTCCCTATAGGGTACTTGGAATGACTCTGCTTTCCCTCGTGCATATTTGAGTATGCACAATACTTCTTTAGTTTTTAGTAGAGATGTGCTGATCAGGTTTTTTCCTGCTGATTCTGATCACCGATACCGATCACATAATTATTATTTTTTTAATCATAAGCACTACTGGTTACATTATGTGGAAAAAGGAACCATAAATTCGCCTTATTTTAGTGTTTTTAATAACTTTTACCAAGAACAGAACAAAACAGGCATTGTGTAAATTGTACTGCTATCGGTAATACTGTCTTTAACAGACTGAAAACATATGAAGGCTCTGAAGAGGCTAAATAATAATAATAATAGTCAAAATAAAACCTCTCAACATTGCCAAAAAATTCAAGTATAAAACTTAACATTCAAAGGCAAATACAAGATCCATTACAATAAACAATCCTGAGTTACTGAATGAAAACGTCTTGATAGCATGGCGGCTGGCTGATTACTGCTAGTTCTGAGTGGCTGTTTCTGCCTGAGCGGACTAATTATGCAGAACAGGGAGGAGATCGATTATTTTTTCAGAGATTATCCGTCTCATGTTAGGACAGCGAAAGTTTTAATACGTATGTAAAATGTATTTTTTAAGTTAGATGCTGCAGCTTTAAGCAGAGGTTCGGTGTGTGAGTCACTACCAGGTGGAGCAGAAGCGGCGCTCCGTCTGTGAAATATTACTACCTGTAGCGCGTAGCAGCGGTTCAACAGCGAGAACAGAACCAGCGTCTTACATCGCAGCTCTAAGACTTAAATAATTTTGCGGGTTATTTGTTTAGCTTTCTGACCGTCATGCTAATCCGGGTGAGTGTTTGTAGCTGTGTGCTGCTTTACCTGCTATCTGATCCTCCATATGTCTTTTTTACTGCAGTGAGCCTCGATGTAGCCAAACTTCGTCAAGTATGACATTGTTTTTTTGCCATATTAGATTCGTCGTGCTGATGCATTTTGACCTGCTTCACCCCACTGCTTCAATTTTCCACCGTAACACGCAAACTTCCCGATTTACTCAGTGCGATATAGTTCCACACGACATCGCTTAGGATTTGTTGCTACGCATTTGCGCAGAGTGAAGGAAAGAGGAGACCAGCTGAACAGGCAGGCTGCGAAATGAGATGCAGGTGATCGGTTTGTGTGATCGGCAACAAGAGACCGTGATCGGCGATCACCGATCATACACTTTTTCACGGAAATCGGCCGATTATGATCGGCGGCCGATCGATCGGCACACCTCTAGTTTTTAGTTGTAAATCTGTTCGGCAATCTGATGAAAACGGAACTATAAAAAGTAAAAGAGTGCCCACAAAAGGTCTGTGGCCCAGGGATCTAAGAAAATGATTTCTTGTATCATGTCTTAATCCAAACAGTATGTCCCTGTTTAATATTCTCATTTCCTTTTGAACCTAAAGCATTAAACACCAGCCCCATACAGAGAAATGGAAGATTTGATGCAAGCTAATATCCCAACTTTGACTGTGTGGTGCAGTACAGTGGTTTGAACACAGAGGGGGAAACAAAAAAAGCATGTCTTTCATGTACTTATAAAAAGAGTCTCTGTGTTAACCACAGGTAGTGACCCAATTCCTAACTGTTTCTGGAGGCCGAAACTGATACTGATGGTTTCTCAGAAAGATCTGTTTACCATCTGAGACAGTACTTTAAGTCTAACGCGGAATTATAAAGAAAATGTTGACTAAATATAAGGAATCTGAAGGACAGATAGTTGACTTATGTATACATTTATCAGCAAGTAATGAGTTTTGGAATTTGCTGCCCAATAACTAGATTGACAAACTCTTTCGAAGCAAAAATCGAATCCTTTTTGATAATAGCAAAAGTCTAGGTATTCAGAATAAACTGAGTCATACTGGCTCTGTACAAAATTACTTTCCCAGCCAACATTGAATTGACTCAGAAAATAGTTCAGTAATATTAATTTAATATCAATCTTTATCCGTAGAGCACTATTCAAACACGAAGAGGGCAACGCAGTCAAAGAAGGTAAATAGGAAGCGATGAAAAACAAGCAAACCAAAAAGTCGTCATAAGCTAACTATGGCTAAAAAGAGAAAAGCAAAGAAAAAAATGTCTGTTTTCAGAGGTGTGTGGTTAGAGGAACTGAGGAAACTTTAGCAACCCGCTGGAGTTAGTGTTGTAGAAACGCCTCGGGATTTCATTGTTGATGCATCACATTTTAGTCCTGGTGATTAATAGCAAATTTAAGCCATTCTCATCTTATAATGGATGAAACTTTCTAGAAACTTGTTTTAAGTGGAAGTAAATATGGAGAAATTAGGTGCATATTCTGAAACCTCAATTTCCATTTATTCTTTTAGTGCATGTGTATTGGGAAAGACTGTGAAACATATAGCTACTCTGTCATGAAATGGTAATCTATTTTTGTTGTAACACTTCCATGTTTTCTTTTGCACATTTAATATTTTCTTTATAGTCTTGGACTAAAAGTTAAATGGTTGGTACACGGTTTCAAATTAGTAAAGTAATCATTAGCTGTAATAATTACAAATTAACTCATGTTTATTTGTCATGTTAGCCATTCTTAGCCTTCAGCCTGCTGAGATGAGTTAAACTTCATCAGTGTAGATTGTGAGTTTGCATGGCATATTATGACATTTAAAAAAGTTGACATGCATAAAAGGTAATGCTGCAATGGTATTTACTCTATATTCTGAATAAAATGTGAGGCAAAATACATTAGTCTATAGGAGTATTGGTTTCTGCATCAATAACTGCCTGTCAGACCTAATATAGAATTAGCATAAAGAAGTTTCTCAAAACTAAAATGCCTGACACCATTAGTGTAGCCAGGTTAATTGCTTGTTTTATAATTTGTTGGACCGTTAAGGTTCCAATCAGCAATACACTGTTTTCACCACTGCTTGGGCAGGTTTGTCTGCCAATTTGTTAGCATCAAACCGAAAATATCAGTTAATAAATGAACGATTTTATGAATTCAATGGAATTTTGTGTACTTGTTCAGTCAGACAGGTTCAACAGTAAAGCTCTTTGCACTGTTCCTCCAAATCAATTTCTTCTCCTGTTCATATGTTGAATATTTGGCGCCACCTGCTGAGTGGGAGGTTTATCATCTGTATCGACACAGTCCAAGAGCTCCAAAAGGTCACCAGAGTGTGAGTGTGAACTGTGGCTTTACCATAGGGCTGACAGGAAACACGGAGTTCTCCTTATAAGAAGCTCTATAGTATTGCTTGTTGTCTCCACCTGGTGGGAAAAACAGCCAACTTGCAGCGTATTTTTACATTTTACAGAGCAAGTTCATGCCCTGTCGTTATTTTCATGCGACTAAAAATTTTTGAAACTTTTAAACTTTACAAGAGGCCTTTTCTTTACTTGTACTTTCTGAAATTGTCTCTTAATTAAATTGCAGTCCCAAATAACCTACTTCGCCGATTTGCTGTATTGCCCTTTTATATTAATCAGTCGCATTTGTTGCATTTTAAATGACTTTTCGAAAACGCCAATGAAACAATGCTGTTTTCAAATAAAAAGAAAATGCCAGCAGTTCTCCTCCATAAAATTCACACAAGGCACCCCTATTGAGTTTGTGGGTTCTCGTAAATACCTCGGCATTTTTATTGACGCAAGTCTTTCTTTAAACTCCCCTGTTGAATATATTTGAAAGAAACCGAATCTTTGGCTGGCTTATTCTTTTCTCTTCAGAAATAAATCATGTTTTTTCATTTAATGCCAGAAACAGCTTGTTGCTGTGACCTTTTTACCTCTTATTGACTTTGGTGTCATTGTTTACATGAACGTCTCTGTTAGCTCTCCTCGCTTGTTTGATGCCGTTTGTGAGGTTTACAACAGGCTGTAAACACCTCACCATTATGCTCTGTATTCTCTGGTCAAATGGTCATCAATTTCTTAAAGCAGACTTGTCTATGGCAAACAGAAGTCAGTTCTGGGTTCCTACGCTTTAAAAAAAGATTATCTTATACAACAGCATGTGCAGCTGTTCAGTTTGACTCCACCTAGGAATTTTAAGCTAAGGATAGCTAAGCATTTTGGGAAAATGTGCTCTTGTTTTGACAGTGTTTTTTGCACATCTGGAGACTGAGATTTTAGCCTATTTTTCTTATCAATAGAGCTCAAGCTCTGTCTTTTTCTGTTTCCTGATGACCTGACCATTGCCTTCCTACACTATTTCACTTGATTCTAATCTCGCTTACAGAACAGTCTGGGATTTCTCCCTTTGACTTGGATTTGTCTGGTAGAATTAATCAGCGATTAGAAGGAGATGTTGTGAACGATGATGTTGATCTTCTGCTCTGTTTATGAATTGCAGTTTTAGCAGTGGCAGGGCAGGAAGTGAACAAAACCATCGAGTCTGTTGGCCACGCCCCCAAATATTAAATTAACATTAACAGCCATCTTCACAGAGGGGGATGGCTGTTTACAGGGCAAGCAATTTTGGTCATAGCGTCAAACATACGTCACAGATAAACGTGATCGATTGGGTGAAATGTTAAACTTCAACACAGTCCACGCCTCTAGGAAGCAATCATTTCTTAATATCCAAGAGCCCAGACTCTCTGTATAAAGCCTATAACCTATGACCTTTGGCTGGTTTTTACTAGACTACTTTTCTGATGCTGCCACCTCAATGAGCGTGGTATGTTGGTTGATCTTAGGATCTTAAATAACATCTAAGGGTGTTATTTTTCCACTATACACCGTTTTATGCATGAAGGCTAAAAAGTTTAGTTTTGGTGTCATGTAGCCAAAGCACCTTCCACTATGAGACTTGTGACAAACTGCAGAAGGGAATTCTATTAATTAATTTATTTATTTCCAAACAATTCACCAATCTTTTCACCTTTTCATCAAGGCTAGGCTTTTGTAGTCCATGGATAAATAGTTGTCCTGTCAACAGACTCTACCATAATAACTGAGATCTCTACAACTCCCCCATCACCCCTTGGCTTCGTTTCTGATTAATGCTCTCCTGATCTGGCGTGGAAGTTAGGTGGACAAACTCTGCTGGGTAGGTTTGCAGCTATGCCATGATATTTGAAATTTCAAAGTTTAGGTTGTGAGATGTTGAAAGCTTTATGCTCCTTTATAATCTAGCCCCGCTTTAAACTTCTCCTCAGCTTTCTTTCAGATCTGTCTTGCTGATTGATCTGTAATATTGTCTAACAAACATCTGAAGCTTTCACAGAACAGTGACCTCAATACCGACTTTAAGTTACGGAAAAGTGAAATTTTATACTTGCTGCTTGACTTCTGAAGGTAATTGGTTGCATTGGATTTCATTAAGGGTTATTTATCTGTAATGTTTGTGTATTTAAACCTCCTGCAGTCCTAAAAGGGGGTCCAGTGGACCCTGCGTGAGTTTTGTTCAAGGTTGTTTTTTGTGTGTGACTGTGTCGTTTTGGGAACTGATGATCTGACGGGACACGCCCTTTACTTCTCCCCTTGTCTGACCGTTATGTCTGCTGCATTCTTCCTGTGCGTCGCGCTAGGATCGCAGTTTGGTTAAACATGCACTACTTGTGATTGCTACTTCACAATGAAAAAGGTTTAATTGTGTTAGTACTTTTGCAAAGTATTGTAGTTCTTTTTAATTATGAAGCCATCTTGAATTAGTTTTAGGTTAAAAAATAAGCCTGAATAATATTATGAACACTAAATGTACTGTGTGAAACTTGTTGTTTTCTGTTAGGAGCTTTTCTCTGGGCTTACCCTGCTTTTGTCTGACTGTCTGCTTCAGAGGACTTTTCTGAACCGGGTTTTTAACTCTTTCTTGCTTGGAGGTGGAAAACCTGAACGGAACAGTTCTACTGGGGTTTTTACTTCTTAGCACTCGAGGCCACATTTCTGATATCTTGAACATCTTTCATTGGTCGAAGAGACGTTGGCTGCCTATTGACAGTTTTTTTAAGGGTAGGGGCAATTTCTTTTTTTTTTTTTTTTTTAGAGAAGTGGTATGTTTCACTGCTGCTCATACATTTCACAATCAGACAGATCTGCAGGGCTTTTTTTTTGCCCATTTCTGCTTGTATTCAGGGTGTACTGCACAGAATAGGAGGGGGTGGTGAAATAGTGAAACAACAAGGTTGATGGTTAAAAGCACTTACCTTGATGTATGGCTTCTCCTCATGTTGCTGTGGAAGAGGAAAATGTAATAGGCACAGCTAATAAAATTTTTAAAGGTTTTGTGTTCTCAAAATGACTGTGACATGGACTGAAATGGTTGGTTATTTAATTTTGCAGACATAAAAGGACAGCAGAGACTAAAAAGGATGATTGGGTTTCTTGCAGTGATGCACCAGTGAGTCAGCCAGAGATCAGAATCTCCCAGATTCTGCTAGAATGACTCTTATCGGCGATCGTCGGGTGTGATGTAGCAAAAAACTCTCAACTCCCACGTGATTTGGTCTGTAAATTTATCTTTCAGAAAAATCAGACTAAGGTTACAAGCAAGATTAGCACTGAGAAACGTATTTCTCTTCTTTACAGATTTCTTCGATTTTTACCTTTTGGTCATTCTGGGTAAAACTTCTCCTGTCCAAAAATTAACACAAGACCTTCCTCACTCTTTCATTCAAAGCAGCTTAATAATCTCCAGGGGTGTTTTCACAGTAGACTGTGTACAATTGGGATCAGAATGGCAATGTTTGGTACATTTTTATCTGGTGCAGTTCGCTCTCACACTGCACCGTGTCTAACAAACCAAACCCTTTTAAAAACCTGCCCAAGCCTATGCCTCTGGTGCTGCACCAACAACCGATGAAGGAAATGACACAAAAACCTCTAAAAGAAGATACCAAGTGCAACTTACTAATCTATTTATCTTTGGTTAAAGACCAGAAACCATTCTTCCTTCTTGTGCTTGACTTACACTTTTGCTTTGGTTGTATTTACCCAGAAAATACAACCAAAGCAATTGGTATTTACACATGGAGGATCAGTGTGACTTTGCTGGACCGCACACAAAGTAAAAAACTTGATGGGATTCAATTGACCCCATCTCTTAAGACTGCGGAAGGGTTAAAATAAAAAATTTAAGCCACAATTTAGACTTTCAGGAAAATTAGGAATCAAATTGGTCAGAAAAAGCCTAATTGTTGCATCCTAGTTTATTATGGCAGTTGTACGTGCTACAGTATTTGACAAAAGCAGCAAACACTTTTAGTGTCATCTTTTAAACAAGTTCATTGTGCACAAAAACCCACTTTGTATCGTTCTAAGTTTCCCCACTTGTGCAACCTTCCACCCAGTTTGTGTTAGCAGTCATCCCACCGAATAATCCAACAGTCCTGAAGTTGAAGGAAACCTCGGCGGCGTAGCGGCGCACGTTAATCTCCAGCCTTTCACAGCGCTCCATCAAAGCAGATGCTCGGCCGTGGGTATTAAATGCAAAACCACACAGATTTGATGTGCAAGCAGGTACATAATCCTTTGTATGTATTATCTGCATTCCATGTATTTCTCTCACCGTTCTCCGCGCTGTTTAGCCAGCAGAGGCTTTAAGACCCCCCCAGTGCCTAAAAAACTGAAGCAGGACACGATTTAGAACCATCTTTTTTTTTTCTTTCTCTCTAATACCCACCAGCCTTATTGGGATGAACCACACCGTTTCACAGTGAAGGGTTAGAAGGTCAGCTCTGTCGTTACGAGTGCACACATACGACATTTTACCCAACTAATGCGAGAGTACAGCTCTTGCTCTATTAACAAAAGGTGAGAGCGACATGAATCATCTGCTGAGCAAATTTCTGCCTGGTAGTTCCTGTTGTTTACAGCAAAACAACTTAGAGGTTATTAATGCAACAAAGCAGGTGCGAAATTCAAACACTAATCAGACTTTTTTTTTTTTATATAGATATTTCAATAAATCATTCTGTTCATACTAAGACAATGTAATCCACGTAATATGTGACGTCTAATGAAGCGCTAAAGGGACGACCATTAGAAGGGTTCTCGTTCCACCCCCACCTGTCCAATTTTCTCTGCCCGGCATTTCTTTCTTTCTGTCTGTGCCAGGATCTATTTGCTCGCAACAGGATTGTGTTGCGGCAGCAAGGTTTGATTGGTATCCTCAGGCGACACCTGACAGGGTAATATGGTCATACAGATAGCCTAATCGTGAGCACAACTGCTCCCTTGTGACCAGTGGGGGGCTTCACATGTTCAAAGGATTGTCTGCCGTCGGGTGGTGCACGGGGTTGGGGGCTGGCTCTGCCTGGGTGGGGCTGTGGAGGCAGCACACACCGGCAGACGGGTGCTTCAACAAAAGCTCGTAGCAGTTGTGTAAACAGTTTGAATCTGTAACTCCCGGCTGTGCTAATATCTCAGAGTACAGTAAAAAGAAAAAAAAAAGAAAAGAAAATCCCCGATTTTAACATCAGTAAGAGGGGACTGCATTTTCTTTGGCTTCCCTCTCAACCTTACTTTTTTCCCCCTGTTTGTTTGCACATGCAGCCGCTGAGAGATGTACCTTACTGTCATTATCGACGCATCAATTTAGTTAGAAAGTAACAGCAGCCCGGGTTGTCATGGTTTCATCTGATCATCATATCGAAACCTCTTTTATATATATTGTTTAAGTAAACCAAAGACAAATTTTGTCTCAGATCATGTTTGGGATTTCTGGTCAAATCACCAAACTAAATAGTTCATTAATACTTTGGTCACTGAAGTCATTTTTAGGTACAAATGCCAATCAGCCTCATAATTTGAAGTTAGAAATTTGTGCATTTTTATTTGGTGACCAAAGTTAGACCTGTGGCCCTTTAAAGAATGTATATAATTTAGTCTGCACATAATATTGACACTTTTTAGGACAATATTTACAGATATTTGAAAAAGATGCAGACTGTAAAATCTTAAAATGGAAACTGTGATGAACATTTTTCTATGCTTTCACTTTCCATTCACAGCAACAGGATCACAAGCATCCAGTCAATTTTACTCAAGTACAGACCAATCCATTTAGCCAATTTAGCCATGTCCTGTTTTTGCTGTTGAGAATCTGTCAATACGTACTAAAACCAAAATGAAATTTTAAAAAAAATCCCCGTAATTTAGGAAATTGTATTGTTTTCTTTTCTTTTACTATTTAAAAAAAAATACTTCTAACGTCAACATGAGAAAAGTGTAGAGTTAATCTGTTGACTTTTTTTTCTGTTTACCAATTAAATTGGAAGGTGCTTAATAGAACTTGTTTTTACATAATTTGAACTGGGTGAAGCTTAAACTATGCTACTTGAGGAGTTTTGCGGAGAACACATTTACAAAAATATACTTACATTCAAAATGTATATTTTCGAGGGACAGGCGTGCTTCACAAAAAAGATGGCATTGTCTAGAAATACATTATGTGCAACATCTCAAGACATCAGCAAATGCATTAAGACTTGGGTACAAATGGATCTTCATTATCCATGTGCAGCCAAATTAATCATAAATCAGTTTAAAGGCTATAAAGAAAAACATCTCTTAAATCTCACATGAGACTTTAGTGGATTCTGATTCTTGTGTCTAAAGCTCTTACTGGAAAAAAACTAGTTAGCACTTACTGTAAAACCTTCACTTTTTATTTTCATTCTCTCAGCCGTGATATGAAATCTGCCACATTTATTGACTGTAAACAAAGAAATCAGAGCTGCTCTGCTGGACAAATGAGACGATGGCATTTTCCAAATTACTTCAATCTTTTACTGTGTTGTGATCCGTAAAAACGTGTCTGCCTGTCGTTCATTTTTTATAAATGCCTTTGTCTTTAGCGTATCAAAAACGCTGCGAGCTGTATCTCAATCTTCAACTCAAGGTGACATCTTAAGATTGCTTGTTTGTATTTTTGTGTCTTTTATTTATATCAAAGTCTGGAGATTTTCCTGTTCTTCGTGACAGCGACAGCAAACATTCACATCTGCATGTGTGGTAAACAGAGCTACATTTCACATCTAGTGCAATTCAGTCATCAAAGATTTTTAAGTTTTTAATTCAAAAGCAAATTATTCAACTAACTTTTTTCTAGTTGATGTGCTTCAGGAGCTTTTTGGCTAATAATTATTACAAATTATGTTCAGTTTGTAATCCTGAGTGCAGATACTTAATCTAAAAGTCAGTCCCGCTCTCGTTGGCTCTGCTGCTTCAGGCGAGCAATGCTGGCAGGTTTACGGTCTGTATGCAAAAAAAAAAAAAAAAAAAAAAACGGAATATCTGCTGCCTGATGTGACACCTTGTGAAGAAACCTAGTGAAATGACAAGTACTTTGATGTCAAGAAGCTTGTTTTGAATGTGTCAGGAATATTTTACTGCTTCCTGTTAACTGAGAAAAGCGAGAGTCTTTTAAGAACGCATGGATTCATTTCCCGCTCTAAGATTTACTGATATCACTTCAGATTTTCTCAGGAATTCAAATGGCCCTATATGCATCATTGCAAAGCATTACCTTCTGCCTGCTTCAACTACTATATCACGCTATCCAAGACTCTGCCTTATCATTTTTTTTCTTAAGACTGTAAACATTTATTTTATCATTACTGTGGCGGCACTTTTAAAGCCTTAATTGGGCTAATTCTTCGCAGTGATTGCTAGAGGAAAGGGGGCTCTGTAATTTTAATTACACCAGCTAAATATAGAGTTTTCAGACAGCAAGTGCTGCCCTCTGCGAAACTCTGCGCACTTATCTAAGCCTCATCACAAATGCAGAGAAACACCAGAGGACCCCAACAACCACGTGACCTGATACCTGTTATCAAAGCTCAACCGCCAACCTTGGATTACCTGAACGGTTGTTATTCTTCAGGGATGGGCTGAAGTCCAAACATATACAGCGAGGGAGAGAATTAAAACTGCAAAAAATTGCACTTTACAAGTCAAGAAAATAAATCCAATGCATTCGAATTATGTATTCAGATTCCAATCAAGCGTCGTAGTCAAATGTACTCCAAATTATAGTGTCATGCTGTCTAATTTGGTTGCTTATCTAATGCTGGTTTAATTGAAAGCTATCTGGCTAAGGAAGTCCAGCAAATGACACAAATGCACTATCAGAGACACACTTTCTGTAGGGAAAAAAATTAAGGGTTCATCAAGTTAATGGCAAAAATAGATTTCTCATTGGGTCTAAAAAGGGTTTGCAGAGTTCAAGGCAGCAATTAGCTCTGTTTTTGTCTCCACATAGGAGACACAGGTAAATTCAGAAGCACTGAGCTAAACATGTTTTATGTAGGAAAGGACAAACAAAAGTTGATGACAAAAGCACCTTGACGCAAGGAGGATCCATAGCGAAACACTGAAGCAATGAAACAAAAACAGCTATAGTAACTTGTCAAGGTGTCTTTTTTGGAGTCAGGCGTGGCTAAAGATTGTGGCCATGACCTAGGAGTAATTTTTAGAGGGATGAAACAAAAACTAATCTTGACAAAGCCAGCAATGACTTAGTCAAGTAAAGACCCACTGAGCCAGGATTACTTTCTAAGAAAAATTAAAATGAAGACAGAACACATAGGTAACGACGACAGTAACTCTGTCGATGTCTCCCTTGACTCTTAGTGCAACGCTCAGGAGAAGTGCATCAAATGTCGAGTTCGGACAACGGCCGTGTTGTCCCATCAGACCATCGGTTTCTGAAAGCACACAAAAAACCTTTCAAGCGCACACTGGGTCTTTGCGATCCTGTCGGTCTGCGCACACAATAAAAAAACTTGTGGGTTTTAAATGACCCCATCTCGAGTCTGCGAGAGGGTTAAACAAGATACTCGGCATAACACCACGTGGCGATGGTGGTTGGAATATCATCCAATAACTGGCGGGTTGCTGGTTTGAGCCCAGCTCTGTTTGTCTCCATCATTGCGTCCTTTTAGCAAGACACTTCAGCCATCTTGCCTGCTGGTGGTGGTCAGAGCGAACGGTAGCTTGGCTACAATCCAGTGGCTTGCCACTGTTAGTGTATGTATGACTGCATGTAGTGTGAAGCGCTTTGGGTGTCCTCTGGACTTGATAAAGCGCTATAAAAGTGAAGACCATTTACTTTTACCATTTACAGAATCACTTGGCCAGAAAAAGTTTCCACTGCAAAGAAAATGAAAGAGCAGACAAAGTTAATAGCTGCAGTAGCACCATTACTGGTTTCCATCATTTCTATTTTAACAAAAAAAAAAAAAGCCAGAAGAAAAAGACAGTTATTTCAGTAAAAGTTATGTCGGTGTGAAGAAAGTAGGAAGAATCACAGATTAAGCAAAAATTACCCTCCGAGATTTTTTTGTCCATTAAAAAACCATGCAACAGTCTTCTGACTCTCGCATAAAAATTTCTCATATTTTCTCCAGCTTTCACTCTAGCAAAACACTCTTGTATATAGCAACTGCAGGGTTACCTAACTTTACAGCCAAGGTCTCTGCAATTAAAAATGCTGATGTTGCATGTCGATGTGGGTTCATCACCAGGGTTAGCTCAGACGCAAGCTGTCAGAGCTAACCCAGTGATGCTTGTAGGATGCAGTTTATTAACGTCTGAAGCCTCCTCTGCAGATGAGGACGTTATTGTGCTTAAATTACTCAAAAATAATTAAGAAAGATCGACTTGAATGTAGAGTCAATAGGCCCAGACCTTGCTATTCTTCAGCACAGCAAACATTTGGAAGAATAAGCCAATTGAAGGAGTGGATTTTATTTGACGCTTTTTAATTTGCTGAAGTGAAAACATTGAGTAAGAGTGTTGAATGGTGCTTCACTTTATGGATGAGCGCTCAGAGTTAAGTTTATTACAGTGAATACAGAGCTCTGAGAAGACTGGAGGTCACCAGTTTTTTTTGTTTGCAGTTTCTGCTTTTAAAAGTTTGTATTTCAGAGGTTAAAAAGTGTTTAACTGAGCTCCACTGTTCTTAGGTTAAACTATTAAGTGTTGTAAGATGAGTTTACAAACCCCTTCTTTTAGACTATAACTCTGCTCTTCTGCGCAGCGATCAGCATTTCCGTTGTTTTTCCTGTGAGCATTTATTGTATCGCTTATTGTGAAAAATTTCTTATAAGAATCTTGAATGATACATTTCAGTTATTGATGTTAAATTAAAAAAAAAAAAGAATATTGACAGTATGACTGGAAATGTTATTTTTGTGATTTTATCTACTTTTTGTTCCCTGCAGAGAGTCGGTAAATATCAGTAAATTAAAAACTGCAGTTTCTGTGTGTAGTGATATAAGTTACACATCTTTAACGTCACTTATAGCAACTTAAAGAAGTGTCTATAAAGGCACTATGAAGGAGTCTTATCTCGGATAAGAATGTTTTTCAAGGACAAAATGTGTGTTTGTGGTGTGATGTAGCCATAGCTTTACCGCCTGGCAAATTATTATTCCCTAAACAAGAAGTAATAACTCTTGTCTTTTATTGTTTTCACAATAACAACACAAAATATTATAATAAAACTCTAAATCCATATTGCCTACCCCTATTTTCCATTTTACTCAATTGAAAGTTTTGATCCCTTTTGCCTGTTTTTTGCTCTGTCTCGTGTCTTACCTTGGCTTTGAATATTGAAGTTGTGGCCTTTAACAGATGGGCCATCATCTTGACAGGAATTAAAACATGGGGATCCATTAGCCTCTGATCGGCCCTGCCACTGTCTTGCTCATTTATAGCCCAGACGCTTAGGTGAGCTAATGCATGCACTTCCAGAAACAAAAACCCCAAGTCTCCAAGCTGAAACGTTAGCCACCGAGATGCATTAGGAAGGGTTAATGGATAAATAGGAAGCGGTGGGGCCAAGCTTTGTTAATGGCCATAACGTTGCCTTTAATGGTACGTCGTTAATGGGTGGGTAGAGGGGGGGGGGGTTGTTGGAGGTTTTTGTGTCAGGACAGCGAGCTCAACTTTGATCGGCCTCCGAGTCTGCCCACAGGCATTTCAGGGCTACCTACCCCCCCTCAAAAAAGTCTCCCTACACACACACACACACCACTCTGGGGTCCTGTAGTATTCGCCCCTCGAATACATAATTCACGACATAATGGTCTTGATTTCTGAGTGCACTTACCGCCCGATCGCTCCAGCCAGCTGTGATCCTAAGAGCAGTCCATGCGACCAGCTACAGCTCATCTGCTGGTGTAATTTATTACATTTTTTAAGAGGTTTTCACTGACACGCGTGTGGTCGAGTGTGCGGATAAGAACAGTTTTAAAGACTAACGATCATGCAACAAGATCAATTTCTAGGGAACCGCGTGGCAAGTCATTTAGCAGGATGATCACCCGTCTTCTAAAGCACTCTTGTCTTTCCTGTCTCCTCTTCAACTGTGGAAAAATGACTGACATTAGGTGTAGTATGAGCCAAATGTGAAGCTGCTGGTACTTTTTCCACCTATGTCTTTTTAGACAACTGAAGTTTGTCTAAAACCTTAGCTTTAGACAAACTTCAACCAATAATAAATAGAATAAAACTTGATTGTCCAAGTTGTTTATAGTTTCTTTAGATAGTTAGATATAGTTTCTGAGGCTCAAATGAGCAATTTGAAGCAAATCAGGGGTGAACTCGCTGGCTTGATTGTGCTGTCAGCATCTATAGTAACAGAGTGTTATTTTAAAGAGTCTTGATTGTCATTCATTAATGTTCTTATTAATGGCTCTCTTTAAGATTTCATATTGAACTGTCTCACTAATCAAAGAAAAGAAATGCAAGAGACAGTTGAATAGGAGTTTTCTCTATATGTTATGTAATTTATATGCTTTATATTGTCTTCAAGGCTTTAGTTATGTTAATCTTACAGTGGCTTGGAAAAGTACCTATATCTTCCATTATCAATTATCACCATTAAATGGTTTCACATCAACAAATTTAAAATTGATCATTTTAAGCTAACCTGGTCATATATGGAAAGCTAATTGCCACTGTTGTTTATCTATGAATCAGCTCTGATTAACTACGTAACTCATAAGCTAAGTTTAATTTTTGTTAGCCATCCCAAGGTCTGTAGAATTGAGGATCAAGTTGAAAAGAACATCCCTGTCAACACGAAGTAGGCCAAAAGATCTCAAGAAGAGAAAAAAATGCCTGTCATATATCAGTTTGGAAAGAGGGTAAATCAACCCAAGACTTGCCAACGTACCAGAACAGTCTCCAAAAACCTCAAATCAAATGGAAAATGTTGCTACAACATCAGTCGGAAACGGCAGCGTAAGTCCTTCGGCATAAACTTTTATGACTTAAACAGAGCGAATGTGATTTTCCTTACTGCACCAGGATGCAGGAGAACCAGGAGGCGTATTGTGTTTGCAGCTGAAACGTGGCTCTTCATCTTCCTCTGGGCTTATTCTTCCCGAGCTCGCACTGTTGTTCTCTCCACCCACTCAGATAACACTCAGCAGGTGCAAACAGTTTCTACCTGTTCTTGAGGGCTTGTCAACAGGTATTCTGGGAATTGTAGGCAATCAAAGGATGCAGAAGCAAACAACCCATGAAGTGAGTCATCTTCTGCAGAATATGTCACTCATATTCTCATACTGAGAAGATTGAAATGTTCCCTCAGATATCGGAAAAAAAATAAATAAATAAATAAATAAATAAGGGGAAATATATTTCAGTTTCAGAGGCTGTGAGCTGAGTCTGTACCAATAAGATTACAATTTGAATTCAAGAACTTTTCTTTCTCCATTACTGCTTGAATAAGCAGACCAAAGGGCATTTTCTGTACTTTTGCTACAATGCTTTGCAAAGGTTCAGATGCCCGTTGTACTTTTCCACATTTTGTTGCCTGAGGACTACAACTGTAAAATTATTTTATTGGGATGTTATTTGATTTGGTAGGGGTAGGGTAAATGGTCATTTTTTGTACAACTTATTAAAAGCTTGTATTCTACCAACCTGATTCAACATTTAATCCACGTTACTGAAATTACAGTTACTGCTGCTACTCTTTTGGTGTATGTTTCTACCAACTCTGTGAATCCGTTACCAATATGTTTGAGCAAAGTAACTCACACTTGGTCAGACTTGATGAAGACCATATGATGCATTTTCAAATTTTAACCCCGATTAAAATTTCAACCCTGTTTAAAATTGACCTTTGACTGGATCAGTCTAAAGGCCCACAACATACTCGGGCATACGTCACTCCGCAGAGGTCCTCGCATACTCAATGTGAGCTCAAAGTGGACATCCGCCAGACACGCACTCTGCCACACAACAAAATGTTTTGTATGCGATGCTGAGCTGATGAGGCTGAGAGCCGGCGGAACCAGTCAGGATGGGCATCAGCCAGACTACCACTGTGTGCTTGGTGGCTGTCCTGGTGGAGAAGAAACAGGGCTAGGTTCCCAACTTGCTAGTATCCATTTGGATTGTGCAAAATGAAGTAGTTTGTCACAAGAAACGTAGGAAGTTGGCACGCTTGACTATGAAATCTCAACCGTCTGCGGACAGCAGAGTCACCTTGCAGCAGGGTTATTGTCCTGCTACAAAGTTAACCTTTGCCCTAGTCATGAACCTCTTGGTAGTTTGTATCTTTATGGGAGTTGGTTGTATTGAGTTTTTCTTAAGGTTATAAGAGTGAAAAAGATTGGTATTTTTATTAATTGATTGATAAAGGTTTTGGAAGCTTCTCTTCACATTGTCAGTTTTGTCTTCATCATATCCGAATAAAATACACTAAAGTTAATGGTTGTAATGTTAGTTTGTAACCTTTATTCAACTAGGGAGGGAAACTCGTTTAGATTAGAAATCTCATTTACAAGAGCGTCCCAGTCTACGCAGCAGCAAAACAAGACAGTTTGTGACAAAAGGTGAATAACATCTAATATTCCTGTGTGATTAATGTTTTCACAATCTATGACTGATGGAAACTTTAACAAAGTGAAGAGATTTGAAAAGAATTATAAGTCTGCTATTCCTTGTAGAGGTATGATTAGAAAATGCACTTTTTGGTGGCCTTGAAAGAGTTGGTGATTAATAATATGAAAGGGTTTCTTCAAACGACATGTTTCTCAGCAGCCATGGCCAATAATTACACAAGTGACCTATAAGCCTGGAGGCAGAATAAATCTCCTCCTCCTTTCCAAGCCCGCCTCTCTTGTCTTTGTCCTCTCTTCTCATTCCCTGATGAGAAAAAAAGGCAGAATCCGATCCCTCTTCAGCAGGTCTGTGCAGGTTTTAGGGCCTCCTTAGTACAAAGTTGAAACCAGAGAACACGGAGGCATCGTTTTTAGTCACAGGGCAACAATGGGATCTCGACAGGTGAGACTGCAGGCAGTGCATTAGCCCCATTCCCGCCTGCTGCGGTCTGTACGTGTCTGTTGACCACACATGAAGCGGCTAATGAACATTGTTTTCTTTGCCCGAGGGGGAGAGATGGGTCTATCGATGTTTCGCTTTTGAAAAATGTTTTTTCTCCACCGCAGGGGTTGAACTTTGTATCTGTCTAGAGAGATCTTCATTGCTCAGGACTTAAATTGCTTTAAGAATCTCTTGATCGTTAGTCTGCGTGCCGTTTGCGCCGACGTGCTCGGCGAACTCTCTCGCATGCACGTTTGAGTCGAATGCTCCTGTAATATATTCTGAATCATCATAAATTGGGTGACATGCTTCCCAGGCATGACTGGTTTTGTCATCTTTCGGAGAACAGCGGACTGAAAATGTGGCCGTGCTGCTGGGTTGAAAGAGGGAAGCTATTAAGTTTAATAGGCTCAGACTAATAACGCCGTGTGTTGCATGCTCCAAACAGGTTCTGTGTTTGCTGTGTCCACACATCTTTCAAAAGGAACAAAATTGTTTAGTCCAAACACTGTGTGCCTAATAGAGTGGGGAAAAAAATGTGAAGAGATTCTACTTATTTTTCTAGTAGTCTGGATCATAAGATCCATTTTTAAAACTCTGCTGAAGATCCAAGACAGTAGGGAATCAATAGAAAATGTTCTGCTGTTCTGTTTGGACCTTTTGAAGTAAATTTGCTTTTTGCATTGAATACAGTAACTTTGTCTTTCTAAAGCGATGGCTGGACACGGTTGGACATTGTTCCCTGTTTTACTTTAACAGTAGTTCTCCATTTGTAATTTCAGTTCAGTTTGCTTCGTGTGTCAGAGCAGGTTTCTGTTTGCAGTCAACCCACCTGCGGCTTATTGTCTTAACTTGCCTCAGTGTGTTTAAGCCGGGGTTTTCTGTTGTCTTTGTCAGATGTTTTCTTAAGTAAATTCGCCTTGAGTTTCTAACCTTCATCTCAGCTGTATGCTCGCATTTGGGGTTTTCAGCAAACAACTCGTGATTCCAAGGCTCAAGGTTGTATGATGTCCTAAGCTGAAAATAATTTTTCAGGATTTCCCCAAAGTCTGAAGAAGCCTTAAATGCAATAAATCAAATTTTAGGCGTTGGAAAGTCTTAAACATGCTCATATGTTAATGTGCTGAGACACAACTGGAAGCAAAGCGATGATTCTGTTGAAAATGAAGTGCTTTGAAGTTTACAATTGACCCTTTGCAACTAAGTCACCCAATCACGTTGAGGCGCCATGACGGACGTCAGAAAAGAAGAATGGGAGATCGTCTTCCTCTTGCACTGGAGCAAACTTAGAAGCATAAACGTTGTCATAATGCAGTATTTGATTACTTCTACTTAAACTTACTTATGAAAGTTAATCTTTGTTCCCTGTAAAAAGTGTTCGCTCCAATCCGCAAACACACTGACGATTACTAATTCTTTTGATTTATGGCTGCTATCTATTGCTGTCTAATTTTCTCATCAAAGATTATGCAATAAAAGTCTGGTTTGCATCCTTGTCTCTTTGTGTGAAACATTTTGACAGTGAAATCTACTAAATGAAAGCGACTCTAGGCTACCAACTGTCTATTTTTTGACAGAAAGTTAGTTTATAAGAATTAATGTACTCTTATGCAATTCACCATTTATTAAGTTAAGTTAGTTTTTATAATTTAAGTCGGCCTTAAATTGAAATTACAAGGATCTAAAGAAGGCCTTAAACTTACCGACACAATGTTTTTTAGATCTACTTTCATCTGATGCCATCGCAGTTATCAAAACCCTGGAGAGTCGGGATAATTGCAGCTAAGCTAAATGTTTTGGTCACAACGAACTAGTGGAAGAAAGGCTATTCCCTGTTGATCTACTGGCAAATAGTCTCGACGTGCATGAAATATGACCCCAGCTCAGTCACAAGCAGCAGAAATAATTAAATCTGCATTGTTTGCTTATACTTTGGACCAACTGTGTCCCACCCTCCAGTGACCTAGCAAATACCAGCTTCTATTACTTGAGGTTATTCACACGCTAATATAGGTGAAGTAGAGCAGCATTTCTCCAGCTGGCTGAAATAATGTGAAATAAGGGACAGTGCTGCTACAAGCTTTACTACAGAAAACCATTTTCTCTTAGCAGTTTCTCTGGTTTTTCATAAGTTTTAAATGGCAGCACTGGTTTAACAGGAAGCTTTTTGCCGCTTCGAAATGGCAACCTTTCAAAACCTCAGCCTACTTCAATGCCAGAATCTTAGCTATGCCTCATATAGGCAAAGAAAAATGCTAAAAGTTTTCCATGGTGGTAAATGCAATAATTTTTTAAGCAATTGGTAGCTTAACATATTCAGTTTTATGCTGATCGCTGCATAAAACTGCATAAAATGTCAGCAAAACTGCTTGAAAGTGTTAAATTGTGTCTGTAGACTGCATATAAAATATTAACCCAAATGTGACATCATCCATCACTTCGTGGGGGGCTCAGTAGATTCTCAAGTGTGGGATTAAGTTGTTTCCATCCTGGATTTCAGAATTAAAATACCATCTTTAACTTTTTAGTGAGGTTAGTTTTTTAAAAGCCCTTTCCCTCCAATCTGGCAACAAGCCGGTAACATGAACTGATCAATTACCTCAGGTCATTTCTGAAGTTCTGGACCGGAACTGTTTCAACAAATGAGTCTTATTTCCAATGTCACTGCTTTGACTTTGAAACGCTGATTTATTTTTGCTGAATTTGTTTCGAATCGATAACCGGCCAATTGTTAAAAGCCGGGCTTATGGCTACAGTTATACGAATCTTGGAAGTAGATTTATTCCTCCGGTGTTATCTCGGTGTGAAATTGCTCACATACTGTAGCATTTAATGTGTGAAAGTAAATTGCTCCGCTTTTCTGGAGACCAATTTCACATTTCATTGTAGTTTCATTGCATGGCCATGCATGAATGCAGTGTAATATTAGTGTCAGACAGTATCACACACTCTCTTTCCCTCATAAAACTAATAAATATGTGAGGCTTCAGACTGTGTTTCTTGAGGAAGTTGTAGATAAGAATCCTCTGAGAGCGGATCACTTATTAAAAAACCAAAGAAAGAGCAGACAAGCCTAGATGAGCCAGTCAAGCTGCAGATGGAGCCCTCGGCTGTGTGTGTGTGTGCGTGTGTGTGTGCGTGTGCGTGCGTGTGTGTGTGTGTGTGTGTGTGTGTGTGTGTGTGTGTGTGTGTGTGTGTGTGTGTGTGTGTGTGTGTGTGTGCGTGCGTGCGTGTATGTGTGCATGTGTGTGTGTTTGGGGGGGGGGAGGACTTTGTCAGAAAATGAAAGCTTTGTCTCAACTCTTTCTGTCCATAAGTTGACCTTCTTTCCAGATGGAAGGTCAGGAAGCCATGAAGTCATGTTTAAAATCATGTTTTTTGTTTTTTGTTTCATTCTGTGCCCAGAAGCAGGTGGCGTGGCGTAAAGTAGGGAAATTGTTGCGAATGCATTATGACACAAACACAGTGATGCTTATGTTCCATAATTGGGGCTTTTGTCAACCGTGAAGTACAAGACAAAAATCAAAATCTGCTGGTAAAATTGTGAAATGGATACGTTTAGAAATAGTTTTGACAGCAAAACACAAGCATTTATGCTTTTCAACAAACATTTTAAAATCTTAATCATGAGTTGTTGTTTTTTTTTAGATTAAATTGTTTGTGTTGGTATTTATTTTGAAAATTGATCCATTTGAAGCTGAAGGAGCAACTTAATCTTATTGATAGTGGAGATGTGTAGATTAGAGATTTTGAAGGCAAATTTCTAATGACCAATTATGTGAAGCTGTGAAAGTGGGAAGTTGGGACTGAGTTTGACATCAGACCCAGTTTAACGCCGTTTTAGCTAAAAAGTTGGAATTTCAACATTTGCAATATCTTACAAACATTTTTTTAAGCTTTACTTCCTCTAAGCAAACACTTTTAATTTTTTCAGTTTATAGTTAGATGCTCTTGATTTTAGACGCTCTTTTGCATCGATGTCTTGTAAACATAAGTTTCCACCACATTTTACTACTGTTGATGCAACTAGCAGCCATCTTGAAACACAAAGGAGCTCCCAGTTTCCCAGTGGAAAGTGGCTTCCTATGGTCTTTCAGTTGATTTTCCAGTTCCAACTGGAGCGCAGCGTGAAGTGCTCTTACCAATTTCTGTTTTAGAGATATAGACTGCAAAAAAATGAAAAATTCTACTTTTTAGTGTTCTTTTTTCTTAGTTTCATGGTTAAGTGCCAGATGGTGGTAAAATCTGGCCACCAGCCGATTCCTCAGGTCAACTCCCATTGCAGACTCACAGACACGCTTGATTTCCACCCTGCACGGTTAGAAAGTTTTTATCCTACCCGTAAAAGTTGTGCGTTCTTTCTCATTACATGTTTAAAAATCAGTCAGCTGTAAAGACCGAGATACTTTTTTTTTCTTCTTTTTTTTTTCTGTGCCCACCAGCTCTTGACAGTTAAAAAATACAAGCTGATGGCTTTAGTTTTATGCTCCAAAGACAGTGACAGGCAATTACAGTGGGAAGGAAAGAGCTAAATTACAGAGCATACAGTGTTGACGGTTGGAATGGTGCCTCGTCAGTTCAGCTCGCTAGAAAAAAAAAGGAAGAGAGGAGCTGTGTGAGAGGGATGTTGTGCGAGCCCTGCTGTCAGTTATCCATCAGCAACATGATTACACCTCTTCCCGAGAGACAGAGAGGGAAAGAGAGAGAGAAACAGTGAAAATGTAGCTGTGTGTGTGTGTGTGTTTTTTAATGTCTCTCTTCAGCGTGCTGATGTTATACACTTCCTGAGCGTGATACTGGAGCAGAATTACAATATAGTCATGTGTCTGTCATAGTCGGTAACGGATGAGCCGGCTGAGTGTGTGAAGGGTGAAAGGTGTGACAAAGAAGCCGAGCTCAGATGGTAAAAGATAGCTACAAGGATGCTTTGGGGACTCTGGTGATGGACTGTTCTGGTTTCCTTAAAAAGAAAAAAAAAAAAAAAAGAAACCCCTTTCACTTCCCAGTGTGACAGCAATTTTTCCTGACAGCAAGCACTTAGAGATTGAGCTTATTAAATCACTGATCTCTCTCATTCGAGGTACTTGGTGCGGCTAATCAAAATTCAGCACTTGTTGAATTATTAAAGGAAAGACAAGGACGAGAAGCGGAATGTCACGGAAGGTTAGGCTTTCTTTGATTTCTCTCTCCTTAGGCAAGTGCAGTTCACTTGAAGAATCTGGCCTTTCTTCGAGTCGTATTGATCTAGCCGGAGTGGGTCTGTTTGCCCCCTCTACACTGAGCCGCCTCTGAAGCGAGGCTATTTGCCATCAAGTCTTTGTGGACATGCGCCATGGGATCCCCCATTCACTGAGCAAGCCTCATTTTCGGCACTTAATAAGTTTGGGCCTCGGCTTTCTTTGGGATGTTGTAGGTGAAAGGCACGGACACGTCAGCGCTCACGCGCACTCACACAAACTCCGGTGTAAATGGGAGGTATGGGTGTAAGGTAGCACAACAAGGATATGGAGACTTTTGCAGGGTGGAAGCTGATTTCCCAGGCGAGCTTCTATCCGAGCTGTCGTCAGCTGTCTCCTCTCACGGATAGAGGCGCCTTAATCAGGAACATGAAAGTATCTCCTGTGGTGCTGCCTTCTGTCTCAATCACTCACCTGTCTATTGGTTGATTTACTTTTTGCAGGAGTATTAGCTAACTTCTTCTTCTTCTTTTCTTGGCCAGTATGAGAGCACGTTTTCTATGACTGAAGAGGATTTCAGATAAAACCCTAGGAGCCATATTATTTGTGGTTCAGAGGACTAAAACGCTCCTCTGTGATTTGTAAATTCGCAGATGTATTGAACTGGTACCTTTGTCTTGAGAGGCAGGTGGATTGTCAAGAGATTTTTTTTTTTTTTCCTAGATCGGTCTCGAGAAAATCCTTTTGAGCGTTGAGTTTGTGCCTTTAGTGAGCTGCAAAGGAATATTCATCCAAATTTATGAAAATAATATCTGTCAAAACTTTAATAAAGACAACATGACTTAATGCAGAAAGACATTGGAATGACATTTTTGGTATGAAGGGGAAAAGGCTTTCCAAACTAGCCTGGCCTCATGTGAAAAAGTAATCCATTAAATTACAAAATTACAGCGATTACTTTGATTACTGCTAGACTTTAAAATCATGTAGGCATTTTCCAACAAATAACTGAAATTTGACTTTGTAACACCTTGAAATTGGGCATCCGTCTCTAAGAAACTCCTGCTTTTTGACAAATTGTCAGGTGGTTTTACACCTGACAAAACAATTAGTATAATGTTAACATATTTTATATTTTGGCTTGAAATGCATCTATCAACTGGTCAGTGATCAAAATTGGGCGACTTTCCTTTGGTCAGCTCTGAGCTGTCATAAACTCTGCAATTTCTTTTCTCTGTTAAATAACCTTAATGAAAACTCCCTCCGTTTTCAGTTAACATGATGTTGTTTGATGCACTGTTTTCAGTTTAGTAAAACTCAAATAAAGCATGGAGAGCATTGCATAAATGAGGACAATCTTGTAACCCCGTTTTCCACGACTCCTACTCCTTTCAAGAAACCTACGGCAACATTTCTTGTTAATTTTATTGACGATGCTTTTCCCATTTAATTACACAAAGTTTTCTAAAAATCAGTTTGCATGTTTTCTAATTTTACAGCAAAACAGAAATCAGAATTAACTAGTAGGTACAGTTTTGTGTTTAAAAGAAGAGTATTTTATGTCTCTAACTTCCATGGTCGTAGAAGGTTGCAAGGTTTACAAAAGAAGCCTTGCCTGTTGTAGACAAAGCCTGAATGCAGAGGTTACTTGCACATTGTTCCTAACAGAGGTGAGTTGCAATTTGAGCCATGAAGCACTTCAGCCTCATCATTCAAACAAAACTGTACAGATGCAGCTTATCTGCAAAGTCATTTTTTGAGGTCAAGAACAGCTAGTTTTAATTTCCCAGCGCATTTAAAGGGATACCATTCATACAAGATATAATTACCAACATCTAATTGAATTTAATCTACAATAGATACAGATGAACAGATTCAATTATTCATTTACTAATATTTTGAATGCCAGATTGTTCAATTGAAACTAGTATGTTTTAGTTAAGTCAAACCTAGTAATTTTCTGTTTGTTTTTTTTCTAAATATGCACAGATCAGAAGTTGATGTTTGATTTCTGATCTGTTTTTTTTTTTTGTGAAACTTTACTGGTTTTAACCAACTCTCATATCTGATATAAGATCTATTCAGTATTCAGAATATTTTTCTAGTCTCTCTGCCGGTCTCTCTGTGTATATTCTATAAAACAGACACTCATCTTAACTATAAGATTTCTACATTCATCTTGCTTTATGATGGACAGAGCCTGAAAGCTCACTGGGACAAAACGGCAGGTTGTTGTTATAACCACCTTGTATCTGCTGAAAGTCTTGCTCTCGCCTGCTGGCCTTAAATGGCTTCTTATATCATTGGTGCTTCCTCTGACTTTATTTTTAACAGCTCGCTGAGAGTGAAAATGACATGAAATGACATCAGACTTGTATAGAGGTTTTCAACCCCCAAAGAGTTCTCAAATACGCTTTGAGATCTAAAACTAGTTAAAACAGGTATTATAAATTTTCTAGGCATATAGTGCCATTTTAAAGCCATATTTATCAATCAACTATGTTCCCTTCAGTTATTATGAAAATCCTGTACATATCAAAGGTAGCTGAAAAGAAATTTGACTTCACATTATATCCATATCTAATGCCTTGAAATTGGCCAGTGTGTCATAGTTCCACCAGGTGTTTGCAAATTGTTGCTGCCTCTAGTCTAGGGGAATGTCCTTTGTCTTTCTATCGGCACTGATGTGGTAGAGTGCAGAGGAGAGGATGCTCATCAGCGCCCTCTGTGAGAAATCTGAACCAGACAGAGACAAAAACATCTTACCCAGTGGAGACCATCCTCTTTTTGAGGAAATTGCAGTCCTGCCTTCAGGTCAAAGGCACCTGTTGCTGTCCATGAGGTTCAATTGGTACAAATATTCCTTTATCCAATACGCCAGCCAATTGTGAAGAAGCATGACACATTCTGGAACATTGTAGAATCTATTAATATGTGGATTATGCCTTGACCATCTTTACTAAGGGTGCACTCACACCAGCCCTGTTTAGTCTGCTTTAATCAAACTCATTCTTCTAGAAAGTCCAGTTCACTTTAGGGAGGTGTGAAAACTCTGATGTGGACCAAATGAAGCTAACTCTGGTTCCCCTAAAAACCTAGATTTCTGTTTGGTTGACGTGAACTCTGTGACGTGGATTGAATGCATAATGTGAACACCAAACGGACTGGAGACCACTCCAAAAGCAGGCATTCTGGGTCATTAGAAGCAAAACAAACATGAGAAAATAGCGCTAGCAGGAGAAATGGCTCCCGGTCTTTTGCTGCTGACAAAAGAGAAATTCTACAACCTCTAAAATCTGACACGACTCCATTTTTGTTTACTTTTCGTAAAGAAAAGAAATTGTGTTCCTGTGTTCATCAGAGATTTTTGTGTCGATTCCTTGAGTAGTTCTTAGTGCAGCGCCACCTCAGTCAAGGGTGGAAAAAAGGTTTTTCAAAGGTTTTGAGTTGTTTGGCACAGAGCAGTCTGAAAACGAACTGCACCAGCTGAAAATGTAACCAATGTTCCAATTTTGGTTCTCAATCTAACCGAGTCTACCAAGACTGCCAGGTGTGAAAACACCTTAAATTTCCCCCTTCTGGGACGACATAGAACATAGCTAAACTGATAAAGCCCAAAAATTAGATTTTTCACGAGTCTTCTTCGCTCTATGAAGGCGTCCACACTGAAGAGTGTTGCTGCTGCTGTGAGCTGTCTATTCACTGATCGGGAATAGACAGGATTTTTGAGTTTCCAACCGGTCAGCTACTGGGTGATCTAGGAACACTTCTTTGTGCCTCTCGAGTTTTGCTTAAACATTACTGTTTTCTATGCCTTATCTCAACATTCGCCATCATCCCCTTGTTGCATAGACAGCCGTCGGAGGTGGCGACTTGTTTTTTGTTTTGCTTTTTGCACAAACGTGTGTGCAAATGTTTCACACTGAAGACACTGTTCTCCTACTTCTGTTGTGAAGGATTACCTTATCTCAGCAAGCAGCAGGAGCTCTGCTGTCTGCACCTCAACATGTGCGATTAGTTCTCATTCTATTATGGCGTAATCTCCACAGATAATGGCTTTACTTAATGCACACTCTTTTAAAGTTCTCAGAGATGCAGGTTTATTAGAATATTCCAAAAAAAACAAAACAAAAAGAGTCTATTTGAATTTTAAATGGAAAGGATTCTATTAACCAGGAAGAGCGATAACCTTTTCCATCTCTGCTGGGCTCATGGTGTAATCTCATTCTAACTTTCTCTTGTTTTTACGAGCAGTTGTTCGACTCATCCTTGCAGGTTGTGCTGCATTTTAGTCCTGAGAGGTTTGCCTCTCATCACTCACTATATGATATACACCACTGCTGGTTGCATAAACGTGCACACCACACATACCCAAATAATAATAATAATAATAATAATAAAAAAGAATCACCACCTTCAGCAGGTTGTGTAGGGCATTCAGATTATAATTTTTTTTTTTCTTACATTACCCAATGCACGGACATGCACTGGTGGAGCACACAATCAAGATAGTGACAGATTAGTTCTGGCACCCTAAATACCTGCAAAAATGAAATGTAGCAGGATGTCATCAAACTTGACACGTATGCAAAACATGTCCCCGTGTCTTCCAAAGAGAGCTCATTAACGGCCCCCTCTCAATATATTCACAATGTCTCCATTAGCCTTTCCCCCCCCCTCCCTTCCTCTTCCACCCGGCTTGTGCAATCATTTCTGCCTGGATCAGAAACCTGCACGTTTCATTAGATTTCCATCAGACAGGCAAAATAGCAGAGTGCAGGATAGCTCCATCAGCATGCTGCGTCCAAACCAGCCATCTGCGGTACTGTTTCAGGTGGATCCCATTGAAAAGACTTAGAGGCGAGCACAGTGCAGATGCATATGTAACGTCCAGAAAAGTACACATATGCACATGCAATGCAGTATTTTAAAAAAGAGGGTTTTAATAGATGCAGATAGGCTTGTCGTGGTAACAAATTTTGCTGGACGATAAATTGTCCAAGACATTGAGATAAACAATAATATTGTTGTTTTTGAGATCATGCAGTAATGGCAAAATAATGCAAGAACACATTCTCAAAGATCAATGAAGTTTTAACTTCTAATGAACATTTAACACTGGAGCTAAAAGACATTTTAAATATCCAAAAATAAATAAACAAACCAACAGAAACAACAAATATAATAAATTATGAATTCTCTGTAAACAAAATTGCCTTCTATAAAAAGGGCCTAGTTGAGACCAACGGACCGAGCTGAAAATTTTTGTCATCCAGTTTTTGGTAGAAAGAGAGAAGAGAAAAATAATAAATCATGCAAAATGGAAATTATTTAGCTTGTTTTAATATATCCTGCAATTAATTGTTTACTGCAACAAGCTTAGATGCAGAGGGAAATAAATGTGTAAAAAAAAAAAATTCCTTAAATTAACACATTTTCCTTAAAAAGTTAAATCCTTTAAATAAACTTCTCAGTATTAGGGGGGGTAGGTGATATTTCAAGGTGTTATAAACAATGAAAGGAATCCAGAGCAAGAAATTCATGCAACCAGGCTGACAGGCGACTGGGCTTATCTCCGTGTTTGCTAGGAAAAAGTCCCGGTGAAGGTGTCAGCAGTGGAACTGTGGTGATGTTTTGTCCTGTCCCATGCTGTCACGAGTAAATGTCGCCAAGTCTCATTGTGAATGCAGGGATTGTAGCTCTTTGGGTGAAGCCCTAAGGTAGGGCTATGTGTCTCTCATAGTTTCCACCGGGGTGGAAGTATTCCGCTTTGATGCTCTCATAACTTGTTCCTGCTTCGTGGACACAGCTGTCGGCACCGATTATCGTCACTTTCACAGATTTACTCCACCTCACACCATTATCCACACATTTTAGATCTATCTGAATGTATATAATGCATATTTTATTGAACATTTGTATTCATAATGTCTTATGTTTTTTTTTTTTAGCAGTCATGCTTACCCAGTTTTTTCCGCTGGGAAAAGCAGGAACTGTGATAAACAGTTGCTTTCGGGGGTAATTATGCATTGCATAAAAAAAACACGAAATTAAGCATTAAACATCAAAATGTATATGAATGCAAATAAAAGAGGACAGGAAAAAGGCATATTTGTTATTCAAAGCTGCTGTAACAAAAATAAAAACATCAATGAGGTAAATAACATAAAGTGCATAGTTTGTGGGACTCAACTTCAAGAATTTCTTTGTCTGCACCAGAGAAAAATAATATAAACATTAACAGCTTGTATGACTTGATCTGAACTATTTTAAAAAATGATCTATTATCACTTTTGAATATGTGATATTGTAAAGTGTTGCAACTAAGCACAAATCTAAACAATTTATAACGCAAAGGCAAACAGTCCTGAGCTCTTTAATTCTTAACAAAGCTGATAATTATTTCACCACTTTGAGGCATTCATAAACCGTGTATAGTGCACTGAACGGAAAAAAAAACTAACTTGTTCTTTTAACTGTGTTAATACATGTAACAGAGCTGATGTTTCATGAGATTGGCTTCCTTTCTTTATATTTGAACTCGCGTAAAAAGTGTTTGACACACCAACATACAACGCAAAGATAGTAGAGTGGGATAAAACGTCTTTAAAGTCCCCACGTTCTTACGTTTTATAGAACTGTAAAAATCTGACAGTTAAATTAGAAAAAAGGAAACAAGTAGTGAATTAGAAAAAGTTACAACTTAAGTTTATTTTTTAACATAGAGGGGCTTTCAATCACATAGAAAACTGCTGTTAAATCACCAGGTTTTGGACAGTTATGCATTCAGGATGTTGTAGCTTTTAAAACCTATATATATATATATATATATATATATATATATATATATATATATATATCTCCCTAAGAGATTAGCTTGATTTTCTGCTTAAATTATTGCAGGATGTATCTCGCAATAAAGGTGCAGAAAGTTAAGTTATTATTCAGCATACTCTCAATTTTGAAGTTTCATTTTACAATTAAAATGAATATTTCCAGTATTCCTACTTGTTACAGAAAATGTTTGCAAAGCCTTTAAATTGCTTAGGTAACAGAAGGGACAAGAATAGATAAACAGGTATTAGTAATAGACATCAACTCTGATAAAACATTGATTTTAATTGAATTAAAAGACGGCTATGGAAAGTTTCTAAAAAAGAAACTTGCTCTGGATATTGACTTAACTCAAATGAAATCAAAAGGAACATTTGACACATTTACAGAGTTGTAAATTTGGACCAATGACGTAAAGGTTTCAGTGCACTTTTAATAGGGTGTGAAAAGCTGTTAAAAAGCTTTTGAACGGGTTATCACATCTTACATGCCAGCTAACCTTGACTGACTGAGTCATAAAGCTGCTAACGTGCCCCAGATCATTATCTTTAACTAAGAAAGAAGGCTTTTCAGATGAACTAGCCTGTTTAATTGAAAAGTAATTTCACAACGTAACCTTGGGTGGCGCTTTATTAGTTTCCACAACATGACTTTCCCAAATGTTACTAGTCCTTTTTGTAAGTAACTGAGAAGTTTAAGAACAACTGAAACATGTTGGGGAGGGGCAGCATGGCTGTAGTCTGCTTCACATAACTTGGGTTGTTCCATTACTTTCTCTTGCATGTCATTATAAGGACATTAAAACTTAAGAACAATGACAGTAGCATCTCTTAAAGCATGATGTTTCAAATCTGTGATATATCTTGATGCCTCAATACAACCCACTCCTAAATATTGTCAAGGTCTACTTTCACACAGGCCTCAAAGTTTTCTCAACTTTACAAGGTAGTTTTTGTTTATCTAAGCAAATGTGAAGAAGATAATAAAGAACGACTGTTGCAATTTAATATTTTACCATGTTTTCTTCTGATCTTTAGTTAGGGTGAATCACATCAGCCCGGTTTGGTCCTTTTTAATCGAACTCCAGTTCGTTTGCCTTGAAAGTCCAGTTTATTTGGGGGGGGGGGTGAATGCGTAATCAAACTGCTCCACCTACACACCTGTTTCTTGGTTTGGTTGAAGTGAACTCTGGCGGGGTTCGAATGCACAATGTGAACACCACTCCAAACGCAGGAAGTGAACTGTAGCGCAGGGTATTCTGGGTAAATACAAGCAAAACAAATACTTCTTGCATCGATCTTTTACCAATGACAAAAGAGAAATCCTACAACCGCTAACATTTGATGCCACTCCATTTTTGTTTACATTTTGTGAAGAAGAAAGTTGTGCTCCTGTCTTCATTTGAGGTTTACATGTTGTTTCCTTCAGCAGTTCTTCGTGCAGCGCCACCACTGGTGGGAGAGGAACAGGTTTTCCAGTTAGTTTGGTTCATTTGGCACAGTGTGAAACCAAATCGCAAATGTTGAAATTTGGTCCTAAATAAAACTGAGTCTACCGGACTATCATGTGTGAAAACACCCTGCAACGCTTATACTTTGTCATTATCTACAAAGGCAGTAGCTTCGTTTCCCAAATGTCTCATTGATCGCTTAAAGCCAATATGATGCAACAGGGCAGTGGAGTCTTGATGGCTGTAACACCCTAAAAAGGATGTGAGTCCATGTGACTCTGTTTCAAACAGATGTAATTAAATCTGCATTTTGACATCCTCCTTGTTTTTGTGCCGTAAAAAAACAGGTTTTCCTGTTTGGTCCGGAACCAGACTGATCGTTGTTTGGCAGCTCATAATAATGAGCGACAAGTGTTGGCGCGGGAACTTGTTGGGCCGAATGCCAAGAACATGGCAACATGAGCAGAATTTGCTGACTCCAGGCAGGCTGTTTGATTTTTTATTTTTATTTTTTTGGTTCTTTCTCTGTTTAGTAATAAATCAATTCAGCACTTGGCTATTTTATGAACTTGTGTGATAATTTGGACTTGATGCGGCGTAAAAATCAAACATTTCTAAATGTGTCACCTCGGCCTCAGGTCAAATCAACTGTGCAAACCGTCCCTCAGGGTCGCAGTTGTTACTCTGTCCTAACATGGACAGTGGTAACCATAGTTAAAGTATTTCAAACGGGATTCAAATGAGGCTTTTGCACATGGCAAATGAATTCATTCCAACTCTGCCCCAGAGGAGAGGAAACCTTTAAAGCTCCAATGAGTTTAAAGGGAAACTGAGAGCAAAATTCTCAAAGTGTGCCGCTTTATTTATTTATTTTTTTTCTTTACTGAAAAAACATAAGTCGGACAATTTCAAAGCTGAACAAGCACAACCAAATATTCAATTAGCTTCATTCCTTTCCTGAAAATACACAAGCATGACTTGTCGCAGATTCAGCAGATAGAGGAGAAGGGCCGGCCGGCCTCTGGTTTGTTCTCGTGTGCTGAACTGCCGTTGAGCTGTTTGGGATTTTAGCTGTCAGATTTGTGCTCCCGCACGCCCACTTGCACATTTACCTAAGCCTGAACTCTGAAGAGTCTGAAATGCAAATCTTGAGCGCCAGGGACGTGTGCGGCGCCTCATTTTCAGTCGGGCCGCAGCAGCCTCCTCTTCCCCGCGGCCCTCTGACTCTAACCCCTCTTCACAAACTGCTGGCAACATCCTGCCCACCCTCCACCCTTCTTCTCAGGCATGTCGCCTCCATGATTTGGATCAAAGTTAAAGCAGGAAAAGGAATTGTAAGATGGTTTGCCCTTCTTAGGAATTTTGTGTTTTTCTTTAAAAGTTAAATGTAATATTACTATCGGAATGATTCTAAATAGGTGCGTCAGCAAAGAGTTGTAAATACTAAATGAGACTTGCAAATTTTAATTATGCCTATCTTTGTGCAGTCCCTCTACCTGCCTGAATAATTTGCAGCAATGCGTACAAATTGCAAAAGAAAATAATTTAAATTTTTTTTTAAATCTATAGGATGCTCCACAGATATTCTCACTCCTGGTGAAATTATGTAAAAAGCAGAAAAAATATTTCAGAAACATGATCTGCACTGAAATATTTGGATAAATATAATCCAACATTCACTACATTTAGTTGAGAAAACACTACCTTCTGAAATGATATTAACAAAATAATCAAAGTTATTGACTCTCTTTGACTATTCCTACAAGATGAAGTATATCTAGAAACTTACATTTTGTGATCCATATGGAAGAAAAAATATCACAGAAGCTGCACACAGTGCATAGCAATCCATAGCAAAAGTTTATTTTAAGGCTTTTCTACACATTATTACTAAGGTTGCGAGTAATACAGGAGCATTGTGTGAATACCAGTGAAGATCGACCTTGTGCCATAAAATCATTTCTCCAAATAATAGTGAATTTGAACTAAATGGTATTGGTCCAAGCACTGTTCCATCTGGGACTCCGTTATGTACATTTTTCAGGGTTGCCAATAACAGTGGATAGTGGTGTGAAAGCACTTATCTGTAGAGAAAACCTAACTGTTTGGAGAGGCTGCCCTTAAATTCAATTTATAAGGTCATTTCTTTTAGTTTCATTATTAATAGCTTCCTACACCTTTTGTTCTTCCTTTGACTTAATTTTTTAACATCCTGCTGACACTGAAAACAGTTCATCACAAGTGGTCTTCACGCAGGGTGTGAACCACTTACATGTATTGTGTTTAGTAATTAGAATCTGAGTTTCAGACGTCAAATTCCTGAGCAGGAATCTCTGAAAAATAATGTACCAAAAGTGCATTTTAGACTGGTTTTCACCTTAAACGATGATTAACAAACTCTTTTGTTATCCTTTCCCCAGCGTCGTCGGCGGAAAAAAGCGTCATCGGCCTGTATGGGGGAACGGTGGAGATTCCTTGCACCGTGGGAGCCAACAAAATCGAAAACGTCACGTTGACGAAATGGAAATATGTAAGTCACAGTGGAGGTCAATGGATTCGCTACAGTGACATTAGTCTGACACCCATTTGTCATGTCTGAGCCACGCCCCGTCTGGGAGCAGGAGGTGTGCATTAGAGCATGCATCTGTCACCTCCATATGACGGCGCATTATAAACTAGGCTGGGGGGAGGCTGGGAGGGCGGAGCTAAACATTGTGCATGCTTTTATTTGAATTGGAAGACATGTTTGACAGACGAATAACAAATGCACTCTTCTCTTGTTTTTAGGAAAATGTAGACCTTTTGGTCAAATCTAAGGGCAAGGAAACTGTAATCTTAGCCACCGATGAGTACAAGGATCGCATCAGCCTGGCGGCAAATCTCAGCCTCCTGCTTACCGGAGCCAAGCTGACCGACCAGCACACCTTCACCTGCCAGGCGTTGATTACCACAAACATTGGCCCAGATATTAAAGACTTTTCACATGCGCTAATTGTCCACAGTGAGTACAGGTGTCGTGTTTCTACTTTAAAGGTCCTCTCAAGCAATTTTTAAAGTGTTCGAAAACACTTATGTTTGAGCTGCGTCTGCATTTGCACTTAGATATTTCCTAAGTGCAAATATCTTAGGACAATTGAAATAAGACTAAACTAACTTAAAAGCAATTTTTCTGCAATATATAGAAGCTTGTTTTAATAATGAATTCCTTAATATTGGTGAAAAAGTAGTAGTTCCACTCGCAGACTTTTTTTCATTTATAACAAGTAATTTTTTTCACGTTATAAGTGAAATAATCTGCCAGTGGAACTTGTAATTTTAAAAATAAATATTAAATAATTATTGACCTAAAACAAGCTTGTATGTCTTGCTGAAAAGCCACTTGCTCTACAACATTTGCACTTGATTCTAGAAATACTTGGTAAAATGTTGCTTTTGCAGTGCACTTTTTATGATTCTTTTCTATTTTTTGTATAATTTACTTCAAATATGTAAATGATATCTACCCACATATTACAATATAACATACATATCACAATATAAACTAAGATGTAAGGAAGAACAATAATTACAGAACACTACAACCAAAAAAAATTAATAAAACAGCTGGAATATTGAGGAAAAAAAGCATAGTTTATTGTCCTTTACCTTCAACTAAAATCTTCTCACCATTGAAAAATAATTTAGTTCACTAATTCAGTTCAAAATTTCAAACTAGAGTATAGTTTATCATAACTACAGTGTATAATGTCCAATATTACATATTAGGCTTTACAGTGAGCTCAAATTCTTATTACATAAAGCCAATAACAAAAATTCAAATTCAGAATTGCTTGCTAAATGTCCATGTACTTTATAGTATATGCAATGAAACGTTTGTATTGGACACTTTTTCCGACCACACCTTTTCTTCCACTGAATTTTCCACTAGCATGCAGTACTTTGTGAGCATCCAGGCTCTTGTAGATGATAATCAAATTTGTCGAGATGCACCTGTATTCATTATCTAGTCTAATTGACCGTGAGGTCGTCGCAGCACAAATACCTTACAACATGGTGCGGCCGTTTGAGGAAACAACATGCCGGGAACGAGGCATTGCCGACGGTTAAGAAGCGCCGTCTCCTTTGGGACGGGATAAGTTAATTTGTTTTGGATTTAAGGCTCTGTAACCCTGCAGACTTTACATGCACAAACAGCTCTTTAACACTCTGAAGGAACACATAATGACTGACACCAGGAACAGCTGTGTCTCCCAATGACAATAACAATGACACCATTTTTTGTTTGTTTGTTTGTTACAGAGGCGCCCGAAGCTCCTTTTATAACCGAGAAGGCAGCAGAACTGGAGATTGGCAAACTCAGAAAGGTGGAGTTTATTTTGTGATAATTGTTGCTTATACCTACAGTATTTTAAGCAGTTATTCATCAAGAGAAACCCTCCCGATTCGCGCAGCGCTATCTCGGGACCTATAGGAGAGAGCATGAATGTTACTACAGTAATGAGTTCTTTGAAGTGATTCTCATAAATTAGTGAAGAGCAGAACCCCTCCTTCCCTACAGCAATTAGAATACTCAGAGGATTGGACGGGCTTTAGAAACGCTTCGGGCATTTCATGGTCTGTTGCGTGGAAAAGTCTTTTACTCCTCAAATGCTGTGAAGGCGTTTTTAAAAAAAGAGGCGAAAAAAAAAGCTAATATGTTTGGTAATTTAAAACATAAATGAAATGCTGGCTTTTCAGTGAAGTCATACGACTACAGTGGCTTGCAAAGGATTCATACCCCTTGAATTTCTCTCGTATTTTGACACATAACCGTAAACTTTAATGCATTTTATTGAAGTCTAACGTGATAGGATGCGAGCTTCATCAAGTTTATTTGTATAGCGCACTTTAGTGGGAAGTCGATTCAAAGTGCTTTACGTCATAAAAACATGGAACAAAAAAAAGCATTACATTGCAGTGGCAATTAAAGAGAAGTAATAAAAAGTTGCAAACCAGACTAGAACTGGTGATATTCCAGTTATTATTAATCTAAGCCAACTCTAAGCATATTAGTTTTCAGCCTTGATTTAAAAGGAGCTCAGTGTTTCAGCATTTTTGCAGTTTTCTGGGACTTTCTTTCAGATTAAATGTGAAGCTGAAACATTTAATTCTACTCTTCTACGGAGAGTAGAACAAAGAATAGGAGTTGTCTGACATTTTTAGAGAGACCCGTGAAGACATTGTTACAGTAATCAATGCAACTATAGATGAAGATTTTCTGAGACCTTAATACTTTTATCTGGGTAATGTTCTTCAGATGGTAGAAGACCAACTTTGTAATTGTCTTTATGTATCTCTGAAGGTTCACCCAGATTTGTTCACAAATGAGACTGAAAATATCTCATTCAGTTTTGTTTGTCTTTCATTTCACTTCACAATCGTGTACTATTTCGTTGTTCAGTCACATTAAATCTCAGTTAAACAATTTGTAGTCTGGTGCAAGGGTTTCCCCCAGAAAACTTGCTAAGCTCGATGGTTTTGCGCTAGGGAAGTCATTCATCCAGTGACCCGTTGTGTTTTTGAGTTAAATGTTTAAAGTTGACAAGAAGTTTGAAAACTTGATAATTACGTGTTATTAAAAGATTGGAAGATTAATACCTGAACACCAACTATAAAGTCTTAAAAAACATTTTAAAAATACTTTAAAAAAAAAAGAAAAAGCAATGCTCAGCCTGGTGGGGGCATAAGTAAAGCCTCGTGGCCCGCCAGGCTTATAATACACTGGGGGAAACCCTGCTGGTGATGTCACAAAGAGTTAAATGTTTAAACGGTAGGAATACTTTTTTCTCTCATTTATTCCACAGCTTGGAAAATGCGTCGCAAAAAATGCTAATCCACCTGCAAAGATCGTATGGCTGAAGAACAACAAAGCACTTATGACTGAAGAAAACCGTATGCATCTTTCATCCTTCTTCACAATATGAGACGATAGCTAAACATGATCTTTATCAATACTTCATGCACAGATGTTTTTCTACTTTTTTTTGTTTTGTTTTCTCTAGGGACTGTGATTATTGTGGGAAATCCTCCTAGTTCGTTAGACGCCGAATCCACGCTGCTGTATTCTGCGCGGAAAGAAGACACAGGCGCCCAGTTCAGCTGCAGGGCGGAGCACTCGCTGGCCAGTGGCCTCGTTTCCCCCCCTGAGACCTTCGTCATCAACTGTGAGTAACGGTGAACACAGCCGATGTCACTTGGACATAAAAGGAAAGACAGGAAGTCAATAAGCCACACAGAGGATGATAGATTTTATTTATCTGCAGGATACCTTGAGAAAGACTGCATAGTCAGTGTGAAGCTGGGCAGTGGTGACAGAGTCAAAGGTTTGTAAGCTTTAGGAATCCAAAAGGCTGCTTTGGCACTCGCTCCTTCAGAAGTGAACTTTGTCTAAATAGGAAAACATGCATAACTGTTTTTAGAAGATAGCTTCATTTTTGGAAATATCTGCTATATTTCAATTTTCCTTTTCCAATACGTCTCATTCTGCTGCAGAAATCTGTGCAGATTTTGCAAGAAAACCTTGAATGTTTGTTAAACCAGACTTTTTAAGCAAGTTTGTAAGTTATTAATGATTTCCATTCCAGTGATTAGTATTTTTGATGAACAATTTCGTTTAGAGAAACATAAAAATCTGTTTTACTTGTGGTTTCGGTTGCGTGTGGTTTTTATTTCGGTTCTTTTCATTATTCCTGGTTGTTTTATCTGGGATATTTAAAATTTATAGTTCCAGTGTAAAGTATTATTTACAAATATTAAAGTTTATTAAGAGGGCAAACTTGCAGTAATATTCCATTATCAATGTATTACTTGAAAACGGCCTCAAAACAATGATAGTATCGTTTATCACAATAATTACTGGAACAATTTATCGTCCAGTAAAAGTTATTGTGACAGATCTATTTTTTATGTCTTTACATTTAGAAAACTCTTCTGAGTTTTGCTCGATTTTTGAGAGTCACTCTGGACTTTCAGATTGCAGCAGATCTCTGAATCTGCTTTGACTAGGCCACTTTAACAGAAATATCTTAACTCTGGCTGTATGTTTACGGTCATTGCTTTGTTAGAGGACGAACATCTGTTCTGCAGCCTCTAACAGGTTTCCTTCAGGGTTCTCGTATGTTTAGCTGCGTTCATCTTTTCAGCAATTTTATGCCTTAAGCTTTTCCACCACTTTTTTCTCAACGTGTCTCTACCTGTTTTTTGATTCTTGTGATCCTCTTTGATCACTGATGTTCTCTAGATTTTTATTTTAAAAAGAATGTGACACCACTGCGTGCTTCTCTTTCTTCTGCACAATCGTTTAAGAACTTTTCAAAGAAGTTTCTGCTTGAAAAATTCTGTGGGAACAAACGTGCTTGCAAATCACTGCGAGTAGTGTTTGCTTTTTTTTTCTTTTTTTTTGTTACTTTCATGTTTCCATATCACTGCATGAAAAGATTGATCCTTTGTGAAAATGTTACTTATTTTGCACCTAATCTCTCGTTCTGTCGGTATTGAGGTTTAGATTTGTTCTGAACAGACTTGAAAGAAACCACATGCTGCCTGAAAGCTTTCAATTTGTAAAACAAAGCAGAAAAAACACAGAGCAGGCTAAGATCGAAGGTCATGCAAGTCGCTTTGGTCAAAAAAGAAAAAAGAAGAAAAAAAAGTCCAGGAGACTTTGCAGGGTTAATTTGCTGCTGTGCAGCTCCTCTAAGTGCAGCTTGCCCTCCGGGTCATCCCGACTCGCCAGATGTCAACCACTTCAAGCTTCTAGCCCCCGTCTCGCTTTCACCTTCTGCTTGTTACCATTTCCAAAGTCTGCTTCTCTTTGGGGAAACATCAACACCTCCGTGTTGCGCCAGCTGAAAATGTCAAGTTTGATTTGGATTGGGCAGAATATTAATTATAAAGTTCATGGAAATCATTAATCCCTGTAAGCAAATACCAGAAAACGAATGTTAATTTTGTTGATGACGTTTTCTTTGTAATTGCAGTTTTAAAGTTGCCGTAAAACTTTTGTTCACACTCCAGCATGATAAATTTGAGTATTTATGTACATATATAAAAATAAAAACCAGTGCTGTATGGTCTAACTGTTCTTTCTTTAAAATATAAGAGCAACTCCTAATAAACTATTCTGCATTACTCATATTTACATTTATAATCAAGTTTTCCGATGAATAACTTTACTGCTATTTTAGTTGGAGTTGGATAAGCTTAGGAAAGTGTAGAATAAACACTTTAAGTTGTGCTTTTCAAATGTTAATTTTGCAAAGTATTAGATCTTATTGTCATTCTGCTCTACAAAATTATACCAAGTTGGCATCCACGAGTTAATTAGCTGGGCTGTCTGCTCTGGTATTTAACCTGTAGATTTAAATGCCGTTACTTTAGCAAAAATTAAATGTGGTGCTTCTTTAGTTTTCTCACCAGTTTTTTTGTTTTGTTTTGTTTTCTTGTTTTGTTTTGTTTGTTTGACAAGGAAATATTTCAGAACAGTTCTTCTTGTAGGCGATGGAAAAGCGTACACTAGAAGAAAAAGTCTGTTTGATTTATATAAACAAAACATGTACATCGGCTGTAAGCATTTAGATTCTGCTTTGGTTTTCTAACTTCATCTTATTTAAAACATATTGTATGGTTATGAATATTTCATGTTGAGAACTTCGAATCATTTCATGTCGAAACTTTTTAATCATTTCATGTTGAAGACTTGGGATCAAATTATGCTTATTTGATACATTTCTTTGTATATGAATCAATTGACAACTTCTCCCTCTGTTCGCTGATTGGCCCAGTTGAAATTCTGCAGGAGAAATCCACTTCAATGGGAGAAAAGCCATTGAACAAAGACGAGAATTGAGTGAAATTTTTTGACCAGGTGGGCTGATCCCACGTAGGATGGTAGCTGTTTCTTCTGCCATGTGTGTAAAGTTGCTTCTGTGCTTTTTGAGTGAATAAAAGAAAAGCTTCCCTAGATAAACCGCACAGGAAGAGTTTCAACAGATTGGCTGGAGGAAAATAAAACAGTCTTTCAGGAACTCACACAGAACAGATCATGGGTGCCCAAGCCTGAATCCACTGAATAGCTTGTTACCAGGCCGTCTGCAGAGCTGAATGACGCACTGAGGAGTAATCAGCCTGAAATCAGTCGTCTGATTCCGGTGTGTTGGAGGAAGGATGCATCAACAAGTCGCAGGACAGTGGCTCTCTAGGACTGGACCTGGACATAAAATAGCCTGGAAAACAAACCGAGAAAAAAATGTTTTGTTCTAGTTGGCCTCTTGTGAATGTAGTTATGTCTTTAATTTCCTACATCTTTGAAAGAACTTGTTGGCAGCTTTTCACATTAACTGAAAACGAATAAGCAAGGTCATGAAAACATCCATTACTTTAAAAACAAAATTGTCTCTCAAAAAGAAAAGAGCGTGGAAAAATTAAGCTCTTGTGGCTGAAAGGTTAAATCTAACGCATGTGCAGTGTAATTTAAAACCGACAATCGGCTCCGGCCTGCAGAAATCTAGACAATTAATTCATGTTAACAACAGAGGGTATGAAAATACTGATTTTTTTTTTAATTATTATTATTTATAGTGTGTATCTGAGCACAGATGTCTGCTGTCTGGTTGTTGCCTGGGCAGGTTAAGTTATTAGCTGATGTGCTGCATCATTTGTAAAACACTCATCCGTCTATCCAGTAGATAATGAGCTGCAGAAAAAAACAGCCTCTGACCCGTCAGAGAATCAACAAACACTGTTGCAGCTGTTGCTGGTTAAAACATGTTTTTTTCTTCTTTTTTTCATTTTTTTATTTTTTTTTATTTTGCTTCAAGCCAAAACAGGCAAATAAAAATAAAAAAAACTCGCACACTCTGGGTTCTGAAAGGTTGTTTGGGATATTTTTTTGTTTGTTTGTTTGTTTGAGGCAATACGTATTGAAGTTACCTGCCGACTTCAGTCCAAAGTGGAATTTCATTTCTTAAAAGAAATGAAATTCTTGAAAGAGTTCGCTTCAGACGGAGTGGAAACGCCGAAGCTTTGAAAGGATTGTTTGCTCGAGTGCCTCCGATTATGACAGTAATTCAGCCATCTTCCTCTGCGCTCCGCTTTATTCTCGGTCATAACCAATACCAAGGTGCAGAGTTTGAGCTTGGCCTTCCATTCAGTCGAGGATGGGACCAATCTGACACGTGTCCGCTTTTTTTATTATTATTATTATTATTTTGTTTTTTTCTGCGCAGACTCCACGGAGAAGCTCGTCCTGGAGGTCAGCTCGAATTCTTCACCCGTGGAGGGAAACGACGTGACTCTGAAGTGTGTGGCGGACGGAAATCCTCGTCCCACCAGCTTTAACTTTCACATCAAGGTACCGTACGTAAAATCCAAACTTGTGAAGAAAACTCCTATGTAGCTCGCATCAAGAAAGCTTAAATATCTGACCGAAATTAACTGAAACATGGTTTTCAGACGCTACTCAAGCTATCTTGTTTATATTTGGAAAAGAAATTGGTCCCTAAGCTAAATAATTAATTGTTTTGGCTCTCTTTTTGAAATGTTTGCGATAATTGGTAATGACAAAATGGAGCTGGGATTAATCAAATTATTGGTTTTTGATGATTAAATTTTTAAAAAATCTGGATTCCTTTTTCCGCCAATCCACAGTTCAGAGTGATGTCATCACATCCAAGGCAGCCATCTTGTTTGACAAACGTGTTTTACAGCTTCTGTTTATTCTTACTTTGGATTCAGGTCAACTCTGTGATGTAATATTAGAGACACGCTAAGATTGTTCTTTTTCAATTATTACAATAGTCATAATATTGCAATGCAATTGTATGGCAACAGGGTTGAGAATAAATAATATTAACAGACTAAAGCTATATTAATAGAAGAATAAAGTAGTAGTTTTAACTCTAAAATGAAAAAATAACAAAAGATTACAATGAGAAAATTTTGAGCATATTTTCTAAGTTTTGCAGATGATACTTAATACTTAACAAAAGTACAAAGTCTTTTAACACACCATCAAAACATCATCAATAGCAGGACTTTGAAACGATGGTGCAAACAACTGTGACTATTTCAAAGAAAGAGCAAATTAAACTAACCGATAACGTCAGAATCTGATAACTACTGAAGCTTTTTCCCAGTAAACGTTTTTATTCTGGTAATTTCAAGAAATTTTTCTGGTAAAATTGAGTCCTTGTTCTGCTAATATTACGTTCTCGAAATTAAACAAAAACTCAATCGTACAAAGCACAGGAAGCACCATTGAAATAAAAGCCACATTTTGAAAATATTTTCATTCATTTGTAGTTTCTCTTTCAGAAAAGAAAACATGAAAAAAATGGATTAAGATTTCTGATATGAAAAATGTAGATGTTAGGTTTTAATTCTACCACTTTAAGGGGTTTTTAAGTGTGAATAGCCTGTGAGTTTAATTTAAGTCCAGACTTTAATTAGGCCTTTAATTAAATGATGTTCTTTTTTATGAAATTTTCAGCTGAAAGCTGCATTTTATATTTATCTGGGAAACTCTTGTCCTTTTGATGATGTGAGACATTTAAATGTTGTAAAAAGAACGACGCCGCAGTGTAACCGAGCCGACCTGCTCCTGCTTTGTTGAACTTTTTGCAGGGAAATGTGACGAAAGTGGAAAATTCAGACAATTACACAATAACAAACATCTCACGCAACGACAGCGGAGAATACAAATGTTCTCTAATTGACCACCCCTCGATAGAAGCAACCAAGAACATCGTAGTCCAGTGTAAGTACTGTTTTGTTGTTTTACTTCCTTTTTTTTAAAAAGAAAAGCAACTGGAGTTTTGGTAATGTGTCTGCACGCCTGCATCATTATCTCTGTAATTTCCTTCTCTGCCTGCAGACTCTCTTTGCTACAATGAGATGGGAAGGTTTTTTTTTTTGTCTTGTTAGAGAAAAGGAAGTCTTAATATCTCTCTTTTGCCAGACAGTCCTCTTGTGATTTGCAGAGGCGGCCGTTGTGCGTCGGCTGCACGACTTCTAATAGGCTCCGTCAGTGAGCCGAGCGCGGAGCTGCGCGGTTTGACAACGGAAAACGCTTCCGCCCCTATCAGACCTCTGAACTTTCTTTTCCACATCCTGTCTCCCTTCAGTCCTAGACGTCAAATTAAACCTGGATAAGACGGTCATCAGACGCGCAGGCAACTCTTTGAATCTAAGTGTCAGCATTGATTCCTCCACAACACCAACGGTCTCATGGACAAAGGTAAAAAAAAAATTTAAAAAAAAGCAATCTTCCTTAGAGCGGCTCTTGAATCGATTATGACATGTTTGTGCTCGTTATTGAAAGTGCCGATTTTTCTATTCATTTGACGCAGGGAGGTGTTAAGATGAACAAAGAGCCCAAGTTCACCAAGCTTGCCTACTCAGATGCCGGTTTGTATGAGTTGGAGGTGATGATGGGCCCCCTCAGCAGAAAGGCTTCTTTTCGTCTGACTGTCGAAGGTACGGGTTAAAGGAAACGCTTTGTTGCTCAAAGTTTGCTGGGAAGATTTCTAATTCCCCTGTGTGCGGATGGGGAAAAAAATAAAATAAAATCTCCAGCCTGTTTGAGCAGTTCAGCGCCAAAGACATGAAGCGAAAGAATGGTAAACATCTCTGAAGCTCGACAACTAATTAAAGCGTGGTTGAAATGATACAAATTAAACGGTGAAGAGAGCCCTTTACAAACATAACTTATTTTCTGTAGAAGTAAAACATTCTTAACATAATGTTAATTTGCAAAAGAAGCATGAATAGGATTTCTATTTTTTACTTGAAACACTCAATGTTTCTATGGATGCACGCAACAAACCTTAAACCATCTTCAAAATTACAATTTTTAATTTCTTTGGAGATTTTTCATACTTTGTGATGATTTTATGTGATATACACAAAACTGAGTGTGACATAATGGGGAAGTAGAAGGAAAATGATAAAGAAAAATCAAGTGCAACCAGTTCAGTAGATCATACACAAATTAAATATAGTCCAAGTTGATATTGTAATGTAAAACTGATATTAAAACAGCAAAGCATGAACACCATGGAACACAGAAGACAAGTCAGGAATGAAAATGTGGAGAAAAGTCAAAGCAGAGTTAGGTTATAAAACAATATCCTAAGGTGAACATCTCAGAGAGAGCATAGAACAACTACCAAGACATGGACGTCTGTCCAATCTGACAAGCCGGGCAATCAGACCAGCAGCTAAGAGACGCACAGTAACTAGAATCACGAGTCAGACAAGACGTGTTGCTGACATGAGTACAGTTAGTCATGAGTAAGGCTGCATAACGTATTGCAAATGTTCGTCATCGCAGTATCGCTCAATATTCATACAAACATGCATTTTTCATGCTAATGTAATATTTAGTCTTGGGGCAGCAGATGTTCACGGCGGCAGAGACGAATGGTCCTGTCCAAAGTTCACAGAGTGACGGAAGCACAGATAGAAAAGAGTGGAAACAAGAAAATATGTGTTGTGATTAATATCGTCATCGCAATATTTTCCAATACTGTGATGTATTGTGCCACCCTAGTCATGAATAATCAAATTGACATTTATAGAAGAAAGGGGAAAATTAAGGCCTTAAAATATCTTAAATTATTATTTATTTTCCTTAATGCAGGTTGGCCTTAAGTATGTTAATCCGCAGGTATTACATTTTACAGTGGCAGGGATCTTTCTGGCGGGATTTTTCTGTCAGCCAAAAGTTTGAGTGGTGCACATACATCTGCATTATATTCTTTGTTTTGAGCTGGTTGAAGCTACCGCTAACTAGATGCTAGAAAACCCTTGTTAACTAGCTAGGATTTTTCTGACCATCAAGGGTAAGTGTAAATTATCAGCATTTGGCTAGCTAGCTGATAATGAATCTTTGCTTGCCAGCTAGCTAGCTGGGTAGGAGCTAGCCGCCTACTGCTTCTAGCTGCTAATATACACTTTTTTGTTGTCTTTTGCATCTATCATCTTGGTAGACTCCTATGACTTGTCCAGTCTGCTGATTGACTGGAGTATGGTTTGTTGTGCTATTAAATAAATCAAGAGAATTATATAAAAGCAAGATTTTCCCACTTTATCTGTTTTATCTGACCAGACACTGTAAGGCAACCTAACCCGTTGTAGTGTTTGCCTTTGCTGCTGGGATAAAACGCTATAAAACAGGAAGAAAGAGCAATATTTGTTTTTGTTCCCTGCATCCAGGTTCTTTGTTTATATTCCTAAAAAAAAGAATCCCTTTGTGTGGTAGCAAACGTGGGTTCTTCCCAAAAATGCTATTCCTTCAAGTTGAGATTGTCCTCGTATCATTTTACATTTCGCCCACGAATGAAATGATGAATCACTTTCTGCCTCAGGTGTATCTGAAACGTTCCGTGCCGTTGCAGGTGCTCCGGTTATCAGAAAACTGGACGATCAGAACGACAAAGATGGCCACCGTAAAGTCTTAATTTGTGAGGCCGAAGGTTCCCCAAAGCCAGCTGTTTCCTGGAACATCAACGGCACTTTGGTATGCACACACACACACACACACAGAAACACACACTCCCGTGGAAAGCTCATCCCCCTCTCCGGGATTAAATGAAATTCACTCCTGCATAATTTTTGCAATTTTTGTAGGGCAAGTGTATAATATTTTATATAAGTGCACATACATTTATTCATAGTGGGTTCAGATTTTTTGCAGCCTGGACCTCTGTGCTGCTAGCAGGTGTTGGCACCCTTGATAAAGGTGTTTAGACGCCTTGAAATAAATGTGTTGCTTAATTTTATTTAAATTAAATTTTTACAAGAGTCCAACAATAAATACAATGTTGTTACATTATTAATTAACAAAATCACTGGTGCCAAAATTATCAGTCCCCTAAAAATACTTTAAAATAAGTCAATTTAAACTTTTATAAACCTTCTGTTTCACTGAGGTAAAAAACTGGAACTGTGAAAAACGAGCTTACCACACACAGCAGGGATGTTTTAGAGAGATTAAAGTAGTGATTAGCACTTACTGATATAGAACTGCAGTAAGAGAAGAGCATGAAGAAGGACTCTGGATATATTGTTCTATAAAGGAATTTATGCAATCATTTTCTCAATTTTGGCGCCAGTGATTTTATAGAAAACAATTCTTTCTTTACGTAATATTTTCCCCAAATGAATAAATGCAGCAGACTGAATTTTTTTAATCTTTTCACTCTTAGTTTATGCTACTGCGATAGAAGATTTTTTTTATTTTAAAACTTTAAGTGTTACAGTGAGGACCGAGAGGACAACACAACTTTACCAGAGGCTCCAGATAGCGTGGAAGGTGTGGTTTACTGCATTAAAGGGGCGGCGTTATGTATTTTCCAGACACATTGTGCCATTTTATAGCACAATTAAGAAACTATCTTACCTTAAATTGTTATAAAAATGCTGAATATATCAAAAATGACTTAAAAGCAGTTTGGTGCCTTGAAAGTGGGCCTCTGTCTCTTTAAGAAGCCCCTGCTCTTTCCAGAACTCTGCATTGAAGTCAAACGTTCTTAGGAGTGTTGCACTGAGAAATAGTTGTAATGATGAGGTCAGCAGATGAGCTCCATTAGGTGTTTGCTAGTTGCTGCTGTCGCTAGTCTTAGAGGAGCCGAGTGTGGGATGCTCTGTGAGGCGGCAGCTCGGCTGGAGGCAGCAGCTTGAAGGAGGAGGTTTGGGTAAATAGGCATTGGCTTTTGTGAGCGTAAGCATTCAGACATCCTGGAGTGGTTGCCATGGGAGATTCAGGGATTTCTCAAACATGCATGAAGGAATCAACGCAGAACTCCAGGTATGTTTTTGATGAAGGAATAACATCATAACATGATATAAAGCTCAAAAAAGTTAATTTTACATAACACTGCCCCTTTAAGAATCCAATGTGCATCATGAGCGCTGAACCTCTACTGATTTATCTTTGCTATAAAGCAGAAAGCTTACAGAGTCGTATTATCATCTTGGCTTCACTTTATGGTATCTCCAAAACACTCGACTTTATGATTTTCTAAATGGACAGATGCCATTAGCTAAATTCAATTTATTCAATTTAGCTGAATTCAAAGTGCCAGTGGAAGTTTTCCTCTTTTTTTTTTCAGCTAGAGTGCTTGGTGTGAACTGTCACTGCAAAGTCTGTAGTTGCAACGCAGAAATATGAAAGACTATAGATGTGATTACTGTGACAGCAGATCAGGATTCAAAGCTGTTGGAAGCTCAATGAGCAGCTTTTTTTTTTTTTTTTTTTAATAACAAAATAGATTTTTTTTTTTAAGCAAATTGTTAGCCAGACAGTGTATGGCATTTAATTTGACCCTTCAGATGTGCAGTGCTACACAATGAGAATTGAGCTCTTTCATGTCTCCTATGTTGTCCACAGGAGACAAAGAGAGAGGCTTGTTGTGTTTTTTTTTTGTTTTTTTTTTTTTACTGCCAACTATCATTTCTTCTTTATGGTTGGCTAGCGAGACTGAAGCAGGAGGCTTCAGTTCAATCGATGTCATGATATCCCTTACGGTATTCGTTAGACACAGAGTTAGGCCGCATTTGGGAAACCAAAGAGAAGCTTTCTTCATCTTAGCCACATTTAAACAGACTAATTATTAAAGAAATGGCTGACAACTCTGGCTAATAACTCCACATCCAACACAGGTTCACACTTATCACCTGCACACGACTTATAGGCACGACTAATTTGTTGTATATCAGAGAACTTATATAGAGTGAAGATGAATTGTGAATACATCCTGTTAGTGAGGAGAAATGTAGTACAGCGAGTGGTGAGGGAAGGGAAGCGGGGGAGAGATGGAGAGAGCTGCTACTCTATTCTTCATACAGTTGGAAATATCTCCTGTAGCTCCAGCACTTTTTCTAGGTTCTCATTAAAAATAGCTTAAAACTGTAGAGGAGTGTGTCCGAAAATATGTGCAGCTTCTTTAACTTCTGTTGAAACCTCAGTATATCTTGATACCATAATCCATCTCAAATTCATATTACATTTCTACTTTTTAGCTTGTTTAGGCTCATTTTTTAACACAGCAATTGTGAAATTACTTTTTTTTTTTTTTTTTTTTACATTAGCAGAATATCAGCAAAATTTGTCACACGTTTTTAACGGAAATGGTTGACATATTTGATGTGCATCGAGGATTTTGATGAAATGTGATGTTTATGGCTTGTTTCATAATTGATGACTTTATGCTGCTTTTATGGAGCAAAGCACCTTGAACTGCCTTGTTGCTGAAATGTGCTACACAAATAAACTTGACGTGATAGTTTTTTCACTTTTGACATCCAATTTAATCTGGAAAAGACTCCCTAGTTTAGGCAGACCAAGTCTAAATGTTTCTGACCACCCTTCCTCCTTTAACAAAATACCATCCCGTGCCTTCTTCAACTTTCCCATGCTTCGACCTTCAGCTTCAGACAAACTTTTCAAGCCATTTAATTCGAAGAATCCTTTTAGCGTTCCGCGTTTCCCTTTTCGCCTTTAAAGCTCTGATATTTTCTTGGCGAATCAATAGCGGTTGTCATAGCAATTCATTCCGATACTGGTCTTTGATGCGAGAAGGCAACATGTCTATATTGCAGTAAATATGGAGGCTACAGCTGCTCCACTAAAGAACCTTCAATAATTAAATGCCTCGAAGGATTCAAAGAATCGACCAAAATCAAGCTTTTTCTTTTTTTCCCTACGCATGTGATTCTGCTTTGCTTTTCGACTGAGCGAAGGATCGCCTCTTTAAAGTTAAATCACATTGTTTCTCCCGAGCTGCAACACGTCTGGACTGAACTGATCTGGTCTGAGCATTCTTAGGCAGTTATTCCAGGTGTTTTGAAAGAGTGGATTTTTTTTTTTTCTTTTTTCATTTTACTTTCCCCGAGGCTTAAACTCAGTATTTTGCAGCAGAGCACTATAAATATATCTCCACCCTGCATGCCCCCACCCCACCCCCCTTCCTTTGTTCCTGTGGTCCACCTGCGTGCGCGCTGATGGGCGAGCCTCTCAGAGAGGCACTGTGAAATACAGATGAACCTCAGGCTGTGTGCGGGATTCTTTTCGGCTCTCTCACCACAAAAATCCTAAACATCCTGAAGCTGTGTGCAATAATTTATCAGCTGTAAAGGTGTTCTCTTATCCTACAGTTAAAGTAATGCAGCTTCTTTTTTCCTCGATTTAACATTTCACGCCTAAACCAATGTAGGAATCAGTTTGGCTCGTTAGTGCATTCATTGTAAACGTTGCATCCTCTTTTTTTTTCTTTTTTTTGTGAACGAGGTGTTGGCAGTTTGTCTTTGTGTCTGGGGTTTTCCTCCGAGACTTAGAAGTCTGTGTCCCACAGGCAGAGGCTGCTCCTTTTTGTCATGAAAAGGCTCCCATTTTGCTTAACTGTAAAACATTGCCACCTAGTGGCCCGGACAGGTATTACGAGCACTAACGAGTTTGTTTTCTTTCTCACTTTTTCAGATTGATGAGAAATCCTTCGACAATGGCACAATAAAACATAAGATCTCAGTGATGCCCTCTGCAAACCTGAGTGTAGCTTGTACAGTGTCCAATCCGTTTGGCATTGACACCAGAGTCATAACTGTGTCTTCTCGTAAGTAAAAAAGAGTGACTGCATGATCCTCTCTTAACTCTCTCTCTCTACTCCAAATTGCTGGGAGTGCTGTCTTTCTAAATGTTTTTTTCTTTCTTATTTCATACACTAACTCTTTGTGTCTGCATGCTCATATAACAAATACACGTGGAATATTTAATCAAGATATAATCAAATTTGTCTTTTAACTGGCTGATTCTTAAAATTGGATATTGACATATTCGGTATTTTCAACTGTAGTCAAAGCTGAACTCCGCTTTTGGTCATGAAACGCAGAACGTGACATTGAAATCAATTTCAGACTTCAAATTGAATCTAAAAATGGTGCCATATACTGTCATAATTAGAGATGCACTAATCTCAAATTCGAAATATCTTTTTTTTTTTTGTTGTTTATCTTCAATTTAATGACATAAAAGATATGATTGGCATTCAGAATTTTTTTTTTCTTTTTGTCTTTCTGTCAGGACCAGCTGTCAATTGTTTAAATAGGAAGCAGAGACAACAGCATCGACATGTAAAACTGTCTTTGCTTCTTAATATAATGATTAGTGCAGCTAGAACTACTAAGACTCTCCAAGTGTAATTCCCTTGAAAATGGAGATCTTGATCTTAAGCCTGAGATTTCCAAAAGACTGCAAACATTTCCAAATCCAGCTAAACAGAGGCTGAAAGCTCAGAAGGATAAAGCTGAGCTACTTTTTTTCTGTACCTCATTGAAGGCGCTCCCATGCCTCATCCGAAGCGTCAAAATCAGCTCCCGCTGATGTCAACGCGTGACGAAAATTGCGTCGTCTAGTTCAGAGGGAAGCGTCCTCCTCCCATTATGGAAAGACTGGCCGAATTTGAACCATTTTGCACAGAGTTCTGTGTGACTGGTCAGAAGTTTGTTGCCGTATTTCATGTGACCATGCGGTCCGACAGCAATGTTGTTCATTTCAACTGGTCCGCTTCCACTATCCTTTTTCTTTTCATCTGCAGGCAAAGTACTTTTGAGGAACGTTTATCAGACGCAGTAAGAAATTATGTACATTTGTAACATTCTTCAAGAAATACTCATGAATATTACACAGCTGAAATTATTAATTGTGTTAATTGTGATTAATCGATTATTGAAGTAATTGTCAACTAATTCAGTTGCCGATTAATCATTAATTGGAGTGTACACTCAGAAAAGGCAATTTACTGAAAGAACAACGTGCTCAAAAAAGGAAGTGAATGATCCCTGTTTTGTATATTTTTAAGTTTTTGTATTTAATTGTTGAAATAGTCGACAGAACAGTCGACTACTAAAATAATCGTTAGTTGCGGCCCTAAAATATTGTCAAAGTTTGTGCGAATACGAACGTCCCACAAACACGTGATTACGCGTCAACTGTTCAGCTTTGGGTGAAGTATGGGAGACCATCTAGCCTTCCTGTAATCTGCTACAAGTCTTGCTCTCCCTCATTCTAACTAACATTCCTTTACATTTACTACACATATATAATGTTAGCAACTTCTGATATCTATATGCTTCCTTCGACATTTTTTAAAGGTGATACTGAAAATGGCCAGTTTTAATGTTCAGTAAGTGATTATTGTTTGGGAGTTGTCAACGATCGGAGTCGGTCACGTGGAATGTTCCCTGTCAGCCAGCGACGTCTTGGTTCATAATTAGTCATAACCTTTACAGAAGACATATTCGCAGGGATTAGGGACCACAATTGCTTTTCTAAAACACCCCTAACATCTTATTTTAAAAATTAAAACACCAAATATACCTAATGTGCAAATCTGATACATCTTCGGTCTCACCTCCGCTCTTGGCTGACAGCCAATCAGCGGAAAGGAAATGAACTGCTGCTGGACTGGCTGATTCTCACATGCTAACCAGTAACGTGTCGAGTAGCATTGCGCCCAAGTGTTTTCACTTTCGAAAATTGCGTTGTGTTTTGAATATTTTAGATGTGCTCTGCAGAGAAAACGAAACATGAAATGACCAATTTTCTGCAAGTAGCGTAGAGAAAAATCTGCAAATGCTATTTTCTGTGGTTCAGAAACTGAGAAGTTACTTAGCTAAAGATCTAACATTCACAAAAAATTAATCAGCTGCATAATATTAATCGCAGGATATGTAAAGTTTGGTTGTATATCCTGCAGTTTGTTGGTACACTGTTGTCTTTTTTTATGTCACACCTTCTCTGACACAATCTAAATGATGCATGCACTTTGCACTGATTTTTTTAAAAAAAGTGTGCAGTGTTTACACCATGTTGTGCTCCTTCTTAATCATTCATCCCTGTTCGGAACGGCTTTTCACATCCTCTTTCCACCATGTTGGGATGCTGGATTTAATCTGTTCCCTCTTTGCATGCTGAACTAGAGTAGAAGTAGAGTAGTACGTTCTCTGGACGACGAACTTGGTTTTATGTTTTGTTTTGTTTTTTTTCTTCTTTGGTTTGTTTTTGTACCCACTTCCCTCCCCTTTTTGGTTGGACGTTAATATTATTTCATATCTGATTTCAGTATTTGAGGATGTGAAAGTGGATAAACGAGGTAAGTCGTAGCAGTCTTCTACGTCTAACGTCTGAGTTGGAATTATGTAGTGCCGATCGAAAGAAGGCTCTCGGGTCGAATGTGTATCCCTGCATCGCTTTGGGTTTTGCAACTAGTGAAGAAGTATTAGGCTGTGTGTGTGTTGTTGTTTTTTTTTCTTTTAAAAAAAAACCGTAAGAGGAATAGAGCTACCAGCATCCTGGCAAGATGTCAACGCTGATCATAATCCCATTGAATTATTACATAAAACTGGAAAGCAACCATTAACAGTCCAGTTGATAAATCACAGTCATGCTCAGCGCAGACGTGGCCATTCATCAATGCATTTAAAGCACATTGTTAGTTTTTGATTCTTTATGCGCACCCTGGATTTAATTTTCCCCACCAAAAACGGGTGTCTGGTCACCGATTGCTGTGGTTTGTCTTCCAGATTCTTCAGATGACGATGACAAAACCAAACTGGTTGTCGGAGTTGTAATCGGGCTCCTGGTCGCAGCGTTGGTTATAGGCGTGGCCTACTGGATGTACATGAAGAAATCCAAGTAAGAAGACCTCTTAAATCTTTTTGTCCCAACCCTTGTAAAGTTTCCTAATTTATAAAGTTGCTTTTGCCAGAAGCCCATTACAATAATGAAGCAAATTTCCTGAATTGCTCCCACACTTTCGATGATTAGCACATCAAACTGACTTTACGTCAAACTGACTTCCCTTTATGATGCAGATAAAATTACTTTCAAAGGCAAATTGTGTAAAATGGCATTACTCCCAAAGGCTTAAAATAAATTCATGACAGAAAAACTTCTCCATTACCTTACCCTGCATGGTATCTTTCTAAATAACTTTATAGAAACAGAAATCAGTCCTGACCTGAGAGTTGAGTCACAAGAGGGATTTCTGAAACTTTGAATAGACTTGAATAACTTTACAACCAGTATGAAATCTCAAGGGCTGTGGCAAGTGTTGCTAATTCACCTGTAAGAAAATCTTTTTTTCCATTAAAGACTTGCAGTGGACTGATGAGACTGGAACTTGGAAGTGTGTCTCATTTGATCTGACATAAAAACATCCAAACATGGCGGATTAACATGGTAGTACTTTGGTCCTGATTAAGCTGGAAGATGATATCTGATATTCGGCTGAGTTCCTCTTAGGTTATGGGGCAAAATCACCTCTGACTCAAATCAACGTAGTTAAAAAACAGCAACAAATAATTAAGACTGTCAAGTTTGAGCTTGATGTACCAAACATTGTGGACATTTCTGAAGGAAATGCATTAAATGATTCCAGATCCAAGGAATTGCAATCACTATTCTCAAAGTGGCAATATAAAATTATGAGCAACGTAAGTTTGTTGACTTAAGATTTACTTGTAAATAAATAAATGCAATGAATTGTACTGGTTTACTGGCTCCCATTGGCACTTATTTATTCCAACAATCTACAAACGATCGTCTTATTCCCATGTGTCTTCTTCATTTATTCCCATGTGTCTTCTTCATTATTGTGGCTATAAGTAGTTGAGAAGCTGAACTAGCATTACTCTGAGACCTGCGGTTTGTGATTTGACCTCCTGATCCTGCCCGAGGCAACAAAAACAACCACCTACTCCCGCTTGAATTGTCTTGGCCAAATCACATCTTCAGTCCGCTCCTCGACTTTATGCACTACCACGAGTTTGTTTGGTTTTTGTCAACTTTTAGCTCTGACAGGATGGATTACTAAAACATTCAGCGTGTCCTTAAAAACCCTTAAATTCATGTATCTAAAACGAAGGCCTTTAAATGTCTTTAAAAAAATATAAGTTGGGCTTAAATATATAAATAACAGGTTTTAAATTTTGTTGTGCCAAGACTACTTAATCACATATTTTATGTTCTTTATTTTTCTCATGAGACTTTCCTATCAGGCAAAAATTTGAGTTGCATGCAAACATTTTCCTTGTGTCCTGTGACTCGAGAGGGTTGAGGCTACCGCTAACTAGCTGCAAATAAACCCCTTGCTAACTACTCAGGGAGCTTTTTCCATCTGTCATGCGTATGTGTAAATGTAAATTATCCCCATTTGGCTAACAAGCTGCTAGTAAATCTTTAGTTGCTAGCTAGCAAACCAGCGTTTTTGTGTCTGTCATGGTGTAAATTATCCCCAGTTGGCTAACTAACTGCTGATAAACTCTTGCTAGCTACTTAACTAGCTTTTTTGCATCTATTATGGGTAAGTGTAAGCTAGCTGCTAGTATGCCTTTGGTTGCTAGCTAACTAACCAGCTTTTTTGCGTTTATAATATAGTAAATGACCCAGTTGGCATTCTGAGCAAAACAATTCGGCAGTACTACTGTTTAAAATATGCAATTTTCCCTTGTACATTTCTGTTGTGATACAGATTTTAAGTGTTTTATAATGGCCTTCAAAAGGTTTTAGCTTTGAATAGATAAAACATGTAGAAACCCTGATGTTACATAATGAAATTTGAATCATTACAGGCAAGGAAGCTGGAAAACTGGTGAGAAGGAGAATGGGTCTTCTGAGGAGGAGAAGAAGTTGGAGGAGAAGATGGAGGAGAACAGCCAGAAAGCAGACGTGTAGACAAAACCATTTCTGAAAGAGTGAAGTGAAAGGTAGAGAGCAAGGTATTTTTATTTGTCTTTCTAACGTCCTGATATGACGACTGGCCAAATTTACGGAAACCTTTATTTGACATTTCTTTTCAGTGATGGCGCAGAACTTTTGCACATTTCTCTTCACCTCAGTTCTGGGAAACATTACCGTTCATTTGGGATGACGACAGCTTGGATTTGGTTTCAGGGACACTTTTACAAAAAAAAAAGAAGAAAAAAAGCATAATCCAGACATCTCTCACCCCCTTCACTAATTAAACAAAAAGAATGGATACTGTATGTGATACATAAGTTGTCTGCACTACTGATACATGTGTAAAACTCGTCTACCATTAGGATTCATGTTTGTTAGAATGACATTTTTGCAAAGGGAGAACATGCAGACCTCTCCTTTTGGGTTTCTTTTAGTTTGATGGAAGTGAAGTTACTCCTAGACGCATTGCCTTCGCCGTAAGGATGCAGAGGCCTGTGTTGGTCTGTGTTTGACTCTTGGCTCTCGAGGACGTTGCGGGAGCCAAGAGACGTTTCCATTGCTTCTTAGTTTCATGCCATCTCAGGCCAGCCACCTCTGCCTTCAGTGTCAGTAGGTAGTAGTAGTAAAATCTGTTTGTGCATTTATTTCACTTTGTAAATTTATCGGATGGAAAAGCTGATGATGAGATCAGGGCTAGGGGTACAGTGCCTCGAGAAAGCATTCGTTTCCCCTTTGAACCTTTCCATATTTTGTCGTCATGTTGCAATCACAAACTTAAATGTGTTTTATGGGACTTTTGTGATATTTCAACAATACGATACCCTTTGATTTAATTATAGGGTGTCAGATTAAAGGGGTCTGAAAACGTCAAGGATTTTTGGTCTAGTTTTTAGTCTTGAAACAAGACATTTTAACTCGAATGGGAAAATGTCTTTAGACATACAGAGATTCTACTGTGATTCAACTGCACATTTAAATTGTACATATTGAACAAAAATTCATTCCAAGGCTTGAGTAATAATAAAATAAATAATAATAATAAAACAAAATCTTGTTGGACTGGCAGATTATTTCAGCTATAACTAGTCCTTGTTCATCAACTCTCAGGAATTGACTTGAAACAAGCTCATATTTCTTGTTGAAAAGTTACTTGCAAGATAGTTTTGTCTTATTTCAACTGTACCAAGATATTTGCACTCAAAACTAAACCAAAGATACTTGACAAAATTTTCTTTATTTTCAAGCATTTTTTTTTTTTAATTAGTCCATGACATTAAATCCCCCCAATAAAACAGATTCAAGCTTGTGGCTGTAATATGACAGATGTGAGGACAAAATGGAGTTCTCTGGATACTTGTACAAGGCACTGTATGTTCTTATACGCAGCATTAGGTAAAAATGGCAATATGATTTTCCATGTAAATTAGGAGCTAGGTAATTTGTCACAAAGCTGTGTGGTGTTAAGAAACATGTCTTTGGCTTTCTTTTTGTCTTACCAGGAGATGAGATTATTTTTGCGTTTCTTTTTCCTCGTTTTGTTTGTTTTCTTACTGTCCGTGAACTGTGCGTTCGGCGTGACCACAGCACAACACAAAGAAGGTAGATTACTGGGAGAATGTACAGCACCCGCTCGACTTGCCTGGCTTTGGTTTCCGCTTCACGCATTTCTCGCAAAAACGATCCCGTCAGCCTGCAGTTACGAGAGGACGCGTTAGTTTGTGGGAACTTTGAGCCCGATGCCACGAGTTTTGCGCTCCATCGGTGTTTGAGGAATGATTGTTTCTTAAGCAGCCATGGCGTCACTCTGTGGAACTGGGGGATGAATAGGATGCACGTCTCAAAGTAGCCTTTATGATAAGTTTGCCTTCTTTAAAAAAAAAAAATTAAAAAAAATCTACCTGTAACTACTTAAGTTTGTGATGTGCACTAGGGGTTCATGTTTCATGTTTCAAGTGTGTGTAGAATAGATTGGGATACGCGCAGCTGTACATGTCACGATTTTTGGTCCATTTTAAAAGCATTAGTAAAAACTGAAAGGGAAAAAAAACATTTGTTTTAACATTGGGGATGTAATTGTGAAGTGTGTGAATTTTATTTTCTTTATGCTATTTATATCATTCAAAATTATGGATCCTGGTAGGCATATTGATTACCGTCACATATCTATGATTTAAACTGTCGCTAACTTGCTTGCAGACCTTACAAAAAAAAAACAAAAGACAAAAGAGATTAACTCATCAGTAGTTTGCGTAGAGTCTGGTTGAATTATATATCAAGCATGTTATAAATCTCAGATCTCCAAGCTGCTGTTTGTTGCCTACCTTGTGAAAAAAAAAAACAACAACAACTATCAAATTGGAAGAATGACCAAAGAAAGTGAACATTGCCATGCAAGTATTGTAAATATCTGATGTTTGTTCTTTTTGTACTTTTGTTTAAAATAAAATGTACATTTTGAAAAGTTATGGTCACTGAATTTGTCACAGTTTTGTGTTTTGCTTTGCTTTGTTTTCTATTTTTTTTTCTCTCTCTCATCTGATCATTTTTTGAAATAAAGAAAAACACACATCAGAGCTTAGATTTATTTCTTGTATACACACACAATCTGGGGTGTCAAGAGAAAGGCATTGCTGACTTATGGCCTACTGCAAGTTGGGAGTGACAAAAAGTCTGAAATCAAAATGTTTTCTGTTGCATTTAAAAAAACTTTTTTTCATTTAATAAGATAAATGACCAGATATATTGTTCATGCAAGTTTAATCAGAAATTTAAATTTGTCTAACTTAAAAGTAGTTATTTGACCATGATGCGAGTGAAAATTAAGCAGAAATGTGTGTTTGTTCAACTGAAAACAGTTTTCTTCCATAATGTGAAAAAAAAACCGTTTTGCTTGAAGGTACAGTATTAAATCAAACCAGCTCACAATTCAAGACGAATGAGCTGCCATAACTTAAAAAAACAATCTTCAAACAACCTGTCTCTTGTTGTTAATTCATCTTGAACTTTAATTACAGAGTAAAAGCAAAAATAAAATTCTAGTTTACTTTAGTTGCATTTTCAAGGCAGCAGGTGAAGCTTCATTTTCAAGTTAAACCACCTTCAAATGTTTTGCAGTGTGGATGACCCTGCCAGGAGCATAAAGTGCCTGATAAGTTGGTTCCTGCAGTGGTGGTTCTAAACCAAATTTACCAGAGGCAGGCAGAGTGAGGCCAGTGTTTTTTTATTTTTATTTTTATTTTTTTTTTGGGGGGGGGTGTTTATGAAGCACAGAATGAAATAATAATTTTTAAAAAAACATGTAATATATTAAGTGAGCCAAAGAGTCACTTTGGAATGCTTGTGATCTAGGGTTTGTGGGTTAGGTAACGGAAACACTTTTTTTTTTTTTTTTTTTACATCCCACGAGTCACGTGATCAACAGCGGGATGTTGCCACTGGCGCAACTCACAAAGAAGAAGGCGACAGGAAATAATTGGAGGATGATGCTTGAACAAACTTCACGTGTGTTTCATTGATGTTTCCTGGAATTGCAAAAGCCACAAAATTGGGAATTTTCTCCTTTTGCCATTAGTGGACCATAGACAAAGTTTTGTGCACATTTCTAATGGAAACACTGCTACTGTCATCTGCTATCTGAAAACCTGATTGCATTTCCCCCATTTGGTATTTAATACTAAACAATGCATCATCAGCGTACAGTGGGTTACAATTTATTCAAAGAAACGGGAAGAAAATATTCCAACTTTAAACCAAATGGATTAAGCCCACAAAGAATAGTGGATAATTTACATTCTTATGAAATTAATTCAAGTTGGGGGGGGGACTTTTGCATAATCATTCAGTATGTTATCTAAAAAAAGAATTGGTCAAAATCACTGACCTCTTAAGTGATTTTGCAAAACATCAAGACCAATCAGTGGACATTTACTGAAGAATAAATTCAAACACTGTTCCCCCCCCACCATTTCCAACAGCAGCTAATGATCATCTGCAAATAAAAAATATAGAGAGAGTCTGGATACTTGACTTTTATTATGCTGGCAAATTGGCAGCTTCTCTATCTAGAGGATAAACTCTTATCTTTGTCTCTGACCATGGAAGAGATCTGCATAATGGATCGATCAAGTGAGCGCTGAGCCCAACAAGACTGTAGCAATTGTTTTACACTTCTGCACACAGCAGAAAATGTTGGGTTGTAATGTCGGAGTCAAAAATAAAAGTGTTACTTTGCAAAGTAAAGTTTCAGGAAAGTGCACAAAAGAAGTAAAGAACGAGCAAAACCAGAATCATTCATACATGGCCTGTGTTTACTGGCTGGTTGAGGGATTACATGGATTCCTTCTGACCTGGAAATGCCTCAGGGTTCGCCCAGGACGAGCTGAGTGGAGTTACTTCACAGAGAAATGTTTTCTGCTTCCTCTGCAACCTAGTCTCACTTTTTTAATCTCCTTTGAAAAGATGAGCAGCTTTACTTTGAATCGGCTGCAGATGACTGGTCTATGTGCTAATACAAGTGTTGTCAAAAGTTGTCAAAGATATATGCTTCTGTGATCCTTATTAAATTAATAGAGGTGTCGATAATTACATTGCGCTACTTTAATGTTCATGAGCAAATACATAAATGGTAAAGTAGATATAATCAAAAGTGTATTTGTGGAAAACATCTTGTGTATTCCTAAATTGGAATCCCCAAAGGAATATGTAAAAACAATAATAGTTCCTAGGATTAACCCATGAGGGACACCGTAGCTATATGTAGCTGCTGCTGAAAAATAAACATGCTGAATGAGATGTCAGCCAAAAGTCAAAATTAGCAGTATTTTAATGATTTTTGGCCAACCTAAATGTCAGGTTGTTGTAAAACACGTCCACATTCTAAATATTCAATTGTAGCTCCTGTTTGTATGAATTACTGCATCCATGCAGCGTGGAACGGAGGCGATGAAACCAAACTGCTGCTTGACGAGAGAAGAAAACTCATCTGCGTCGTTGTCTCCAAAGGAGTCCATCTTCCTCTTGACAATAGATTCTCTCTCGTGGTCATTAACTCTGGACTTTTGGCTCTGCCGTCCTGCTGCAAAATAACAGCATCTCCATAAAGTTTGTCAGTAGAAGGGAGCAGGAAGTGCTCTAAAATGTTCGAGAAGGTGGCTGCAATGATTTTAGACTTGATAAAACATAACTTCACACTGGACCTGAAGCAGTTTGGATTCTGTCCCTCTTCACTCTGCACAAACACAAACTCTTACCAAGTATTTGTGGTCTGCTTTCTAGTGCAAATATCTTAGTATACTTTAAATAAGACAAAAATGTCATTAAAGTAACTTTTCAGCAACATGTTGCTAAAAAAATATCGACTTCTTTTTTTAAGTCGATAAGTCCTTAATGTTGATGAAAAAGAAATAGTTCCACTGGTAGATTATTTCACTTAAACCACCATTTTGCCCATGGTATAAGGGAAATACTCTTCCAGTGAAACTAATACTCTTTAATTAATATTAAGGAATTATTGACTTATAACAAGCTCATATTTCTTGCTAAAAAGTTACTTTTAAGTGAGTTTTTGTCTTATCTCAGGTTACAAAGATGTCTACACTAGAAACTAGTAAGGTTTTGTGATTTTGGTAAGGTTCGGTGTTTTTGCAGCGCACTCTTCCTCCAGACTTTGGGATCTTGATTTCAAAGTGAAATGAAAACTTCACTTTCATTTGGAAAAAAAAAAAGGACTTTGGACCACTGAGCAGCAATTCAGTCATTTTCTCCCATCGTCCAGGTGAGACGTTTCTAATGTTGTCACTACTTGAGTGACTTAACACAATAACTATTACAGTTACAATGAATTAAGTCATTTTAGTGATTTTAGCTCCTTTGTTGTCTTTTTTGAATTAGAAGAGAGGGGCTTTGAATACATGCTAAAGAATAATTGGCCAAGATGTTGTGCTGCACAGGCCTTTTGCTGTGTAACTCTGTCACAATAAAAGTGCAGCAGAGAAGGCAGGAAACTTAATGCTTAATTAGTTTCGAATTAACCATTCAACATTAAGTTTTAAAATGTTTCCTAGTAGATAATTAACAACTTGGAGGATTTAGGAAAGATTTGTTGAGTATATTGTTGTTCCAATACAAAAATCTCAGGTACACAAAACTGTTGGAATGTAAATTGTTTTATTTTATTTATATTTTTATTTTATTTTATTTTTGGCAGGAATATCTTTTGACCCCTTGAGCTCTGCAAGAGTTAGTTTTGGTTGTAATGTTTTAATTCCATCACGGTTTAGGGAGAAATTGATATTATTTTAATCTCTGATGCATTAATTTGATGACTGTCACATGGCAGATGACGGATATTAGCAGGATATTATAGCTTTAAATAATCACGTTTTTTTTTTCAGGCTGCTGGAAGAAACTTTTATTATTCTGGAAATTTGGTTCTCATTAAGTATAAAACATTTTTGTTTCTCTAGCTAGTATGTGAGGTAATTTATTACTGGACTCAATAGACTAAATTTAGAGCAAATAAATAAATAAAAATCGGACGTCATCTAATCAACGCAATCGGCAGAGTTAAAGTGGGCCTCTGCTGCCATCCTGTGGCAAAAGAGTGTACTGTTCTCAGACAGGCTGGAGGAAAGACTTGCTTCCTTTTTTCTTTTCTCCCTGATCTTAAACAGCACGCTTCTTCTGAAAACCCCTCTAATGTGGCTGATTAATCTAATCTGACTAGTTGAAAAACAACTGTGATTAGAAGACGGGGGGCAAATACCTCCACAGCAAGCAACTCATTGATAAGTATCATAAAATGTAACAATTATTTATTTTTGTTTTGGGAGGCAAATATATATATATATATATATATATATATATATATATATATATATATATATATATATATATATATATATATATATATATATATTTTTTTTTTTTTTTTTTTTTTTTTTTTAACACGGAACCAGTTTGGTTTGGATAAGTGTTCTTCATTAATAAAATAACTCAATAATTTGGACAAAAAATATATATTTTCACATCTCCCAGTATTAGTGACGATACTTAGCAATGTTTCGCTTTTAGTTATTTATCATGACAAAATAAACCATAACTGAACCATATTGCATTTTATTTAAAACGAAACAAAACAACCACTCGTGGAAATGAACAGAATAGGTTTTCGCTTTGTGCTGACTATCAACATTATTTAAGTACTTTTCCAAATTCCTAATGCGCGCACTTAAAAAAAAAAAGATGTTTGTTGCAGCAGTGGCTGGCACAAGGTGGGAATTAAAAGTATTACATACTTGTCTCTCAGCTGGCTGGTTATAATAGTCTCATGCTCTCTCAGAGACAGACTCGGTCAGACCTTTTCAAAAGGCCTCTTGGGTTGCGCCGGAGCTTTTCAGGGAGCAGGGAGTGCGCAAGATGGGGGTTCCGGGGTGGAGAGTAACTTCGGACATTTAGCCAACTTCACCGAACCCAAACCCGTTTATTCATCCAGCCACCGGGGGGCGCTCTGGCTGTGCATGGCAAGAGTGAGCTGTTTGCCTCTTACGTCCCAAAGTTGAATGAAAACTTGATATGGAGTTACAAAATTTAGCGGTAAGTTGCTTGATATCCCTGTTGTTAGGCTCCTGTTTTCAAGAGTTGTTCATTTTACCGCTATAGGAAGTGTTGTTTGGTTCTGTTTTCTGTTTTATCACTTCCACGTTCACAGAAATGCACTCCGTAGTGAAGTTTATTTATTTTTGCTAATTTTGTGTATAAAACTATTTCAGATCCTGAAATACAACTGCTGATTTTTTTTTTTTGGTTAATGTTAAGGGTCTTTAGCTGTTTAGCTAAACAGCCATTGACCCATTTATTTATTTTTATGTTTTTTTGTTTCTTTGGGGGGGGGGGGGGTTACATCTTTTGAAATAATAATGCTGGGGTGGGAGATTGTTTCTGTCAGTCTATATTATTATTTGATGTCCATTTATTAAAGTTGATTGTATTGCCTGTTCATTCACCACAAGCTCCTATAACAAATCTAAAACATCAGTAAATCATGTATGAATGAAATATCAAATAGAAGAGCAGCACAAAGTTTACAGAAATAATAGCAGTAATGTAGTTAGGAGGGGCACAGTTGTTGATTTGCTCCCTAAAGGGGGGCTAGTTCTCCCAAATTCTGAATAGCACTGGAGAGAACACCAGACTCAAATGTAGCCTGGTTGAAAAAAACATTTTACTTTGTATTAGTGCGTTTTGTATTGGATGTTATGTTGTGTTTGGCTGAAATTTTTATTTAGTCAGTTTGTATTACTTGTTGTCATGTTGTTATTTACTTTGAGACCTTTTACTGTTTTGTTTTTTTTTTTTGGGGGGGGGGGGGGTTGTGAAAAAATTAAAATGCACGTTCAAAGAAACAAACCTGACCATATTTTATGACAGTTAAAGCTCAAGTGATTTTTTTTTTTTTGCTCTTGTATATAAACATCCTTTCAACTTTTTATTATTCAAATCAGTTCAAATGTGTGTCAGACCAATGAAACACAATAAAGACAACTAAAATGCTATCGGTATGATTCAAGCATCTCCTTGAATGTCTGGTTATTGTGACAGATATGTCACATGACTTGGATATTTTCTATATTTTCTATTTTAACTCTTCAGATGGAACACTTTCCTGTAACCTGCTATTGTAAATTTGTTTAAAGTGTGCTCTAAAGTAAGCTAAGAATAATCTAGAATGTGTTATTCAAGTGTTTTAACCGTTTCTTTGATTTGACCGTTAGAAACAAACAAAAAAAACAAAACTATTTTTTATAAATCAGTTGATACAGTCACAGTACCTCCATTTTGGAAATTATGTAGTGCTATATAAAACCCCACACAATATAGCACAACTGCTGTGGGAGGTCAAATAGATGCTGCTTTAGGTTGTGAAGGATTAAAATGAAAGAGAAAGCCGAATGAAGAATTTTCATTCAGAGCACCAAAATCGTATATTACATGTGCATCTTTACGGCTTTAAAGAGAAGAAAGGAAGTCTTTCACAGACGAAATAAAATCTGAAGATGAACATAATGTCAAAGAAGAAATAACAAATAATGTTGTTGATTTGAAGCAGAAATAAAAACATGTCTGTTTGTCAAGGCTGCTTGACAAAGACCACCTGGGAGTCAATAGTCAGTAAATAAGTTATTTTTCCTCCTGGCGAAACGTAACAAAGGGAACAGCTTGAATTATCACCTAAGTGAACAGATGTAAAAATTATCTGATGTGTAGAAGTAAAAATACATTTATCTTACATTCTTTTAATACCAGACAAAGATCATCTGAGTAAATGCAAAATGCATATTTTAATTGATTGTTTCATTTATTAGGATAAAGTATTATTAACTGGTTGCACGCCTTAAACTGACAATGAGTCTTGTTCATCAGTGTTGAAGAATTTAACCTTTCTTGGCGGGATTGTTTTTTTGTTTGTTTTTTTCAGACAAGAGGGTTGTTGGGCAGTAAAAGTCTATTCAATTTCATGACCCCGCATCTTATTTGGGTTTTAGTACCAACTTCACTTTGACTCTAAGTCAAAGTCTTGTCTTTAAAGAGTAGCACGCTCTAAACTTCATGGGGCTAAATTAAAAAATTGATACTTGACTGAGCCGTGGATACCTGCAGGCTCTGCTGTAGAGCCATTGTCCTCTGATAATGCTGCTTTTAGACGGCCTGTCAGTTTGGAACAGTCACGTCTTCCTGGGTTTACAGTTGTGTCATATTCTTCCCATTTTCAGATAACAGACAGACAGACAGACTTCTGAGAGACGCCAAAGCTTAGGATCTTGTTTTAGAACCTAAATCTGCTTTAAGCTTCTCCAGACTTCACTTTTCTTACGAATTTCAGATGCCTTCACAGAACACTAGAATTTACACTATATGATCTTTTTTAGCAAAGCACTTGTTTCTGTTTAAGATTTTGCAGACGCATTAATCGATTTTGCACCATTGACGGCCCCCTATTTTCATCTGACAATAGTTTTGTTTAGTCTAATATTTTCAATGAGGGTGGACTGGAACCTAACACCAAGTCCTTTTAAACTGACACTTTGAAATTAAAGTCTTAAAGGGAGGTATTTTGTAAAATCGACATTTTGAGCTCTTTATCGTGTTATAATGTTAAATTGGCTCTTTCGGCAGCCCTACCATGCCCTACCATGGCAGATCCTACCATTTGGTGGGGATCCTACAAATCCCCACCTATTTCCACAAAGCGTCCCTCCCCTGCACTTCCCCCATTCAGCTCCTCCGGACTAGCGGCTGCAGCAAGTAGCAAACACCTGATCGAACTGCTCAGCTGCTGAGCTCATCATACAAGCTACATCTCAGTCCAACACTCCTAAGAACAGTTGTAAAGGGCATAATGAGAAGCATTGCTGTGACGACTTCCTGAAGGCGGAGTTTCGGAAAGAGTAAGTAGTAGCTTCTTAAGGAGACAGAGGCCCAATTTCAAGGAGTCAAATTGCAAAGCCAAATTTTGTGCTCATATATACAGCTTGTTCATAACAACTGAAGCTAACATCGCTATTTTTCTATGTAATGGCTGGAAAATACATGCTTTAGTGTCCATCTGTGCACTTGATGGTAAGTAATAACAAATCAAGATGAATGAGTGAATTAAAAATCCAGTAGTGATGGGTTATCTGAATCCAGGCTTCGAGTAAAAAGGGGGCGTGTCCGATGTGTATTGATGATGGCACTCATCAAAATGTAATGTCTGTTACTGGTTTTCTCAATTGTAGATTATGTTTTTTTATGACTTTATATTTTTGAGATTTTATGAACTGCATTGTTGCTGAAATGTGATACAGAAGTAAACTTGATTAATTGTCTGAAATGGAGCCAGTGAGAGGAAAATCTCTGACATCTGGGAATACTTTGAGATGATCGCTCACAATAAAATTCTTCTTAGATAACAATAATTAACCCCTCCACCTCCCAATTTCTCACCTTCTGCAAAGTTCCACTATTATTTGTAGTTTGATTAGCAAAGATATATCAGCCTTGCACAGCAGAAACAGATTTAATGGTGTTGCAGAACTAAAATTCAACATGTAGCCAAATATAAGGGATCAGAGCCAATTATAAATTCAAGAAAAAGTGAATGCTCCAACAGGCACTGCACTCCCAAAACACTAAAACATCAAATGTCTTTATTGTCAAATCAGTCTGACATAAAAGAAAACCCAACACAACCACTGACGTTCAACATATACCAGGATTAGATTGGCTGCAAATCATTTTAATAATTAAAACATATGACAATTAAATATGGTTTCATTGATTCTTCTGCTACTAAATATGAGTTTGATTAAAACTTTGTGTTTTTAGAAGTATGATCCAACTGAGTGACAAGGCTGTTACAGTTTCACCAGCAGATGTCACTAGTGAGCCATGAAGCATCGAGTAATGAACCTTTTTGCAAAGCAAAGGGCTGGAAAGGTTCATTGCTTCATGAGGCTTCATCTGCCCATCACTAATATCCAGGTCAGGTCATCACTGCTTATAGAAACTAAATGCTGCTAGCATAAATTAGCGACTAGTGTTTTGTTCTGCATCTTGGAGCGAATCAGGTTCTTTGGAAAAATGTTCAGAGCTTGAACTGGACGCGGAGGTGTTGCTGAGGATAGAGTTCAGCTTGAGGAGCGTTACTCACCTCTGCCACCTACTGATCCCTGGCTGGTACTGCTCCCACAGGTGGAACTTACCTTCCAGATCAGCTGATGCGTCCTGTTCTTGCTTTTACTCTGACTTGAGTCCATTTTTTGAATGATAAATTTTGGTTTCTACTTGAGCTAAAATATATTAAAGTGTTTATTAAAGTTTCTCTCGATGGCCAACCTGTTGAAACTGTGGCAAATTTTAAATACCTTGGGTTGTTCCTGGACAGTCAGCTCAACTTTGCTGAAAACACTGACTATATTTTGAAGATCCGTTCTCAGAGACTCTACCTTTTAAGAAGACTTAATGATCATGGGGTGACCCAACTAGAGTCTAGTTGGGTCACCCCTATGTATTGAATTTTGGGGGGAAAAAAATCATATTTTATTTATCACTACAGAAGGGTTCAGTGAATGTGCATATGAAACTGGTGGGTTCGGTACCTCAAAAAAGGTTAAGAACCACTGATCTAGACTTTGATGTTGAGATTTTCTTTTTTTTGTTATTTTTTTGGTTTTGTGTCGTATCGTAATTGCATGGCCCTGGCATGGGACTTGTTTCGCTTCTGTTCATATAATAAAATACTTTCCTTTAATCTTAATTTTAAACTATATATATATAGTTGGTATATACCAAGAGTGTAGCAACAATGACTCCAAAGAACTGCAGGCCTCACTTACAGTACTCATAACCTCAGTTATGAGTACTGTCCATTCTTTGACCGTATAGACGGGAGAAAAATGGTTGCAAGATGAAAACAGCTGCTGAGCAAAAACAACAGTAAAATGTGTCTTATTTTTTCCAGAACACATCTTGATGATTCCCAAGACTTTTTGGGAAAGCATTCCGTAGACTGATAAGACTAAAACTGAGCTCTTTTGGAAGGGGTGTGTCCTACTAGCTCCGGGGTAGAAGTAACAACTTATTTCAGAAAAAGCTACATCGTACTCACAGTAAAAGTGACAGTCTGGGGATGTTTTGCTGCTTTAGGACCCGGAAGACTTGCTGTGATAAATGGATCCATGGATTCTGGTGTCTACCAAAAAAATCCTGAAGGAGAATGTCGGGCCATCTGTTCGTGACCTCAAGCTGAAATCAACATGGGTTTTGCAGCAGGACAATGATCCAAAACACACCAGGAAGTCCATCTCTGAATGACTGGAGAAATATAAAATACAGATTTTGGACTGGCCTAGTAGCCATTAGAAATGCAATTCACGCCCGAAAACCCTCCGATGTGATTGAATTTCACAATTCTGCAAAGTGGGCAAAAATTCCTCTACTGCTTTGCAAGTTATCACAAACATTTTATTGCAGTTGTTGAAGAACCTTGAAATAAGTTAAAGCAACATTTAATAAAGTATTTTTATGAATTTGAATTTAAATTTGAATTAAATTTGTTACTGCTAAAGGTGGCCCAGTCAGTTATGAGTTTTAGGTGGCAGTCACTTTTTCATACAAGGCCATAGATTTAGATTTCTTTTTCTTCCTTAATGACAAACATCTTCATTTAAAAACTGCATTTTGTGTTTGCCGGTGTTGTCTTTGACTAATATTTAATAGGTTCTATTGTTCTGAAACACTGAGATGTGACAAACATGCGAAAAATAAGGAAATTAGGAAGGGGTCAAAGACTTTTTCACACCATTGTACATACACTTATTCTTTTTTTAAACATCACAAATTTGAAGAAAAAATTAACGAAAATAAAAATGAATGAAAGCAATTATTCATTTTTATGTATATATACAATTCTCACTTTAATAAATTGCCTTCATGTATTAAGTTTTTTTTTTTATTCAACTGATTTTCATGCATGATTATAATTATATGGACCTAGAAAGTCCCATCTCACTTCACTTATCACCACATTTTATTTTTATTTAACATTTTCAATAAAAAGAACAGTAGAATATATCCCACAACAGTATTATTATCATTATTACTTAATTTCTATTATTTGTAGAGTCTCCCTCAGTTTGTGTGTGTGAGCGATGTAACGCTGGCCAGCTCAGAATTTATTCGTCATTGGTACATCCGGGTCCTCTTTTTTTTTTTTGATTGACAGTTGCCATGGCAACAAGCTAGAGCATCGCCATTTTGTCAGGAGGCTTTTTCCCCCCCCCCAGCTCAGTCTTTTTCAAATGTTCTCTCTTCCCGCCGGAATAATGCTGTCAGTGGATATATGTTTCAAGTTTTCGGATTTCGAAACGCGTCTACTGAAACGGATTAAGAAGATCGAGAGGCCGACGTTTTAACAGAGTTGGGAATAATTAGGCGGCGCCGCTCTAACTCAGTTGTCCGTGTCTCTGGTCCACCGGGCCGGTTCACTGCGCAGGTTTGGACCGCGCGCCATTTTGTGAAAATTGACACAAAATTCCTGACCAAAAATTATAAGAGGACGCTGCTTCTGTTTGGTGACTAGGATGCTCTGGATGTAACCGCGTTGTCGCGCCCGTCGAAGAGACCGACGCATTATCTGCAAAGACGGCGTTAAATCAGAATTTGGCGTAACGTTTATTTAGCGGCAGCTACAGTCGTTAGCTTCAGGCTAGTAGTCAGGGCAAGCGGCTAACGTTAGCTGCGTTCATTTTGTCAGCTAGCGCTAGTTAGCATGTTGCTTGTCATCAGCTGATAAAAACATTTGATAAATTTGCTTCGATTGTGGATGTTGGTCATCAAAGCCTTGGACATGAAGCGCTCACAGGATATGACTGACGAGTTTTTTTAAGAGTTTTTTTGCCGGCCAGAGGACGGGGGATTGGATTTACTCGCTAACCCGTACAGGGAGGGGAGAATCTCGAACTGGATAAGTTTCCTCATCATACAGTTTATTGGACTTTAAATGAAGATCGTGCCATCAGAGGTGAGCAATTCCAAGCTGTCCTGTTGCGTATTTATCGTTCATGTATATTGCCTTTTCTCTGATGTGTGCTGTGTGAATGGTTAACAATGATGGACGCGGTAGTGAAGTTGAAAATGGTAGCTTTTTTGGTGTGGCGGCTAGCTAACAATTCGCGAATCCGGTTCTGCTTAACGTTTGTTTTCAGTCAGTAGGTCAAGGGATGGCTTGTAATGTCGGACGGGAGGAGCATCCCAGCTGACTGTGAGTTATATGTCTGAGTTTGGACGGAGTGTCATGCTGGCACAGTTACTGCTAGCCCTGCGATATTAGACCTTGTCATTGTATGATTGAAGCTCTGTTAGCTTACCTCACACGATTTGATCTGCTGTCAGTGCTTAACTTTGGTTATATCGGGGGGTATGTTTCGGGTTTAACCGTTCTAATTGAGCTAACCCGGCTAATGGTCAGCGTTGACTTGTTGACGAACCAGCTGAACGGGCCCCACAGCCCGCTGGCTTGAACACAGCGTCACCAGCTAACGTCGGGTTGGTGAGCAGATATGCTCGTCTGTCCCGCAGTTTTCAGGGTAACGACGACAACGTTAGCTAGTTGGTCTGCTAACGGTAACGTGAGCCCGAATCCGTTTGTCATCTATTTGAGGATTTCGAGTCTCCCACGAACGATATGTAGCAAGAGAGGTGGGGAAATTAACTCTGAATATGCATCCTAAATTCTAACCATGACGAGATCTACCCAATCTACTGTAAGTATAGAGCCATTTGGGATGCGTCTATTTACATTGGGGCTTTCTTTTCCTTTTTTCCCCTTTTTTTAATTGTTAGGATGAGTTCTGTTTGATTCAGCTTTGGAATGGATCTATCGGTTGGGCGTGAGAAGATGACACACAGGCTCGTTGCTGGGATCTCTATCCATCTCTTTATGGCTTCTAATATCGAGCTAACCATCGTTATATTTACACATAAATAGGCCCGCGGATGCCGTAATGACTAGAGCCAGGAAAGGAACTGTTCATACGTTGGTACTGAACATTAAGGATCTAGCAGACGTTTAGAAGAAACTAAAAAAAAAAAAAAAAACAGCTACAAGTGTGCTTACAAAAAAGGTTTTTCTTTGCCATTACTGTTTCAATTCTCTAACCTGGACTTTTGTTATAATTTTTTTTTTTTTTATAAAATGAAACCCATAGTTGTCTTAGTTTAATGCTAGCTGATGTGTTTATAAAATAAAATATAAACAAAGTTTATATATTTCAGTTTTTGGTAAATTTGCAAAGACCTATATTGTAAATATAGCTGCTCCACCGGGGTTATGGCTAACAACTGCCTATTTTAAGATGATTTCATGTCATAAATAGCAGATTTTAAATAGCATATGAACTGAGAGGAGACCAACCTTCTTTTAGGCCCTCAGCAGTAATAATTTCTATTCCACTGTTCAGGGCTCTGAGCTTCTCCAAGCTAATTTATTCTTCAGCATTTATTTATCTATTTTACAACAGCTTCATGCCCTTTTTTAAAATGATCATTAATTACATATATTTCTCTTTGAACCACATGAAACTCACTTTTTCAATTATATATATATATTTTTAAAAAAAATAAGGAATTGCATCTTTAGTAGTCGAACTCCCACAGAATCCTGGCGCACCCAACGCACTTTAAAAAGTTTTCGGGGTGTCCTCTTCGTCTGTCCGTTTCTCACCTTTTCCCCAGCTAAAGTTCTAGTTTCAGCGCAATTAGATGAAACATGAGCAGTAAAGATTTGTAATATTTGTGTTTTTATCCTTTATAGTGGGTTGTGGTTTGCTGCTGGACTCTCCTCCCAGGATGATATGAAATTTTACAGAAGATGCACCCAGGTTAGCTGACGTATGGTAAAACTTAAACCCATTGGTGGGGGCATAGGTTACATTTCATTTCTTCCTTCTCCCCTTGTGCGGCTGCTTTAAATTCGGCATCTGATCCAACATTTTAGTACAATTTTAAATCAAAATTTATATATATATATATATATATATATGAGTTAAAAGAACAGTGCTCGAAGGGGTTAACTTATTTTTAAAAAGCAGAATAATAATTGAAGATGACGTCCTGAAAAAATATCCCTGTTTTTATTTTTCTTAAACTGCTTTGTTTATCTAGTAAATTTTTAAGAGCTAACATATATCTATTTTCTAGTTTGTAAATGTAAATATGACAATACAATGGATAGGAAAGGGGTATGTGCTAGTTCTCAGATGCGTTGCTGATCTGTGGTCTATCATCTTACAGTTCCTCTTCTTTCTGCTAGTGGATGTGTGGATTTTTTTTTTTTTTTTTTTTTCATTTTTTATGCTTTTCCATAGCTGGGTCAGGTTTCTAACGCTCTTAGACGGAGTGCAGGTTTTGGGCTGTGCAGCTATTTTGCTGTCAGGCTCTTGTGTTGAAAGCAACGTCTAAGTGTGCCAAAGTTCAATTTTATTTCTTGTTTATTTCTTGTTTTCTCATTGGAAAATGGGAGCAGCTCTGCCCTGGCAACAAAAGTAGGCTATTTGCATACTGCGTTGTGATTGGTCTGTGCATTGATGGGCTTGCCAAATCACGCTGTATCTCTGTGGTGATAGGCTATGCTAATTAGGTGCTGTTGCTGGGATTCTGAATAGTGGTTACTGTGTAGCACTGGTGAATTGTGTTGTCTGGAGAGAGATGCTGATAGCTGAACATGCTATTTAATAATTTTTTGATTCCTTCTGGCTTAAAATGAAGGATGATTCACTGTACAGTGTGGAGATGCTGTGTTTTCACCCCTTCTCACTGCTAAACCTGCTGTTTTTCTCCCTTTTCCTCACAAAGGTTGATTTATTGCTGTTGTATTTTACATTTGTCTTATACTGGAATGCTTTTTTTCTTTTTTTTTAAAACATGTTTAATAAATCATTGCTATTTATTAAACTGACAATTATCTTAACAATTTACTGATTTTTTTTTGTTATTCTTCACGTCTTTTAATGTGTATTTCTTATGTCTGGGCTTTATAAATTTAACAATGTGTAAATGTTACACTTTACTGCATTTTGTAAATGTCTTTTATACATAAAGATACATTTATAAATTAAAATTTTTGTTCATATTCGCTCCATTCAGCCAAATAAAGGTTTTGTTTATATTGTGCCCATACAGTAAGATAGAATCTTTTATCTGTTTTATTTGTAGACAAAAAAAAAATCTGATGCTACATAAATAATGTGCAATTGATTCCTATGTAAATGAATATTTTTTTAATTGCTTGTATTTTTAATAAATTCTATGTGTGAATCAATGCAACTTCTAACAGTGTTAATTTCTCCCAGGAGGAGAGACTTAAGCATGCAAACCTTCGTCCGTCCGGCTTGCGCCCTCTTTTTCTTTACACACTGCTGGTCTTCAGATGGCTGCTCCAATGCCCCATACGCACCAGCAGTACAGTGACCGCCACCAGCCAAGCACTGACCAATCTGTTACGGTCTTACCGTACAGCGACCAGACACCACAGCTCACTGCCAATCAGGTATCCTAACCCCATCCTGCTGCACCCCTTGGATTTAAAACACCTAGAACCGTCATACTTACTGTAACGTGCAACACTGCTTCCCTCTTTTTCCCCTCTGTCACTAGGCAAAAGTAGCAGCTTGTCAAATGATGTCCCCTTCAATTTAATCATGTTGTGCTGAATTACTCATTTTAAAATTCAATGATATGTAAAGTTAATAATTGTGATGTTATCTTTTTTTTATGTATATTTTAATGGGTTGTGTTTTTTATAATTTTTTTTTTTTTTTACTTTTGACACTCCAGAGGCACATGCCCCAGTGCTTTCGTGACCCAACTTCAGCTCCCCTGAGGAAGCTCTCCATTGACCTTATCAAAACATACAAACACATCAATGAGGTTAGTATGTTTATTTTTGTTTCACTCCATCCAGTTCTGTTAGATTTTACCATCTAAACGTGTAAACAATTTGACCTGGTCATGCAAGCCTACAGAATTTCTAAATGTAATTTGCAAGCCTAAAATAGACTAATAAAGCAAAATGCCAGATTAAACAATGTTGTAAATAAACTTTTAAAAGCTAAATCGTAGTCAGTTGTCATATTTGCTCTGTGTGTGATTTTTATGTGGGTTCATCTGTGAATTCGCAGGTGTATTATGCAAAAAAGAAGAGACGGCACCAACAGGGTCAGGGTGAAGACTCCAGTCACAAAAAGGAGAGGAAAGTCTTTAATGATGGCTATGACGATGATAACTACGACTACATCGTCAAGAATGGGGAGAAGTGGATGGACCGTTATGAGATTGATTCCTTGATAGGAAAAGGGTCATTCGGACAGGTGAGTTTAAAAGTGATTGTGATTAAAAATACTTATTTAAAAAAGGTTATTTTTGCCCAGTGTAAAGATTTTGTAAAACATTTCTCCCTCAGGTTGTAAAAGCGTACGACCGAGTAGAGCAAGAATGGGTCGCCATTAAGATCATCAAGAACAAGAAGGCTTTCCTCAACCAAGCCCAAATAGAAGTGCGCCTCCTGGAGCTGATGAACAAACATGACACGGAGATGAAATACTACATCGGTACGTACTCCCAGTCTGACAAAAACGCGGCTTTCTTTTGCTTTTACTAAAACAAAAATCAAATAAAATTCCAACTTGCTTCGCCGCAGTTCACCTAAAGCGACACTTCATGTTTCGGAACCACCTCTGCCTCGTGTTCGAGATGCTTTCGTACAACCTCTACGACCTGCTCCGAAACACCAACTTCCGCGGCGTCTCGCTCAACCTCACCCGGAAGTTTGCCCAGCAGCTATGCACGGCACTACTCTTCCTGGCCACGCCTGAGCTCAGCATCATCCACTGTGACCTGAAGCCGGAGAACATTCTCCTCTGCAACCCCAAGAGGAGCGCCATCAAAATAGTGGACTTTGGCAGCTCATGCCAACTGGGACAAAGGGTACGAAGCCGCGAGTTGTCTTTATCGGTGACTAAGATGAGCGATAAAGCTTCTCGTTTGTTTATTTTGTTTTCTTCTTCTCCATTTCTGTGTAGATTTACCAATATATCCAGAGTCGCTTCTACCGTTCCCCAGAGGTGCTGCTGGGAATGCCCTACGACTTGGCCATCGACATGTGGTCCTTGGGTTGCATCTTGGTAGAGATGCATACTGGAGAACCTCTCTTTAGTGGAGCCAATGAGGTAAAAGATTACTAGATATGTTCTGCCTCAGGATTTATGATGTATAGCATGATCAATTAATCTTTTTTTTCCCACCAGGTTGACCAGATGAACAAAATAGTCGAGGTTCTTGGCATCCCACCTAATCACATAATGGACCTAGCCCCCAAAGCCAGGAAGTTCTTTGAGAAGCTTTCAGATGGTACATGGAGTGTTAAGAAGACCAAAGATGGCAAAAGGGTGAAGCCAACTTTCTTCTTATGAACTGAAAACTATTTTAAAAATATTTGCGTTTTAAATTTTTGTCGTTTTTATTTAATTTTTTTCATTTCTCTGCAGTATAAACCTCCAGCTTCGCGGAAGCTCCACTCCATCCTCGGTGTGGAAACAGGGGGTCCAGGTGGCCGGCGGGCGGGGGAGTCCGGCCACGCTGTTGCTGACTACTTGAAGTTCAAGGACCTGATTCTTCGGATGTTGGACTACGACCCCAAGAGTCGCATCCAGCCCTACTACGCCCTGCAGCACAGCTTCTTCAAGAAGACTGCGGACGAGGGGACCAATACGAGCAGTAGCGTGTCTACGAGCCCCGCGTTAGAGCAGTCCCAGTCTTCGGGAACCACCTCCAGCACCTCCTCAAGTTCAGGTAGAGGTCACCGGAAGCAGGGACACGCCCCGATTAGAGATGCGCCAATCATTGTCTTTTCTGGCTTTTTACCAGTTTTTGCTTTTCTTTGATATTTGACTACTTAACTCCTGTTTTTTTAATTTTGTCTTTTCCTTTTTTGTTTTTTTAAGTAGTACAAAAAAGAATTCAGAAATACTTTATTGATCCAATAGGGAAATTAAATGCTGTTGTAATTCATATTCACTCAAGATTCTTCAGAGTTGTTTCTTAGAATGAGATTTGGTTGAAGTGGTAGCTTCTTTCTCTACTCAAGATAAATAAATTGCAAGATCATCCTAATTTAAGTATTAATCTAAACACTTTTGGATGTTTTGAACAATTCAAAATACTCTGAAGATGGCAAGAAGTTCCTTTTTTTGTTATTAGACTTACCAATCATTGACCAGATCAGAATAGAAATGGCCTTTATCATCCCATAAAGGAGAAATTTAGGTATAAGTTAGGCAGCCAAAAATATAACAGTTCATACAATAAGTGTTACAAATCAATGAAGTATTGTCCAATACCAATTGACTGGTGCATCTCTGATTGTGATAGTTTGGTTTCAGGATAATTTAGTAATCATATTTAAGGTTTGCAGCATGGCACTTCTAGCTACTTGCTGTTTTCTTTATCCATTATTTTAAAGTTATAGCCAGACAACATTGTTGAGGCTGGTGAAGATGTGCTTGTGACACTTGTTGTTTACACTCAGGAGGATCGTCTGGAACTAGTACCAGTGGCAGAGCGAGATCAGACCCTACCCATCACCACTTGCACAGTGGAGGACACTTTGGCACGACCATGCCTGCCATGGATGGTGACAGCCTTTGTCCACAGGTCAGTAAGTCAGTCGGAAAGATGTTTGTTCTTCTTTCAAATGAAGTTTTCTAATGTTGCTATATTGGAATTAGAAGTTTTAATATTGGCATAATATGTGCCATATTGTAAAATGTTATAATATTGTTTTAGTTCATTCAAAAGATTTTAACATTTGCTTAAAAAAGCTTTTTCCAGTTTAACATCTTAAAGGAATCATTTGGGCTCTGTTGAGAGTGTAGCATAAATCTCACATGTTGGATTACTTTGGTTTTATCTTTTTTTTAGGTTATTTACTACAGTTGACAGTTCCAATGAAAAAAAAAAGATTACCATGTCAAAAATACCCACCATGTGCTCCTTCATAAAGGTTTAAATGATTCTAAAAACGTTTTGCAGTTTTTAAAATGTAATTATTTTAACGCAACAAATTTGTTAACTGGAAAAACTAATTTCTGTTTCATTGACATCGTAATGCAAAGATGGTCATCTAATAAGGGTGAAACATTGTAATGCATAAAATAATTTTTTAAAAAAGTCTCCAGGTCATTTCTTATGTGGCCAATTTTATACCTACACATTTCCATTTTGTCACTTTCTACTTCTATTTCTCAATTATTGAAACAAGCCAATGTAAATTAAACCATGTCATATAAATTTATTTTCTTTTGTAGTGAAGTATTTTATTGAATTGTGGCAGAAAACGCCAAAGACACAAATATACTTCATTTCAGTTGGATATGAATACCTTCAAACTTTTTAATACAAGCGCTTTTCTGTTCTTTTGTGTCTGATTCCAGTTTGGACCGGTTGACTCTAATGTGACAAATTAGGATCCCAGATCAAATAAAACAATTATAGTTTAGGAATTTGGAGTATTTCCTTACTTTACACTAGGAGAAATGAAATGACATCAGAATGATAAAGTGCTTTATTAAGACACTCAAAGACATGGAAAAAGAAGAATAATTGAATTTAATGAATAGAAGAATATTATTACCTTCCTAACATTAAAGACATTTTTTACCAAAAGTGATTTGGGCCATTGTTTTTAGGAAGGTGACAATATAGAACACGACCTCATTCAGGGTTTCCCCCAAAGTATTATGAGCCTGGTGGGCTGCCAGGCTTTACTTGCCACCCCACAAAGCTGCCATGCAAGGACATGGAGTGCCCAAATAGAAGTGGAGTGACGATTGAACCAGCAACCTGCTGATTGCAGGGCAAACTCACACCACCGTCGCCACTATAGTCCCAAAGATGGATCAGGCTAAGTTCATAGTGGCCGTGAGGGGGTACGCACCAAATGTGCCGTGTCTGCATGGTATTGTTTTTAAATTATGGTTTCTGCTTGTGCACCTCTAAATTTTTGTAACTTGTAAAAAAAAAAAAAATTTTGACAAAAATACAGCTTGCTGCTGATGACCTGCCACTGGACTTGGCAGGTTTTCTGGGGGAAACCCTGGACATTATTGGATGTCAGAGTGGGTGTAACCAGGTGGATTGAGGTTGTTCTCTTTAGATTGTGTGATACTGACTCCTCTCTCTCACCTGCCACTCACAGGCAAGACAGCCTTACCCACCCCCACTGGTGTGGGGAGGCGGCGTCGGACCCGAGTCAGTCACTGGAGAAACCCACCCAGTTCAGGAGACCACCTTCCACGTTCCCCCCCAGCACCCGAAGGCCCTGCACCCCCACTCCCACTTCCACCACCACCACGGGCAGATGATGGCGACGCGTCCGCGCCCGCGCCACTACACCTCCCCGACACACAGCTCTTCGACGCAGGACTCCATGGAGGTGGTGCACGGCCACCTGTCCATGACCTCCCTGTCTTCCTCTGCCTCCTCTTCCTCGACATCGTCCTCTTCCACTGGGAACCATGGGAACCAGGCCTACCAGCTCCGCCACTTGCCTGCCGGAGCCCTTGACTTTGGTCAGAACGGTGGGCTGAGCATGGGGCTAGGTGCCTTCTCGAACCCACGGCAGGAGACTGGAATGGCAGCGCACCCTGCATTCTCCATGGGCACGAACACGGGGCCTGGCCATTACCTAGCGGAAGGCCACCTGGGCATGAGGCAGGGCATGGACCGGGAGGAGTCTCCAATGACTGGAGTATGTGTGCAGCAGAGTTCTATGGCCAGTTCGTGACTGCACTGACAATTTGGCTGTGTGTTTATTTTATTTTAAAATTTTTTTTCTTTCCTTTCCCTCCTCCTCTCCCCCCCGTGCGTCATTTTTAAAGGTGGTGTTTTTTACTACAAGGTGTGTTGAGAACAAAAAGCTGCTCACGTCAGAAGGGAGATATCACTGAACCGCTACTACAGAGAAAAAAACAACAACAAACCCTTTGTTAAAAAGTATATATGTAATTTTAATCCTTTTTTTTTTCCTTTTTTTTTTCTTTTTTTTTTTTTTTTTTTTGGTTTGTTTTTTTTTTTTTTCCTTTGCAATCATTAGGCACAAAATAATACTGCGGAATAACCATAGTGAGATTGAGACATCCATCTTACCATTTCACCAGTTTCATGTAACCACAAAGTAATCACCATATGGTATTATGTGGCAAAAAAAATGTCTTTGTTTTGAAGGAGCATTTCAGGAGCAAAGGTCAGAGCTTGTCTCTCAGCTAGCTTGTTGGTGAAGAAATGCTCTGGCGTCCTCTTTAGGTTCAAACTGTGGAGCGCCTGATATTACTCTTCCACTCGGTCAGTAATTAATTTTGCCCTTTTTTTTTTTCTTTTTTTTTAAAGTGAAATTTCACATAAAAGCTGCTTGTAAATCCTGTAGCTTGACAACAAGGGGGAAGTGTTTTTGCGGTGATATTTCTTGTTGGTCTTTTTTTTTTTCCTTCTTTCTGTGTGTGTGTGTGTGTGACTGTTAAAGGGGGGCACATAGCAGTGGAGTCCCTATGCGTGTGCTGGCCTGGTGGGGGGGCAAAAGGAAGGGATTCCCGCTTGGGGGAGTGAAGTGGGAGGTCGGATACTGACACCAGCCGACATTCAAAAAGGAGGAGGGAAGCACCACTACCACCACCCCCCCACCCACCACCACCACCACCAACAACAACAACCACCACCCCCAGACCCAGACCCCACCCCACCACCTCAGGCCTAGAGGCCCTGTTGTCCCCAACAAGACGCAACCCAGGGGGCGCGGGGGCCCGACACAGGCGAAGAGCAGCGACGGGGCACAGGAGACGAAAGGATCCGGCCCGGTTAAAGGAAGACAGTCAACGGCTGGTTCTAGATAACCCTTTGGCCTTATGACTCATGGACTTGGAATGGAAATGGAGCTGGACATTATCATTTGAATTAAGATGGCTTTTCTCTATTTTTTTCTCTCTCTTTCTCTTCCTCTCTCTCGGTCTCTCTCTCTAGACAGCCCTTAATTCTTTAAGGAAATTTAAAACAACTTAGAAAAGGTAAATAAGAATGGTAATCTGAGGCCTTTCTCGACAAAGATTTCGTCTTCAGCAGGGGCCCCACATAACAGGGTCTTATTGTACACAACAACCTCCTAAACATTACTTCCTTGAAATTCACTGGTTAAGGATTTTGCAATGGAAAGAACTTTCTATTCCAGAGTCTACCTTTTTTTTTTTTTTTTTTTATTTCCTTCCCCCCCTTTTTGCATGTAGTCCCTCATCAGAACCACCTGCACAAGTCTCTCCATCCAAAACATGGAAACTGAAGAAAAAGAAAAGAAAACAAAACAAAAAAAAGGAGTTAAGTGACTGCCTTTTTTCTCCTCAAATTATGCTGTGAATTTTACAAGAATTTATTTTCCCTTTGGATATGTTTTTATACCAAAGCAGTTGTTTTATAGCATATAGGTGTCTGTAACCAATAATGTAGCAGTTCACCACTTTGACGCAAAGTTTATCGAGATCTTATTTTAATGTCAACACAAAACAGCTGCAATATATTTACTTTTAGCAAAACTGGAGACCGTTGGCTATTGTGTACTCTGGCCAGATTTGTTTGCAACGTTTTACCAAAACTTTTTTTTTTCCATATTAAATTGGTAGATTATTTTGGGAGTCTTTAAAAAAAAAAAAACAGAAAAAAAAACTTTGGTATGTTAGAGAACTTGGTAGTTACTCTGCAGGCTACAGAGTAGCAAGATAGAGGCTGATGGTTTAAAAAAAAAAGGAGACTAATGCGATCTATTTCTGTGTTGTCGTTTTTTTTTTTCTTTTTCTTTTCTTTTTTTTTCTCTTTTTTTTTTTTTTTTTGCCCCTTCCCCCCCCATCATACTATTTCAAAGGGTGTTGCTGCCTTTCATACATCATTTGGTCAACTTAGCTAGTTTCTGCCGTGATGCAAGACTTTGTCATTGTCTTGCCAGGGTAAGGGTATTTGTGGTAAACCAGTTTGTGTTGAATGGTATAGTTCTGATTTTGGTAGGGCAAATCCCCATGATTGTTGTCCTATTCAAAGGGAAAAAAAAGGTGTCTTGTCAGCCCCACCATAACAGTGCTTTGCCTAGGCAGACATGCATGTCCTCAAAACAGTCAATAACCAGAATATTTTTTTTTTTTTATATCAGGGATTTTAAAGTGCTTTCTTTGTTCTGTTGTTCATTTTTACCACTTTTGAAATTTGAAAAATAAAAACAAACGTATAAAAAAAAAAAACTGCCCACTGTCACCTTGCCAATTAAGGGCGGGCCACAGGTCATGCTGTTGTCATTTTCTAAGAGAAACCATCCTTTCAGCAGTCATGCTCGGTATTTCCACGAACACAAATGTAAAGCTACCTATATTGAAGATTGGGGTTTGATCTGGATGTCAAGGTTAATTGCAGATTTGCAATCATTTTATTTCATTTTTATTTTCATACCCCGCTGAATTTGAGACATTTAGATCTTTTGTCAGTGGTTTTTATTACTGGCACTCATACTGGTACTAAACATTCCAAAAATAAAGACTGAAAAAAGAAAAAAATTTGACTGAAGTGACTCGTAAGTGTGCGCCTATTTCAGATCATGCTGATTGACCTCTTATTTAGAGCAGTTGTCATGAAATGCAGCCCCTTTTTAATAGTTGAAATAGAATTTATGTATATATTTATATTTTTTTAATAAAGGAAGTATAGAACTCACTACCTTGCTCCTGCTGGTATGTTGATTATGTTTGTCAATTTGGTGACCATTCAGTGGGCAGGAACTCCTGTTTTCTTAGTGGCAAAACCTTGCCTTTTGGCAAAGGTACTTGACTACATCAGGACAACACTATGAGGTAGGGTTTGAATCAAACAGGGAAAGCTAGATCTTCAAACCTTAATAATTTTCACAGGGTATATTGTAAGTGCATGTACATCACAAACCTTACTTTTGGTTATATGAGAAGCACATGGTTGAAAAAAAATGGTTCCATCTTTCATAATAAGCCTGTTGAGTTTGTGGGTTATACACAAACACAGATAATTGTCGACATATCTGAACACCCAACCGAAGTTGAAATCCTTTTTATTTAACTTGGATTTAGCTTTTTTTTTTTTCTTTTTTCTTTTTTTTTTTTTTTTTTCATTTTTTGGTTTCACTTTTTTTTTTCCCACTTTTTTTGTACATGCAACATGCACTATAGAATTGAACAGCATGGGGGAAAGGATAAGTCCATGTATCCACAGATTGTAAGATCTAGTCAAGACTTTGCTGTGTTTATGACAATGCCCTTTGTATTATATTAAGACAGTCTTATGTATGATATATAAAAGAAGTTAATTGAATCGCTTTGTGTCATCATTGTTTTTCTTTCCAACATTAACACCGCTGCTGCATTAAATAAAAACCATACCGAAAAAAAACGCACATATAGACGGTCCATGAAAATACTGTAGTATGAACACAAACGAGTATCGATACTCCTTCAGTAAATATTTAATGATATGTTGCGCCGTTGATGACGCCGTGGCTCGTTGGTCTAGGGGTATGATTCTCGCTTCGGGTGCGAGAGGTCCCGGGTTCAAATCCCGGACGAGCCCTTTCCATTTTGGCTCAACTTTGCAGTTTTAAAGACGGGTACATCTTTCACAAACTTTGAATAGATAATTGGATTTCTAGCACTTTAATAATGTGAATGGTGAAGCATAATACAGTTTATACTGGACACGTAGTCCTGTGACGGAGAAAAAGAGTGTGTCGTTCTTACCTAACGTTATTGAACTTGAAAAACGAATAAGGGAAAACTAAAACAATAAAATAAGGGCTCGTCCGGGATTTGAACCCGGGACCTCTCGCACCCTAAGCGAGAATCATACCCCTAGACCAACGAGCCTTCGGAATACCGGTCTCACAGTAAGAACTTCAACAGGGCTATGTGCGTCGGAAATTTCGTGGTTTTCTAATATGTTTTGACAACGTTTATTTGTAATTTTATAATAAGCACGTATAATAGCTACATTAAAGCTGCATAAACTATCAAGTTGCTTCAACAGCTGGAGAGAATTATAAATAAATACTTATAGCCTCAAAACCATCGACCTTTTCAATGGTATTCAACTTTACATATTTCATACTTAAAATGTTACGTTCAAAAATACGAAAGACTAAACAACAAAGCCAAATGAACGTCCGACTTCCACGTAAACGTCACCGCCATATTGTGATTAGCATTTTTCTTAAAGGCATGCACAGAGTTATGCAAAACAGCTTTCTTAAAAATATTTTAGGTTAAGCGTTGTGACTGTGTCGTCTCTTCAATGGATTGAAACCAAATATCTCTGCAACAGGACATTTTCTGAAACTAGAAAGATTTTTCCCCATTGGCTCTCCAGTGGTGTGTCTCATGGGTCAACTTGGGGGTCAATCATTTTTGCTCTGTGAATGCTCTCCCTCTGAAACATCAACAGAAAGTTAAATATATCAAATGGATAAAAATAAATTGTCTTCTTCTGACACTAAAGTTGTTCTGGATTGAGATTTCTATTAGGTTAAAGTGACTGACACAGGTGTGCACAGCTTGCACTAATTAAGTATCATTAAAACACAGATATTCCCTACATTAGGTTTTTAGGTACACAAAAATTCTGCTGTACCTAAAAATATGACCACATCACCCTCGGGATTTTTGAAGTCCAATTCAGAATTTATTTTAACATTCTGTTGACTGTAAATGCTGGTGTAGGTTTTTACAACCAACAAGAATATTTTTCAAATTGTTTTAAGATCTCCTGTATAGCACTTTGGACAACATGGACTGCATTAAAATCTGCTGTATACTTGCTTACAAAGCTCTAATTGTTTGCATGTTAGACAATGAATAAAAAACTGTGTCCTATCTTGATTTAAAGATTTAAAAAATGAAGATATTGTGTTTGTGGCACAGTAATCTCAGTTATTATCGCTTAACTACTATGTGTTAAAACTATTTCTAGTTAAATAGTTAAGCTGTCTCTCGCCCGGAACGTTAGCTGGAGATGGGCACCAGCACCCCTCCCGACCCCACTAAGGGACAAAGGTGTAAAGAAAATGGATGGATGGATAGTTAAGCTGTTAGTTAAAGGTAAACTTTTGTGATGTTTTGTTGAGAAAACCTAATTTCAAAGCATGCTTCTTTTTGGACTACAAGAAGAACATACCACTCACAATATGGCAGACGCACAAACGGCCTGTGTTTTATTTGCTCTCATCAAAAGCCTGTGGGCGGCAGTAGAATGCTGTAGGAAGTTAAGGTAGATAGAATAAAGAAGAAAAAAAAAGCCTGGCTGAAATTCTATTGGCCTATCTAATTATTCGATTGACCAATAGTTATACAAATGGTTCTCCATTCGTCCAATTACATTCGTCGTGGGCGGGACATGGCGCCGCAAAATGAAGTCGCATGAGTCTAAATGTAACTGTTGTTTGTGTGGCGGTTTTTTTGGGGGTTGCTGATCTGTTTTTGAGATGTTTGTGAGACATTTCTTTGCCAAAGTCATAGTCCGGCTTTGATTTGAGAATCACACCGGTGGACTTGGCTTCTTGAAAGGATATCAAGCTATCAGAGGACATTAGCCAGCGAAGTTAACTAAGCTAACTTGCCAGACTGAAACATGCCGAATTTTTGCGCGGCTCCAAACTGCACACGGAAGAGTACACAGTCCGATTTGGCATTTTTTCGTTTTCCTCGAGACCCAGAGAGGTAAAGGACCATAAAACGCATCGCATACAAAGACGATCTTAAAGTATTTCTAAAAGTCCCGCTAACTTTACAAGAGTTCCTTGTTTTGTGAATGTTGAGCTCATGTTAACTTAAAGTAATGTTTTACCTACGACCACATCCTCTTAGAGGTTTAAACTTTAGACATTAAAATACATGTCTGTTTGATTAGGTAAGTAATACATATTAAATTAAATCACTTATTCAGTCCTTGAGTAGCTTTTATCCCGAATATTAATAATTTATTTTTTACTTTTAATGGAGTAAAACTATGTTCAAGTAGTCCCACTACTTTTTGGGTACTCTGGTCGTTTTTTTCTGTCAAAATTCTATACTTTTTGCAAATTAAAATCCCCCAAGTTGCATTTAAAATGTAAATATAAAAGCTTAATGCTGATATTGTTACAGAGGCCATTAGATAGGACATCGTGACAAACAACAGACTTGGGGAATGGATTGGACAGGCAAATGATTGGAGGGAGAATCAATTGAGTGCTGGAGAAGCAGATAGCTGAATAAATAAATGGAGTGAAAAATGGATTGATGAGTGGATTTTGAAAATGGAACAGGAAATACAACCTAGTTGTACATATTTTTCCTGATGTTCTGTTTCAAAACTTATTTAGATTTGGAAAGCACTTAAATGTAATTCCTAAATCCTTGTTGGTTCTGAAATACTTTAGCATAGAACTTCAGACTTAGCATCTATGTTGGTGAGGAGAAGGAAAAACTAATTCTATTTTAGAAATTGTCCTAAATTAGACTCATTTGCTAAAACATTCACCCAAAGCATACATATGTATTTACATATAATTGTACAGTTTCTTGCTATAAAACAGGCTAAATGGCATTTTATTAACACATTTTAGGGGTCAAGTTTCCACTGGCGGAGAAAAATGAAGAGAAAACTTTTTCTTTCCACAAAAATATGTGGAATGTGGTTCTTACAATCATAATAGTCTAAAAGATCTATATTAAAAAACATAAACACTTTTACTTGGGAGAGTAAGGCTACATTATCGAAATTTAAAGTAAAATGTCATGTTGTAGAAACCTATTTGTTTTTGTTTCTAGATGCAGAATCTGGGTGGAGAATTGCCGTCGGGCGGATCTCGAAGCCAAAACAGCCGACCAGTTGAATAAGCACTACAGATTATGTGCCAAACACTTTGACCCTGCCATGGTGTGCAAAACTGTGAGTATCGACGCCCGTGACAAATCTACATCTGTGTAATTCTGCATTTGTATAATCTTATTTGGTTGTTTTTCATCTCAGAGCCCCTATAGGACGGTCTTGAAGGACACGGCCATCCCAACCATTTTTGATTTGACAAGCCATCTGAAAAACCCGTACACCAGGCATCGGAAGCAGATAAAAGAACTTGTAGGGAAAAATCTTGTTTAATAATTTAGCTATTAGCTATTTATATTATTGGCTATTTATTTATTTTTTTTGTGAGTTAATCCCAGTTTCTTAATTTTTCCTAGACTGATGAAGATATACAGAGGATTAAAGAGAGACGATGTAAGTATTTGAGGAGCCGTTTATAGGTACTTTTGTGTCGACATGACAAAATTGACTGGTGACTGGAATCGATTATTGTGACAGTTAATGGAATAAATAAAACGGCACATTCTGTTGATTTTTCATTTAACCTCTTAAGCCTTTTTTATACGATATTAGAAATGCATCACGTTGCTAATAAACAAATGTAATTTACTTGTGTCTCTTTGTCTCTTTCCTCAGTGGCTTCTGCTGAGCAGACCATCAAAAAAGAGGATCTGTCAAACATTGCTGACAACGAGCCTCAGCTCTCGGCCGACGAGAAAGAGTACCGGGATTATTTGAGGTCTTTGTTTGAGATTCTGTTCATGCTGGCAAAACAAGCAATCCCTTTGACCACCGGCAGAGTATCTGATGAAGAACTCAAGTCCAACAACTTCCAGGCCGTCATAGATTACTGCATGAATGCCGGAGACGAGGCTCTGAGGAAGAGATTTGAGGTGACTGCAGTGAACAGCGAGTATCTCAGCGCTGCCCAGCTAAATCAGCTCCTCGACGTTTGCGAGAACACGGTGAGGGAGGAGATGCTCATGGAGGTGAGGGAGAGTCGTTTCTACTCCCTGGTGACGGGCGACCTGGTCGAATTCGCCAACAGCAAACACTTGCCCGTGTTCCTCCGCTTCGTCAACCAGCAGAACGTCCTCAGAGAGGAGTTTGTGGACTTCCTCCCGTTTGTGGACGGAGACGAGGCGGCGCTGGTGGAAAGCCTGGAGGCTCTCCTGGTGGACCGCTGGGGACTCAGCATGGAGGACTGCCGCGGTCAGGCCCACAAGGCCACCGGGACCTCCACCACTAAGATGAAAGCCGTGGCCGTACTGCTTATGGAGAAGTACCCTCTCGCGCTGCACATGCCTTGCTCGCATATGGCGCTGAATATCCACCTCGCCAACAACCTGCCTTTCCCCAACGTGCAGATCGTCATGGAGAATCTGAGGAGGATTACGTCCTTCTTTAAAACCCCACACACTCAGGATGAGCTGGACAAGGCCATCTCCATTCAGTTCCAGAAGAACGAGGAGAAAGGAAATGCTCTCAAAAAGATGTGCTCTTCCGGATGGACGGAGCAACACAACATCTTTGACGTGCTGCTGGATATATTGCCTTCACTCCTGCTGTGCATGGACAGCATTCGGGACAATGCAGACGGAAAGTTTTCCAGGTGCATCACCGCAGATGCATATTCCATCGGAGAAAGCATCGCGGACTTTGAGGTGATTGTCACCATCGTCATCTTGAAGAACGTTCTGACGTTCACCAGAGCCTTCGGGAGAAACCTGCAGGGGGAAACGCTCGACGTGTTCTCCGCCGCAAACAGCCTAACGGCGGTTCTGTACTCTCTCAACGAGGTCAACGACAATATCGACGTGTACCACGAATTCTGGTACAGCGAGGCCGTCAGCGTGGCCGCCCTCATGCAGATCCCCGTGTCCGTCCCGAGGCTCTTCCTCCGGAAGCAGCGGGCGGCCGACCTCGGCGAGATCCAGGCCGAGACCTACTTCAAGGAGTACGTGACCGTACCCGTGATCCGCGGCATCATGCAGGAGGTGGAGGACATGTTCTGCGACAACAACCTCCGAGCTCTCAAGTGCCTGTCGCTGGTTCCGGCCGTCATGGGCCACATGAAGTTCAACACCACGGAGGAGAACTTCGCCGAGGTCTACAGCGGCGACCTCCCGAACCCGGACACGCTTCCTGCCGAGCTCCACTGCTGGAGAATCAAATGGAAGCACAGAGGGAAAGAGGTGCGCTTGCCCACCACCATCCACGAGACCCTGCAGCTGCCGGATGTCAAGTTCTTCCCCAACGTGGACGCCTTCCTCAAGGTGCTGTCCACCATGCCGGTGCTCAAAGTCGAAAAAGGCACAGGCGATACCGCCACCGAGCGGCTGCAGGCGTACATCGGCAGCGTGCCCGCGAAGCATTTGAACAAAAGTCTGGCGATGCTCCACATCAACACCCACGTCAAGCACGACCTGGATGTCATGGTGGACAAATACTGCCGGCTGTACCCCGAGGATGACCCCGAGGCTGAGGCCGAGGACGTTGGCGAAGACGTTATTGTGACCAAAGTGATCTGAAGCTTTGGCTCAGATTTTCACTTGTTATCTTTGAGTAAAATACCACAGTTTTAAGTACAAAAAAAAAAAAAAAACGGTGAATATTATCTTATTACTGCATCTGTAATAAATTTGTCATCTTAACGCCTTGCAGTCGGTTGTTTTAACAGACATGGTGCTTCTTAGCCCGCTGGCTGTAGCTGCATAATAGTTACTATAAAAGAGTTAAAGGTGCTGATACCATGACTTTACTATGATGGAGAATTAGGGCCACACTATGAGAACAAAAATAATAAAATCAGAATAAAGTCATGAGAATTAAGTCATAATATTACAAAAATAAATTTGTACAATAAAATAATACAAGAGTAAAGTCATATTATGACTTTAATCTGTAAAATAATTTTCTTAATACTGTGACTTTATTATCGTACGAGTTTATTTGCGTACCATAACTTATTGTGATACTGCAACTTTACGCTCAATTCAACTATTCTCTTAATTCAACTTTATATTCTCTTTTATATAACTATTCTCGTCATATTGTAACTTTATTCTTGTAATTTCTGACTTTATTTTATTATTTATTTTTAGTATGGCCCAAATACTCTGTTGTACTTCATAACTTCTTCACCAGAGACATTTTCAAACAAACAATGAAATCTTTCTGGGAAGCATGAGAGACGTTGGTTTATAAAGGAACCAGCGAAGCTTCAGCTGGTCAGCAGAATGACGGCGATCTCTCTGTCCGCTCCGAAATTCAAACAAATGCGAAGTGGATGTTTTATTATTTTTTTTATCAGTTTATGGAGCTTACGTTTTTGAGTGACTTTTAACTAAAAATGATAGAAAGCGTTTATTGTGTGATGTGTAAATATTTAGTGTTTCTCCAACAGACTTTGAGTAAAGTTTGAAGTTTTTGTACGGATTTCATTTGAGTTCTTGTACGCAATGACGCCGTAATAAAATTAATCAAATCTTTGGGGGGGTTTTTTTGGTCTTTTTATTATAGTCTTTTGATATTTGTGACTTTTGTAATAAATCTGATAACTTCTGTGTTTTTTTTGTTGTTGTTTTCTTCTAAATCAAATGATATGATGCAGGCAGATCGCTCAGTTTTTTAGAAAAAGGCTCTTCATCCGGGTATCAAATGGGAGCAGCAAGTTTGGTCATCTGTCTCTACTGTGTTTCTTTATCCAGGTTTTTAATAGTCTTTCACATATTAAAGAGAAAGTATGTTGGAAGTCCGTCTGTACTATGTTCAATTATCGTTTTATGCCAGGATATGTCTAAACAAAATGTGATACTTGGTTTTTTTTCTACTTGTGCTTTGAACATGATTTTGTATATTTTTTGAGAGAAATGTTTTCACTTGTTTTAATCAAATCTGTTCCTTTTTGTGTTTAAGTCATTAATTAATGTTTTTAGTCCTGCAGAAATATTAAAGTTGTACATTAAAATAATCTATTGAAGCAGGACTGTTTGGTTTGTTTGTTAGGTGCACAGTTATGTCGACATTAAACTTTCTCAGCTACAGTCACGTCCCAACTAGCTCTAATTGACTCACAAACAGAAACCAAAATAGTTTAATACACAAAGTTGTCAGTCATTAAATTGTTAGATATAGAAAAAAATATATATTTTAAATATAAATGTTGACAAGCAACTTCCAGCAGAGGTCATATTGTCAGGCATCAAAGTTGCTGAGTCACACAAACGTCTAAAATAGATCAAAGCAATTTATCTATTTTAGAGATTGTACTTTTGGTGACATTACCAGAAGTAAGACCTTACATATTATCTTAAGTGTTTCTCAGTATATTAGAATAGAATTTAAAGCTAGATGTTATTCAATTTAAAAAAAGGAAAAATCAAAACAAAAAAAAAGTTTTCAAGGTTTTTTCTGTTCATTTTCATGATCATGGACGTCAGTTTTACCTGAGGTCAATAAAACATATTTTTCATACACTTGCCTTCTGAAAAAAAGTTTCTCCATGCGCATATATGCTCTCAATACTTAAACTCTGTAAATTTCTGCAAAAAAAAAAAAAAAAACTTTCCGGGGTTCTGATTTATTTCAACGCCACAAAGTTTCAAGAATTTCAATGAGGATTTTCTAATATTTTGTAACTGTATGAATGTAGGCTGTACATTAAATCCACTTTGTTTCACTGATTCTTTTCTGACACAACTTCAAGCTTTTCATGTTCTTTGTAAATTCAGTTTAGATTGTATTAAAATCATTTATGATGACATATTAAGCGGAAGCAGGTAAATGCCGCCGCGCGTGCTATTTAAATGTGATGAAATCTGGAAAGTCCTTGAATTCTATGCAACCGAGGTGTGACAACCCTGAACACACGTTTCACTTTTTGATTTACTACCTTTTCATTTGTAACTTCATTTAAATGTGCTCCTGTGTTGTGTCGCCTGTCAGCGTTCATTTTAAATAAGTTCTATTCCTTTTTGAATGTCGTAATGTCATGGCAGCAGGAGGGTTAACTGTATCTCCTCCCTCTCCGCGCTGGACGGACGCAGACGGAGTTCAGGTGATGTTTCGCCGTACAACCACGCAGGGCATCACACAAATGTGGGGTGGGGTCGCTTTGATGCGCAACCAGACAGCGATGCTCACTCCACTGTTAGCCCCAAAGTCTTAAACTTCACCAAGACCGAGCACCCTGCAGGAGGAGGCGATCTGTTCAAGGGGAACTGTAGAATTGGAGACTTTAGAATCGAACGTCGCGCGGTTTTTTTTTTTTTTTTTTAATTATTATTATTTACCTCCCTCCTCTCTGCGCGTTTGTCCACGGATAGAGCCTTTTCCTCCCCTTGCCCATCTTCTCCAGTCAGCTTCCTCTTCAGGTTGAGCGTTATGGCCTGGCCGTGCATCACGCGCGCTTGCTGCATCAACCGCTTTTGGACCGAGCTGGACAAGGCGGACATCGCGGTGCCTTTGGTTTTCACCAAATACTCGGATGTGGCCGACGTGCAGCACCTGCCCCACCACCCGCAGCCCAGGCAGAAGAAGGCCGCGGCCATTGCCATAGAAACCCAGCCGCATCCGGAGGAGCGAGAGGCCGCCAAGGCACCGCCCGCGGCGGGGGGTGCCGCAGCGGCCAAAGACGGCGCGTCCGCTGCGTCCGTCATGCGCCAAGACTTCAAGGCGTGGAGAGTGCGCCCCGAGCCCAGCTGCAAGCCCCGGAACGAGTATCAGCCGCCGCCGGCTCCGTTCAGCAACGAGACTCAGTACCAGAAGGATTACAAGCCCTGGCCCATACCGAGGAAGAACGACCACCCGTGGATCCCCAAGCCCAGTCCCACCGCCGGCTCCAAGCTGGAGCACGCGGCGGCGGCGGCTGCGGCGGCGGTAGCAGCAGCTGGCGAGAGCGAGAGCGGCGTGGAGAAGAGCGAAATCGAGGAGAAGATTCAAGAGAAGGAGTCAAAGGAGGCGGCGAGGAGGGAGAAGTCCGCGGAGAGGAAAGCGGCAGAGAAGACGGAGGGACCCGCAGAGGTGAGCGCAGAGCAGCGGAGAGGCAGAGCCGCAGCGGACGCTCTCAACAGACAGATAAAGGAGGTCATGTCGACTTCTAGCAGCTACAGGTAAGAGTGTGAGGGTAAGCCGGGACGAAGCTGGAGCTTATATCCTGTAACCCTTTCACGCATGATAGGATTTTTGCATTATATGGGAATAAAACATATTCCACTTGGGGTACAGGAAGTCTTTAGACTCGTATGTGGGGAAAATCCGAGCATCTAGGAAGGAACCATGCAGAATTTTACTTTGGGCCCACCTCCTTACAGCTTGATTTACAGATACAACAATCAATGCGTCGACAGTAAATCAACCGACACAATGGGTTTCGCTTAATTAACACAGCAGTCACGTCACAAATTTGATCAAATAAATAAAAGTATATTCTAAAAATTAGTTTTTGCATAGTGATCCTGTAGAGCTTCCGAGTTCAGAATTTAACAGGAAGTAAACAAAGAGTTAAAATCACCACATGGTGTGGTCCTTTATTTCCTGAATCAATGAAGTAAAAATTGAATTAGTACAGTTTTTTCATGATGATGTCTTTTTTTTTTTAGCCGTTGACTCAGTTTGAAGTAGAGGTGTGCGATACTTCATATTGTGGTATCGATATAGCAATTAAATACAACGCCACGACGATACTGACCCGATGCTTTTTATTCAAGTTTGATACAACCTCAAACTGTTTTTTCCTGTTAGGTGTTTATTTTTGTGGGTTTTCCTTTAAAATGTTTTGTTAAAACCTTATACTAAATTTGGAAGAAGGTGTCTGCAAAATACTTTAATAGCATATTAACATAATAAACGGAAATAACAGAAAAACAAAACATATTTGTGTGCATCTATAAAATTATAATTTGAGAAACCAAATCTTACTTAGAGTTGGGACGCTAGAATACCTAAAATAAAATAAAATTTCAAGAGGGAATTTGAAACTATCTCACCATGAGAGTATCGATCTGATGCTGTTATCAACTTAGTATTGATATGCTATGCTAAAGTAGATCATTTGTTTTTAGGAAGCGGCCAACCTATGTTACGTTCGCCATCAACTGCTAAAAACAGTGATTACTTGTTGATTTATTGACAATTTTTTTTAAAGGTATGCCTGAAATGAAGGACCAGCAGAAATAATGAAATTAGCGTTGAAGTATGACTGATAAAATAACTAATAATGTTTTTCTTATTATATGTGCAACTGGTTTGTCAACCTGCACTTTGTGAATTCAAGTACTTTTTGACCTAAGCAGCCACAAACTGTACTTAAACCTGTGTGGCAAAGACATGTTTATTGATTGTAAACTATAATCTGTAATTAAAGTAAATTCAGTATCAGAAAAAAAAATACATTTAGCTTCAATGGCTCTGCTTTCTGTGCATCCAAATCCTTTTTTTGGACATGATCTACAGCTCCTATCACTATCTTGCTAATTATTTTACTAAAATATTAACTGTGCTTCCCTTCCTGTAGGACTTTGTGTTATGCATGGCTTTTCTGGACACTAACTGAAACTCGCACAATTAAGCAGTTCTGCTAATGACATGTTTTTGATATGACAAAAACACATAACTTACAGTCCAATAACATTATCTCCTGGTGAAGTGTTTTTAAGAACAGATCAGCTCCATTATTGGTGAAAATATCTCTTGTAGATCGTAATGCATGATTTTCACTTTAATGGATATTTGATTATTTTCATTTTATTGCCAACATAAAATAAAAATAAATTTTAAAAAGTCAGAATTTTTGTAATTTTTTAAAATAATTGTTAGTGATTTATTTTTATTGAAAGTATTTTTTTCTTAACCTGTGAGGAAGGATGTGTTTAAATACATGTTTTCTGATCTTACTCTAGCTTGCCAGCAGGGGGCAGTGTATGGCACACCACACAAGACTGACTCAGAAGAAAACGGCTTTAGTGTAGCTTTCCATTGTAGTGAACAGTGGGGTCAAACGGTCGATTTTCTTTAACTTTAACCCTAACGGTAGAGCCTGGTGCCTCACTGTTTGGGCTGGTGTCGAAGATATTTTTTTAAATATAAAAATATCTTCATAAAAATATCTTTTTATGATCTTTTCATGGAGCTCATGAAAAGATATTTGGTGTTTCAATGTCTCCTATTTCAGTCTAACCAGAAAGCAAGTGATACTGCAACAGATAAGGGTTTCATCATCGATTTCACCACCGCCTTACACTTCCCAGGATTACTACCTAATCAATGCTCTTGACCCCGAGAGAATCAGGTTAGTAAAAGGGTCTGAAGGCAACGGAGTGTGTGCGTGACATTTTCTGCAGAAAAGCACCCATCAGTCTTTTGACCAACATCAATTTTCATTTTCCTTTAAAGTTCGATTTTAACAGACCAATTTTCTCTCAAAGGGCTTCAAGGCGTACAACATGATCGGTGTTGGTTTTATTAAATGTAACAAAGGTTGACCACAAAAGAAAAAAAAAAAAGGTTAAAAATTTTTTAAATTATATAACATGCTGTTTACCAAATGAAAAAGTAGGATTTTTCAGCTTTAATGCATTACACGAGCAGGAAAAATGCAATATGATTCTAGTGGACTATCGAATCATCAATCAGAACCTGCCAAAGGAAATCAATGCTATTGATAAGTTTGACATAAAAACAAGTTGAGCCAAAGAAAAGATGATTAGTATAAAAAAGCCATCCTCTAATGACGCCTAACTCACTTTCTGATTCATTTCAGGAAAACGTTTTGACTTCCAGATGTTTAGTTCTACAGTTTTGCCTCAATAATCACTGATCCCAATTTACTTGTCAAAGTCTTTGGGGAATATAGGAAAAAAGATGCTGTTCTAACCATCCACAGGTCTACACTTGGGCATTTACCATCCAGTTAACCCAGAGAAATTAGATTATACAAATTTTAAAGTAGAACTTGAAACATCAAGTTCTGACTTTAGTGCAAAGAGGCCGTTTCTAAGCAGAAATGAAAAACCCAGTCATTAAAGGAAAAGCAGGCAGAGATAAATAGAAAAAACCTAATAACAGGTCATTTCTATTCGTAAATGGACAACAATTAGCATTGAGTTGCAGTTAAACATTAGTTAAATGTTTAGTATCTCTCTCATAAATCTACTCGACGATGAGGAGGCACTTTTTACCAATTCATGACGGAGTTCCTTTCATCGATTGGTTCGGTTTTAACGTCCCGTCTGCTCCGTTTTGAGAAACGCCTTTATAAAAGTTGATTTTGCTGTTCTTCTTAGGACCGAGTTTAAGGCGTACAAGGATGTAAAACCAGTGAAGCCGATCAAAGCTCCCTCCCAGTATAAACCACCCGGAGAGGAGACCAGCCTGGAAACCAGCTACAGTGCCACATACAAGGGGGAGCAGGTGAAGGCCCAGGCCACTGACAACAAGCTGCTGGAGCGCCGGAGGATACGCAGCCTGTACAGCGAGCCGGGCAAGGAGCCGGCCAAGGTGAGAGACCCCCAAACCTGCAAAATCTGACTATCTGTCCTCCAAGTAGCCAGGCTTACTCATATTACAGTATTTTCCTGTGGTTGCAAAAGGAAACATGTTCATGCTTTGACCTAATGACAGGTCGACAAAAGCCTTAACAATCCAATTCACCAAGCAATGTGGCTTCAATGCAATTCATAAACTCCTAACCATACAAAGTATGTTGCTTTTCTTTTTTTTTTTTTTTTTTTTTTTTTTTTTTTTCCATTTTCTTTATTGTCAATTTTTCCATACAAGTGTACATACAAACTTTACACTTTTCTTTTTCCAAGTGTTACATACATATTATTCAAGAGAAGATGCATATGCTATCTATACCTGCCTTAGTCATAACTTTGCCATTCTAGATAATATCCAGTCTATCCATTCACTTGTTGATTTACAAAAAAGAAAAGAGAAAAAACATAAGACAAAACAGAGCAAATAAAGAGAGCATCCAATATTTGTTTGTCTTTTCCCTCTTTCTCCTCACTCCTCTCTTCCAAGTCATCACAATTTTAACTCTCTTCTCATTGGAAATGAACTGTAAGCAAACTATTTACAGTCTGTAGCTCTATAAGGGCTCCTGTAACCACACTATTAATCAATAAAGTCTGACCTCCATGGTGAAATAAAACCCTGCCAATTTCTCCAATAATTCTTAAATTTTCCAGATTCTAATCTGATGGAAAACGTCAGCCTCTCCATAATATAAATATTATGCATTACGTCAACCCAGTCTTCCCTTTTAGGAGCTTCTGCCTTCAGCCATTTCCTAGTAATGGCTTTTTTGATTGCTATCAACATAATCCTATACATATAACCATCACCTGCTCTCGTAAGCCTTTCCATCCCTCTTCCCATGTACAGATCCTCAAATGTAAGTGGAATATTCACCCCCAGTACTTTATCCATACAATTCTTTACGTCCTGCCAATAGGTTACCATGAAGGCACACTCCCAAAATACATGGAAGTGACCCGCTCTGTCTTTTCCGCACTGCCTCCAGCATTTTGTATCTTGGTATTTTCTTTGTGCTGGTGTACTGAAATATCTTACAATATTCTTCCAGCCAAACTCTCTCCACGAAGTATGTTGCTTTTCAAGGCTTCAGAATAGCTAAAACAAAAGGTGAAATAGTAAATCAAACAATGACAATTCAGTTTAACTGCAAAAGCACAAACCGTGCTTTGGATTACAATCCCATTGCTTTCCATACGTATCTCCACCTTTGATAAAAATATGAAAAATGTCCTAAAACTGGATTTATATTTTACAACAATTTCTAAATATCACATTGAATAGTTAAACAAAAATCATCTACCCTTGAAATCTGACTGCCTACTCTCACTAGAACCACTTTATTCGTAGTGTACATAGATTAGCTTTAAGACTAAAGGACACAATTTCTGCCAATTGTGTCATGCTGTTCATCGCAAAATAACACGTCAGGGAATTTAGATAAAATTGAAATTTTTGTGTTCCACTCTCCTTCTGTCCATAACCCTGACTGGCCACTCCAAAAAAAAAGTTAGCAACAATCCCATGTTGACGATCCCATAAAGATAAATGTAATAAATATTGTAGAGTTCATTTGTAGCCCTCGACTTCCTTTGTCCAAATGGTTTAAGTTTGAAACGACACAGAGGACTATTTCTCTCAGCAATTCTTCAAAACAGGCAAGACCAGAGAACACACTCTCGTTGGTCAAATCTTTCTAAGTCAAAAATTGTCTATGAGAAGAATTGTATTATTTGCAGTCAGAGCGCAGACACTTGGAACCTTGTTTGATTGCATTAAATTAAGAACTATTTGAAAATCCTTGCAAATGTTTCATATAAGTTTTTTGGCTTGTGCCAGAAAAGAAAATCTGAAATCAAAGAAATTAAACGTTTCTCATGTTCCAGACCTATATCCTGTAAAAGCCCCGTCAGGTTAACTTCAAAATGGACTACACGTAAAAAGCTTATTATGTGGGAAGCTTATTATTGGGATTTTTAAAATAAATGTACTCAAAATAAAGAGGATAAGTGTAAAATATGGATTATGTTATTTTAAGGTAAGTGGAATGGTGCTGTGTATGAGTTTTTTTTTTTCCTATATCACACTCACTGATGTGCAATGCAGTGCAAAAGTCTCGAGTCATCCCTCGTTTCTTTACATCTCACATCAAAGGAATCAGATTACAGCTGATAAAGACAAATGAGGGAAAACAACAGCCAAATAAAATCAAAAGACCTTCAGACACACACACACACATGCAGACGCTGACTGATGCCACTTTAAAATAAACAATAAAAAAAGGTCTCGCTTCTTGAATCAACTGACCAAACCGAGGGGTCGACTCAAAACTCTTGCACAGCACGCGTAAAGCTGGTTTCATCCTGTGTGTAACGCTGGTTTGTTCACGTGGCCGCTCCCTCTCTCGTTCTCCTAGGACCTCTCAGAGACGGAGAGCAGCTCTGCTCTCCACCTGCTGTAGTCAGGTGTGTTCTCTGTTTCTTCCAGACAAGCATGGAGACTGACCCCCGGGTTGATCAGACGAATGCAGACATGCATTCTGCTCACGCACATTCTCACGCCCGGAATGCATCCCGGCCTTGGCGAGCCTCAGACACATTTAGCCACCAGTCCAGTCCGCTGGAGAACTCTCAGTCACATGCGCACCCTAGTCTGCGCCCACCTCTCTGGCTGCCACGCCCAGCCCACCTCTCTGTAGACCCGATGGGACGTGAAACATTTGCTGAAGGAGATTTAGCATAAGTGACTTGCAGAAAAGTGAGACCTACAACACCTTCAGTGAGTAACAGATAGGAATAAGAGCAAGAGGGTTTTAGCGCTGTCAATCACCCACGTGTAAGCGCTGCTCATGATTGCCGGTTTGCTGCAGCTGTTACAGGAAAGCTGTTTATCTACTATCATCTGTGGCTATGCTAACTAGCTTGCACAGCTAGCGAACACCCTAGCTGTGCTATGCTACGACCCTCCTCCTGGCTCTGATTGGTTGTTTCTCACTTAGCTGCAGATAGCAGTAGGACCACATCTGTCTCATATTATGCTGTGACAGATTTAAGTTATGCAATGGCGACAGTTTGGACAAATAGGTAAAAAACACATTTTTATTTTTGTTTTACTGCAGCATTAAGCAAACATATACAATCCCTGCTGAATTTAGCATTTTTTCTTATTTCCTCTTGTAGACATTACAATAGGAGTAGATTATTGCTGTTGAGCTTTTCACAGAGAAACCTCTTTAATCTGCAGTTGGCTGATTAGCAGCTTTGTTGCCTGTACTTTGCACTAGCCTCTGTTTATTCACAACGTCATTATTACCACCAGATGCAGCCTTCCAGAAGACATCTGTCATCATTTAGATGTTTAAGTTTACTTTTTCAAACAAAAGTTGAGCATGTTTTGCAACTTTTTTGCTTTATAGGAGATCATTTGTAGAAGCTGGAAGGTCTTCCACTAGGCTATTTTTATTTATTTATTTTTACTAAAGAGCAGAACTACGCTCAGTGGCTCGCTTTCAGCAGCTCTCTGCTCTCACCATTCCAAAGTCTGTATGTGAGCCAACAACCTGCAGTTGCAAGCTTGCTTGTTAGGTCTCTACATGTTGCCACCGCCAACAGTGTCTGAACTACAGTATTTCATCCTTAAAGCCATAAGACTAACATTAGATTTCTGATGTGTTGTTTGATTAAAAATGTAAAAAAAAAAAAAAAAGAGACTGCATGAACCACCATTATGTAGGAAGAAAGGCACAAATACTTTTTTGTGCTTTTTCCTTTCTAACTGCACTAACCACATGTTTATATACATCACCTATGTCATGAGGAGACATTATTTTAAGAGGAAGGGTAAAAAAAAAGGTATGTATTGCATGCAAAAATGTGATTTTTAGTCTAATAATAATAATGTTTTAGGCACATTTTGAACAATGTGCTCAGTGTTTGTTTTTTCATATTGAGGAAGAAGAATAAAATGTCTTTTTTCCCCCAAAATAATTTTTAAATGTAAAGCTAAAGCCAGCAGCTGAATATCTTGCTGTACTCAAAGATTCACTTAGTAACTTACATGCAGACATGTCTGTGTTTTCATGACTGATGGAAGATGGCTACAAGAAAAATCTCTGAAATGTTTTCAACCAAAGGGGCTAAGACTAGGGGCATGTTGTCCTAACAGTTTTATGCTATTGTTTAATGAGTAAAATATGTTTTTTAAAATTAAATCACCAATCTAAATGTTAAAATAAGACTAGATATCAATATTTCAACACATTGTTTTCTTTTTAAGAACTGAGTTTTTCTTTTTTTACTTGTTATTTTGTAAAAGCCTTATAGTGATTTGTTTTTTGCAGTATGATAATCTCACATTGAAAAATTTGGAAAAATTACAACTTTGAGTACATTATATAGTCACAAAAAAATTGCCCGATTCTTGTATTGGCCAATATTTTCCAGGCAACAGCACAGAAGTTAGGCTAAAAACAACACAAACTTTAAAGTATTGACAGGATCCCCCAAATTTCAAGCAGGTTGTCTATTATTTTTTTTTAAACCAAAATATTATTATTGAGATTTTCCACTTTGAAAATACAATCATGTAACTATCTGAACAAGTTTTCTTTGTAGTTATTACATGACAGTAATTATTCGGTTGTCCATTTTTAACCATTATACCACGCTAAGATAAACAGCAGCTGGCTCTAGCTTCAGTTTAAAACCCAGACATCATCCGCTACGTTCACACAGGAAGCAAATTCAACCCAAATCCGATCGTTTTTTTGCAAATATCCGACTGAACAGCCCAACTACAATCTTTTCCCACACTAAGAAAATAGAATTTGTGCCACTTCCATATTCTATAGTTTCTAAAGTCTCTGCGGACTGAACGGCCACGTCGTATTTTCTGCGATTTTTACGTCATTGATGTGAGGCCTGCTTCATGATTCGGTGCCAGACGTGGTAAATCCAGACGTAAACAATGGCCGAGACCTAAAATTGTGAAATTATGAAAGAAGTCTCAGTCAGTGAAGTGCGTCACATGACAATCCCACCACTACACAGACTACGCATTCAAACAGATTTCTCTACATTAGTTGGGCCTTCTTTCTATTGCGTTCCTTCATCTTGTTATGATCTTGTGACAATACTGCCATAGCTTAGCAACTTCAAAATTGATCAACAGACCCATTATTATTTTCATAAACAGTGTCTGCGATTTTTTATTTTTATTTTTGCGCGTTTGGGGCCGTAAACTGTTCACACAGAAAGTCTGATTGCGGACACACTACACGATAATATGAAATGACCACAGAAAAATTGGAGGCTCAAGACCTGCCGTGTGAACGTAGCCCATTTTTTTTTCAGACTAAAGGTCAATGCTGTGATCTTTATCCTCTTATTTTAAAAAAAAATTTTTAAACCCATCTTCTCTCTTCCAGGTAAACAAACCAACGTCTCGCACCAAACCAAAAAAGGCGCCGACAACAACGACCGGGAAGATGGTGAAAAAAGCTAAGGAGAAGCAGATGCCTGGTTCCCACCTGGCCAAGAAGAAACCGTCTGCGAACACACCCGAAGCCACGCCAGAGGGAACGGTGACGAAGAAGAGCAAAGAGATCAGCAACAGACTGGCTGAGGCCAAACATTAGGAAGGGCTCAACTCGTACACTTTTTAGGGGTGTGACGACATCGCAGAGAAAATAATTTTCTTCCTCCTTCGTTCATCTCCTCACCTGTTGTCAGGTTTACACGTAGGATCACATTTGAATGATGTTGAGCTTTTAGGATAATGCAAATAATTTCACTGTAAACCGTGTGTGAACGTGTGAATGTTTGTGACTCCTTTGTACTCCGGCGCACAGAACAGCTTTTCTATTATTGAGCACATAATTTGCACATATGAGTTCAACTTGACATTAAACTGAAAAAAAAAAATTGAGACATAAGTGTGCTTGTACAGTGTTGTGACAAAAGCCCAGAGCTAGCCCTCGTTACTTTTCAATTTTGCCTTAAAACAGTCCCAACTTTTGTGTAGGTTTCAAGCCATATTTCTCCAGACTTTTCAAGGATCTCCTTGTTGGAGCTCACCTTTCTCAGTAGTCCTATTTCTTGATTGCCATTTTTTTTAATTCAATTATTAGTCTTGTTTTTTTTTTTCTTGTAAATGCTTTAGTTTAACTTTCAAAGTGCAAAAAAATCCTGGATTTTGTTGTATAAAGCTGTATGCTGGTGAACAAAGCAAAAGAAAGAGAAACAAAATGATTTGCCTCGGTTATTTTTGTTCCACTGGCTGGTACTCGTTAACACAAGACAGGTTAATTGCCTAACTTAGGGAACTTAACTTTTTATGTCTTACATAATCTGTGGGTCAGTTTGAAAACAAACAGTGACAAATAGGGTGTATCATAAAAAATAAGTGAAAAAGTAGTCACTGATTGATGAAAAAGATGGATATAAAGTCTGGAGAACGTTTGCTCAAACCTGCTTAAAGAACTCAAGAAAGTTTTGTGCAATGCTAACAAAATCTAAAGCTGCTGTCATGCTGTTTCTTATCCTATCATGTATGTTTGCAAGTTACCTTTTTTTTTTTTACCATACTTAGTGACTGACTGACCATCTTGGGTTGAAAGTCCGACGCTCGTTACTCGCCAAACGAGTGCCCCTTAGTAGCCTAATAATTCGAAGCCAAATTAATCAAAAACAGATCCAACTACGAGCATCTGGCATGTGAAAATCAATTCATCTTCGTTGGCGCAGACAGACCGTCTGCATGTCATAGCATGAGATAAAATATAATTTAGATAACAACGTATCATCATTTTGATGCGTTAGAAAATTATGAGACAGGCTCTTTGCTGGAGATGTGTGCTACAGTATCAGAAGCACAGAAAGGTGAACATTATTTACTCAAATATAATATATTCATGTATTTATGCAGCTTTAAAGTGCAAGGCATATACACAACAGTGTGACGAAGGTGTAATGAAATGAGGGATGGCTCAAGACTTTTACACAGCACTGAAATATGTCTAAGAGGGCTTTTCTTTCTTCTCTCTGAATGGATGATTACTGACATCATTGTATTAAAAAAAATACGTCAAGGAGATTCTTTTTTCCTCCGTGATGTATCATGTGAGTGTTTTTTTTTTTTTTTTTGTAAAAAGCTCTGTTTTTTTTTCTGGTTTCCTACTTACAGTGCCTCCGCTGTTTGGTCCTGGTTTTTATTTCATTGTTCCGGGTGATATCTGGCGTAATCCGATTGGTTGTTGGGGAAATTCAATTAACTGTAATGTAATTGCTACAGCTTGCATGCAAGACCCTTCTTTTGGTTGAGTGGCAGACTGTACGCGGTCACAGTTGCACTCTAGCTTGTAAATGGAGCCTTTAAAGATAAATGTATAGGTGAGATACCTTTTTCAAGTATAATGCATGAGTAGGAATAGATTCTGTTCACAACGAGACATACGTTTAACTAATAGTCCCATTGATTAGTGGCTGGTACTGCTGTAAAATAACCACACCGGCATTTATGGTTTCACTCTGAAAAATGTTTCTTTCGATCTAAATGCAAACAGGATCCTTTGATTGGTTTCTGAAAAAACTCTATATTTTGTGGCGTTGGCCTCCACACATTCCTCTAAGTTGTGATTACATAGTTGAGCTCATTCAGAAAAAAATAATCTAAACAACACACAAAGGTCTCAAAAGGAAGAAACTATCTTAGTGAACGGGCCGATCTCTCCAGGTGTTTAAGGGCAAGGAATGGGCCAGGACTTCAAGCTCAGCTCTTTGAAATGCTGCTGACAGTTTCTGCTTCTCTGTGTGAGCGTGTGTGATTTGGAAAGCTTGTTTCTGTGTCTGATCTCCTTCAAGCTTGCTGCCCGCTAAGATCACAACCACCAGAAGTGCTGCTCTGCACTCTTAACACCTTGGTGCTACCTCTCTCATCCTTCACGCCGTGGGGTTTGGACCGCTGCAGCTTCGGACCAGACGGAAGTGACGATGTCATCATACGGGCTGTAGATGTGTTGTGATTCAATTTTTTTTTCTTTTCTTTTTTTTTTTGTGCTTGTATCCTCAGCTTGCTCTGAATGAACTGAATTAAAATAATGGTGCAGACTCCAGTTGTGTGACTTGTTGAATTATTGCTAGGTGTGTAAATGTGACATTAAAAAAATCAGACATGGGTTAACATAAGACAAAAACAATAGAGCATGGTCACTTTATTGTTTTCAATTATATTATATATATATATATATATATATATATATATATATATATATATATATATATATATATATATATATATATATATCAAAGAAAACATTTCTATGTTTGGAATCTGTATTAAAATGTACTTTATCTTAATCACGTAAAGAAACTTTATATTGTTTTGTTTTGGGGGAATATTTTAGAAAACCTTGTTTCAGAATGACGTTTCTTTTACTTCTGTTCATTTTTACTTTAATAAAGGCAAGAAAAGATATTAACACATTAAAGCAATTTCTTTTTTTTTTTTTAGAAAAAAAAAACAAAACAAAAATTAAATTGTAACCTGAGCTCCTGAGCCATCACGACAAGCTGAAGCAGTCTCCACTTGTTCAAGAAACAAAAGGAAAAGACCTGAAACAGAACCTTAAGCAGATCATATTCTTCCTCCCTTTTCGTGCTGGTGGTCACATTTCTGTGATCAAGCCATCCAGACAAAAAAAAAAACTATTAATAATTCAGCACTTACGGGGCCTTGTTTTTGCGGAGCACCATGAAATATTGAATATGAGCTGAGTGATGGCTCTCGTCTGCTTGGTTAGGGTTTCATCTTATTTCGTGTTCAGTTGCAGTTCGACAGTGAAGGAAACTGTCATAGAAAGGTCTTGCATGCATTTCTGTCGGAAACCAATCCGTGTGACCCGTGAATGTGAAAACAGCATCCGGAGGTCCGGTCAGTCAGAGATGAGAGATGGTATATGAACTAACACACAAATGCAGCTACTGGTCAGGAAGGATAATTGCGCTGTAGCATAAACAGCTTTTAAGTAAACCCCTTTGTTCGCTATCTGTATGTGGTTGGAAGACTTTGAGCTGTTACATTGCTTTGCTTCTTGAGGCTCTCTTTTGTGGTATTAATGCCAGCAAATCCTGACCTCTAGTGGAGATGTGTGGAATTGCTCACTCACCAACTCCTTCGGTTTCTGTGGATTATGTGTATTTTTTATAATCTCCAAAACTCCTAATACTGAAGCAAAATGTAACTAAAAATGCTGAAAGTTTTCTTGAGTATATTGTTTACTTGGAAAACATGTTACATGTGTGGTGTTTAAAGACAAATCTTTATAACAGGGCTGGATTTTGGAAGATATGGTTCAGTTAGAAGATTATAGCTAGTTTTGGGGCCCAGCTTTTCTTTTTATATTAGATTGATGATTCAAGTACACATCTTCAGCTTCCATTTGAAGGAGGAGTTTCTTTTCTTTTTTAATTATCTTTAATTTTATATTTCTAAGAAGCTCTCCTCCTTTTTAGAAACTGTAACTACTCACTTTACACCAGAAAAGGATTTAGTCATTTAGCTTTTTTTCTTCTTTTTATTTCCTTTGGTTTGTTATTTTATTTGTATTTTCTTTTAATTCATGTAAAGCACTTTGAATTGCCTTGTTGCTGAAAATGTGTTGTATAAATAAAATGACCTTCCTTACCTTCATTGTTTCTAGAAATTTGTCACATCCATACTAACACATTAAAATGACTAAAGTGCCTATGCCAGGTCAATAAAGTTATTCATACCTCTGGAAAAGTTTGATGCAACACAAGAATATTATTTATTATACTAAATCAGATGGGAATCTCACAATAGATAACTAAAAAAAATCAAAATCTGTATAAATGTTTTTTTTTAAGTATTTCTATTTAGATTTTTTTAACGGTGGTATGCTATACATACTGTATACTCTTCTCCATATTTCCAGTCTTTATTAATTTTACAGCTTTCAAACTCTTTTTATAATTTCTGACCAGCTTTTTCCAAGTTCCCACTAGTATTTTGATTTATCATCTTCGTGATCTAGGCCTCATGCCATTGGGCTAATTTTCAGCCACCTTCAACAATCCTCTACTAGTTTCAAGTCAGAGAGGTTGGGCCAATCCAGATTGTTAGAACGACTTCTTGTCAGAAAAAACTGTTTGTCCAAGATTCTTTTAAACCTAAATGTGGCAGAAATATGACATTTTATGCTTAACTGAACTCGGTTAAAAACTACAAATAAAGAAGGTGTGGTGGAACTCTTAAAACATTATTCTAGTATTGCTTTTATGTTCTTAGGTTTGAAATGCTAAATGGTAAATTTTTTAATGTTTAAATATTATACAACCTTTAAATAAGGTAGGTGAAAACTGACATAAATAATACATACAGGTTCTTGCCATGGCATAAATAGTATTTAGTTTCATGTGGAAGGAACTGGCAAAAAAGCATTTTACTTTAACATCATAAAAGTGTCAAAACTACAAAAACAGGGCCTGAGTTCTCCAATTAAAGTGCCATGTCACTGCGTGACATTTAGGGTGATTTAATAATGGAGGAAAGTAGCTGGCGGTATGCTCCCGACTCAATCCGAGGGAGCGACGAAGAAGAGCCACTTCCGTTTTCGTGCCGAAACAGGAAATAAACAAAGCAGACAAGCTGCAAGGAGGGAAGGAGAAGGAGTAACCGAGAAGTAAGAGCTGCTGACGATTTATATAAAAATATAAGAAAACCTTACGTTTTTATCGCTGTATTCATAACGCGACTGAAACTATTAAAAATGTCTAGCGTCTTTTTAAGAAAAAAAAAAACACAAATATGCTAACTTATCCCAACTTCAGCAACGGTTATGAAACTGTTAGCCAAATTTCGGGTAAACGTAACAAATTGGTTCAAACAGCAACTGATTTCCTGTTGGATTAATTTCGTAGCGAAGGTTTTGGAGATTTTTGTTGTTAAAATAAAAAATATAAGTGGGGCTTGTTGTTTTTTAGCTGCGTCGGAGGAGCACTGATCACTTATCATGATGACAACGAAGAGGCTGGAGAGCTTCGAGGTGATCTGTGAGTGGGACTCCTGCAGCTTCAGGGGCCACAGCATGGAGGAGCTGAGCGACCACATGTCCCTGCATCTGAGGGATTATCTGGGAGACAAGGACGCCTTGGAGGAGCTGGGTGGGTCTGGAGGAAACTCCATGTTAGAAACATCATATTCATATATATATAATGAATTTCCAAAGGGAGAATGCTGTTGAAGTAGTTTGTTAAAACTGTACATTATTTTCTGTAACAAACAAGCAACATATCTTGCAAAAATATGCGAGCTATTTGGAGAGCTGTTCCTTGGGAATCTGGGTTGTTTATGAGTCAGTTTATCCCGTGGAGTTTATCCATTCTATTTTACACACGTGGCCTTTTTGCATAATGTGTAAAATTCAAAAATAAGGATTTTTTTTTTTAGATAATTTACAACAGGCATTAAAAATGCACAATACCTTTAGTATCTTTTAATTAGTGTGATATTTAAGGGGGAAACATAGCACAGATGTTGTACTTTTTAATTGCTGCTCTCTGTTTCATTCCAGACGAGTTTGCGTGTCTGTGGAGCGGATGCGAGTTCCTTTCCATGGGCAGCCCCACAGAGCTGGAGGTTCATGCCTACTTCCACAACTACCACGGAAAACTCAAGTTCATTGGCTCGCAGCTGCTGAAGTCCCGCCCCGACCTCCCCAGCTGCAACCAGGGCACGCACAGCCACAACCTGGTGCCAGAAGGCTCCGAGGGATACGTGTGCCAGTGGGAGCATTGCGACGTGGGTGTCTTTTCTCAGTGGAAGTCTCTGCTTGTTTAACGATTATTGATTATTATTAAGAGTACTTTTTAAAAATCAATTTGCAGAGCACTTTTAACAATCCCGAGTGGTTCTACCGCCACGTGGACAACCACGTAGAAAGTGCCGAGCAGCAGTCTCTTTCCCAGCAGCAGGCGCTCTTCTGCAGCTGGGCAGGTAGGACGGGGGGCGAGGAAGTCCTCGTCGGTCGCCACGTTGCCGCGTCACAACGCGCTAACCGCCCCTTCTTCGTTCCGTCCCAGGGTGCGACGCCTTCTTCAAGATCAGGTACCGTCTGAGGGAGCACATGCGGAGCCACACTCAGGAGCGACTGGTGGCCTGTCCCACCTGCGGCAGCATGTTCTCCAGCAACACCAAGCTGTTCGACCACCTCCAGAGGCAGGCCGAGCCCATAGGTGGGGACACACCATTTGTTTTTTGTTTGGGGGATATTGAAATGTTTTTAGGGATGCTATGTATTTGCTAATGTAATTTTTTAAAACTCTAATTCAATCAGAATCCCTTGTGTGTGAACATTGTGGCAAAGCTTTTCCCAGCGAGAGGCTCCTGAGGGATCACATTCGCCAGCACGGTAAAAAACAGCCGTCAGTTTGTTACCAAATAAAGGTTATTTTCTGCTGTCTGTGTTTATGAGATAAATCACACTTGAAATGTTTTTCCTAAATAGGTGTTTAAATTTAGACCGAAATAGAGATGGGAGACATAGATTTAAAGATAAATCCGTAGAGAATTAAAGAAAATCTTTACCACAGTATTAGTATATTGTGATAACAATAAAAAGGGCAATAAGAACTATTTATTACTTCTTTTTTAGGTAACTGTCTGGCTGTGACACAGCAATCATAGTCCCACAAACACAAATGTTGCTCATGAAAAACATTCCTGTATGTAATATGCTTTTTATGTGACACCAGTCACCTAATGAAGAATTATTTGTATCATTAAGCTGCACACAGTAACTGCATTTATGGTAATCATGTTTTCAAATTTATTGCTGCACCTTTATTAACAAAGCTATGGCTTTTAAATCAAAATCTACTGAGAAAACTGATAGATGAAATATGACGTGATCACGTTCTCCAAGCTTTCTGGTTTTCATCTATCGTCATGGTAACAAGAACTTCATCTTCTCATTAACTTATGCTCTAAAGTAAACCTTAATGCACCCAAATCTTCTGTATTAAAACAAGACTAAAAACAGCAAGTGTTTTCAAGTGAAGGCTGATCTAGATCTTGTTTTTATTACTGAGAAGAATCGAAATAAATTTTTCTCAGTTTTCTTCAATCGGGCCCAAAATTCTCCATGACAAAGTTTTGATTCTGTGATCCTATTTCTACAAAAAAAAAAAAAACATAGTAAATAAAATTGCTAGTTTTTACAGTGTATTGTTAAGTAGGCAGAAAAATGAAATAAATTGCAACATTTTTGGTAATTTTGCCCCATGTGACAGAATAGAAGTGCTAAACATGTTAGCATGACTTAAATAGTCCTGCTGGGCATTGTTTGTAAAAACTGTGGGTCTGTTTGGTTCGCAGTGAACCAGGTCAAGTGTCCCTTCTGCGATATGACCTGCACCACGTTGGCAGCTCTGAAGATCCACATCCGCTTCCGCCACTGTGACGAGCGACCGTTTCCCTGCGACTTCTGTGACAAAAGGTAGACGTCCAAAACTGATCCTCGTCTTTGTATTGTGGGAAGATTTCTTTTATTCCTTGTTGTAGTGAAGATGCAGCAGGGCATTTCAAGAAATCAAATGTATTAGTCAGTTTTGCTTTTTACTCAAAACAATCATAAAAACAACATTGTAGTCAAGAAATCGTTGAAATTTCCAGGCTTTTATTTTGTACTATGAGGTGGTGTTTGAAAAAAGGAGTCGGAAAGAGGAGGGAAGGAGTGGCAGCAAAGGCAGAGATGGTAAAATTAGTTTATTGTGTGGAAACATTGTAGATTTTAAGACGCAGATCAAAAACGCATAATGTGCAAGAAATGCTGCTTGGTGATGGTAGCACCACTCTGCAAAACAAATAATCTGTGCAAAAGCATGTACGGTTAGTTTCTTTTTATTATTATGAAAAAGTTATTTATGGAAAACTGGTAAAGAAAGTAACTGGAATTTATGAAACACAATTTCCGTAAATTTATGTTTTAGGACCTCATTTCAACTTTTTGTCTCTTATTTCACTTTTTTATGTTATCTTTATATACTTATCTTTTCTTTTTTTTTTTTTTTTTGTATTTATATTGTTGAAGTATTTGTCTGATTTTTAATTTTATATATTTCCCAACAGTTTGGAATGTGTGTTAATTTCATTTATAGTATTTTACAGTTCTGGATAAGTGTATTAAAGAAAATTTATATTTTTGTTCTGAAGACCACCCATTAAATGTTGGATTTGGACAGAAAAACAGTGCAGGAATTTCTTCTTGAGTTGCTTTAGCAGTTCAGTGATGTAGTTTGTTTGAAGAGGACAATTATTTATTTGCCAATATAATGATAGTAAGTTTTTTGTTTTTTACAGAGAGTAAGTCAGAAAAGAGGCAACCCGAAGGCATTTTGTCCCAACATGCCTCTGTTTTATGTTTCACAGACATTTCTTGCTGTAAAAGGTTGGTTTTCGAACCAATTTGGGCTCATTTTAAAGCTGTATTAATTTTTTTTAAATGACAGGTTTAAAAACCAACGTGATCTCCAGAAGCACACAGATGTTCACAATGAGGGTACCGTGTATCACTGCACAGTTGAGGGCTGCGATTATTCCTGCTACACGCTGCAAACCGTGAACCACCACTTCAAGAGAGTTCACGAGGTCGTCAACCGTTCATAAGCTGTGGACCCGCTGACACAATGACACCTTTTTAAAGATATTTTATTAAAATGACTGACTTTTGACCAACAGGCTGGCGGGATGTCCAAGTATAAGTGTCACATCTGTGACAAGGTCTTCTCCTGGTGTTACACGCTCACGCTTCACCTCCGAAAGAAGCACGAGCTCAAGTGGCCCTCTGGGCATTCACGCTTCAGGTAAACATTTAGCTGAATGTGCCTTTAATCGTGCCCACTGCATGATTCTGCTTCGACTGTTTTCTATTATAGGGAATGTTTGTACATGTGATTTTTTTTTCTGGTGCTTTTAATCTAAAATTTTATGCATTATTTTTGTTTTGCTCTGTCAGATAAAATCCTGATGCAATAAACTGTAATGTGAAAAAAATTTGTGTAAAAAAACAAAGCAAAAAAAAAAAAAAGCTTAAAAGCTGCCGCAGACAGTACAATTAGGCTAATCAATAACATGGTTTGCACACAGATACAGGAAGGATGTCGACGGCTTCCTAAAAGTAAACATGGTGCGCTTTGAGACTGTCGAGGTGACGAAGGAGATCATGAAGAACATGGCCGAAAAGCCGCGGAACCTTCGGCAAAGTCAGAGAGCCAGCAGCGTGAAGAAGAAAACCGCCGTCGCCCCAGAGAGCGGCCGCAGCTCTCCCGCCGGTTCCTCCTCGCCCTCTTCCAGCTCCTCTTCCTCGTGTTCCTCAGACCTCTCTGGAGGGGAGGAAGCGTCGTCCCAGCACAGCCCCAGAGGAGCAGACTCCCCGGTCTACTGCATGATGACGACCATTCCTCACATCGACGACGAGCCCGGAGGAATATCGCAAGACGGCTGCGATGGCGGCGGTACTTCCGGTGCCGTCCAGGCTCTGACGGAAGTCGCGAGGGGTCTGGGGATGGACGTGGTTTAATTGCTCGGAACAGCCGAGACTGTTATGTAGCGCCGCTTTTTTTTGTTTTTTTGTTTTGTTTTGAGCCTCGGAGCTGACAGCAGAAAGCTGACAGTTTTATTTTTAGTAGAAACTTTCTGCCCTGTGCGCCTTTTCCCTGATGCGACCCATTCCATTTTAAAACTAATTTTATTGTCCAGATGTCAGGTTGCGCTTCTATGAAAAAAGCCGGAAAATGCACTGCTATAGTTAAGCACCTATGTGAATATATTCTTTACATATTTGCTTATCTAAAATTTTATTTTTCATATTATGGTCAAATATGGTATATTTATAGAAGCATAAGCATTTTTTAAAATATATTTTTGCTCTGGTGCACTGAAATATTTTACTTTTTGTAAGGTGAGAATTGGATTCCAACTAAAAAACATGAATTCAATACATTCGATTTTTCTTAAGGAGGTAATTTATTTGTGATGAGAACTTATTTATTGAACTGTGCAAATATTTTAAGCCATTTCTAATTTCTTTAAATTTTGCTACAGTTAAGTAGCAAAATTACATTAGTCTTTTAAAGTGGTTCTTAATAAGTCTGAGGGTTTCATTTTGATATTTGCTAGTTTCTCAATTAGTTTTTGCCTTATGTTAGGAGGGATTTGTGAGCCAAGTGGTTGGGCTTAAAAAAAAAAAAGAACCCAAGAAATGTAAAGCATGTGAATTCCTGGTTAATTGTGTTCTTAGCCAGCTGTACATGGGTGTATTTTCAACTTAAGCATGATATTTTAAAGCAAATAAAAACTGAAGAAACCACGATGGCGTATTAAGGCCATTGTAGATCTTTAAAAAAATAAAATAAAATAAATTCTAGAAAATTTCTAGAAAAAAACGTTGAAATTTCAATGGTTGAAAATGTTCCATTTTTGAAACTCAGAAATTTTCAAGTTTGTTTTGTAGCAAATTCCCAACTTTTTCTAGAAAATTTCTGACTATTTAAAAAAAAGGTGAGTTTTTTGGCTCTATTGCCTTAATATACCGTTGTAGAAACCTGGTTTTTAGAGGAATGACATTTGTCATCAAAACGTTTACAAAGCAGATTAAGGATTATAAGCATTCTCTGTTGTAGAAACGATCGGCTCTCAGGTTTTTAAAAGTCCAGAGGAAAAAATCCAGAATGAGAGTTATGCTCTACAGCAGGGACAGAAACGGCGGGAGCGTGTTCTGGTCTGGAAGGTAAACAGTCCAGAGAAGAATAAACATGAGGTGCCAACGTAGGCGGAAACTGCTCACAGAAATACTCTTTGAAGGCTTTCTGCCTCAGATGGACATCCACTCTGTGGCTCCACCTTTGCTCCCATGATGCAGTTTGATAGGGACGCAGCTCTGCACCTGGGAAAGAGACGCATCTGCAGCGACAGGACGCGTACAGCCTGCTGATGCTCGATGGCTGCGCCTGCATCCTGCGTGTGGAAGGGTCTGTACAAGGTGCGGTGAATAAAGAAGGGTCAGGCCACTCGTCTTCCGTTTCCCGCGTCAGCCTCTTCACGCCGCCGGAGCTGCGGCCCTCCAGGTGCCGCTTCCTGTCGAGGGAGCCGCTCGTCGGGTTAGTTTGGCAGCTCTTGGGTCTCCCCAGATCCGCTTTCTCATTCGGGTGGTGGAAAGCAGGTGCAGATGATGGGTGAGGTTCTGGTTGATCACTCGGGTTATGGCCGGCATTTATTGCTTTTTCTCTTCCTGCTGTGCTTCTAAACGCAGAGTCTAAAAGCAGACGGAGAAGAGTACGTTTTAAAAACTACAATTTCAGTCGCAGTGAGCATTTCGGGATTAAGCTCACCTAAATATGGGCGTGTGCAGGAGGGCTGGGGTTCTTCAGGCTGTTCTGAGTCTAGCAGGTTTGTGATTGGAAATTTCATCACCGTCTCCTGAGGAAGACTGGGATTTTTGATGCATTTTCTGTCAAGGTCATAAAAAAAAAAAAAAAGTTGCTTTTTTTTGCCATCCAAGCATAAAAAAAATTGCAGTTTTTTTAAACTAATTTGTAATTCAGCTGTGATTTTGTTACCAGTTAATCAGCACTTTGTTGAAATTTAAACTTCACTTATGAATTTATTTTATATTGAAAGATACATAAAGTTGGATACCTTTAGTTTGTGGTAATAAATCCTCCATGCAATATCGACATGTAGACAACTGCTGCTTCTTTTTATCTGGCGGGAAAAAAATAAATTAGCCAATTGCTATGCTAACTTTAAATCAAAGATATCTCGACATACATATTTTTCTTTCAACCAATTTAACCCTAATGTTTAGCTCTTAATATGGACTTTGGTCTACTAAGAGTGCCTCGCAAAAGTGTTCATATCAATACGTTTTTAAAATGTTCTGCCAATAAAAATCTGAAAGGATGAGACGTGTTCAGCTGATTTGAGTCGGAACAAGGTTTTACTCCGAGTTTGATGTTTCTTTCAGAGTTCGGTCACATTCGGGAGAGAGACTGTAAACACGTTTTAGGTTGTTTACTACAGTTCAATGTGCCACACAAAGAATTTTGAATGTTGTACATAAGTTTTAAACCCCGACTCATTTCGCTAGAGTTCTTCTTCTTCGATTAATGTTTTGCTTACCTGGGACGTCACACGAGGTGGACGGCCATCTTTCCTAGGTTAGCAACTGTAGCATATTTATTTCATTTTTTTGTTTTTTTTTTGCATGATAGATTGAAAAGTCCTCTCTGTGAGATGTTCAAACATTTGAACTGTAGTCTTATAACTCGACCCTGCCTTAAATGTCTATTACTTCTTCTCTGACCCGTCTGTTTCTTGGTCCACCCTAATATTCTCTAGCAAACATCTTATTTGGTACTCCCCCCCAGGTGTATTAATGTAAAGTAGACTGAACACACACAAGCATGGAAAGAATTTTAAAATTTTATGTTATTAAAAAAAACCCTGCATAATCGCCTTGGAGTATTTTGTTTAACACAAAATACTCCATTTTGTGTTAAACATAAAAATCCCAATAAAATGCAGCAAAGTTTAGAAATTGTTGACTTTGCTGCTATTGACGTAAAAAAAAAGTGAAAAAAGTTCTGTGGTTCTTGAAAATGTATTGAAAGGTACAACGCGTGCATGTGACATCCATTTTGAATACGTGTCAAAAATATATGTAGCGTATTGACAGATTAGTTTTGATCCTAGTTTCTTCGACTCACTGGAGATGTGGAGGACTTCTGTGCTGCTCGGTGAAAGGCACTGTCAAAGTACGGCCTCTGTGTTTGTCCGGGAGGCTGCAGGCCGAACTGGAAAGATGACCAGTTTCAGTGGCAGTTGGGTCGAAACACAAACAGGACCATCAAATATGACTTCCAATTTTTTTAAAAATAGAAAAAAAAAAAATCTCCTTACATTTCTGCCCTGGTATCCCATCGGTGCATAGGCCGGGGGTCTGGCTGGGAGGGGCGCGAAGGCGTGCCGATTCATGTTGATGCTAATAAATTTGAGATGCAGACAAAACGATTATCCATATATTATTCTACAAACTAGCTTTATATCCAGTCACTTTTATGTGGGCGTCTTTGGGAGCCACTTTTCGCCTGACAAACAACACAGTATCTCGTTACAGAAGATTGCATTACAAATGGTAATCCTGTTCTGCTAATCAGAGTCAATCCATTTATTAAGTTTAGACTGTATCCACTCCAAGGACACCTGATTAGCGATTAGTTTGGAATACCGATGCTGTTTGTCGGGGTGACTCGAATTAACAAATATTTGTCGTCACGGGCGTGAAAATGTTTCGTTTAATGGAAAGGGAAGTTTGTGTTGCACATTTCAGTGACAAGTTTAAGGCGATTCAAAGTGATCTACATGATGAAAATGTATATATATATGTATATATATATATATATATATATATATAGGAGTACAGTGCAGTGACATAAAGGAAACTAAAGAAAACTTTTCTTAAAATAAATCATTTCAAGTTAATATTAAAGACAACTTTACATAGGTTTGATTTTTAACCTGGATTTAAAGGATCTCAGTGTTTCGACTGTTTTGCTGTTTTTTGGAAGTTTGTTCCAGATTTGTGGCAAGTAGAAGCTGAGTGCTGCTTCTCCATGTTTGGTCCTTGTTCTGGGGAAGCAGAGATCAGAACCAGAAGAGCTGGAAGGTTGATCCAACAGCAGCAGATCTTTAATGTATTGTGGTGCTAAGCCTTTTAGTCAGTTACAAACTAATAAAAATATTTTAAAGTCTGTTCTCTGAGCCACGGAGAGCCAGTGTAGGGACTGTACAACTGGAGTGATGTGCTCTGGCTTCCTGGTTTTAGTGAGAACGTGAGCAGCAGTGTTCTGGATCAGCTGCAGGTTTGGGTTTTTTTATGCTGACCTGTGAGGCTGCTGTTGCAGTAATCAATGCGACTAAAGATGAAGGTGTGAATGAGTTTCTCTAGATTCTACTTTCTCTTAGTGGGACATTAGTCCCCTAATCCTGGATATGTCCCTCGGGTGACAGAAGACTGATTTTGCAACTGTCTTTATGTGGCTCTGAAGGTTCAGGTCAGAGTCCATCACCTCTCCCAGATTTCCCGCCCGATCTCTAGTTTCCAGCTACAGCTGTGCGTTGACTCTAGATCATTCCTCTTCATGCCCAAAGATAACAACTTGAGTTTTGTTTATATTTATCTGAAGAAACTAATGACATCAGTGCATCACTTTGTTCCAAGCATCCACTCAAAGACGTCACCTGGTGACATCGTAACATAGAGCTGCGTATCGACTGCATAATTAATCTTGTCTGTTGTAATCTGAGCTAGAGGAAGCATGTAGATATATAAATAAAAGAACCACTGCGCATGACCTGAAAGAAACTGAAAAAATAACAGAAATGTTCAAAAACGGTTTCCGTAATCAATGTACCGACTTGCAAGATTTCTACTGTTATGATTTAGTTTTCCATTCAGAAAAGAAAACAATTACTGATCTTGCAACGGTTGATGGACAAAAGCATCTTTAATAAATACAGGATAGATCACTGCTGATATTTTTAGTTTTTAAGTGAAGCTCTGAAGGTTCACTTAAAAACAGGTTGGAAATACATTTAAGATTGTCCTCCATGACGCATTTACTGCATGACAGTAAACAGCTTTGGTTTTCAGTTTTTCAATCCTCACAAATCATTTTGTCTGATTCTAGATGAAAGATTAATCTTTTCTTTAAAGGAAACTTTTCTATAAAGGAGCAGAGACAAAGCACTTCTCATATAAACAAACTCATCTAAAATCCTCACCCGTTTTTCTTTTTAAATCATGACAAGATTAAATCAAGATTCCACATTGAATGTTTTCTACATTTCATCCCTGCCGTCACAATGATCAGTGCAGGAAAGAATTCAAGGTTTCATGATTTTGATAATTGTTGGGACCAATAACAGTTTTTAAAAAATCTTTAAATCTATATAGTTAAACAGAAAAAATAATGTATATATTGTAATAAGTGAAAATATCGGTCAGTGGAGCCACTATGTGTTCAAGAAATGGACTTAAAACAAGCTTATTTGTCTTGCCAAAAAGTTAATCTTCAAGTTATTTTTGTCTTATTTCAAGACTAAGAACTTAAGTAAGTAAGTAAACAAGCATACAATTTTGCATTTTTGCTGTGCAAAACTTTGAGCTACCTTACCTGGTCTGGTAAAATTAGTGAAAAAGTCGGGCAGAAAATCTAGAAAACAAACATATTTATGCCATAAATCTCAGTCCTACCTGATCAGGAAGCTAAAGTATCATCAAATCCCGTCCGTCCTTCAGTAAAAAGTCCGTGTCTTGGCGAAGAACATCCAGTGGCTCTTCATCGCATCCAAGCCTCAGCATCTCACACACGGTGCTGCTCCAGCGCTGTTTGTCTCAGACGCCACAGTCTGTTCCTGTGAGCCGGTGTCGGCTCTCTGCGGCTGGACCGGGCCAATTAGTCAGTGTTACTTATCAACACCAGCAAAGACCATTAACTACTCCCAGCTGCTTATGTTAATCTAATCAGCCCTCTAAACCTTTCTGATTGAGTTTAGGGGGAAGACGGCTTACTGTGGCAGCCAGGAGGAAGAGAAGACGCAGCAATTTGAGATGAGAATGAAATATACATACATTTAGCTCTAGGCCCATTTTTTAAGACGCGTTTGAAGATTTTAAATGGCATAACAAACATAATTTTAATCTTACTTGGTGATATGATTTTTGGAAACATTGATTTTTTTTTTCTTTGATTATTACTGATGATTTACTGTTGAGAATTTTCCTTGAAAGGATCTCGATTCTCTTCATAAAGATGTTTTTTCTTCTTGCTGAAAGGTAATAGCAATGCAAAACCAACATTAATAGCAATACTATACGTCCTGTAGCAAGTTTGGGAAAAATGTTTTAATGCCAATGTCTTGCGAAGGACAAGCATTAGCACTATAACTCTTTTTTTTTTTGTCATTTTTTTAGATAATATGAGAACTTGAACAGATTAAAGGACCAGGTATTTAACAGAAGTTATTGAAAGCCAACAAAAATGGCATCACATCCTACATTTTTTTGTCAAAAAAAGAAAAGAAAAAAAGCCACTTTTTTGCCATAAAATATCAGTTTTGGCAAAAAAAAAAATCCAACTTTAGGAAGGTGACGGTATGTTTTTTTTTTTGTAAAACAAAATTGATTTTGTTGGCTAATAAGGCCCTATTTTCATCACAATATTCGAGAGTACGATGTTTTTTTTATGTTTGTGTTTTTTAAAGAACATGATGCGTCTGAGCCAAACGGTATCATGTGAGGTCACCGTTAAGCTGAACAGGAAGGCTGCCATTAATCAAAGTTCCTCCTCTCCCGCTCCTGGTAACGAACGCAGAATTTGGGTTTTCTCGTTTAAACGTCCCGTTTCCACGAACCGTGGGGACCCGGCCTTAGGGCTGGTTGTCCCGTATGCGGCCCCCCAAAACCCCCAGATTCAGACGACGTGGGCCACCCTTCAACCGGATCCCATTAAGAGGAACATAAGATGGTGATTGGATGAGGCTTTGGGATGACATGTTCTCCTTGATTAGCTAATTCCATTCTCACAACCGTCTCAATCCTGTTAGTGTGGGCAGGGTTAGGGCTGCCACGCTGTTCGCCCGGAGAACTGAATTTCACCCGCGATAAGCCGCGTCTCCACCGGGTGCCAGGGCTCATTAGACCGGCCTCAACGGCTTCTCGGGGAAAAGAAAGAAATAAGTGAACAGGCCTCAAAGTCAGCCTCTCGTGTGTTTTCTTCTTGGCCTATGATACGACTGATTCTGCCATCAATACATGAAAAGTGTATTTTTTTTAATTTTTTTTTTTTTTATCGTTTTACTGAAAATATTTAGATAGCTTGGTCTTAAAAGTATTACAAGTTCATAGTTTCCCTTTTATTTGTGTTTTTTTAATACAACACATGCAGTCAACATAGAAATGCAAATTTGGGGTATTCAGTGATTTTCCTGAATTGTTTTTTTCGGTTAGCAATTATATTTTCAAAGTAGAACTGGGAAGCCTACACACGTTTGTATTTGGTTTAAAATTAATCATTTAGTCCTCCGATGTGGCTCTTCTGACTGGAAATAATCGTAATAAACCATTTCCAGTGATCCAGCCAGCATGTCTCTTTAACCTCATGGAGTTAAGTATTAGGGTTATGGTAAAGAAAACTTCCAACCCAACACACTGTTCAAGTTGGATCGTCAATGTCACTGAAAGCATATAATATTAGCAGTTATAATAATTGTTCATTTAAGTGAAGGATGCAAATAATTTCATCTTCCTACTTTTCTGATAAAAACAAATTATTTTATTCCAAAGTGAAATTTGTATTTTGTGAGAAGTGGCTAACGAATCTTTTTGACCGAGTGAAAATCAAAATCTGCCATTGGCAAAACTAATTTTGGGTGTAATTTTTTATTTATTTTAAAAAATATTAGTCTGAAGTGTGTCCCTTAAATCAATCAGTTGTGGCCCTGACAAGTTAGGTCTAAATATTTTGCAACCCTTTTCCATCTTCCCCATCTCTCTGCTGTAAATAAGCATCCCTGATGATAATGTTGCCACCGCTGTGTTTCACTGTGGGATCAATATTTTATCCCCGAAAAAAAAAAAAAAACAATTCTGGGTTGAACTTGAGCCTCATTTCCACGTCTTTTGATTATTAAAAAAAAATAAGACGGAAAAATTTTACTCCCACCTCGCATTTCAGTTCCACTTTTGCCGCGTTGCATCTTATAAGACACCGATAAAATACGTTGACAAAGTGAAAATGTGTAAGGTAGACGCACTTTATTCCTAAAACAGAAGCTGCACCATCAGTAGCGGCACACAGGTATATGTACACATATACACACACAATTACCTAAATCTGTTATATAAAATATATAATCTGACAATGTACCTTTAATTCCTCTTCAGAGCTCATCGAGTTACTGTGCGAGAGAGACAGACAGACAGAGAGGTAAGTCTCATCCACTCACTGTGTGGGACACGAGGGGGAAAGAAAAAAAAAATGCCCAGGCCAGTTTTTAACTTCGTTTTTACAGCATGGCAATAAAAAGGTATGTATCCCCCTTTTGAAAAAATAAGATTCTAAAAGCAATCTACAGCAAATTCACTGTAACAGGTGTCTCTCTCTCTCTCTCTCTCTCCATCCTCCAATTGAGAAAAAAAATTACACTTCTTAAACCAATTCCTTTACAGCGAGATGTACACACCCTCTAGGATTTGTAATATATAAAAGATATTAAGCATTAAAAATTCCACATTTAAAAACTTACAATAAATAATATATGCAGGCATTTTATTAAGATAAAATTTCTTAGATTGCAATCTACTGTCATTAAAAAGAAGTTGGTTTTTTTTTTGTTTTCTTTTCCTCCTTTACGAAACGTCCCTCGATCATCCAAAATGCTAAAAATGGATTCTTGGCATTTGATTGATTGGGGCGGGACTTTTCCAGGTCGGTGTGTGAAGAAAGACGAACACCGGGAGGAAGGGTGGAGGGGAGGAGAAGAAGTAGAGAGCGCCTTTGCCACGTTCGCTCCAGACGGGAGTGACGAGCGCAAAGAAAAAAAAAAAAAGGAAAAATAAAAATAAAAATCCAGAGTTTGTCTTTGTGATTCCTTGGATCAGCAGTTTGATCTCATTAAGACTTTCAGAGCATGTTCATGATGAAGTTGTAGATCTGTGTGAGCACCACGAAGTGAACGGGCAGACACGAGCGCCGGTCCTGGGTGGCGGGGTTGCACGTCAGCCAGGAGAGGGCGTTGTACTGCTCCAGGACAAATCTAAAAAAAAAAAAAATAATGTAAATATTGAGGAGTGACTGATCTCATCACTCCTCTTTAGAGACGGTTTAGGTTTGGTTTCCTACCTGAGCACGTCGGAGGTGTGGTTAGAGTCCAGAGGGTGGGAGTGTTTACTGTGCAGGAGCTCGTCTGATTGGACAGAAGACACGTGCAGGTGCAGAGACGCCTGGGAAAACGATGCAAGTACAAACAGTCATTCATGTCTTCTTGCATATAAAAGGATCAAAGGTCGCATCACCTGAACTTATGTTTAAAAAAAAAAATTTGCATTTAATGAATCCATTAAAATAATTGTCAACTAAATTAGTAACAGAATAATCCTTAAGCATACAGATTAAAAAAGGCCATTTGCTGAAACAGCACAGAGCAGTAATTAAGTCAAAATTTTACAAATATATACATTTTGCATTTATGATAAAAAAAACAAAACCTACAGAATATTTTTATTCAAATTAGCAATTAATTTTCTTATTTGCATATTAATGCATTTTGAATATTGTGATAAAAGAAAAAAAACGGTTAAATAAAAATGTGCAAATTGTGCCAATTTTTTAAAAAATGCGATTAATCGTAAAAATAATCGACAGAACAATCAATTGCTAATATAACCGCGAGCTGCAGTCCTAATTTGCACTGAAAAGACTAAAGTAAGCATCGGTACCTTGAGGAAGAGTGGACACTGATTCTGGGCTTCGGGACAGGCGGACCAGAACCAGTCGGGCAGCGGCCCCGCCTTCGCCGTGGAGATGAAGTAACCCAGAGCCATGGGCTGCTGCAGGATGCTGAGCGCCTCCTCATGGGACTCCATCCGATCCGCACCCTGGCCCTGACGGCACAAACACCAACACATCGACTCACACTGTGCTCAGAGTTGTACTGAACCATCAGGTTCATCACAGAGGCAGCTACTAGATACGGATAGTTTTCTACTGCAAAAAACACAAAACGATACCACATTAAAGTAATTATGGAAATGAGTCATTTTAGGCTTTTAAAATGGACTGAATCACTTTTTTTCCCCCAGTGTGAAATGATGACATCGATCACTTCAATTTGGGGAAAAAAGAAAAACACTTTCTGTAGCTACTCAGTAACAATATGTTGACATAGTGCTGCTCTTGAGTACTTTTTTTTTTTCCTGAGTACTCCATCTCTGTAGAACTCGGGTAAAAACTGATTTAGGAACAGATAAAGATTGTTATGTAGCTTCTGGAACAAGCTTAGCCCTACGCATAATAGTAGAAATACTGAATTTCCCATCTCAACCACTTCCCAGACATTATGAGAGTATGTATGTCGATGTTGAGCTCTTGTGTTTTGGGGGAAAACACTCAGAGTTCAGACTTGTCGACCCGGTCTTTTGGTAAAAGGCCTCAAACGAAAAACGACATTCATTTCAGACTCTTCATTCGGACCGACCTTGCCCGCCTCTCCGTGGTGGTAATGGTGTCCCGGAGAGTGGACGGGCGAGGTCGTCGGGGAATTGGGCAGAATGTTGATGAGCTCTGCATCCATGTCGCTGCCAAACAAGTCAAAGAGTCCCATCCCCTCGGATCCGTCTGCAAAAAAAAAAAGGAAGAGAGAAACGGTTTGACTTATGGCAACGGAGACGATCGGATGGGACGCCGATGACTCTTTGAGGGTGGAGGCCTACCGGGGTTGATGTGGTTGAAGCTGATGTCGATGGGCTCCGAGGTGTTGGTGTTGACCTGCACCATGGCCGACGTGGGGAACACCAGGATGTGCGTGCAGGACGTGTCCTGCGGCGTGCTCAGCTGCGACGTCTGCATGTTGAGGGTGGTGCTGCGACCGAACACCGAGCCGGTCGACACCGAGTCTGAAACGCCGACGGATTTATATCCGTTTAAAAACAAAGAAACGGAAGCACTTTTTTTTTATTTTTTTAATCCACCGAGGTGAGTTTAAGACTCATCGTCTCACCTGGCATGATCACAAAGGACCCCTGTGGCTCCATGGCGACCAGACAGGCGCTCAGGATGCTGGGCGTGTCGGCAGCAGAGATGCCGCACATCCGACACGTCTCCTTCAGACGCTTGCTGAGAGACTGCAGGTTTGTCCGACTCAGCAGAATACTCCAGTCTGAAACAGACAGAGAAAAAGTAAATATGAGACCAAACTTTAACTTACTTTCTAAATAATTTGTGTAAGAAACCCAACTGTCATGTTGCTTGGTTCCAGCATGCGAGTTTGTTGTTTTGTACTGACATTAGCTAATGACGCCCCATTATACGTACTGGTAGTCGATTTTTAAATATTAATTTTTAGCCATGACTTTGTTAAATACACTCTAATGAAACGCCTGGTGGAAAAGGTATAAATAAAAGAGAATTTAAGTTGGTAAATCTGGACATGTTGATAATTACAAGCCCTTAAATTGGGCTTGTAATTTAAGGGCGGTTTAGTATAAGTTTTATTTATAACTTTTACTACATCGGGTTCATCTTATTGAGAGCAAAGATCTCTTTTATAAGATACTTGTAAACGGAGCAGCAGCATAAATAACTGATTCAGCACAGATGAGGTTGATCTCATTAATTTAAAACACATCAACGAATTTTGAGTAACAAGATCTTGAATCTGAAGCTCAGTTACTGATTTATTCCAGGCGTTAGAAGAAGAAAAATGTAATTCTGTCTTTTTTCCCCCCCATTCAGTTCCTACACTGGAGATATGAAATTACAAAGTATTCATGGACTGAAGACGGCACCTTAAATTTTAAAGACGAGTCAAATAGGAAGGAATAATACCAGACACGACTTTATATATAAACTCACAGCAGTAAATGAGGACCTGAGGCACCAAATGAGCCATTAAGTAGGCAACAGGGAGCTTTACACAGAGTTTCCTCAAGTTACAAATTAAGTTATCTGCTCCCTAGAAGCTGATTAAAACAACAACATATTTCAACGGAGATATCGACTATTTGTTTACTTCTTGTTTTTTTTCCTGAACATCCTGATCTTTCAGTCTTTGAGGTGTCACAGAACATTTTGTTCAGTCGGGATTTAGAACAAGTAGCTGCTAAAGCTGTATTTGTGCTCCACCTAAATGTTTAATGGTACCAGGACACGACACCGCCATCTGCATAAAAACAAAAAGTTGCAAATATCTCGTCTAAAACTATTTATGCAAATACAGAATCTTCATGGGCCCAGGACAGAACTCAGAGATGCCTGGTTTTACTCTAGAGGAAGGGAACGCTGAAGAACCGGAGAGACTAGTTGAATAAAGAAAAGCAAAAACAAAAAAAGAAACCCACTATTAAATATATTTTAAAAAGCAATAAAGAGGGTTAAAAAGCAGGGACACACGACATGATAAATTGTCCCAGAAGTTATCACAATAAATGATAATGTCGTCTTTTGACACCACTTTAAAGTAATATACTCATGATGACACAATAATGATAGAACTCATTCTTAAAAAGATCAGTAAACTTTAAATTCTAATGAACATTTAACACTTTAATTGAAAGATATTCTAAATATCGAAAATAAATAAACAAAAACAGCAGAAATTAGTAAAATGAATTGTGATGCGTCTGTTAACAAAATTGTCCTTCAAAAGAAAAAAGGGACCAGTTGAGACCAAAGCACAAACTTTAAGACATTTGTCATACAGTTTTGATAGAAAGAGAAAAAACTAATAAATCATGCAAATGATATAAGTTGGATAAACAGATAATATTGATATCGGCCCAAACTTTCAGATCGGTGCATCTATATCAAAACGCATCAGATCTTAGGTGTGTTTGTCTTTTTGGAGAACAGCGTACCTCTTAGCTCGCCGTGGCCCATCCTGCCGAGTCGTCCAATCACCACCCTCCACGGTAGTGATGTCACCTGGACCAGGCCGACACACCACTCCCACAGCTTCTGCAGGCCGACTCGCCTGGCAGAGCTCTTTTTCCTGCGAGCCCTGTGGTAAGACAACAAGCCGTTAGCATCGACTAATCTAGCATCCCCACTGCGCTGAGATGTACATTTAGTGTTTGCAGAGAGCACACACACGCACACACACCTGTTGGGAACGTCAATACTGATGATGCAGGACTCCAGCAGCTCGCCGTGCTGGTCGGTGCAGGACGCCAGTAGCCAGCGCTGGTCGTGGGACAGGCAGTAGCCGACAAAAAGCACGTTGTACTTCTGCGACGCCTCGCCGAACGTCTCCCCGAGCTCAGTCTGCTTGTCTTTCACCGGGGCCAAAATGAAGGACGGCGTGTACAGACGGAGACACTCCGGCCGCTGTGTATGAAGAGTTTCAGGGAAAAAAAAAAAAAAAAAAAAGCTTTGTTAGTTTCTAAATCAACAATAGAAGTTTCGCGTGGAGTCATTAGATCCTCTGGTTTTACCTCCGGGTTCTTGAGTGCCATGTCGAGAGCGAGGCCGGGCCCGAAGCCCGTCAATGCCTTGAAGTTGGTGGAGTTCGGCAGCGGCCGGCGACACTGGGTGTACACGGAAAAGGCCAACGACTTGAGGTGCTGGCTGTAGATGTGGCGGTCGCCGCTGTGCACCGGCTGCAGCAGGTACTGGCAGGGAACAATCTGAAAGGAATTGGAAAAAACACAAATCTTAGGAACTGAGAACTGGTCCAGGATGAGAGACATTCCAAACCTTAAACGCAATCAAGAGATTTATGTTGCATAAGTTACACGAGTTAATCATTGACGAAAAAGTTAACCCATTCAACTTTTTATCTTATTGTGAAAATTGAGATTCACTCAGCAGTAAACTGTAACCAAGTACTGATTTACTGAAGCTCTGACTCAAAATATGCAGAGGAAGATGATGTTGTTAAAGTTTACATCTTTAAGGCTTCCTGTACCATCACATAAAAGCTCTAAAAGAGGGCTGTGAAAAAAAAAAAAAAAAAAAAGATTACAAATCTAAAAAATAACACTTTCTGATTCAATATGTTGCCAAACAACCTTTGGCAGATTTACTGCCAAAAATCTTGTGACTGAATATTTTAGTCATTTATAATTTTTCAAGCCCTAAATTTGACCAACCTTCAACTATTAGACATAAAACATTAATTTTGACTAGAATATTTCAGTCTTGGTTCCCAAACATTTTTTCCAACATCATAATTCCACGTCTTTGGTACTCAAATGAAAACGTGAACATGAACATTTTCAGTCCCTTTTTGCCAAATTTTTAAACTATCTGTGCTAAAGTTTCCCATGAATTTACAAGTCAACTAGTGAATCAAAACAAGCTCTAATAATCAACCCTAACACCATTTATAATTTCAGATTATATTATAAACCCATCCATCCATTTTCTTGACACCCTTGTCCCTCAGTGGGGTCGGGAGGGTTGCTGGTGCCCATCGGGCGAGAGGCGGGGGTCACCCTGGACAGGTCGCCAGTCTGTCGCAGGGCAACACAGAGACACACAGGACAAACAACCACGCACACACACACTCACACCTAGGGGCAATTTAGACAGACCAATTAACCTGACAGTCATGTTTTTGGATTGTGGGAGGAAACCTGGAGTACCCGGAGAAAACCCACACATGCACAGGGAGAACATGCAAACTCCATGCAGAAGGACCAGGGCCGGGAATCGAACCCAGAACTTTCTTGCTGCAAGGCAACAGTTCTACCAACTGCGCCACTGTGCAGCCCCTATATTATAAACCTTTGAATAATAATAATAAAAAATATATATATTATTGACATGAGAAATATCAGCGCTAAATGCAAATCTATTTCCTTTACTTGTTGATGCTGTTGCACCAACACTGAAGCCATTAGCTCATATAGTCATATCTCTTGTGTGTTAGAATCCCCTCTGGCAGGTTGATGCAACTTTGTGTCACCGTTTAACAAGTGGAAGCACCACCTCAATTAGCCAACGTTAATTACTCCCCCCAACCCCCCGCCTGCTCCGACGACGACGGCCACACAGGAAAAGCGCCGTACCTGCACGGAGACGGCGTTTCTGATGTGAGCGGGCAGGAAGGGGAGCATCTCCATGAAGCAGCGCAGCAGGCCCAGAGTGTAAGTGCTGGAGTGAACCTCTTTGTCTGCGTTCTCGTAGCTGAAGGGGTCGACAATGTAGACCACGATGGCGGGCGGGTACGAGATGGCGTGGGACTCTCCGTCCGTCGGCTTGCCCACTTTGTCCCTCTCCATTGTGCTGCATGGACAGGAAAACAAAAATGACACATGAGCAAAATGTCAACAAAAAAAAAAAATTATAATAATTTAAATATTTGAAAAACACTAAGTTGGTAAGTAAACTTGTCACAATAAGCAATTAATCGCAGGATAAATTACAATAAATTATTGCTTTTTGTTGTGGGTTTTTTCTTTGAATATGTAAAATTTCTTCCATTTCCCATGTTAAGTTTTCTTTACAAATTTTGAGATTCAGAACTCGGGCTGAAAGCATTAAATTTGATTAATTGTGATTAATCAATTATAGAATTGTCAACTAATTTATTAATCGATTAATCATTAATTGGAAGAGACTCAACCACAAAAAAAGGTGATTGAGCAATACCTTCAGAGCAGTAATCAAGTCAAAACTGTACAATACCTACAAACATTTCACATTTAAGATAAAAAAAAAAACTTTTGTAAACATGTTCTACCAAAAACTCCACAAATGGGGTCGTTTTAGCTTCATCTGGTTAAAATTCTGTAAAAGAAAAATTATTTTTAAAAAACATCTTGTATTAAGCACCGTTCGCTATCCAGTTATCGCCCCGTAAAGGAAGAAAAAACAGAATGTACCATCGTTTCATTTGATTAATCGACTGATCGCCAACTAAAACGATTGTTTGTTGCAGACCCAATAGGAACCAGATAAAAATCGGACTGTAGAGAAACCTAGAGCTCAATTAGGCGTAAAATTCGAGCGCAGAACCTACCTCTCCTGCGTTTCCGCGGAGACCTGAGGCTGGCTGGATGCGCCGTCACCCAGACCGCCAGCGCTTTGAGAGTTTGTCTGCTGCGGTCCGTTTTGAGTAGTGCTGCCCTGCAGACCACCCGACCCGAATGGCATGTAGGAGCCCGGCTTGCCCGAGGCCATCGCTCCGTTAGTTTGAGAGCCCGATGATGAAGACGACGATGACGACGACGAAGGGGGAGGAGTGCTGTTGACCTGTGCAGGCTGGGAAGAGTTGGTGCTGGTAGTGTTGGTGCTCTGGAGTCCTGAGGAGGCGCTGGAAGAGGTGGAGGTCTGGGGGGCGGGCTTGGTGGGATTACGCTGCGACAAGAGGGAGCTGTCCAACGGCAGCTCAGACAAGTTTGGAGCTGGGAACAAAAAACCAAAACCTCCAGTTATTACTTTTATAAACTAAAGTGATGACAAATGTGGTAGTATTACTAAATTAATTACCTAAATCATAGCGACACACTTGCGCAAAGAGTTTGAGCTTATGAAAGGCTTCATTGTTTGATTCCCTGGCAGCCATCTTGAGGAACCAGTCGCTGAGGGGCTGCTCCGTCATGCTCCTTCCTTCTGGGGAGCCGACGGTCAGGACCCCCTCTGGGTGGCTCTTACAGATGGGTTTGTGTTGCCCCAGCTGGCACGCCTGGACGCAGAACGATAGCGGTTGCATTAAAGGAAATATTATTCGTTTTTTTAAGTCTAAAGAGTAAAAAAAATAAAAAATTCTACACATTTTTTCCCAAGATGAACTTCAAGTTTTCAGGAGGTGTAAACAATTTAAATTTGGCAACGTTTTTCGTTTTGGGACACGCCAACACAAAACAATGACACCTACTTAAAAATGTACAGATGTAACAGAGAAAACTGGAACGGTTTTGATGTTTTAAAATGAGACATATTGGCGTGAACGATAAAAATACTCTGACTTAAATGCTAAATGTTACTACAGTCTGAAATGTCCTAAAAACAGACAAAACAGGGAAAAAAAGCTAATTAAAAGGAGGAAATTAAAGAATAAACATCCAGAGAAAATTGGAATCAAATTTAAAGAAAAGTGAAACCATTTTGACTGAAGGCGATCGATACGATGCGCACCTCGTACATGACGCTCAGATCTTTGAAGAAGGTCTTGGCTCCACGGAGCAGCGTCTGGTTTTCCGGGCAGATGACGACGTATCCTACGTCCCTCTGGGAGCCGAAAGGGTCCAGCAGCAGCTTCTCCCAGTAGGGCAACCCGAAAGGAGACAGCACCACAAAATCGTACTCGTAACCGACCAGAAAGGTTGGGATGGGCAGAGGCTCAGGAGACTCGTCTGTACCTGTACGGAAGCAGGAAAAACTAAATATATATTACTTGAAACCAAAACCACAATATTATCGTTTATTGCAGTAATTTCTAGAAGAACTTGGCATCTCTGTGAACACATTGCACATACCGTACGAGCCTCTCCCCGCCATTTTGTGGAACTGCTGCCAGGTGAGCGGTCCCTGAACGCCCCACGAGCGCACGCCCTTCTTCTGGATGGTGTCCTGAAGCGCGGGCTGCAGGGACAGCAGCACCCGCAGGACGTCCTGAGAGTACAGCTTACTCATGTCTGCAGCTACAGGAGGGAGATGGGGGAGGGAAAAAAATTAGAGGTTTAATGTTAAACAGGAGAAGAAGAAAAAAAAAAAAATAGAGGGAGAATCTAGGGCGGGTTGACTAATTTTATCAATACATTAATTTTGTGGTTTTTAAGGGTTTAATTTTTGAGAAGGGGAGGATTTTGATTTCTTTCCATCCATAAACTTTTAATTTAAGTAAAAATATAAGGGTTAGGCTGAGATATGCATATATTTAAAACAAAAATATAGTCATAATGTTCTAAGAATACAGTAATACGAGAATAAAGTCAAAGTAATGCAAGAATGAGGCCTTATTACAAGAATGAAGTCTTAATATCAATATCCTGACTGTATTCAAGAGACTATTTATGGTTTTCTCATAAAATGAGAAAAACAGCTTTTGCTCCTTAAAATGGCTTTTTTCTTTTGGCAAAATTACTTTTTTTATTCTGACAATAATATGACTATATTCTTGTAATTAAGCAAAAATTCTCTCCAATACATAGAAGTAATAGAAATAAGACTCTTTTTCAAAAATATTTTGTCATTTGTCATTTCTTTTCTAGAAAGAAGAAAAAAAAATTTAAATCAGATGCAAGATCTGGTATGAAAGAAAAAAAAAAAAAAAAAAGGACATTTCCTTTTTAAGCCAAAATGACGCCCGGCCCTAGTGAAACGTAAAAAGAAAAGATAAAATAAAACTCACATTTGCATTTTGGCCACTGATGAAGGCTGGTGCTTTTCACCAGCGTTTCGTCCACTTTGCCTCCCGACATGTTGTCCATGAACTGCCGGCCGTGCTCCAGCGCCATGTAGCAGTCGTTGTAGCAGTCCCTCTCTTCCACTCTGAGGAAGGAGCTGGGGGCGGCGACTGCGGCGGCGCTGGGCTTGGGCCACTCCACGCCCGCCATGGGCGCCAGCGGGTTGGTGCACTGGTCCTGCAGCAGCAGGATCAGCTCATCTGGTGGCTTCTCCTTCAGACTGCCCCTCAGCTCCTCGAAGCGGCGCTCCGTGTCGCGGCCGGCGTCCGAGCTGCGCCCCACCACGTCCAGCTCGTCCTCCAGGAAGAGCCCCGCCGACTGGCCGAAGCGGCGGTTGGCCACGGCACTGAAGCCGCAGGTGCACGGGTACTGGTCCTCGCCGTTGTCCTTGAGGTAGACGCCCACGTCGGCGCCGCGGATGTTCATGTTGCAGACGCACACGCAGCAGCTGTCGAAGTTGCAGTCCTTGAAGAGGTTCATGACCGACTCGGAGAGGATGAGTGTGACGTAGAGGCTGTGGGCCTCCGGGATGGAGGGCACAGTGGCCGGCTCCACGGAGCTGAGCGGCCGGCAGGTGGAGGGCGTGGACGCCGGCGAGTAGAGGTCGGAGTTCTCGTACTTGAGCGAGCCCTGGACGCTGGAGGGCCCGCGTGGTGTGCGGGGGGTGCGCGGCGTGCGTGGGGTGGGCACGGAGAAGCGTGGCGTGGCCGGAGACGGCAGAATGCCGGGGCCGCTGTTGCTGGGCGGCGCGCTGCCGGGCAGGAAGGGCGTGTTGGTCTGAGGGGTGAAGGGCTGGTTGTAGTCCGGCTCCACGCTGGGGACGTTACTGCCGACACACAGACAGACGGTCAGAGAACATCACCCCAAAGAAAAAACTCAAAAACTTTCACGGTGAATTTTCAAACGTCTCCAGCACCACACTTTGGAGATTGAAGCAAAACATATTAACCAAAAAACAAAACAAAACTTAATTCACTATTACATGATTTTATTTCGACTTCATAATCAGTTTTACTTGATGTTTTGGTTTACATCTCTGTTTTCGGTTGCTATTTTTTATTTTGTACATTTTTGGTCTTCCACTTCCAGTGGGAAGGGTTCTTTAGAAAGCGAAAGTTTGTCAGTGAGAGGTCAAACTTCCATTATTGTGCCATTATCAATATAGCACTTGAAATCATCTGGCAAAAATCATCAGTGTGACTGTTAATAATAATAATGTATGTTACATTCCACAGCAGGGTAACATATTTTTATGTTTTAAAATGTCTCTCTCTCTCACTCACACACACTAAAACACCTGATTGCTCTGAGAACAACAAAAAAAATCCCCAAATTTCAATTATATTGTAAAAAGAAAAACAAAGAAAGTTACAAAAAGAGTTTCTAAAAATGTTCTCACTAAATTTTCTGGCATTTAGCAAACAGAAATAATTTTGGTAATTGTATCAAAGCTAACACAAAAAAGGTGTAGTCTGATTTAACCTCAGACAGTGAGAACGAGATGCGTTTGTCTTTTTATTAGGTGTATGAAAATATCCGTTTTCAACCGTAAAAATCACTTTGTTACAAAACCAAACCTTGAAAAACACCTAAATGAAATTCAAGCATTTTCGAGGATTTCAGGCACCCATATGAATGCTGAGTGACGAACATCAGAGGCCCAGAACTTGAAAAACATGTTCGTTACGTTAGCGATCACTACCTGTCTTTGGTCAGGAGGCTGACAGTCGACACTGGAGGCATCAGCTCCATTTTCCCCATGGTCCAGCTCGGCGTGTACACGCAGTCCTCTGGCAGTTTGACAGGCAGCAGACACTGGCTGGGTAGCGTCTTCAGGGGGGCGTACATGGAACAGCCGATGATGGACTGACATGTCTCCGGCTTGTAGACGAAGGAGAAATCCTGGAAATGGAAATGACAAAACGTAAATGCTGGTTCTGTTTTATTCGCCCTTGTGTTTGTGGCCGGCGGCGTCCGGAGCGGCACCTTTATCTCAGATGGCTTGGGGCTGCAGAACCCCTCCTCCACCTCGATCTTGAAGTGGCTGCTGAGCTGACTGCTGTCCAGCAGGGCGAGAGCCGCGCCCATCTCCAGGCCGTCCTTGGTCCCGGAGTTCCCGGGGGAGTAGCCGTTTTGATCCAGAGAGGGTGGGGTGGGATACATCATCATGAGGTCTGCTGAACCCACACAAGTGAAGACATTAATGAGTAAAAACGACAGCGGGGCGACGCACAATGATCGATATGGCATTTACAACCCCCCCTCATTACAAGCAAACTTTAATGTGTTTTACTGGGATCTCATGCAATCGTCTTAGCTTTACCAAAGCAAAGATCCCTTAATAATTTGTATTCATCCCTTTTTATTGTTTTACCGTGAATACCATCTGTTCAGTATCTGATTCCCCCCCCACCATTTTATTTTTACCATGAACAATTTTCCTTCACCTTTCCAATTGTAAAATAACTTATAGTTTATCACACAAAATCCCAATGCTGTGCATTAAAGTTGGTTGTAGCACCACAACAAAACATGAACAAAAAGCACTGAACGGCTCGTCTACATACACGACGACAAGGGATCCAGGCGTTCTGGTTTGGGTTCTTTAAGGTTGGTCTTGTCGTCGTTACCGGCTCCGGCTCTTTTGGATCCAGGCTGAAGAAAAAAACAGTTGTTTTTTTTCCTCACCGACAAGCATCAAGAGATTTAAAATGGCATTCTGGAGCGGAGGAGCACTTCCTCCAACTCACCTCTTGCTCGTCTTCGTCAGAGTTAAACATTTTTTCTAGGTCGCTGAGGGACACGACCAGGTCCTTCTCGTGAATGAGGCTGGTCGAGGCAGAAGGTTTGCAGCTCGACTGGCCCTGACCGTCTGCAAAGTGGAACAGATTGCAGGGCGACGTTAAGCAAGGACACTGAATACCTCATTTAGGTGAATGTTCAGTTGTAGGATTCTCTCTGACCATCTGAAGAAGTCGCTGTTCCTCCATCGTCCAACTGAATCCAAAAAAAGAAAGAAAAAAAAAAAGAAAAAAAAATTATAAGAATGATTTAACTTGCCAACATCGGTGCAGGCTGATAAACCATCCATTTATTATCTTTACGTTTGTTATAATTTGTACACTTTCATGATGCGTTATGACTAAATCTGCACATCAGAATTTACACCTGTCATTCACAGAGTCTGTTGAAAATCCCACTGTGCCAGCTAATGGTAGCAAATATCCATAACAGATTAAGATGCAATATACATCGAAAAATACATCGGTATCGGTTCACATTATTGGTTTTAACATAAAAAAAGGTCCGATATTTATTTCCATTTGCGTCTGGAGGCAGAGCTGAGGTTAGTGATGTCGTATTTGCTCTGTAATACGATAGTGATAGCAATGTAGCAAAGGATTGTGGGTAGTTTAAAGCAGAAAAGCAGTGGTGAAGACGAGTTGTTTTTCATTAAGGCTTCAAAACACCTAAATATGATATCAGCAAATATCGGTTATTGATATCGGCCCAAATTTTCAGATCGGTGCATCCTCCGACAAACCAGATCGGATTGATGGACCCACCTTCTGCTTCTTGTTGCAGTCCTTCTCAGGTCCATTCTTGTCCCTCTTCTCCGTAATGCTGAACTCGTCGTCTCCGTCTACGAAGGCGTACGGGTCGGACTCGTCGCCGTCCTCGCCGTCGCCCGCGGAGGAACCGAGGTGGCTGTTCCTCCGCTGAGTGTAGGTCCTGACCAGCTCCTGTGACACTTTGAGGGGACGCGAGGAGTTGCACATCAGCCTGAGAAGAGAGGAACCGGTAGGATCAGCACAGGCCTTCTGCAAGTTTCAGCAAGTCACATTTAAGGTTTTTTAAGTCCTTCTCTTTTAATGCCAAAGAGTTAAATTTAAGATCGGAAAACAACAAATACGGGGAATGGTTGGGGCAATGATGCTGGATTGCAATCAAGAATAGCAAAAATTGACATTTCTGGGGTGTATTTGTGGCTCTTGGCAGCATCTTTGTGCTTCTCACACTGCGTATGGCTCTCTACATATTCGAGAATATGCAAGATTAAATAGCCCTGCAACAACACATTTAATAAGTTACATTTTTTTAGTAATCCAAGACATTTTAAAGCCTTAATTTTAGATATACAAGTTGATTGAAGACTCTTTAAGGATGCACCAACTCTCTGTTTTGATCTGTTTTAATGCGCATTTGATCTGTTTTTAAGAAGAAGAAGAAGGAGAAGAAGTAAGGCTTACTCTGTGACAGACACCACCGTTTCCAAACCTCCTGATGAATCATCTCGTATTTTATCCATTGGTAACTGTGGCGTCAAGAAGCTGGAGGCTTTCTTCCTGGGCAGGTTGAAGTACTTCCAGGGGTTGTGAGTGGAGTCTTCTCCGGGTTTTATCGCCGAACCAGTAAACAGCGTGGGCTCCAATGTCTCGTTGTAGTTTGAGGGATAGGCCGCGCTGTCCGGCTGCGGCTCCTCCGTCGAGCCCTTCTGAGGCATCAGGCAGGGCTCCACGGAAGGCGGGTAGAACGCCTGGTGGATGGGCGTAGAGGAATTCTTGGCGCCGCTCGGCATCAGCTCACCATCGACGTGGTCGCAGGGACGCGGGCTGAGAGGAGGGGGCGGTGGAGAGCCGACGAGGTCCGCGGGAGGGCCGTGCGCGTGCAGGGAGGGGGCTTTGGGCGGCGCCGTGTCCGCGTGGTGCAAGCTGGGATACGAGCCCTCCTCCTGCGGCCTCGGGCAAAGTCTCTGGGTCTGCGGCTCCATGGACTGCTCCTCGCTCACCGAGTTGCGGTGGTGGAAGGGCGTCTGCGGTCTCCGTTGCTGCTTCTCGCCCTTCTCCAGCTTCTCACCCAGCTTGTGCTTGGCGGCGGGCTGAGGAGGCTGGCCCGAAGACGGCGGGTGTCCTGAGGTGCTGCTGGATCGCTGCTTCTGGTTTTTAGGCCTGCGTAGAAAACCCCCCCCAAAAAAGGAATAGTTTATTTATGATTGACCAGAATAGAACAGCTTTAACCTTAAAAAACTAATAAGTAGCTAGCTGGAAACTAAAAGTTACAAACTTTTTCTGATCAATAAACGCACCATAAAACCTACAGTGCTTAGGCTGGATGTCGTGACTGACCTGACCTGCAACTAACAATTATTTTTGTAATTGATTATTCTGATGATTAATCGAATAAAAAATAAAAGCAAAAAATTGGGGCGGTCTGCAGATTTTCATTTAACCACAAACTTATTTTATACAATATTGGAAATACATTAAAACATGAAAAAATAATTCTTTTTTTTAAAACAAAAAAGAATTGTTTTGCCAACAAAAAATAAATAAATTAAAAAAAGGAATGACAAAATTTCACGAGTGTTAAATTTTTTTATTTTTAAATTTTGTTTTACAGAATTTGAAGCTAAAACTAAGCCACTTGAGTTCTAGACATAACATTCACAGGCAAAGATTTTTCTTTTTTTGCCTTAAATGCAAAACCTAAATTTCTATTGTATAAATTCGGCCTAAAATCCGAATATTTTATCATTATAATACGGAACGATTATTTCAAAAATCGATTAATCACGATTGTTTCAGCAGTAACTAAAAGCTTAATATTTAAAATGGTATGATTTTTACACAAGCGAGCATTCAGGCTGTAAGAGAGAAAAATCTAAAACGTGCAACAGGAAGGCTAAACGGTACCTCTGTTTCAAATTAATAAATAAATGGCAAGAGGTTAATGTTTTCCCTACCTCGAGCAGTTGCACGACGGCCTGTGAGTCGGTTCCACAAAGTCCCAGAGTCTGCTTCTGTCTGGCTCCTCCTCGCAGGCTCCGTTCGTCAAGGTTGTAAACTTCCTCCTGGTAATCGGAGAGAAGCCACATTTTCAGTGAAGTCGGGACAAAAAGAAAATGAATCAGCTGGGAAACGTTCGGTTCCCTTTACAGAAAGGGATGGCAAGACGACGTACTTGTTCCCTGCTCGGTTTATGTTGTACTCCTGCCACACGGTTTCCACCATCTGGCTGGAAAGCCTGCGGGGGATTTTTCCGCCGTGGAGAGTGTTGTTAGAGCTGTAGCAATCAGACCCTGAAGACATCTTCAGCCATCTCTGGGCAGGCTGATAGTCTAGTGGAAGGAAAAAAAAAAGAAAACATAAGAGCAACAACGTTAACCTGGAGAAATTTAGAATAGAAAGAGTTTATAGACACGTTGCAAAAGCAAAAAGACCTTTAAAAAAAATTTTTTTAAAGGAAAAATAACGCAGAAACAAGTCAAAACCACTCGTATTCTTTTTTTATTGCTCTTTGTCCACTATGCTACATACTGACCAGTTGCCATAGCAATTGACTGACAACAGCTCCACTAGTGCGTCAGGATTCAAACGCCAAAAAACAGAAATATTTTCCACACAAACAGAACATTCAGTCCATTACAGTCTCACGTTTTCAGGTTTGATGTTTATTTTGCGATTATTATTAAGTGATTGTTTGAACACATGGGTGGTTGATTAGATCATTTAAACACCTGCTCTACTAATTATCTGTCAGAGTTGATGCGTGGGTTGCCTTTTTATTCTTTAACTGAACCAAAACACACCAAATTCCACGGCACATCTCCATGGTTAAGGTTGTCAGAATCAAGCTAGCATTGCTTCCCTCTCCCCTGCCATTTCTTTTCCTTAATTAAGACCTTATCTAGTTGTTATAAAGTTGACCATTAGTAGACAATTAGTGTATCCCTTTTTCTTTTATAAATCACATGTACATTTAAAATTTAGCACATTACATTCACAACTTGACAGCCAAAACCCAATTCTAGTCATTGTCACAGAGCAGCGTTTTGCCCTCCAGTGCGATCGCGCACATGTGACGTCACATTGCAACGCGTCTATAAGATCGAGACGTGAGCCGAACCTGTGTGGGCTTCTTCTGGTGACGTGGGAGGAGTCAGAGTGACCGAGGACATGGCTGAGTCTCTGTGAGCCGCCTGACCCTGGTGCGCGCCGCTCTGCATTCCCGGAGTGTTGGCCGAGCCCTGAGGGACCACGGCGGGGAGGTCCGACAGGGGGAGCAGCACCAGGCAGGAGGGGTACACCATCCTGACTCCGGCTGGTGGCAAGCACATTTAAAAAATGTTTAAAAGAAAGAAAGAAAAACTTCAAAACTTACTGATGTAAGGTGCTTGAATGGAGTTACGTGGTTCATCAACATCATTTGATTTTCTTAAAGTTGTGTTAAAAAGTCCAAGTTTGAACAAAATTATTTTCAAATTTCTTCTAGTTTTAGTCTTTACAAAAAATTAAGTCACTGTAAAAAGATTTTCTGCGTCTTACCTGCTCGTATTCCTGCCGCCCATCGGCGCCTTACAAAGTAATTCTAAAACCTTACCGACAAGGACCTCCACAGCAGCCAGGGAGTCATCCTCCCAGTCTGCATCCTCCATCTTGTCTTCCGGGACCTCCTTCAGATTGGGGCAGATGGGATAAAACTGCCTCCACTCCTCTATGAGCTTCTGCGTTGGGTGATCGGACATCTTGAAAGCTTGACTGGTGAGCGTCCCGTTCAGGCCATACGGGCTGAGGATGACTGCGGGGGCGAAGATTCACAAGACATTTAAGATCCAACGCCCCCTTTAAAATTTTCATTTTGAAATGACATATTTCACTTCAGATCCAAATTTCTAGATGTTTCCCAGAAATTTCGCAACATTCTGAATTTTTGTGTACAAAATATTGACGTAGTTGGGGTTTATTATTGGCACGAATATCAAAATAACACAATCTGTCTAATTCTCATTTGAGAGGTAGGTCATTTTGAAACAAATTTGATCATTTAAGCAGATTCTGCAACGAGGTAAACGGCCTACTGAAGTCAATATAAAACAATATTTAAAATTGAATTCAATTAATTGTGATTATATATTTTTACACTGGCTGGAATTTTTTTTTAAACAGCTAAACTTCAATAATTTCTTCTCAGAAATGATTACTAAAATCTACATAAATTAAAAAACAAAACAAAAAACAGCAAGGCTAATTTTATAAGTTGCGAATGTAGCATACTTCTGTTAAAAACAAAAAACTAGTGATTTCGTTTGGCAAAGCAGGACTTTAATGCACTTTAAGCTTTAGCTACTTTTAAAACCTTTAAAAACACTTAAATCAAAAGAGATTATATGAACTTGTAAAATGACCATGTCTTAATGTCTTAACTTGTACAAAGAGCAAAAAAAAAAAAAAAAAAGAAAAAGTAAATAATTTTTTTGATTTCTACAAGACATTTTTGTCAAACATCATTGACAGATAATCAACTGACCAAAAAATGGGACTCTTAAAACTTTTAAGAATTCTGATTCGTATTTTTTAAAAATAATGAAACATTTTTAAAAAAGGAGTCATTACTTCAGAATATTAAACTTAAGTTCCAAACATTTCCAGACTATGTGCAAACCATGTAAATAAAACATAAACTTTTGACTGCTCCCACCTTGCAGGGGGCTGGAGCTCTGCTGGGCGAGGCTGAGATGCTCCTCGCCGAGTCTCTGAAGAGGCTGATGTTGGGCAATCTCCACGCTCGTGCAGACATTGCTGTCGCCATGGACGAAGAAAGTGAAGGCGCAGGACAGGTGCTCGCTGCAAAGCGAAACAACAAAACATTTAGAAATGTGAGCCAACAAATATGCAAAACATCAGTTCTCTGACCAAGGGACCAGAAGCTAAACATCTAATTGTCACTTATTTCATTGCGAAATTCTAATTTAAAAAGTACAAAAATGAAGGCTTGCTCGCTTGTTTTTGGATTGGATTAATGTTAATACTGTATTAATTGTCTAGAGATTGTTATTAAGAATTCATTTTAATCACAATAGCCTCTGAAGGACGACTGGCAGGCCAAATAATTAACTACTCGTTTACTCTTTAAATAATTTCGATCCAAGACCTACTATTTTTGGTCTATAAAAATGTCAAACAGATTAAAATTGAATAAAATTGGTTTAAAAAAAAAAGTCAGGAACTATTATACAAGTACAAAATCATACAAAATCTTGCGCAAGGTATTTATCTATTGGATTTAAAACTACAACTTGGGGGAGATGGGGGGAGAATTGGTCACAATCTGGGTCAGCAAGTCAGGCCTCAAAGAATAATGTAAAATAAAATAACTTTCGTTAATTTAAATGACAAATCTGCGTATAGACACCTTGATGCTAAAGTTAATGAGACCGACTTGTTCTCAATTCGAAGCCTGCATAACTCCCCACACTAGCTTAAATTATTCACCAAATCTTCCTGCAGAAATGAGCCAAAAATAAACATGGGAAGTGATTGTAAGCCTTAAATATTACATGCGTACTTCCTAACCGTCTAGAAATCTAGAAAATGCACTGAAATAGTATTTGTTGACACGGCTGCGGTAAAACCACAGTGCCCACTCAGCATTTTCCAAAGACTCGTGTGTTTACCAGCTAGAGAGGGCCGGCGACAGCGAGGCTAACACACAAAACACACTTCTGTGAAAAGGAGCCGCTGCGTGCTTGTTGAAGAGTTGGTGTAAGCGTGTTGTGATCGCTTTAAATAGGGAGGGGGGGAAAAAATAGAAAAAGAAAAGTAAAAGGCTCTTAAAGGTGATCACAAGTGAATGGTAAATCACACACTCTTATACGCAGCAGCTCTTTGAAATAGCTGCTGAAACACATCCCTGAAATCAAAGAGAGAGCTGCCAGATGGAGCCGGAGCGACGGGCCGCGCTTCAAACACAAGAGTCACATGAGCCCAGCCAAAACGGAGGGCTCAAATTAGCTCGTCAGGAAACTCTAGGGCTCCCCTGGCCCTTGTTTGAGAGCAGACACTAAAAAAAAAAAAAAAAAAAACCAAGCTCTGCATAACTATTTCAGATCATCTAGTTGCTTAGCTTATATGCTTTTTGTTTGCTTCAAGCTTTTGCTTTTATGACAAACAGAAGATTTTGATCAACAGATTTGTTTGAGGATTTTGATGATGGCATTTGACAAAATGTAAGGTTTACTGCTCGTTCAGTGACTGTATGATGCTTTCATGACGTAAAGCACTTTGAACTGCTTGGTTGAAGAAAATTGACTTGACGTTTGACCTTAGAAGGATCTCAGGAACCTCGAACACATTCACATAGTGATGTAAATCATCTAAAACCATTTTAGACTTATGATAAAGCCGGTTGGAAATGTGAATCAAGTTAAACTAACCCCAAATTCAGAAACTAAAATAAATCAAGACATAATCTCTTATTAAATGCACCAATAAAGCAATAGAAATAAGCTTAAATAACATTTGTTCACCTAAGAAACAACACATAAGACATTTGGGAGACAACAGACATTCAAGCTAGCATTCTGACATCTATGAAAGCCATCAGGGAAAATCTGACCTCAGAAATCAAACAGAATCTCTTATTATTACTAATATTTTAGAGTGGGTGCTGTAGACTCTCAAACTAAAACCATAAAACTTGCTTGTATAAAAGCATAAAAAAGAACTAGAAACTCCTACCATCTTTTGTTTACAAATGCATCACCCAACACCAAGAACTTTGACACAAATTCTTGGGTTTAATGCTATGACACATTAATGGCTTAATCTGGTAATTTCCCAATTCTGAGTTGGATTTAAAATTAATACCTCTATGCAACACTTTTTCTTTTTAGGTCTTCTAGTCACTTGAACAAAAAAAACAAAAAAACAACAAAAAACCCCCCAATCAGAATCCAGTCAAAATTTACAATTGGTAAAGCCATGAACAAACCTGAAAATCAGTATTGGCCAAATAAAAGCTATGTGGTGTACCTCTAAAGTCAGAAAAAAAGCCTATTGGGTGGCGTTCTATATACTGTATTTCTCCTTTAATTTGACCACAAAAAAAAAATAAAAAATCATCCCAACTCTAGAAAATTCCACAACTTAAAAAAAGTTACATGTCTCCCTAAAATACAGCTGGTCAGATGTATATTAGTGTTAACCGAAAGATGCAGGGAAGCCGCAGACAGCTGGAAATCTCTCCTCGTATTTGACCAAGACATGCAGTTTTGTATTAATCTTTGCCGTTTTTGTAAGATGAAGTCTCATAGCTAGAAACCAACATTCTAATAATAGCCATGCCAGTTTCAGCAGCACGTCTCCAGCTGAATCCCAAAAGAGAATTTTTAATCATTAAAAGGATGTGAAAGGCCACCGACTGTTGAGCTAACTTTCAACCACAACTTTCACAACATCTGCTCAGAAAAACTTCCCTCTGCAGGACTCATAAACACACATCTCTTTCTGACACATGTATGAGAAACTTGACAGTCTTAAGAAAAAAAAACAAAAAACTTTTCCGTTAAAAAAAAACGAAACATTAGCAGAGTCTTGCATGTTGAAAATCTGAAATAATACCCAAACAGAAAGCATAGACTAAAATTTGGCATGACTGCAAAAACATATCTGCAGTTGCCAAGCTTCTGCCTCACAAAGCACCTCAAACCCCAACTCGGCTCCTTTAGACTAGCCAGCAGCAATTAGAATATACCTCGTTAAACTGCACATCTGCTGAGCTCGTCATACAAACCATTTCTCAGTGAAATGCTGTTAAAAATGCTGTTAAAGGGCTAATAGAGGAGCAATGTTGTGGTGACTTCCTTTCAGAAAGACCAGGAGTTCTTTTAAGAAATATTTGATATACGCAACATTTTTATAAAAACTAAAGTTTACACAGTTACTTTATTGTACAATAAAATGTTACCATGTGCCTGAAAAGCGCATAACACTGCTCCTTTAAAAAGTTGGACATTTTAACGTGAAATGTCTAATGACTGTGAAAAAGTCCTTCACAGAGAAACTATGTTAAAAGCAAATTCTTAAGACATATTTGACCTATAACCCTTTTGAGTTCTTCCTTTTGAATAAAACCTGCACATGCTTTTTTTACTTAACCCAACACTCAAATGTGCTTTTACCAGAGACATTTTTCATAAAGCAGAATTTAACTCATCTGTGCTCTCAGCACCTTTTTTTTTCAACCACTGCTGGATTTGATTGACGCCTACCTCTTATTGATGATCTTCTCCTCCTTTTGGTATGGCTTGACGAACCACTTGCCGATGCGAACGAAGCCGCGGTTCATGAGGCAGCGCTCCAACAGGTTGTGAATGGCTTTGAAGAGGAGCGTCCGGCACTCGTAGGACAGGCCGCTCTCCCACTCGCCATTCTCCTCGCCTGGAACAAGACACGGGCATTAAGTCACGAGACCAACGAAGTGCCTGACGTTAAACGTAAACAGGGATGAGCAACACATGTCAGAAACTTGCCGACATTATTCGGTTTGCAAACTAAATGGGACCACTAAGGCGATTCCACGTGTGAAAAGATTTGGTGAGGTGCCAAGAAAACAGCCGTGAACCAGAAATTTATTATTTTCAACTGGACCTGCTTTGGCCGGAGACCGTTTGGTCTGAAACTCAAAAATCTGATCAGTCCATCGGTGAACACACCACACCAAGTGCTAAAAGGTCTCACTGGCTGCAACACTCTTTGGTGTAGAAGTTGTTACAGTGAGAAGAAGACGACTCAGAGTGAGCTATTTTCAGTTTCTGTGAGGTTTTTCACAAAGTCACAAAAGGTGTGAAAGGTTACTTAAGTTAAAATGGAAACTGAGGGCCCATTTCCTCAGGTTGCCACAACGGAAAGCTAGATTTAAGCAGGTGTCAGTCATTTCACTGCTTTGCAAGTCTGTATTTTTACATCTACAAGGAAACCATCAGCTACCTCATGCCAATTCATACCCACTTCAGGGACATGATCTCAAAATTACAAAACAGTAAATTGACCTGAACCACTTCTGTAGCTAAAAGGAAATATCATACGACAACGTTGGTCTGTTTTATCCTTTTGAGCATCTAGAAGTCTCTCTTGATGTGATCGTCTACTTATGAGAGCAAAGATTTATTTAATTTTTTTCCCTTTATGGGGAAAAAAAGGTGTTGTTGCAAACTTGCATCTAACAGTTTTGGGTCTGAATGTAGTCATGTATCCCCACTGATATATTCAAATTGAACTCTCCTTAATAGCAAAAACAAATACGTTTTTTAATAACTGTATGCATGTTTACACAGATAGGGCTCCGTTGTGTGATGCTGCTTTTGCTTCAAGCATAAATATTCATCTTTTATGACAGGAAATCAGAAAAGAAAAAAAAGTAATGAATAGAAAACAAAATTTGAGATTAGAAAACAAACTGCAAATCTTTAATCTGAGCATATCTATTCTTTGTATTTAAATTTTAGTATTAGATTTAAACACTATAGAAAAGAAAAAAAGTCTTAGCAGTCTTTCATCAGGGATCAGTTATTCTTCCAAAGATAAGTTAAGCATTACTGCTGTTTCAGAAGCTTAGCTGAGATTTCTCAAAAACCCTCATTCTGTATGTGTAATGGCTAAACTCTGCAGTCTGGCATTAATACCTGATCCAGTCCAAAACTTCTCTTTTTAAAGGAGCAGGGCTTTATTCTCAGATCTTTTATTATCAATTAGCTCTTGACACAGTTTATAATGAAACGGCTTGAGTGTCAAACATGAGCAAAGTTCCCACAAATTGTAGACTTTTTCCCACAAGTGCTAGCACAGCAGCTCGACTGAGAGCAATTTTCAAGATCAATCATTTGCAAATATTAGTCCTGAGCAAAATTGAATAAACACACACAAATTAGGGCAGATGACGGGCTGGACAATAAGTCACTGCAAAAAGTGAAATTCTGTGGGGGGGGAAAAAAAAAAAAAAAAAAAAAAGGCAGCCAATGAAGATCAGCACTTCCTCTGCTGGCACTCAAACACAAACAGCAGTCTGCAGTTATGACAGTAATGAGAGCTGTCGTCGTTTCCGTGGTGACGCCTGCAAGTACGAGCTCTGCAAGTCAACAAGTTTGATTAATGACAAGAGTCCCTGAGGGCAACACGGTAATGCTAAGGAGAGGTGGTAGTGTGATTCCCTCAGAGAGGGGGAAATGGCTCGACGTGAACCAACCGCTGCGCCGTCGAAGCTTTAAGTTACGTACGGGAACTAAGAGAGAGAGAGAGAGAAAAAAAGAAAAAGCACAACAAAACTGTTGCAGCACTACTACGGAAAGGCATGCAGTGGAATGCATGCGTCATTAATGGTGCCAGCCACTTTGATAACATCAAGATGGTAAGAGAGGGCAAATACTGAAGCACCTACATTTTGTGCTGGAAAACAAGACCAGGAAGTCCGTCTCCATGTGCAAGAACAAAACAATAAATGCCAAATGATATCACTGGGCTGAGCAGTGCTGTCACAGTAACATTTCACTTGTGGTTTTGTCCAAACCAATGCACAAGAATTTTGTGGCACATACTGGAAATGTGCTGCACTTCAACATTTTAGTGTAAATAATAGGACGCTTTGTGAAAAAATGGTTGTTAGAAGAAAGAAATGTGTTGATTTGCTTGCTGTTGTACAGTGTAGGATTGCGCATTTAAGTCGAATTTTCATGAGTTCATGCAATTAAGGCAAAAACATCTAAATTAAAAAAAATTATAAAAATTGCCCTCTGCCAGACGATAAATTGTCCCACAAAATACAGCGATAATATTGTTGTTTTAAGACAATTTTCATGTATTGATAATGGTATAGCAATTCAAGTTCAGCCTCTCAAAGGCTAAAACTTTGTAAAGAACACTTAACACTGGAATGTGTTAAATATTCTAAATAAATCGCAACCTAAATCAATAATTCAGATTGGCTCTACTAGTTTTTATGTCTTTTTTTTTTTTTACTTGCTGTAACATTAATTGCCCTTTAGGACTCGAATAAAACTGAACCTGAAACAAAAATAAAAACCATACACAGCCAAAACCACAAATAAAATGAATTATGAGGCCTCGGTAAACAAAATTTAACTTAAAAAGGTATCAGAATAAAAATTATTGAGCTCTTTTCAACTTATGTATCCCTTAACAACGAGTGGGTCAACCAGGAAGTGATGAAAGCAAAAGTTGCTGTGATTTGACCACAGAAATCTGTCGACAGTTTTAGTCGACATGAATTTTATGATCTCATCTTATTTTCCTTAAAAAATAAAAATAAAAAAATTGGCACAAAAGTTTCTGCAGTTTTCCTCTAGGCTGCCATATGTGTGTGTGTCATGTTCTTTCCCTACAGTCTAGAGAAGTAAATACACACTTGTCCCTTTATGTCAGTCAGGAGTTTGGCTCCAGTGATTGGACGGCGCGGTCTGAGCTACAGTTTCAAAACAAACTGGGACTGAACATCTGATAACTGCATAATAAAAAGCTCTTCTAAGGTCAGAGTGGTCTAAAGTACAGACATGCTTCTAGTTAGGCAGCGGCAGACGTAGATTTTGATGATCTGTAAGGTTTTGTTAGTTGCACAACTGCAAGAAGCTGCAGAAATAAACTTAGGGCCTATCTAAAACTTGGGGTATTTCTTTTTTTATTTTTTTTTTACCCAAGAAAAAAATATTTCAAGTTTTGGGTTATTTTAAGTCTGCTGCACCACTCGTTTGTCTGCTTTTGCTTTTCTCACAACTTCAACTATTTAGATACATGGCTGCGCCTGCATGTGTTAGGATGTTTTCACACTTGATGGGTCTGGTGGACTTGATTTGATTAGGGACCAAAGTTGCTACATTTGTGACATTTTTCAGCTGCTGTGGTTCACTTTCACACTCTGTATGGAAACAAACCATACAGAGTTTGTTTGCATGGTCTCTGTTTTCCGTTTTTTCAAGCAGAGATTTGAAAAAATCTGTTTCAAACAGAGATTTGAAAAAATCTCTGTTTCCCTCCCTCACTCGCAGGGGCCGCTGCACCAAGAACCACTGAAGGAAACGACACAAAAACCTCTGAATCAGGCAACGAGCGCAACTTCGCTCGTCCCAAAAATGTAAGCAAATTTAAGCGGTTGCAGGATTTCTCTGCTCGTTAATAAAAGACCACAAACCATTTCTCCCGCTAGTGTTAGACTTGTTTGTTTGTTCTGGTAGCATTTACCCAGAATGCAAAGCGCTAAAGTCATCTTCCTGCTTTTTGGAGCCGTCTCCTGTCCTTCTGGCATTCGCATTCAAACAGCACCAGGCCGATAGCTCGGTTTGTAAGCAGGGCAGAGTTTGCTTATTTTGTCTGCAAAAAAGTTTCACTGTGCATTCACACCTCCCTAAATGAACCAGACTTTCTAGCAAAACAAAGAGGATGAAACAGGGCTGGTGTGAACGCAGTCTTAATGTAAAGCACTTGCACTTCAACTTTTATTAATCACATTGGTTTGTGTAAATAATGTGATTAAACTAAAACAAATATGTAGTTAACATATTTACTTAATGCTAGTCATCTTAGTCATTAGGTTGTAACCAACACATGCAATGCAAACTTTCTTTTTTCCATCTGGGGGTTCACTTTGAACTAAATCCTAATTTTGTTAATTTTATTATTTTGTGGGAGTCAAAAAAAATTATGTTCATTGTGGGGGAAAAAAATTACACATTTTTCAGGATGAAAAATAGTGTTTTGAAACATACCATGCAAGCAAAACTAAGTAAAAGAAAGCTAAGCATTTGCTGGCGACACTAGGTCTGCACTCCTCATCAGCTGGCTGAAAGAAGGCACCTACCAAGACAGATTCCCTCAGCAGGTGACAAACGATTCCCTTGCTTACAAGAAAGACGAATTTTGCTGTTTGGAAATGTTTCTTAACATATAAAGAACACAGATAGCCATGGTGTGGACTCTAAAGGAGCTCCATCCATAACTCTTTATTAACCAAAGCCATTTTAAACGTAGAGTTGGCAGGCTTACGAGTGACTGCAAGTGGACAACCTCAGCAGATAGCCTGACTAATTAACCGGTTAAAATCAGTTTGCTTTACTGCCGATTACACAACGGCACATATTTTAGTTTCAAATGATTCCGCAAACGCAACGTTATTTAAAAAAAAATCTTCTATAGACCAATGCACTTCTGCATTCCAAAATGACCACATCATGTAGTGCGACCCAAATCCTGCTGAAAACATGCAAATGGATGCATTTCACTTACTCGAGAGCTCATTGTGGATAAGCTCAGCGAAACTGGGGTCATCCCCCCACCAGAAGAGCCAGAGCTCCCTGCGACCCGGGGTGTGGTGCCTCCTCCACACACTCAGCACATCCGCTGCCAGGCATCGGCTGAAGCTGCACAGGATGGGGTCCTCCTCGGTCACCGGGAAAAGGATGGGCGACGAAGTGGGCCCCTGCCACACGAAACGCCGCCACTTTATCCCCGTCAAGTCAGCCTGAGAGGAGGAGGAGGAGGCAAACAAAGTGAGGATTTTAACAGTTTGGAGGCAACTGTCAGTTGTTTACTGCATGGCTACGCATGAGCGCATTTCCCTTTACAGTAAGCTGAAAGCAGGTACATCCATATATATTTTATTTTTTTATTTTTTATTGTACACAATAAAAAAGACAAAAGGAAGAGAATTGCTGACAATAATTAAGACAACACAAACAGGCCTCAAGACAACTTTCTCACTGCTTTATAATAAAGAGCTGGTTCATGAGTGCAATTTAAGACAGTAATTGACCTATGTGATCCAAAGTGTAGGATTATGAAAAAAAGAAAAAGAAAAAAAAAGAAGAAAAAAAGGGTGTTTAAGTTAATTCGCCTGTTGACCCGACCTGTTACAGTAGCTAGCTCTGAAAATTCCTGTAACAACTGCATTGTAAACACAGCTCGACTCCGCACTCATAAACAACTCTTTTATATAAAACTGCGATGCAACATGGAGTCCCCCATGTTATGAAAGTTAGCCAGGTCACGGTTTTCAAGTTACAGGCCCGGTAATTCCTTCACGCCAATCTGCAACTGACGTTACAAAGCTTGTTGCCTTATTAGCCAAAATGGCTTTCTGGCCTCTCAGGAACATAGCAGCTAGTGCTAGCAGCGGAGACTTACTAGGCAGAAGATGTTGGAGTGGCAGTCCTCCAAACTGGCCCCGTTAGGTACAAAGCAAGAACTCATCCTTTCACACCGTGACGGCAACGTTAAAGTCCATTGTTTCAATCGCCTTTCGGGGCAGGAGCCGATAGGTGTAAAACTCGGGTGTCGAAGCGACGTTTGAAACGCTCAGCAACTTCTAACCGGCGCTAGCCGCCGCTAGCCTGGCGGCTAAGCTAACGTTAGACAGGCAGCCAGGGAGCGACAACTGTAGGCTTGTAGCAATTTGATTCATCAATCCTATTTGAAATGTATTGTCTGATCCGGTTAGGCTCAAGCCCACAATACCGAAGGATCAGCCAGACAACGTTAACGCAACCACAACATTACAAGCGTTAAAATCCAACATGAGAAAAGTTAAATGCGAAAGGAGAAAAATGAGCTAGAAAAACTTCATCACAAAAGCTTGGTCCCTGGTATGCTAATGCTAATGTCAGCTAGAAACAATTTCAAAGCAAAGGAACTCTCCCCTCCCCCTGATCTCAGCTAGCCTGTGCTAACACCCGAGCTAACATACCAGAGCCTCAATAAAACAATGAGCTACACCGCCCTGATGTACACTAAAAACACCACGTCGCTCCGTCATTATAAAACTGAACCTAAAACAGATTAAACGTCACAATCTCCGAGACTACTCGTCGGCTGCTCTTGTCTGCCTGGATCCATGGCTCCTGCAGATTTCCATTATTTCACTACATGGATTGAATTCTTTTAATGGCGGCCAGGAGGACAACTCTGCCTCTCAGCTCCCATTGGCCAAAATGTGTTGATGGGGGGCGTCATCCGGCTTCAAGAAGCTCCATGACTTCACAGTTTACAAGATGAGAGCTCCAGAGCGTCTGTCATAGCTGCTAAATGCACCTTTTGTAACGCCGAACAACAAACGGTCATTAAGCTGAGAGTTTGGGTATAATGCGGAGGAGTTCATGTCTGACAGAACCGGATGTTCTGTCACTTTTGCATCAAGCAGAAGACGAATTAGTGGATCAATACATTTTCAAAATTAGCAAATCAAGTACTTTTCAAAAACTGCATGTTTTGCTTCTTCTTATTTTATTTTTATTTTATTTTATTTATTTTTTTTGCTTCTGACATATTTTTGATATATTTTGGCATATTTTACATGGCAAAAAGTTGAACTATTTCCAGATTCATTACTGTGAAAGTAACAATGATTTCTCTGACAGTTACACATGTTATGTTATGGTTCCAAATGTATAAGAGAAAAATAGATTTTTAAAAATGAATTTTGGTCATTAGAATTATTTTTCACAAGTTTAATTCTTTGGACTGGAGGTTCAACTTTACTGTACTTTATAAATATTTAGAAAAATGTATACATACCATTTCCAAAAAGCAAGTAAAACTAAATATATGACGCAGCAAGTAATCTAACTTTAGATTACAGGTAATCTAAAGTTAGATTACCTGTGATTCTCAGATGTATTTAGCATAATTCACAATGCACATTTTTGTTTATAAATAGATATAAAGATATCCTTTGGTTAATAATGAAACAAATTATTAGAAGAACAAATCTTATTTAATGTGAATGCAGAAAATGACATAAACAGCAATGCAAACACTAATGATAATGGATAAAGTCATTAACAAATTGAATACTTCTTTCCTCCAAACAAAACATTTTTCTTTATTTACTTCTTTATTTACTTTGATTCATATGTGTATTGTTATAATTAATGTATAGCACATAACTTAATTATTGAGCAATTAGTGAGAACTAATAAAACAAACTCTCAGAATTTAACTAAAAAAATGTAATCCACATTTACATTTTTGCTTCTCTGCAGAAACTTTCTCAGCCACAATACTTTGCATTTACTAAATTGAGGTCAACATTTAAAACGCAACCTATATCTTTGAACCCCCTATCTAAAAATCTTATTTGTTGAACCATTTAGATTTTAACTCACCCTTTTAGTGTTTAGTGTTCTCATTTTCAGACAACATAACAAAAACATGATGCATGAAACTGTTTTGTTTACTAGGAGCATAAAATGTAAGAGTAGCTTCAGGTTAAATGGCTCTTTCTCTGAATGGGCTTCTACAGTTCCTTCTAGTTCCAGTTGACAAAATTAGATCTTTTTTTTTCAGTAGGAGGGAGCGAGGCAATTCAACATCTTACACAAAGACAGATATAGACTGGCATGAGATTCTCACATAATCATATCCCAGTAAAATCTTGATTATGCTATCAGAACCTAGTGCGTGCTATAGACAAAAACAATACGCAGAACAACATTTACCTGGTTAAAAAACAATTCATGTTCAGTTAACAGCTGGAGTGACACTAATCTTTCTGGCCGTAGTTTTTTCTTTTTAATGTTCAACTGATATAAATGTGACAAAATCATTGTTGTCACGCAGAACTTTGAAGCCTCGGTAGATTTTTGTTACCTGCAGATTCGATATTGATCTCAGTGACATTCAGTGTATTCTACACCCTTAGAGAAATGTAACCACTTTCACAGATGACTGTAACAAACATAAAAATTAAAACCTGTGATGCATAATTGAGAGACATAGTTAATCTGGGTCAAACTTGTCAGACAATCTTAGCGCTATGCCACGAGTACAAAATCTGCAACCTTGTTGAGCGATGGCAATGTTTTACCAAATCTTGTGTTGAAAGTTAACTTCAACACTCCAAAACCACAAAATACCACTGTCATGATTTGTGGTTGATTGCGGTGAGAAAGAACACTGAGACCCAGGTTGAAGAAGACAAAGATGAAGGTTTAATGTAGAAACAGTCCAGATGCAAGCAGCTCAGGGGACACAGACAGGCAACGTGACACTATGAGACCAACACTTGACGAGGATCCGACAAGAGACAAAGACAACAGGTGGACTTAAATACACAGGGAAGGTAATCAGGGAATGAGACACACCTGGGAACAATCAACAGGGAAGACAGGACAGGGACAGGACTAAACACAGAAAACCTCCAAAATAACTACACAGAAAACACAGAACTCAACAACCACAAGTATTTTTGTCTGGTTTCTTGTGCAAATGTTTTGGTACTCCTGAAATAAGACAAAACTAACTTTCACGTTACTTTTAAGCAAGATACGATATAGATAATAGGTCAGTTTTATCTTATTTCAAGGGTATGAAGATATTTGCACTAGAAACTAGACAAATATACTTTGCAAGATTTTGTGTTTTTTGCAGTGAAATCATGCTTAGTGGGAGGCTTAGCAGAAGCATAATAATTGTTGAAAATATCGAATGAGGTATTGATTTTAAGCTGGGAGGAATCTGCAACTGATCATTGTCTATTGACTTGTAATTTTACCAAAATGCTGTCTGGAAGTAATATTAAAGTTGTAGCATGGCCCAATCAGAGCCCTCAACTGAATCTGACAGGATCTGTAGAGGTAGCTAAACTTGAGGGTGATACCAAAGAGCCCTTACCGTCTCGAAAACTTGGAGTTTGTGTTCACAAAATCACCAAAAGTGCCGTTGAAAAATGCATAAATCTGGTCGGCAATTCTAAAAAGAGTTTGACTTCCACAGAGCTTGAATTCCTCTAGAGATTTTTCCAGGTATAGATGTTGTTTGATATGTCATTTTAAAATAAAATGTTGTTATAAAGCATTTAAATTTTGAGAGATGCTTCTCAAATCAGAAACTAATTTCTTGGTTCAATTAAGTATAATAAACAAATGATTGTTCATTTTGTACATTTATTCAATTTTTTTTTAACATTCCTCCATTTTTTTTTACTTAAATTGTACAGTATGCACAAATTATATGCAAAAAATGTTTTTAAAGGATTTATGTATCTGTCAGTTTATGGCAACCTGGTATTTTAATCAGATGTAAAGAGCCACTTATTGACCAATGTGTTACATATATCGAAAGCTGTGGGGCATGTTAGAAAATGTTTGAAAAAATGTTTTAATCCCTAAAAACTTTTTGGAAACACTTTGATTGAAAAAACAACTCTGACTGGGGTTATCCTTCGTCTTGCATCAAAGGTTAAATGTTTTCATTATATCTTTTACTTGATGCGCTCATGATGCCTGCCTGTCATTACCACATTACACCACAAGGCGGAGACTCAAAGCCAGCCTTCCTTTTGAATGACCCTCCCATAAAGGCGGGCACATCAGATGCATCGAGAAAATGTCAACAACATGCCGGAGACTTCCAGAGAAACAGAAACCGTGGAGAGAGGGAGGGACAGACAACAAAGAGACCAAGAACACCAGACGTCTCGTAACGTAGTGTCAGTGATATCTCAGTTAGCGGACGACAATTTGACTCTTGTGCGGGTAGGACGCTTTGCTTTCGGTTTGTTTGGAGGCAGCGCGATAGAGAAGTGGAAGTAGCGCTGTTATGAAACATTTTTTCTTCGAAAGGGGAAGAAATTGGTGGTTTTCTGTGAATAAAAACGCTTACAATTACCTCTAAGCACTTCCTCTCTTGAACATGGTGTCAATGATTCAGTGCACTGTATGCGCGCGCCCCACCACCACCACCACCATCATCAGCAGCAGCAGCTTCTGCTGCTCTTACGCTGTCATTACCAAACAACATGCTCTGCTACGTGTAAGATTTCTCCCCTCTTCTCACCTGTACACAGCCCTCACAGCTCTCTCCTGTCTCACACAGAACATTAGCACTGGTCTGGCTGTTGCCGGTGTGGTTGTAATCGCAAGGAGCATCAGAGTGGTAAGCTGTAGGCCAAATATGTCCTTTATAACCAATTAAATCTCAATTTGGGTACCAAAGGATCATTTTGAAGTGGGAGAATTGCATGAAACGGATGAGCAAATCACAGTGACTGGCAAAGGCATTCACAACCACTGAACAATTTCACATTTTGCCACATATCAACCACAAACTAGCACGCGTTTTATCAGAATCTCTATTGATTGAGAAAAAAACAAAAAGCAAAGCAGCCGAAGAAATGATTTACTCAAGAAGCTTGAGACTCTTGAGAGAAACATGAATGGAACCTTCAAGATAACAATTGTGTGCCCAAATATTTTATCCATGAACTCAAAGCAGTTTTTATATGTATTCTGCCAAATTACATTATTGTAAAAAAGAAAGTTCAATGCTACTTAACTCTAAGAAAGACCAAATTTTAACAATTTAATGGGAGATTGCATCAAATTTTGCCACAACTGGCACTGTATACATACATTAATGATCGGTATGTGGGCCGAAATAAAAATGGGTTTTACGCCTCTGGTCTATATGGTTTTAAGATCTCGTTTAATGACAAATTTCTAAAAGTGTATCTTGCTTTAGCACCCAAACTCTTTACTCTGATACCCCTAAATAAAATATGGTATAACCAACTGGTTTCAAAGTTTACCTCATTAGTTACCTCATTAGTTAATCTCAAACTAACAGATCCCCAGGTTTGTTAGCTGTGTCTTCAGCACTATGAAGACAGGTCAGAGAAAAGATCAAATTAGGGTCAGGTTACACATTTCACAGAGCTCTGTTTAATCCATCATCTGATAATAGAGAGAGGATAGCAAAACTGCACTTAGCCAAACAAAACAAGAGTGAGCTACATCCCGTTCTTGTTGCTAAAAAAGTTGCAAGTAAGAAAATAAAGTAAATAAATAAAAAAAAAAGATGAAAAGTTTAGGACAAAATTATTTTTTTTAAATCCGGAAAACCTGCATGACTGTTTTTTTGCAACCCTTGTCTATAGAAATCTGACTGCTTTGCGTATCATTCATGTGTCTAGTTTATTATTTCTTTAGCAGGTCAAAATCAAAAACTACAAAAAGTTTTGCAATTATAATTAAGAAGAAAAGTACTAAAAATGTTTTTGCACCTGTTGCACTTTCAACTTGACATTTTTGGCCCAAATGCCAAAAGGTTTGGACACCACCGGCTTAGATCAAATAAAACCAGTGTATTAGAATGGCCCAGTCAAAGTTCAGATTTAAACCACGTTGGCAATCTGCAGCAAGAGTTGCGACTTGATAAAATGTGAAGCAGTTAATGAGGTCTGAACGCTTTTGCAACACGCTGCTGGACGTATTCCGGGGATTCCTTTAAATGTCGTCACTCCATCTTATTTCATCTCTCCAGATTACGAAATTTCAAGCCGCTTCCGAGATCCCGCTCCGTTTCATTGAGGGGAACGTCAGCCTTCGAGGAAAAGTTTGTTCCATCACAGAGAGAGGAATAGAAGTGGAGCACGTCCCAATTTATCTGCCAATCATCTCTCCGTTACTGTCAAAGCACCGGGGTAATATCTACTGTTTTATACTGGATTTATATTTGCTCGAGGATATGCACTGATAGACCTTAGATTTTGTTGATTCTAATAGAGGAACAAGCAGGATTACTGTGGAAGAAACATTTTCTAAAATTCATAAAAATATTAGTAAAATCAATTTATTTAAAACTAATAAAATGCTAAATAAAAATAAGCAAATGCAAACTCAGTAATGTGACGGAGTGGTAAGGCCATTGTAGATAAAATAAAACAATAATACAGAACACAAAATGCTGAAATTTTTAGATCGATTTCACATATTTACAAGAAAAAAATGAGATATTCTCTGATGTTAGGAAAAAACGTAAATTTGGGAGAAAAAAATTTACGTTTTCCATGACCGACGGCTTAAATTTACAATACTAAACTGTTAAAACCAGCATATTCTATGACATTATAAAGTCAGGAATTCAATAAAAGCTTAAATCATGGTTGTTTGTTTGAATCTTTATGTGCTAGATCGCTAACAAAATGGTTTTTGGACAGAGTTAAGACGTTGTTTTTATTAAGCTGGAATTGTATCCTTACAGAACAACAGAAAGAAAACCACTTTTACCAAAGTGTTAAATCGATTGCGCATTTATAAACCATAAATGTTGAGAGCACACAGTCTAGAGTCTTTATTTCCAACGTAAAACATTTCAGGCCGTGCAGTGGAGGATAAAGGACAACAGCTCAGTCGTAACCAATGATTTACTCTGACATGGTTCATAAATGCCATTTCTCTCCTCTCTCCAGATGCGTCGACGACTCCGCTGCTGGTGCATCTGGCTGGAGTGGAGCTGACGCCGGAGGGAAAGACGTGGCTGCAGAAGAACCTGGTTCCTCCTCAAACCGTTTGGCTGAAACTCATCAGCAGAGAGGACGACATGCTGCACTGTCTGGTGTCCCAGAGCCGGGTGAGGCATCGAATCATCCTCATACCTGCCACCGATGGTGTATATAAACCTTTAAATGAAATTAGTCTTTAATTGAAGTAGCACCCCACTGCTTAAAAGAAATCTACAATCGGAGTGGCAATTTAAAAGTTTAAAACAAACAGAAGTGTGTCAGACAAAACTGGGAGAGACACCTTTTTTTTTTTTTCTTTCATTTTAAGCTTATTGTAAGTTCTCATTAAGAACTTCCATTAACTGAAGAAGCTTTTCTTCTTCAATGGGTTTTTTGTTTTGTAATTTTCTAGCCTCCTTCCGTCTGTCCAGCAGGGGTCGATGTGGAGCTACTGCATGAACGAGGAGCTCCTCCGGCTCGGCCTGGCCCGCAGAGCTCCCATCGCGGGGCTCCCGCCGGGCTCTCCCCTCTACTGGCGCCTGCACAGACGACTGCACAGGGCAGAGGTGAAGGCGGAGAAGAAGGGTCGGGGTCTGTGGAAGAAGGAGGGCTTGTGGGAGAGGGCTGCCAAAGCCCTCAAACACAATCCGCTGCTCAGACTGATGGGGAGGATCTTTAGAAGGACTCGCGCTGAGTGACTCATTAATCCAAGTCAAACACTTCGTTGTCGGGCGTTTCGAAGGCCACCGCTGCTCAAGGACGCAAATTAATTTTATTGATGGAGACTGTCCACAGCTTAAGTAAGCTTAGAGACGTCGCAAAAGCTCGAAAAATGTGAATACAAAACTGGAAACAGTGGGTCAAACTTTCTTCTTTTGTCCTTTGTATGGCAAGAAGTCAATACACTACATTCCTCTTGCACATGTTTAAGACGTTGGTGTCATTTAATAAGCTGAACAGTGTTTGGAATATAAATTAAAAATAGTGTTAAAATCAACATTGTAATCTGTAAGATTTCAAAGCCTATGTGTTAATGTGTGTGTGTGTTTGACTGGGACTTCCCACTTGGGGTGGGATCACTTAATGGTGTTCAAAATAGAGAGGGACGGCAGGGGTCCACTTGTCCACTGTTGCTATGGAAGCACTAAACGGGAAACACAAAGCGCCCTAAAGGCTAAACTCTATATTGGTTCCTCTCAGATCCCAATGGGATCCCAATATAAACCATGTAAGGAGCACTTAAAAAGTTGTTCCTTTTGTGTGCAGTTTTACCAAGTCTTTTGCAACGTTTAAGCTTGAAAGTGGAAATAAATGGGCCATAACCTCCCTTTCCAATTTGAAATCTATATTTTATAATTAGAAATTAATGCAAAAATCCCACAGGGTAATAAACTGCAGTTTTAGCTACTTATTTTATTCCAATAAGGCACCTGCGGTCTGACTCGCACATATACCATCTGTTCACAGTTGTGATTGCGCTTGCTCATGTTACAGCTTTCTGCCAGAGTCATACTCCATTTATTTCTTAGCAAAGGAGGGAGGTCTGTAAATGAGGCCAAACCACAGTGTGCCCCGTGGGGTGCGGGGGTCCTTGGTGCAGTGAGAGTTAGCGCCGTAGCGCTCCATCCAGAGGGACACAGGGAGATTAGTGCAGAAGGGAGGAGGGTCAGAGCCGTGGAAGGGGATTTTGGATCCAAACACAAAAGCGGGAGAGGAGGAGTCACAGAGGGAAGGGGAAAGGGAACCAAGTAGAGTTGGGGGGGAGTGAGGAGAGTGGGATGGGGGAGAAAAAGAGAGGGAGGGGTGCCGATGAATCAGTTTGTCGTCTCTTTTGTTGTGCAAATGTCACGGGGGACTGTTGCTGCCATAGAGCGTTGTGATTGGTGGGCAGGTTTTAAATTGTAAGGTGCATTCGGGGGGCTGATGGGAGACTTTGAACTGTCAGCGAAGTGAGGAGCAGGAGGGAAACCACGGCTCAGACAGAGAAGGAAGAGGAAAGGTTTTAACGGCAGAGTTATTGATGCCGATCACTGAACTGATTAGTTGATATAGTGTATGTTTGTTTTTTTTTTGTTTTCTTAAATCTGGTAATGTCTGTGGAGACCAATTGTTGGAATCAATGTGCTGACTGCCTTTTGTATTACGGCTTATCTCGCCGACTTAGAATGTCATAAAAAAGTAAATTTGTTTCTACAATGCAATTCAAAAGAGGAACTCAGGCATTATGGGGTTTTTTACAGGCAGAATGATGTATTTCACTTATTTATTTCCAATAATTTAGATGATTATGGATTACAGCAAATGAAAACCCACAACTATGTTTCTTACAAACTGAACAGTTTTAGATGATTAAAATCGATAAGAAGGATTTTATCATTTACAAATGTTTACTTTCTAATTGAAAAGAAGTTTCTTAACAATAGCTCTTTGCTGCTGTTTTTGTGCTAATCAAATATGGTGGTACAGTTGTCATTAATCATCTTTTGATCAGAATTATACATAGTTTGTAGAGTTTATAGATGGTTGTGTTTCTCCCCCTTCTTCCAGGACAAATTTGGACTTCAATATCGGCCAATTCTGTCTTCTTGACTGTGCAGTACAGGCCTATCAACCAAAACAAAAACTGCATTTAAGTGATGGTACATTTTAATCGTTTACGGTGTCGTCGGATTTCAGGTCCTGGTGCGAAATGAAATCAGCATCTCTACAAAGTTTGCCACCGTGAGGCATGAAGAGAATAGACTGCTGCACTCGATAAAACACAGTGAGTGGACTAATACCAGTGGATAAAATGGTTCCTCAAATCATCCCTGCCTGCTAAAATGTCACACTTGACCTCGTGCATCGTGGATTCTGACCCTCTCCACTCTTCCTCCAGACTCAAGGACTCTAATTTTCACATTAAATGCAAAATTGGCTTGAATTGTGCAGAGGTCTTTAGACCATTGAACAACAGTGCTGTCCTTTGTCTCTGATTCAAGATTGGTTTAATAGAAGGAATGCAGCAGTCATAGTCCATGTCCTGGATAAGTCAGCTTGAGTCCGTCTGTAATTTTTGTGAATCTCAGCCAATCTCTTGAAAGAGATTCACTTTATATTCCTTCAAATGTTGGGGTTTGTGCACTTTTCCCTGTCATCTTTATTAGCAGTCAGTTTTTGTGACTTACCCTCTTTGTAAGGGTGATAGCGACTGTCTACTGGGAAACTGTCTGGTCAACAGCTTTTAATTGATTTAACTTTACATTTCTGCTCCAAAAATAATTATTTGTTATTCTTCTGAGATATTCAAGTTTGACCTCCAAGTTTTAAATGCAGTTATATACAATTATTTTCATTTTATTAATTAAATTGTAAGACCAGCTCACATTTATATGTTAATGGCATGAAATTTGAACTCAAGTACCAGTTTAAGAAGGCTAACAAATAAATAAACAGAAAAACAATTAAATAAAATAAAAAAGAGCTAGACATTGGAATTAAGTCGTATTTAAAATTGGAATTAAGTCGTATTTAACTATAATACACAGACATAAGCAAGAGGTTAGAATTATAATTAGGATTCCTTTATTGTCATTGCACAAAAAAGAACAATAAGATTTTAAAAATAGCAGCTCTAGAAGGCAGTGAAAAAAGAGTAAGTATATACATAAATATAAAAAAAAAATATATATATATAAATACATACAAATAAAAATACAGTAAAACAAATAGAAACAACTGAGACGTTTGTTTCCACTTTGGTGGATAAAATATTTCAAGTGAAGCTTTGTCATAGTGGTTAAGTCTTTTAAAGTTAATTCTTGACTGATATTTAAAGTAATGTTTTAATTATTTTATGTTTTTTACACAATGCAGCAGTCACTCTGTTTCCCCTTTTTTCCCAAATTCAGTCAGAAAAATAATTTTGTCTCATTTACCTTTTGTTTACAGCTCACTCTAAGGACAGCCAGCTCCAATCCGAAATCCGTTTCAGGCTTTTGCCAAACTCGCTTGTCCCACACCAGCAGAGGTTATTTGAAAAGGCACCATGCTTGATGTAGTGGTGGGTACTTGCCCACACAGTGCAGGGAAGTTGTTCTGACCCCTCTCTGTCTTAAAACCAAACCTGTGGGATTTCAACTAATATGTAATGCGATGGATTTCCTCTTTCTGAAGGACTGCTTCTGCAACCGCCGCTCCTGAAAGGGACTAAGTTTTGTGAGAAAGCTGAGAACAGTTTCAAAGGCTGAAACTGAAGCAAAAGACGTAAGTATGCTGATATTTCTTGTGATGTCTGTGTATTTTCTTAACCCCCTTTATGTAGTGCATTTTGTTTCCTTGCTGATTCCTAATTGTGCACATTTCCCGCTTCGCCAAGCTGCACACATCCTCCTACCTGTCACTTTACATTTACAGCTGTACACAGTATCCAAGCACATGTTCAACTTTAGGAAAACAGGAACCACCAACATTTCAGTCCTTATCTTTATTGCGTCCCTCCAGGATCAGACAGAAACCCATTTCTCTCCCAGGATGATTTCAATGCTCATTTACATATTTGTTTTATGTTTTAGCCATCTACCTGGGCTTCATTGGTGTTGCAGTCAATACATAACCAGTATGACTGATGAGGCATTTTCTTCCACAGCTGAATTTGCTGCTTGTAGCTGGGGGAGCACAACAAAGGCTTTTATTACACTCAGCCGGTAGCCATCCCAGTGAGAAAGAGGCTGGCACTCCCCCTCTCTCTGGTTCCCCCCTCTATCTGAAAGGACCGTCCTTGGGGAGTTTTTTGATTTGATTTGAGTGGCTTGAGCGTGGTTGACCGGGTGTGAAAGACAAAGAGGTTTAAAGTGACAGACAGCTGGTGTCACATGAAAAAAAGATGCAAAGATTTTCTGTTTCTATTGCTCCGGTTTCATGCAAATAATCTAAATTCAACATACGCCCGGTGTCTTTTTGTGGTTTTATTGAATTGTTCCTCAAACGCAATCAGGTGGTTGTCACAATTAAACACTTTCTGGTAAAACGCCGGATAGCAATTTTCTAACACGCCCACACCCACCGTGAAGACTGCCTGTGTGTGTGTGTGAAGGAATGCATCAGCCGTAAAGAAACTCCCTTGTTACTATGAGACTGGGAGTATTGTGAGGAGTGTATCAGCTTTCTGGTGTTGGGTTGTAGGAGTGGAAACTTGACTCTGGGTGCTCCGAACCCTCATGAATAAATGAACTTTCCTTTGGAGGAGCGTACAGCAGGAGACAAGAGGATGGGTTGTTTGGGATTGAATTAAACACTCTCTCAATACGCTGCCTTGTAAAATTATTCATATTTCCCAAGCGTTTTAACATTTTGCTACTTTACAGCTGCAATATTCTATGTGGGTTTTTTTTTTGGGGGGGGGGGATTTAAAACCAGAGACCAAAACAAACCATTATGTAGTTGTGAAATGGAAGGAAAACAGAACTTTGTTTTCAAGTTTTTGAATGAATAATCTTAAATATGTGGCATTGATACTTTGGGGTTTATATTGCTTCTTTTACAACTGCAAGACTTTCTTTTTCTTTTTTTTATGTGTCCGACATTGTGGCACTCAGAATTGTTGTCTGAGTGTCAAAGATGAGGCCCAAAAAATTTACTTTCACAAGTGGAGCATTACGGCTCCACTTTACATACTGTATATATCTGGAACTTTGTTTGAAATTGCTTTGTGTTTATTTTAAATGTAATGGATGCAGAGATGAAAAATAAAGGGGAAAAGGTGAGGAAAAGCTTTAGAGGGAAAGAAGATATAGAGAGCACAACTCTTGCAGTCTGCCTATACACCTGCAGAAAAAGAAAAACAAAACCAAGAAACCACAACACCTAACAACATACACATATATAATAACAGCTATAACATCATTGGAAAGTACACAGTACATGAGGATACAAGATGTAGTAAGTGGTAACTGTAGCCCAACTAAGAGTGTACCTGACAAACACCAGTGTGTGTGTGTGTGTGTTTCCATTAGCTTAGCACATCTGCAGATTGAATTGTTTGCTCTTTATGATTTTCAGAACAATTCAAGCACAGTCAGAGTGGATAGTGATTGAACATCTATTTTAATTCCTTCTTAAATTCCCCTGTTGGATTCAGTTCTAGACTTTGACTGGACCATTCTAATAAATGAATTTATTTTTTGATAAGGTGGCCCTGTGGCCAGCTTAAACCTGCAGGAGGTTCTTCATCCAGGACTGTCTTGAATTTAGCTCCTCCTGACCCTGCAGAAGAAAAGCATTCACACAGCAACATGCTGCCTCTACTCTGTTTAACCATACACTGTAGGATGAGCAGTGCTGTCCTCCACACATAGGCCAAAAGTTGAACTATGATTTCATCTGACTTCAGCAGTTTTTTCACATTTGCCGTGTCCCCTTGTGTGGCTTGTGGCAAACTTTAAAGTGGACTTTTTATTGATTTTTCTACAATGTCTTTCTTTTGGCCATTCTGTCTGAGCAGTCATATTTGTGGTGTGCATGACTGATATTTTTCATGTCGAAAGATTCTCCCACTTGAGCTCTGGATGTCAGCTGCTCTTTACAAGCTACCTCCTGGCTGCTTCTCTTATAAATACTTTCTTTTCCCAGCCTGGTAGTTTAACTGAACGACCTTAGTCTTGTAGCTACGCAGTTTACCGTTTTCATTTTGAATGATTAATAGAACAGTACTTTAAGGGATCTGCAAAACTTATTCTTTTTTAAAACCATTCTTGTTTAGAACATCTCCAAAACTTTATCGCCAACCTGTTTGTTTGTTCTCTGCTGTTCACGATGCTGTTTGTTCAGTAAACTCTGGAGAACATCTGAGCCCTTCGCAGAACATTCTGATATTCAATACACACAGCTGGACTCTGCTAGTAACGTGACTTCACTTTAGAAGGAGTTTAATTCAAATCATTGCGAAACTTTTGCAATTTTTATTTGTGAAACATTTTGAAAACCATTTAGTTTATGATTATAACATGAATAAATTCAGAAATGTTCAAGGAGTGTGAAGACATTAACAGTAAACTACATTGTATATTTTAGGGTTGTAATGTGGAGATGGAAGGCCAAAACTCCATTCATTGAAGTTGACAACTATGAATTTGACACGTTTTGCAATATGTTACTGTGCAGAAAATAAAAGTGATTATGAAGGAAAGTAGAAACACTTTAACTCTAACAGTGAAACTAAATATCAGACTCTGCAGAACATTTTTGGCATGTGTGACACATGATCTGACTTAACACTCAAGTTCACAGTAAGCCAAGCCCACCTCACAAACAGTCAATCATACACACAGTCAATCATACACACACGCATGTGCACATGTCAGCCTGGTCCTGCATGAAGAATTTAACCAAACACGGACAAACAGCACATCTGCAAACATAATGATGAATATTTATTTATTTCCAACATCTAGAATAAATCTAATTTCATGACCTACTCATAAATGTTCAAAAGCTTGAGTACGGTCTTAAGAAATGTTTCACTGTCTGATCCCAGGAGTCACCAATCTGCTTATTTTGACTTATTTGAGAATAAGATATACCCTAGATTCTTTGTTCTCATGACTTTGTAATATGTCTTAAAACTGGCTAATCATTGGCCACCTCCGCAACACAAGAATGCCCCCACACCAGGTAACTCTACCAGGAACAGGTTAAAATATCACCACTGGATGGAGAACTTAAACTTAGGAAACTTTCATGTCTTTTTCCTAAACCAATTGATTTTCTAGCAGTACAACTATTTATCAAGCTATGTATGAAACTTAGTAGATTGGCAAAACAATAAAAAGTCCTGTTTGCGCAAAGAAAAAAAAAAATTCAAAGCAAAAGCTGTACTGTAGAAGTGAACATATCCACATGAAAAAGTCTGAGTTTATGATATTGCTACGACAGTACTTTAAAACCACATCTTTGTTTTCTGTTGTCAGTGCTTAAAGCAGAGCCTTCAATGAGTCACTAAGTGTGAAAGCATCTGGGTGGCCATCAATGGGCCAAGACTGTTTACTCGGTTCTGGTAACTGTTTAACAAGCAGCCGCAACTTACTGCTTTGACTCTGTAGAGCAGTGGCGTCTACAGTGGGTCCTCGAGGGCTGGCATCCTGCATGTTTCAGTTCTCTCCCTGGTGGTGGTAGTAACAACCTCTTCAGTAAGTCAATGTTCTTCTTAGGCCTCTAAAGAGCCATCATTTGATCCAGGTGTGTTAAACCTGGGAGAGTACTAAAACATGTAGGATGCTGGCCCTCGAGGACCGACTTTGGGCACCACAGCTATACAGCAAGGGTGTCAAACTCATTTTCATTTTGGGCCATAGAAAAATCTGAATGTTCTTAGAGGGCCAGAATATATTGAAGAAACCAAATAAACGGTTAAAATGTCAATAAATAGCTGTTCCTCCAAGATTTTGCGCTTGTTTTAGTTGATTTTTTGCAATCAAAATGACAGATTTTGAAGTGCCAATTTAGAAATGTTTGTAAGGATTTTTTAAATGATATTTGTAGTAATGTATGATGTTAAATGTGACTTTTTATTACCATCTATGACTTGACATCAAGTAAGGCTGAGGCAGCAGTCATTTAAACTCATTATTTTTGACCAATCTTGAGAGAATTTGCAGTAAAATCAGAAAAAAATGTGGAGATTTGTTGATTTTGTGTGCATTTTGCAGATTTGTGAAAACCTGGAAGGACTTATTGATGTTATTTGGAGTATAGAGGGCCACATGAAAAGGTCTGGTGGGTCAGATTTGGCCCCCGGGCCTTGAGTTTGACACCTGTGCTATAGAGCATAGAGGAGGTCAGCCCATGTGATGTAGGGATCTTTACCTTCCCTACAGGACAACGATACTGAGGTTGACACGAACCTGAAACAAGTGCTGTTTTCTTTTTGTTTTTCACATTAAAATTAATTGTTTAGAGAAAATATTTGCAATAAAATGATCAGTACTAGAAATGTGCAAAAAATCATTCAGTTAAGTTTGTTGGTCTTTTGGAAAGGACTCCAGTCCTCCATACATTTTCAACAGGATTGAGGTTTGGGCTTTGATCAGGTTCTATTGAAAAAGCTTTAGCTGTTTTAGCCATCAGACACAAATTATCATTATCGGAGGAGTAGCTACAACTCAGGAACCTCCGATGCTTAAGCTTACAATAACCTGGAAACGTTTGTAAAAAAAAGAAAAAAATACACAACAACTGCACTAACGTCTACGGTCAGTAGTGAATATATGAACATTTTCCATATGTGCAACGTATACATGGAGCTGTGATCTGGAGTGGCTGCAGTTGTTCAGTTTCAGTAAAATAATGTCTCCAAAGAATGAGGCTAGATAACTACCAGATTGTTTTATCAGGGAATTTCTTGTTCCCAGATGAAACATGCAGTATTCCAAGATGAGCGTGCCAGGATTGATCAGGGTCAAGTCATTTTTGCACATGGATTGGACCTTAACCCTAGAGAGAATTTTTGGAATATGTTGGAAAAGAAAGATCTTGATGATACCAGAAAACACTGGATGGATATAATTCTTTCAACAGTGCAGAAGCTTATCAAAACGATGCAACAATGAATGCATGCCACATTCAAAGCTAAAGTTGGTTCAATGAAACGATAGTATGTGACTATTGACAAAAAATGATTGCCTGTGTCGTTGACACTTTCTCAATTTTTTTCCCATGTAGAACATTTAGGACAGAAATCCACTTCTAATCATGAGATTAGAAGTGCACAATGGCACTCCATTAAACAAGAACTGCATGTGTTAAAACTCTGCGGATGCTTCAATAAAACATTAATGCGCAACTGTTGTAAATAATGAATACAGACAGGAAAAAGGGGCATACTGTACTCCTATTAGGTTTTGTTTCGTGTGTCATTTGCTATATTCCGTTGAAACATCAACGTGAGGAAAACTTTTCACTTAAAGGCATTCTCGACCTACTTCCTGTCTGATGGAGTCACTGTGGCAGAGAGGAATTTATTTTTGAGCGTCTCTTCCACCCTGAGAAACCCAGCAGAGACAGAAGAGCTGAATTCCCCTGAGGTTTCAGCTGATCAGAGGTTACTAAAGTTATACACAAACTAGAGACATGCTACTAAATTCTCTGAATAACAAAAAACAGAAAATTATTCTTGCTTTTTTTTTTTTTTTTTACAGTTAGAATTAAATCAGCCAAGTTTTTGTAGATGCTTCATGTAACTCTTTTATTTTTGTTCACATTGCTGTTTGCTAAAGAGCAAAATCCCCTGCGGCTGCTTGCCGTCACCTTTACCCACAATTCATAAAAACATCTATTTATCCAATTATATTCAACCTTTGAGAATACAAGATATTTGTTGATTTGACAAAGAGTTTATTCTTCTGGATTAGGACTTGAACTTTGCTCCTTGTCTTGTCCATCACTGCCTACTAAACACGTCTGCTGCATGAGCAAATTCAGAAGCTGTGTTTGCATAAGTTTGCATGAATCTAATGAACAAAGGAGAGATCCTGGTTAATCATTTAGTTTTATTATCACCTGATTTGACTCCTCTTTGTTCACTGTAGAGGTGACACCTGAGACTTCAGCCATGTCATGGCTTTACTTGCCGGCTGCGGACTGCCCCTTTTAGCCTTTTGAGTCGAGGGTTACATTTACGGAAACTGAGATTAATGTGCGCAAAAATGACATACGCTGAACGAGTCTGAGTGATTGTCACATACGTACTAAGAGTCCATAAAGAAATTTTGGTCCCAGTTCAATCAAACTCCTGAACTTTTTACAGATCATGTCTCTTTTTAACTATCTGCCTCTTAATTATCTGCATCACAGCCAACAAGTGCCGTTAAATCTCCAGGAAACAATGTGTCCAGTGCTCTGCTTCTTATGTTGAACTCCTACTTTTAATTTGGACTCTGTTATGAAAACATAAAGTCATTTATAGAGATTGCTCTATAATTAAGCTGTGAGGCCCAAGGGGCCGTTCTCTGTGTCTCCAGAGCAGCTTGGAGACGCTGAGACTCATGAGCAGCAGCCGACTTTTATGACCAGATCCAGTGGCTTTCTATCTCTTTAGGTTTGTGCTATTCTTTTTTTTTATTTCCAGTTAGAACAGAAACTAAAAACAAGATTTTTTTTTTTGACTTGGTGTGGAATTCATTAAGGCACATACATCAATTTTTAACCCTCTGTGTTTCAAGTTTAAATCTTGCAGCTACCATTCAAAATATAATATTTGCAAGAAAATAAATTATTAAAACATAGTTTTAAGTATACAGCAGTCATCTAGTGCTTGGCATAACTTTCCCTACCAAACAGCCTAGAGCTAAATTGTGAAGTGAAAGGAAAAGGATAAATGTGTTTCAAACATATTTTACAAAAAATTATCTGAAAAGTGTGGCATTCAGATGCTATTAAATATTCTCTAAATCCTTTCAGAACCAACTAATGATTGAAGACAGTCCATCCGTGTGTAATTTTTTTTTTTAGATCTTATTGTAAACTGTCCTGTGAAGGCTCAGATGAGATCAAAATGTGGTTTCATCTTCCAACATGGAAAATTGTGCAGTGGAAAACATCTCCATGGTGAAACATGGAGGAAGCAGCATCACCTCTGTGGGATGCTTTTCTTTGCCGGGAAACATGTCAGAGTTGATAAGAAGATGGAGCTGAAAAGCTTTGATGCAGGGGTGGAGGGTAATCATGTTGAAGCACAACAAACACCAGAGCTGAAACTGAGTGGTTTAGTCGACCTTTATGTGCTTTGGTTTAGTTTCATGTGTTATAATGGCCCATTCAAAGCCCAAGCCTAAATCTAATTTCATCTGTGGCAAGTCTTAAAATTGATGTTCACAATCTGAATGGCTTTCAGGCATTTTGCAATGTAGCACAGGCAAAAATATTAGCTTCTAAGTCAGACATACTCCAAAAGACTGGAAATATAATACAGCGAAAGGTAGCTGGACCAAGTATTAATTTTGAGAACTTGCATCATTTTCCACTTCACAATTACAGATTCTACTTTGTGTCGGTCATTCACATTAAATCCCAATAAAATACTTTGGAGATTGTGGATTTATTTGGGTTTTTTTTTTAAAGATGCAGCGCAATGTAATATCCTTTTTTAATAGCTTTACATTATGTTCTAATGTTATTCCTTCTTTAAAAAATACATGGATTTGCTTTTATTTTTTATGCATGTTTGAGAAATCCTTGAATCTCCCATGGCAACCATTCAACTGTGCAAAATGCCTGTGTGGACCTGGTGCTGATTTCCAGGACGAAGCTCCTCCTTGGAGCTGCGGTTGTCAAGTTTCAGAGCATCTGGCTCACAGAGCATCCATCCCTTACTTAACTCCTTCAGACTAGCCAGCAGCAATTAGCAAACCTCTGGTGGAACTACGCTGAGCTCATTATACAAGCTATTTCTTAGTTAAACTCTGGTAAAACAAAGGATTAGTAGAAGAGCAATGTTGTGATGATTTCCTGAATGCGGGGTGTTGGAAAGAGCAGGATTTTCTTAAAGAGACAGAGGCCCAATTTCAAGGTGTTAAATTACAAAGTCAGATTTCTTTTAAGTCATATTTGATATACACAGCAACTTTATAACAACTGAAGGTAATATAGTTACTTAACTGTGCTATAAAATGGCACTATGTGGCTGGATTACACATAATACCGCCCCTTTAAAAAAATGTAAATGATGCAATAAACAATCCAGTGCAACAAAGGTGGAGAAAAAAATAGCGTTAGTTGTTGTAAAACCAACCATAGCTTACATTACAGGCATGGTTCAAAGTAATGCGGTGGCAGGGTCAAAGGAAAATACTTTCACCTCAAGAATACTTGACCCCTAACCTCTGCGTGTTCAACGGTAACCCCTCACCAAGTCGCCGGGTACCAGACGGCAATAAATATCCCGGAGGCTCCGACCCTTCCCAGAGCGGAGCACCTCCGGCGGGTGTGCTTCTGAGAGATAGAGACGGCGCTGATTTGAAGCTTTAAATCAAGTGGACAGATGAGCAACAGGTGGGGAATCACAGAGTGCTGGCTGTGGGAGGATCAGTAACGACAAGAAATCAGGAGGACAAAGCGGAAAAAACCTGGAGCTCTGATGGAAAGAAAGAAAGACAAATGAGAACACCTGTGGAGAGAAAGGGAGGAGAGAAGGCGGAATGAATGAAGGGTATAACTTAACTCCTCCCTTCAATGCAAATAAGTTAAATCTGTTTAGCATGAAATTACATTTTTTATGCCCCGTTATCGTTCTGCAGCAGCACATTAAAATACTTATTTTTTCTTCTCCTTCATAGGTAGGTGATTTGTTTTCCTTCCTCTTCCTCTGGCCATGAGCTCCCGGGTGGTGAACAGGAAAGGAGAGCCACAGTACCGGCGGCACTTCCTCACAGACAACAGCGTCTTTCAGGGTAAATATCAAGAGGCACACACCATCAAATGCATGAAGCACAAACCAGAAACCAGGCTGATACCATCATATGTACAAGGAATGAACACTAGAGGGAGACTCTGTGACATGTTTGTGTTTGATAATCAGCTTTTTTAAATATCGCAACACAACCAATACAACTGCATCAATGCATTATGGGAGTAAATATGCACATAAATAACATAGTTAACTTACGAATGCTTGTATTTCTTGCTTTTATTTTAAGAACAGTTGTTATTTCTGAGTATTTCCACTTTTGTTGTCTTGTAAAACATAATGGATTACCCTTCTAGTTACCATCTGGACACATCATCTGGAGCATTTATACGCCCTGCTGTGCTAAATGTTCTACTGGATAGAAAAACACTGGATTTCCCCCCCGCCCTTCTCTAAACTCTCCTATCCCCTGAAAGCTGAGCTAAATCCAGATGTTTTACGGGATCAGCGTGATCTTGAGCTGAAGGTTTTGACACAGTGAGACTTCCTGCTGACCAAGCCACCGGATAAATCCGTGGAAAATCTGATAAGTTGGCGTGTCTCTGTGGGCTGTCACGCCCACTGCAGACAGACCTTTTATTGCCTCACCTAGACAGCGACCATCTTTTATGTGCTTTCAAAGGTAGAAAAAAGAAACACTGGCTCAAGAGCCTCTGTGCTCTTCTGCAGGGGAGGAGTTCATCAGATTAAAGCGCCGTCTGTTTCCTTGCCACTTCTTTTACCACATTTTAGACATGGACAGATTTTATTGTCATTCAACAGTACATCTAAAAATGTACAAATTGAAAGAAATTTCGTTGCAAGGCTCCAATAATAAATAAATAAATAAATGAATAAATAAATAAATAAATAAATAAAGTGTCATTATAAGTATATATAATGAAAGATTGTTTAGTATCCCTATGGATACTAAATAATCCAAGACCCTCCTTATATATATTAAGATATATAATATTTTGCATTTTAAACAAACTTATTACAATTAAAATGTTCTCTGGACGGATTATGATGAAGTAAAAACAATTGGCTTACTGATTTTGATACATGTATTTGCTCTAATAAACAACAATTATGTAACAATCCATTATTTTAATTGCAATCCTATTACATGCATTTACTGTGTTATGATTTAAAGGTCCAGTTTAATGTAAATCTCTTAATTCTTGCATCCAAAAACAACCGAAGTTTTTGTTATATTGTAATTTTATTTTATTTTTTTCATTTTTGGGGCAGATGGGTTTATAGGTATTATTTCAATTCAATTCAGATTATTGATACCAACTTGAGGCACTTTACAAAATACTTACCTTTGATCTGACTTATTAAAAAAGTGACATTTGTGTTAATCTTGGGGTTAGTGATAGGAATGTGAGGTACACCCTAGGTACATGCTAGGCAGGTCCATGAACGCCCAACCACCTTTGAATAGTTAAAATACACAAATACTTGTGATTCCATAAAAGAAATGACTATTTTTATAGTTCAATCGTCATATAATATATATTAATACGCACAGTGGAAACTGTCTTGGCTCTACAGCAGAAGCTAACAACCATGGTTTTCATTAGGGCTGCTTCTTGGTCCCGGTCAGAAACAATCAGTCAGAACCAGAAGGAAGGTTTTGGTGCTGTCAACCACTCTCATGTACGCGCTGATCAATGTGCTGATGGTGGAGAAACAACTTGCAGTTACACGGGAACTGTTTATCTGCCGTCATCGGCAGCCATGTGCCCTGCACATTCACGACAGGCAGGGTCACGGGGAACTAACTGTAGCATAGCAGAGAGCTGTGAACAGCACATACACCAGAGTGATTGACCACGCTAAGCTCTGATTGGTTGTTTTTTGACTGAGCGGTGTATTTCTGCAGATGGCTATAGGACCACAGCGAGAAGGCAGAGGAGCTTGATCTTTTCACAGATTTTTGTATTCTATTGTACTGTCAGGACATTGAGACAGCTTTAACAAATAGTCAAAAACACATATATTTTTTGAAATAAAGGTTACTTAACGCAATTTTAAGCTAGTAAAAGTTAAAGCTGGAATATCCGGAGAGAACTGTTGTTATGGGGAACATTTAGCACTGCATAATGTTGCATGTCTATATTACATTTATGACCAATTTGTTTTGCCAAAATATGAAGTCTGAACATGGCAAACTTCAGCTCACTCTAATTGCTGAGCGGGTAAAAGCCTATTGTTATGATATCATTGACATTATGATCAGTTCTTTGGTCAAAGTGTGACGGTAACGCTGGATTGCACTAATTAGCAGGTGAAACACTAATGCACTCATTCTCTATTGTCGGCTTAAAATAATTGACACAATCAACTGATGTTGACATAATTGAACTAATTATTGTAATTACCATAGCTTAATCATAAAGCATGTTTTACCATATTTTATTTTATCATCACTCCACCAAACCTCTGCACCATTCAATTCTCCAGCTTTCCTTTCTACTCCAACAAACTGGGTCAAAATGTTTTCACCTACTGTTTTGCTAAAACAACTTCAGTTCTGTCCAAAAAACACAAACCCAGCATTTGGGTTAAGTAAATCACCCCGCAGCTGTTAGAGAGTTGTATCTTTGCAACCCTTCCCAATCTGTCTGCATCCCTCATTTCCCTGGCAGCCGGTTCTTTCATGTCAGCCAAGGACCGTTTCAGTAAACATGTGTTTCTCTCTTTTTCTGTGTGTCTTTTTTTCCCCCACATGACTTTCCTCTCACTTCATTTCTCCCTCAGACCTGCCTAATCCCAGTGCATTCCTCTGTTCATTTTTGAAATTCAAACTGGCTGCATGGTTCTGCTTTGGTCATGGTCCATAAACCAGTCATGGGTAGTGAACTTTGACTTTTAGGTAGCTGTGAACACACAGCATCTCGCCTCGCTCACACCCATTGAGGTTTTCACATTTTTCTCAAATTGCAGCAAAATGAAGATAATTTTACTGGTGTAAAATTAGTTTGAAGCAGACAGAAATCGACTCATGGTTTTCACTTGTGGTCTTCTACACATTTGCATTCAACCCCTCTAAAAGTCTAAATGTCATGCTCAGTCAGATTTGATGGAAACAGCAGTTTCAAAATCTTATTGACTGTCTGACTGTCTTCTCTGTCCTTGCTAAAATAATAAAAAATAAAATCTCCACAGAATGATGCATGTCTCATTGGGGTATATCTACAGAGTAATGTGATGTGTTGGTTCACCCCAAACATGGTATTTTATGTTTAACAAAAATGGCTTTTAACTTCTTTGCCGTTATCTGACTTGAGCACCAAAACATTTTGTGTGTCTGCTGTGGCTTTGTTTGTGCCAAACTGCAAACAAAACTTATTTCTTTCAGCAGTGGCATTCTTCTTGACGCTAAGAAGCCAACCTGTTGACCTGTGGATTTCTGCAGCTCCTTCACAGATGTGTTTAGTATTTTTTTTCCTTTGTATTTTTAATGAGATTGTGATGGACTTTACCAGATACTTCCCTCAAAAAAAACCCCTATATAACTGTATTTTTATTTGGGGGTATCAGTGTAAAACATGCAGGTCTTTTATTTCTGAAAAAAAAGGGAGAAGTATACGCATGTTTGTCTTTCCAGTTTTCCATTTCACGCTCTACTTTGTGTTGAATCGTTTACACAAAACCTCCCAAAGAAAAACACGTTGGATGTTGTGCTTCTAACGAGTCAGAAATGGAAAGAAAAGAGCAATCAGAGGGGAATCCTCAAATATCGGATTCTGAAAAAACAACAAAATCACAGCCACACCGGTGGAGGCAGAAACAGATGCGTTTTGCTGGTGGGGATGTTTCAAGCTGATCGATTAGGTAACCTCTGGGACGCTCCTCTCTCCTGCAGCTCTAAATGAAAAGGGCTTTCCCTGCGTGGACCAGTGAACAGGAGCAATCTGGGAGCTCCAGACTGACGAGACTCACATTAGGAAAATGACTCAACCGGGAGTGATACGCTCCTGGCTGGAAAAGGCACACAGACACGCACCCGCACACAGTTTAAAAGCTTTTCCTTTTTCTTTTTTTTAATGCGGACGCCACAGTTGGGTCCCTCTCTTTTTCTCTTTCTCTCTCTCTCTCTTGGGAGCGCCGGTTTAAATTCCCCGCATAAACTGAAGAAGATCCGAAAAGAGACAGACGGCGTAAAGTGGGTCATCGCTGCGCATTGATGCCGTTTTAGTTGCATTTTTCAAGCCAAAAAAGAAAAAAAGAAAAAAGAAAGAAAGAAAAATCAAACAAAACAAGCGGATGTGGCGCCAAATGTTTTTTTCTGGTAGGGAATTCACATTTGGGAAGCAGATGAAATGCAATAATTGCCACTACTCTGGTGAGCTGTCCACCCACCGCGCCACCCCTCCCCTCCTTCCTTCCTTCTCGTTTTTGCGCGCTCTATCACCCACTTCTCTCTCTCTCCACGCCCGTCCTGAGCTGTTGCTTATTAACATCCAAGTCTCTCGTCAGCCCCGTCGAAGCGCGTGAGAAATCGGCTTATCGGTTTTCCGCCGCGGCGTTTTGCGCCTGATGAGGGGAGAAGATGTGCTGCGCGCAGACCGGAGGATGAGGATAAACCAGGTTTAAGGGGTGGCGGGGTGGAGGGGGGTGGGGGGCGTCTGGAAGAAAAAGGGGGGGCCAAGAAAAGTGACACTCTGTCCTCATGGCGCGCTTCTTTTGAAACGCCTCATCATCATGGACGCATTGGTATGTTGGCATTTTACCGCTGCCACAAATAGGGAATAATTATTAGAGAAAGAAGAAGAAGAAAAAAAAACATGCCCAAAGCGCACGGAGGGACAACTCCAGATCTAAATGGCGGAGCTTGAAGTTTGCAGAAATCTGAGTTTGGAGAGGGGTAAGTGAGCCTTTTGGCTTTCTGTCTCCACAATTTTCTGGTAGAGGTTTGTAGTGCCCAGTTTACCCCCCATTGCGCTGGCGATTGTGCAGAATTTCATCACCAGCGCAGAAACAAACAGTGAAGAAAGGAGCGTTAATTGGATGACTGAGTATTTGCATCAGGGAGTCATCATGCAAAACCGATGCAGGTGAAATTTTGGGATGCAGGCGACGATTTTTGATGGAATTTCATTTGCTAATTTAAGAGATTTAAAGTCCGTCATACGAGAAATGTAAATGATGGGAGTGGGAAACTGTCCCTGGTGCTGAAATCATCTTCCCCCCTCCCCCCTGCACCTGGCACTAGGGGGCAGAAAAGCGTCGTAATATTTCCAATTGAAAATACTTCAGTTTGCCAGATTATTCACACTCCTTGCGGAGATTTGTCCATTCCTGATTTATATATCCGGTCATCACACTGTCTTGGTGTGAAGCTCGCCGAGAAACCGATGATGCGCACATCTCTGTCACATGAAACGGCAGACGGAGAAAAAGATTATTTTTGACATCAGCAAAACCCCTCTAAAAAGGGCCGGTGCAGGGGCAGTTTGAGCTCCACGTTTCATTGCACATTAGAAGTCCCGAAAGGGTTTCACAGTGACCACTTTGCAATGTGTCAAAAAAAAAAAATATACAAAGGGGCCCTGGCACCTGAGGAAACAGGGATGTGTCAAACCGTCAGCATTTTACCCAGAGCTTTCTGTTGGGAGCCACTGAGGTCTGACGCCTGCCTCTCCTCACAAGACAGTCACTCGTTTCTTCAGTTCTGGCAATGCTCTAACTTGATGAGCTGGATGCAAAAGCGAAAAGAGGGAGAAAATAGGAAAAATCGGGAAAGGAAAAAAAAAAAAACGGTTGGAGCATCATCAATGGCAGCTAATCTCCTCCACATGGAGGGAATGGCTTTTCCATGTAAAATCTGTTTTCCCCCCTTATGTGTCTCTATTGTGCTGCAAATGATGATGAATCTCAGCACGTTCACTTGGATTTGTCTCCATTCTGTTGTCTGTGCCAGATCCTCGAGGTAGCTGTAGGGCACAAACTGCAAGCAATCACCAGGAGGGGAACACACTATCATCTGTTAAAACCTTACTTCTGCTTTTTACAGCTTTCCTTTCCTTTCCTTTCCTTTCCTTTCCTTTCCTTTCCTTTCCTTTCCTTTCCTTTCCTTTCCTTTCCTTTCCTTTCCTTTCCTTTCCTTTCCTTTCCTTTCCTTTCCTTTCCTTTCCTTTCCTTTCCTTTTCTTTCCTTTCCTTTCCTTTCCTTTCCTTTCCTTTCCTTTCCTTTCCTTTCCTTTCCTTTCCTTTCCTTTCCTTTCCTTTCCTTTCCTTTCCTTTCCTTTCCTTTCCTTTCCTTTCCTTTCCTTTCCTTTCCTTACCCACTCGCTCCCCTGGGACCATCATGCGCACACGAGATTTTTCACACACTGACTTACTCGATCTGTTTCTGCCGTCTTAACCGCAGGAGCGTCACACTTCTTCACTCTTCAAACATTTCCTAGTACGCATTCTCCAACTGTGCGAGAGGATGAAAAAATTTCAGATTTGAGGGTTCAGTGGTTTCTGCGGCAGAGAAACACCTGTATCTACACGGGAAACGGAAAGAAAATTCTGCACGAATATTGGAATTATCGTTTCATTTTCACGAAATGTAATCAGCCTCACGCGTGTCTGACTTTTTTTAAGCCTCTGTTTGGTTAGAAGAATCTTGTATGCAAAGCAAAAAGTTCAGCTTTGCTGTCATTCTTGCTGTATTCCCTTCTTATAACTTTCCTTACTTCCTGCTGCTCTTAATAAAATGTCCAGTTTGGGTAATCTCTCTTTGCCCTTCACCCCGTCCTGGGGTTTGGGCCACCAAAGGTAGAGCTCTGTCCTACGGCCATTCTTTATCGTCTGCCATATTTTTGACATCTACCTCCAGATCTCGTTGCCAGGTGTTTTTTGGATAGCCTCTCTTTCGGTTGCCTTCCTTGCCAGCATGCCTCTGTGGGCCCCATATGGGGGAAAGGAGGGCTGACATATGGGTCCCATATGGGTTTGTCCGCAGGTTCCACGGTGGCCCCACATGGGTTTGCCCATGTAGGGTCACAGCCTACGTGGGCCCTAAATGGGCAAACCCATGTGGGCCCACCACCATGTAGCGCCCATGTGGGCTGTGGCCCTACATGTGCAAACCCATGAGGGGCCACCGTGAACCCGCGGACAAACCCATATGGGACCCATCTGGTCACCCCTCCTTTTCTCCATATGGGGCCCACCTTGGCATGCTGGCAGGGTGCTTCCACCTCCGATTCTGTGCGTAAAAATAAGCGAGTTGCTGCTGTTTACAAGCTAGTTTGATGCAAGAAAAGTGTTTCCTTTGCAGTTTTGCAAAGTGTTCAGATTTTGATACAGATGAAAAACCATCCCATGTTACTTTTTATCAAAAAATATTATTATTTTTAATTACTCTGCTTCCATTAAGCAAATTTGTTTTCGTAATTTCAATTTGCTCTATTGGTCAACGGAAACGCAGTTACAGACAGTGTCTGATCAGAAAATGTGGAGAATCCTTCTGAGGCAGCTGTTCAGGAACGTCTGGATTTGTTTCTGTTGGAAGCTTTGCCTGTCCTGCAGTTTTCAGCGGTACTGACGTCACACTGGGATTGGACAGTCGGAACCGGATGACCCAGGTTTTTTTTTAGCTGGATGAAGGCGACTCTTGCTTTGCCTGTCCTTGCCTTGACATCTCCATCTGTCAGAGGACTTTCATTAAGGGTGATTGAGTTTTATTGGAATCGACTATAAGGATTTCGCTTTGTCCAATGCACATCAAATAGTTGCCCCGTCGACAGAGTCTTCCCACCCGAGCTGTAGATCGCTGCAGCTCCTCCAGAGTTGACACGGACCTCTTGACCTGCTACACTGACCATTGCTGCCTATCCTGTTGTGTCATTAAAGCACCACAGAGGCAGCCGTGACTTTTTTTCCTCCTTCCCCCGCCACCTCCTCTCTTTCTTTTGCATGTTTCACGTGAAGGCGCTGACATCAGACAGTTTGCGTGACAGTCTGTCTCTGCCGCCAGAGATACTGTATCTCATTTTGCGCAGCAACGAGGCGAGAGAAGAGGAGAAGCTTTAACCTAGCAGGAACAGTCAGCATCAGTCTCGATCATAATGTGCTCATGAAACGTGCGCATGTCCTCCAAAGCGCACGCAGACTTCACTTTGCTCCTTTGATGTCTGTGCTGCGCTGCGGCAGTCAGGGGGACACCTCCTCCCTTCGTCCCCCCTCCGGTAACATCTCTTGTGAATGCATTATCGTTCGGCGCTGTCGTGTTTATTTTCATTCTGGTGCCTCTCCTCACTCTGCACCCCTGGAGGCACCGAGGAAACCATTTGTAGTTTTGGTGACTCGAGCGCTGCCTTAAGCGGGATTAATTAGGCAAAAGCGAGTAGCCGTGAGATAAGAGCGCGTCTTTCTCTCTTTTTGCTCCATCATTTCTGAACCTTTTATGTTTCTAATAGGTGAGTGGTGTGTATTTTAAAAATATTTTCTCCTCACTCTGTTTTAGCATCATTAGTGTGCTATAAACTGGTCTATATTTTAATAAATCCCTTTAGGTGTGAAAGGTAAAGAGCAGGGTTTTTTTTTTATTGCATAAAAATGACAGTGCACAGAACTGCACTGATGAGTTGTGAGTTCAGCCGAGATGCAAAACTCCTCATTAAGGATTTTTTGCACACATGTAGTGCGTCTGTTGACAGCCCTGGTGTGGAAACAGCTTTTAAACAAGTATATTTTATTGCAGTACTAGTTTTTAATTTAAAAAAAATCAACAACAAATAATTAAGTTACTTTAACAATAAAAAAATACTTTACTTAAATTTGAGCTTATTATTGTTGTTAGGAAATAACAACAATAACTGTTGTTATTTCCTAACAGTTGTTGGAAATAACAACAACTGTTAGGAAAGAACAACAACTGTTGTTCTTTCCTAACAGCAGTTGTTGTTAGGAAATAACAATTTTTCCACAAACAATTAATCAGATTAATCACGATGAATCGATTATTGAAATAATCGTCAACTTATTCACTAAACGATTAATCATTGTCCAATGATTTTGGAGGATACTGACTCCAAAAAAGCCATTTGCTGAAAGAACAGACTCAGAGCAGTAAAGCCAAAACCTATAAAAAACATATATACATTTTGCATTTAAGAGAAAAAACAACTTTTTCTATAAGTTTCTACTTATACTAAAGTTTCTACTCAAAGTCCTTTGCTAAAAGGAATATTTTATAGCATTTTAGGCAATAGGTTTTATTTTCAAAAAAAATAAAAATCTAGTTTTTATTTTCTAATTCAAAAACTGAATTAAACTTGCTGTTTATTTGCACATTTTAAAGTATTTTTGATGTATTGTATAAAGAGGATAATGGAAGAAAATTGTTTTACCGTCCAGTGAACCTTCCTGTATTGATTTGACCATATGGTTCTGATTTTTAAAAACTCAATAATGACCAAATTCCTGTTTTCTGGAAACGGGTGAAACATGCTTTTCTACAAACTAATATGGTGTTTTATACCAAAACTCATCTGAAGTTGCCAAAAAAGATCAATCTTAGGCTCAAAGCATTTGGTAATTTTTTTTTTAGCAAATTCTACAAGTTTACATTCATACTTTAAAGACAAAGGCAACTTTTCCCTAGCATCCTTCCTGAATAACCAGTCGGCATGCAGATGGTGGTTATTGATCAGAATTAGGAGACTTAGCAGCCCAAGGATTGTAATCTTCTCCAGAGTGCCTGGTCACAAGATAAATAAAGGTCCTTGTCCAGTCTAGAATTAGGTGGTTAAATTAAATAGTCTTCTGGACCACACCGACTGACAACAGATTGAATCATGTGATCTACTGCTTATTTCCTGCATGCTGGGAAACCTTTCATCTCAAATGTAGAAAATAAAGAGGGCAAGCTGAACTTAAAATAATGACACTTAATCAACCTGTTTTATAATTTATGACATGATGATAAAATATGACCATCCTTCAGTCGCTGTGTGCTGCATCCTGCTGGCTGAGCGAGTGACACAATTCCACTTTTGTCAAGGGGTTGGCTAAGTACTGTCACAAATGTGCAGCAGAGTTCCTCCCACCATGGAAGGGCCTGATTTCTCCTACGCATTTATCCAGAAGTCATCATCTGTCACAGCGCTGTGCGCCTGACTAATTAAATTTTATAAGCTGCCTAGTGTCCTTAGAGGAACAGTTGAACAGGAAGAGGACTGGATGTCGTAATCTCAAATTCAGGCCAATATTCCCGATAAACTCATTATCGGATTACAGGAGGTACAATTTGGAGTTTCTCATCTATTACCTCGGCGTGGTGATATAATCCGTGGCTAACAATAATAAATAAATAACATTTTCCCTTTAGCCCATTAAAGGAAATGTCTCCTTTGCAGCGTAAGGAGAATTATATTGAAACATGGGATTATCATACCTGCAGAGATAACAAACCCCCCAAAGTGACAGTTCTCTTTATGTTTGTAGATTTGCATTAAACTTTTATACTTCTGACACAATTTGTGTGCCTCAGGTTTTTATGTTAAAAATTTGATCCTGTTCAAAGCACAATCCTCCTAAGAACCGTTTCCATTCAAGTCAAATTATGCATCTTAGATTTTAGTTCAACTATATATGACACATCTGTGTAGAACAAAACTAAACTGTACATTTGAAACAATCTACTCTCATCTTTCTCCATTCCATCCATTATCTAAAAACACTTTTCCTTCCTGGTCATCAGGTCGGCGAGAGGCGGGATACGCTCTGGACAGGTCACTTTTTAAAAACTGAATTTGAACAATATATTGAATCACAATCTCCATATCTCATTTGCAAAGGAGGGCTTCAATACAATAATTAGTCAACTATAACTCGTCAAACGATATGCATAAATGCTCTTCTTGCACGTAATTTGGCATAAGCTTTCAAAATTCAATTTAGTGTATTTTTAATATTAATATTGTAATGCTAGCTTTAGTTTATTTTATCTTATTTTATTTCTGAAGCTTGTCCTAAAGAGGATACTGTATTTGAGTCTGCTTTTCTAAACTGTTTTTGTGGTTTTTAATATTTCAAAGTATTGAACTCCAGGGCCATTTTGAATCATGTTATATTTATATTTATGGTTGTTAACCAAATCTGTCTATTGGTATAAATAAAGCTGATTGATTGATTGATTGATTGATTGATTGATTGATTGATTGATGCAGGTCAGTGGGCTATGAGGAGATGGGTGGGAGACGTCTGATGTAGATCAATATGATCACATTTCTTAAATTTTTTTTATTGCAATTATTTTCCTGATGCTGTGTTGCCCAATTATGACTAAGGGTGAAAAAAGTAAAAGTGAGCACATTTTTGTATAATTTGTAATTAATAATCAGTGGGAATATTTAAGCAAAAAACACAGAATGAGGTGACAACCCAGGGTTACGTCTAACTACCTGGTACAGTTGAGATTGTGGAGCTACAGGTGAAATTCCTGATGGTGCCCTTTCACAGAAGAGTCCATTAATCAATCAATAAATCAAATTTTATTTGTATAGCACATTTCAGCAGCAAGGGATTTCAAAGTGCTTTACATAATTAAAATAAAAACAGTATGTGACAGTGAATAAATAGTTAGAAAGACAAAGAGAATTTTTTTTTTTAGAAAAAAAAAAGTTAAAAAAGATAAAAACATTAAAACCCGCATCCCTTGTAGGACTTCAGTTAAACGTCTCACACCTCAGAGTTTAGTTAACATGTCATGTAACAAGGATTCTCACACCCCTAGTTATAGATTCATTTAACTGGGACGTTTTCCGGGGGGCTTTACATAGACAGTGTGAAAGAGAAATAAAAAGAAGTTAATAACTAGATGAAAAGTAAAGATAAAAACATTAAAAACATCAAAGACATCAAAACCCGCACTCTAAACCTAATTTAGCCATAAGCAACTCTAAACAGGTGGGTTTTAAGTTGAGATTTAAAGGCACCCAGTGTTTCAGCTGTTTTACAGTTTACTAGACGTTTGTTCCAAATTTGTGGTGCATAGAAGCTCAATGCTGCTTCTCCTCGTTTGGTTCTGGTTCTGGGGATGCAGAGCAGACCAGAACCAGAAGATCTGAGGGGTCTAGACGGTTGGTACAGTAACAACAAGATCTTTAATGTATTGTGGTGCTAAACCGTTCAGTGATTTATAAACTAACAACAGTATTTTAAAGTCTATTCTTTGAGCTACAGGGAGCCAGTGTAGGGACTTTAAAACTGGCGTTATGTGCTCTATCTTCCTGGTTTTAGTGAGAACCCAAGCAGCAGCATTCTGGATCAGCTGCAGCTGTTTGATGTTTGTGCTGTGGTGAGCACGAAAACCAGACTGGAAGGAGTCAAAGCGATTCATTATTGTTAGGAAGTTATTTTAATTGTTTAAAAACTGCTTTTTCAATAAGTTAGCCATTCATTAGTCATTTGATGTCTGACATTATTGCCTCCTGCTGTTCCATTTATCTAGGAAGTTGGCATTTGTGATGCCACACTGAGTTTTACTTCATTCTGGCTGCGTGGTGGGGAAACCGGTTGGATTTAGTGACTAGGCGTACCGGTAACGCAACATGATAACGATGTACTTCCTTAAAACTGTCTATGCTTCCAGAAATAGCTGTGTCTTCTGCCCTAAAAGAGGTTGTGTGGTAATCGATACAAGATACAATTGGACAGAAGATGAAATGAAAAGTTTTTTGTGTGAAAGTTCAGATGCCATATTGGATTTTGTTGTATCTAAATAAGATTGGACTTTCAATCGTCTGCCTATAACCTGACTATGGGAGCTCCCAAGTGGTAAAAAGTCTGAATTAATCAGGAGAGATCTATGAAGTCCTCTGTTGTGTCAGCCATTTTAAGCTCTAGATGTGCTGGGTTAAGAAAATCTTCACCAGCACAGACTAAGCATGTGCATAGCATAGCATGAGATTAAGCAGCAATTTAAGGTTATTGCTGTGACTTTTGCTTTTGTTTCTTGAGCAGTGGTGTATTTGTGATATACAAAAGATAAGATTAATAATAAAAAAAATTATGTGAGTTGGAGATTAAATCACATATTCTGCAGTATTAGGTAATACTGCTGTTTATGCAACTTTCTAAATTGGAATCCCAGTTTTGGAAGACATTTCTGTTTTTTATAAGCTTCAGAAACTTCAGTTGCTTTACAATAATGCAATGCAAAAGTAGTCTAAAACGAGACTATATCAGGTTTACATTTCTTAATAAATTGCATGTATTTGTACCATGTTCATCAGTTTCTCCTCTTCAGGTATGGTTTTTATGTTTTGAAGAGCGGCAGCAAATAACCTATGTCTCCTTAACACAAGTCGGCCATTTTATTTGCAGGAAACTGCATGGTGTAAAATACTAAACATTTATAGTATCGTTATTGTACCTCTTCTTTTCAAACAGATTTTGCCATAAGAAACTTTACAGATTAGAAACAAATCCATCAGACACAAATCGTGTGGATGTAGGACTTTTCCCCATCAATGTGCAACATGTATGGTGTTTTAGACTGGTATTGGATTTTTGGAGATTATAATTATATAATAATTATAATTTTCATTGTTCAAATTTGAAGTCCAGTGTCCATATGTAAACAGAAAATTTAGAGGGTGAAACGGGTGTGAAAGTAATTTATTAATCAATTAATCAATTGGCTATTGATTAATAAATTACTTGATTAATCGCGATTAATCACTCCTGCCCTTGTTGGAAATGAAAGTAGCCGCATCAACTGAAATGCCTTGTAAAAAAACAACTTAACTCAGGTCTTCTATCATTTTGCAGTCACACTGTGTACAGACAAACTGTAACAGACCAAAAAAAAAGGCCTCTGTGAATCAGGGGAGCGTTACACGAAATACAGCCAGATGTGCGTTGATTGACTCGTCTGTTATCACACAAGCAGACACGCATCATCCCACATGCCCAGCCATTAAATCTTACTTCTGGTAGTGCATTATTATGAATGTTATGTCATCGTTCTTATCCCCGTATTCCACTGGTTGACCTGAATGAACCCACCCGGTAAGCTGCCCCATTCCCTTCCCATAATCACGCAACAAACAACAATAACAGAGCTGTTAAATCGCGCTTTCTAAATCTGCGCTGCGGCAGCGGCCACAGCTGCACATGTTCTGAGAGAGCTGCGAACATCAGAGAGAAGTGGATGGCAAAACAGGAGGTGGGAGTGGAGAACAGATGACCAGAAAGGTAGACGTGTGTACATGTGTGTGTGTGTTTCCAAACAGACGAAGGCGCCGCTGCAGATCAGATCACAGGGGAAGAGGAAGATGAACAGCAGGAGTTTTGAAGTGTTTTCTCCACAGTTGAAGTCTGAATTCAGTCAAGTCTGAAGTCAGAGCTGAAGCTGATGGTTTCAACTTCATCCGCAGCTGCTCCTGCTGCGTACTGGGACTGACCCGAACTCTGGTTGTTCTCTGCGCGTCCTGATCAAGAAATGGGTGAAATCTGTTCTTCGCTTTTCAGTCGCGCGGTTTTGTCGAAGAGAAAAGTGCGATCGACCTTTTTCTACGGCTCCGTCGAAAAATCCTCCGGGGCTTCCCTCCTGGCGTGTAACATTTACCACATCGGAGGCACCGTGGCCGTGCCGCACAAATGCAGACTCTCCCAAACTGGTAAGGTGGAACAAACAATTTGGTGTGAAATTGTCATTTTTGTGACATTTAAGGAACCTAAATGCCAAAAAAATAAAGCATCTTTCCTCTACCTTATCCAACTTTTCCTACTTTAATCGACAGGTTTTCCCTTTTCTGTCACAGAGCAGGCCATTTTCCAACGCAGGCATTGCTGACAATCGGGTTGCATGGCGATCATTTTCCGTGCTCGTGCTATTTATAACATCACACGGAGCAGATACTCATGTTTATGCATCAAAAACATTTCCAGGATGAGCAAAAACCGTCACTTTGAACCTTCAGAAATCTTGTTTATTAGAGGCACTGTGGGTAAATTCACCGTCGGTCGTTTTCACTAATCATGTGTTATTTATGCGATTCAGAGCCAGCCAGCCAACCAAAGCTGAAGCACAATCATGATTAAACCTCTGCACACAATCACCCTTCAGGTCGCAAGAGGCGACCGCCGGAACCATCCTCTCCATTCAGACCCATTGTGTTGTTGTCTGATTGCCGCGCTCCTTGTGTTGCATCACAGTTGAATCGGCTGCCACGTTGTTTTGGCACGGGCGCCTTCCGACGCATGAATAGTGCATGAAGAACCGGGCAGATGCCAGTGAATATAAATGTATGTAGATATGAATAAATCATGTAGAAACTACGCAGTGTCGTCCGTTCAACTTACCTCTAGTACTGTTAAAAATAGAGAGATGTTTTACAGAAGCTTAAAAGAATCAAAACATTACTCCTGATTTTTTTTAAATTTTATTTTATTTTTTTGTGTGTGGCTTTTTCTGATTGAGGATGACAGCTGAATAAAAACCAGTGTCACTGATAATGTCACACCAGGTGCTCTGTGTTTTAGTCTCCTTAGACGGATCTAAGTGAGGAAGGGCTTTCTTCATCACCTACCTTATTAAAATGTGTTTGAATTGGCTTCGGTCTCTTTGCCAACACAAAGCTTTGATCTCCTCTATGCTCTGCGCCTACAGAGATGATGAGTTGTTTTTTTTGTTTTTTCTTTTTACACACATGGATTCAGTGGATCAGCCACAAACACTGAAGACACAAGCAAATAAGACACACTTACAAAAAGAGAAAGGAGTTCCAACTTTTAAAATATGTGTTTAGTGACAAGTAATTGAGTGAAGTTGGTCAAACTTACTTTGTTTACATTTACAATCTAGAAAACTTTAGCAATGGACTTGGTTGAAGTTAATTTGATTACTTGTGTCGAATTAGCGTAATATTTCTAAGTCGGACCGCCTGTTCTCGTTTTTCAGTGTGCATGTTCTTGCGTTACCAATAGTCATATTTAAAACCATTAAGTGTATTTTGTTGTGTTTTAATATTTTCTGCATATCTGTGAAATGAAAGGAAAAAAATATATCAAAATGTATCTTTTTTTCCTCCAAATTACATCAAGGTGAAAAGATGTTTAATCTTATTTATTTTCAAGAGGAACCCATTCAATGCAGAGACGGCCATTTAGTTGAACCGTTTGTCATTGGATAGTTTTATCAATACATTCTGCCACAGTGGGCCTTTTGAGGACATTCTGGATCTTGACCTGAAATGAAAATGGTTTCGATTCCCACGTTTTAGATGAAGGTATTTTTATACCACAGAATGACCCAACCTGAGTCCAGACCTGAACTTAAAATCTCTAGCAAGACTTTAAAAACTGCTGTTCATAGATGCTGCACATCCAATTTTATTGAGTTTTAGTTGTTTTGATAAAAAAAAAAAAATTAACGGAAATGATTTCCTAACCATTTATTATTGTTTCTTTCACTTTAGTTTGATGCACTGCTTTGTATCAGATTGTCACATTCAGTCCTAATAAAACATAATAAATTATTGGATATGAACACATATTCAAGGCATCATTATGAGGGTGAAGCGTTCTTGTCTTTTTAAATCCTCTGTAGGATTACACAGCGAGTCTGGCCAGACTCAGACATTGTAAAGACTACAAAGCATGACCCAGGGCTGTACAGGATCACATCAATTTGACAGCTGGGGGTTAAAGAGATACCGAGTCCTATTTTCCGTCTCTGCGGCCGGATAGATAATGATAGATATTGTCTGACTTATATGATCTGAGGATTATTGCTTAAATGGACATGGAAGAAGAGATGAATGATGAAAATGTTTAGGGCACAGAGCAATTAATGCAAAAGAAAAAAAAATCTACTGGGCATTAATTCTCATCTGGCATCATCATCTGACTTCCCATTCCCAGACAGATAATACGTCGCCCACGGGGTTTTCTGTCCGCTTTTTCAGTTTTCATGCCTAGTTGATTTAAATCGAAGTACTTGTCGTAAAATTGTGATGGTGAGTTGCTGGAGAATCAGTAAAAAAAAAAAAAAAAAATATATATATATATATATATATATATATATGTAATGGTAATGGCGAACCAACCGGACATTGTGGTGGTGGATAAACAACAGAGGAAAGCCATTGTGGTGGATGTAGCAATACCAAGTGATTACAACATCAGGAAAAAGGAGCACGAGAAACTGGAGAAATACCAAGGCCTCAGAGAGGAACTGGGAAAGACCTGGAAGGTGAAGACCACAGTGGCGCCTGTGGTCATCAGGGCCCTCGGAGCAGTCACCCCCAAACTGGAGCAGAGGCTAAAACAGATCCCAGGAACAACATCAGACATCTCAGTCCAGAAATGTGCAGTTCTAGGCACAGCCAAGATACTGCGCAGAACCCTCAAGCTCCCAGGCCTCTGGTAGAGGACCCGAGCTCAGAGGATGAAAGAGACCACCCGCAGAGGGTGAGAAGGGAATTTTTTTTTTTATATCAAGGATTGGTGGGAGTGTAATGGCTGTAGGCTATGTCTTTTATGAAGTTATCGCTTTGAAATGTCAGTCTTGCATCTCCAGATGCTCTTTTGTTGTGGCCAAAGACTGACAAGATTTTTCTTTAAAGAAAAATAACACATTTATCTTAAAGGAAGTGATTTAAGAGCAATCTCAATCATTTTAGGAATTATGAAAAGTGTTCATTTGCTTTATTCTGCCCTACATTGTTGTCACAAGATTGTTTTGTTTGCCTGTGAGTATCTCTTCTGATCATAACTTCTGGATTTGATCAGTACTTGAAGCCACTGTACGACTCTGAATTCAGTAGTTAACGATGCTGTTGATTTCAAAAGTGGCCCAACAAGATGAATGATTCATTGTGACCTATTTTATTTTGTTTTGGAGTAACACATTTCTCTGACCAAGTTCTCTCCTCAGAGTCTCGTTGCTTTTCTGTAACTTACTGTTAAAGTTCTCTCAACAAATACTTGCTCATAAATAATTATTTGAGTAGCTTTGAGGTTTAATCCCTAAGGAAAGATGTTGGCTTATGATGGAAGAGTTAATGGTTGAGACAAGGTTTGCACAATATTAGAAAATGATGCAACTATAAATTTATGGATAAATATAGGGGCGCTGTGTGGTGGTACAGTTGGTAGCACAGTTGCTTTGCAGCAACAAGGCATGGGTTTGAATCTCGGCTTGGCTTTCTGCTTGTGTTTACTATTTCTGGTTGTGTATTCATGGGTTTTCTCTGGGAACTCCGACTTCCTTTCAGAGGCCAAAACACATGATTGTTCGGTAACCTGTGGCCCCATGTAGAACTGTTGTGTACACAAAAAAAAAAATTGTGATGCAATATTTGATGCTCAACTTTCATGCATGTTTGAGGAATACTTGAATCTCCTCTGGTAGCCATTCAGGGAGGCATAAAAGCTACCTCATACAAAGCTCCGCCCATTTTCTCAAAGCTCCTCCTTGCAGTCCTCAGCCAAGATACAACGAGTCAATTTTGTGTTTCAGATCGCTGAAGATGAAATCATTTTACTTTAACGGTGTTGTTACTTTAGATTTTATACATAAAAGTAATTGTTGCGAACATCTGTTAGCATCCAGTATAAGTGCTGCTCTTCAACAAAAAAATGAAGCAAAAAAAATAAAAAATTGACCCAGACCTTGCTTCTCAAATAGAACAGACTTTGATCCCCTAAAAATCAATACGTTTAGACATATAAAACGTATAATGAGAGTTTGGGGATAAAGGCAATATTTAAACTCTTATATTTACTCCTCCCATTCGACAGTCAGAGAGACGACATGCGAAGACGTCTCTCTGAATTTTAGTTGCCATGGCTTGTTATTTAACCAATTGTAATCTCGGATTTTCACAACAGTAATCCCTTGTATTTTATGTAACGTCATGCTCAGATACTAGAAAGCTTGACCCTAGCAATCCATTAGGCTTTCGTTAAATCCGTCGTGCCACATCCCTTGTCAGAGATCTCTTCCTACTTCCAGTGACAAGCTGAAATTTAATACAATTAGCAATGAGCTAAAATCCAGCTGCATTTGTAAAACAGATTACCAGAAACTCCACAATTACTGTACATGGCAGCTTGTGATCTCCTTGATGGATCTGTCACTTTCTTTTCATTGTGTTAGGTGATTTAAATTTCCAGGATTCGTGTGTTTTTTGTGTGTGTGTTTTATAATCCCTGGAGTAAGCATCTGCGACCAATAAAAACTTGTCAAATATCCAAACAAAATTCATACCAAAGCCTGTCCTCGGGATAGAGGGGCTGTTGACAAGCGCTCTGCTGAGTGTGTGCACTGTCAAGCATGCTTAAACATGTGTTTTAGCGCCATGAGTGGTTTGACTTTAGCTGTCTTTGAAGATAATCATCCGTGTCATCAGAAGAGGCATTTTGGTGTTTTTGTTAGCAGCTTCTGAATGTGTGCTTTTTGCAACACCACCAAAATCCTACTACTTTAGAAAAAAAAGAATAATTTACCCTTAAATTTTTTGTAAAGTTTTTCATTTGTCAAACTTTGTCACAGCTGGATACCAAAAACAACCATGTTCATCAGTCTCTTACTTTAAGATGGGAATATTCAAAAAATTTTCAGTTTTGAAAACTGCTGGTTTGGTCTTTAATTTGCTTAAATGATCCCATTTCTGACTTACAAATAACTTACCCCAAAACTCTGTTATGGATCTTGCTCTTATTAAATACCTTTATATTTTCACCTTTCTATCTATATAATTTTGTCATATATGTAATTTGACCTTTAGGTTGCCGTTGTCTATTTCTGCATAAGTAAAACAAAGTTCTGTGGCACTGGTAAGGCTGGACAATAATTAGATTAATCAATTATTTTGGTTTTTGAAGATTTAATTTTTAGAAATTTGTTTGGAACATGTGAATTATAGAAACTCATTGGATTTCCATAGTCAACAGTGATGTCAGCTCGCCCAAGGCTGCCATCTATTTTGACAAGGTCTACAAGCTTCTATTTATTTAGGCTTCAGGCCGACTCTATGACAGAATTTTAGGTCCAGGCTATGATTTTTATTTTAAATTACAAGAATAAAGTCATATTATTACAAGAATAAAGTTTTATGACAATAGAGTCGAAATGGCAAATGCATGAAGTGGCACACAGTGGCACAGCTGCTCTGTATGGTATGTCTGAAATGCAAAGACAAGACATGTAACAAAAATAATAATAGATGCCATTTATTTATTTATTTATGCTTGTTCACTGATGTACTTCTAATGAATTTACACAACTCCTACTTAAATATTGCAGCAATAACCCAAAATAATATTTCTTAATCTCATGATATGCTGTGTGGACTCTTTGTCTATACTGAGATTAATCACGTCAGGATGCTGAATGCTTGAAGTGGCTCTAACAGTAGGGCTGACTCTCATATTCTGACTAGCTATTGGTAGGCATCCATAAACACGTGGATAAATTGCTATGGAAAATAACATGGCAGTGCCATCATGATAACGTTGTCCTAGTACAGTATCAGTCATCTTAGTGGTATATTGAATTTCTTACACCTTTTTACATCACCCAATACATATTCTATACAGCAGGGATCTTCAGTTCCAGTGTCCTGCAACCTTTTGATGTGTCCCTGATCCAACACACCTGAATCAAATGGCTGAATTACTTCCTCAAAATGTAGTCAAATTATCCAGCGCCTACAGCTCTGCAGCCTGACATATGAAGTATGTAGTGAGCAAGCAGCATAATGAAAACCCAAGAACACGCCGGATGTTTTGGGGACAAAGTTGTTGAGACAATTAAAAGAGGCCTAGATTAAATCAGAGCATTAATCTGAGGGAGAGATCCATAAATCTGGTCTGAAATAAAGTCTTAAGAAGTTTTATTTAACGTTTTCCAAGTAGGAGAGAGAAAGAAAATGTGTCCTGGGTCAAATGTGAGCAAAATTGAATTTTTTATATGATGGGAAAGCAGCACTTCGAATAACACAGAACAAAGCACCCTCAACATGAGACACGTAATCAATAAATACTTAATTCCTACTTAAGTATTTATTGATCCTGTGTATTGATGGTCATGAATTCAGGTTTTCTCCCCATCAGATGCTGATCTTTGACTAAACTAGACATCAAAGATTGAAAATATGAACAGAGCAGATGCTTTACCTTTCAACATACGATGTGAGTTTTCGTTTATATATCTGTGCTGCTGAAGCATGCTTTGTGTCCTACATCTGCAGCACAGTGAATGCGCTCGTACGTACATAACAGGCTCCACTAATGAAGAGGGAAATTTCACTTTTTGTTGACATTGCTGTCTGTGTCTCTTGAAAACGCTGTCACAAAACCCAAAAAGTCTGAAGTTTTACCTTTTATGCTTGCTGTAAAGCTGGGCAGTACGCGGCAGTCGGGCAATCAGACAGTCTACCTTTATACTCCCATCTCCGCCTATCCTTTCTCCTCCGCTTTTCCCGTTTCTGCTCATTTAAAGATCCTTGATTTAAAGCTTTGCTTTAGGTGACTGCCAGAACGCCGCAGACTTGTTGTAGCACAGCAGCGCCTTGGTGAGCCACCATCTGCCCACGAGTGCTTTGTTGGAAAATAGTTTGCACATCAGCTCGCGGGAGAGTCGTGTTGATGCTGATGAGTAGTGACATTTAAAAATGCCACTCTGTTTAGAACATAATACAGCATTATTCAAAAGTAACGCCATAATAAATTCATCTGAATTCTTTTTCCCCATCAAAAAAAAAAAAAAAAAAAGAACAAAACAGCAGCAAACACCAAAGAGCAGCCGGTTACCATCGACACCTGGACTGTATTCACTCTGAGATCTGAAGATGCTGAAGTAGATTTGGTTTTTTAATGACTTTTTTTGACAGATTTTTAAAAACTTTTTTGAAATTTACATTATGTTGTAATGCTATTCCCTCATCAACAACATACCTGGAGTGTTGCTTTGACTCTTTCATGCATGTTTGAGAAATCCTTTAATCTCCCATGGCAACCAGTCAGCTGTGAGACACTCTTGGTGGGACCGAGCGCCGCTTTTGAAGACGAAGCTCCTCCTCAGAGCTTACAAACTTCCTTCTCACAGAGCAGCCATCCCGCAAAAAACCTCCCCACTCAGCTCCTTCAGACTAGCCAGCAGCAATTATCAAACACCAGGTGGAACTGCGCCTCTGCTGAGCTCCTTATGCGAACTGCTTGTTGGTGAAACGCTGATAAAAACGTTGTTATAGTGTTGATAGACGAGCGCAGTTGTGATGACTTCCTGAAGGCGGAGTGTTGGAAAGAGCAGGGCTTTCTTAAAGAGACAGAGGCCCAATTTCAAGGACTTAAATTGCAAAGTCTAAGCCATATGTGAGCATTTTTATAACAACTGAAGACAGCATAGTTACTTGATTGTGCTATGAAATGATTCAATGTGCATGTAAAATACATAACATCGCCCCTAGTGATTTGTCCATTTACTGCTTTAGCACTTGGTGGAAATCTCAGAAACAGACACTTAAAAAAAAACTCTGAAAATGAATTAAAAAAAAAACACATCCCACCTGCCTCAGCATGATGGAAAGTTTTTTTTTCTTTTTTTGAACAGCCCTCAGGTTCTCAGTGAAACTAAGAACAGAGAAAGATACAAATGAGATGAGTGTCCCTCTTTGGGCCATTTCTATTTTTTCCCTCCGCCAAGTTTCTCCCGGCAGCAGGTCAGTGGGTAACAGAGAAGCAGCCTTGTGCCTTCACACAGTGGCATCTCTGTTGCACCTTGGACGCTGAGTCACATCAGCTGCTGTCTGCTAATGACTGTGCGACTCTGTGACACGTCACCTTACTTCCTTCTGAGAAAATATAAATAAAACCACACACACCTGCTCCCTTTGTGTTTTAAATGAGTTTTCTCAGCGCGGTTGTTGTGTGTTGTTGCCCGCAGTGGAGCGATGCATGAGTGTGATGCAGTCCGGGACGCAGATGGTGAAGCTGAAGGCGGGATCCAAAGGACTGGTTCGACTCTTCTACCTGGATGAGCATCGCTCCTGCATCCGCTGGAAGCCTTCACGCAAGAGCGAGAAAGCAAAGAGTGAGTAGAAGGACTTTGATGGACACATCTGCTTTCGCAATAACATGTCAGCCTATGTGCAGTCTGTGTTTTTATTTTTATTTTAAGACTATTTTGCTTTCTTTTAGCATCCAGGTTAGAAAAATCTCTGTCAGAATCACAGGGAATAATAATAATTATAGTTATGACATGTTTTATTATTTTCTTGCCTTTCAGAGATTTACAGAATAATGTAATGAAGACCCGACAGTGGGTACGGAAAGTATTCAGACTCCTTAAAATTTTTCACTCTTTGTTTCGTTGCAGCTATTTGCTAAAATTGAAAGAGTTCGTATTGTTTTTCATGAATGTATACTCACCTCGACAGAAACCCCCCCCCATAAATGTAGACATTTTTGCAAATTTATTAAAAAAAGACAACGTGACATTTCAGTTTTTCCATTTTATAAAAATTTGCAAAAAATTCAACATTTCTGTTAAGATGGGATTCTGAGTGTAGATTCATGACACCTTTTGAAACCTTTCGCAAAAGAGTGAAACACATAAAGTGGTCTGAATATTTTCTGCACGGTTTTATCATTTCACACCATTTGATTTGACCTTACAGTGAATTTGACAAATACTCCCTTTCTGATGGACATTTAGCAGAAGACAAGAAAACAAAAACAATAGCTTTTTCTGTAAAAAAAAAAAAAGAAAAAAAAGTAGATCATTCTGAGTTCCAGTGAATCAGTTTGTTTAGTCTTTAATAGTTTTGGGATATTTCCAGAAGGGATTTGTGTCTTAGTGATGTTGAAAGACGTGATGAAAACCTGATGTTAATGTTAATAATTACAAAAATGTCAGAAAACAAAAGGCAAAATTGGCAACAATTTGTGCAGAGGCTGGCAAGGTGACATTTTGGAAAGAATAAAGAGAAGACGGCACAAACTTCACACTGTGGACAGCAGTACCTCCAGAGAATGTTCAAAGTAGTGGTCAGGAAGTGGTCATTTATGATCTAAAGATGGCAAAAAAACAGTAAAATCCATAAAATAATTTGGGCTGGGGTGCTGAGACTGAGTGCCTAAAATTGTATGATATACCTAGACCGCAGTGAACTACAAATCTGTGGTTTATAGGAAAATAAGTGAAGGTAGAAACAAACTGATGGATCGTCTTTCGCAAGGCGGGAGCAAAACTCATCAATGGTCTGCAGAAAATGTTGGCAACAAACAAAATGGGAAGAAACTGATGCTTAGCTACATGTGGAAACATATTAATTGTTGCTAAGAGCAAAACATTCCTGAGGTGGGAACAAACTGGTGCTTGAAATGTGTACTTGGCCAGCATGAAAGCCTAACCCCAGAAGGAACAAAACTCTTAAAATGCAAAACGCTCAGGGACAGGGTGCTGAGTGGCACAGTTGGCAGAACTACAGTCCTCGATGTGTTTTTCCTGAGTTTAAATACTGAGTTTAAATCCCGGACTTGGGCCACTTGCTCCATGTTCCTCTCTATCTCCACATTGTTTCCTGTCTGTCTGCTGTTGAAAAAAAAAATCACTACTGACAAAACAAAAGTGTAATAGAACAAATTAACCAGCATCCATTCACGAAGAGAAGATGCAAGTTACATGCAGAAAGTCCCTGAACGGCATTTGAACCCAGGACCGTCTCTGCAAGGCAGCGGTGCAGACAGCTATGCAACCCCACCTTATGAAGAAAGCTGGAAATTGTTAAAGAAATGTCTGATAAATTTTTTTGAGTTGGGTTGTCTGCAGATTGTACTTGAAAGAAGTGTTTAAACCGACCAAGTATGACATGTAACAAGTGTGTAAAATGACATAAAATGGTATGTTTTAATCTTTGACTGGTGTTTTAGGTGTTGTGGAAGTATATGAAAAGCAGCCCTGACTGTGTGAATCTGAGTTTAAGAAGCTAAAAAAAACACACAAACATTTTCAAATAATTAGAATAGTGCATTGTAAATCGTGATAATCTTTTCACTACTTCCTTTTCTAATAAAACTCCTGTTTTTCCTAGAGTGTCTGTTGACGTTTTTTTTTTTTTTTTTTTAATCCCAGTCTGCCACACTGCTGCGGCTCTGAGGGGATTAACATTAAACATCTCACTGCCCTGTCAAAGCATCATTGTCGCTTCTTTTATCAGGCAGGCTTCACACATCCTACCAGCTGAAACACACATCTGTCCCCCTGTTTGTGTGTAAATGACAATACATACGTGTGTGGGTGTGTGTGTGTGTGCTGGTGAAATGTCAAGATTAGATAAGCTGCTGAGATCATCTCTGTTGACATAACGAGAAAAAAGACAACAACGTCCTGGTTATTTAATTTAATGCGCTTGTGTGTGTGTGCGTGTGCGTGTGCGTGTGTGTGTGTGTGTGTGTGTGTGTGTGTGTGTGTGTGTGTGTGCGTGTGTATGCGTGTGTGCGTGTGTGTGTGTGTGTGTGCGTGCGTGCGTGTGTGTGCGTGTGTGCAGAAGGTTGAAACAAGGCTGCCATGTTGTTTGTCAGTCACAGCAGCATTAAAGAGCCGAGATTATGTAACAGAAAAATTGAAATTTAATGTGTCGGGAAAACGGTCGTGCATGATTTCCATCCACGACCGTTTAACATAACATTACACTTATTGTAAGTGTAATGTTTGACTGGGGATACTTTAAAAAACCCCAAAGTTTTATTGTTTTAATGAGATAAATCATTCAAGTTGGTGAGGTTCTTGAAGCGATCGAAACACATTTCCACAGTGGTGGACGCGGGAAGAGGTGAAAACGCATGAGGAGCGTCTGTGTAAAATTCAGAGCAGGACACAGTTTACTGCAGGCTGTTCTTAACACAGACACGGGATCTCAGATAGCCGAGTTTATACACCGATCTCATTAGAGCGTGAAACTCTCTGACGCCTGCGGCAGTTGCTTACTCTCTATTGTTACAGATCACAGACGGGAGAGGGGAACGTGGAGGAACATCATTTTGTTCACGGTTTATCTTAAAGAGTTTGGCTTTTATTCGTTTTGCATTTTACTTTCAACTCTTTGTCATGACACTCCGAATGATTAGAGTTTGAAAGGGTAAGACGGTTGCTACCAGTTTTGTGCAAGCTCACACTTCAGTATGCAGGTCAGCTAACTTCAAGTTTTCTTCGCAAAGGATGGGATTTTTTTTATTTTATTTTTACTTTTTTGATTATGTATTTTTATCTCTTAGTATAAGCTTTTATCCTGGACTCTCTTGTTGCATCATAAGGTGACTACTGGCACAATGAGTTAAATCAGGACAGATAGAATTACAAATGCATATAAATTCCACATTAACTTTTATAATGGCTTTTATTTAATGCATTGTTTCGGATACATTGCTGTACTCCCTTATGTTTTAATCTCTTCTGGTAATCTAAAGGTTTTGGAGTTGAAATTGCTTTGATTCAACTACAAGGACAATTCAATTCATTTGATTTAAGCAGTGACTGCAGGAACACCGCTGTAGGAGTTGTCATTATGGGTTGCCATGCTTTAAAAGTGAAATTTCTCTTTCAGCACTTTAATCTCAGACAGAAAGTGACAATTTTTGAGATAAAAGTCCGATTCTTTTTTTTAATTTTTTTTTTTATCGTGGCTGTTTATTTTTTTTCTTTACTGGTCTTTTATGTTTTTTTATGTTTTATGTTTGGGCATTTAATAATTTTCAATTCTTTTTTTTAATGCAAACGATAATTTGGAAATCTAAAGTGTTACCAATCTTATTAATACCAATAAAATAGCGCACACGTCATAGGTGACAGTAGCAGATCAAATGTTGACGGCAGTCATATTGTGTCCGTTTCAAAGCTGTGAAATCCTCGGAGACTCACAGATGGCGTTGCTGTTTTAAAGGTGACTCTGCAGAGATATCCAGTGTTCTAAAACCAATACCAAGGGATTTATGCTGAACACTGCGGTCACTTGGGAGCTAACAGCTTGACCATGAAAACATTTTTAGCTGTAGATTAGGGACACTTTGACTGCTTTGTGTTTTGAACGGGACTGCTGATGCAGAAAAAGATATGCTCTGTAATATCCCTGTTTGTTATGAAAACAATAGCATCTAATGGATTGTTAAAGAGGCACTTTTAAAAAAATAATTTTACATTTCCTTCCTACGATGATTTATCCAGAGAGGAACAGGACTGGAATAACATGGGGGAGATTTTAAAGATTTCACCCACAAACCCAGTCTGCCTGTAATTTACCTCAGCGGCAAATGATCCCACAAATGGTCATTTTGAAACGGGGAAAATCTCATAACATTTAGACACTTGTTATTTCTGCGCCACACTGTTGTCCTAATGTGCGAAATAATTTGTCACCTTCCTCATAGTGTCCACATCACAAGAGTAGCCTAAATTTATATATAGCCTAAATTTTGATTACATATTGTGCAAAGTGCAAGTCTCATTTTGTCCACGTAATTAGTCTGTCTTATGTTTACAAGGGTTTAAGATGAAGACAAAACAACGTCATATTTGTAGCTTACACATTGTATAAGAATGTTTAGCCGATGCAAAAGGTTATTACATAAATCTAAGTTCGTAATTGTTTCAAGAATTCTGGGGCCAAAAATGATTTCCAACAGAGAGACAGTTTCGGGTGGGTGAGGAGAAATCTGTCCTCTTCACCTTTATACATCCGCATCTTCTGCACAGTTCACACCATCCCTGATCCATGTTGCCAATGACAACACGACCGATATGGTAATACATTTTTGCTTATTTTGGAATGACTCAGAACAGTCTTTTGGCTTCAGAAAATTGCTTTTAAAATGAGATGCAAAAACAATTATAAAAACTCACGACAAGGGCTGATAGAGGTTTATTCGTGTTTCGTAATTATGAAAGGTTTTATGATTCTGAAATGAGAATTCGTGTGCACTTCAACACTAGAGCATTTTAGCAGCGAGAGAAAAATGAAAATATTTATTTGGTAATTATTTGTTCTTCCTCTGTTTTCTATTTAGTCACCATAGATTCCCTCTACAAGGTGACGGAGGGCGGTCAGTCGGATATCTTCCACCGGCATGCGGACGGGAACTTCGATCAGGCTTGCTGCTTTACGGTTTACCATGGAAACCACATGGAGTCCCTTGACCTGGTGACGTCGAATGCAGAGGAGGCCAGAACCTGGATCACGGGCCTCCGCTACCTGATGGCCGGGATCAGTGACGAGGACTCATTGGCCAAGCGACAACGCACACACGACCAATATCCTTCCGACTGAATCCCTGCTGTTTCTTTTTCTTGTCACAACCAATTTACATCCATCCATCCATCCATTTTCTTGCACCCTTTTTTCCTCAGTGGGGTCGGGAGGCCCATCTCCAGCCAACGTTTCGGGCGAGAGGCGGGGTACACCCTGGACAGGTCGCCAGTCTGTCGCAGGGCAACACAGAGACACACAGGACACACAACCATGCACACACACATTCACACTTAGGGGCAATTTGGAGAGGCCAATTAACCTGACAGTCATGTTTTTGGACTGTGGGAGGAAACCGGAGTACCCGGAAAAAACCCACGCACGCACAGGGAGAACATGCAAACTCCATGCAGAAAGACCCCAGGCCGGGAATCAAACCCAGAACCTTCTTGCTGCAAGGCAACAGCTCTACCAACTGCGCCACTGTGCAGCCCTTTACAACCAATTTACAGAAAAGTGGAAATAAAAAACATTCTAGGTCAATATCATTTTATTGACAGGTCCCTGTCTGCTGATTGGAAAGCGTGCAATCTTTTTGTCAAAATCGCTTCGCCGTGGCGTGATGCGAATTATTCTTTCGGCTCACGCAAAAACCGAGGCATATCGTATGGCTCCGTATAATGTATCTCCGTCTGAGCTTTCATTTTAGTCTGAGTGTTTTGTCTCAGTGGATAAACTCCCTGCACGTCTAAAGCGGGGAGATATTTAAAACTGCGCAGACAGACCTCATGTCCGGCTTCCTTAACGTGCGTGTTTCATGTGGATGAAGCAGACGTTCGAAGAAGCGGACAAAAACGGAGATGGCCTTCTGAACATCGACGAAATCTACCAGCTTCTTCACAAGCTGAATGTTAATTTGCCACGCAGGAAGGTCAAGCAAATGTTTCAGGTGAGAAAACAACACTGACTCCATGCTGCCGATGCAGTTTATTCCCACGTGCTCACAGAAATGTGCCTGAAATAATAAAAGAAGATAAATGATTACAATTTTAAGACCAAAGTTTCAGTAAGTGAAGTCGACCATTCTGTTGACCTAAAACGTTCCTACTTTCTACCACATTCTGGGGATTGGAGTGCAAGTTGATCATTTGAATTGATAGCTTTGAGTTGTAATTGGATTTTGATAGCTAGGTTGTAGATTTTAAAAACTCTTTTTTTATTTCATATCTTGGCTTGTCTTGTTTTTTTAAAATATTTTTTGTAAAGAAGAAGCAGAAAAGCAGTTGTAGTAAAAGAGTCTCAAAATCAAGGGATGTGATGGCAGAAGAATTTACTCAAACACCTGCACACAGACAGTGGCGCAACTACACATTATTTAGGTGGATGCGAAAACATAAATCGGCGCCCCCCATCATCCCCCCCCAACCCCCACGGGAAGGAACGTCAGGGTGAAGGAGCGACACTCGCCCCCCCCCAGGCAACGATACGTGAAGGGTAAAACTCGCTACATTTGCCTCGTTTTGTGCGCGAGGTGAAGGAGCGTAAAGCCCCCTCCAGACTGGGTTTTTTGCGCCCCCTCTGGTGCTGCGCCCCTATGCGTTGCATACCCTGCATACCCACTTTTTGCGCCACTGCACACAGATTAGATTGATTCCCAAGTTTTTTGGGGTACAAGTTTTGCAGAATGAATTCAGATGGGAAGTTCTAAAAGATAAATGCCGTAATCCTAAAATCTTTCTTTCACAACAATTTTAGCAAAACTAGTTTAGCTAACAGTTCCCCCAAAGGTTCTACAAAAGCGGTCAGCTGCAGATTGGTGAAACGTAGTTCAGTGAGTCTCATTTGCATTTTTATCTGAAAGAGGCAATTGTCAAAGACTGAGCAGGAATCACCCAAAATTTAATCTCAGTTGCCATTTCATGAACAGTGTGACAGGCTGAGATAAATGTAAATAAATGAATGGGGGGGGGGGGGTCATCGAGGCGACCGACAGTACTGAGCAAACCAGAGGAGTGTGTGTCAGACTGTGTGTCCTGGATTCTTCTGTTAATGATAAACGGGAGCAGGTGTGACAGGCGGCTGCACAGGTAAAGCCGAACGACAAGCAGTCAGCAGGGAAGCCACGGTCATTTCTAATTATATGCATATTTATTTGGCAATGGTCTCACCTCAACATGGAAAATATATATAGCTTAGCTTACGCGATGATAAGCAGGTGGTTAAAAGTGGGTGTGCTCTCATAAGGGCTGACGAAACGAAGACCACAAAACCCTCTGATTCGAAACAGACGGTCGTATTTCAACAGAAAGTTTGGGAAACTGATACAAAGTCTCAGTCAGAGGATAATACAACAAACAAAGGTTCTATAATTCATTGGCTCAGGGAGGCCCAATGAGATCTCTTTCCACTAATTTTAAATATTTAGTTGAAAACCATAAATTGTCTTCCTTCCATGTCCCAATTTTGCACTACTTTGTGCTGACCCATCACAAAAAATGGATTGTACTCTGTGCTTATGCTGAATGTGTGTCGAAAGGTTTGACGCATGAGAAAACCAATGCAAGGTGCTGTTGTGTTTTTCAACCTAAAATCAAGTTATTCTTAAAATTCATAAAACATTTTTGTCAGGATCACAATGTGTCTTTTAGTAATCAAGGGGTTTCTCTCAATCTTTAATATACAATATAGTTACGTTTTACATTTGGCGCCATAATTAAAAATACCCAAAGTCACTTTCTAAACTCTTCCATTTTCTATTACCATTATTCAGTCGACAGAGTAGGTGACATGCTTTCCCCCCCTTTATCCCAGTTTAAAATAACCCAGTAAAATAACTCACTTTTTGGATTGTGACCAACCTGAGAAAGTTGCTGCTTTATTTTCTCCAGTTTATGCTGTGATAGACAGTACCATTGCCATTTTAACAGCTTGTGCAGCCTAAAATACCTAAAATCTGTTTACTTTCTGTCGACACATTCCAAGTCCACCGGACTGATTTATCCTGCTGCTTGCTTTGTATTTAGATTCTGTGTGTGTGCGCGTGTGTGTGTTATGGGAGCATGAGGGAAGGGATATGTGGTGCTGTTAGATTAGTTGTGGAGTCGAATGGACCAAGCAACATACAGCTAATATCAGACCCTGAAAAGATGCAGCAAGACGGGGGGAGTAAAATCAGCAGAATGGATCAATGTTTAGAGAAATGTAGGCTTAGAAAAGAAAAAAATAATCATTTGTATTGGGGATTTGTTGGTGTTGAATCGCTGGTACATTTTGCCTGATTTAGCGAAATCAAGTGACAGGGTAGCCACTGGCTCTCAGCCATTCATTTTCATACTTTTCTGAAAAATTTCAGAGATCAGCTCACACCATCTTTCTCTCATCACTGCTATTATTATGAGTGAGCTACAGATATGAATCGCGGTACTATCGGAGACGAGAAATTGCTCTCTCACACGCTTCAAACGATTTTCGGATCGCTTTTACGGATCCTGAACGGGAAGCAGTTGTTCGGACTGCTTTTTTCAGAAAAAGTGACTGCTTCAAACAGATAGAATTCTGTCTCTCCCTCACATGACAGTTGGCTGACAGTTGGCAGAGAGCCAAGCTTCTCTTTAGAACTACAATGACTGAAGGTTAGAACTACAACATGGCGGAACACTCAGTGTTCTCACTCAGTTTTAAGATTAGTCTTAATCAGTGACAGTGGCATGTGAGGTATCCCTAACATCTTGTCTTACATTGACTTCCTCCATTCAGTGCTAAACACATCAAATAAATAAGAAAAAATCCTAAAATCCTATTTTAGGGAAAAGGCTACTTCTAGTGCACTGCTAAGGCTAATGCTAAGACTAATGCTAAGGCTAATAATAGCACTAATTAGCAATTAGCAGCCAGCCAGCCAGCCAGCCAGCCAGCCAGCCAACCAACCAACCAACCAACCAACCAACCAACCAACCAACCAACCAACCAACCAACCAACCAACCAACCAACCAACCAACCAACCAACCAACCAACAAAACAAACAAAACAAACACATTTTATTTGAATAGCACATTTCAGCAGCAAGGCATTTCAAGGTGCTTTACATAATTAAAGAAAAAATAAAAACAGCATGTGACATTCAATAAACAGTAAGAGAGATTTTGAAAAAAAAAAAAAAAAAAAGATAATGACAAAACCAATGACAAAAAAAAAAAGACAAATTTTCACTTTTCATAAAAACATAACTGCACAATTCTTGTTGAGTAGTACTTATTGTAAGTTAAGTAGTATTTCAAAAGAGCAGAAGAAATCTTATGTTTTTTTAAACAATTAGCATTTTGGCTAATTTTAGCTTATACACTAATTTTAAGATATTGAATGGAGTAAGTCCATGTTACTCAACATGCTTGTGACTCTCCTCATGCCATTGACTACATTGTAGCTTACTTTAGCATTGATGCTAATTTTCAGCATCAGAACGCTGGGTTAAACCAACGAGCACACTTTGGCAGGCCCCGATTAAATTTTGACACAATAAATTACCAAAAAATAAAATAAATAAAATAGAAACAAGCTGACTACAATAACAAATTTCAGCACATAAACTGAGCACAATGCATTTGCTCCAAGAATAAAGAAAGTCTAAGTTCTTGTCTTTTCAACTGAACAATATTTCATTTATTTATTTTTTGTTTTAATCTTTTTTGTGTTATTTTTCTTTTCTATGATGGTGCTGTTGTCGGTTTTGTTGAGGAGGGCAGGGGGTTTGTGCTTCTTGTGGCACTTTAGACATTAAATCCTCTGTGCCCGACTGTCAGAATGAATCAACTTAATTTTTCATTTGACTAAATTGTGGTGACACCGACTTTATGTTTACTCGTTCCTCGTGAGAAGGGAATCGTATTTGCTTTGTGGAGCCACGCAAACCGGCGGATGAGTCGAACCATGACACACAGACGCTCATTTGTATTACAAAATAAAAAAAAAACAAAAAAAAAAAACATTGCATTGGATAGATGACTGGTGAAGCTTTGATTTTGAAGCCAAGAACTTAACATGTTCTGTAGGAAAGCAGTTTTTTTATTTAACATTTAAACACCAACAGGAACTCTTTCTTTCGTATCGATAAGCAATGAAGGTTTTATGTAGGTAAAACAGTGTAAAATAAAAGAAATCACCTTTTCTCTCTGCTCAGGAAGCAGACACCGACGATCATCAGGGCACGCTGACGTACGAGGAGTTTTCCGTCTTCTACAAGATGATGTCTCTGAGACGGGACTTGTTCCTGCTCATGATGGCGTACAGCGACAGGAAGGACCACCTGACTGTGGAGGAGCTCGCCAACTTCCTGCGCAATGAGCAGAAGGCGAGTAAATAAACCTGGCGGAAGTTTCTCTCCATGTAAAAACACTTTCCCTTCAGTCAGCCTCTTTAATTTAAAATGTTACCACGGAGAAAAAGGCTTAATTTATGTTATTACGACATAAGTAATTCCTCATTTGATGTATCACAACTAAACTGACTTGTTTTGCTGGAGCTCTTGACTTGTTTCTGATTTATAATCAGTCATTTTGTTGTATTTAATTGTCCCCAAGATCTACGATAATCCACATAAATTCTGTAAGCTAATTATTTCACCTTTCTATTGACCAAATGTCATATTATTATAGTCACTATTATTAAAATTAGAAGAAAAATTGGCATTATTTTTACATTTCTGGATTTTTATACTGTATATTTGCATAATTTTTTTCTCTGTCAACACTTGTAAGAAATGTATGTGTCACTTGCTGTATTTTAGTAAGTAACCATGTTTTTTGTTGCCTTTTTTTTTGTCCAATTTATTTATGTAGATGACCAACGTGACGTCAGAGTATGTTGCAGAAATTTTCGACAAGTTTGAAGTATCAGATGAGAACAAACAAAGAGGCGTTTTGGGGATAGAAGGTAACGTTCTTGTTAGTTCTTCCCTTTCCAAAGCATCTTTGGTGAATTTACATCCAGCAGATGATTTCCTCTCATCCTGTTGTTTGTTATGGCTTTACTGTATAAGGCTATTTGTTAGTGAGCATCAAAATGACTAAATATTTCTTTGAACCTATTTTAAGTGGTGAAAGCCATGCAGAATGACATCCGAGAATACAGAAAACTTCTCTTCAAAACTAAAGACAGTTAGGACATTATGAAATGAGCAGTATACCATATTACTTAAAAAAGAAAACAATTGTTTAGTCTTAAAACGTAAAGACATATTGGTAACACTTTATTTAACAGCATGTTAAATAAAGTGTTTAACATGTTGTTAAACACTTTATTTTTAAAGTGTTTAAAAATAAACATACAGACAATCACACTGTCATGTCATGTTTATGACACTGTCATAAACATGATGTAACATCTGTCATGAAAATAAAGAACTCTTTATGAATGTTTATGACAGTTGTCATAAAGAGTCATTCAGTAAATAATGACACTTTTAATGCAAAAATGTTCTAAAAGTTGCCTTGAAAGTCCATTAAAAGTAACAACATTTTATTAAAATGTCATTATTTTCAAAATAATGCAAAGTTGGCATTTTTAATGGACTTTTAACTTTACATTAAAAGTGTCATTATTTACCGAATGACACTTCATGACAACTGTCATAAACATTCATGAAGATCTCTAGATGTTTATAACAGGTGTTATATCACGTTTGACAGTGTCATGTCAGTCTTATTCACATCCTGTCAAATAAAGTGTTACTGATATGCTTCCTGTTGTAAAAATACAGAAAAATAAAAACACAAAAAGGCAATTGTTTGTTCATTTGATTTAGTCATAATGTGACACAAACTGAACTGAACATTTTTCCCAGCATGACCATTTTACTTAGAGTGATGGAGCTTCATTTAATGACATTTCTTAAACTATATCAGGTGCTAATGGGAGTTTAGTCAAAAACTCTGGCTGATGTGAGAAGAATAAGAACAGCTCAAGAGTTTTTAGGCTGAATGTTGGGCTTAAATTAACTTTACGGAAAAAAAAGATAAAAATCAACAGATTTGAAGTACAACATGTTGTGAGTAATGATTATTTCTAATACATGCATGCAACTGTTTGTGGCATGCATGTATTAGAAATACATGCATGCCACATTTGAATTTAAATGTTCAAATAAATGAACATTTAAATTATAAAACAATGTATTGAGCTGCACTTGTATATTTGTGTTCTAGACTTTTTGACGAATGGAAACACATAAAAACACTTTCAAACTAATTGGTAAAATATAGAGTTTTATCCCTGATAATCTCCTTTCATGAAAGGCGGGGGGAATAGATGTCTATAATATTAAAAATATAAATTATTGCAACCTAATTAAGTGGCTGAAAGGTGGCCTTGAAGAGGAAAGAGAGGAAGGGAAGGGCACCTGTTCTGGGAAAACTGTCTGATTAAAATATGAGGCTTGTGGAAAATAGAAAATGAGACATTGTTGGGGGTAAGAAGGGGAAAGCACTAATCTTTTGTCACTAAAAAATGAACGCATACTGCGACTGTCTACTTGGTCAGACTATGATGTCTTCCATTCAGCCTGGAAATGTATCAATTTTCATATTGACTGAGCTTTTATTTTACAGAAGCAGTCACAAAGGTTTACATGAATTAGCGAATGTAATGTTCATATATAAACTGACTCCCACTACCAAAACCAGTGCCGCCTACCTCATTTTATAAACCGTATGTAAATTCTCCTTCCTTTTAAATTTTACCTCCTGAAGCTATTTTCTCGTTATCACTTTGCTTGATTAACGTTTTTTTTAAGTTAAAAGATTTTTTTTCTTCATTCTCACTCCTCATTATGTCTTGATCTCACAATGTTATTGTGCTTTCTTTCTCTATGAAGCACAAATAGATTTGTTGTGTCTCATAAAACAGGGGCCAACGTCCTGCAACTTTTAGACGTTTCCATGGTGATGTTTTTACTTGTGCGTTGAAGCAGAGACACCCGGTCCTTGAAGCCTGGATTTGACGTAGAACATTGAGATGATAGTCAGTTCAATATCTAATTTTATGTGATTCACATTTTGCACAAATGTGTCATTTAGATGCTAATGATTAAAAAAAGTGTGAATTAATAAAAAGAAAAAAAAACACATCTTTTTTGCCAGCCGAAGGAGCTACATGCTAATTATTCTAAGATTTTGCATAAATCAAACAACGAAATGACAAATCGATGGTGTTTTGCACTCAGAAGTGTAAAAGTCAGCTTCTTTGAGATGATACGAATGATAATTTTTCAACAAAACACTCTGTGTGTTCTGAACCGAAATCCGAGCACAAAGGTTGAGGCTGTGACCAACTACCGAAACCGTAGCAAAGTTTTTAAACACCTTACGATCGTTCAGAGTGACTGCTGGTGATTGATATGGAGATTCTGCAAATAATTACATAGTAGACTAATCAAAAAAAAAAAGTAGAGATTCAGTGAATAGAAACGCACGAGATATGAAAGAGCAGTGTTCAGCAGTCAGCTTCAGATTTCATTTGCAAATTTCACAACAATTTTATAAATCATGATCTCTCTGCAGGTGAAAACCCTCAAACAAATATATCCAAACAAATTAGTTTTTCAAAACCATATCAAATGGATATCTTTGAACTTTTCTATAGATGTAAAGCTTATAATAAAGGATAAAGGTCAAGCTTTTACAAAAAGAAGGTGTTTTTTATATAAGGGCTGTTGCACATAATGTATATATAACTTCTCAGCATGTTCTTTGGATTCAATAAGAGCTCTTCTTTCTTAGAGTTGTTATCATTTTTTGTGAGGAAATGGGAACACCCTGTCACTCTGTGCAGCAAAAGCAAAGAACAACCCTGAAGAAGAAGCAGAAACTTCTTCTTTTAGCTTTTTAAACTTTTCAACTTTTGAATTCCGAATGCAGGGTAGTGAAAAAAACCTATTTTAAACAAATTACAGTAAGCTTTAGCAAAATTTCACATCTTTCCATGATTTACATTTCAACATAGTTGAATCTCCAAAACATGAGTTTAAGATGCTGACATGTCTTCCAGATCTCAATTCAAAGTGACCAAGTCCATGAAAGAACTGCCTCTCATCCATTTATTTACATTTTATCCTGCTGCTAATGTCTGAATATGAGTGTGGCGCTTACTGCCACCCAAATATTTCCTCCTGTTGCAGCTCTTGTCTGCTTTTGATCTGTCTGATGATGCTGCTTGTTCGTTAAGCCGAGCTCAACACCATCGGAAGTGGTGGGATAAACAGTGCCACGGGGAATCGTCTTGTGTGAATAATAAGTGTGTTTACCGCATTTCGCTATCTCATAGTTCTTTGGAGTTTATCGCCTGGCAAACACATTGGCAGACAGACAATCACCACGTTAAGCATGACACATAAAAGCCCTTTTTTTTGTGGACGAGGGGAAGCGTCGGACTCGGTAGATGCAGATGGCGCATGGTCTGGTGCGATTCCAAGCCGATTTATCTTCTTTTGTTCCTCCAGGCTTCACGAGTTTCATGCGCAGCCCGACGTGTGACATCTTCAACCCTTTGCATCACGAGGTGAACCAGGACATGGAGCAGCCGCTGTGCAACTACTTCATCGCCTCCTCTCACAACACGTACCTGACCGGAGACCAGCTCCTCTCGCACTCCAAGACGGACATGTACGCCTGGGTGCTGCAGTCCGGCTGCCGCTGTGTGGAAGGTGCGCTCGCGTCTGCGTTCGTACCGAAAAAGAAAAAGAAGAAAGAAAAAAAAAACGTCTAGTGGAAATTCTGTGTTATGTTAATAATGGCTCAGTCAGGATATCATTTCTGCCATCTCACTTGTCATCCTGTCATGGCTCAGACGGAGCAGCACCATCGTTTATGCTATTAGTGACACTCTGGGTTTCTCTTAGTATGACTAATCAATATGTCTGCTGTGAAAATAGACTATTGCAATCCGTGTTTTTTTTTCCCTTGACTGCTTATTGTTACGACAAATTCTGTCATTTAAAACAAAAGTGTTAGTTCTGTTTTATTGATTGCTGTCAAGAATCTTTTTTTTATGTCTAGGATGTTCCCTGCTATTTAAAAAACTAAAAATAAATACTATTTCTGCCCAAGACTAATTTATTTTATGTCGTTTTCCACAGTTGATTGTTGGGATGGACCCGACGGAGAGCCGATGGTGCAGCACGGATACACCCTGACGTCCAAAATAACATTCAAGTCCGTTATAGAGACCATCAACAAATACGCCTTTATAAACAACCAGTAAGTCAGAGCTGCATGTCGCTAGGAAGAAAGGAAGTTTGTGGGCACAAACTTGTTTGCAACACTCACTACAAAAAATATTTTCATGTATGGAAATATGCAATTGCAAAACTACACTTTTAATTAACCGAGATCAGCGCAGCAAATGTTTTAAAGTGCGGGATTTTTAATAAAAAATTTAAAAAAGTGTTCCACTTCTAATCAGCTTTTCTGACAGCCTCGTCACAAACAACATGGCTGCTTGTGATGAGGTTGTCTGACAGATTCTGATGGTGTCAGAGACAGGAAGGCGGTCAGCCCTCTGAAAAACTCAGCTTAAGGTTTATGCAGGTAAACAACCTGATGCCACGCTTTCTGTCATGCAAGACCGACTTGTTTTACGCAAACATATCTAACCACGAAATTATAGAAATAAATAAAATACAAAAGCTATAAAAAAAAAAAAACTTTTTTTTTTTCCAGGAACTGTGATTCTGGGAGTAATTAGCACCTATAAGTGAACCATCTGCTAAGCGGAGTGTCGTCTGGCTCCCCGAGGAGCAGCTGATTGTCTCTTTGGGGCCCGACGGTACCTAAACAAAGTTGTGACTGATGCGGTTTCGTGCTGCCATATTGGCCCACTTTCACTACTCACAGCTTCTCATCTTGGCAGTGGCTGAGTTATAAAGATGTTTATTTAATTCAAGTACAGGCACTGTTTCAACTTAATTATGCCAAACGTTGCTGCCTCATCCTGCCGACTGTTGGAAATATAAAATTAGATTAAAGTCAAGTGTCCTAATTAAAGTTGTGCAGACGTAACAAGCAATTAACGCATGCTAGTATTTTAAAAATATAGTGAGGTGCTTTTTTGTCAATTCGTCAAAAGCAGAAGAATTACAAAAAAGACATTACATTTCTTAAGTGCATCTTTTTTTTGGTGATTTTTTTTATGTTGCCGTCTGAACTGCAAGCTAAATTGCTAAAGTCTGGTTGCAGCTTGTTGTTTGTTAGCCTATTAATCTATTTATTTACCTTTACATGCTGGGCTGTGTATAAACACACACAAAAAATAGTTTTTGACAGTTTTAAATAAATTTTCCATAAAGCTACATACATGGAAAAAAATCAGGTTACATGCAAAAATCTATATTTAATCAAAATGTTTCAAATCCTCTAATATTTAACATGCATAATTGCTGCCTTTGTCAAATACTTAAGCCTTCTGAATTAAAATAATGCAAATAATACAGAATTTATAATTCTGTAGTATTTTTTTTTATCTTATGCCCTATGCTCTTTTCTTTTGCCAAACTTGCTGCTGTGTTGCTAATATGCTGCAAATTTACAAGTGGTAGAACAAAAAGCTAAAACTACAAAAAAATGTATTTGTATAATATGGGTTTAAAAGCTGTCTTTTTCCTAAAGAGTTTACTCAGAATAACACAATACTCTTTTTTTAAGCCACTCTGAACTTTTATCTTCCAAAACGTAATTACTCTGAACCCTGAATCTGCCCTGGGTTGTTTGTTGTGGGTTTTTCCCATGTTGGAGCTGTTCATATAAATTACCTGTTTATACAAATTATCCACTCAAGATAAGGTCATCTGACCTGCTCCTTCCTGGTTGACCGCAGCAGATGGTTGCCAAGCGGGAGAAAGGAACGTAAGAGATTCACTTTGCAAAAGTTCTCAACCTTAAAACTTATCAAATTTTCACAACAGCTTAATTCTGACTTGTTTAAAGTGTTAAACATAATGTAAAGTACCTCCACCGGTTACATTTCTATTTCTTTTTTTACACTAGTGGATGAGAAGACGGGGGATGCGCAGGTTAAAGAATGGTCCCAACATTATTTTATAAAGTACTTTTTTAAGAATATATTTGTTCATCTCTGACTCTCCAAAGACAACACACACCTTTGCTAATTAGAAAAAATGTCTGCAATTCTCATGAACTCACGCCTTATTAATTTCCAATCTGTCATAATACTGACAGATTAGTAAACTCAACACACTTTGCTTTATCGTCATCTCCCTCGTTTCTGTCCTGCTTTCTGTTTCCACCAGAAGACAAGAAGACAAAGCTGATATTTTATCCTCATGCTGTTGTGATTAGTAGCCTCAGGGCAACATTTCACTGCAAAAAAACAAAAAATCTTACCAAGTATTTTTGTCTCGCTTCAAGTGCAGATAGCCCAGTACTCTTAAAACAAGACAAAGCTAGCTTACAAGCAACTTTTCAGCAAACTATCACATCTTGTTTTAGGTCAATAATTTCTGAAAATAGATATCAAGTAAAAGGACGATTAGATTTTTCCACCTATGGATAAAGAATGTCTTGTTATAGGAGGAAAAAATCTGAGCTACTTTACAGTTTTGTGGAAAAGGTAGATTGAATGTTTCCTTGGTGATGTAAGTGACACTCGGAGACATTACTACATTTACAAACACACATGAAAATACCATAGAAGAAGAAAAGGTGGATTGCAACAAGGATGAAAAATCAAACTGGGAGTTTTTGTTTTCCCTGTTCTTCTGATAAGTATTCAGGTATTTTTTGGTGGTTTTGAGCAAACTTTCTCTCTCTTTTTTTATCCTTCTTTCAGATATCCGGTGATTCTGTCCATCGAGAACCACTGCAGCATCCAGCAGCAGAAGAAGATTGCCGAGTACCTGCGGGAAATCTTTGCAGACAAGCTGGATGTGGGAGAGGTGCTGAGCAGAGACTCTAAGATGCTGCCCAGTCCGCACAGCCTGCAAGGGAAGATCCTCATCAAAGTAAGGACACATCAGTGGACACTTAATGGCGGGACGGACTGGGCATCTGTGTTTTTCATTTTTAAAAGCCACAAAACGGGAGGAGGACTTATTACTCACCTTTTCTACTTCCACCCTCCCTCTGGTTCCTTCCACTCAATGTGGAGAATAAAGAGGAAGCACTCATTAGCTGTCGATATATATATTTTTTTTACCTAATGTGCGTTACCAAGGGTAGGGGGAGAGTGATCAGAACTGCATGGCCACTAATTACTTCCTGTGAAGAGGATGAGGAGAAGGAAAAGTGAGAGGAAAGTAGGTCATTTTATTAATCATAAATGGGACGGAGGGGAAGTGGAAGTTTCTGGCATAAATTAACTCGGCGACAGACTGCTGGCTTAAATATTTTGTATCATATACAGTGCAAACAGCGGCTAATTGGTGACTCATTTGGGGTTGTCACGTAATTTTTTTATTTTATTTTATTTTTTTCAAATACTACCAATTTTAGCAATGGAACAAAAGTAAATCAGTTTTATATTAAAGATAGAATGTGTAATAAAACTTAACTAAATCTTTTTGTACCCATATTAGAAATTTTCTTTTAAATTAAGAGGCACGAAAAGCCGAATTTCAGGCTAATTTTTCCTAAAACACAAAAGTTGTCACGAGTTTCATCGAAGCAAAACAATAAAGAAGGAAAAGTGACACTGAAAAGTCGGTGCAGGTTGTTGACGAGTTTTTATGATGTTTGTGCTCAATGTTTTCACAAATATGAGAAGTTGCACTAAAACTCTGTGTGTTAAGACTTTTTCATTTGTAATTCTGAAGAATGCTGATGCTAATTAATCCTCCTTAGTTGCCTGGTGTTTGTAATAAGTTTTAAAAAGACACAATGCTGCGTAAAATTATAAAGGCGTCCCTCTATTCTTTTTACTTTACCACGATCAAAGACTCAGACTTTGAAGTGATTCTTTTAAAGTCGTCTTAAGCGTTATTCAAGTCTTCTGAAGGGTTTTGCGTCGTTAAAGTTTACAGTTTTCCCGCTCCAGCACTTAACTCAAGCAAAAGTATTCACAAAGATATTTGGCACCTTACAAATTTCCCGTATCTTTACTGTTTTGTCACATTCTCATGTTGCGTATTATTTTCAAATTCTGATACCAGAGAACGACTACCTGAGCAAAAGAAAGCAAACAAATATGTTTTGATTTCACTTATCAAGTGAAAAAAAAGCAATCCAAACAACCAAGACAGGAGGCTGCTGCAGCCAACACTATTTAATTTTCTCTGGGAGTGTCTTTATAAAGGGTGTGAATGTTAAACTGTGTGGAATAAACACGGGTTCATTATGTCGACGCTCAAAGTCTTTGCATTAAATTATCACAATTTACAAAATCATGCAAAGTTGGCACTTTTAATTGACTTTTAATGCAACTTTTAGAGCAACTTTGCATTAAAAGTGTCATTATTTACCAAATGACACTTCATGACAACTGTCATAAACATTCATAAAGACTTCTTCATGTTCATGACAGATGTTATGTCATGTTTATGAGAGTGTCATGTCAGTCTTATGCACACCCCTTCAAATAAAGTGTTACCAATAAATTATGTCTTTATACAGCCTACTGGTGACAAAGTGCCTAAAAATGTACTTTAAAATGGTAAGTTTTTACTGTTATGGAGAGACGTTGTTTCATCCTTTGGGTTTTGGAGCCTAGCTCTGTTTGAAAGGTCGACGCATCTAAGCTTAGTGGCTGAACAAGCAAACATCCATCCATCCATCCATCCATCCATCCATCCATCCATCCATCCATCCATCCATCCATCCATCCATCCATCCATCCATCCATCCATCCATCCATCCATCCATCCATCCATCCATCCATCCATCCATCCATCCATCCATCCATTTTCTTTACACTCTTGTCCCTTGATGGGGTCAGGAGGGGTTGCTGGTGCCCATCTCCAGCTAACGTTCCAGGCGAGAGGCGGGGGTCACCCTGGACAGGTCGCCAGTCTGTCGCAGGGCAACACAGAGACACACAGGACAAACAACCATGCACACACGCACTCACATCTAGGGACAATTTAGTCAGACCAATTAACCTGACAGTCATGTTTTTGTACTGTGAGAGGAAACCGGAGAACCCGGAGAAAGAACAAGCAAACATGTTTTTGAAAATAGTGAGGTACTGACCAGAAATTGTTTAAAAAGTAGGTAAAACGACTTTCAGAAAGCCTGAAGAAACATTGACTCAGAGTGCATACCTAGTCTGAGAAAAAAGGGACCAGAAACTCTCAAGCGACAATTCTTGAAGTTTAATTTTATTTTGTTTGTCTCATAAAAACATACAAAAAGTTGATAAAAGTTAAATCTGCAAGTGAAATCTTTTGAACTCTAGATTAAATTTTTACACCAAATTAAGTGTTTTTTATTTTTATTTTTAATTTTTTTTACATTTAACATTGAAGGTTTTCCTATTTATTACATTACCGTAAAACAGAAAGCTTGTACAGGGGCTTAAAGCTGAACGTACAGTCTGCCTTACCTGACCTGACAACATTACTGAGAGGAGCACACCGGCTGGGAAGCGGCGTAGGTCCATCTGTATGTTTATTTGAACGAATTGTCATGTCTGAGCCTCACATGCTTATCTTTCGTTAGCACCTGCCGCGCTCTGAACCAGACAGGTGCTCAGGAAGAGCAGCGGTGCGTCGGTGCATTTGACATACCTGCACTCGAAGTTAGCCGAGCGCCCTTAGGAAAATAAATCGGACGTTGCTTCGGTGGCATCAAACGTCACATCTAGATTACTGAAGGCTTCCAACAATTATTAGATTATCAAATAAACAGTCTTTGTTGTGCGAAGACGGTCTGTATTGTTGGATTCCTGGTTTGTTCGCTTCAGGTCAGATGTCTTTAAAAAAAAAAAAAGAGCGATATTGATTTTTATTAAACTTTTTTTACTGCTGCCCTTCTTTCCTCTCCTCCTTTCTGCCTCTCGTTGGCCTGTGGGCCAGCAGAGCCGGGATGGGATGGCACAGCAGTGCAGAAAGAGATATTTAATAAAAAGGTTTTTGAACCATCACACATAGAAAGCAGGGTGATAGACTGCTTGTGCCAGCGGTGGAAGCGGAGGGCGGCGGTGCCTGGCCGGGAGGGCGGGTAAATGTACCGCAGGAAGCTTTAAGCCTCCAGTTTTTATTAGGAGAAGATGCTTGGAAAATCCTGACTCCCACTCACACTTTGAGAATGGCTCACTAATGGGCTTTCAGTGCGTCCAAATAGCTTCTTAGGGAGTTTCACGGGGATTCTGCAGATGTTTGTGTTTTCCTGAGTAAGAGATACAGTATGTGCCCTCTGGAGTGCCTAAATGTGGCAGAATTTGTTTTCGCTATGGCTGGAAATTCAGATAAAAGACCATCAGGAACAATAAGGTTGCCTAGTGTACAGTGCTGTGAGAAAGTATTTGCTCCTTTACAGGTGTTGCATTTTTTGTCACTCCTAAATATTATCTTTGATGGTTATATGAGGTAGATGATCTCTGAAAAATATCAACCTCCTCTGCGTCTTCCTCTGTGGCCCTAATGCCCATCTGCAGAGATAAACCACTTGGTCAGAAATAACCAATCAGAGCCAGGAGGAGGGTCTTAGCGCTGTCTACGCACTGCTAGGCAACGGCGAGCTCCCTACATTCAGAACCTGTCCTGAATGCTCAGTCTCGTTAGCATAACCACCGATGACGGTTTTCCTGTAATGGTAATTTGTTTCTTCGCCATCCCATCAGCACATTGTTCAGCACGTACACGAGCATGACTGACAGCGCCAAGAGGTTCCTGCTGGCTCTGATTGGTTGTTTCTGACCGAAACACAAACAAGAGCTTGATTTTTTTTTTTCCCACAGATTATATGCCTCTCATAATACTGTCATGGCACTGTGACAGTTTTAACAAATAATAATAATAAAAAAGCATATTTTTTATGAAAGTTACATAATGCAGCTTTAACCACAAAGCTCATCGTTGAACAATAGGAGAGCTCCAAGACAAAACAACAGCGTTGAAAAACAAGCTGCATTTTCCCAAAAATACCTTTGGAAAACTTTTCGTTAAACACCCAGAGATAAAACCAAGACTTTTTGGAAGATCCTGTTCCATCTGATGTAAAACTAAAACAGCTTTTAAGTATCGGAGTACCATATACTGACAGCAAAACATGACAGTGGTGGGAAAAGCGTAGATTCCCTCCGCCCTGCACGTAACACAGAATTGTTGGGCTTTTATTTTTAAACCATCCCCGAGGTTCGACCTGCGTGGGCTTCTGCATGTAAACAGAACACTGAAGGGAGGGACCGCGCTGCCCTCGGCGTGGAACATCCGACGATCAAACAAGTGCGTTTTTCTCTTTTTCTTTCCCTCCGTCCAGGGGAAGCGCCTGCCTGCCTATTTGTCTGCAGACGCCGAGGAGGGGGAGGTGTCTGACGATGACAGCGCTGACGAAATCGAAGAGGACTTCAAACTCAAAAGCAGCAATGTAAGCTGCAGGAATGTGGCTGTGTGTCTTATGTGTTAAGCAAGCATGACTTTTATTCAGTCCTAAAACGTCGTGGCAGAGAGATTCTCAAACATGTCAGCCATGCAAATGTGAGACTTGAATCTCCGTTAATCTTTTATTTATAAGACTAATCTTAAACTAATCTGTCAGTCATTGGAAAAACTTAATGAGCTGCTTCACGGCTTTGCGCATCTGCAACATTAGCTCAGTTTTAATTTAATTTAATAGATTGTGTTATTAGATATCCCCTTTCATTTCAGTTTAGTTTTCATTTTGATGAATGCGTGATGTGTGGCAGTGCGGCTGAGGCCGAACTAGAACACGGAGTTCTGATTTCAGCGTTGTTGAAGTTTTACTCTACATTTTATTCCTTTAGTTTCGTGTAAAGTGACAAAACAAAGACAGGCAGCAGATTTTACATGAATCTGCTCAGCACAGAGAGTCTCCAGCAGATGTGTTGAAATCCACAGTAAAACCATACTCTGGTGTAAAACAGAGCAAACTTCATCGCTACAGATTTAACTTTAGATTTGTGTAGAAGTATTTAATCAAAAAACAGAATGTGCATAATTGGCAGGCATTTAAGACAAATGGAGACCGATGGATCTTTTTAATTTATTAAGATTTAAAGACTCATTTATCAAAAAAACCAACAAATTAGAAATGCAAACAGATCATCTAGTATTTGAATATATAAACGTAGAAAGCTATACATTTGTAGATCCCAACCATCCTGGTCACTTAAAACAGAATCCTCTGTTACATCAAAATAAATTAAAATCTGCATTTGGTTTATCAGTCTGCTTTTTTTCACTTCGTGTTTCTCGGCCAACAAATGGATCCGCAGCATATTTTTCAACCCTGCACAGGCAACAAAACCGAGGTTAGTTAATGTGATCTTGATGATGCTGCAGTGGAGATAACGACTTCAGTAATCGGCCAGCGATGTTTCTGGTAATTATTGTCAGCAATGTTTTAGGATAACCAAAGCTTAATGATGCAAGTAGAAAAAAAAAAAAAGAAAGTGAAAACTGAAGGAGCGTTTTCATTTCTCTTTTGAATTCGACATGAGGTTTTACACCTGCGTGACTAACATCGCTGACATTTTCACCACAAGTCAGATTCACGCGGATCGCTCACTCGCTGAGCGCACGCCGTTTTCACATTCATCCTTAGTCATCATGGTGTTGATATTGTCTGGCACTGCGGTGCCAGGAACATCATTTCCAAATTTAAAATGGGGTGAAAGCACTGGTTTTATTCTCCAGTTTGGTTTCGTGAGCATAGAGTCGTTTCTCTTTATTAAGCTGGCGGCGCGGCGCCGCAGATGCCACAGCAGATGATCGTCGCCATTTTGACAGGGATGTTGGCAGGTTACTGGGAGTTTCTGCTCATTACACCAGTACGCTTCCACAGCAGTGACTTGCTAGCACTGCACCAATAGACTGACGTGCCTTTGTTGTGGAAAAGAAACTATTTCACCAAGCACTGTCAGGTGAAATCACTCAATCAGGTTTATTCATATGTCGTGCACAATACAGAGAGCTTGTAGGACAATCAATAATGAAGCAGGTCTGGGTAAAAAGCAAGGATAAGGAATTAAAAACAAGGTCTGGTTCTGATCCAGCAGAAGAAAACAACTTCCAACCTTGTACATGTAACCCAAATAGTTATTTTGGTGAGAGTTCACAAGCATTTAATATAACATGATGAGCAGATGTTAACTTGTAGTAATTTATTTTCCACCACACCCTTTATGTAAAAGAGACAGAAGGAGTGTGGAGAGAAAATATTTTGTTTTATTGCTGATGATTAGCATGCCACTGTCGTCTGACATTTAGTGCTAAATGAAATGAAGGAGAGACAAAGAAACAGAGGTACTACCACAGATGCAGACGTCTAATTGCAGGTCGTCATGCTGCAGAATGACAGAGTGCTACCCATCCTCTGGGTAATTTATTCTTTGCCTTTGGACTCGCAGTCAAAAGTGAAAATTTTAGTGCTTTTGTCTCTTAGGCATTTCCTAGTTTTAAAAAAGAGATTATAAAGCCCTTCGACTTTTCACATTTTGCCACAATGCAACCATATACTTCCAATTTCTTTTATTCAAATTTTCTTTTCCACAGAGACATTAGGTTTGCACTTGTCTTTGGTTTTCTTTTCTCTATTACTCTTACATAAACTCTAACACTCCACATCACCTGAAAATTCTGAGGAAACTTTTCTTCAGAGGGAATAAGAAAACTAATCGGAGTTTGTGGAAACATGGGTTGAGATGGAAAGAAGAAGAAGAAGAAAAAAACAGGGCAATCTGGAAGAAACCTTGATTCAGGCTACCAGACTCTGGAGCGGTCCACCGTCTCACAACCAGGAGCATCAAATCTGTATTCATGTGTCAGAGTGACACAGTTAATGCCTGGATCTGACTTCAATTGAGAGAGTCCTTCACAAGACTTGGAAAATTGCTCTTCACGGATGTTCTTCATCTAATTGGACTGAAACTTCATTTAGTTTCCATAGAACAAGTGGCAAATAAAATATCTGTATCTGTGTATCCATTGACCAAAAAGATTGTGCAAATTGGAATTACAAAAATTAATTCGCTAAATGGACACACTCCAGTTTCAAAACAACTCATGTTTTTGATGAAAAGTTCTTTTGCACTAGGATGATTTGGTTTTTCAGCCGAATCGACATTTGTGTATTTTACAAAACTGCAATGGAAACACTTTTTTACGCAGTTTGCAAACAGCAGCATCGCCCTTATTTGTCGCCACTGGCCTTCATGGAAAATGAGCAGCTGGCTCCACCAGAGGCCTCACAGCATCATCAATAGCTCAGTTTGTCGGCTCTTCTGTAAAATATCAGACTACAGTTTCCACAAAACGTTGCATCTGCTCCCAAATATAAAGGGCACTCTAAGTGTTACCATCCATGGTTTTTAATGACTTATCGTGTGAGCAGGCTTATTCATGTGTGATTTGAATTGCATTTCTTATTTAATGGAAACATCACAATTGCAAAATTGTGTTTTTTTAAAAAACATTATCAGAATATAGAAAAGCACAGTTACTGTCTAGATGTGCAAAGCTGGAAGAGACATACCCCAAAGGATTGGCAGCTGCTACTGCAACAGCAGGCAAGGCGAGTTAAAATAAGCCAACGTACGCCAGATTTTAACCCTTTCATGCATGAATTATGATCGTTTGTGTTTTTCCTTTTTTTTTATTTCCTTAAGGCATAAAACAAATAATTTTTGTAAAAAAATCTTTATTTTATTTTATTTTTTTAGGTGATCAATTGTAATTTTCTCCAAATACAAAGTTATTTGAAAAATACATCAGTAGTATTGTTCTTTAGGGGTTATCTGATGTCACAATATTTTTTTTTACCCACAAGAGTTGTCTACAGTAGAAGGAGGGACCGGGTCAGTTGGCATCCTTTTTTGTCTGTCAGCCATATTGGATTTAACAAAAATAATTTCTTGCATTTTCAGCTGATGGCTAGTAGATGATAGTGTATTTTATGATGCATTAGTGTCCATTTTAGTGGTCTGTGTGCATTTATAACATAAAAATCCACAAGAAGCAAAAAATAAAAAGGCTTTTAGATAGCTGTCCACTGTAGTGACCGCTATGCATGAAAGGGTTAAAGTGTGTATTTGTTTAAAAATACTGTGTATAATTTCCTTTCACCAAGTTCATCAGTCACATACATTCCTCGGTAAAACCATGAAAGATTGTGGTTGTAATCTGTCAAAATGTGAAAAGGACATTTTTGCCAGCAGTCAGAAACCTCCATTCAGGCCTGGCTCTTTGAAATTCGTTTCAGTTTGCCATCTGTCTCGAAAACTGAGCTCTCCCTTCCTCTTAGGGCAACGGCAATCACCAAGTGGAGTCTCACATCAGAAAGAAACTGGATTCTCTTCTGAAGGAGTCTCGGATCGTGGACAAGGAGGACACCGACAGCTTCAGCATCCGAGCTCTGCTCCGAGCCACGCACCAGGGCCTTCAGAAGAACCTGCGCCAGGTACGCCCCGCTCCGCACAGCCCACCCAAAGGCAAGCGAGGCGGCTTCCGGGAGCCGCACTCGCGGAGGAGAAACCCTTCGTCAACATGTGAAGAGAACGAAGCGAAGAGGAGGGGAGTAAAAGTAGGTTATCGTGTTAGTCACGGAGGAGGATTCGGGGAGTAAAGGAGCAGACCAGCTCCTGCCTGGTCAAAACGTACACGGCGAACAGATCGCAGAGCTCCTCCGCACTGTTTCTGCATCTTCATCCGAAGCATGTCAAAACGGGAAGAGAGTGAAGACGGTCTATAAAAAAAAACAAAAAAAACCTGAAATGTTACTTAATATTTCATTTTGTCGCTCGCGTCTTGTCTTATTTTTAGAGATTCTCGGTTTCCCGCCTGCCGTCTCGGCGCGGTGGGTGTAAGTGCATCAGGGTTTCCTATCCGCTCTAATGTAGTCCTACATCGGCGGTGATCCCCTTCACCTCATTCTGTCTCTGAGGCTTTTTCTCTCCAAGTGTTTCTAGCTGGTTTGTTTTTGCAGCTCTCGCCCACTGGCTCTCTTCAGCTGTCTGATGTTTTATTGAGCGCTGTTTGTTGCGCCTACTTCAGCTCCGAGGCTTTAGGCTTTAGAAGACTCTCTAGGTGCTAATGTGTTCTGTGTTTCACTACCTAATGAAACCCAGATATGAATACAAACAAAAAAAAAAGCTTGTTGACGTAGAAAAGGAGGCCCTGAATATCTTTTCTGCTTTTTCTTCTTCTTCTTCTTTGTTCAGAGCTCAAAAGGAGTTCTGAAGAAATCCCAAAGCAGATCCCTTATCACAACACTGAAACAGAAGGTAAGACAAAGGAAGACGGGCTTTCTCCGTTTTTTAAAAATTTTATTTATTTTTTATTTTTTCTTCTTTTTATGTGTTTGTGGAGAGGTTCGTTCAAATTTAGTTTAGCTGGAGAGAGGCAGGAATATTTTGCTTGTGTTCATCGAAAAACATCGACATAATTGGTTGGTTGGGTTATAGTAGTTTGGTTCTATCGTAGTACAGTTTACTGATGTTTAATGTTTCATCCTTTTAAAAGTTTTCATTTCCTAGGAAACTTTGAAGACATTATTCTTTTTTGCCTTACATTTGTTTTTTAGTTTTTCCTCTCTTCCTTCTGTTCTCCCAACGTTACACATCACTTTTCTTCTCTCATCCCTACCTGCTTGTGTAATATTTCCTTTCACTCGAAATGCACTTCGTCATATTACTCCTTGATTCACTTCCTGCTTCCTTCCTTTCCTTTATTTTTCCTTTATTTTTTTACATGCTTTCTTTGCGTCCTTGTGTCCTCCCATCTCTCCTTCAGTGCGTCTTCAGTTTTGTCCTTCCTCGATTCATTACTCTCTTTATTCCTGCCGTAATTCCTCACATGTACCATTCTGTCATTTGTAACTTCTTCCTTATTCCTTCCAATTTTCCTTTTCTCATCTTTCCTTGTGTCCTTTACTTCCTTTGTTGCGCCATGCCTCTCTTCCTTCTTACTTTCTATCTTTTTTTCCTCGTTTATTTAAGTCTCCTCCTTCCCTCCGTCTGTCCATCTCTTTGTCCCCTTCCCTTCTTTTTGTCATCCTGTCTTCCTCTCTGTCTCTTCCCCTCCTTTTTTAGCTTTCTCTTGTATGATTGTGCTCCACTTCTGTCTTTTCTACTCCTTCAGTCTTCCTTCCTTCCTTCCTTCCTTCCTTCCTTCCTTCCTTCCTTCCTTCCTTCCTTCCTTCCTTCCTTCCTTCCTTCCTTCCTTCCTTCCTTCCTTCCTTCCTTCCTTCCTTCCTTCCTTCCTTCCTTCCTTCCTTCTTTCCTTCCTTCCTTCCTTCCTTCCTTCCTTCCTTCCTTCCTTCCTTCCTTCCTTCCTTCCTTCCTTCCTTCCTTCCTTCCTTCCTTCCTTCCTTCCTTCCTTCCTTCCTTCCTTCCTTCCTTCCTTCCTTCCTTCCTTCCTTCCTTCCTTCCTTCCTTCCTTCCTTCCTTCCTTCCTTCCTTCCTAGGCTGGACTGACTCATTTCATAAAGAATCAGAAAATGATAAAATAATAGAATATAAGAAAACATAAAGCACTGAATAACATTTTGAATGGGAGGCAACATAATTTTGTGCCATTGAGCGTCGATCGTATTCATTTAAGTAAACAATAGAGAATCTACAATTTGCATGATAATGCAGATCTAAACATGCTGTATTAATTTAAATTTGCTCTGCCGTCGTCTTCGTCTTCGATGAAAGATTTCCCATCTCAAATGTTGTGAAATATTGATTCCGTAGATCAAAGTTTTCATCATCAGCCACATTTCGTCCTCTTGCAGGATTTTTTCTATCCTCTTTTCCCTCCTGCATTTACCCACTCAGGTTTCCACTTCAGTCTTTTATGCCTCCCTCTTTGCATATCATGTGCCCTCCCACGTCTGTCAGTGGCTGTGTGCATGCATGTGTGTACTGTATACAAATGTGCACACACACACACATACTGCGGTGTGTTTGTTGGAAATCTAAACACTATAATTACTAAACATTTCTAATCTTCTCAGCCCCCCTTCACTAAGGCTCCTCTCTTAAAGAAATGAAATACTGTTGCTATTACGCTAACACACATTCAAACTGCTACTGCTAAAGCACACAGCAGCGTCTATTTAGTACGACGGACATAATTTACTAAAGACACTCGTGCTGCAGCCCTCTGGCCACTGAAGAACCGCCGGGCTGGGATCGAGTAGGCGGCTTCGTACGTGGTGCGTCATATATTTAGCAGATTTTCCAGGTTGTCAGCTGAAGGCAGAGCATACCTACACAACAGAGAATACATTTCTGTTTTTGAACTTCCATGTGTGTTTCAACCCTTCCAGAGGCACTCCAAGTCCAGGCTGGCATGTCAAAGCGTGGAGAAGGAGGAAGAGGTTCAGGAAAGGTCCGGGAGAGAGGCTGGCGGACAATTCAACAGGTGACCTTTGAACTGCTTCACCACAACAGGATAGATATTCATACTCACAAATAGACAAGTAATTTTTTTTATTTATACAATTAGAAAACAGAGACTAGAATTAACATAAAAATAACCACCTGCCCTTTTTTAATATATATATATATTTTCAGGCTACAGTGATGCTGTTGTTTCAACATATTGCAGCCAAATCTTGATTTTATTTGCACAGTTTTAATCACTGAATAACATTTCTGCTCATCCCTGCTGTTGTGCAGTTTTTATTGTAAATAGTTTGTCTTTTTTAAATGCTTAAACACACATGTATATGCAAATTAATCTACTCAATTGCACATTTCTTTGGACCACAGTACGCTACTTTTTATACTTTCACAGTATTTGTGTTAAATTGTTGCCCTCACTCTGCAGTTTCTTGTTCTTTATTCTGCTGTTTATGTTGCGTTGTCCATCTTTGCGTGACTCTTCTCGCTTTATTGCCCGTCACTTTGCCGCTGTTTCGCCTGAATTCATATTCTCTTCTATTTTCTGGTAGACATTTAGATTAAGTTCCTTGCGAGTGGAAATTGATTTTTTTTAGCTTATTTCTTAATGTTTGTTCAAGTTTTCCTCCTTCTATTCTTTGTTCCTGTTTGATGATTCATGTATGAATGTCTTCAGGAATTATCTCAGACGCTCCCTTAAACGCGGCTGACTGTGTTTGTCTGAGAACACGTATGCGTGATTTGCAGATGCACTCGTGCAACAATGAGAGAGCATTGCGGCACAGCGTGTGTGCTGGTTCCCATTAAGCTTTTTGCCTTTGATGCTCCTTCCTGTGGTTTGCAAGCTGCCTCTTATGGACAATCCTCTCTACCCTGCCACGAATTTTTCACTGTAAATGGGTCAGTGAGACGGTGACCACATCGTACACCAAAGTCTGTCTGATCGCTCTCCTGTCCTGTTTTTCAAAACGTATTTTTAGGGGTGGACGGAAGAGGAAGACAATGAAGCTAAGTCGAGATCTGTCAAACCTGGTGGTGTTCACCAATTCTGTCGCCTCGCAGGAGTGCTTAAATGAAGGTGAAACAAAACCGACACCTGCACACACAAGCCGTAAATTGCAATGCTTCTCAACCCCCTGTTGACATTTTCTCACTCCCTGCCTCTGTTGTTGTTGTTGTTTTTCAGGGACTCCAGGTGATGTTTTGTCTTTTAGTGAGACCAGAGCACAATCTCTGGTCAATCACAGGACCGAGCAGTTCCTGGCTTTTAACCAGAGGCAGCTGTCGAGGATTTACCCCTCAGCCTATCGCATCGACTCGTCCAATTTTAACCCGCAGTTCTACTGGAACGTTGGTTGTCAGCTGGGTGAGAAGTTGAATTGTCTATTTAAGATTTTACTACTTGAAATTATTCACACCTCTCAAACTGTCTTGTTTTTTTTGTCAGTAGCTAAATCTCAAAGAAAATTGTGTGTAATTGAGGTCCTAAAGGACCAACTTTCCTGTCCCGGTTAAAGAAAAGCATCTCAAACGTTTAAAGCTGCCATTTCCATGTTTCACAATGGCGATGGTGTGTTTAAGTTGCTGTTTACAGCACCTTGTATCGCAAACATATAGCTTGTTTTTCCAACAGTGGCTTTCACATGAGACTGCAAATGCATATCAGACTTATTTCTAAACAATATTGTGAATTAGGAATCACAGAAATATGCACAATAATCTGGCCTGAATGCATTAAAATGTGAAAAAATGTAACAAGTGTTAATACTTTTGCAAGGCACTGCAAAACTTTTATTAACAACAAGTCACATGTTAAGAATTAAAGACACAGTATATCTCATATATTTATTAAGACAATATTCATATGGTGCTGTCTATCCACTTAATGGCATACAACTTTAATTTCTAATTCTGGGATAAGCTTTGGGGTGAAACGTGTTTACAAAGATGATTCCATGTAATGTTTTTTTTTTTCTGATGAAAAACAGGAAACTGTTAAACGCGGCTAAGAGCTCTGTAGTGATTCATTTCATAATTAATCACCTGATGAAGTGATTAATTATGAAAACAAATTGCGAGGTTGGGCATGATATAAAAAAAATATCTAAATTGTTACGTTTTTGTTACACAAAAATTCAAAACCTAAGACTAGACTCTTGAAAAGGGATAAAAGTAAACCTTACTGAAGAAGACAATGATTGATAAATAGGTAGAAATAGTTAAATGAAACAAGACAGAGCAGAAAGCAAGTCAGACAGTACAAAGCGGGAGCTCTGCCAGAATATTTCAGAAGGTGAAGAAGTCACGACACATTTCATTAATATTTTAAGAACAATCACAACGTTCTTTCTCTCTTTTACTGATGAAAAACATGGGGGAAAAAAACCTAAAGCAATGGTTTGTGTGCCTTTCCTTCATCTATCTCCCCTTTAGCACACAACTTCTGAAGACTGTAGAACTGTTCTCAGTTCTAGTTTCAGGCATTTCTGTTCCGTCTTTCTGCAAAAAGCTCGTTTGGATGTTTGCCATCTTGCTGCTACGTTTTTGAGAATCTGACCTGCAGCAAAAGTGATGCAATTGTCTGCTTTGAGTTTGGTGTTATTTTGCAGCTTTGCTTTTCTGCTCTGGTTAAAATAATCACAGCAATATTTTTGACTAGGGTCATTTCAAGGCCACCTTCCAGTGCTGCTAAGTTTAAGCAGTGATGCTGATTTTTTTCTCCTTTTCAGGTCAGTATCTCCAATCTTCATATCAGAGTTCAGACTGGGCCTTAAAACTCTGACCCGATCCAACCCAATAATTAACTTTAATTATATGCCTGAAGTAAGCCCAGCGTATTATTTTCATTAAGATTTTACTGCTTTCGTTTTTAGGCCACTATTTGAGTAGAAAGTGTAACTTCTGCTGTTTTTAGCTCTGGTTGAGCGCCTTCCAGCTCCATTTTGTCGCTTGTTGTAACCTCTGGGTGAGTCAAGTGCAAATCATCTGGGTTGTGTGATTGATAGCAGCGGCGCAGGGCTGGGCAGCAAGCGGATTTATTATGCAGTGCGCTGTGCTTGTTACAGTCTAATGAACGTCTGCACCTTACTTTCTTGCTGTCCTCAACACGTTGAACTACCGAAACATGTTTTAAACTTTAAGTAGATTAACACAACTTTATATCATGAGATTACGTTTGGTCTTATCTGTGCTGTTTGTATTGGAGGCTTATAAACTCACCACAGAAGCCCGAGCCCGATCCGACACGACCATAAAGAAAGTAATTTTGGCCAAACTTGGCCCAAAGCCATAAATTTAAACCCTGCTTCACCCTATAAACAAACTGAGAATTATTTATTTTTAAATTTACCCCTCAATGCAGTCTCATTTACGTGAAGTGTAGGTGGCGTTTAGGTGAAATTTCATAACTAACTGGATGTTTTTTTGTGTTTTTCTTAGTTGCATTGAACTATCAAACAGACGGGCGGATGATGCAGCTCAACAGATCCAAGTTCATGGTGAATGGCGGTATTGGTTACGTCCTCAAGCCCCCTCCAATGTGTAAAGGTAAAACCAAGCACCGAATAAACCCAAAAATACCAAAATACAGATGCAGTTTATTAGTGAGGCTGTGGAGGTAGTATATTTCTCAAATTATGAGGTATAATTACATTTCAATTAAGTGTTGCGAGAAAAAAACAACACACTTAAGAATTTGTTTTATTTTCAATCAAATGGTAGCCTTTTTACCAGGTATTTAAGTCAAAAGCACCAGGATTAAAATGAAGATACTAGAGCTCTCTTAAAAAGTCTTACTTGGAGAATTTTACCATCCCTCTTGAGTTTTCAGAGAGGTTTAATGGCTTAGAAATCTGATCACCCCAGATTGCTGAAAGTAAAACTGCTTCAAGTTTGGTAAAGCCAAGATAACAAATATATTACATTGTGTGTAAGTTGTCAAAAAAAATCCTAAAATGTAGAATCTGAGGCGTTGCGCTGCAATATACAGGTTGTTTTTTTACATATCTGGAGAGCTGTAAAGGCTTGTAGGTTGTGGGAAAAGCCCAGAAAAAAAAAGTTCCCTCACAGGAAATGACGGAGACAGAGGGCCTAATGTTAGAATTAAATGATGACATTAATTAAAGTTGCTGCTCTGCCATCTTTTACTTCCTGTAGGCTCCTTCAACCCATTCAGTGATGACCCACTTCCAGCTTACCCCAAGAAACAGCTCGTACTCAAGATCATTAGTGGACAGCAGCTGCCCAAACCACCAGACTCCATGCTGGGGGACCGCGGCGAGGTAAAGACAGAGCAACGCAGAGCTTGCCGTTCTCACACTCTCCATCTGTCATTCTGTCTTTTGACGAGCATAATTGTTTCTACACACACGCTTGTTCTCCCACGCTCGACCGCTCGGGAACTTAAAACTTGCTCGCAGCATAAATAAAAGCAGGCGCCGCAGCAGAATTTTGATTCTCTCTGCCGCCTTCAGATCATCGATCCATTCGTTGAAGTGGAGATCATCGGTTTGCCCATTGACTGCTGCAAGGAACAGACGAGAGTTGTTGATGACAACGGTAAGAAAAACACTCGAATGAGTCAGTGAACTTGGATTCAGTGTTAGGTTTTATTGGCTCTGAAGGTTTTTGAAACATTTTACTTCGTATTGCGAATAAACACTTCTTGCTGATATGTAATTGTAGTCAGGTGCATTGTAAAAATGTAGCATGTGTTTTGTAAGGGCAATGTCACAGTTGTGCGGCAGTTAGCATAACACCAAATAAATCCAGCTTGGGTTCCAAGCTACATTGGACATCATTCTTATAGCCGTGGATGGTTTAAACATTTCTTTGTTGTTTCTGTGGAGACAGAAAAAGATTAAGCAATCATCAAACCTTGACATTTTTTTAAGATTAGATTATCAACGCAGGCAGCGATCGCTGAAACAGAGTTCATCATTTGTGTTACTGCAATATCAGCCTTTGCAAAGGTGTAATTCAAGAGATGCAGAAATGACACAGATCCTAATCATTGTGAACGTACGTTGTCCTCAGGTTTTAATCCAGTGTGGGAGGAGACTCTGTCCTTCACACTTCATATGGCTGAGCTGGCTCTCGTGCGTTTCCTCGTCTGGGACCACGACCCCATCGGACGAGACTTCATCGGTCAACGGACTGTTGCCTTCAGTAGCCTGATGCCTGGTCTGTGTACAACTCTGCCGTTTTATCCTTAATGTTTTATTGAGGCACTGTGATGTACGAAAATGCATCACGTTGTGATTTACTCTTACAGTTTAAAAACAATGGGGTTATATTATCGGGTAACATGATTTCACAATGTTCACTATAATTCATCCCAACCCTAACCTTTCAACCGACAGCGTGTTGACATCTGTTCCTAAATGCACCTTCCCCTTAATATATTTCATTTCTAAACAACAGGTTACCGACATGTTTACCTGGAGGGCCTGACTGAGGCGTCCATCTTTGTGCACGTGTCGGTGCATGACGTCTACGGGAAGGTAAGAGCTCTGTAGCGTTTGCCTTTAGTCTCTTTTGCCAGCTGAAATTATATCGTATAGAAAAACACATTTCATTCCTTCTCAACACATCAGTCAACTGAGGCTCTGCTCCTTCCACTATCTTCTCTCTCCAGTGGAGCCCTCTTGTCCTGAACCCAAGCTTTACCATAATGCACTTTTTAGGAAGCAGCAAGGTATATGGAGCCCCTGAGCTCTCTGCGGTGCTGCATGAAAAAGCAATGCATGCCGTTTGTGTGCAGTGTTACATCCAAAGGAAATGTTGGGTGGATGAATTTTAGTCAGCTCGCAATCTGCTTGCCAAATTTGTTGGTTTTATACCATCATTGCTATTTTATTGTTTTTACCCCCCCAGAGGTCAACAAAATGGTAACAGCATGGTATGCATGTACAAATAAACAGCTTCTTGCATCACATTTGCTGTACCTGAGGTGTAAGGTTGCCATCTATAGGAAGTGTTTTTAAAAGCATGCAAGTTCAGTTCACGAGCTTCTATGTGTCCATAAAATTCACTCTTTGATTCACTCATTTTCATTCCCTTTTATGACGTGTAAAAGCCTGTGTTCTGCATGTCAGAAGTGCATTTGTTTTTACAGTGTATGATAAGGATGCGTAAGAGTAAATCTGCATAACTTTAATATACTAAAGTTGTATAGGGAACATTTTTATGTTGGTATTTAGGAGGTTTTTTTCTTCCATAACAATTCCTTTGCAGCAACTACTGCAGAGGCAATCAATTATTGATGGTTGTGCACTTCTAAAGTAAATAAATGCATAAAAGTTCTCAATGGAAGAAGAAATACATAAATGGCTGTCAAAAGTTCAGACACGATTACATGTGATTTTGGACCTGGTTTGGAAATTCATATCGAGACTTTTTATGCCTGTCAAATTTATGACTTCTTAAGACACTTCAGAAACTCTGTTTTCAGTCAGCCGACATTCCTGCAATAACATTTTTTATTTATTTGTCTTATTTAATATTTAAATCACCTGAGAAACTGTAGTTTGGGTTTTCTGAGCTGTAAATTATAACGATGCAATATGATAATTATCTAAACGGACAGCATTTCCTTTCACTTTTTGAATAAAATCACAGAAGTTCACTTTTTAGTGATTCAGTCTGTTACATTTACAGCTGTGTACGTCTTTTGCTGATTTCTTATTTCCGATGCTCAGGGTCACCAACTGCGAGGCATTCGAGGTTTCTTCAACCGTTCCTCCAAGTCCTCCGTGGACACGAACACCTCTGGTCTTCGGAAGCGCTCAATTAGTGATCATCTCCTGCGTCGAACAGCCAGCGCCCCGGCAAAGGGCCGGAAGAAGACGAAGATGGCACTATCGGAGTCGGTGGCTTCGATATCTGATCACAGGAATGGCACTGATGCAGGGGCTTCAGGAGGAGAAGGGCTCTCAGCGAGGGCAGAAGGGGCCGAGAAGCCACTTCAACCTCGAGCCCCTCTTGTCCATAGACCCATTTCCATGCCATTAGACAGACTTCTGCAGGGGCAGCTGTCAATCTGCTCCCCAGACAAGGAACAGCATGATGTGGGTGCAGACACCATAATCGGTGGGTATTTTTGCTCTAATCCAAGTTAAAAGATTTTTAGACTCATACAATTTACATACAAACTACTACTTGAAATTGTCAGTATTTATAATTTGTCGTCTAACAATTTGATGCTGTTATTTTTTGTAATAAGGGCAATAAGAGTATATCAATCCAGCCGATTTACCACAGGGTGAATCGAAGACGATTTCTGTCCTTCTCCTGCAACAGCTACATGCACAGTAACCTTGTGAACTGTTGGACCTCACCCTAATCTCCATGAGACATTAACATGCTTTTCCTGTCCCATCTTCATTTTCTGTGTTTCTTTATAGTAGAGAACTGACTAGGAAATCCCTCCAGGTAATGAGAAATACTGTTGTCCGAAGGCAGCATTGGTCAAAAACGTGCAAGCATCGCATTCACCCAGTGTACTTGGTCTGAAAATGGTCTGAGAGATACATTAGTGTGCCATCAGCTCCCATTTTACCAAGCCAACCCCATTTTACCATTTTCCGTGTTTGGTATCTGCAAAAGTGTCTCCCAGTTTTATTGTTCCAACCTCAAAGACCCATTGTTTCATTGTTTCAGCTTTCCCTTGGCTGTTGTTCTTACTGGTCCATTTGTTTGTGTGTAGATGTTGCCTTGCCAGGGCTGACCCGTCAATTGTTGTTTTGCTTGTAAGCTTTATAGTCTTGGTACCGATTATGTTGTCCCTTTGCCCTCTCGTGCACAAACAGTTTTGGTCTTACGAGACTGCTTTGAATACGAAAAGAAAAGGTTTGCTACCAGACATCTGGAACATTTATATTCAGATGTTCTGAATCCAGATGTTTGAAAAGTTAAGTCGTTTTCTACTAACAATCTACTGCAAGAACAAATGTTTTTGTAACGATGCTAAAAAAAAAATAGAACAAATACTGTATTCATCCCCAACTTGGGAAATTACTTGGTTTGATCAATATTTTACGACGTTATACAATAACATTGACATTGAAACATTTTTAGAATTGCTTATTTCTAAAGCTCATTGAATTTGTAGCTGACAAGAGAAGCAAACCAACAAAAAAGGTGTAAAATATTTTGGTTACAGTCACGAGATGTGCAAAATGGGACAAAACGCCTACTTGTTGGTACGAATCGGTTAAGGGGCTAAGTAACCTGTCCCCCATGTGACATGTCAGCCCATATTCACTGAGCTTTTCGCTGCCTTTTCTGTGTCCACAGGAGCTTCCCGATTCAACAGGCCCAGGTCTTCCTCTGCGGATGCTTTCTTTGAACCGTCGTTTTCCGTTAAATCGCTTGTCTCCACCCCCCCAAAGACAAACAGAAAGAAAGAGCGTGATCAACCGGAGGAGACTTCCTATCTGGTTATTGGTGGTGGGGGGATAAGAAAGGAAGAAGTATATGTCAATTACCAGTCAGAGCAAAGCAAATCCAATAACTTCCCCAAAGAACCAGAGAAAGCTGCCTCTATGTCGCCTTTAACAAATAGCCAAACAACGTCAGAAAAACCAGAAACATCATCAAATAGTACAACATTCACTCTTGCACCGTCAAGCTCCTCCTCCTCTTCCTCAGTACCTTCATCTTTGCCAGCTGTTTCTGTAACAAGCTTTGCTCCCAGCTCTTTACATGACAGCACCATATCGAGACTCATTGATGGAGTATCTTTAGGCATCGAACAAGATACTTGTTGCTCTGTTTCTGCTTTAATTGATCAGTTTGAATGCACTGGTGATCTTAGGAATTTAACTACACCGTCTCAGACTGTCACCTCATCCCACTTGAACTTTAGGGCTACTTCACCTAATTTCCGAAAAGATCTAAGGTCTCCTCTCATAAACAAAATGGCATCTCCTAAAATCAAACCGCTGACAAACTCCCAAAAGTCAAGTCATGTGCACAGTAACATTTGTTCACTCAACAAGAATAAAGATAAACTTGCTGCAGCTCTCATCTGGAGCCCAGAAACTGCTGAGCTTGAAGAGGTCTACACTATCCTGGATGAGGAAGTTTTGACGCCTGTGTCCGTGTACAACCTGAGGAAGCAGACGGTCCATGTTCAAGCAGATACTACAGGGAGCACGCCTTGCAGCAGTCTGGGGTCCTCACCTGTAAAAACTATTCAAAACTTAGGGAAAGGAAGCAGTGGGGAAAGAATGTGGGGTGAAAGACAAGAAGTTGTGGAGCCAGAGGAGAGGGTTTACGAGGAGGTGGAAGATGCTCCATTTGCAGCACCTAAAACAGAACGAGCTACTTCTGAAAGGTACATGAGCTCCTTCTCCAGTGACCGCGTTCAGACTCTCCACCATTCAGCTGGAGAGTCATTTACAGAAGTGGAGCTGAACGTTGATGAAGATCCATCGCAGATCATGCCAAACCAAAGCAAGCAGTGGGGTAGGCTTTCAAGCCCAGTGAAACATCAAGCTATTTACCAAAATCACAACTTCTCTCGAAAGTACCCCCAAACACTGAGCCCAACACAATCATCTCATCTAGCATCTTCACAATTTTCATTCCCAGTGAATAAGCAATGCCGTCAAATGACTAATCACCATCAACAAAACGGCTCACAACTTCCACTGGGTCAGAGTTATATCAGCTCCAGACCCTTAAACCCCGGCGCTCTTCGTCAGAACAGCTACCCCATACCTAAGGAACTGAACAACAGCCAAACGTCCGACTTAAGGAGCTGTAGTTCGACGCTGCTCTTTAACGAGTCTCATCAGCAAAGGCCTGAAAACAATCAAATTAAAACAGAGAGAGGGGGATTCCACAATGGTTTTTCCTCTGCTGAAAGTTTTCTGCATCAATGTTCCGCATCTCAGAACCGGTCCAGACAACGAGCCCTATGCTCTCCTTCTTCTGAATGTAAAGCATCGCGCAGCCAGCTCGACCATACTTGTATTATGCCCTCATTAGAGTCTAAAACTTCTCAAAACATCCAACTACACAGCCAAGGTCAAACACAGGTTTTACAGACTGGGAAATACAAGACCAACCTCATTCATAGCAGACATAATCAACCGTCCAAAGTCAGAGACTCACTGCAATCAAATTCAGGAGCTTCATTAGCTTATCTACAGTCTTCACTGTCTGTCACTGACTCCACACCCCGTAAGCCATGCAAGTCTAAGTCTCTCGGGGACCTGACCTCTGAAGACATTTCCTGCAACTTTCAAAGCAAATACAACATAATTAGTCGCAGTTTCATCACTCCTCATATAACGAGGCCAAAGCCTATGGATACAACAGGCAAACACTCTTTTCACACAAAGTCTAATGATACACTTACAGAACAGCTGCGCAGACTGGTTAGCTTAGAGTTAGACGACGGTCTCAAAGAAAGACCACAGTCGACTCAGTTGCAACAAGAAGCAAAAATCCAACCGCCACAACCCCAAGAAGCAAATGTAATCCCAATTGTTTCCGGAGACACGGACGACTCCCCTCCTCCGATGCTTGCCCGACGCTTGTCTTCGCGAAGCCAAAGCCGAGTGCGCCACATCAACAGCCGCGCCCGCGAGAGACAACAAGAGGCCCTCAAGGCTCGGCCGGGGGTGGCAATCAGCAACGGCGACAGCGTTGGTGGAGTAGTATGGAGGAACAAACCGTCCCTGCAGAATCAACCACCTAACAGACACTCCACTGGCTCCTACATAGCAGGCTACCTAGATGAGCTGGAGGACAGAGGACTCCCCGAAGGAGCCTGCACGTCGGTACGTTACGGCAACATGGATCACTTCAGAGATCGGTACTATACAGATGACTCTCTCCCACTTGGCATCACTTCTCATTACGATTCTGAACCTGAAGTCTACTTTCTACTCAGGTTGTAGGTGTGACTGACTGTGCCATGATGCGGAACGAAGGGCAAAGTACTTAACCTTCTTTAGATTCAGTTATACCAAAAGCCAGAAGACCATTAAAATGAAATATTGCACTTGTTTTATCGACATGTCTGGGCTGTTAATAGTCTACAATATATTGTAAGTGAAATGTTGCATATAATCCACGGTTGGACCTGAACGCATGAAATGTCCACCTGTATGAAACGTCCACTTTCCTGTCAAGAATGATGTTGTTGGCTGTGTATTGTCTATATTCTCCCTAATGTGTAAATGTACTTGGGGACTTTGGCTCCCTTCAAATGGCTTCCTGAACAGATTGTACAGTATCTTGTAATCTTTGTGTTGTACTGTCCAACGTTATGTATAATAACAATGAAGCAAAAAAGAAGAAGTAAAAGCAGAGAAATAATGTCTTTCTTTGCATCCTTTGAATGTGTAGATAACGAAGCGGCTACTTTTAATAGATGGGGTTCATCTTTTCATCTATCAAATGTAAGTCTTCCTCCTCTTTTCAGTGGAACTTCCTTAACTGTGTCGTTTATAAAATGCCCCTGATAGGATTTTTCATTTGAGGTCGGTTTTAGCAGAGAACCACTTTGAACTTCACATATATATGTTTGTGCATGTTACATGTGAACATGTCAAGCATGACTATGCACTAGTTTATACAATAGATGTTGGATTACCCGAACACATTTGCACAGAGCAAACAGAGGTGGTAGGCATGTTTGTATTAAAAGTGCAATACGGCTCATTTAACTTCTGTACTTGGACTTGTTAACTCTCGACAACCTGTAAAATTTGATGGCAAGAAAAAAAAAAAAAGAAAATTTGGAGAATTGGAATTTAAAGGTTTTTATTTTTATAATTGCTTTGATACAGACAGTGAAAATACTCTTGTTCTTTCTGGTTATTTTGTTTTGTACAACTTGACGGCTTGAGCGAATGAAACGATGGATACAGAGTCAGACGGAGGAAGAGAAGACAACAATGCTGTTGGTTTTTTTTAGAGAAAAGTTCCAGTATTACGCCACACTTTTTTTTTCTTTGTATTGTTGCTCACTGCAGAACTGTGAGGATTTTTCCTATCAATGCAATAAAAGATAGAAATAATTGGTTTGAACACACTGTGTATTTTCTCTTTTGCTAAACAGTTTTTTTTTTTATCAGATAGTTTTACAAATACATATAAAAATTATAACAGTTTTAGGCACAAGTCAATTTATTTATGTGTTAACCATTCAGATGTCACTTTAACATTTACCAAATAAGATAGTGGAGTGGTTCAAGCTTACAATGATAATTTGTGTGCAATTTGTTTTATAATTTTACACCTAAAATTCTCAATTTTTTCTGAATATATTGCTCCATCACGCACAGCCAGTGCCCCACATTTGATCATTTTTAAAACTAAAAATTAGAAAAAGAAAAAAGAAACTGAAAATGATCATCAAAACACCCCGCTCAAATAAAATTACCCCTGTTGCCTTTTTCTCCAGGTGCCCATTAAACGTGAAGAGCAAGAGACCGCAAATTCACTATTCACGAGGGAATTGTGTATAAAACTGGCATGGGGGAATGACTGCTCAGTGTCCATCAGAGTTGTTAAAACATTTTAATGGTTTCCCATTAAACGTAACACCAGCTGGACTCTCTGCATTAATGAAACCTTGGAGAATATTCTGACCAAAGCAGCTGAGAAGAGAAACTGAATCTTCCTATTTCTATTTAGTTTCCTTTTGAGGTTGTTATTTCTAAATATCTGTAGCATAACAAATGTTTTTGAACATGTTTGAAATAAAAAGAAATATGAACAGCAACCTCTGATCCTGGTTGAGGTTAAGCCACCAATCAGTCACCGGCTACTGGAAATTATTTCAGCACTAGTTAGTGCACACCACAACATAACTGTTTGTGTTACCTTCATGTAAAGATCGGTCTGAAATGCCTTTTCTAACTATTTTAACAGGAGCAACAATGCATATGACTTTAAATGCATTTTGTTGGGACTAAGTTGATCAAATGTCGTTACAGAAATGTATTGGCAACAAATCAATCCTACTTGGATCTTGATTAAATCCAAAGCTTGAGAGTAAAAAAAATAAATAAATCATTTAAATCGAAACATTCATGGTCCAGAAATGTGACGTATATGGAGAATGTGTGTGGAAGGTGTGCTGGTCGGATTTGACCGAAATTCTCAATATTTAGCATAAAATTAATCCTGCACATCTCCCTGAAAACCTAAGTGAAAAGTGGTGGTGGTAGCATCATGCTCTGGAAACACTGTTCTGTAGCAGATACTGGGTAAGGTCCACAGGAAGCTAAACAGGACGATGCCTAAAGGAAACCTGTTAGAGGTTGCAGAAGATTTGAAGGCTGAACCGAAGGTTGACGTTTCAGCAGGACAGCAACCTTAAGCGTTCAGCCAGAGCTACAGCGGTTCAGATATGAGAGTTTGACAATGAGAGTTTAAATTTATCAACTCATCATCTCATGTCATTTTTCCACTCCTCTAGTGCTGACTGAGACGACACATAACAGATCAGTAGAGAAAGAGAACGTTCTTTAGGTCTTCGAGGGGCTTTGTGGGGTTTACACAAAAGTTAGAAAGTTAGTTGTTTTTTTTTTGCAATACGATATTTGTTAAATGTTCAAGTGTAGTTTAAAATGAATGTCGTGTCACCTGTCCAAGTGTAGTTTAAAATGAATGTCGTGTCACCTGTCCACGGACCGTAAAACCAACAAAGCAAAACACGCACCACTTGTTTTTCCCCTATGTGCCGCCTCGCTGTAATTGCATAATTGGACGTAATTGTGTGTGAAATGAACAATAATTAGGATTATGAGTTGCACACCTGCGGCTCAGCAGCACTTTCTGCCCACGTGAAACTGAACACAGTATGGCTCAGTGTTTAACCTTTTTTTTTAATCAGAAACATGCAGAGGCTATTGAATTTATTTAATTTAAAGGTACACTTTGGGGGTACATTTTGACACGAATGTTCATATTTTTTTAACTTTAATGGCAAAAGAACATCACAATTAGAAATAGAACGTGGTCATATAGCACATCTGTTGGCTTATTTGAATGACACAACTGGATGTTTGAATAGGATTAGTTGTTGACCGGTGCCACTGACCTCTCCCTGGCCGCCTTGCAGTGGGTGATAGAAGCCAAACTCATCGAACTACACACATCCGTCTTCGAACAGATGGTCGGACCAAAGTTGTATCGGCAGCTGCTGCCAAAAAGGTGCAGAATGAAGAGCCTTTCCTACATGCTAAGCTGGACCGGCTAAGATGGTAAACAGATGGCAAAAACTGACAACACCATCGCTTCCGTCGGAGGAGGCAACACGTCACGTCGTCTGAATCACAAGCGGAAGAAGAACTTTAGCGGTTTGACTTTGCTCTGTCACCTTCTGTCACACTGACGTTTAGAAAAGATCTTGAAGCAGGCTTAAACGAGATTAGCTTTGTACTCCGGATATTAAGTCACTGGAGTCGATATAATTCTTGTTGAAGATGAAGATGAGCAACAAAATAAAACATTAAAATTAGTAAATAAGCTCTTGGAGTAGGATAATGTCCCTAAGATATCTATGAAAAGATGTTTGTTAAGTGTTAAAGGGAAACTTGTGTTATTGTTTATTACACACCATTAGTGCCACAAGTACCTGTGGAAATTTCTATAAAACTTATGTAACCGAAGTATTTTGGAGATTTGCGCTTTCGTTCTTCAAGTACTTTTGCTGAATAATCCATGACTTCCTGTTTTCCAGAGCAATGAGTCTGAACTGACGCAAAGCACCGCTCTCTGTCACTTCTCAAAATGGGAAAGCCAAGCAAACATGTGAGAAAATGCGAGACAATGACTACGACAAAATAAATATCTACTCACTTTAACCTGCCTACATTTATAGTCGGAGAAATAAATAAAGTTTAACACAACCAGACCTTGGGCTAATTGTGTATTTGTGTAATTGTTCTGTATTTAAACTCGGTAGTCATTTCTTTAGTGAGATTTTGTGCATTTATAGAAATCAAAACTTTTACTAACTTCTTCTCAGGGTGCTTTAGGGAGAAGGTTAAGGGATTATCAGCCCCATGCTGCCTGGAACCTCAGTCTATAATCCTATTCCAGCCTATAATCTGAAAGTCTATGTGGCAAAGAAACTGGAGGTGTCATTCAATTCTTTTACACAAAATCCTGAAAGTAAATGTCCAGTCATCGGTTTTTGACCTTAGGTTGACCTTAAGCATTTGGGTTTTCAGAACAATAAACCAAATATCCAGTTAAGACAAATGTTTTGGTGTGGCCTAGTCAAACTTTGTATGCTCCCGCTTGAAAACTCTCCACCTTGGCTGAACTAAATGAATTCTGTAACGAACAAAGGATAAAAAATTCATAGCCAGAAATCACAAGCACTTGATGGCAGCTGACTCCTGTTTTCAATAACTTTTTCCAGGTTGATTTAAATGATCTAAGTTCATTTTTCACCAATTATCGTTATTTTTGTCTAATATTACAAAGTATTTAGTGATCAGAAATAGTTAAGTGTGACAAAGAAAGGAAAACTGAAAATGATCTCTAAGGGAGAAACACGTTTCACTTTTCTGAAAAGTGAGCTAAAACTCTAAGGCAAACAAACAAAAAATCTCTTTTATGCAATATTTTGACTCTGCCAAGAACCCATTCGGCTCTTTTAGGATCTAAAATGCTAATTGCCGCCCTGAGGATTTGCATGTGCTGGATTTTAGAAAACTAGTTCTAACACAAACCAAAAGATTGGAAGATGGTTTGTTGGTATTTCAGTTTAGAAATAAACAGATAAAGATGCGCAGCATTAAAAACCCTCAAAATGTTTGACTTTTTTATTTTAAGTGTTAGTTTTGCCTAATTATATTGAGCTAATTTCAATTAAACTTTTCCAATATTACATAGCAAACTGTTTTTGTGTATTATTTCTTTTTTTAATGCTTTTGCATTTTCACTTTATCACACCTCAGTCACTCCCCTCACTGCTCTGCCTTTACCTCTGAGAGAGATAATTTGATGGCGCGTCATCCTGTTCGCTGTGACTCCACTCTGAACTTCACTCACATATTTAGAACATCGTCTCTGCTGCAGAGCAGGAGGGGGAGGCTGCGTTTTCATGACTTAACATAGTTTTGCCGGCACTTTCTCTGTCAGAGACATTTAATCAGTCTAGATGAAGACTTGAAGACTTCAACTCGTTCATGTCGCTTAAAGATTTAAAATAGCATGCAGGTGTTTTTTGTGTGTGTTTTTTTCCCCCAAGATGTTCTGTAAATTTATTCTAGAAGGTGTTTTGCATTGAAGCGTCCAGACCCGCTCCGTCCACCATGTCCCTGCTGGCCCGGCTCGTCGCTCTCTGGCTGGTGGGCACACAGCTGGGGCCCGGGGTGGGCATGCAGCCAGGTCAGACGCTGACCTGCTCCCGGTGGGGAACACCCAGTGACAGCGGGTTGTTTGAGGATGGGGACGTAATCATCGGCGGGCTCTTTAACCTTCACTACATGCCTCCTGTGAAGGACCACAGGTTCACTCTGGAGCCAGACAACAAGCCCTGCACTGGGTGAGACTCAGGAAGTCACTTTTTACTTTTTACATCCCTATTTTGATGAGTTGACTGTTTATCACATTTAGTGTGTTATCAGTTTTTGTTTTTTTTAACAGGGTTTTGCAAAACTATTAATACACTTCAACTCCATTTTTTTCTTTCAAATGCTCATCACATGACAGCCATCAAGTTCAGTGATGGCTGAATTTTATTGGATTTTATCTTACAGGACTAAAAGGTTGTGAGTTATTGTGGAGAGAAATGAGAACTGTGGCATGGGTTTTGGAGGGAGTGTGCATACATCAATTTTTATCTTTTCCCAGAATCCTTCTGTACCATGAATATGATTTAATCTAAGCAATTCCATTGTGAAAATCTGCAGTGGTAAATTTCCAGTTTATGCAATCACTAACAGGTTATCTTCTTGGATTTCCCTGTATTTAGGTCCATTCAGCGTGTTTGAGTGTCGTTCACATTTGCTGTGTCCATGAATTTGGTACTTAGCAAACTAAAAAAATGGAAAAAAGTTTAATGGGGTATTAATGCTTTTCAAGTTACCAGTTTGCTAATGCATTTGCATTTTTATTTTTTTTGTAACCTCATCTCTCCTGTTTCTCTACAGTTTACAAAATCTCCCACTGCAGTACATCTACGCGATGGTGTTCGCTCTGGAGGAAATCAACCACAGCTCCGCCTTGCTGCCGGGCGTGAAGCTGGGCCACCGTATCCATGACGGCTGCGCCCTCCCTGCTTGGGAGATGCAGGCTGCGCTCTCATTGGTCGGTGGAGACGCACCGACCTGTAACTTGGATCAGCAGGAAACAGAAGTCGCAGCAGGTAATTGTCTTGTTTCGTGCAGAAACAAGACAATTAATTTTGTAATGTTGTTTTATTGCGAAAACAAAATTACATGTAGCACTCTTTGTAATGTTATTAGGTGAGCAGCGTGTGCCTCTGATCATTGGTGGCTCCTCGTCTATTACAGCCCAGATACTGTGCAGACTCCTGGGACCACTTTCTGTTCCTCTAGTGAGTTTCCTGATGTGACAGATAGATACATCATACCCACAGACTATAGATAGAGCATTTCTTACAGTTTATATGCTCTACGATTCAGATTAAATGTTGAATTTTGCAGTAAACGCACATTTTGTTTTCTCCCTTTAGGTGAGCTACACCGCAAGTTCTCCAAGCTTAAGTGACAGGCGACAATATCCCAATTTCTTCAGAACCATGGCCAGTGATATCTATCAAGCACGTGCAATCGCTCAGCTTGCTATAAAGTTTAATTGGACCTGGGTTGGAGCAGTGGTGGTCAACAATGAGTATGGCCTCATGTTACTGAAGGTTGTTCCATTAGATGTATTAGTTTTGTTTTGTTTGTTGTTGTTTTTTGCAAAAATGCAGACTTTAATCATCTTTTTGCTAAGCGATATTTAGGAAAAATTTGATCTGTGTGCTTTTGTATTCAAGATATCAGGAACTGAAATGTGTCAACTACATATTTAGCCAAATTGTCGAAGCTCAAACATCACAAAGACTAATGAGGAAGAGAAAATATTGTGACATTTGGAATTTTCATAAACGATATTGTGATTCCAACATTTGACGATAATATTACTGTTGGATCAATGTCCGACAGCCTTAATTTATTCCCTTCCAACCTTCTTATTTGTGCTCCGAATCAGGTGTTCCAGGAGGAAATTCAGGGGGCCGGGGTTTGCCTCTCCTTTGTGGAGACCCTTCAGCGAGAAAACATCGTAAGTGACGCCACCCGAGCAGCGCTCGCCATCCAGGCCTCGACCGCGAAGGTGATTCTGATCTTCACCTGGTATACGGACGTAATGGAGCTGTTCCTACAACTGGAGAAACTAAATGTGAGAAACGGAAATGAAAAATCTTTATATGAGCTACTAAAGACGGCCTTTATTGCATCATTTCTGATATTTGTTGTTGTTATTTCTAGGTGACTGACAGACAATTTCTGGCAAGTGAGGCTTGGAGCACCAGCACCGATCTTCGGCAAAGCGCCTTTTCACGTAAAGTGGCGAGAGGCGTTCTCGGCGTTGCCATCCGGAGTTCATCCCTGCCTGGGTTCGGGACTTTTGTCCGGAATTTAAACCCGTCGCTTCGCCCGAACGACCAGGTCCTAAAGGAATTTTGGAAAAAGGAATTTGGATGCAGTCCTGGGATTGTGGCAGCTCCTTCGTCGACTTCTCTCCCGCCCTGCAACGGCACAGAGAGTCTGTGGGACGTGAAAAATCTCTTCACTGACACCTCGCAGCTACGGGTGACGTACAACGTCTACCTGGCAGTCTATGCTGCAGCCCACGGCCTTCACTCCTTACTCTCTTGCCCCGATGTCAGCAGCTCTCCAGGACAAAACGTCACCTGTTCACTTCACACTCAAATCAAACCCATGGAGGTAAAGACATTTAATGCATGTTTCAGACTTTTGTGAAATGTGTATTTAGATTTGGACCTCATATTTTATGTGCTTGTATCATCTTTTTTTTTTACTTTTTGTTCCCAAGTTGTGGTATATGATAGCAAAATCTTCCATCCATCCATTTTCTTGACACCCTTTTCCCTTAGTGGGGTCAGGTTAGCTGGTGCCTCTCCAGCTAACGTTCTGGGTGAGAGGCGGGGTTCACCCTGGACAGGTTGACACAGTTGCAGGGCAACACAGAGACAGACAGGACAGACAAGCAACCATGCACACACACACACTCACACCTAGGGTCAATTTGGAGAGGCTAATTAACCTGACCAGTCATGTTTTTGAACTGTGGGAGGAAACTGGAGAACCCGGAGAAAACCCAAGCATTGCAGACCAGGGTCGGGAATCGAACCCAGAACCTTCTTGCTGCAAGGCAACAGCTCTACCAACTGCGCCACTGTGCAGCCCGCAAAATCTTGGCAAAATCAATAATTATATTAAAAAAAGAGAAAGAAAAGTGAACTAGAGGCAGTTGAGAACATAATTTTAAATTGCTAGCCAGTAAACCGTTCTATCAGTATGATATCTAAAAGATGATCGGTTCTTCTTCCGAGCCTGCGATTCCTTCATTCTTCTGGGATAAAAATTGTTTACAATGGACCGACTCTTTTTCTGTGATTGTGGAGAAATGTGTCCCTTTCATCTGTTTACCTCCGAGGAGCTCACCAGCTTGTCCTTATTTGATGATCTTTAGAGTAAAAGTATTCAATATTTTCTCTTTTTGTGTTGCTATTTAACATCACACACCCATTCAATGTATTTCTACTAAGATATATATATTTTTTTGTTAAGAAAACAAACTGTTCTTGTGATTGGCGCGAGAGATTTATTTATTTATTTTTAAAACTACTGTTGCAGTTCCCGAGCGAAGTCCAGAAAGAATTGCTGATTGTGAATTTTTGTTTCACGTTTTCAAAACTTACGGGCTTTCTAGCTCTAAAACATGAAGATGTATTGTTTTTACGGAATACCAAGCAGTAGTTTCAAAAACAAGAATGCTGTAGTAATTTTTCTTCCCACTTCTTGGCCTTCAGCTGATGGAGCAGCTCAGCAAAGTGAACTTCACCACACCGCAGGGCGAAGCGTTTTATTTCCAAGGTGCCGACATCACGGCGAAGTATGACCTCGTGAACTGGCAGAGCAACCCTGAGGGAGAGGTCAACCTTGTTTTGATTGGTCGTGTGGAAGGCTTTGACCTCCACCTTAACGAGTCTGCCATTCTGTGGAGCACAGGGTCCAGTCAGGTATTCCGAATGAATCAGTTTTTTGGGGTTTTCTGCAGTTATTTCTTGTTTACTCTTGAGACTGAGGAGCTGTTAAACCTTTTTTCAGGTGCCCGTTTCCGTCTGCAGTGAGAGGTGTCCCCCTGGTACACGGATGGCCAGCAGGAAAGGAGAACCCATCTGCTGTTTCGACTGCATTCCATGTGCTGATGGAGAGATCAGCAACACAACTGGTGAGGATGGAAGTCTCGAAGGAAAACCCTTTTCAGCCTTTCTGCCGTGACTTCAACGGCGTTCTCTTCCGTTTCTATTTGTTCTGCGTTCAGGATCCACTCAGTGCAATCGTTGCCCATCTGAGTTCTGGTCCAACGCCGAGCGCACCGCCTGCATCCCTCGCCAGCTGGACTTCCTTTCCTTCAATGAAACTTTGGGCATCGCCCTCACAGCAGTGGCCGTTTCTGGTGTCACCGCGACAACTGCTGTGTTCGTGGTGTTCCTTTACTACCGCCAGACGCCGATGGTAAGCCGACGGATGTTCGACGTTTTGATGTTTTGCATTTGGAAAACGAAACCATTCAGAGTTTGTCGGTCCCCGTGTCTTCATAGGTACGAGCCAACAACTCTGAGCTCAGCTTTCTGCTTCTCCTGTCGCTGAAGCTCTGCTTTCTGTGCTCGCTGGTTTTCATCGGCCGCCCCTCGGCGTGGTCATGCCGGTTCCAGCAGGCGGCCTTCGGGATCAGCTTTGTCCTTTGCATGTCGTGCCTTCAAGTGAAGACAATCGTGGTCCTGGCGGCGTTCCGCTCGGCCCAGCCCGGCGCCGAAGCCCTCATGAGGTGGTTTGGTCCCGGACAGCAGAGAGGAAGCGTCTGCCTCTTCACATCGGTACAGGTAGCGTACCTATTTATTTATTTATTTTTTAATATTGCTTTTACTCAGAATACCGTTTACATCCCTGATGAAGTGCGATGTGTTGAGACCTTGATGAGGCAACAGATGAGAACAACATGATACCATGGTGAATCATTTCAAAACTTTCTCTACATGTACGAGACAGACATAAAGAAGAAAATAAACATTGTGTAAAACATTGGTGACATACAGTAAGAAGTATTTAACATTTCCCTTAATATTTACCTTTTAAATGATTTATAGTGGTTTATTTTTTTACTTCTGAGAGCAAATGTCTTGTACAATGTATTAATAGTAATATTATTATTGATATTGTTTTTAACACTTTAAGCATTTTTTGTGTACCTTTACCTGTTGCACCTGAATTTCCCCCTTGTGGGATAATAAAGGCTATTTTTAAATGGCTACTTAAATCTACAGTGTAATAACATTATTGCCATGACCACATTTCCCTTTTTTTTCTAGGTTATCATCTGCGTTATTTGGCTGTCACTCAGCCCCCCGGAGCCTCGACCCAACTTGAAGATCCCGGGCCTGCAGGTGACCCTGGAGTGTGCCATGGCCTCTGTGGCGGGTTTCTCTCTGGTGCTGGGCTACATTGGCCTCCTGGGCTGCACCAGCCTTCTTCTGGCCTTCCTCGCCAGGAAGCTCCCCGACAACTTCAACGAGGCCAAGCTGATTACCTTCAGCATGCTGATTTTCTGTGCCGTCTGGGTGGCTTTCGTCCCCGCTTACGTGAGTTCACCTGGAAAATACGCCGTGGCCGTGGAGATTTTTGCCATCCTGGCCTCGAGTTACGGTTTGCTTTTCTGCATCTTTGCTCCAAAGTGTTTCATCATCCTTCTGAGGCCGGAGAAAAACACTAAGAAGCATTTGATGGCAAGGTAGTTATTTCAGGCATCCCCTCTGTTTTATTAGTGTTATACTTTATTGTTTGATTTCAAAGGTTTGGTTTTTCCAGATGTTGCACACAATGTTTGACAACCTGTAAGAAATTATCATAATTTAATGGGTGCATTAATAAAAATATGTTTTGATTCATTCAGTGTGTTCCTTTGGATACATGTTTTTATGTTAAGAAAATTTAGCTAAGAGTTAAAGGGGAGGATAAAAGCGTGCTAATTAGAACTTTTATACATCCTCCAAATGTGACTACGTTGTTGTTTAAGTATCTTAATTATTAAAATATATTAAATATTGATGCTACATGGATGATATTGTCAACAGCCACATTGATTTCTTTATTAAAACGTTGTAAACTAATGATCAAATTATTTGCATTTAAGAGCTAGATGTCTGCTAACCAGATCAGGAACGTGACTGTTATTCTTTGCTCAATTTAAAGTCCGGTGCTGCCATCTGCTGGTCAGATACCAAAAGTGCTTTCAAAAAGGTCAATAGGATTCTTTCTCTCCTTACACAGAAAAGTTGGACAAGAGCAGACCTTGAAATGCATTATAACTTTTGAAAATTCTGTTTATGCAGTATGTCTAATTTGTAATAACTGTGTAACGATACATGTATGTTCTGTGCTATTTAAAGTTTTTGCTTCAGTCGCGCTGGGTTGTTTCATTGTCAAGTGTAATTTACTGCAGTTTGACTAAGAATTTACAACACTACAGAGATTAAACAAATGAATATTTATTTATAGAAATGAATTTACATTAAAATTATTACAAAGCAGATGCAGTGATATTTTAAAGGTAACATTTCAGCAAAAAATAAATTCATTAAAATAAACTTTTTGTGGTTCTGATATTTTGTGTTCTAACATTAATTTGTTTCATAAACATCTTTCTCAATAACTTTTCATATTAGTCAAAATTTGTAAATTGATTCCACCTCTTAAAGCATTGAATAGCATCACATTTGTTAATGTGGCAACTACAAACCTCTGCCTACTGCAAAGGAATATAATGATATAGAACAATGTAAAGTAGCACAAGTTTACAAAATAAAATATTCCTGATCAAATCAGAACCAAGAAAGTGTGTGTTGTACTTCTGTATTCAACTCCCCCCCCTTACTCTGACACCAAAAAATATTAATGAGTGCCAATGACTGATCTCTTTTTATGACTGCTTTTCTGATTGGTGTCACATTTTATGATGTACTAATCTGTCAGGAGTGAGCTTCTAGGTGTTCATGATGCAATTCTCCAAGGTTTCCACAGTTCAGGTAGGAGAAATGGTCAAGTCCTCCACAATTAATCATTGACTTCATGAATGAGTGACAAGAAGGAAATCACTACCGAAAAATGGAGCTCAGTCTGCAGCTTGTCACATGCAAACACGTTGAACAGTGACCTGGTGAGAGGAGATGACCATGTGAATGCTTGCACTGCACATTGACCTGCACACACACCGTCCCCCTGTGAAACACAATGCTGGCAGAATCATGTACTTTTTTGTCAGCAGAGATAGAGATGCTGAGCTGATGTGAAGATGTTCAGAGCTACAGAATTTGTTGTCCACCTTCCTGCAGAAAGTATTAAACAAAATCAAATTAAAGTTTTATTGTGCCACACCAAAATGGGAAAGAACATTGAAGGAGACCCTGTACTTTTACAAGCTATTATTTTATTGTTCCACTCCTCTTCCCATCAGAGCTTTCTTTGTGTTTCTTTCTGGTCTCAGCAGAATTATGTAACATTTAGGTCCAAACAGCGCCACCAAGAGGCCAAAGCTGGAGGCCAGGATGGCAAACACCTCCACTGCATCTGCATATTTACCCGGAGAGTTAATGTAGGCAGGAACAAAGGCCACCCACACAGCGCAGAAGATCAGCATGCTGAAAGTGATGAGTTTGGCCTCGTTGAAGTTGTCGGGCAGATTCCTCGCCATAAACGCCAACACAAAGCTGAGAAGAGCCAATACACCAATGTATCCCAGTAACACAGCAAAGCCAATAGTGGAGCCGACTATACACTCATAAACTATCTTATCATTGTGGTATTTGGTGTTTTTATGTGGAGAAGGAGAAGAAGAGACAAGCCAGGCAGTGCAGATTGCTGCCTGAACAGAGGTGAGAACCAGAACGGTTCCTCTCTGCTGTGAAGCACCGAACCACTTGAGACTGGCTCCCCCTCCTGGCTTGGAGGCTTTGAACACAGCCAGAACCACCATGGTTTTAACCAGGATGCAGGACACACAGAGCACAAAGCTGATCCCAAACGCTGCGTGTCTCAGCTGACATGTCCACAGTCTGGGTCGTCCGATGAACAGCAGAGAACACAGGAAGCACAGTTTAAGGGAAAGCAACAGGTTGAAACTGAGTTCTGAGTTGTTGGCTCGTACTATCGGTGTACTGCGGTGATAGATGAAGATCCCCAGAACGACAGCACAGATGAATGTTCCCAGCAGTGAGGCTGCTGTCAAGCAGATCCCTAAAGGTTCCTGATAGGAGAGGAACTCTGTTTGCTTAAGAACACAGTGATCTCGCTGTGGGCTGGACCAGAAGTCCTCTGGACAGCTGAAGCACTCCAAGGAATCTGACAGAAAGGCAGGAAGAAAGTCAAACCGTGTTTTTGTAAGACTACATCGTGAAAAATCCTAATAAAAACTATTAAAACTCACTAGAGTAATTACTGATCATTCCCTCAGAACAAGGGATGCAGTCAAAACAGCACTCAGGTTCCCCCTTCTTTCTTACCACACGAGTTCCTGGAGGACAGTTCTCGCTGCACACTGACCGCGGTGGCTATAGGAGGAAAAATAAGTATACATTTCTCATTAGAGTGACTTTACAAGTTGAAAAAGGGACAAAAAGAAAAGAGTCACCTTTTTCGATTCAAAGTTCCAGAAGATTTTGTCTCCATCAAGTGTGAGTTGTTCGCCATTAAAAGGCGACATTTTTACGTCGCCTACATGTTGAACTTTCGTTTGTCCATTAGGGAGCCAGAGCCAGTTCATGACGTCATATATTGGTAAGGCATCACCATTCTCATCAAATGACACTTGGTCACCAAATGATGTGGTGAAATTAACCCTCTCTAGATAATACACCAGCTAATGGAAGGCAAATGAGAAAATAATAATGTTATCCAGTGCCGTGTTGATGTTGATATGTAATACTATGACCATACTGTAAAAGAGTATAGAATTATTCTTAAAACAATCTTAGAAATGTTTTATGTTGGTAGAGAGACAACCACCTAGCCCTCAATGGGCAGCCGCTTAATCATGGAAGAGACATTTTAGTGCACCAATAAGCTTATAAAGTAAGTTGTCAGAGACTTTATACTCGTGACATGCAGTCCTATCTGAGCCTGAAACACCTCAACTGGTTCCTCTCGATGTAGAGAAACTATGGCTCTACTCAGAGCCCCCAGATGATTGAACTCATCAAACTATTGCTAAGAGAGAGCCCAGATACCTTGTGGGGGGAGTTTGGGTGTACGAATTAGCAGGTCTCTTGATGAAGGCCTTTAAGCTCCATTTATCACCAGTGTTTTGTTAGAAAGTGAGAAAGTCAAACTAATTTCAGGCGAGAGTTGGACTTCGCCATGCTTGCTCTTGTCGTTGGTTTTGTTCATAATCTTTTTGGACAGAATGTCTATTTACAGCCAAGATGTTTGCTGCAATGTCCTCAGGAACACAATTCTGCTTTTTGCAGATGATGTGGTTCTGTTGCCTTTATTATACCATGATCTCCAGTTTTCTCTGGAGTAGACCACAGAGGAGTATGAAGGGTAGCACTGTTGCCTTGCAGCAAGAAGGTTCTGGGTTTGATTCCCGACCCCGGTCTTTCTGCATGGAGTTTGCATGTTCTCCCTGTGCATGCGTGGGTTTTCTCCGGGTACTCCGGTTTCCTCCCACAGTCCAAAAACATGACTGTCAGGTTAATTGGTTTCTTTAAATTCTCCCTAAGTGTGTGTGCGTGGTTGTTTGTCTCTGTGTTGCCCTGCGACATACTGGCGACCTGTCCCGAGTGAACCCCGCCTCTTGCCCGGTCAGCAAAACTCCTGACCCCTTTAAGGGACAAGAGTGCTAGAAAATGGATGGATGGGTGGAATTTTACAGGTTGAGAAAGAAGCGCTGCCCCAAGTGGAGGTGGGTTTGATCCTGGTCTGTCCACCCTTATCTGTGGTCACAAGCTCTAGCTCTAAAGAAAGAGTTTGTTTAGGATACAAGTGGCTGAAATGAGTTTCCTCTCCTCTCCCTTAGAAATAGGGTGAGAAGCTTGGTCATCTGAGTGAGGCACAGAGTTGAGCCACTGCTCCACCACATCAAGAGGATGTTCCTGGAGGAGAGAATGAGGTACATGTCCCTGGGAGGAGACCCAGAGGAAGACCCAGGACAGAACTGTCAAAGACCTGTAACGTTTACTGTACCTGCCATGGTTGAAGTGTTTGCAAAGTTGCACAGCTTTCCTCACTAAAAGGCCCTTTTCCTGGTTCACACCTCAGCAGCTCATCAAGTGCGTATGCCAGAGTGTACACAGCTTTGTAGACGTTGTACTCAGGCCTGAGATCAGAAACGTCTAAGAACTCAGTCTCCACAGCCTTCAAATCCTCGTCTCCAGAGCAAATCCTTCCCCCATTCTCAACCCAGCCCGACGGAGCTGGTGCAAATTTACACTGAAATGTGAATTCCCAAAACTGGTTTGCCTGGAAAACGTAAGAGTAAAAATTTTTTTAAGGATTATCTAATCATCATGGCTACACTTAATGAATGAAAAGTCACCATGCTATTTCCATAGGTGGTGGTGTGTTGTAGATCAGCACGTGTTTGGAGCAGGAAGTCCTTGAGGCCTGGTATCTCTCCTTGACGGATAGCGATGCCCAGTGTGCCCCCGAGGTACGGCATGAGGTCAGGGGTCTGCAGCACGGCAGCTGTGGACCAGGCTTCACTGGCCAGCCACTGAAGGCCTGTCAAGTTCTGCCTCACAACCTGTTTAAGGACAAAACATGAGCTCAGCTAATCCACACAAAATTCCATCTAAAACAATTCCAGTTTATAGATGGAATTGTTTGCCATCTATAAACTCTATAGCTCTGGGTAAAAAAAATAAAATCTTTTAAGCAGAGACATTTTTTGAACGCTTATAATATGAACACCATTTCACAAAGCCTACACCGGTCAAAACTATTCCTCTTTCGTTGTTCATTTTTGTAAGAGTCGCCTATTGCAGTGGAATAAAACTCTTTTCATTACATGAATGTCCTCAAAATGCCTGGTTATTGCTAAAACTACCTTTTAAACTGTTAAAATAATAATAAATAACTTTCTCAGCTTTCAATAAGTACTTCTAAAACTTAGATTATGTTTTTATATTCTCAGATTAAAGTAATTTGATTCAGAACAAAGAAATACTGATTAGATTTGACTGGTAAGGTAATATGTGAGCACTTATCTATTATCCTCAAGTTGTATTTATGTGAGTAGAGGCCCATAGTAATACTTCCAGATTTGTCCCGTGAGCCTTGAATTTGACACTTTGTCTTCAGAGTCTTTAGAAAAGGACAATATTTTTTTTCTACACTGACGTGACATCCAGTGGTGTGTGTTTTTTTTTTTTTTTTTACTTCCCATGTTGTTGTTGCTCACATGCTTGATTCTGACACTTTATACTTTTAGGAAAAACAAATAAGTGTTAAGACCAACCTCCTCCATGAGGTTAATGATCTGACCCTCATGCGCAAACACAACAACAACGCGGGCCGTGGATTTCCTCATCACATCCACGATCCTCTTGAATTCATTCAAGTCTTTTTCCCAGGGCAGAATCTCCACATAGGCCAGACAGCCTCCTCCAGACACACCCAGGTCAGAGTTGAAGGAGCGGGCGGCTTCCAGCCCGTAGTCATCATCACTTATCAGCAAACCCGCCCAAGTCCAGTCAAAGTGTTTCAGTATCTGAAGCATGGCATTCACCTGACAACACACCGAAAGAAACTCACTCAACAGGTTTTAAAGGTAATCGATCAGCATGCAGTTAGCATCAAATTTCCTCATGTTTGGTATGTTTTTTTGTTGTTGTTTTCTTGTTTAGACCAGGAGGTTTGACTGATTGAAATTGACACAGATTTCTTCTGAAGATGTAAATAAAAACGACTCCTTTTGAAAAATAGTCTCAACACATGCAATGTGGAAAATTATTTATGCTACTCTTGTTGATGAGTGGAAAACTTTTTTGTCATTACAGCAATCAAATTTGTCATACATGTGCTCATGATATTTTCTTTAAATGAGATAATCCATGCTCTGTAGAGAGGTTTACGTTTTGGAGGTTGGAAGGCCTCCTTACTGTCCACCTCATGTTTACCTCAGATTCTCTGTTGGACTCTTCAAAACATTAACATCACTTCAATTCAGAAGAAAAAAAAACGCGGGTCGAATTAAAACATTGCTTCTGTGCATAATTTTGCCAAACTATTGTGAAAAAAATGAAACTATCCACTTATGTGATAGCACTCAGTGAAGTATAAAAAAAATCTTGAGCAAGATTGAGATTATAATGTTGCTTTGAGCTCTGATATTCAGAATTAGCACGACTTTTATATTGTTGTACCAAAGAACAAAATAAGTAAAAAACAATAGTTGAAGACAGTCTGTCAGACTGAACATCATCTAAAAAACATACTACTTCCAGAGCAGCAAACAGAAAATCTCATGATATTTTCACAAGAATTACAATGACACAAACATACCTTACCACAGTCATGTAAAACTTCTAATTTTTTTAGTTGAAATGAACAGATCAAAGGACACATTTTTTCACTTTTTCATGTCATTTCCTTTCATTCCAAACTTTTTTTTTTTTACCTGGAAAGCGTCACTCGGGATCGTCCTGAAGAATGAAGGAAACCTCTGCCGATCACTTAGACAGGCACATGTGGCAAAATAACTCACCTGTGAAAGAATCAGACTAAACTTTTAAAACCAGAGAGAAATCATCTCCTTCCATCATTACATTTTACATACAGACAAATCTGTTATTAGACGGTAAAGCTGGACACTCACCATTGGCACTCTGTACAAACCCAAGACAGTGGAGATGGCAATCGTGCGTGTAGAGGAAGAATCTCCCACAAGCCCCACAATTGGAGGGGCTCCTTCACACGTCTCATTCAGCACAACATGCTCCTCTTGACCGCTGATTAATGCCAGCGCTGCACGAAATCCAACTCCGAGAGTGAGACAGCTGTCGTAGAGACTGTACCCTAAAGTCACGTTGGGTAAAAGCTGATCGTCTCTGTTGATCTCATCAATGGCAAAGGCCATGGTCTGAGCCTTTCGAAACCCTAGAAAATCAAAACTGACGCAAAGAAACAAAAGGTTTGATGCTGAAAAGTATAACAGTTCATTTTCTTAAATCTAGGAATCAAAGAGGAAAAAAAAACTATAAAACTACTTGAATAATCTATCCAGAATATTTCTCAGATGATAACACCCGATTCTCAAATGCTCAAGACAGCCTTTCTTGCTTTGGTTTTCCTCCTGACACACCTACCTGTGGCATGTCAGCTGTTGTGGCTCGGCGGTGAATAACTGGTCAGGAAACACGGAGAAGAAGTGGACCTGAAACAGCCCTCCGAGTATCAAATCTCCAGCCTTGTGCATGTCGTTTAGATGAAATTTTCCCTGTAACAGACAGGAGGTGGGAAACAAAGAGGAGGGCGCAGAGGAAAAAGCACCAGAGTGCAGCAGTAGAAGAAAGAACAGGCTTGGGCGCTTTAAGTTTTGCGTCATATCCATTTCGTTGAGCCTGGTCGATGCGTTTCAGTGCTTCCTCAACTGGTTTTATTGACTACGCTGCCCAGCAGGGCAGAGGAAGAGCAGTGGGCAGGGCCTGTCATGCATTTCAGTCTTACCTTGAACTTAACCATCATTAAGTTGGTTAAAAGTTCAGAAAAATGTTAAATTTTAATATCTATGGCCCTGATTGATCATATATAGGCCAAAACAGCAAAAACCCAGCCTGTTGTGATTTGAATGTGTATTATTAGTCAAATTTTACACACGTTAAACTTGTATGAATTTTAAATACTTCAGTGGAATTAAAAAGGGACATGGCGACATGACTCCAAGCTCAGTTTTAAGCACAGGTATAAGATAGATATTTGAAAATGTAGTACTAATCATCCAGTACAGTAAAAAAAAGGCTTTTGGAGATATGTCCAAAGACCAACAGCAAGTCAGCCATTTTGGGTCAAAGAGTAAATTTAAGGGTTTTTGACATTTTAAATGTCAAATTTTGACAAACACCGCACAGGCAGAGGCGGTCGTAGTCTGTTTGGCTCCCTGGGCGAAACACATTTCAGGCCCCCTCTCCACAAATCTGTACCCAATAAAAGTAATGCTTCAATTGTTGACTGTGTGTCCTATCACTTTGTATTTTTTTGGGTGTTTTGATGTAAAGCACCTTGAATTGCGTTGCTGCTGAAATGTGCTAAACAAACAAACTGGAGAACTGGTGGATTCACATCTTTTGATTCTCTACCTAATTTACACAGCAAACTTTCACCATCAGTCAGTCAAGTCAAGACAGAATTTGCTTGATGTATATATTTTTTATTTTCACAATTTACCAGGATCTGACGACAACAACCACAATTCAACTTAAAGGAAGTTAAAGTTGGGAGATCACGTTTATCTTTCATTTATCTATTCAAATTCACAATTTCATGCTGTAGTTTCTTATATGTTAATATTATAAGGGTCAGAGTTTTCTTTTCATAAGCAATTAAATTGATTTAAAATAAACTGCATTTCCATAGCAATGCAGCCATAAAAAAACAAAAAAAAAACTACAAATATGTCATCACACAAGAGAGAACAGAAAGTGATACTACTGGCTCAGAGTTTATGTGTTTAGCTGTGTTTGTTGTTAGAATGAGTTATTGCTGCACTTAATGCTTTACTTCGAATGATGATCGATGATGTAGAAATTTTATACCAAGATTCAATAATTCTGTTTCAGCAATCATATCAGTCCATCAGATTACAGAGTCTACCATGAATTTAGGAAGATATTCATGTTTGCCTAGTTTAGATAGTTGAACAAATTTGGATTTCGGCCTGTACACTGGAAGTAAACATTTTGATTCAGATCTGACTCTTTATCTAAAACTTTTGGTGTAGTTTCTTTGCAGTTCAATCACCCAGCAGGTTTTTACCTTTCAGTAGTTCCTATCGCGCTTCGCCCCATCAGAGCTTTCTTTGTGTTTCTTTCTGGTCTCAGCAGAATTATGTAACATTTAGGTCCAAACAGCGCCATCAAGAGGCCAAAACTGGAGGCCAGGATGGCAAACACCTCCACTGCATCTGCATATTTACCAGGTGAGCTGATATAAGCAGGAACAAAGGCCACCCACACAGCGCAGAAGATCAGCATGCTGAAAGTGATGAGTTTGGCCTCGTTGAAGTTGTCGGGCAGATTCCTCGCCATAAACGCCAACACAAAGCTGAGAAGAGCCAATACGCCAATGTATCCCAGTAACACAGCAAAGCCAATAGTGGAGCCGACTATACACTCATAAACTATCTTATCATTGTGGTATTTGGTGTTTTTATGTGGAGAAGGAGAAGAAGAGACAAGCCAGGCAGTGCAGATTGCTGCCTGAACAGAGGTGAGAACCAGAACGGTTCCTCTCTGCTGTGAAGCACCAAACCACTTGAGACTGGCTCCCCCTCCTGGCTTGGAGGCTTTGAACACAGCCAGAACCACCATGGTTTTAACCAGGATGCAGGACACACAGAGCACAAAGCTGATCCCAAACGCTGCGTGTCTCAGCTGACATGTCCACAGTCTGGGTCGTCCGATGAACAGCAGAGAACACAGGAAGCACAGTTTAAGGGAAAGCAACAGGTTGAAACTCAGTTCTGAGTTGTTGGCTCGTACTATCGGTGTACTGCGGTGATAGATGAAGATCCCCAGAACAACAGCGCAGATGAATGTTCCCAGCAGTGAGGCTGCTGTCAAGCAGATCCCTAAAGGTTCCTGATAGGAGAGGAACTCTGTTTGCTTAAGAACACAGTGATCTCGCTGTGGGCTGGACCAGAAGTCCTCTGGACAGCTGAAGCACTCCAAGGAATCTGACAGAAAGGCAGGAAGAAAGTCAAACCGTGTTTTTGTAAGACTACATTGTAAAAAATCATAATAAAAACTATTAAAACTCACTAGAGTAATTACTGATCATTCCCTCAGAACAAGGGATGCAGTCAAAACAGCACTCAGGTTCCCCCTTCTTTCTTACCACACGAGTTCCTGGAGGACAGTTCTCACTGCACACTGACCGCGGTGGCTATAGGAGGAAAAATAAGTATACATTTCTCATTAGAGTGACTTTACAAGTTGAAAAAGGGACAAAAAGAAATGAGTCACCTTTTTCGATTCAAAGTTCCAGAAGATTTTGTCTCCATCAAGTGTGAGTTGTTCACCATTAAAAGGCGACATTTTTACGTCGCCAACATTTTGAACTTTCGTTTGTCCATCAGGGAGCCAGAGCCAGTTCATGACGTCATATATTGGTAAGGCATCACCATTCTCATCAAATGACACTTGGTCACCGAATGATGTGGTGAAATTAACCCTCTCTAGATAATACATCAGCTAATGGAAGGCAAATGAGAACAGGGTACAACAGAGTTAGTTGTTGTATGATATCATGTTGCTCTTTTACCTGCACTGTAAGACGTGATTGTCGTAAGAAGTTTCTACTAAGTTTTAGCTGAAGAGAAATGAATGCCAAAAATTTTTCACAAAATGTGAAAATCATTTTTGTCTTTTCTTCTGCTTTGCACTGCTTTATCACAACAAATTGGAAAGAAATTCAAACAATTTTAGGGTTGCAACAACACAATATAAATATATTAAAATCTAGGGTCATGAATACATCTTAAAGAGTCTTTATGTTTCATTGTCAAAAACCTGTAACGTTTACTGTACCTGCCATGGTTGAAGTGTTTGCAAAGTCGCACAGCTTTCCTCACTAAAAGGCCCTTTTCCTGGTTCACACCTCAGCAGCTCATCAAGTGCGTATGCCAGAGCGTACACAGCTTTGTAGACGTTGTACTCAGACCTGAGATCAGAAACGTCTAAGAACTCAGTCTCCACAGCCTTCAAATCCTCGTCTCCAGAGCAAATCCTTCCCCCATTCTCAACCCAGCCCGACGGAGCTGGTGCAAATTTACACTGAAATGTGAATTCCCAAAACTGGTTTGCCTGGAAAACGTAAGAGTAAAAATTTTTTTAAGGATTATCTAATCATCATGGCTACACTTAATGAATGAAAATGTCACCATGCTATTTCCATAGGTGGTGGTGTGTTGTAGATCAGCACGTGTTTGGAGCAGGAAGTCCTTGAGGCCTGGTATCTCTCCTTGACGGATAGCGATGCCCAGTGTGCCCCCGAGGTACGGCATGAGGTCAGGGGTCTGCAGCACGGCAGCTGTGGACCAGGCTTCACTGGCCAGCCACTGAAGGCCTGTCAAGTTCTGCCTCACAACCTGTTTAGGGACAAAACATGAGCTCAGCTAATCCACACAAACTAGATCAATTAAACCGAAACAAAATCAAACAGTTTAATGATTTTAAAAGCAATCACAGCAGGAGTTAAAGACTAAAAAATGTGAACCAATTTCAAAATATATATTTTTTCCATCTAGGAAATAACTCCAGGGTGAAACAATATTTTAAGCTGAGACAAGTTTGATAACACTGAATATCATCTTGCAAATCTCACTCTGGTAAAAATGTGCTATGTCTTATATCAGTTGAGTTGCTTGAATCTTTTCTGTTATGTTTTGCTAAATTGGTGGCTTTAAAAATGTATTCATCGTTTACCATAAAGAGAAACAAATCATTTTTAAGACCAACCTCCTCCATGAGGTTAATGATCATACCCTCATGTGCAAACACAACAACAACGCGGGCCGTGGATTTCCTCATCACATCCACGATCCTCTTGAATTCATTCAAGTCTTTTTCCCAGGGCAGAATCTCCACATAGGCCAGACAGCCTCCTCCAGACACACCCAGGTCAGAGTTGAAGGAGCGGGCGGCTTCCAGCCCGTAGTCATCATCACTTATCAGCAAACCCGTCCAAGTCCAGTCAAAGTGTTTCAGTATCTGAAGCATGGCACGCACCTGAAAACACACCGAAAAAAACTCACTCAACAGGTTTTAAAGGTAATCGATCAGCATGTAGGTAGTATCAAATTTCCTCATTCCTTTGGTGTGTTTTTTTCTTTTCCATTTACATAAAAAGTTTGTTTCTGATGGGAAATAATAAAGATTTAAACCAAGGATATCAAGAAAAAAAATCATTATTATTTTGTTTAAATGGTAACATTTTGATTTATACCCTTCTTGTTCAGTGGAAAAATCTAAAATTTCTTATAGGTGCTGATAAGTTTTTTTTCTCCATCTAGATCATTCATGTCCTGCAGAGAGCATTATCCTTTTGAGGTTTTGGAGGTTGTAAGGCCTCCTTACCATCAACCTCATCTTTACCTCCCAAAACATGATCATTTCCACTCAAGGAAAAAAATAAATAAAATAATAACGCTGGTCAAATAAAAAGATTGCTTTAAATTTAAATCTGCCAGTCGTGTGAATAATTTTGAGTCCAATTTTACTTTCATTTTGTATGAAATAAAGAATTTGATTGGTCAAACAAAGCAAATGTTCACTTTTTCATATTTTCGTTCATTTCAAAGTTTGTTTGTTGTTTTTTTTTTTTTTTACCTGGAAAGCGTCACTCGGGATCGTCCTAAAGAACGATGGAAACTTCTGCCGATCACTTAGACAGGCACATGTGGCAAAATAACTCACCTGTTAAGAATACACATTGCACATTCTTACATCTTTTTAAAGCTGTTTCAGTCGTTACATTTTACATACAGACAAATCTGTTATTAGACGGTAAAGCTGGACACTCACCATTGGCACTCTGTACAGACCCAAGACAGTGGAGATGGCAATCGTGCGTGTAGAGGAAGAATCTCCCACAAGCCCCACAACTGGAGGGGCTCCTTCACACGTCTCATTCAGCACAACATGCTCCTCTTGACCGCTGATTAATGCCAGCGCTGCACGAAATCCAACTCCGAGAGTGAGACAGTTGTCATACAAACTGTAGCCCAAAGTGACATTGGGCAAAAGTTGAGAGTTTCCGTTGATTTCATCAATAGCAAAGGCCATGGTCTGAGCCTGTCTAAATCCCAACAGATCAAAACTAACACAAAGAAAACAAATAAGAGTTAAATGATATAACTATGCCAAATACTTCTCACACAAACGACTGTGCTTCTCATACTCAGCACAGTCTTTCTGCTTTCAGCACCTTTCCTGGTTTCTCTGTAAATGTGCCTCCGACACACCTACCTGTGGCACGTCAGGTGCTGTGGCTCGGCGGTGAAGGACTGGTCAGGAAACACGGAGAAGAAGTGGACCTGAAACAGCCCACCGAGTATCAAATCCCCAGCCTTGTGCATACCGTTTAGATGAAACTGTCCCTGTAACAGACAGAAGGAGGGAAACAACGAGGAGGGCACAGAGGAAAAAGCACCAGAGTGCAGCAGTGGAAGAAAGAACAGGCTTGGGCGCTTTAGTTTTGGCATGACAGTCATTAGATTTAGCCTGGTTGTGATGTTTCCCTGCTTTCTCCAGTTTTTATTGACTACGCTGCCCAGCAGGGCAGAGGATGGCGAGTGGGCAGGGCCTGTTATGCTGATATGCTTTCCTGGCCTTTTATTTGCTAAATACTGACTAATTTGATCATGATCATTTGAGCATCAGCAGAGCAATGAGTGATATTTTTACTTCTTTTTATGAAGAAAAACAAGCATCTACGTTTAATGCTTTTTAAAAATACAGATTTGAATCTATTTACAAAGTCGCAGACAATTTAAGACATTCATGGACTTATTTTGGTATGAAAACAGAGAGAAAAAGAAGACAGTGCCCTCCAGGTAACATGCCAACATATTTGCCATGTCGTCTTTGTCACCCAACGTCTATAATTCTACATTTATTCAAAACCATGTTGAAAAAAATGCTGAATAATTATTTTTGCTAATTACATAAAAGATAGAAAAAATTTTAAACTACATAACTTTTAGGTAACAGCTGCAGAACTGTGCGGCACAGATAGTAACAACCAGAATATCTATTGCGAAAAGGCTCACAGGTTTATAACTGACAGGAAGTGGCTGTATGAAAAATAAAATAATCAGCCTAAGACATTTCGATTTTAAAAATAAGTATCAAAACATTTTATATACAGCCTGTGGTGAATGTTTCAAAGGGTTGAACCAGTAAATTATATGTTGTGATGATACTTAAGAAAAGCTAAAGACATAAAATCCTTTTATTTTAAAGCATGAATCTCAGAAAAATAATTCTCAGCTGAAAATAAAGCCTGACCTGACTGCAACAATTACTGGTAGGGAGATAATGTGCCACCTAATAATTACAGAGAGAATATTTTGCTAATGGTTAAGAAAATTAATACTCACTTCAGAATGATTAGACTTTTGATTAATGAGGTAGCAGAAACATTTTCTTTCTCCGGTTTGTCCACATTAAGACATGAATAATGCCAGAAATTAAAGAAGAGCTCCCCCATATTTAGCTGATTTATCTTTAATTAGTTTTTTTATGTTAGGCCAGCTACAATATTTGTTTAACAATGGCTTCTCATTCCTTGATTTGTCCCTGTAAGATCTTTACACTTACCCTGAGTCTTCTGTTTTTTTCTGATAAAGCAGAATTTATAGGGCAATTAAAACATTAAATCAGATGGGGGGGAGGTTCTGTAGCTAAATGCCACCAGAGGTTGAAAAAACTGTGTAAATAATCTGAGTTGATCCAAGTTACAGATTTGAACAAAGAAGCTCAAAAGCTTTTAATCCCGTCCCATTACAAAATTACACAATCGTTTCGCTTGCTCCTCATTTTTTGTGCGTGGAATATTCAGAAAGTTAAGTTATGTGAAAAGCTTTGTATTGAATTCGAGCTTCTTTAATCTTACAGCATTCATGTTGCGGTTGAATTAAACTTCTTCGAAGCAGTTCACTTCCCCCAACATCTTTTACCTTTCAGTAGTTCCTATCGCGCTTCGCCCCATCAGAGCTTTCTTTGTATTTCTTTCTGGTCTCAGCAGAATTATGTAACATTTAGGTCCAAACAGCGCCACCAAGAGGCCAAAACTGGAGGCCAGGATGGCAAACACCTCCACTGCATCTGCATATTTACCCGGTGAGCTGATATAAGCAGGAACAAAGGCCACCCACACAGCGCAGAAGATCAGCATGCTGAAAGTGATGAGTTTGGCCTCGTTGAAGTTGTCGGGCAGATTCCTCGCCAGAAATGCGATCAGAAAGCTGAGAATAGCCAGTAAGCCAATGTAACCGAGTAACACTGAAAAACCAACGGTTGAGCCAACGACACACTCATAAACTATCTTGTCATTGTGGTACAGAGTGTTTTTATGTGGAGCGGGTGAGGAGGAGACAAGCCAGGCAGTGCAGATTGCTGCCTGAACAGAGGTGAGAACCAGAACGGTTCCTCTCTGCTGTGAAGCACCGAACCACTTGAGACTGGCTCCCCCTCCTGGCTTGGAGGCTTTGAACACAGCCAGAACCACCATGGTTTTAACCAGGATGCAGGACACACAGAGCACAAAGCTGATCCCAAACGCTGCGTGTCTCAGCTGACATGTCCACAGTCTGGGTCGTCCGATGAACAGCAGAGAACACAGGAAGCACAGTTTAAGGGAAAGCAACAGGTTGAAACTGAGTTCTGAGTTGTTGGCTCGTACTATCGGTGTACTGCGGTGATAGATGAAGATCCCCAGAACAACAGCGCAGATGAATGTTCCCAGCAGTGAGGCTGCTGTCAAGCAGATCCCTAAAGGTTCCTGATAGGAGAGGAACTCTGTTTGCTTAAGAACACAGTGATCTCGCTGTGGGCTGGACCAGAAGTCCTCTGGACAGCTGAAGCACTCCAAGGAATCTGACAGAAAGGAGAATTATGTATCATAGGTGCAGACAGATGAAAAAAGCAAAACAAAAAAGAGGCCTCCTCATTAAATATTCAGTTCTTAATCAACAAATGTTTCCATGGTAGTGTCTAATGGATTTTTTGTGTGTTTTGAATCCCCCCCACCCCCTGAATAGATTTAATTCCAAAAATTAAATTAAATGCATTTGTAAGGCATGAGCCTTATTAATGCATTCCACAAAAGATATAAATAAAGATGCCTTTAGCTGTAGCTGTTGTTAATCACCCTCCATGCGTAAAGCCTAATTTATTATGCATCTTAGATTAACATTTTACAAGGCATTATATTCTGTTTTATTTATTTATTTTTACTCATAAGATTTCAATTTAAATGAGCAGAAATTATCCACGTGTCCAAACGTTGCTGTAGTAGAGTGTGCTCATTTCCCCCCCCACACCTTTGTTTAATGTAATTTTTTTTAAAACGATGCTACCAAAGTAGCTCAAGTATAGATACTCACTGGTTTTGTTATTGACCTTCCCCTCAGAGCAAGGGACGCAGTCAAAACAGCACTCAGGTTCCCCCTTCCTTCTCACCATGCGGGTTCCTGGGGGACAGTTCTCGCTGCACACCGACCGCGGTGGCTGAAAAAGAAAAAAGAAAATACGTACATAACGTATTATAAACTACACCCACCGAAACTGTAAATGTGAAAAAAAGAGAGAAAGGAGTCACTTTTTTCGATTCAAAGTTCCAGAAGATTTTGTCTCCATCAAGTGTGAGTTGTTCACCACTGAAAGCTGACATTTTAACCTCGCCGACATTTTGAACATTTGTTCGTCCGTCGGGGAGCCGGAGCCAGTTCATGACGTCATATATCGGTAAGACGTCGCCGTTCTCATCAAATGACACTTGGTCACCAAATGATGTGGTGAAATTGACCCTTTCGAGGTAGTACACAAGCTAACAAACAGCAAATCAGACAAGATTTTATAATTTTTTTTAAATATCTTTGTAACAGAAATGTGTTCAATAAATCTCAAATTCCTCTAACATTCAGAGAGTTAAAAAAAAAGGAGTATCTGGGCTTTTATTTTACAAATGTAGCTGTCTATCAGTTTCATTTTGCTCCGCAATAAGAACCTGTGAAGTAGTCAAAAGTAGTCAACCTTCTTTTACCTGCCACGGTTTCAGTGTTTCCGGAGCGGCGCAGCTTCCACTTCCTGGTTCGCATCGCAGCAAATTGTGAAGGGCGTGTGCCAGAGCGTACACGGCTTTGTAAACGTTGTATTCGGGCCGGAGGTTAAAAATGTCTAAGAACTCAGTCTCTACCGTCCTTAAATCTTCTTCTCCAGAGCAAACTTGCCCTCCGTTTTCAACCCAGCCTGCAGGCGGCGGTGCAAATCTGCACTGAAACGTGAACTCCCAGAACTGGTTTACCTGAAATGCATCAAATCTTTACAACGTGTCACTTATGAATATGGCTGGACGATAAATCAACAACAATATATACTGTGATAGACACATGATCAAGATCAATAGGTTATACATCCGATAGAATTTTCAATAAATGTACAGAACTCTGAGCTGGAACAGCAAAGCATTCTGGGGGATGTAGGCAGAGGAAGGCCTGCTAAGCAAGGTTGGTGGCATCAAGTAACTCCCTCACTGTTTGGTTACCTAGCAACAACCTGTTGAGTATCAAGTTGTTGCTAGGAGCAGCTTAAGGTTTCAGAACCGTGTCTCTAAAGAAAACCTACATTGGCTTAAAGTGAAAACGGGACAAAAAAAAAAGTAACGTCACAAGTTTGGCAGTATTTCAGACATTTAAAGGAAAAAAAAAAAAAAAAAAAAACTAATCTAAAAATATTGATATTGACTGATATGAAACACATATCATAATATAGGTGTTTCATATACCTATATTATGTATATGAAACACATATACATAATATAGTGTTTCATATACATAATGAAACACTATATTAGACATAATATAGTGACGATGTCGCTTCTTCAGCCACATCGTCCAGCCTGCTTGTGTAAGTATTTGATAAATCTCACCATGCTACTTCCATAGCTGCTGTTGTGTTTTATATTAGGATTGATTTCCAGCAGGAAGTCCCTGAGGCCTGGTATCTCTCCTCGACGGATAGCGATGCCCAGTGTGCCCCCGAGGTATGGCATGAGGTCAGGGGTCTGCAGCACGGCAGCTGTGGACCAGGCTTCACTGGCCAGCCACTGAAGGCCTGTCAAGTTCTGCCTCACAACCTGTTTAGGGACAAAACGCAATGTCAAATTCTAACTCTACATATTGTATAGAAAGTAACTAAATGAAGAAATCTGTAAAATAAAAAATAATGCGTATGATTGTCATTGGACAGTAACATGATAGCCAAAAATGTACTGTTTTGTGCTTGAGGCCGTATGTTTGGATGTCACTATTAAATATCTTAAAACCTTAGGTTTTAAGATATTCTTTCAGGGATTTAGATTTAGATTACAGTGACGCAACGTCTCGGTTTTAGAACAGAATTATCCGTCTCACTTCTTTAACCTCTGACCGTCTCTGAATCCACCCCGAATGGAGGCCAACGTGAGAAAAGACAAACGTCACCTCCTCCATGAGATTGATCATGTGGCTCTCGTGTGCAAACACAACGACCACCCGAGCCGTGGATGCCTTCATCACGTCCACGATTCTCCTCAGCTCCGGCGCCTCGTTGTCCCACGGCAACACCTCCGTGTAGGCCAGGCAGCCTCCGTCAGACGGACTCAGATCAGACTGAAATGACTTGGCGGCGTGGAGCCCGTAGTCGTCGGCGCTGATCAGCAATCCCACCCAGGTCCAGCTGAAGTGCTTTAGGATCTGAATCATAGCATTCACCTGAGGAGGCATGGAGTGAAAGGGAACATTTTGTAGAAAATCTGATGAGAATGAAATTCGGAGGAAATTACAGGACTCGTGATTGCCGCCTAGGAGATTTCTACATAATGTTTTAGAATTGCCCAATTATGTCTAACTTCTGGACCCATGTGAAATTTCTAACATTTCTACTCCTGTTTTTTTTTTTTTCTTTACTTATTGATATTTCTGACATCTCTCTTAAACAAATTCAACTTAAATTTTTCTGGATTCACATCTGCTAAGAAAACAATTACATAATAAAGGGTTTACACCTGATACGAAGCCTGTAAAGAACTGCTAACCTTTAACATACAACTCAACAAGGTCTCTTCTAACATAACTCAGTGGAGTCAGTAGCTATCATTGTATGCACATTTGCTACTTGATGTTATGTTTCTTTTTCCTTTCTTAAGCATTTCAATACATGCTTAATATGCTTACAACCTTGTTGAAAATCAGTAAAATGTTGATTACAAAATAAAGAATGTTTCACGGGAATCAATCTATTTTTCTCTGCTCTCATAGACGGATGTTTTTTTTTAATTGATTTTCTTTTCCTGCAATATTTGTTGCATAGATTTTACCTGGAAAGCATCACTTGGTATCGTTCTGAAGAAGGACGGAAACTTCTGACGGTCACTTAGACAGGAACATGTGGCAAAATAACTCACCTGTTAAAAATACACATTTTATACATGTTTTTTTTCTTTTTAAAACAATAATAATTATTTTTTGGACCAATTAGTCGGTAAAACTGAACACTCACCATTGGCACTCGGTACAAACCCAACACGGTGGAAATGGCGATGGAGCGCGTGGAGGATGAATCCCCCACAATTGCCAACACCGGGGTTCTTGAACAGTTATCCTCCATCACAATCTCCTCCTCTTGTCCGCTTATTAACGTCAGCGCTGCACGAAATCCAATTCCCAGTTTAGCACAGTTGTCGTACACGCTGTATCCCAGAGTGACGTTGGGCAAGAGCTCGGCGTTCCTGTTGATCTCATCTACTGCAAAAGCCATGGTCTGGGCCTGCCTAAATCCTAGAACGTCAAAACTAAAACAGCAACACAACGGGTGAAACAATGAAAACACAACAGAGGTTTAAAGCTAAACATTTTGTCGAAGCAAAAATACACAGAAAATGCATGTGGGGTGTTGACTTAACTTATCTCAATGTGTTTTGCACACTTACCCATGGCAGGTGGGATGCTGGGGCTCAGACGTGAAAGACAAGTCAGGAAAAACTGAAAAAAAGTTGACTTCAAACAATCCCCCCAGAATCACATCTCCAGTCTTGTGCATGCCGCTGAGATGAAACTGTCCTTGTGACCGACATGAGGGCGGCTGAGTAGAGGGGCTGATGCTGTAAGAACAGAACGAGTGCAACAGTAGCAAGAGCAAGATTTTGTCTTTACGGGAATACATTACTGTCATGTGGCCACCCCTCTCTTTAAACTCGGTTAATTGTTTTGTTTTTAACTTTGTCACTCCACCCCTTTTATTGACTTTCAGTGTTTGCTCACACTGCATGCCGCCAATAGGAGTATAGAGGACAAACAGTGGGCAGGGTTTCAAATGTAATTCAGTTTTGACTGATTTTGGATACGTGAAACGTTATTATGTAGTGATAATAGAACTAAATCAACTGTTACAACATTTAAAGGGCCCGTATTATGTAAAATCGACTTTTTTGTGCTTGTTGTTCTCTTATCATAAACATACCTGGAGTGCTGCTTTCATTTTTTTCATGCATGTTTGAGAAATCCTTTAATCTCCCTTGGCAACCATTCAGCTGCGCAAAACTCCTGAGTGGACCAAGCGCCGCCTTCGAGACGCAGCTCCTCCTCAGAGCTGAAGTCTCCAAGGTTCCCAGCTTATTACAGAGCTCCCCACCCCTCCCCCACTCAGCTCCTTCAGACTAGTCAGCAGCAATTAGCAAACATCTGGTGAAAATGCACATCTGCTGAGCTCATTATATGAGTTACTTCTCAGTGCAGCCCTAGTAAAAAAAAAAAAGTTGTTAAAAGATTTATAGAATAGCAATGCTGTGATGATTTCTTGAAGAGTAGGATTTTCTTAAAGAGACAGAGGCCCAATTTCAATGCGTCAAATCAGCTGGCACAGAGATTGCTTCTCCCACCTTCCATATGTATATATTTTTTGATATTGTCACATTTGAATGTGTCTTTTTTCCGTTTAGGAAGTACTCTGAAAATTAAGAAAGTGTTACTATTAAAGCAAGCATTTCTACTATACAAATGGCACTGGATTAAATCTTTATTTATTTATTTTGCTAAAAAAATCCATCCTTATTTCAGAAAAAATAGGTCCATATCATTAAATAAAAGAGCACACATGTAAACATCAACCTTCACTCAGACAAAACTATCACGAAAATAAATTATACACTTTTGTTACAATATTCATAGAAGCTTGTATACCTTGTGCTGCTTGAATGAGTGAATTATAACATTTATACACATAATTCCCAAATAAGGAATGAAAACTATGAAAAAAGAATCTTAGGATTGAACTGTAGAACCTATGTAGAAATATTGTGTGTGTGTGTGTGTGTGTGGAGAAACACACCCATAAACACTTTTTGATAGGCAATACAGTAAATGGTATTTTATTCACTGACTCACAGTAGTTGTGTTATTTTTAAAGTGTCCTCTAGATGGCAGCAGCAAACCGTGATAGAGGAAGCACGACGCACTGGAGACAGTTTACATGGCACTACTGATGAGCCATGAGCATCCATTTTATCCGAGATTGTTTTTTTTAGGGTTGTTAGTCACATTACATATAGTACACAATAAAATCAATACAAAGTTACAAACTAACAAAAACTGCACACTTTGTCTGGAAGGCCACGGTGTGAAAATATTCTTAAACATGTAGTTTTTTACTGTGTGTATTTTTATTGCAAATTTTCATGTGACTGTATGCAAATGTCCATTTAGTCTAGTTTTTAGTCCTAAGTGTGTTTTGTGGTTTTGTTTGTAAACAAATATAACATTTTAGTTTCCTCTCTGATTATTTTGTCAGAGCAGAATCTAGTTATGGCAGACTGCAAAAGCAAAAATAATCAAACCATTCAAAGAACAATCTACTGAATAAAACAAAAAGGAAGAAGACTTATTAGTACTAGTTATCGTTATTAAAATGCTTTAAAAAATGCTTTATCGATTGTACACTGTTCAACAAAACAATAGCATTGTTTTATTTGACTTTTTTTCTTGGCTGATCTCTCATTTTTCACTAAAATTGAAAATTGTACACAACAGTAGTATTTGAACTGGCTCTGGACATCACTGAAGCAACTTCCTGCCTTCAAAGCTTGCAGGAAGTCTGTGATTTTAAGTTGCCCAGCTGATTTAATGGAGGATAATTACTTGGAACAATTCATGACTGGACTCATTGGTGTTGTATTTCATAAATCTGTGACCATTGAATTTATTGACAGATCTGAATGGAGTTATTTGGAGGAGTGACCCAAAACTTTACTAAAAATTAAGCTTTTTTAATTATTCCATAGGACAAAAAGAGAATATCAATTGCAAAGAGAGTTAGTGTTATTTATAGTTACATTAAAATATTTATTCATAGTTCTTACATGACTATTAACAAAAGCATAAAAACAAGTGAAATTGTTATGACTTCCTGTATCGACCTATGATAGCCTTCTTTGTATTCCTGTCTGGTTTGAGCAGAATTAGATAACATTTAGGTCCAAACAGCGCCACCAAGAGGCCAAAACTTGAGGCCAGGATAGCAAACACCTCCACTGCATCTGCGTATTTTCCCGGGGAGTTGATGTAGGCAGGAACAAAGGCCACCCACACAGAGCAGAAGATCAGCATGCTGAAGGTGATGAGTTTGGCCTCGTTGAAGTTGTTGGGAAGATTCCTCGCCATAAACGCCAACACAAAGCTGAGAAGAGCCAATATGCCGATGTATCCCAGCAACACAGCAAAGCCAATAGTGGAGCCGACTGCACACTCATAAACTATTTTGTCATTGTGGTATTTGGTGTTTTTATAGGGGGTGGGTGAAGAGGAGACAAGCCAAGTGATGCATATAGCTGCCTGAATACAGGTGAGAAACAGAACTGTTCCTCTTTGCTGCATAGTTCCGAACCACTTAAGATAAGCTCCCCCTTCTGCCTTGGAGGCTTTGAACACAGCCAGAACCACCATGGTTTTAACCAGGATGCAGGACACACAGAGCACAAAGCTGATCCCAAACGCTGCATGTCTCAGCTGACATGTCCACAGTCTGGGTCGTCCGATGAACAGCAGAGAACACAGGAAGCACAGCTTGAGTGACACCAGGAGCAGGAAGCTCAGCTCTGAGTTGTTGGCTCGTACTATCGGTGTACTGCGGTGATAGATGAAGATCCCCAGAACGACAGCGCAGATGAATGTTCCCAGCAGTGAAGTGGTTGTTAAACAGATCCCTAAAGGTTCCTGATAGGAGAGGAACTCTGTTTGCTTAAGAACACAGTGATCTCGCTGTGGGCTGGACCAGAAGTCCTCTGGACAGCTGAAGCACTCCAAGGAATCTGACAGAAAGAACAAGACAATGAAACACAGACATGTTCAATAAACTGAACATGTATTCTGAAAAAAAGTCTCAAAGAAAAAAAACCATCCTTTAAGCATTAATTAATCTACTTTCCCATCAACCCAATATTTATATTTTTCATATTATTATGATGTAATTTTTAAATCTTAAATCTTGTATTCGTATTTGCAGTAAAACGAAAACCACTATAAATTACAGAAAGAAACTGACATCAGTTTGTATGTAATTAATGCACTTAGATAATTGTGATAAAGTTCAAGTTAACTTTCATAAAAAATGTTTGTTTTTTTTTTTACACATTTCTTTGTCACACATTGTGACAGTATGATATGAGACAGATAATCTGTGAAAGATTGTCACAAGGTTTTTCTGCCCCCGCCCCACTCAAAACAACCAATCAGATGAGGGAGGAAGATTTTAGCAGTGTCAGTCACCCCTGTGTATGCGCTGCTCACACCATCCACCATGCTATCTGCTCCTTCTCCACAACAGACCCTGCCATAAATGCTCAGATGGCAAATAAACAGTTTTTATGTAACAATATGTTGTTTGTCCACCATTTGCACAGCTGTGGCATGTACAACCAATCAGAGCCTGGAAGAATGTCTTAGCGCTGACAGTTATGCTTGTGTACATGCCACAGCTGTGCAAATGGTGGACAAACAACATATTGTAACAATATGTTGTTACATATGTAATTACATATTGTAATTACATATGTAATTACATATGTAAGAAACAACCAATCCAGGCTCTGATTGGTTGTTTCTGACTGAGTAGAGCATTTCTGCAGATGGCTGTAGGACCACAAGAACAGAGCAGAAGAGCTTGATGCCATCAGATTATCCTGCTACGACATATTGACAATTTGAAGAAATATGTAAAAAAAAAAAAAAAAAAAAAAAAAATTATATATATATATATATATATATATATATATATATATATATATATGTGTGTGTGTGTGAACTTTAAAAAAATTTCTGAAAGTAAACTCAATAGCATACATAAAGACATTACCACCTACTGGTCTTATTGGTAATCTTTCCCTCAGAACAGGAGACACAGCTGAAGCAGCATTCAGGTCGTGTTCTTTCTCTGGCCATTCGAGTGCCTGGAGGACAGCTTTCACTGCAAACTGAGCGGATTGGCTTGGAAATTTAAAGGAAAACAAATATATGACAATGTGTTTCTTAATTTCAATTACATATGAAAGAACTTTGCGAATAAAAAAAAACAACCTTCTTTGAATCGGTGTTCCAGAAGATTTTGTCCTCATTAAGTGTGAGTTCTTCACCTCCAGCGTCAGACTTTTTCACTTCGCCAACATTTTGAATCTTAATCTTTCCGTCAGGCAGTCGCAGCCAGTTCATCACGTCGTATATGGGCAGAGCATCGCCGTTCTCATCGAATGAGACTTCATCACCGAATTCAGTTGGGAAGTTGACCTTTCGCAAATAGTGTAAGAGCTACAAACGGAGGAGAGACTTAATACAGATTCAGTCAGAAACAAAAGTTTATCAGTAGTTTAACGTTAAATACGTTTACTGTCTCTTTAAGGATCAAATGAACTAAAGCAGTAAGTTCCAAACTTTTCAACCTCTTTGTGATAGCACAAACACCATCAATTACCTATCGGTTTTTTTTGGGGGGGATTTTTAACCATGTGCAAGTCCTTTTTAATCTCCTACTAAATTTCCTTTTAGATTTAAAGTGTAAATTGCAATTTTTCAGTATTTTTTTCATTTAGTTTGACTTCTGCGAGCCCCAGTAGGTTCCTAACCCGAGTCTTACCCAGAGGACGCACAGCTTTTATTTGCATTTGAAAAAGTTGCAAATGACAAATTATATCCTTAAGAAACACCATCGCTGAGAAAACACCTGCTGTTTGAACTGGCTTGTCATAAAATACAATGCCTAATTTTTGCAGATCACCGTGTAACATATTGCCATTGTTTTTGATCTAGTGGGTAATTTGGAACAAAAACAAACAAAAAGTGAGAAGCTGGCTCTGCACATATATGTTTAAAACAAACAAAAAAACCACAACACAGAGCAGACCGAATGTTTCAGGCGAGTTAACCTCGAGCAGCAAACAGCTACAACACTTATACAGCAGATGTTTTCTTGTGTAAGAGCAAATTATTTGGATGAAAGTATGTTGACCAATAGAATGAAATCTGAATAACTATACAATCAATGGGTGGAACCAATCCAAAACTCATTCTGCACCCCAACATGTTTAAGTTCTTGTACCACTCCCTGATAGAATGGCACCCTGGGTGGTGAGCCATGTTGCTCTTATGAGATACTAATACAAATTACTTCCATCATTAGGCGTGTCTCTTCTAAGTGATTTTAATATGCAAACAAACCCTTCCAAGCATAGCAGCCGCTTCAGAAATAGATGCTCACCTGCCATGGCTCCACAGCCTGCAAACTGGCACAGCTGCGCCCAGTAAAAGGTCCTTCGCCCGGCTCACACCGCAGCATGTCGTCAAGGGAGTGAGCCAGAGCGTAGACTGCCTTGTAGACATTGTACTCAGGCCTGAGGTTGGAAACGTCCAAAAACTCGGTCTCCGCCAGTTCCATGTTTTCGTGGCCGGTGCAGACGGATTCCCCGTCTTCCCTGTCCGCTGGGTTGAATTTGCACTGAAACGTGTGCTCCCAGAACTGCTTCACCTGTACAAAAGATCTACTTCCACCATCACGAATAACTTGATGTCTATCTCAGAGTAGATACATTTCAAGGCTGGGGTTGTACCAAGCTATTTTCGCTGGTGTCATTCGGGCCGGGGCGTATTTTCAACAGGAAGTCCAGGAACCCGGGTATTTCTCCTCGTCGGATGGCGATGCCCAGCGTGCCGCTGAGGTACGGCGTGAGTTCCTGTGTCTGGAGAACAGCTGCTGATGTCCAGGTTTCACTAGCAATCCACTGCCGGCCAGTTACGTTCTGCTGTGCCACCTGATGATATCAAATGTGTGTCACTTGAATTTTTGTTTTCCAACCAGCCTGTATAATGATTTAAAAGACAGAGGTGCGTCTCATGCTGAATACATAGAAGCTCAACAGATGTTTGTATTAAGCTACAATGCCTTTCTTCCAAATACAAGTCTAGGAAATACATTTCTAACCTAGTAGATTTCTAACCTCCTCCATTAGTTGAATCATGTGAATTTCATGTGCAAACACGATGACAACACGAGCTGTTGATGTCTTTATCGCGTTTACAATCCTCCTTAGTTCACCTGGGTTATTGTCCCAAGGCAAAACCTCCAGGTAGGCCAGGCAGCTTTCGCCAGACTCAGCCAGGTCGACCTGGAAAGACTGGGCCACATGACGTCCATAGTCATCGTCACTGACCAGCAGGCCAAACCATGTCCAACCAAAGTGCTTTAGAATATGAATCATGGCACGCACCTGGGGGGAAAGCACAGGAATCAAGATATTTGGGGCTTTGTGCACTTTGAATAAACATCAATATTGTCAATCCAGACAGCATAAAAAAATTATGTCTCTTTTGGTAGCAGTTCTCTTCTGCTGTCCGAGACAAATATAGGTCCTCAAAAGGGGGGGAAAAAAAAGGTTTTACCTGGAAAGCATCACTTGGGATTGTTCTAAAGAATGTGGGAAAGCGCTGCCGATCACTGAGACAGGAACATGTGGCAAAATAACTCACCTAAATAAAAAAAAAATACAAAATAACAGGCGAATTTAATGGAAATTAAAAGCTTTTCTTATTACATAAGGTAAAGCACAGTAAAGCTTACAATAGGCATGTTGTATAAACCTAGCACATTGGCAATGGCAATCGAAAAAGTTGAATAGTGATCGCCAACAATGCCCAGAACGGGAGGGCTTCCAGAGCAGTTCTGGCGGAGCAGAAACTGCTCGTCTCGGCCGCTGGCCAGGGATAAGGCGCCGCTGAATCCAATGACGAGCGCACCGCAGTTATCATAAAGGCTGTATCCCAGGGTCAGGTTGGGAAGAAGGCTGGACTTGTTGTTGATCTCTTCGACAGCAAAAGCCATGGTCATGGCGTACCTGAACCCTAACGTGTCGAAGCTAGCACACAGAGTTTGACACACATCAGTTTACGACCAAATAAGGAAGCAAGAATCAAAGAAGGTGTGAGAATGAAGGATACTCTGAGCGTGACTGTTTCACCGTGTGTGTGTGATACTCACCCTTTGCAGACGGGCTGCTGTGGCTCTGATGTAAAAGTCAGTTTGGGGAAGACGGAAGTGTAATGGATCTCAAACAGTCCTCCTATTACCACATCGCCTGACTTGTGCATCTCGTTTAGATAAAACTTTCTCCTCAAATCACATGTCGAAGGAAGGGAGAGGGTCACACAGCACGCGAAAAGAAAGCAAACACTCAAGAGTAGGGATGTGTTCTGAAAACGCCCCATTACTGCCCTTATCCCCTAATGTCTTTTTACCCTCAGTACAGTTACTTAATTTTATATGCTAGGCGGTGTCATGTCTTTAACATGATTCCCTTCAGTGTTTAAGTTTCTGAGCACCAATAAGAAACAGAGGGGCTGGACGTAACGCAGACGTGAAAAATACAGTGAAAATTTCATTGTAACACTGAGTGTGTAAAAGTCTGGAGCATCTATCTTCTAAACTAAGTATTTTTTACTTTTATTCTTGAAACTCAATGAAATGATGCACGGATTTACAAATATTTTACAAATGAAAATCCGATGTATGGCATGCGTTTTTAACAAAACCCCCAAGTCAATATTTTAAATTTCCCCTGCAATTTCAGCTCCAAGCTTTTCAGGGGTGTGTCTATTTGCTTTGAACATATGGAGGCAGAATTTTACTTATCTTTCATTGTAAATTAGCTCAAACTCTATCAAATAATAAAAAGTGTTTCTGTGAACATCAAAGTTCAAGTCTTCACTCAATGAATTGGAGTCGAGGCTAGACTTTTTCGTTGCCTATCATTTAGACTTACTGGGTAAAAAAAATATGCAAAATGTTAAAATGATACTGATGACTCATTCATTAATAATCATTCAATTATTATTCAGCTTAAATGCTCTTCAGTCTGAATGAGCTGAAAAGAGATCCCACCTTGTGCAATCATACATCATATGGCAGACTGGAATTACAAGCTACTTCACCCAAAGTTTTGAAATCAGGGAACATTTCTCTAATCGAGGTGATCCACAGAACTCTCTGAACGAAAGGTTTCCTGATCACACGAAGCTTCGTTTCAGTGGGAGGAAATGCAGCATCATTCGCTCCTTGGGCACTAGTGTTTTGAACCCGTAGTGTCACAGACTGGTGCTTGAAAATAACGTTTATTTGGAAACCTTGAATGAGTTTTCAAATTCAGTCAGTGATTCAATGTAAGGTTTTTGTGCACAATCCTCTATGTGGATTATGTATGGGTAGTGCCTTTGCAAATAAGCATAAAATGAAATTTTACGATCACTCAAATAAATTCAACAAAGTTTTTCATACCTTTTTATTAGATGTAACCAAAAATCTCACTAACTCAAAGTATCAAACCAATTTAGGAGAAAAAAAAAAGTGGAATAGAGCCAAATACTAAATATCACAAAGTCCGTAATAAAAAATTCCACATTGTTTTGCATGAACAAGACAAGACACGTTAAGATCTGGTGGTTCCTCTGCCCATTATAGCGGTTTTTGTATTTCTCTCCGGTTTGAGCAGGATTACATAACATTTAGGTCCAAACAGCGCCACCAAAAGGCCAAAACTGGAGGCCAAGATGGCGAACACCTCCACTGCATCTGCGTATTTACCAGGAGAGTTGATGTAGGCAGGAACAAAGGCCACCCACACAGCGCAGAAGATAAGCATGCTGAAAGTGATGAGTTTGGCTTCATTAAAGTTGTCCGGAAGATTTCGTGCCAAAAACGCTAACATCAAGCTAATGAAAGCTAGTAAGCCAATGTAGCTAAGTAGAACGGCAAATCCAAAGGTTGAACCAACTTCACACTCATAAACTATTTTGTCATTGTGGTACTGCGTGTTTTTATGTGGCATCGGTGAAGCAGAGATGATCCAAACAGTGCAGACCGCTGCTTGGATGCAAGTGAGAGCGAAGACGGTTCCTCTCTGCTGTATTGGACCGAACCACTTGAGACTGGCTCCCCCACCTGGCTTGGAGGCTTTGAACACAGCCAGAACCACCATGGTTTTAACCAGGATGCAGGACACACAGAGCACAAAGCTGATCCCAAACGCTGCGTGTCTCAGCTGACATGTCCACAGTCTGGGTCGTCCGATGAACAGCAGAGAACACAGGAAGCACAGCTTGAGCGACACCAGGAGCAGGAAACTCAGCTCTGAGTTGTTGGCTCGTACTATGGGTGTACTGCGGTGATAGATGAAGATCCCCAGAACGACAGCGCAGATGAATGTTCCCAGTAGTGAAGTAGTTGTCAAACAAATCCCAAGCGGTTCATAGTAGGAGAGGAACTCTGTTTCTTTAGGGAGACAGTGATCTCGCTGGGGGCTGGACCAGAAATCCTCTGGACAACTAATGCACTCCCTGGCATCTGAAAAAGAGGAAGAAACTGACATTTCTATACACATTATGTGTTTTTGCTTAAAGGTTAAGACAATAACACTTACTAGATTCATTGCTGATCTTTCCATCAGAACAGAGAATGCAGTCAAAACAGCAAACAGGCTGACCCTTTTTTCTTGCCATCCGTGTACCTGGAGGACAGTTTTCACTACAGGCTGACTGGGGTGGCTGGAGGTAGGAGATTTAATCTGTCACTCCTCATTAGCACACACCGATACTTAATTTAAATGCTATCTGCTAAGAAAAAGAAGTCACCTTTTTTGATTCAAAGTTCCAAAAGATTAGGTTTTCGCTAAGTACAAGCTCTTCCCTTCCAAAGGCAGACTTCTTCACTTCGCCAACGTTCTGGATTTTGGTTCCTCCATCCAGGAGCCACACCCAGTTCATGACATCATATATAGGCAAAGCGTCGCCATTTTCATCAAACGACACTTGATCACCAAACGGTGTGGTGAAATTGACTTTCTGTAAATAGTGCAAAAGCTACAAAAGGACGAAGAGAACAACAAACCTCAAGCAGAGTTTCATGAAAATCTACAATAGACTTCTTAGCAATCTTGACCTGATGTTTATTCTATTGTCCAGAGCGTAATTTGATGTCACACCTGCCACGGCTCTAGACTTTGCAGAGTCGCGCAGGTCCGATCAACAAAGGGTCCCTTGCCTGGCTCACACCGCAGCATCTCATCAAGAGCATGAGCCAGAGCATACACCGCTTTGTAAACGTTATACTCAGGTCTGAGGTTGGACACGTCCAAAAGCTCAGTCTCAACCTGATCAAGATCTTCATCACCGGTGCACAGCGCTTTCACATCTTCTTCCCCTTCGGCTGGATCAAATTTACACTGAAACGTGTGTTCCCAGAACTGTCTCACCTGAAACGCATCCAAAAAGAAAGAGAAATATGCAGGATTTTAAGATTTGTAAAGATTTGTGTCCTTGCCACGTGGCATTCCTTCAAAAATCCTTTGAATTTTACCAGATTAGTTTCGTAGTTGTTGTTTTTATCAGGATGGGTTTGTAGTAGAAAGTCTCTGAGGCCTGGTATTTCCCCTCGACGAATAGCGATGCCCAGAGTGCCGCCAAGGAAAGGAATGAAGCGGGGAATCTGGAGTACAGCTGCTGACGCCCACGCTTCACTTGCTATCCATTGTCGGCCGGTGACATTTTGTTCTGCTACCTGGGTGTTGCGTTACAAAAACACATCTTTAGACTTTAAAAATATGTTTCAAGGTTTAGAAAATGAATGGCTTGATTGGTGCCATTTTTTGTGGGCAGTTCAATTATCTCCATACATCTTTGTTTGAAGACTAGAATAATTCTTACCTCTTCCATCAGCCTAAACGTGTGAATCTCATGAGCAAACACGATGACAACACGAGCCGTTGATGTCTTGATCAAATTTACAATTCTCTTAAGTTCAACAGGTTTGCTATCCCAGGGCAAAACCTCCACATACGCCAGACAAGCGCCACCCTGCTGTGAGAGGCTCGACTGAAAAGCCTGGGCCACATAGAAACCGTAATCATCGTCGGTAACCAGCAGGCCAACCCACGTCCAGCCGAAGTGTTTCAGAATATGAATCACGGCGTTCACCTGGGAAAACATGAGAAAAAGAAAAGATGTACAAAGTTCTCCTGTGGTTAAAAATGTGTGCAAAAGTCTTGAAATAAGTTCCTGTCATGGAGACTTTGTGACTCTAAGACACCACTCTTTGCTTCAGTTAAGTTTCTTCACTCTCTGTGGTGGGAATAGAAACTTGAGAACTGCCTTGTTTGTCAAAATTGATATGAGCTTTAGGTAACACTTTATTTGAAAGGGTGTTCATAAGACTAAGATGACACTGTCATAAATACGATATAACACCTGTTATAAACATGAAGAAGTCTTTATAAATGTTTGTGACTGTTGTCATGAAGTGTCATTCGGTAAATAATGACACTTTTAATGGAAAGTTGCTATAAAATTTGCATTAAAAGTCCATTAAAAGTGCCAAATTTGCATTATTTGGTAAATAGTGACGCTTTAATGCAAACATGACATCTGTGCTTGTTTTACCATTTTGAGGAAGGGTCAGCAGATGTCACGCAATATTCAACACCATATTTAAACCTCAGGATACCAGGAAAAGGACGGTTGCTAAAGCAAAAGTTCCTAAATCAATGAATATGACAAAATGCTTCAGTTGAAATATCTTGTACTGCAAAGGTGGAGGTGCTAAAAACGTGATACTGGTGAGTTTAACAAAAACAATAGGTTCCTACTGTAGCATTTTTCCACAGAGATCAGCTTTTTCCTCACATTTTCAATTTGAAATGCTGCAGCAATAAACACTGGAATTATTTCAATAATTTTATTACAAGACTTTTTTTGCTTAAGGAACTGCATGTACTTTCAATATATGAGTAAATCCCATTATTGAATAGGTTATCTTACGTTTTGTGCAGAACCAAGCTGTGTCTCACCTGGAAAGCATCACTTGGGATTGTTCTGAAGAAGGACGGAAACTGCTGACGATCACTCAGGCATGAACATGTGGCAAAATAACTCACCTACCATTACAATTACACACAAACAATATATCCTTCAAAACACTGTCAAGAGATTTCACATTCAAAAAGGAAAAAAAGCGGAGAAATTAGCAGGTGAATCCAAGGACAGAGCAAACTTACAATTGGTATTTTGAACAAACCGAGCACATTGGCAATCGCTATTGAAAATGTTGAATAGGAATCACCGACGATGGCTAGAATTGGAGGATTCCCTGAACAGTTCTCCTGAGGTGAAATCCCCTCTTCCTGGCCACTAGCCAGAGATAAGGCACCGCTGAAGCCAATAACAAGCGCCCCGCAGTTATCATACAGGTTGTATCCCAGGGTCAGGTTTGGCAGCAAACTGGGGTTCTTGTTTATCTCCTCAATAGCAAAGACCATGGTCATGGCATCCCTAAAACCTAGAGTGTCAAAACTAGAACAAAATATCTCAATAAATGTAAAAAAGGGGGAAAAATTGCCACATATCATATTGACAACGTAGGAATTAAGGCTAATTTTACATGTCACAGGTGTCCACATACACAATTTAACTTATATTGATTTCTATAAAGTCTGAACAGAGTTTAATTTATACAGAGGTGTTAATCTCATCCATGATGTACCTACCCTTCACAGCTCGGTTGTTCTGGCTCCGAGGTGTATGTGATGTCGGGGAAAAGAGAAGTGTAGTGTACCTCAAACAGCCCACCCAGGACCACGTCACCTGGCTCGTGCATTTCATTAAGGTGGAAACTTCTCCGCAAACGGCAGGCTGAATCCGTGGATGAGGCCACAGACACGAAACTGAGAGTCAAGAGGAAACGACATGCGTAAAGTAAAGCCTCCATAACTCTCCTCCTCCTTTAGCACATGTTTATATTGTTCATTCAAGAGTGCATGAATTTATATGCAACATTACATCATCACTGATGCATTGCTTTATTCAGAAATGCTGTGGAAAAAACACGAGTGTGAATTCATTTTTACTGGCATTAAAAATATCAATAAATGATGTGTAAACCTATTGGGGATTTTTCTGTTTTGAAGGTATCAAAATTTTTTTTATCTAAATTCAGCTAAAAGTGTCGGAAAATAGTCAGAAAATCAATCTGCCTATTTCAGAAGAAAATCTGACTATTTTCCCCTGAACTAAACAACCTGTTTATACTTTTTTCAAGATTCAACTAAATGTAAAATGAACAACACAATGAGACTGTGAGTGGCAAGGTAAATTTTTTTCACTTTTCTTATCTTTATTTATCCTGGACAAGGCAAACAAGACATATATTTGCACAAAACTTGAAACAATTGTAAGATTGTTAATCCTGACCATTGAATAGGTTTTCAAATTATGTTGCTGGTAAACAAAAAATGGGAGAAATGGTTTCAGCATGGGCTGCACAGTGGCACAGTTGGTAGAACTGTTGCCTTGCAGCAAGAAGGTTCTGGGTTCAATTCCCAGCCTGGGGTCTTTCTGCATGGAGTTTGCATGTTCTCCCTGTGCATGCGTGGGTTTTCTCCGGGTACTCCGGTTTCCTCCCACAATCCAAAAAAAACATGACTGTCAGGTTAATTGGTCTGTCTAAATTGCCCCTAGGTGTGAGTGTGTGTGTGCATGGTTGTGTGTCCTGTGTGTCTCTGTGTTGCCCTGCGACAGACTGGCGACCTGTCCAGGGTGTACCCCGCCTCTCGCCCAGAACGTTAGCTGGAGATGGGCACCAGCAACCCTCCTGACCCCACTGAGGGACAAGGGTGAAAGAAAATGGATGGATGGTTTCAGCATGATCACATATGTTTCTTTTTAATTTTAGATCAAAGTACACCATGCTTGATTTTTTTTTTGGTCAGTTTTTTTAAATGAAAGATTTGGGTGAACTAACACCCACTGAGCATTCTGGGAACTGACAGTGAGAAAGTGACATCTTATAAGTACCAGATTAAAAACGGGACTGAAGTCATATCAATACTTCAAATTTTTCTTGCTCAAAAGATCAAAGAACATCCCAATCAGGATTTAGCTCACAATATTGAGGGATAAACCAAACAATTTGGGGGGGAAAAAATGCTTGATAGACACAAAAGCACATATACATATAAATTAGTTGTACTGAGCAAACAAAACGTCTCTCTGAGCTGATACATTGTGCAAATATCTAAAAGTTGATGAGTTTGAACTCCATGTATCTTAAAAGGGGCTTTAAAGAAAAAAAATAACAAAATTGTGGTCAAAAAGGCAGAATGTTTATTTTTTTCCTCACGATTTTTCAGTCCAGTAAATATTTGTACATACCACACCAAATCATGTTATTGATAAATGTTTTTAAGTTTCAGTGAATGAGTTAGAGATGAATAATTCTTTATTAACAGGCTGCAGCGATAAAATAAATTGCACATAAGCTGCCATTTAACATTTCGGAGTTCTATGACCAATGATGGCTTTCTTTGTGTTTCTTTCAGGTCTTAGTAGAATTATGTAACATTTAGGTCCAAACAGCGCCACCAAAAGGCCAAAGCTGGAGGCCAGGATGGCAAACACCTCCACTGCATCTGCATATTTACCCGGAGAGTTGATGTAGGCAGGAATAAAGGCCACCCACACAGCGCAGAAGATCAGCATGCTGAAGGTGATGAGTTTGGCCTCATTAAAGTTGTCTGGAAGATTTCTTGCCAAAAATGCAAACACAAAGCTAAGGATGGCCAGTACACTGATATAACCCAGTAAAGCGCTGAAACCAATTATGGACCCAACGACACACTCGTAGACGATCTTGTCGTTGTGGTACTGAGTGTTTTTATGAGGTGCCGGTGACGCGGTGACAATCCATGCTGTGCAAATTGCTACCTGAACGCAAGTGAGAGCAAAAACTGTTCCTCTTTGCTGCACAGCACCGAACCACTTAAGATAAGCTCCCCCTCCTGGCTTGGAGGCTTTGAACACAGCCAGAACCACCATGGTTCTCACCAGGATGCACGACACGCAAAGCACGAAGCTGATGCCAAACGTGGCGTGTCTCAGCTGACATGTCCACAGTCTGGGTCGTCCGATGAACAGCAGTGAACACAGGAAGCACAGCTTGAGCGACACCAGGAGCAGGAAGCTCAGCTCTGAGTTGTTGGCTCGTACTATGGGTGTGCAGCGATGGTAGGTGAAGATCCCCAGAACGATCGCGCAGATTGACGTTCCCAGCAAAGAGGTTACTGTCAAACAGATACCCAGAGGTTCCTGAAAGGAAAGGAACTCTGTTTTCTTAGGAATGCAGTGATCTCGTAGGGGGCTGGACCAGAAATCCTCAGGACAACTAAAGCACTCCACGGCGTCTGACAAAAAGATGGGTATGGGGGAGGGTAAAAAAATTACATCTATTTAGCACAAGTATATTGGTTCAGTTAGAGTGGGTAGCTTTAGCACAACTGAATGTTGCTGGGAAATAATGGTGTGTAGCAAGATTCCCAACCTATTGTGCAACTAGTTGCACAATAGGTTGGGCATGTCCTACCGGGCATGTCCCGGTACGCCTCACCAGGACGCCTCACCAGGGAGGCGTCCAGGAGGCATCCTGACCATATGCCCGAGCCACCTCCACTGGCTCCTCTCGACGTGGAGGAGCAGCGGCTCTACTCTGAGTCCCTCCCGGATGACCGAGCTTCTCACCCTATCTCTAAGGAAGAGCCCAGCCACCCTGCGAAGGAAACCCCTTTCGGCCGCTTGTACCCGTGATCTCGTTCTTTCGGTCATGACCCAAAGCTCATGACCATAGATGAGGCTGGGAACGTAGATCGACCGGTAAATCGAGAGCTTTGCTTTTTGACTCAGCTCTCTTTTCACCGCAACGGACCGGTACAGCGCCCGCTTCACGGCAGACACTGCCCCAATCCGCCTGTCGACCTCCCGCTCCCTTCTTCCCTCATTCGTGAACAAGATCCCCAGATACTTAAACTCCTCCACTTGAGGCAGGACGACCCCCTTGACCCGGAGAAGGCACTCTACCCTTTTCCGGCTCAAGATCATGGCCTCGGATTTGGAGGCACTGAGCCTCATCCCGGCCGCTTCACTCTCGGCTGCGAACCGCTCCATTGAGAACTGCAGATCATGTTCAGATGAAGCCAACAGGACCACATCATCCACAAAAAGCAGAGATGCGATCCTAAGGCCACCAAAACGGATCCCCTCAACACCTCGGCTGCACCTAGAAATTCTGTCCATAAAAGTAATGAACAGAATCGGTGACAAAAGGGCAGTCTTGCGGAGTCCAACACTCACCGGAAACGAGCCCGACTTACTGCCGGCAATGCAGACCAGTCTCTGACACCGGTCATACAGTGACCTAACAGCCCGTATCAAAGGGCCTGGTACCCCATACTCCCGGAGTACCCCCCAGAAGGCCTCCCGAGGGACATGGTCGAACCCCTTCTCCAAGTCCACAAAATACATGTAGACTGGTTGGGCAAACTCCCATGCACCCTCCAGGACCCTGCTGAGGGTGTAGAGCTGGTCCAGTGTTCCACGACTAGGACGAAAACCACACTGCTCTTCCTGAATCCGAGGTTCGACTATCTGACTGACCCTCCTCTCCAGGACCCCTGAATAGACCTTACCAGGGAGGCTTAAGAGTGTGACCCCCTTGTAATTGGAGCACACCCTCCGGTCCCCCTTTTAAAACAGGGGGACCACCACCCCAGTCTGTCAATCCAGGGGAACTGCCCCCGATGTCAATGCGATTTTGCAGTCGCGTGAGCCAACACAACCCTGCAACATCCAGAGCCTTAAGGAACTCCGGGCGGATCTCATCCACCCCCGGGTCCCTGCCACCGAGGAGCTTTTTGACCACCTCGGCGACCTCGTCCCCAGAGATTGGAGAGTCCAACCCAGAGTCCCCAGGCTCAGCTTCCTCAACAGAAGGCATGTTGGTGGGATTGAGGAGGTCTTCGAAGTATTCCGCCCACCGGCCCATAACGTCCTGAGTTATGCTTGAACATGGTGTTCGTGATGGACAATCCGTGATGAGCACAGAAGTCCAACAATAGAACACCACTCGAGTTCAGATCGGGGGGGCCGTTCCTCCCAACCACGCCTCTCCAGGTCTCACTGTCATTGCCCACGTGAGCGTTGAAGTCCCCCAGTAGAACAAGGGAGTCCCCAGGAGGGGCACTCTCCAGTACCCCCTCTAAGGACTCCAAGAAGGGTGGGTAATCTGAACTGCTGTTCGGCCCATAAGCACAAACAACAGTCAGAACCCGTCCCTCCACCCGTAGGCGGAGGGAGGCTACCCTCTCGTTCACTGGGGTAAACCCCAACGTACAGGCGCCAAGATGGGGGGCAACAAGTATGCCCACTCCAGCCCGGCGCCTCTCACCGTAGGCAACTCCAGAGTGGAAGTACGTCCAGCCCCTCTCAAGAAGACTGGTTTCAGAACCAGAGCCATGTGTCGAGGTGAGGCCGACTATTTCTAGCCGGAACCTCTCAGCCTCGCCCACTAGCTCCAGTTCCTTCCCCACCAGAGAGGTGATGTTCCACGTCCCAAGAGCCAGCTTCTGCAGCCGAGGATCAGACCGCCAGGGTCCCCTCCCTCGGCTGCCGCCCATAGCACAATGCACCCAACCCCTTTGGCCCCTCCGACAGGTGGTGAGCCCATTGGAAGGAGGACCCACGTCTCCTCTTCGGGCTGAGCCCGGCCGGACTCCGTGGGTAAAAGCCCGGCCACCAGGCGCTCGCCATCGTGCCCCATCTCCAGGCCTGGCTCCAGAGGGGGGCCCCGGTGACCCGCGTCCGGGGGAGGGAACGCCAGATCCAAAGTTTGTGTCCATCATAAGGGGTCTATGCTAGCTTTAATATTTATGTTAATATATAAAAGTGCTTTCTTCTTCTGCTTTGTGGAGGTAGTACTTTATCAACAGTGACCTCTGCTGTTCAGAGGAGGCACTGGAGGAACTCTAAGTTATGGTTGAAAGCAGAAACTACAACTGATTTATTTTAGCTGTGTTTTCATTACAAACTTTGTGCAAAATGTTGTCAGTATTCAGCTAATGTTGAATAAACACAATTTTACAATTGTGGTGTTTCCATTAAACAACAAGCACAATTAAAATAAGCTTGTTTACAGGATAAGTTATTAAAAAAAAACATGCAGCGCTGGGCTCTTCAAAATACTTCCTGCCATCTTCTTTGTGGTTTGTGCCAGAGGCAGCATCTGGTTACTGACCGTGTGACTCATGTGATTTGATTTCTATTATAATTTTGAGGAACAAAACAATTTTGATTCGGTCAACCAACCAAATCATCCTAGCGCCAAAATTTTTTTATTTTATTTTATCAAAAAACAAGTTTTAAATTTTTTTTAATTGTATCTCCATTAACCAAATTTATTAAAAAACATTAATAAATGTTTTTTAATAAAAACATTTATTAATGTTTTTATTAAACATGTGTTTCCATGGTCAATGGAAACACAGTTTTTGTTACCAAAGAGTGGTGATTGTGTGCCATTTAACCTGCCAAAAGCTTCATTAAAAGATTTTCAGCTTTATCAAACCAAAAGATCAAGAATTAAGAGAAATCAAAGCTGACTAGATGCTAGGAAGAAAAAAGGAAAGCTGCCATTTGTTTTAGTCACTAGCAGGACAAATTCATGATTTCATCAGAGTTTTAAACGCCACTAAACAACAAACTGTGAAAATGGTACCAACCAGTTTTGTTGCTGACCTTTCCTTCAGAGCACGGGACGCAATAAAAACAGCACAAAGGCTCTCCTTTCCTCCTCACCATATGTGTTCCTGGGGGGCAGCTGTCACTGCACACTGACCTGGGCGGCTGAAAAAGGCCAAACAGGAAGTATTTCATGTTCACTCAATGTGAGCATCCGACTCTATCATTAAGCAAAGCCAAAATTCCTACTTTTTTAGATTCAAAGTTCCAGAAGATTTTGACTTCATCAATAGTGAGTTCTTCCTCTTTGGACGCAGACCTGTGAACCTCCCCGACACACTGAACTTGAATTCTTCCATCGGGCAGCCAAATCCAGTTCATGATGTCGTATATTGGTAAAGCGTCGCCGTTTTCATCGAACGTGACTTGGTCACCAAACGGTGTGGTGAAGTTGACCCGTTCCAGGTAGTGCATTAGCTGCAAACACAAACAGAAACATGTTAAATCGATAAACGAGAATTGTTGCTTTCATTATAATTATCACCAAAACACAACTAAGCCAACCACACTTTTGTTTTTCTTTCAAAAATGTTCTGTTTTTTTAGTAACATCTTATATTAAATACTTGCTTAAATGTTATTTTGGGATGATGTTAATATTTTAAATGTTGAGAAATCAGGATGTTTAATTTTTTTCATATAGGCCACAAGACAGCACATTGAAAAGTATACAAAATTAAAATGGGCCCATTGTAGAAATATCACCCATATCTGAAGTTTAAGATTTGAAACATGTGGCTCAGTTAGAATTTTTTGTTAGTAGTTGTTATATTTGTATTTTAAGCCAGAGAAATTATAAATATTGATGTTAGCGGTAAGTTTTAAACTGACCTGCCAGAGCTCTAATGTTTGCAAAGACACACATGTGTTCCCGCTGAAAGGCCCTCGCCCTGGGACGCAGCTCAGCATGTCATTAAGAGCGTGTGCCAGCGCATACACAGCTTTGTAGATGTTATACTCAGGCCTGAGTTCTGACACATTCAGCAGGTCAGTAGTCACACTGTTCAGGTCTTCTCTTCCGGTGCATTGCGCTCCAGCGTCTTCCACCGAACCTGCTGGAGGCGGCAGAAACTTGCACTGAAACGTGTGTTCCCAAAACAGCTTCACCTGAAATGAAGGGGTAGATTTTTTTTTTTTTAAATTGCACACCGACGTGAATAAATTCAACTCACTTTTTTTTTTGCACACTGTTTGCACACAGTCTGACTTAGTCAAGCTCTCACCATGCTGTTTTCAGAGATGTTGTGCTGGTCAGGATGAATTCTCAGCAGGAAGTCTCTGAGTTCTGGGATTTCTCCACGACGAACAGCGATGCCCAGAGTTCCACCAAGAAACGGTGTGAAAGCAGAGATCTGGAGACCTTCGAGTAAAGTCCAGGCCTCGCTGGCAATCCACTGCAGGCCTGTCACATTCTGCTTCACCACCTGAGTCTCACAATATAGTTTGTTTTAGAATTTTGAAAAAAAGTCTATTCTGTGCACTTTTTGATTTTGATTATATTGATTATTAGAATTGTTTAGTTCATATAAAAAGTTTTCCTTTTTTAATAAAAAAAATGCAACTTTATAGTTCTTGCATAGTATTAAAAAAACTCTATAATAATAAAGAATTACATTACCCCATTTAATTTCTCAATTTTTACTTAAAACCAAAGAGCATTTTGTTTCTTTAAAGCCAACATCAAATACATAAATCAGGTTTGTAAATCTTGTCACTTTGAAATTTGATATAAAATTTCACAGAATCAAATGCAGTTTTAGTTAAAAAAAAACTTTTTTGATATGGATTATGACTCTGACAAGTCTTTTTTTTCCGACCTGTTCCAAGAGTTGGATCATGTGCATCTGATGTGCAAACACAATCACTACGCGTGCCGTGGACTTTGTCATAACATCAACAATCCTTTTATATTCCCTCGGATTGTCTCCCCACGGTAAAACCTCCGTGTACGCCAGACAGCCGCCGCCCGATCGAGTCAGGTCAGTTTGGAATGACCTGGAAACATGAAGGCCATAGTCATCGTCACTGACCAGGAGGCCCGCCCAAGTCCAGCCGAAGTGCTTCAGAATCTGAATCATGGCACGGACCTGATGAAAACGGAGCGAAAGTATAGACGTGTTCATTGTGAGGCCTAATTCCAGAAATACCTTTAACATTCGTGAATAAATGTAAAGTTCACCTGGAAAGCGTCACTTGGGATCGTTCTGAAGAAAGATGGAAAACGCTGGCGATCGCTTAGGCAAGAACACGTTGCAAAATAACTCACCTATAAGAAAAAATATATATACAAATAAATTCACATTTTGCTTATTTTGCTTAGCATTTCTTGCAACTGACTGAAATATTCTGGTGGGTTTTACTTACCATAGGCAGCCTGTACAAACCTAAAACGTCTGAGGCAGCTATAGAAAACGTGGAAAAAGGATCACCGACAATTCCCACAACTGGAGGGGTTCCTGAACAGCTCTCTTGAATCGAAAACCGCTCCTCCTGCCCGCTGGCCATTGCCAAGGCAGCGCTGAACCCAATGCTAAGAGTGGCACAGTTATCATACAGGCTGTATCCCAGGGTCAGGTTTGGCAGCAAACTGGGGTTCTTATTAATCTCCTCAACAGCAAAAGCCATAGTCATAGCATGTCTGAACCCTAGAGTGTCAAACCTAAAAAACAAAACAAACAAACAAAAACAGAAGGGGAAGAAGAAGCATGTCATCAAAACTGATTCTGTAGCAATGTGTGTGTGTGGTCAGGATACTCACCCGTGGCAGCTGGGCTGATGTGGCGCTGAGGTGAAGGTCTGCTCAGGAAAGACGGAGCTGTAGTGGACCTCAAACAGCCCTCCCAGGGTCACATCGCCAGGCTTGTGCAGACCATTGAGGTAAAACGTTCTCAGTAGCTTACAGGACGAGGAAAGAAAGGAAGACTCGGAGAAGAAAAGGGAGGAATAAATCATGAACTGATAGACGTTCATGAGGAAATATTTAACAAATAAAGCCACCATAACTGTCCTTCCACACCGGCCAGCCTGCAAGACTCGTAGCTAATTTTATATAGAGGACTACAGCAGCCTTTTCCTGTCTCCGTGTAATTATTCACCCCTCCCATCAGAGCATTGTTGTGGCCTCATGGGTGGCCTATATGGATGTAATGCTTTCTTCTTCATTATTTATTTAAGAGAGTAATAAACCAGCAAAATATTAATTGTACCATTTGTTTGTCTGGCATTTGTAAATGGAATGTTGGAGCGCATTGCATATTTATTTTCAACATAAGAAACAGTCAATTTAAAATAGTTTATTAATTAATTATTTGCAGCCGCAACAATACAAATGTAACACAGATTATTTTCCATTACCAGTGATGGCTTTCTTTATTATTGTTAGAAAACGTCACTATCTATTTAAACTTATTTGCCTCTGAAGCTTTTATAAGTGGAGAGAGGGGAACTTAACTAACTGAAAAATAACTGCAAATTATTGCAAAATGTGTCAAAACATAGATAATATTTAATTACTTCATGAATACCCCCCACAGATATTAAAATCTCAAGAAAAAATGCACAACCTATGTAGATGCTATCATAATTTTTGCTTCTACTATATTTCTGGTGCTTCTTTTGTGTGGCTGACTTTGAGAAAATAAGAATTAAACTAATAATCTTAACATTTTGCGGTTCCTCGACTCATGATGGCTTTCTTGGTGTTTCTTTCTGGTCTCAGCAAGATTACGTAACATTTAGGTCCAAACAGTGCCATCAAAAGGCCAAAACTGGAGGCCAGGATTGCGAACACCTCCACTGCATCTGCGTATTTGCCAGGAGAGTTGATGTAGGCAGGAACAAAGGCCACCCACACAGCGCAGAAGATCAGCATGCTGAAAGTGATGAGTTTAGCCTCATTAAAGTTGTCCGGTAGATTCCTTCCCAGGAATGCTAACAGGAAACTGATGATTGCCAGTAAGCCAATATACCCCAATAACACTGCAAAACCAACTGTGGACCCAACGACACACTCATAAACGATCTTATCATTGTGGTACTGAGTGTTTTTATGTGGCACCGGTGAGGCAGTCACAATCCACACTGTGCAAATTGCTGCTTGAACGCATGTGAGCGCAAAAACCGTTCCTCTTTGCTGCACAGCACCAAACCACTTTAGATAGGTGCCACCTCCTGGCTTGGAGGCTTTGAACACAGCCAGAACCACCATGGTTTTAACCAGGATGCAGGACACACAGAGCACAAAGCTGATTCCAAACACTGCGTGTCTCAGCTGGCATGTCCACAGTCTGGGTCGTCCAATGAACAGCAGCGAACACAGGAAGCACAGCTTGAGTGACACCAAAATCAGAAAGCTCAGCTCTGAATTGTTTGCGCGTACCATGGGAGTGCTGCGGTGATAGGTGAAGATCCCTAAAACTGCAGTGCAGATGCACGTTCCCAGCAACGAAGCTGTAGTCAAGCAGACACCTAGAGGTTCGTGGTAGGAGAGGAACTCTGTTGTCTTAGGAATGCAGCGATCACGGCGGGGGCTGGACCAGAAATCCTCTGGACAGCTGAAGCACTCAACAGAGTCTGAGAACAAAAACCCCCCAGGTTTTACAGTTAGTCATAATTTAAGATGTAACTTTTGATTCATTAACATACCACAATGGAGGAGCTGGTGTTTAGATTAAATATGAAACCGTTTAGGAAAATCAAGTGACTTAGACTTCTTGTCAGTTTTCTTTCTATTCTCTCAACGTGTTTATGTCAGCTACAAAGGGATCATTCACTCATATGAATGCAACTGTAACCATGATACCAACTTGTTTTGTTACTAATCTTTCCTTCAGAACAAGGAACACAATCAAAACAGCACACAGGTTGCCCCTTCTTCCTCGCCATGCGAGTCCCAGGATTACAGGTCTCACTGCACACCGACCGAGGAGGCTGCAGACACACACACACACACACAAAAACAAAAACAACATCTAATCAGATTTATTCTAGCTCACTTATAATCAGCACTTCAAATAAAATAAATGAAGGCAACCTGATTATTGTTGAAGTTCCAGAAGATTTTTTCTTCATTAAGAATGAGTTCTTCACCACCAGAGGCTGTCTTCTTAACAACGCCCACATTCAGTACTTGAACTCCACCGTCAGGGAGCCACAGCCAGTTCATGATGTCGTATATCGGCAGAGCATCACCGTTCTCATCAAATGACACATGATCCCCAAAGGGAATGGTAAAGTTGACTTTTTCCAAGTAATACATCAGCTGGAAATGTGAAGAGATCAACACTGTGACAAGGAATCAAGCTTGGTTTTTGTCTGTTGTTTCTAAATTCTGATATTGCCACTCACAAGCAAACAAATGTTCGAATATAGAACACTTTCAGTCAAATTAAAACTATCTGGTGTTCAGGTTGACTATAAATCCTAATGCAACATGATTTGATGAAAATACTAATGGTTTAATGAAAACTGATGCCCTACCTGCCAAGCTTCCAGTTTTTGCAGAGAGGCACAGCTGTGCCCGCTGAAAGGCCCTCTCCCTGGCTGACACTGCAGCATGTCATCGAGGGCATGTGCTAGAGCATAGACGGCCTTGTAAATGTTATATTCAGGCCTGAGGTTAGAAACATCCAGAAACTCAGTCTGCACACTCTCCAAATCTTCTTCACCAGAGCATAATGCTCCCCGGGCTTCTTGCCAGTCTACTGGAGGGGGAGCAAATCTGCACTGAAATGTGTGTTCCCAAAACTGCCTTATCTGGAAAGTGCATTAAAAAAAACTGCTTTACAAAATAAAGACAACAATGTATACCAGTGCTATTATAGGTCAAAGTTGAATCTCACCATAGTGTTCTGATTGTTGCTGCTATTGCCAGGCTGTGTGCTCAGGAGGAAATCTCTAAGTCCTAAAATGTCTCCTCGACGGATCGCAATGCCCAGTGTGCCACCCAGGTACGGCATGAGACGGGGGGTTTGGAGCACAGCCGCTGATGCCCAGGCTTCACTCGCCATCCACTGGAGACCCGTCACGTTCTGCTTCGCAACCTGCACAGTGTATTTTGCAGGGAAGATGTAATTATGCAGAGTATTTAGCCTCTGAAACAGTAAGTAATAAGCACACAAGAAAGAGGGATACCTCTTCCATCAGCTGGATCATATTGATCTGATGGCCAAACACGATAACCACACGAGCTGTGGATTTCTTCATTCCTTCGACGATTCTCCGCAGCTCAGATGGGTTGTCACCCCACGGTAAAATTTCAGTGTATGCAAGACAACCCAGTCCAGATTGAGTCAGCTCTGACTGGAAGGATTGGGCAACATGGAGCCCGTAGTCGTCGTCACTGACCAGCAGACCAGCCCACATCCAGCCAAAACGTTTTAAAATCTGAATCATTGCATGCACCTAAGTGGACACACTGTGTGAGATACCATTGCTTTCTTCTCATAAAATCACAGTTGTACAATGATCATGCCTATTCTTCTGAATCTATGTAGTATGAGATTAATGCAATTTCGCCTGCGTATCATCTCATTTAGAAATCAGTCACACCTGAAAAGTATCACTTGGGATTGTCCTAAAAAAGGACGGAAACCTCCGACGATCACTTAGGCAAGAACATGTGGCAAAGTAACTCACCTACAAGAAACAAGGAGGTTAAATTTTCATTATGTAGAAAACCTCAAACAAAGATGTGGTACATGTAAAATACATTATAAGCAAAGCGGAAATTCAGAAAGAAAACTTACAATGGGAAGTCTGAATAAGCCTATCACATCGGACGTGGCTATAGAAAACGTTGAAAAAGAATCGCCGACTATGCCGAGGACTGGAGGACCTCCTGAACATTTCTCCTGAGGAAGGAACTGCTCCTCTTGACCACTGGCCAGTGACAACGCCGCACTGAATCCAATTACCAAGGTGGCACAGTTGTCATAAAGGCTATATCCCAAAGTCACATTGGGAAGCAGAGTTGGGTTTTTGTTAATTTCCTCAATGGCAAATGCCATGGTCATGGCATGTCTGAACCCTGGAGGGTCAAAGCTTACACATAGAATGCTACATGAAAACACAAGAAGGAAACACATGTGTGTGAACAAGCCACGGTGAGTGTGAAGCTTACCCTTGGCAGATGTGCTCACTTGGCTCTGAGGTGAACGTTAGCTTGGGGAACACAGAAGTGTAGTGAACTTCAAACAGTCCGCCCAGAATCACATCACCGGATTTGTGCATGCCATTAAGATGAAACCGTCTTCTCAATGCGCAAGATGGTAAAATGGATGAACCTTGTGAATAATCAATGTCGAAGAACAACATCAATATGACAAACAAGGGCATTAATGTCTTCAGAAGCCTCTTCATGGTTTCATATTCTCCTTAGATCAATGTGTTTTACTTCCTTGAACAGACATTTTATGTGGATCGTCCTCTCCCTTGATGGCTTTCATCATAACAGGAGGAGGGCCAGATGAAATCTTAAGAGATTCATTGAATCTTCCAATACATTAAGATTTAAGTTATTGACTTTTGTTGAACAAGTGCTTATATTTAGTTCCTTTCTTAAAACTCAATATATAGATTAACTGATGGTGATATGAATAAGAAGGTGAAGAAAACTCAGCTCCACGTAACGTGAAACATACTGCCACGTTCAATAAATTACAATATTATTGAAAATTTCCTTTTTTTAAGTTGTTTTCGGATGTTTGTTGACCTTGAGTGACCTTGGTAGTGCTTTATGATATGCCCTCTCCTCTAATTGGCCATAATCCAGTCAACATTTTCCAGTACTGAGAACAACTAATGCAACATAACTAGATGCACTTAAAAGAGACTGTATAGAATAGCAAAACGCTTCCCTCTGTCCAATTTAAGCAGTTTTAGTCTTGGAATCCCAAAATACTAAATTAGGTCACTACTGTAAAAGTGAAATGGTACTTTCTTTTCATTGATTCAAATTAAATTTAACTGTAAGGTTGATTTTTTCCCCCAATAAATTTCTGAATATTGAAGTGTAGTTGTTTGTGTTTTTCCATGTACTTTCTTGCTGCTTGAAGAACACCAATGCTGGACTTAACCTTCCATCTGTTGTTATTTTAATACCTGGGCCTTATCAGGTAGGCATGGGTAGACAATACCTGAGACTGATATATGTGGGTATTACAATCAAGTGGTACCCCAACTTGGTAAATTCATCTGAATCCCAATTTTTCAGAATTGTTTGTTATGCAACAATAGGTTTTGTTTATTCATGGCCTACAGACATATTCTGAATAAGGGATTTTTTTTGGCATTATGAATTATGCATAGCTAAAAAGACACCCACCACAAAGCACTCAACATGGAACTTACATTTTCAATTTTGTCCTTGCAGTAAAACCACAGAACAGTAACATTTTTAAGCGATAAAATGTGAAATTTTAATGGGTATTTCTTGCTGTAAGATGACTTTGTTTCCCTAGATTTTTAAAATATTATTAATGTCCACTAGATGGCAGCATTGGAGTTAGACTTTGAACAGACGTCTTACATACTTGACTGACTTCAACAACACTTTGTGTCCTTTCAACCAGGTAGAAACTTATTGCATTACATATTTAGACTTGCAAAAGTCATAAATAAATAGATAAAGTCAGCATAAAATGGTTTCCTAATTAAAGACTTTTTCATCAGATTCTTTAACCATAATTGTAATGTAATCTGTGTTTTTCGGTCATATTCACATTGGGAACTCACCTGTAACTTTTTATTTCGACTTTGCTGTTTGTCATGTAAGAATCCACAGTTTAAAAATAATCACTATTATATAATCTAATATGAATGATTTTTACCAAAATGATGTGAGCATGGTATTACTGTGTCAAATTAAAGGACAAATGTGTAAAGAAGTTGTTTGAAAGGCCACAGTCAGATCTAAAATTAATGGCCGCTGGGTGATGGCGCCTTCTCTCTGAAGTATGACGATGTTTCATAAGTGAGCTATAAAAACAGTCTCAACAAACTCACACCCACACCTAGAGACCTGAGGGATGGAGATCTCATTGTTGCTTGTGAGCCTCAGACTGGCTCTGGGCCTGTCTGAGGGTGGATCAGACCGGGCCAGAACCCTGGCTTCACCCATAAAATGTAGCCTGCAGGGTTCAAATCGTCTGCCTGCATTCACAATGAACGGGGACTTCGTCTTTGGGGGTGCTTTTTCAATTCACTACAAGGAGCTCACCAGGACTCACAACTACACCACTGTGCCTGAACCGCCTAGCTGTGCAAGGGGGTCAGTGAAAATGAGGAGCGGTGGGGAAAAAAGGGAAGGGAATGGTATTCTGTGTCAGAACAAATATGTGTTTAGAACAATGCTGTTTATTGTTGCAAAGTTGTTATCTTGTCTACAATGTGGCATGAATGTTTTTTATTAGTTGTTCTAATTATTAGCTGTAAGAATTTGAAGTTTAGTAACTTATTTGCCTATAGTATGAAACCACTATATCTTTATATGATTACCCAGTTTATTTTAACTTTAGAGGTTTAATCTGTCATGCAGATAACCAGCAATTTTATTTGTTCAAACAACTCCTTATCCTTGATATGTAGAATATCTACCCTTTGCAGATGTCCTACAAAAGGTAGACATTCAGCTGCTGGTAAACGTTGACTCTATGTTAGATTCAACAATGACATGTTGTAAATGTAATGTAAATGTCTGAAATGCCTCTGTTCAGCATCAACAGCCGAGAACTGCGCTTCTCTCGCACAATGATCTTTGCAATCGAGGAGATCAACAACAGCACAGAGCTACTGCCAGGAGTCAAACTCGGTTATCAGATCCACGATTCGTGTGCCTCCGTGCCCATGGCCATGCATGCAGCATTTCACCTGTCAAATGGGCAAGATACTATATTTGAGACAGGTGATAATTGTTCTTCGTCTGGTGTAGTAATGGCTGTTGTTGGTGAGTCTGGTTCTACCCCATCCATTAGTATGTCTCGTATTTTGGGGCCCTTCAACATACCTCTGGTAAGTAGACTTTACTAAGCATCATAACTTCAGCTCATATGCTTAAAAAGGTTTAACACTGGCTTTTCTTGTGGTAGGTGAGTCACTTTGCCACTTGTGCCTGCCTGTCAGATAAAGATCAGTACCCAACATTTTTCAGGACAATCCCCAGTGACCAATTTCAAGCCGATGCACTGGCCAAGCTGGTGAAACACTTTGGTTGGACTTGGATAGGCGCCGTCCACTCGGCTTCAGATTATGGAAACAATGGCATGGCATCTTTTCTTGAAGTAGCACTCAGAGAGGGGATCTGTGTGGAGTACATTGAGTCTTTCTATCGGACTGATCCAACCAGCAAGATTCGAGGAGTAGCTGATGCCATCCGCAGGTCTCAGCATTTTTAGCACTTGTATGTTTTATTTGAATGTTGACTCTTTTTGGTAAATTTAATTGTTTTTTTTCTTCAGGTCAACAGCGGTGGTTGTTGTCGCATTTGCAGCTGCTGGCGATATGAAATTTCTCTTAGAGGAGCTGGCCCGAAATCCTCCTCCACCCCGTCAGTGGATCGGGAGTGAGTCTTGGGTAACAGATCCACTCTTGATGAGATTCAGTTTCTGTGCAGGAGCCATTGGAGTTGCCATTCAGCAATCTGTCATCCCAGGTCTGAGAGACTTTCTGCTGGATCTCTCTCCCTCTGAAGTGACTGCCTCTCCAGTTCTTACTGAATTCTGGGAGGATGCATTCAACTGTAGCCTGACAAAAAGTGAGCATTTAACCATCAATATCAATATATAAACATGTTTGGTTGCATCAGAAATCAATAATTTTTAAATTTATGTACTTATCTTAACAAATACTTGAACAAACAATATGTGCAATGAATTTAATCACGATTTGAGTTAATATTTAATGCCTTTATCCTGTTTGCCCATTGGCCTTTTAGATTTTTTATTACGGAATCCAAACTTTACAAAGAACCGAAGACTACGACAAGTTTAGCTACTATCAATTACCAATTGATAGTATTGTATTTACTCTCTAATTTTATAATTTTGATTGTGTACATGGAAACAATAAATATTTCCAGTTGTTACTTAGTTTACAGTCATATTAACTTGTGTGGTATGTCGTGAAAAAACATCAAACGCAAGAAAATTAGGAATTTCTTTCACAATAACTACTTCTGGCTACATTTTTAGGTGCAAAAGTAAATGGCAAACTTTGTGATGGAACTGAAGACTTAAAATCTCTAAATAATCTCTATACTGAAACGTCCAAGTACAGAATCACCAACATGGTGTACAAAGCTGTTTATGCCATAGCTCATGCTATTCACAATGCAGTGTGTCAGGAAAAAAAGCCAACCGCTCACTGTGACAAACACATCAGACTGGAACCCAAACAGGTCAGTTTAAATTAAAACCGAATCGCACTAACATTTCATTTGAAAGCTTTTGATATGGCAGGCCCTAACATCGTCGTCAGTTATCATAGATAAATTTTTCTCTCGGTTCTTTTCGTGCATCACAGATTTTCACTGAATTAAAGAAAGTCAACTTTGCTCAGAATGGCTATCATGTATCGTTTGATGCTAAAGGAGATCCTCTAGCCTTTTACGAGGTAGTTAACTGGCAGAAGACTGAGAGTGCAGTCAATGAGCTGATAACTGTGGGATACTATGATGCATCACTGCCCAAAGGCCAGGAGTTTCACATTTACAAGAACTTAACCTGGGTGGAAGGAAGAGCGCAAGTAATGGGTCAAGGAAAATTACTTTTATAGAAAAAACTTGTGGAAGGAATGATTTGATTCATATTACCATTCTAACATCAGTTTTTTTTTTCTTGTCTCCTTGTCTGGAAGGTACCGGTGTCAGTTTGCTCAGAGAGTTGTCCTCCAGGAACTCGAAAAGTGTTGCAGAAAGGAAAACCAATCTGCTGCTATGACTGTATACCATGTCCTGAAGGAGAGATCAGTAATATCACAGGTAGAATCTAATGCTTTTAGTGTTTACAAACATCTTGATATTCATTTGTTTTAAAAAAAACTTTTTTTATTCATAGATGCTCCAGATTGCATTCAATGCCCTAGAGAGTTCTGGCCTAATTCAGTCAACACTGCTTGCTTCCCCAAAGCTGTGGAGTTCCTCTCTTTTGATGAAGTGCTGGGAAACATTCTAGAAATATTCTCCATTAGTGGAGCCTGTCTGGCCATCATTACAGCAGTGATTTTCTTCCATCACAGAACAACACCAATTGTCAGAGCCAACAACTCTGAGCTGAGCTTCCTGCTGCTCTTCTCTCTGACTCTGTGTTTCTTATGTTCACTAACTTTCATTGGAGCCCCCTCTGAGTGGTCCTGCATGCTGCGGCACACAGCGTTTGGCATCACATTTGTTCTCTGTATCTCCTGTGTTCTTGGGAAAACTATAGTGGTTCTAATGGCCTTTAAAGCTACACTTCCTGGTAGTAATGCTATGAAATGGTTTGGTCCTGTACAACAAAGAATGACTGTAGTATCTTTTACATCTATTCAGGTTATAATATGCATCATTTGGTTGGTTGCGAGTCCTCCCTTCCCAGTGAAAAATCTGACCACCTACAAGGAGAAGATCATCCTGGAATGTGCGTTAGGCTCTGCTGTTGGTTTCTGGGCTGTGCTCGGCTACATCGGCCTGCTGGCTGTGTTTTGCTTTGTGTTAGCTGTTCTAGCTCGGAAACTACCTGATAATTTCAACGAAGCCAAGATGATAACCTTCAGCATGTTGATATTCTGTGCCGTCTGGATCACCTTCATCCCAGCTTATGTCAGCTCTCCTGGAAAATTTACTGTGGCTGTGGAGATATTTGCTATTCTGGCCTCCAGCTTTGGACTGATACTGTGTATATTTGCTCCAAAATGTTTCATTATTTTGTTTCAACCAGAGAAGAACACTAAGAAATATTTAATGAACAAAAATTGATTGGGTACTGTCTATAATTACAAAATATTATAAAATGATGGGATTTCTTTGTATTAGTTTATGTTGCAATGCTAACTTTTAATGCACAGTCGTTCTACTTGTATGTCATTTTTTTATTACTTTAGTCTATTTGTGACAGTTTGTGAAATTACCAGGAAATCTATTCAAATAACAAATAAAACTTATGTAAAACTACAACTTGGCTTGGTGTCACTCCTCCTACTTTAAATCCCATCTTGCTTTAAAAAACAAATGGGCAAAAGTCCCAGGGGGCAAAGACTTTGGATCTACTCCACTCTTTACCATGTGTGTCAGGTGTGATGTCTTTTTTTTTAACTCAATATTTTTTATATTAATTATTTTCTGGTTTTGGTATAAGACAAGTTCTGCACAATGTTACAAAAAAATACTAAATTTGACCGATGGACGGACAGATATATTAATGAATATGTTAATTTATTATGGCAAAACCAAATGCCACACACATTCAACATGCATATGTAATGGCAATAACGTAATGCTCCACGTGTGAAAGTAGGTCTCTTGGGCTCCTCCTGAGCACTTGAACAACGAGTCTTATTGCTACACTGCCTTTGTTCAGAGTCTTAGACAGGTTATATAAATTGATATCAACACTTCCCCACCTTTATTGGCTGAGGGATGGAGATCTCACTTCTCCTTATGGGCTTGAGACTGGCTCTGAGCCAGAGTGTTGGCTCAGTTTTTGCTATTAGTGGGTCAGATATTGCCGAAAATGGGATCTTACCCATAAAATGTATCCTGCAGGGTACAGCTCGTACGCCTGCATTCTCAATGGATGGGGAGTTCATTATTGGTGGCGTTTTTTCCTTACATTACACGGAGCTCACAAAGATTCATAGATACACCACAGCGCCTGAGCCGCCCACCTGCACAGGGAGGTTGGTAAGAGGGAGCATGGTGGGAAATGGAGGGGGTGATATACTGAAAAGTCAGGGTTATGATTTGTATGATGTAGAGGTGTGCAGCAAATTGTAATGACTTATATTCATTCAATCACATTCAATAAATTAGAATATTATTTTAAAAGAGGCTCATTTGTCAGATTAAATGTACAATTTGAAAAAGAAAACTTTTAAGCAGTTTTTGCACATTAGATCCACTTTTTTACATTCAGAATGTCTTTGTTACAATGTAACATTCTGATCTGAAATGTAATTTATTGGAACAAATAAATCACAATCATTAACAGAAAAAGCTTTAAATAATCAACCTGTGAGGAATTAATCTATATAACACATGCTATCAACTGAGATCGTGAAAAACATAAACTTTTGAAAAAAATTGACATTTTTTGAATGTGACTGTACATAGAAAAAATACGAAACGTTTTCCTCATCTATGTTTTTTCTAAGAGTAATTTCGTTGGTGATCATTTGAATTGATGTTATGTTATACATAAAAAGGATTAATTTAAATGTCTGTGTGCAGTATCAACAGTCGTGAACTACGCTTCAGTCGTGCAATGATCTTTGCAATTGAGGAGATAAACAACAGCACAAAGCTGCTGCCTGGGATTAAACTTGGGTATAAGATCTATGACACATGCGCCTCTGTGACTGTGGCCACTGATGTTGCATTTCAGCTGTCAAACTTGGAGGACCCCAAGATTCAGACAGACCATAATTGTTCTAAGTTAGGTGTGGTAATGGGTGTTATTGGTGAATCGGGATCCACACCATCTATTGCCATTTCACGCATCTTTGGTCCCTTCAATATTCCTCTGGTAAGAAGTGTGTCTTTATTACAAGCTGGAGAAAATTTATTTCGGCATATGTCTGGTAAAAAAAAGATGAATTGTTGTTTTTCTTGTGTTAGGTGAGCCACTTTGCTACCTGTGCATGTTTGTCAGATAAGCAGCAGTTCCCGACTTTCTTCAGAACAATTCCCAGTGACCATTATCAAGCTGATGCACTGGCCAAACTGGTGAAACACTTTGGCTGGACTTGGATAGGAACAATCCACTCGGATTCAGATTATGGAAGAAATGGCATGGCCTCTTTTCTAGAAGCAGCACACAGAGAAGGGATCTGTGTGGAGTACACTGAATCTTTCTATCGGACCGACCCACAAAAGATTCAAATAGTAGCTGATGTTATCCGCAGGTTTGAGCCTCTTCTATTGTCTTTATGTGCTTAGTTAAGATGTAAACCGATTCTACTGACCACTTCAAACACTTTTAAGACATTTAAATATTGATTTCATACAAGTAAAGCTGAAAGTAGTTTTATACGTTTTTTTCCTCTTCAGGTCAACTTCAATCGTTGTGGTGGCTTTTACAGCCGCTGGTGATATGAAATTCTTGTTAGAGGAGCTAAACCAACAACCTTCTCCACATCGTCAGTGGATTGGAAGTGAGGGCTGGATAACAGACCTTCAGCTGATGAGATTCAGTTTCTGTTCAGGAGCCATTGGAGTTGCTATTCAGCAATCTGTCATCCCTGGATTTGGAGACTTCCTGCTGGGTCTCTCTCCCTCTGAAGTAGCCGCCTCCTCCGTCCTCACAGAATTCTGGGAGGAAGCATTCAACTGCAGCTTGACGAAAAGTGAGAAACAAACATGATCAATTCCCAGTTTGATTTGTGTTTTATTTAGAGAATCTTGTTTAAAACAAACAACTGAGTTAAAATACTTAAAGAATACTCATCTAATTTGAAAATATGCACAAATTTTTCATTATTTTCAGTTCTCGATACAAAAAAGAGGCTATGTGATGGAACTGAAGACTTAATGACTCTCAAGATCCCGTACACTAAAATGTCTCAATTCAGAATTACCAACATGGTGTACAAGGCTGTTTATGCCATTGCACATGCTATTCACACTGCATTGTGTCAGGAAACTTCATCCACAACTAATTGTAAAAAACAAACAACGTTAGACTTAATTCAGGTAAGATTTAATTTGAAAAATCCTGTTGACACATCATTCAATACTAAACAACTTAATTGAACAGACTGAAATTTTTGGTTTCCCTTTCATTATTTTTGCACATGTCCTCAGGTTTTTACCAAACTGAAGGAAGTCAACTTCACCCAGAATGGTTACCATGTGTCTTTTGATGCTAATGGAGATCCTGTGGCTTTTTATGAAGTTGTCAACTGGCAGAAGAGTGAGAGTGGGATTATTGAACCGATAACAGTGGGGTACTATGATGCTTCGCTGCCAAAAGGACAGGAGTTTCGTATTAACAGGAACGTAACTTGGTTGGATGGAGGAATGGAAGTAATGGCAAAAATGCAACATTCCTCAACTGTTTGAAAATATCGGTGTAGCACATGGTTAAGTTTTTCCTAATTTCTATTTTTTTCTGTTCCAGGTTCCAGTCTCATTTTGCTCAGAGAGTTGTCTTCCAGGAACTCGTAAAGTTTTACAGAAAGGAAAACCAATCTGCTGCTATGACTGTATACCATGTCCTGAAGGAGAGATCAGTAATATGACAGGTGAACCTGTTTAACATGTACATTTTTAAATTTTTATGATCACATATTTTAAATACTTACAACCATTTCTGACTTTATATTTAGATTCTCCAGATTGCATCGCATGTCCCAGAGAGTTCTGGCCTAATGCAGAAAAAGATGCCTGTTTCCTCAAACCTGTGGAGTTTCTTTCCTTTGATGAAATCCTGTCAGTCATCCTGGCTGGATTCTCCATTAGTGGAGCCTGTTTGGCCATAATTACTACAGTGATTTTCGTCTATTACAGAACAACTCCAATTGTCAGAGCCAACAACTCTGAGCTGAGCTTCCTGCTGCTCTTCTCTCTGACTCTGTGTTTCTTATGTTCACTAACTTTCATTGGAGCCCCCTCTGAGTGGTCCTGCATGCTGCGGCACACAGCGTTTGGCATCACATTTGTTCTCTGTATCTCCTGTGTTCTTGGCAAAACGATAGTGGTTCTAATGGCCTTTAAAGCTACACTTCCTGGTAACAATGTCATGAAATGGTTTGGACCTGTACAACAAAGAATGACTGTAGTGTCTGTAACTTTTATCCAAGTTTTAATATGCATCATATGGTTGGTTGTGAGTCCTCCCTTCCCAGTGAAAAATCTGACCACCTACAAGGAGAAGATCATCCTGGAATGTGCGTTAGGCTCTGCTGTTGGTTTCTGGGCTGTGCTCGGCTACATCGGCCTGCTGGCTGTGTTTTGCTTTGTGTTAGCTGTTCTAGCTCGGAAACTACCCGATAATTTCAACGAAGCCAAGATGATAACCTTCAGCATGTTGATATTCTGTGCCGTCTGGATCACCTTCATCCCAGCTTATGTCAGCTCTCCTGGAAAATTTACTGTGGCTGTGGAGATATTTGCTATTCTGGCCTCCAGCTTTGGACTGATACTGTGTATATTTGCTCCAAAGTGTTTCATTATTTTGATTCAGCCAGAGAAGAACACTAAGAAATATTTAATGAACAAAAATTGATTGGGTACTGTCAATAATTACAAAATGTTATAAAATGAAGGGATTTCTTTGTATTAGTTTATGTTGCAATGTTAACTTTTAATGCACAGTCGTTCTACTTGTATGTCATTTTTTTATTACTTTAGTCTATTTGTGACAGTCTGTGAAATTACCTGGAAATCTATTAAAATAACAAATAAAACTTATGTAAAACTACAACTTGGCTTGGTGTCACTCCTCCTACTTTAAATCCCATCTTGCTTTAAAAAACAAATGGGCAAAAGTCCTAGGAGGCAAAGACTTTGGATCTACTCCACTCTTTACCATGTGTGTCAGGTGTGATGTCTTTTTTTTAACTCAATATATTTTATATTAATTATTCTCTGGTTTTGGTATAAGACAAGTTCTGCACAATATTACAAAAAAAATACTAAATTTGACCGAAGGATGGACAGATATATAAATGAATTTATCCTCCTTGACTACAAGGAAAAAAATATTGTCCAATCACCATTTTTTAAAAATCCCACAGTCTTTGTAATGTAATAAAAGGTTTTATGCACTTACTCCGTCTCTTCCCATAAAATGTGTTATTACTGATAAATGTCATTTTTATGAATTAGAAAAAAGTACGTACAAAAGTCCTTCCCCTTCACATGTGGTATTATTGAAAAGCCCTAAATGTCCTCTCCGGATACCAAAAGGAATTAATTCAGTAGAATGCAAGGGTGGGAGAAATTCAATTTTAGAAATGTCCTCTACAGAGGACAAAAATGAAATACTGGTAGTCAGGAGGATATTAATTTATTATGGCAAAACCAAATGCCACACACACATTCAACATGCATATGTAACGGCAAAAAACGTAATGCTCCACGTGTGAAAGTAGGTCTCTTGGGCTCCTCCTGAGCACTCAAACAACGAGTCTTATTGCTATACTGCCTTTGTTCAGAGTCTTAGACAGGTTATATAAATCAATATCAACACTTCCCCACCTTTATTGGCTGAGGGATGGAGATCTCACTTCTCCTTATGGGCTTGAGACTGGCTCTGAGCCAGAGTGTTGGCTCAGTTTTTGCTATTAGTGGGTCAGATATTGCCGAAAATGGGACCTTACCCATAAAATGTATCCTGCAGGGTACAGCTCGTACGCCTGCATTCTCAATGGATGGGGAGTTCATTATTGGTGGCGTTTTTTCCTTACATTACACGGAGCTCACAAAGATTCATAGATACACCACAGCGCCTGAGCCGCCCACCTGCACAGGGAGGTTGGTAAGAGGGAGCATGGTGGGAAATGGAGGGGGTGATAGACTGAAAAGTCAGGGTTATGATTTGTATAATGTAGAGTTGTGCAGCAAATTGTAATGACTTATATTCATTCAATCACATTCAATAAATTAGAATATTATTTTAAAAGAGGCTCATTTGTCAGATTAAATGTACAATTTGAAAAAGAAAACTTTTAAGCAGTTTGTGCACATTAGATCCACTTTTTTACATTCAGAATGTCTTTGTTACAATGTAACATTCTGATCTGAAATGTCATTTATTGCAACAAATAAATCACCATCATTAACAGAAAAAGCTTTAAATAATCAACCTCTGAGGAATTAATCTATATAACACATGCTATCAACTGAGATCATAAAAAACATAAACTTTTGAAATAAATAGACATATTTTGAGTGTGACTATACATAGAAAAATACAAAGCGTTTTCCTCATCTATGTTTTTTCTAAGAGTAATTTTGCTGGTCATCATTTGAACTGATGTTATGTTATACATAAAAGGGATTAATTTAAATGTCTTTGTGCAGTATCAACAGTCATGAACTTCACCTTGGCCGTGCAATGATCTTTGCAATTGAGGAGATAAACAACAGCACAAAGCTGCTGCCTGGGATTAAACTCGGGTATAAGATCTACGATTCATGCGCCTCTGTGTCTGTGGCCACTCATGTTGCATTTCAGCTGTCAAACTGGGAGGACCCCATGATTCAGAAACATCATAATTGTTCTAATTTAGGTGTAGTAATGGGTGTTATTGGTGCCTCTAGTTCCACACCATCTATTGGCATTTCACGCATCATTGGTCCCTTCAATATTCCTCTGGTAAGTAGGTTGAATTTATCACAAAATCTGAAAATTTATTTCAGTGTATGTCTGTTAAAAATATCAATTGTTTTTTTTGTTGATTTAGGTGAGCCACTTTGCTACATGTGCCTGCCTGTCAAATAAGCAGCAGTTTCCGACTTTCTTCAGAACAATTCCCAGTGACCATTATCAAGCTGATGCACTGGCCAAACTGGTGAAACACTTTGGCTGGACTTGGATAGGAGCCATTTACTCTAACACAGATTATGGAAGAAATGGCATGGCCTCTTTTCTAGAAGCAGCACAAAAAGAAGGGATCTGTGTGGAGTACACTGAATCTTTCTATCGAACCGACCCAAAGAGCAAAATACAAAGACTAGCTGATGTTATCCGCAGGTTTGAGCCTCTTCTATTTTCTTAATATGCTTAGTTAAGATGTAGACCGTTTTTACTAACCACTTCAAAACACTTTTAAGACATTTAAATATTGATTTCATACAAGTAAAACTGAAAGTAGCTTTATACGTTTTTTTTCTCCTCAGCTCAACTTCGATCGTTGTGGTGGCTTTTACAGCCACTGGTGATATGAAACTTCTGTTCGAGGAGCTAAACCAACAACCATCTCCTCCTCGTCAGTGGATTGGAAGTGAGGGCTGGATAACAGACCTTCTGCTGATGAGATTCAGTTTCTGTGCAGGAGCCATTGGAGTTGCTATTCAGCAATCTGTCATCCCTGGATTTGGAGACTTCCTGCTGGGTCTCTCTCCCTCTGAAGTAGCCGCCTCCTCCGTCCTCACAGAATTCTGGGAGGAAGCATTCAACTGCAGCTTGACGAACAGTGAGATACGAACATGATCAATTCCCAGTTTGATTTGTGTTTTATTTAAAGAATCGGGTTTAAAACAAACAACTGAGTTAAAATACTCAAAGAATACTCATCTAATTTGAAAATATGGACAAATTTTTCATTATTTCAGTTCTCGATACAAAAAAGAGGCTATGTGATGGAACTGAAGACTTAATGACTCTCAAGATCCCGTACACTGAAACGTCTCAATTCAGAATTACCAACATGGTGTACAAGGCTGTTTATGCCATTGCACATGCTATTCACACTGCATTGTGTCAGGAAACTTCATCCACAACTAATTGTAAAAAACAAACAACGTTAGACTTAATTCAGGTAAGATTTAATTTGAAAAATCCTGTTGACACATCATTCAATACTAAACAACTTAATTGAACAGACTGACATTTTTGGTTTCCCTTTCATTATTTTTGCACATGTCCTCAGGTTTTTACCAAACTGAAGGAAGTCAACTTCACCCAGAATGGTTACCATGTGTCTTTTGATGCTAATGGAGATCCTGTGGCTTTTTATGAAGTTGTCAACTGGCAGAAGAGTGAGAGTGGGATTATTGAACCGATAACAGTGGGGTACTATGATGCTTCGCTGCCAAAAGGACAGGAGTTTCGTATTAACAGGAACGTAACTTGGTTGGATGGAGGAATGGAAGTAATGGCAAAAATGCAACATTCCTCAACTGTTTGAAAATATCGGTGTAGCAAATGGTTACTTTTTTCCTATTTTCTATTTTTTTCTGTTCCAGGTTCCAGTCTCATTTTGCTCAGAGAGTTGTCTTCCAGGAACTCGTAAAGTTTTACAGAAAGGAAAACCAATCTGCTGCTATGACTGTATACCATGTCCTGAAGGAGAGATCAGTAATATGACAGGTGAACCTGTTTAACATGTACATTATTATGATCACATATTTTAAATACTTACAACCATTTCTGACTTTATATTTAGATTCTCCAGATTGCATCGCATGTCCCAGAGAGTTCTGGCCTAATGCAGAAAAAGATGCCTGTTTCCTCAAACCTGTGGAGTTTCTTTCTTTTGATGAAATCCTGTCAGTCATCCTGGCTGGATTCTCCATTAGTGGAGCCTGTTTGGCCATAATTACTACAGTGATTTTCTTCCATCACAGAACAACTCCAATTGTTAGAGCCAACAACTCTGAGCTGAGCTTCCTGCTGCTCTTCTCTCTGACTCTGTGTTTCTTATGTTCACTAACTTTCATTGGAGCCCCCTCTGAGTGGTCCTGCATGCTGCGGCACACAGCGTTTGGCATCACATTTGTTCTCTGCATCTCCTGTGTTCTTGGCAAAACGATAGTGGTTCTAATGGCCTTTAAAGCTACACTTCCTGGTAACAATGTCATGAAATGGTTTGGACCTGTACAACAAAGAATGACTGTAGTGTCTGTAACTTTTATTCAAGTTTTAATATGCATCATATGGTTGGTTGTGAGTCCTCCCTTCCCAGTGAAAAATCTGACCACCTACAAGGAGAAGATCATCCTGGAATGTGCGTTAGGCTCTGCTGTTGGTTTCTGGGCTGTGCTTGGCTACATCGGCCTGCTGGCTGTGTTTTGCTTTGTGTTAGCTGTTCTAGCTCGGAAACTACCTGATCATTTCAACGAAGCCAAGATGATAACCTTCAGCATGTTGATATTCTGTGCCGTCTGGATCACCTTCATCCCAGCTTATGTCAGCTCTCCTGGAAAATTTACTGTGGCTGTGGAGATATTTGCTATTCTGGCCTCCAGTTTTGGACTTATACTGTGTATATTTGCTCCAAAGTGTTACATTATTTTAATTCAGCCAGAGAAGAACACTAAAAAATATTTAATGAACAAAAAATGATCGGGTACTGTCAATAATTAGAAAATATTATCAAATGAAGGGTTTTCTTTGTATTAGTTCATTTTGCGATGCTAAATTTTAATGCAGTCATTCTACTTGTATGTCATTTTTTTATTATTTTAGTCTATTTGTGACATTTTGTGAAATTACTAGGAAATCTATTTAAATAACAAATAAAACTTATGTAAAACTACAACTTGGCTTGGTGTCACTCCTACTTTAAATCCCATCCATCCATCCATCCATCCATCCATCCATCCATCCATCCATCCATCCATCCATCCATCCATCCATCCATCCATCCATCCATCCATCCATCCATCCATCCATCCATCCATCCATCCATCCATCCATCCATCCATCCATCCATCCATCCATCCATTTTCTGCCGCTTATCCGGGGTCGCGTCGCGGGGGTAGCAGCTTCAGAAGGGAGTCCCAGCCTTCCCTCTCCCCAGCGACTTCTCCCAGCTCCTCCGGGGGAAACCCAAGGCGTTCCCAGGCCAGCCGAGAGACATAGTCCCTCCAGCGTTTCCTGGGTCTTTCCCGAGGACTCTTTCCGGTGGGACATGCCCAGAACACCTCACCAGGGAAGCGTCCAAGAGGCATCCTGACCAGATGCCCGAGCCACCTCAACTGGCTCCTCTCGACGTGGAGGAGCAGCTGCTCTACTCTGAGTCCCTCCCGGATGACCGAGCTTCTCACCCTATCTCTAAGGGAGAGCCCAGCCACCCTGCGGAGGAAACCCATTTCGGCCGCTTGTATCCGGGATCTCGTTCTTTCGGTCATGACCCAAACCTCATGACCGTAGATGAGGGTGGGTACGTAGATAGACTGGTAAATCGAGAGCTTTGCTTTTTGACTCAGCTCTCTCTTCACCACGACGGACCAGTACAGCGCCCGCTTCACGGCAGACGCTGCCCCAATCCGCCTGTCAATCTCCCGCTCCCTTCTTCCCTCATTCGTGAACAAGATCCCCAGATACTTAAACTCCTACACTTGAGGTAGGGCGACCTCCCTGACCCGGAGAAGGCACTCTACCCTTTTCCGGCTCAAGACCATGGCCTCGGATTTGGAGGCGCTGAGCCTCATCCTGGCCGCTTCACACTCGGCTGCGAACTGTTCCAGGGAGAGCTACAGATCATGATCTGATGAAGCCAACAGGACCACATCATCCGCAAAAAGCAGAGATGTGATCCTAAGGCCACCGAAACGGATCCCATCAACACCTCGGCTGCGCCTAGAAATTTTGTCCATGAAAGTGATGAACAGAATAGGTGACAAAGGGAAGCCTTTTTCAGAGTCCAACTCTCACCGTAAACAAGCCCGACTCACTGCCGGCAATGCGGACTAGACTCTGACACCGGTCATTCCCCATGTATGACCGGTGTCAGAGTCTGGTCCTGGACCTGACAGGGCCTGGTACCCCATACTCCCGGAGAACCACCCACAAAGCCTCCCTGGGGACACAGTCAAACGCCTTCTCCAAGTCCACAAAACACATGTAGACTGGTTGGGCAAACTCCCATGCACCCTCCAGGACCCTGCTGAAGGTGTAGAGCTGGTCCAATGTTCCACGACCAGGACGAAAACCACACTGCTCTTCCTGAATCCGAGGTTCGACTATCCGACGGACCCTCCTCTCCAGGACACCTGAACAGACCTTTCCAGGGAGGCTTAAGAGTGTGACCCCCCTTGTAATTGGAGCAACCCCTCCAGTCCCCCTCTTTGAACAGGGGGACCACCACCCCAGTCTGCCAATCCAGGGCAACTGCCCCCGATGTCCAGGAGATATTGCAGAGTCACGTGAGCCAACACAACCCAACAACATCCAGAGCCATAAGGAACTCTGGGCAGATCTCATCCACCCCTGGGGCCCTGCCACAGAGGAGCTTTTTGACCACCTCGGCGACCTCGTCCCCAGAGATTGGAGAGCCCATCCCAGAATCCCCAGGCTCAGCTTCCTCAACAGAAGGCATGTTGGTGGCATTGAGGAGGTCTTCGAAGTATTCCGCCCACCGGCCCACAATGTCCCGAGTTGAGCTCAGCAGCACACCCTCCCCACCATAAACAGTGTTTGTGCTGCACTGCTTCCCTCTCCTGAGACGCCGGATGGTGGACCAGAATTGCCTCGAAGCTGTACGGAAGTCTTCCTCCATGGCCTCTCCAAACTCCTCCCACGCCCGAGTTTTTGCCTCAGCGACCACCCAAGCCGCATGCCGCTTCGCCCACCGGTACCCATCAGCTACTTCTGGAGTCCCACAGGCCAACAAGGTCCGATAGAACTCCTTCATGAGCTTGACAGCATCCCTCACCGAAGGCGTCCACCAACGGGTTCGAGGGTTGCCGCCGCAACAGGCACCAAAGACCTTGCGGCTGCAGCTCTGATAAGCCGCCTCGGCAATGGAGGCACGGAACATGGTCCACTCAGACTCAATGTCCCTAACCTCCCCCGGAACGTGTTAGAAGTTCTGCTGGAGATGGGAGTTATAGCTCCATCTCACAGGGGACTCCGCCAGACATTTCCAGCAGACCCTCACTGCAGGTTTGGGCCTGCCAGGTCTGACCGGCTTCCTCCCCCACCACCGGAGCCAACTCACCACCAGGTAGTGGTCAGTGGACAGCTCCGCACCTCTCTTCACCCAAGTGTCCAAGATATATGGTCGCAGATCCGATGAAATGATGACAAAATCGATAATTGAACTGCGGCCTAGGGCATCCTGGTGCCAAGTGCACATATACACACCCTTACACACCCTTAACATGGTGTTCGTGATGGACAATCTGTGACGGGCAGATCAGGGGGGCCGTTCCTCCCAACCACGCCCCTCCAGGTCTCACTGTCATTGCCCACATGCGCGTTGAAGTCCCCCAGTAGAACAAGGGAGTCCCCAGGAGGGGCACTCTCCAGTACCCCCTCTAAGGACTCCAAAAAGGGTGGGTAATCTGAACTGCTGTTCGGCCCGTAAGCACATACAACAGTCAGAACCCGTCCCCCCACCCGTAGGCGTAGGGAGGCTACCCTCTCGTTCACTGGGGTAAACCCCAACGTACAGGCGCCAAGATGGGGGGCAACAAGTATGCCCACCCCTGCCCGGCACCTCTCACCGTGGGCAACTCCAGAGTGGAAGTACGTCCAGTCCCTCTCAAGGAGACTGGTTCCAGAACCAGAGCCATGCGTCGAGGTGAGGCCGACTATTTCTAGCCGGAACCTCTAAGCCTCGCACACTAGCTCCGGTTCCTTCCCCACCAGAGAGGTGACGTTCCACGTCCCAAGAGCCAGCTTTTGCAGCCGAGAATCAGACCACCAGGGTCCCCTCCATTGGCTGTCGCCCGTAACACAACGCACCCGACCCCTTTGGCCCCTCCGACAGGTGGTGAGCTCTTTGGAAGGGGGACCCACATCTCCTCTTCGGCCTGAGCCTGGCCGGGCTCTGTGGGTAAAAGCCCGGCTACCAGGCACTCGCCATCGTGCCCCACCTCCAGGCCTTGCTCCAGAGTGGGGCCCCGGTGACCTGCGTCCGGGCGAGGGAAAACAAAGTCCAATGTTATTACTCATCATGGGTCTTCAGGCTGTGCTTCGTCTGGTTCCTCACCTAGGACCTGTCTGCGCTGAGTGACCCTACCAGGGGCATAAAGCCCCAGAGCGCATAACTCCTAGGATCATTGGGACACTCAAACCCCTCCACCACAATAAGATGGCAGCCCAAGGAGGGTACTTTAAATCCCATCTTGCTTTAAAAAACAAATGGGTAAAAGTTCCAGAGGGCTAAGACTTTGGATCTACTCCACTCTTTAACATGTGTGTCAGGTGTGATGTCTTTTTTTTTTAACTCAATATATTTTATATTAATTATTTTCTGGTTTTGGTGTAGGACAAAATCTGCACATTAAAAAAAAAATAATAATAAATTTGACCGATGGACGGACAGATATATAAATGAATATATCAATTTATTATGGAAAAACTAGTGCCACACACACATTCAACATGCATATGTAATGGCAAAAAACGTAATGCTCCACGTGTGAAAGTAGGTCTCTTGGGCTCCTCCTGGGCACTCGAACAACAAGTCTTATTGCAATACTGCCTTTGTTCAGAGTCTTAGACAGGTTATATAAATCAATATCAACACTTCCCACCTTTATTGGCTGAGGGATGGAGATATCACTTCTCCTTATGGGCTTGAGACTGGCTCTGAGCCAGAGTGTTGGCTCAGTTTTTGCTATTAATGGGTCAGATATTGCCGAAAATGGGATCTTACCCATAAAATGTATCCTGCAGGGTACAGCTCGCACGCCTGTATTCTCAATGGATGGGGAGTTCATTATTGGTGGCGTTTTTTCCTTACATTACACGGAGCTCACAAAGATTCATAGATACACCACAGCGCCTGAGCCGCCCACCTGCACAGGGAGGTTGGTAAGAGGGAGCATGGTGGGAAATGGAGGGGGTGATAGACTGAAAAGTCAGGGTTATGATTTGTATAATGTAGAGTTGTGCAGCAAATTGTAATGACTTATATTAATAAGGATATTTTTTCAATAATTATTTGCATAACATCCAAATTAATGCCATCAATGTAAAAAAATTCTGTATAGATATTGATTGAGAAAATATGACACTGACAATAATAATGTCACATTCAATAAATTAGAATATTATTTTAAAAGAGGCTCATTTGTCAGATTAAATGTACAATTTGAAAAAGAAAACTTTTAAGCAGTTTGTGCACATTAGATCCACTTTTTTACATTCAGAATGTCTTTGTTACAATGTAACATTCTGATCTGAAATGTCATTTATTGCAACAAATAAATCACAATCATTAACAGAAAAAGCTTTAAATAATCAACCTGTGTTGAATTAATCTATATAAAACATGCTAGCAACTGAGATTGTGAAAAACATAAACTTTTGAATTAAATGGACATCTTTTGAATGTGACTGTACATAGAAAAAATACAAAGCGTTTTCCTCATCTATGTTTTTTCTAAGAGTAATTTTGCTGGTCATCATTTGAACTGATGTTATGTTATACATAAAAAGGATTAATTTAAATGTCTGTGTGCAGTATCAACAGTCGTGAACTACGCTTCAGTCGTGCAATGATCTTTGCAATTGAGGAGATAAACAACAGCACAAAGCTGCTGCCTGGGATTAAACTTGGGTATAAGATCTATGACACATGCGCCTCTGTGACTGTGGCCACTCATGTTGCATTTCAGCTGTCAAACTGGGAGGACCCCATGATTCAGAAACATCATAATTGTTCTAATTTAGGTGTAGTAATGGGTGTTATTGGTGCCTCTAGTTCCACACCATCTATTGGCATTTCACGCATCATTGGTCCCTTCAATATTCCTCTGGTAAATTGGTTGAATTTATCACAAAATAGAAAAATTTATTTCAGTGTATGTCTGTTAAAAATATCAACTGTTGTTTTTGTTGATTTAGGTGAGCCACTTTGCTACATGTGCATGTTTGTCAGATAAGCAGCAGTTTCCGACTTTCTTCAGAACAATTCCCAGTGACCATTATCAAGCTGATGCACTGGCCAAACTGGTGAAACACTTTGGCTGGACTTGGATAGGAGCCATTTACTCTAACACAGATTATGGAAGAAATGGCATGGCCTCTTTTCTAGAAGCAGCACAAAAAGAAGGGATCTGTGTGGAGTACACTGAATCTTTCTATCGAACCGACCCAAAGAGCAAAATACAAAGACTAGCTGATGTTATCCGCAGGTTTGAGCCTCTTCTATTATGCTTAGTTAAGATGTAAACTGTTTTTACTAACCACTTCAAAACACTTTTAAATAATCAACCTGATTATTTAAAATCACAGGTTGATTTTAAATAATCAACCTGTCATCATACAAATGATGATTTCATACATTACTTGTATGAAATCAAACAAATGATGTTTGATTTCATACAAACATAATTTGTATGTATGAAATCAGTTTTACTTGATTTCATACAAGTAAAACTGAAGTTGCTTTATACGTTTTTTTTCTCCTCAGCTCAACTTCGATCGTTGTGGTGGCTTTTACAGCCACTGGTGATATGAAACTTCTGTTCGAGGAGCTAAACCAACAACCATCTCCTTCTCGTCAGTGGATTGGAAGTGAGGGCTGGATAACAGACCTTCAGCTGATGAGATTCAGTTTCTGTGCAGGAGCCATTGGAGTTGCTATTCAGCAATCTGTCATCCCTGGATTTGGAGACTTCCTGCTGGGTCTCTCTCCCTCTGAAGTAGCCGCCTCCTCCGTCCTCACAGAATTCTGGGAGGAAGCATTCAACTGCAGCTTGACGAAAAGTGAGAAACGAACATGATCAATTCCCAGTTTGATTTGTGTTTTATTTAAAGAATATTGTTTAAAACAAACAACTGAGTTAAAATGCTCAAAAATACTCATCTAATTTGAAAATATGCAAAATGTTTTATTTTCAGTTCTCGATACAAAAAAGATGTTATGTGATGGAACTGAAGACTTAATGACTCTCAAGATCCCGTACACTGAAACGTCTCAATTCAGAATTACCAACATGGTGTACAAGGCTGTTTATGCCATTGCACATGCTATTCACACTGCATTGTGTCAGGAAACTTCATCCACAACTAATTGTAAAAAACAAACAACGTTAGACTTAATTCAGGTAAGATTTAATTTGAAAAATCCTGTTGACACATCATTCAATACTAAACAACTTAATTGAACAGACTGAAATTTTTGGTTCCCCTTTCATTATTTTTGCACATGTCCTCAGGTTTTTACCAAACTGAAGGAAGTCAACTTCACCCAGAATGGTTACCATGTGTCTTTTGATGCTAATGGAGATCCTGTGGCTTTTTATGAAGTTGTCAACTGGCAGAAGAGTGAGAGTGGGATTATTGAACCGATAACAGTGGGGTACTATGATGCTTCGCTGCCAAAAGGACAGGAGTTTCGTATTAACAGGAACGTGACTTGGTTGGATGGAGGAATGGAAGTAATGGCAAAAATGCAACATTCCTCAACTGTTTGAAAATATCGGTGTAGCACATGGTTAAGTTTTTCCTAATTTCTATTTTTTTCTGTTCCAGGTTCCAGTCTCAGTTTGCTCAGAGAGTTGTCTTCCAGGAACTCGTAAAGTTTTACAGAAAGGAAAACCAATCTGCTGCTATGACTGTATACCATGTCCTGAAGGAGAGATCAGTAATATGACAGGTGAACTTGTTTAACATGTCCATTTTTACATTTTTATGATCACATATTTTAAATATTTACAACCATTTCTGACTTTATATTTAGATTCTCCAGATTGCATCGCATGTCCCAGAGAGTTCTGGCCTAATGCAGAGAGAGATGCCTGTTTCCTCAAACCTGTGGAGTTTCTTTCCTTTGATGAAATCCTGTCAGTCATCCTGGCTGGATTCTCCATTAGTGGAGCCTGTTTGGCCATAATTACTACAGTGATTTTCGTCTATTACAGAACAACTCCAATTGTCAGAGCCAACAACTCTGAGCTGAGCTTCCTGCTGCTCTTCTCTCTGACTCTGTGTTTCTTATGTTCACTAACTTTCATTGGAGCCCCCTCTGAGTGGTCCTGCATGCTGCGGCACACAGCGTTTGGCATCACATTTGTTCTCTGCATCTCCTGTGTTCTTGGGAAAACTATAGTGGTTCTAATGGCCTTTAAAGCTACACTACCTGGTAGTAATGCAATGAAATGGTTTGGTCCTCCACAACAAAGAATGACTGTAGTATCTTTTACATTTATTCAGGTTATAATATGTATCATTTGGTTGGTTGTGAGTCCTCCCTTCCCAGTGAAAAATCTGACCACCTACAAGGAGAAGATCATCCTGGAATGTGCGTTAGGCTCTGCTGTTGGTTTCTGGGCTGTGCTCGGCTACATCGGCCTGCTGGCTGTGTTTTGCTTTGTGTTAGCTGTTCTAGCTCGGAAACTACCTGATAATTTCAACGAAGCCAAGATGATAACCTTCAGCATGTTGATATTCTGTGCCGTCTGGATCACCTTCATCCCAGCTTATGTCAGCTCTCCTGGAAAATTTACTGTGGCTGTGGAGATATTTGCTATTCTGGCCTCCAGTTTTGGACTGATACTGTGTATATTTGCTCCAAAGTGTTTCATCATTTTGTTTCAACCAGAGAAGAACACCAAAAAACATTTGATGAATAAAAATTGATATGTAATTGCCAATGATTTGCATACAATGTTGCGTCTTTTCTAATGGAAAATGCAATCGTCTCAAGCTGATTACTTCTTTTTCCTTTTTAAATATTTACTATCGATACTAATTGTTATTGCACTCTATTTCTGCTTGCACTTAATTTTTAATTATCTTAATTTTTGTGACTTAGTGGAGTACTGTTTATCTGCTTAAAATAAAATGTCATTCTCCAGAAACTCAGACGTTTTTTACATATTTGTTTGCTGACACCTTTTCTACGATTCTTCTGGAAACAGCATCACAGACACTGGGGGAAATTAGATATTGTTTTGTGCCTTCTCACACCTTCACAGACACATGATTAATCTCTTAGTTCTGCATGTGCTTTACTGTATTTTCTATGTTTTTAGCATGTTTGTCACACTTTAGTGTTTCAGAACAACAAACCAATTAAAGATAAGTCAAAGAAAATACAAGTAAACACAAAAAGTAGTTTTTAAATGATGTGCATTTCTATTGCTAGAATATGGAGTTTTGAGAAAAACATGAAATTCGCCTGATCATTTGAACAAAGACACCTTAAAGGTCCCACTCATTTGTTCTCCGCTGTGATTCTTGTGTTCTCCCATAATAGAATAAATTGACCATTTGTGTGTATCATTATGTTGTTTCTCTGCGCAGAAACAGCACACTAACAATCTTTAGCATAATGCCTCTCACAGTGGTTTGCTGGAGTTTTTCGTCTATATTTTTATTATTTTGGGTTTTTCCTTATAAGAAAGTTCATTCTCGGACATTGGTGTACATCTTTTGACTGCGTTACCTAAACCCAAAAGTTGCATAAAATGACTTTGACTGGTATTTACTTTCATAACATGTGATTAATGTAATAAAAACATTTGTAATAGATACAAAAAAAGGATGCTTGTAATACCGAAAGATTTTAGTTTCTGTAAGAGCCAATTCACTTGCGTGATGAAAGTGAATGCATCACGCACATGCATTCACTTGCTACCAGTTACGAACTGCTACATGCATGATGACTCTCCAGAGCTCCAGGAAGCGTTAAACTCGACAATCTCAGTCTGTTGTCCCTAAAAAGTCAAACGTTAAAGATATTTCAGTTTGATAAACTAGGTGGCAGCATCAGAAAACTGGTTGTGCGGCTCGTGTTGGGTGTAATTTCTTTCTCGGTTATACTTATACACGTTCTTTCCAAACAGATTGGTAAGCCTTAAAAGGAAGTGATCTTTAGCCTTCTGACAAACATAAGGAACGGTACACCCTCTTCTTAAAGCTATGCCACTGTATCACATATAGGGGTTTCATAGACCTACTTTTTACAAAAGTTGTGCTGCTAAAATGAAACAATGGATGGTAAGAACAATCACCACTAGGTGATGTAATCTATGTGATGTAATAATGTTTTGTTGGAGAGTTATATTAGGCAGTAAACACACTCAAACCCACCTTTAGTGACTTGAGGGATGGAGATCTCACTTCTCCTTATTGGCTTGAGACTGGCTCTGGGTGCATGTGTTGTCTTAGCAGTTGCTTTTGGTTGGCCAGATAGTGTCAGAAATGGGGCTTTAGCTATTAACTGTACTCTGCAGGGTACAGCTCGTATACCTGCATTCGCAATAGATGGGGAGTTCATTATTGGTGGGGTTTTTGCAATTCACTACAAGGAGCTGACAAAGATTCACAGCTACAGCGCTGCGCCCGAGCCGCCCACCTGCACAGGGAGGTTGGTAAAATGAAGAATTGATGCAGAATGTTACACTTGAAAATAATTTTTGATTTGTATGATGCATAGCTGTGCTCCAAAATGCAATATGATGATTTTTTTTTGTAATTATTTGCAAAATGAATTTCAACAATGTATAAATGTATTTCTATTTAGATAATGATATATTTCTGACCTTATGAATACACTTTAATCCATAACAATTCTAGTAGAACTTGACTGTAAACAGTGCTACAGAATAACTTTGTTAGTAAGCCAATGCATCTCAGCTTGGGGCACTCATTGGGGGTTAAGTATATAAAACACATGTTGATCTGTTGATCTACTCAAAGTATATAGCACTGCAAGTGTTGCTAGAAAATTCACTCGCTTATAAATACAGTTGACTGTTATGAACCAAACTGCACTCCAACAATCTCATCTTTGAATGTTTTACTATTTTTTTTAATTTTTACTAACATGAAAAGAATACAAAATATCATCTTTCTTCATCTAGACCCTTTCTAAGTCTTATCCTATTTGTGATATTGTGATCATATATATATATATATATATATATATATATATATATATATAACATGCTGTAAATGTCTGTGTGCAGTATCAACAGTCGTGAACTACGCTTCAGTCGTGCAATGATCTTTGCAATTGAGGAGATAAACAACAGCACAAAGCTGCTGCCTGGGATTAAACTCGGGTATAAGATCTATGACACATGCGCCTCTGTGACTGTGGCCACTCATGTCGCATTTCAGCTGTCAAATGGGGAGGACCCCATGATTCAAACAGGCCTTAATTGTTCTAATTTAGGCGTAGTAATGGGTGTTATTGGTGACTCTGGATCCACACAATCCATCGGCATTTCACGCATCTTTGGTCCCTTCAATATTCCTCTGGTGAGTAGTTTGAATGTCTTATAAATTGTAATAGATGTGTATTAATATACCTCTTGAAAAAAAGTCCATTGTTTTTCTTGTTTTAGGTGAGCCACTTTTCTACCTGTGCCTGCCTGTCAAATAAGCAGCAGTTCCCAACTTTCTTCAGAACAATTCCCAGTGACCATTATCAAGCTGATGCACTGGCCAAACTGGTGAAACACTTTGGCTGGACTTGGATAGGAGCCATTTACTCCAACACAGATTATGGAAGAAATGGCATGGCCTCTTTTCTAGAAGCAGCACACAAAGAAGGGATCTGTGTGGAGTACACTGAAGCTTTCCATCGAACTGACCCAAAGAGCAAAATACAAAGATTAGCAGATGTTATCCGCAGGTTTATGCATCTTTGATTTTATTTGTGTACTTTAGTTAGACGCAGAGCTGTTTCTAATACTCTTTTTTTAACTTTTTTGTTAAGGTAAAACAAAAATAGTGCTGAAAACGTGTGTTTATTTTGTACAGTAAATTCTATTGTCTTTTCAGGTCGACAGCAATCACTCTAGTGGCATTTGCATCCAATGGTGATATAAAACTCCTGTTTGAGGAGCTAAACCAACAACCTTCTCCTCCTCGTCAGTGGATTGGAAGTGAAGACTGGATAACAGACCTTCAGCTGATGAGATTCAGTTTCTGTGCAGGAGCCATTGGAGTTGCTATTCAGCAATCTGTCATCCCTGGATTTGGAGACTTCCTGCTGGGTCTCTCTCCCTCTGAAGTAGCCGCCTCCTCCGTCCTCACAGACTTCTGGGAGGAAGCATTCAACTGCAGCTTGACGAAAAGTGAGAAACGAACATGATCAATTCCCAGTTTGATTTAGATTTTTACAAAATAAATTCAAAAGATTAATCCTGTTCCAATCCTTTAGACTGATATCACTTTTAGTTAAAACTTGTGATAATTTTAAGCTTGTCATTTCTCTTACTTTAATGAATGTGGTTACTTGGTTACTTGCAAACAAGTTACTTGCAAACAAGAAATTTCTAATTTCTTCATTAGAAATTCTTGAAGATTTCTAATGTGATATGAAAATATGTCAATACTTTGTTTTCTTTATTTTCAGCTACTTCTGCAAAAATGAAGCTTTGTGATGGAACTGAAAACTTAATGACTCTCAAGATCCCTTATACTGAAACGTCTAAATTCAGAATTACCAACATGGTGTACAAGGCTGCTTATGCCATAGCACATGCTATTCACACTGCAGTGTGTCAGGAAACTAATTTCACTACTACCTGTAAGAAACAAAAAGGGATGGACTTACATCAGGTGAGATTAAGTTAAAGTTAATCGATTGTTTTATTTTTTACATTGGAGAATTTTTTTTTTTTTTTTTGTAAATTCAGTGTTGCTGAATTTCTCTTTGCTCACTTTATTTTATTTACCATAATTTGCATCTTTGTAGGTTTTAACTGAGCTAAAGAGAGTAAACTTCACCCAGAATGGTTACCATGTGTCTTTTGATGCTAATGGAGACCCTGTGGCTTCATATGAAGTTGTCAACTGGCAGAAGAGTGAGAGTGGGATTATTGAACCGATAACAGTGGGGTACTATGATGCTTCACTGCCAAAAGGCCAGGAGTTTCGTATCAACAGGAACTTAACCTGGTTGGATGGAGACACAAAAGTAATGGCAAAAATGGAAAATTGCTCAAGTTACTTGAATTTCTTCTATTATTTCTATTTTCCATCTCGGTTTCAGGTTCCAGTGTCTGTTTGCTCAGAGAGTTGTCCTCCAGGAACTCGTAAAGTGTTGCAGAAAGGAAAACCAATCTGCTGCTATGACTGTATACCATGTCCTGAAGGAGAGATCACTAATATGACAGGTGATTGTAATGTTTTTCTGAACATTTGTATCATCAAATAATCAAGTACTATGATGCTGTATGACTTCATTTTTAGACTCGCCTGATTGCTTCCCGTGTCCCAGAGAGTTCTGGCCAAATGCAAAGAGAGATGCCTGTTTCCCCAAATCTGTGGAGTATCTTTCCTTTGATGAAGTCCTGTCAATCATCCTGGCTGTATTCTCCATTGGTGGAGCCTGCTTGGCTATTATTACAGGAATGCTTTTCTTCCATCACAGAACAACTCCAATTGTCAGAGCCAACAACTCAGAGCTGAGCTTCCTGCTGCTCTTCTCTCTGACTCTGTGTTTCTTATGTTCACTAACTTTCATTGGAGCCCCCTCTGAGTGGTCCTGCATGCTGCGGCACACAGCGTTTGGCATCACATTTGTTCTCTGTATCTCCTGTGTTCTGGGGAAAACTATAGTGGTTCTAATGGCCTTTAAAGCTACACTTCCTGGGAGTAATGCAATGAAATGGTTTGGTCCAACACAACAAAGAATGACTGTAGTGTCTTTTACATTTATTCAGGTTATAATATGTATCATATGGTTGGTTGTGAGTCCTCCCTTCCCAGTGAAAAATCTGACCACCTACAAGGAGAAGATCATCCTGGAATGTGCGTTAGGCTCTGCTGTTGGTTTCTGGGCTGTGCTCGGCTACATCGGCCTGCTGGCTGTGTTTTGCTTTGTGTTAGCTGTTCTAGCTCGGAAACTACCTGATAATTTCAACGAAGCCAAGATGATAACCTTCAGCATGTTGATATTCTGTGCCGTCTGGATCACCTTCATCCCAGCTTATGTCAGCTCTCCTGGAAAATTTACTGTGGCTGTGGAGATATTTGCCATTCTGGCCTCCAGTTTTGGACTGATACTGTGTATATTTGCTCCAAAGTGTTTCATCATTTTGTTTCAGCCAGAAAAGAACACTAAAAAACATTTAATGAACAAAAACAAAATGTAAAATGTGAATGTGATAAGTCATTAAGAGACAAATCATGCAAAAAAAGTTAAACTGCTCATGCTTACAAATGTGTATATCTTTCTTTTGATGTCATTTCATTCATGTTTTATTTTAAAAAATGTTGAAATGTACATTTAAATTTGCAAATTTAATTTGCAAATTAAATTTGAACTGTATACCTTCATTTTGCAGAGTGTATATTTCACTTTTTATTTCATAATTCCATCATTCAGTAGTGAACGTGGAGTGGTCAAAATCTCTCTAAAGATTGATATGAGGCTTTACAGTTTTTATCTATCACATCATCAGATCAATCAAATAATAACTACAGTTATTCCTTGACTATGGCTAAGACCAAGTTTAATGAAATCAACTTGAAGCTGATTTTATTAAACCACAACGATCAGTAATGTTAATTGTAGACTACAAATTTGTAGACCTTTTCCAGTTTGCATATTCCATGTCTTGCAAAAGTATTCATACCACTTCAACATTTCCATATTTTGTCACATTACAACCACAAACAAATATATTCATTGTAATTAAACGTGAAAGATGCAGTGGTACACAATTGTCCAATAAATTATACACGTTTCAAAACATTTTTTACAAATAAAAAACTGAAATGTGAAGTGTGCAGAAGTCTCCAGATTCCCTGAGTCAATACTTTTTGGAGCTAAAACTTTTGCTACATCTACAGTTGCAAGTCTTTTAGGGTTCGTCTCGACCAGCATTGTGCATCTAGTGACTGAAATGTTTGCCCATTCTTTGCAAAACAGCTCTAACTCAGTCCGATTAGATCGAGAGCATTTGTCTACAGCAGTTTTCAGATCTTGCCACAGATTCTCAAATGGTTTTAGGTCTGTACTTTGACTGGGCCATTCTGACAAATTAATATGCTTTGTTTTGAATTGTTTTTGAATTCCTGAGGACAGACTCCCCCACCTGAGCAGTAGATCTCTGCATTTGGTTCAGAGTCAAATTGGATGCATCTCTGATCAGCGCTCTCCTTGTTCGGCCTGTAAGTTTAGGTGGACGACCTGTCTCGGTAGGTTTACAGTAGTGCCATACTCTTTCCATGATGGGTTGAACAGTGTTCCATGAGAGGTTCAAGCCTTGGGAAATTGTTTTATAATATGCTTGCTTTAAACATCTCCACCGCTTTCTCCCTGACCTGACTGATGTGTTCCTTGGACTTCATGGTGCTGTTTGCGCCATAATATCCTCTAAGTCTAAGCCAACCTCTGAGGCCAATGCAGAGCAGCTGGATTTGTACTGAGATTAGATTACACATACAGGTGGACGCTATTTAGTCTTAAGTAATCATCAGGCAACTTCTGAAAGCAATTGGTTGCGATAAAAGGGGAAACATTCTTTTGCACACACCACTTTTCAGAATTTTCAGGTTTTTGTTTGTAAAATGACATTTTGAATCGTGCTTAATTTTCTTTCTACTTCACAACTGTATACCACTTTTAGTTGGTCTTTGACATAAAATTTCAATAAAAACCATAGACATAGATAGATAGATAGATAGATAGATAGATGGACCAATGTACAGTATGACCTTATGTTTTTTATTTTCTTCAAACCAACATTAACTCTATTATTACTCATATGAATGTAAAAAAAATAACCAAATAACTGCATATGTATCTAAAGTTACTTTGTTTTAAATACTTGCTAAATTTCCATTTTATTTGAAATACAGTTTAGGGTTTTGAGTCTTAATCCCATGTTTCTGTTTTACCTTTATCTTGCTGCACTGTTTTTTTTTTTTGTTTTAACTCTACAAGGTCCAGTATTGTTTATGAAAAAGGATGCTACCAGTTAGCAACTACTGCTAACTGTTGCTAACTGTTAACATTGTTAACATTACTCACCAGAGCTCCAGGAGGAAAAGCGTTGTGGTTAAACTTGACAAAAACGCTATTGTCCCCAAAAAGCCGAACTGTAAAAGAGTTATAATTTGTTAAGCCAAGTCGTAATACATGAAAGATAATATTTTTATGATATTCCAGGTTGTTTTTTGCACACAGCAGATCTAAAAAGGACTCGCCGTTTATCCTCCTAATAATACACAAATAAGCGCCCCCTACTGGTACCGATTAAAGTTCTGCAGCTACATCACAAAGAGGAGTTTATGTCTTACATGGGTTGCAAAAACAAGAATGACGCTGCTACCAAAATCCATGAATGGTAAGAACAAATCAGACAGCCAGATGATGTAATCTTTGTGATGTAATGATGATGTTTTGGAGAAGAGTTATATGGAGCAGTAGCAACACTCACATACACCTTTACAGACTTGAGGGATGGAGAACTCATTTCTCCTGATTGGCTTAAAACTGGCTCAGAGTATATTTGTTGTTTTAGTTGTTGCTTTTGGTGTATCAGATAGAATCAAAAATGGGGCTTTGGCTATCAACTGTAATCTGCAGGGTACAGCTCGTATGCCTGCTTTCTCAATGGATGGAGAGTTCATTATTGGCGGTGTTTTTGCAATCCATTACAAGGAGGTCACAAAGATTCACAGCTACACAACTGTGCCCGAGCCGCCCACCTGCACAGGGAGGTTGGTAAGAGGGAGCATGGTGGGACATGAAAACAGTGTTATGCTGAAAACTGAAAAGGTTTTTATTTGTATGCTGCTAAGTGCAATGATTTATTTAACAGGGTATTTTTCTTTTTTGTAATTTTGCATGACCTGAAAATTAATTTCAACAGAAAAAGGTCCATTTATATGTTAGTGAAGTTATGTAAATGACACAATTTCAAACCCAAAAGGGTCAGAAGTGATAAGAAACAACTTAAATAGTAGATGATACTATGAAGTTTATGATATTATCTGATTTGTGAAACTGTAAATTGATTTTCTTCTTCTTCTACAAAAAAAAAAAAAAAAGCAATAATAAGCAAATGTCTGTGTGCAGTGTCAACAGTCGTGAACTACGTCTTGGCCGTGCAATGATCTTTGCAATTGAGGAGATAAACAACAGCGCAGAGCTGCTGCCTGGGATTAAACTCGGGTATAAGATCTACGATTCATGCGCCTCTGTGTCTGTGGCCACTGATGTTGCATTTCAGCTGTCAAATGGGGAGGACCCCATGATTCAGACAGGCCATAATTGTTCTAATTTAGGAGTAGTAATGGGTGTTGTTGGTGACTCTGGATCCACACCATCGATTGGCATTTCACGCATTTTTGGTCCCTTCAATATTCCTCTGGTAAGTAGTTAGAAATCTTTAAAAGCTGTAAGAAAATAAATGTTTTATTGGATGTCTGTTAAAAATATAAATTTTTTTGTTTGTTTTTGCTTTAGGTGAGCCACTTTGCTACATGTGCATGTTTGTCAAATAAGCAGCAGTTTCCAACTTTCTTCAGAACCATTCCCAGTGACCATTATCAAGCTGATGCACTGGCCAAACTGGTGAAACACTTTGGCTGGACTTGGATAGGAACAATCCATTCCGACTCAGATTATGGAAGAAATGGCATGGCCTCTTTTCTTGAAGCAGCACACAGAGAAGGGATTTGTGTGGAGTACACTGAATCTTTCTATCGGACCGACCCAAAGAGCAAGATCCAAACAGTCGCTGATGTTATTCGCAGGTTTATGCATCTTTGATTTGGCTTGTGTTCTTTGGTTAGACACAGAACCATTTTGTTGGAATATTTCAAAAGATAAAAAATAAAATATTTTACCTTTATTTCACTAAATCTAAGAAGTCCTGAAATATGTTTAAGTTTTAGACAATATAATCTGTTGTCTCTTCAGGTCGACAGCAATTGCTATAGTGGCATTTATATCTGATAATGATATAAACCTCCTGTTCGAGGAGCTAAACCAACAACCATCTCCTTCTCGTCAGTGGATTGGAAGTGAGGGCTGGATAACAGACCTTCAGCCAATGAGATTCAGTTTCTGTACAGGAGCCATTGGAGTTGCTATTCAGCAATCTGTCATCCCTGGATTTGGAGACTTCCTGCTGGGTCTCTCTCCCTCTGAAGTAGCCGCCTCCTCCGTCCTCACAGAATTCTGGGAGGAAGCATTCAACTGCAGCTTGACGAACAGTGAGATACGAACATGATCAATTCCAAATTATATTTAGATTTTGTTTTTAAATGATCAAATATTTGATACAGAAATCAATATGTGTCTTCTACTGACATTCAAAATTAACTTGATGATGTTACAATATATTATATATGATATTCATCCCACAGTAATTTTCAATATCATTTTGTGCATAACTTTATTGGGTGTAACTGAGCTGAAACTCTAAGGGATTTATTATGTAAAACAAATGTATGACAACACTTCCTTCTTCTTTTTTTCCTTTTTTCAGATGCCTCTACAAAAAAGAGGCTTTGTGATGGAACTGAAGACTTAATGACTCTCAAGATCCCTTATACTGAAACGTCTAAATTCAGAATTACCAACATGGTGTACAAGGCTGTTTATGCCATAGCACATGCTATTCACACTGCAGTGTGTCAAGAAACTAATTTCACTACTACTTGTAAACAAAAAATGTTTGACAAAAATCAGGTGTGATTAAAGTTAAATATATTCTGTTTATAGAAATAATTTTTTGTTGTTATTTCAGTGCTGTTGAAATTCTATTTGCTCACTTTTATTTTTTACTTCTTGTCAGGTTTTAACTGAGCTAAAGAGAGTGAATTTTACGCAGAATGGTTACCATGTGTCTTTTGATGCTAATGGAGACCCTGTGGCTTCATATGATGTTGTTAACTGGCAGAAGAGTGAGAGTGGGATTATTGAACTGGTAACAGTGGGGTACTATGATGCTTCACTGCCAAAAGGCCAGGAGTTTCGCATTTACAAGAATCTAACCTGGTTTAATGGAGAAACGCAAGTAATGAAAAAAGTGCAACGTTGCTCATCTTCTTGAAAATCATTTGTTTCACTATTTTTTTCTGTTTCAGGTTCCAGTCTCCGTTTGCTCAGAGAGTTGTCCTCCAGGAACTCGTAAAGTGTTACAGAAAGGAAAACCAATCTGTTGCTATGACTGTATACCATGTCCTGAGGGAGAGATCAGTAATATGACAGGTGATTGTAATGTTTTCCTGCAAACCTGCATCATCAAACAGTGAAGGAGTAACAACCGTTTATAACTTTATTTTCAGATTCTCCTGATTGCATTCCGTGTCCAGGAGAGTTCTGGTCAAATGCAAAAAGAGATGCCTGTTTTCCCAAACCTGTGGAGTTTCTTTCCTTCGATGAAGTCCTGTCAATCATCCTGGCTGGATTCTCTGTTGGTGGAGCCTTTCTGGCCATTATTACGGGAATGCTTTTCTTCCGTCACAGAACGACTCCAATTGTCAGAGCCAACAACTCTGAGCTGAGCTTCCTGCTGCTCTTCTCTCTGACTCTGTGTTTCTTATGTTCACTAACTTTCATTGGAGCCCCCTCTGAGTGGTCCTGCATGCTGCGGCACACAGCGTTTGGCATCACATTTGTTCTCTGTATCTCCTGTGTTCTTGGCAAAACTATAGTGGTTCTAATGGCCTTTAAAGCTACACTTCCTGGTAACAATGCCATGAAATGGTTTGGACCTGTGCAGCAAAGAATGACTGTAGTGTCTGTAACCTTAATTCAAGTTATTATATGTATCATTTGGTTGGTTGTGAGTCCTCCCTTCCCAGTGAAAAATCTGACCACCTACAAGGAGAAGATCATCCTGGAATGTGCGTTAGGCTCTGCTGTTGGTTTCTGGGCTGTGCTCGGCTACATCGGCCTGCTGGCTGTGTTTTGCTTTGTGTTAGCTGTTCTAGCTCGGAAACTCCCTGATAATTTCAACGAAGCCAAGATGATAACCTTCAGCATGTTGATATTCTGTGCCGTCTGGATCACCTTCATCCCAGCTTATGTCAGCTCTCCTGGAAAATTTACTGTGGCTGTGGAGATATTTGCTATTCTGGCCTCTAGTTTTGGACTGATACTGTGTATATTTGCTCCAAAGTGTTTCATCATTTTGTTTCAACCAGAAAAAAACACCAAAAAACATTTAATGAACAAAAACCCAACGTAAAATGTAAATTTCTTGAACATCAGTTTGTCAGCAATGACGTGATAAGTGAAGACGTAGCAAATCATGCAAGACAACTTAAACTGCTCATGCACACCAAATATGTATATTACATTTATTTTTGCTTTTTAACATTTTAGAAAAATGTTGAAGCGTATGTTTAAATTTGCAAATTAAATTTGAAATCTATATCCTCATATTGGTGAGTCTGGATTTCACTTTTTATTTCATGCTTTGTTTCAATGCTCTTGAATCAATCTCTCATAAGCCATAATTCAGTAGTACAGATGGAATGGTAAAAATCCCTCTAAAGATTGATATGAGCCTTTATTCCTGATCTAGCTTATCATCAGATCGTAGCAGACAATGGTTGCATAACTAATCATGATTTTGTTGGTTCTAATCACATAACTTTAGAACTGCTAACACACATTGGCATTTGGAGCATCAATGTCTTATGCTGTCTTGTTATATTTATTTCGATACCCTAGAGCCCCATGCTGATAACTTCTTTCATAGCAACTATCAGTACAGTTGTTACTGAAAATAGTAAATGTCACTTAGTTCATTTAACTATATTATGCTAATGATATTGACAGTGAAGCATCTGATGTAGTGAATACTTGCTTGTTCAGTACCATACTGTTGTAAGAGGAAGGACCCTGCTATTTGTTTTGATCTTTTAAAAATCTATATTATTAGTACTCAATGAGATGTTTAAATCTGAATATGTTGAAAAAAGCCCACTTATCTAAAGTTCTTTTGTTTTAAATACTTGCTCCATTTCCATTTTATTTGCCTTATAGTGTGTTTTTAGTCTAAATCCCATGTTTCTGTTTCTCTATGTTGTTGCACTGTTTGTTTGTACTCTACAAGGGACAGTCTTGACGTAAATAAAAAAGAACCTATCGGTTAGCAATTGCTGCTAACTAGGGCTGTTGTAAACAAATGTTTTAGTAATCGAGTAATCTATTGATTTTTCTTATAATTAATCGAGTAATTGGATTAAAAAATTATTAAATATTGGTAAATCCTCGGGCTGCACAGTGTCGCAGTTGGTAGAGCTGTTGCCTTGCAGCAAGAAGGTTCTGGGTTCGATTCCCGGCCTGGGGTCTTTCTGCATGGAGCTTGCATGTTCTCCCTGTGCATGCGTGGGTTTTCTCCGGGTTCTTCGGTTTCCTCCCACAGTCCAAAAACATGACTGTCAGGTTAATTGGCCTCTCCAAATTGCCCCTAGGTGTGACTGTGTGTGTGCATCGTTGTTTGTCCTGTCTGTCTCTGTGTTGCCCTGTGACAGACTGGCGACCTGTCCAGGGTGTACCCCGCCTCTCGCCCGAAACGTTAGCTGGAGATGGGCACCAGCAACCCTCCTGACCCCACTAAGGGTGCAAGAAAATGGATGGATGGATGGATGGATGGTAAATCCTCCATAACACCAGTGTTACTATCAGATATCAATATCAGTCCAATTTTTCATTTTTGATTTTCCCTAACAGTTACTTTTTGTAGTTTAGAAAACTAACCTGTAATAATTATAGCTCACTTTCTAAGTTAACCTGAAGAAAAGTTATACAAAGATCTGAAATTATATCCAATTTAAGAGCCAGGTTCACAAATACGCTTATAAAAAATGTCTATACTCCAGCTTTTAGTTTATGTATTCTTCTTCAGTGAGTTTAACAGAACTCTCACCTTGCAACATACCTGTCAAGCTTCGGGTTTGAGAATACGGGAAATGTTGCCTGGAGTGGGGGGCTTCGGGTGGTGGAGGTGGGGGGCAGGTGAATGAACGGACGAACGTAAGATGGGGGAGAGGGGAGGAAATAGACCAGGGAACAAACGAATCATCAACTACTCAGCCGCCCGCCGTGTTCAGTCTATCCGCTCCACCTATACTCCCGCAGCGCTCTCCCTGCCGTTCGCTCTGAACCTGCAGCGCTCGGAGGAGAAAGGCTGCCGTACTCCAGGCATCGCTCCAGTCATTTTAAGGATGTTTATTGGTCCCCCAAAAACGATGAAAACCCGGGCATTATCACCAATCAATAAAATCCCCACGGGCCGACCTTGAAGATTCGACGTTATGCCTCTAACACTTAGCTTTCGCCAACAACTCAGAGGTTGAAGTCAGAGCTCCGCGCACCACAAATAATGTCCCGGCCGGAACACGGTGCGCTAACTAATGAAACAAATTAACTAATGAAACAAATTAACGACACATAGAGGCAGGTAAATTTTCCTCGAGGAATTTTAATAATCGAGGTACTCGAATCACTCGAGGAATGGTTTCAACCCTACTGATAACATGACTCACCAGAGCTCCACAAAATACAAAACTCTGTTGTCCGCAAAAAGCCCAACTATAAGCGAGTTATAATCTGTTAAGCCAAGTCAGACACATAAAAAAAGTTTGTATGGAACACTTCAGGTGTAGTTTTTTCCATGTTACTGATACACAGCAAGTCTAAAAAGGACTTGCTCTTTACTATCCTATAAGTACACATAAGTAATAGAGCGCCCCCTGCTGGGGCTAATTAAAACTGTGCAGCTATATCACAAAGAGGAGTTTATGTCTTACATGGGTTGCAAAAACAAGAATGACGCTGCTACCAAAATCCATGGATGGTAAGAACAAATCAGACAGCCAGATGATGTAATCTATGTGATGTAATGATGTTTTGGAGAAGAGTTATATGGAGCAGTAGCAACACTCACATCCACCTTTACAGACTTGAGGGATGGAGAACTTATCTCTCCTTAATGGCTTAAGACTGGCTCATATTTGGGTCATATTTGTTGCTTTTGGTGTATCAGATAAAGTCAAAAATGGGGCTTTAGCTATCAATTGTACTCTGCAGGGTACAGCTCATGTACCCGCTTTCTCAATGGATGGGGAGTTCATTATTGGTGGCGTTTTTTCCTTTCGTTACAAGGAGATCACAAAGATTCACAGCTACACAACTGTGCCTGAGCCGCCCACCTGCACAGGGAGGTTGGTAAGAGGGAGCATATGAAGAGATTTATGCTAAAAACTCAAAAGGTTTTTATTTGAATGCTGCAAAGTGCAATGATTTATTTAACAGATTTTTTTATTATTATTTTTAACATCAAAATTAATTTCAACAGAGTAAAAATCCGTTTCTGTATTGGTGAACTTGTGTAGATGGCACAACTTCATCTACCAAGGTGAATGGAGAGGGTCAGTAGTGATAAGAAAAAACTTTATTAGTAGTTGATACTCTTTAGCATATGGTATTATCTGGTTTGTGAAAATGTAAAAAGATTTACTTAAAATCTTGGTGATTTTATTTGTTATATAAATCTAGATTGTATTTGTGATATTGTGAACAATCATTCATATATATATACTGCTCAAAAAAATTAAGGGAACACTTCAGTGTTCACTTTATTGTTAAAGTGTTCCCATTATATATATATATATATATATATATATATATATATATATATATATATATATATATATATATATATATATATATATATTCATACATAAATATATACATGTATATATACATATATATTAACATGCTGTAAATGTCTGTGTGCAGTATCAACAGTCGTGAACTACGTCTTGGCCGTGCAATGATCTTTGCAATTGAGGAGATAAACAACAGCACAAAGCTGCTGCCTGGGATTAAACTCGGGTATAAGATCTACGATTCATGCGCCTCTGTGTCTGTGGCCACTCATGTGGCATTTCAGCTGTCAAATGGGGAGGACCCCATGATTCAGACAGGCCATAATTGTTCTAATTTAGGTGTAGTAATGGGTGTTATTGGTGACTCTAGTTCCACACCATCTATTGGCATTTCACGCATCTTTGGTCCCTTCAATATTCCTCTGGTAAATTGTTTGAATTTATCACAAAATATAAAAATTTATTGTAGTATTTGTCTGTTAAAAAGATCATTTTTTGTTTGTTTTTGCTTTAGGTGAGCCACTTTGCTACATGTGCCTGCCTGTCAAATAAGCAGCAGTTCCCAACTTTCTTCAGAACAATTCCCAGTGACCATTATCAAGCTGATGCACTGGCCAAACTAGTGAAACACTTTGGCTGGACTTGGATAGGAACAATCCATTCTGACTCAGATTATGGAAGAAATGGCATGGCCTCTTTTCTTGAAGCAGCACACAGAGAAGGGATCTGTGTGGAGTACACTGAATCTTTCTATCGGACCGACCCAAAGAGCAAGATCCAAACAGTCGCTGATGTTATACGCAGGTTTATGCATCTTTATTTGGTTTGTGTTCTTTGGTTAGACATAGAAATGTTTTGTAACTACTTTTAAAAAGTTAAGCAATTAAATATTCCACTTTTATTCCAGTAAATCTAGAAACTGCTGGAAAGGTTTATCAGTTTTACAAGGTAAAATCTATTATCTCTTCAGGTCGACAGCAATTGCTATAGTGGCATTTATAACTGATGGCGATATAAAACTCCTGTTTGAGGAGCTAAACCAACAACCATCTCCTCCTCGTCAGTGGATTGGAAGTGAGGGCTGGATAACAGACCTTCAGCTGATGAGATTCAGTTTCTGTGCAGGAGCCATTGGAGTTGCTATTCAGCAATCTGTCATCCCTGGATTTGGAGACTTCCTGCTGGGTCTCTCTCCCTCTGAAGTAGCCGCCTCTTCCGTCCTCACAGACTTCTGGGAGGAAGCATTCAACTGCAGCTTGACGAAAAGTGAGATACGAACAGGATCAATACCAAATTATATTTAGATTTTTTTTTTTTAATGATCAAATATTTTATATAGAAATCAATATGTGTCTTCTACTGACATTCAAAATTAACTCGATGATACAATATATTTTATATGATATTCATCCCACAGTAATTTTCAATATCATTTTATGCATCATTTTATTGGGTGTAACTGAGCTGAAACTCTAAGGGATTTATTATGTAAAACAAATGTATGACAACACTTCCTTCTTCTTTTTTTCCTTTTTTCAGATGCCTCTACAAAAGAGAGGCTTTGTGATGGAACTGAAGACTTAATGACTCTCAAGATCCCTTATACTGAAACGTCTAAATTCAGAATTACCAACATGGTGTACAAGGCTGTTTATGCCATAGCACATGCTATTCACACTGCAGTGTGTCAAGAAACTAATTTCACTACTACCTGTAAGAAACAAAAAGGGTTGGACTTACATCAGGTGAGATCAAATGATAGTAAAAATATTTTTTCTCTTGATCAGGAATAAAGAAATCTTTCTTTGCTATTTCAGTGTTGTTGAATTTCTCATTGCTCCTTTTCTTTAATTATTGTGATTTATATCTTGTCAGGTTTTAACTGAGCTAAAGAGAGTAAACTTCACCCAGAATGGTTACCATGTGTCTTTTGATGCTAATGGAGACCCTGTGGCTTCATATGATGTTGTTAACTGGCAGAAGAGTGAGAGTGGGATTATTGAACTGGTAACAGTGGGGTACTATGATGCTTCACTGCCAAAAGGACAGGAGTTTCGCATTTACAAGAATCTAACCTGGTTTAATGGAGAAACACAAGTAATGAAAAAAGTGCAACGTTGCTCATCTTCTTGAAAATCATTTGTTTCACTATTTTTTTTCTGTTTCAGGTTCCAGTCTCCGTTTGCTCAGAGAGTTGTCTTCCAGGAACTCGTAAAGTGTTACAGAAAGGAAAACCAATCTGTTGCTATGACTGTATACCATGTCCTGAGGGAGAGATCAGTAATATGACAGGTGATTGTAATGTTTTCCTGCAAACCTGCATCATCAAGCAGTGAAGGAGTAACAACCGTTTATAACTTTATTTTCAGATTCTCCTGATTGCATTCCGTGTCCAGGAGAGTTCTGGTCAAATGCAAAGAGAGATGCTTGTTTTCCCAAACCTGTGGAGTTTCTTTCCTTCGATGAAGTCCTGTCAATCATCCTGGCTGTATTTTCTCTTTGTGGAGCCTTTCTGGCCATCATTACGTCATTAATTTTCTTCCATCACAGAACAACTCCAATTGTCAGAGCAAACAATTCAGAGTTGAGCTTCCTGCTGCTCTTCTCTCTGACTCTGTGTTTCTTATGTTCACTAACTTTCATTGGAGCCCCCTCTGAGTGGTCCTGCATGCTGCGGCACACAGCGTTTGGCATCACATTTGTTCTCTGTATCTCCTGTGTTCTTGGCAAAACTATAGTGGTTCTAATGGCCTTTAAAGCCACATTTCCTGGTAGTAATGCAATGAAATGGTTTGGTCCTCCACAGCAAAGAATGACTGTAGTGTCAATCACCTTCATACAGGTTATAATATGTATCATATGGTTGGTTGTGAGTCCTCCCTTCCCAGTGAAAAATCTGACCACCTACAAGGAGAAGATCATCCTGGAATGTGCGTTAGGCTCTGCTGTTGGTTTCTGGGCTGTGCTCGGCTACATCGGCCTGCTGGCTGTGTTTTGCTTTGTGTTAGCTGTTCTAGCTCGGAAACTACCCGATAATTTCAACGAAGCCAAGATGATAAGCTTCAGCATGTTGATATTCTGTTCCGTCTGGATCACCTTCATCCCAGCTTATGTCAGCTCTCCTGGAAAATTTACTGTGGCTGTGGAGATATTTGCTATTCTGGCCTCCAGTTTTGGACTGATACTGTGTATATTTGCTCCAAAGTGTTTCATCATTTTGTTTCAACCAGAGAAAAACACTAAGAAACATTTAATGAACAAAAGCCCAATGTAAACTGTAAATGTCTTGAATGTCAGATTGCCAGCAATGATGTGATAAGTCATACAAGAAAAGTGCTCATGGTCACCAAATATGTATGTCACATTTATTTTTGCATTTTTACATTTTAGAATAATGTTGAAGCATATGTTTAAATTTTCAAATTAAATTTGAAATCTCCAAATTCATATTGGTGAGTCTGGATTTTACATTTTATTTCAGGTTTTGTCTCAATGCACTGGAAGCCATTATTAAATGGCACACATGGAATGGTTTAAATCCCTCTTAAGGTTAATATGAGCCTTTATAAAGTCCTAAGGGTTAGAGTCCCAGTTGATGGCGTTTCAACCAGGGGTTAGGGTAAGGGGGTACGGCAGGGTACTGTGCAAGAAAGGGGAGCGGCTGTCTGCTGTAAAGAATCAGCTGTGACTGATTAATCAGACATGGCTGACTGACTAATCAGTCAGCCGTGACTGATTCGTTTTTCAAGAACAACCTAAAGCACGACTTAATCGGTTCATAAATAACTTTTTTCCCCATTTCATATTGTTTCTGACCTCTTTGTGCTTTTCTAGAGCAGGGCTGCAATATGTTGATCGCGGAAGGTTTTGAGTCGATCTCGGCTGTGGTGATCTGTGTTTTTCTGTGTAGTTGTCTTGAGAGATTTTCTGTGTTTAGACCCGTTTCCCTGTGAGTCTCTGTCCTGTCCTCCCTGTTGATTGATCCCAGCTGTGTCTAGTTTCCTGATTACCCTTCTCATGTATTTAAGTCCACCTGTTGTCTTTGTCTCTTGTCGGATCCTCGTCGTGTATCATCTTGTCAGTCTGTTTCCCTGTGCGTCCGCTGTTGGACTTATTCATTAAAATAATCATTTTCATCCTCATCCTGGCCTGCCTGCGTCTCATCTCATCTCACCTCACCAAAACCTCAAACCATGACATCGGCATTAGGTGACAAACTGAACGCCGCCAGGACGCTGAGACCAGCACGTCCACCTCTGGCTCCTCATCAAAACGTTCGTAACTTTATTAAAGAACAAAACGTGTTAAAATTAATGACCCAACCATAATAATCTGTGATTGTTGTTTCAACAAGGTGTTGCGCAATTCTGTGCGTTTCGTTCCATTACCAAAAATAATGAGCAGAACAGGAGTTTAAAATGAACTAATCAATCACTGCTGTGTTTAGGGAGGCTGATTAATAATCGCAAAATAAATATCAAGCCTGAAAACCTAATATCGGACTGAATGTTATGTTTTTAACGTAATATCTGGTCGGCTTGTGGAGCGCAGGAGGTTGCCATGGCAACGGGTGTGCTTAAATGACAGAGATGGAGAGTAAAAAGGTAGGAGTGGTTTTGAGTTGATCACCTGTTCAGGTTGTTTACCTTTGCTGTGGCGCATCACAGCCGCTGTAATTTCTGAACTATCAATAAACGACAAACTTGGACTAATAACCTCGTTCTTTGTGACTATACGTCATTTACAACAAACATCAAACACGCTAAGTACGTTTAATTAAGTATCAAACAAATGGCTTCTACTGCCATAATTATGTGAAATTAAATGTCTAATATAAAAAAATACTTTGGTGCTGTTGGGCTCAGAGTCTGAGAGGCTTTTCCTTTATCAAACAATTTTTTTGGCTCTTTAGTGGAAATATTAATGTTGAGATTTTCTCCAAAATGAGAACCTTTTTCAACCTTTATAGATCCACTGTTGAAAATGAGGCTCTAACATTCACAAATGACATTGAAATAAAATCCAGTCCAACATTTGGTTTGAGGTGATTCCTCTGGAACCTGTTGGGGAAAAAATATCCCAACTTCAGAAGATGTGCTTTTAACTTAACAGAGCTCTGTGGTTCCGGCGCCATGTTAGGAAGAGAAGTGGAAGCTGCAGGATCTTCAGAACAAACAGGTCATGATGCTGGGCTACTGATTATCCCTCTGTCTGGACACAGGATAATAGAGCCAGTTTAAAAACTAAAATGAATGATTATATGCCAGACATGGAAAACTGGGATGTACTTCATGGCATAATGTTCAGGATTTAGGTCCCAGGGCATCTCAAGTTGTCAACATTGCAGCCAGTGGGCTGAGGGAAATACAGCTTTATTTTGTAGCAATTCAAGAGCTACCCAGCTTTTATTGCTGCGCAAAAAAGTAATCAGCACAGAAACTCCAAAGCACACAAAGAAGCAATATATACATATGCAATACATGCAATTTTTTTTGTCATAGTTCCCCCAAGAATTAAAAACTTCTTTCACCCCTATTTTCAACTAAAGTCCTAAGGTTTAGGGTAGGGCTCCATTTAGTCTCAAGAATCCCATTCAATATGTGCCGACATGCTGGAAAAGGCTCTCTGGTATCAGAGAAAGCAAACACGTACATTTTGGCATTAAGCAAATGGGAACTTTTAGGTGATTTCTGCGACATTTGGGAGAATTGAACTTTTCTGCATTTTCCACTGGATGGAGCTCTTGTATTACAATCGGAGTCATGGTGGGTGGCTGGCTGCCATGGGGGAGCATGGGCTGTGTTCTAAGGGAGCATTGTAGACTTTTCTTGCTTTCTGAGCCCGGTGGTCGACTGGAAGTGTGTTAGGGTTTTTCGGGACCGGGTGTGTGTGTTGGGGTTTCGTGGGTCCACGGGTGGACCGGTTGCAAGGGTCCACTGTGAGTGTGTGAGGGAGGGTCGGGCTACCACAAGGGAGCATGGGCTGTGTCCTAAGGGAATATTTGAGGCTTCTCTTCTTTGCAGAGTACTGGGATACATTGGGAAGGTATGTTGGAGTTCTGTGGGACCAGTGGTGTTGGTGTTGGTTCTGGAGCTCCAGGGGGTGGTCCAGGCGAGGTCCATGCAGGGTTTGGGTGCCTGAATCTCAGGTAGAGAAGGTACATAAGATCCCCTGGATCTGGAGAACCAAGGCTAGTTCAAGATTAAGTCCTTGGTACTCCATGGTTCTTGAGCTAGGGTTATAGGGTTAGGGTTATGAGGGAAGGGTTAGGTTTAAGGTCCCTGATGATCCCAAAGCAGGAGGATTTTTTGACCTTCGTCTTGTGGGGTTCTGGTGACTGAATCCCGAGTACAGACCCCTCATAAGACCCCCTGGTTCTGGAGAACCAGGGTAAGGAAAGTACCGTTTTAGATTAGTCAATGCTCCCAAACGTCACTGTGCTGATGAAAATAGCCACTAAACTACTGGAGCCAGGTTAACTTTGAAGTTCCTAAGTCATTAAACCGGAGGGTGAAATCAAGTTCACCTGCATAGTTGGAGATTGCTGGTACTGTCGGTGCACATGTAAAATAACCACTGAACTACTAAAGCCAGGTCTGGTTCTGAGTCCTCATGCCCAGGTTAAGTCCTTGGGTAGGTTAGAGTCCCAGTTGACGACGTTTCAACTAAAGTCCTAAGGGTTAGAGTCCCTGTTAAACAACATTTTAACTAACTTTTTTGTTATTGTTTATTCAATGTTACATATTCTGTGTTTTTGTGTATAATGATGTAAAGCACTTTGAAATGCCTTGCTGCTGAAATGTGCTATAAAAATAAAATTTGATTGATTGATTAATTATAGTTTGATCTAGCTTATCAGATTGTAGCAGACAATGGTTGCATAACTAATCATAATTTTGTTGGATCTACTCAAATAACTTTAGAACTGCTAACACACATTGGCATTTGGAGCATCCATGTCTGATGCTGTCTCTTGATATATTGATTTCGATACCCGAAAGCCCCCTTCCGATAACTTCTTTTATTAGCAATTATCATTACAGTTGTTACTGAAAATAGTAAATGTCCTGAAGTTCATTTAACTATATTAAAAAAGAAGCTATCAGTTAGCAATTGTTGCTAACATGACTCACCAGAGCTCCACAAAACGAATTGATACAAAACTCTGTTGTCCCCAACAAGCCCAACTATAAACAAGTTATAATCTGTTAAAAAAAGTTCGACACATAAAAAAAAATTTCATGGAACACTTCGGGTGTACTTTTTTACCATGTTTTGGGACTTTTCTGGAACACAGCAAGTCTAAAAAGGACCATCTTATCCTCCTCATACTACATGTAAGTAATAGAGCGCCCCCTGCTGGGGCTAATTATAACTGTGCAGCTATATCACAAAAAGGAGTTTATGTCTTACATGGGTTGCAAAAACAAGAATGACGCTGCTAACAAAATCCATGGATGGTAAGAACAAATCAGACAGCCAGATGATGTAATCTATGTGATGTAATGATGTTTTGGAGAAGAGTTATATGAAGCAGTAGCAACACTCACATCCACCTTTACAGACTTGAGGGATGGAGAACTTATCTCTCCTTAATGGCTTAAGACTGGCTCATATTTCCCTCATATTTGTTGCTTTTGGTGTATCAGATAAAGTCAAAAATGGGGCTTTAGCTATCAATTGTACTCTGCAGGGTACAGCTCGTATACCTGCATTCTCAATGGATGGGGAGTTCATTATTGGTGGCGTTTTTTCCTTTCGTTACAAGGAGATCACAAAGATTCACAGCTACACAACTGTGCCTGAGCCGCCCACCTGCACAGGGAGGTTGGTAAGAGGGAGCATATGAAGAGAGTTATGCTAAAAACTGAAAAGGTTTTTATTTGAATGCTGCAAAGTGCAATGATTTATTTAACAGATTTTGTATTATTATTTTTAACATCAAAATTAATTTCAACAGAGTAAAAATCCGTTTCTGTATTGGTGAACTTGTGTAGAGGGCACAACTTCATCTGCCAAGGTGAATGGAGAGGGTCAGCAGTGATAAGAACAAACTTTATTAGTAGATGATACTCTTTAGTATATTGTATTATCTGGTTTGTGAAAATGTAAAAAGATTTTCTTCAAAAAAAGAAAAAAAGCAGTAATATGTAAATGTCTGTGTGCAGTGTCAACAGTCGTGAACTACGTCTTGGCCGTGCAATGATCTTTGCAATTGAGGAGATAAACAACAGCACAAAGCTGCTGCCTGGGATTAAACTCGGGTATAAGATCTATGACACATGCGCCTCTGTGTCTGTGGCCACTCATGTTGCATTTCAGCTGTCAAATGGGGAAGACCCCATGATTCAGACAGGCCATAATTGTTCTAATTTAGGTGTAGTAATGGGTGTTATTGGTGCCTCTAGTTCCACACCATCTATTGGCATTTCACGCATCTTTGGTCCCTTCAATATTCCTCTGGTAAATTGTTTGAATTTATTACAAAATATAAAAATTTATTGTAGTATTTGTCTGTTAAATGATAATTTTTGTTTGTTTTTGCTTTAGGTGAGCCACTTTTCTACCTGTGCCTGCCTGTCAAATAAGCAGCAGTTCCCAACTTTCTTCAGAACAATTCCCAGTGACCATTATCAAGCTGATGCATTGGCCAAACTGGTGAAACACTTTGGCTGGACTTGGATAGGAGCCATTTACTCTAACACAGATTATGGAAGAAATGGCATGGCCTCTTTTCTTGAAGCAGCACACAGAGAAGAGATCTGTGTGGAGTACACTGAATCTTTCTATCGGACCGACCCAAAGAGCAAGATCCAAACAGTCGCTGATGTTATCCGCAGGTTTATGCATCTTTGATTTGGTTTGCGTTCTTCGGTTAGATACAGAAATGTTTTGTAACTACTTTTAAAAAGTTAAGCAATTATATATTTCACTTTTATTCCAGTAAATCTAGAAACTGCTGGAAAGGTTTATCAGTTTTACACAGTAAAATCTATTATCTCTTCAGGTCGACAGCAATTGCTATAGTGGCATTTATTGCTGATGGTGATATAAAACTCCTGTTCGAGGAGCTAAACCAACAACCTTCTCCTCCTCGTCAGTGGATTGGAAGTGAGGGCTGGATAACAGACCTTCAGCCAATGAGATTCAGTTTCTGTGCAGGAGCCATTGGAGTTGCTATTCAGCAATCTGTCATCCCTGGATTTGGAGACTTCCTGCTGGGTCTCTCTCCCTCTGAAGTAGCCGCCTCCTCCGTCCTCACAGACTTCTGGGAGGAAGCATTCAACTGCAGCTTGACGAAAAGTGAGATACGAACATGATCAATTCCCAGTTTAGATTTCTCTCTTATTAAGTATGATTAAAGGTTCAAACTTGATCATATTCTTTAGACAGAATACTGTATTTCTTTCAACTTGTGAAATTATAATGGGTTCTTTTATTATACTTGGAAGTCTTTTGATGACAAGATATACAATATTCATATGAAATTTTAAACCTCTCATTGCCCTAAGGTTAATACGTATAACTAAGTTGAAATGCTGAAAGAATCAATATAAAATCAATATTAAATTATCATAACACTTTATTTTTCTTTGCCTATTTTTAGCTAATTCAACAGAAATGAAGCTTTGTGATGGAACTGAAAACTTAATGACTCTCAAGATCCCTTATACTGAAACGTCTAAATTCAGAATTACCAACATGGTGTACAAGGCTGTTTATGCCATAGCACATGCTATTCACACTGCAGTGTGTCAGGAAACTAATTTAACTACTACCTGTAAGAAACAAAAAGGGTTGAACTTACATCAGGTGAGATCAAATGATAGTAAAAATATTTTTTTCTCTTGATCAGGAATAAAGAAATCTTTCTTTGCTATTTCAGTGTTGTTGAATTTTTCATTGCTCCTTTTATTTAATTATTGTGATTTACATTTTGTCAGGTGTTCACTGAGCTAAAGAGAGTGAATTTTACGCAGAATGGTTACCATGTGTCTTTTGATGCTAATGGAGACCCTGTGGCTTCATATGATGTTGTTAACTGGCAGAAGAGTGAGAGTGGGATTATTGAACTGGTAACAGTGGGGTACTATGATGCTTCACTGCCAAAAGGACAGGAGTTTCGCATTTACAAGAATCTATCCTGGTTTAATGGAGAAACGCAAGTAATGAAAAAAGTGCAACATTGCTCATCTTCTTGAAAATCATTTGTTTCACTATTTCTTTTTCTGTTTCAGGTTCCAGTCTCCCTTTGCTCCGATAGTTGTCCTCCAGGAACTCGTAAAGTGTTACAGAAAGGAAAACCAATCTGCTGCTATGACTGTATACCATGTCCTGAGGGAGAGATCAGTAATATGACAGGTGATTGTAATGTTTTCCTGCAAACCTGCATCATCAAACAGTGAAGGAGTAACAACCGTTTATATCTTTATTTTCAGATTCTCCTGATTGCATTGTGTGTCCAGGAGAGTTCTGGTCAAATGCAAAGAGAGATGCCTGTTTTCCCAAACCTGTGGAGTTTCTTTCCTTCGATGAAGTCCTGTCAATCATCCTGGCTGTATTTTCTCTTTGTGGAGCTTTTCTGGCCATCATTACGTCATTAGTTTTCTTCCATCACAGAACAACTCCAATTGTCAGAGCCAACAACTCAGAGCTGAGCTTCCTGCTGCTCTTCTCTCTGACTCTGTGTTTCTTATGTTCACTAACTTTCATTGGAGCCCCCTCTGAGTGGTCCTGCATGCTGCGGCACACAGCGTTTGGCATCACATTTGTTCTCTGTATCTCCTGTGTTCTTGGGAAAACTATAGTGGTTCTAATGGCCTTTAAAGCTACACTTCCTGGTAACAATGTTATGAAATGGTTTGGACCTGTACAACAAAGAATGACTGTAGTGTCTGTAACTTTTATCCAAGTTTTAATATGTATCATTTGGTTAGTTGTGAGTCCTCCCTTCCCAGTGAAAAATCTGACCACCTACAAGGAGAAGATCATCCTGGAATGTGCGTTAGGCTCTGCTGTTGGTTTCTGGGCTGTGCTCGGCTACATCGGCCTGCTGGCTGTGTTTTGCTTTGTGTTAGCTGTTCTAGCTCGGAAACTACCCGATAATTTCAACGAAGCCAAGATGATAAGCTTCAGCATGTTGATATTCTGTTCCGTCTGGATCACCTTCATCCCAGCTTATGTCAGCTCTCCTGGAAAATTTACTGTGGCTGTGGAGATATTTGCTATTCTGGCCTCCAGTTTTGGACTGATACTGTGTATATTTGCTCCAAAGTGTTACATTATTTTGTTTCAACCAGAGAAGAATACTAAGAAATACTTAATGAACAAAAACCCTATGTAAAATATGAATGTGTAATGATGTGATGTCAGATTTTTATAAGTCATGTAGGAATCGTTAAATTGATCATGCTCCCAAAATACCTACTGTTTTATTTATATCATTTTTACTGTATTTCATTTATTTTTTAAGTTAAAGTTCAACTTTAAATTTTCAAATTATGTTTTAATTTTATGATATGGATTTCACTTTTGATTTTATATTTATTTCAGTTTTGTTGAATTGACACGATTAATCATCTTTCAGTTGTACATTTGGAAGTTCCCTCTAACATTCACTGTGTCGTTCATATTTTGACCTACTTCATGAAATGTTCTGATTATTTCCTTTTATTTTAATAACCCAGGGAACCCAGAACTATGTGTTGATTAGACACAAAAATGTTGACATTTTTTTTACTATGTCTGATAGATTTAATACATTGATACTGCAATAACTGAACCTGAATAGTCATTTGTCTGGCCTTTCTGAGTACTGCACTATTAAAAATGTCACATTTGTTTTTGTGACCTACAAATAGGTTTTCCTATTATCTTAATGAGTTCAGAGAATCTGTTTTTGTCCTGTCTTCGAGAGCTACTATTTTGCAATTTTCAAATGTATCCCCAGATAGCACACGATGTTAAATCAACATTGAAAAATAGTTAGAATCGTTGATTTTTGGTTGAAGTCGACAAATGATGGTGGATCAACCATCAAACAACCATCCAATCAAACCTTTGAGACTGTGTCATTCAATCAATGTTTTTGATTGAATGAATTATTTTGTGGTTGAAATCTGATGACTGAAATGCCGAGGTCTGATGAATGGTTGATTTTTGGTTGAATCGGTGAAACAATTTTAATTTTAGGTGAGGGTTTTCAATTTTCACATTTTATTTTGTTAAAGTTTTTTTTTGATAGTTAATTGACAAGAAAGGGGGTAAAGAGAAAAGGGGGAAGACATGAAGCAAAGGTTGCCAAGGCCGTGTGCAGAAAAACATTCAGATGAAGGTTGAATCAACATTGATTCCTTACTAATTCAATGTAGAATCAACAGAAATGTGTCCAGATCCACGTTCAGATGATGGTTGAATCAACATTGATTCCTGACTGATTCAATGTAGAATCAACACAAATATGCATGCAGAGCCACAGTCAAATGAGTGTTGAATCAACATTGATTCAATGTAAAATAAACAGAAATATGTGTGCAGAACCACATTCAGATGAAGGTTGAATCAATGTTGATTCCTAACTGATTCAATGCAATATCAACACAAATATGCATGTAAATTGACATACAAATGATGGTTGAATCAACATTGATATAATGTCAGTTATGGTTGAAACCCTAACGTTGATTCAACATTCAAGTCACCGACCACTTTTAATGTTTCAATGTCAGCGTTCAACATTGATTCAATATTTCTGGCTGACATTGATTCAGTGTTGTTTCAGTCATTCTGTGCTATCTGGGTCCATTCTTTGACACCTGAACATAACGAAATGCTCATTAAAAGGGCACTACTATATATTTCCTAGGTTGCACGTCCAAAAGGGCACAACATATTTGAGGACACATATGCAATTGGGAGGATTCAAATATTCTCTTTATTCAAAAACTCTCTAGGAAATTTCTTTTGGTTCAGAAAAAGAGAGTTAAATACCCTCAATCCCCGTGTTTGAGAAAAAAGAAAAAAAAAACAAACCCAAAAGTATTAACAGAAAGATGGACATGGTGAGCTGATCAAAAATAACAAAAAGGTGCAGCAGGGTGTTGTGATCTGTGTTTTTTCTGTGTAGTTATTTTGAGATTTTCTGTGTTTAGTCCTGTTTCCCTGTGAGCCTCTGTCCTGTCTTCCCTGTTGATTGATCCCAGCTGTGTCTAGTTTCCTGATTATCCTTCTCGTGTATTTAAGTCCACCTGTTGTCTTTGTCTCTTGTCGGATCCTCGTCATGTGTACTACCCTGTCTTCGCCGTCGCTCCCTTAGAAACCTGTTCTTTGGATTATTTAATCATTAAACCATCATCACTTTACCTGGGTCTGCCTGCGTCCTCTCTCACCTCAGCAAAACCAAATCATGACACAGGGGGCCAACCCTATACAGGGCCGCTGAAGCACCTTCTAGTACCGGACTAAAGCAAAAAAAAAAAAAAGGGAACCTACTGTAAAAGACACGAAAATAGGACAACCGGTCCCACCAGGCCAAAGTCTCAACAAAAAAGCAAACAAGCAAAGGCTAACAAAAACTACCGCATGGCAGGCTGGAGAAGCCAGCTGTGGCCTACAGCCACTGGTTACATACTTGCACTATAGCAGGATGCATTCCCAGACTAGTTGTTTTGATTTGAAATTAGTTTTGGAACCAGTTTTTCTAAACATTACCTGGAAAACAGTGATTAAACAAAACCATGTTAAATTGTTAGTTTATTATAACCAGTACTGACTAGTTGTGTTGATTTTAAATAAGTTTTTTAAAAAGTTTTTTGAAAAATTACCACGACAGAAGTGGTCTCCGTGGATACATTGATTAAACAACAACACACTAAATTGTTTAGTTAATGTTGGATAGTTGTTTAGATTTGAAATAAGTTTTGGAACCAGTTTTTTGAAACATTACTTGGAAAACAGTGGTCTCCATGGAAACATTGATTAAACAAAAACATGTTAAATTGTTAGTTTATTTTAACCAGTACTGACTAGTTGTTTTGATTTTAAATTGGTTTTGGAACCGGATTTTTGAAAAATTACTTGGAAAAAAGTGGTCTCCATGGATACATTGATTAAACAAAAACATGTTAAATTGTTAGTTTATTTTAACCAGTACTGACTAGTTGTTTTGATTTGAAATAAGTATTGGAACCAGTTTTTTGAAACATTACCTGGAAAACAGTGGTCTCCATGGAAACATTGATTAAACAAAAACATGTTAAATTGTTAGTTTATTTTAACCAGTACTGACTAGTTGTTTTGATTTGAAATTAGTTTTGGAAGCGGATTTTTGAAAAATTATTTGGAAAAAAGTGGTCTCCATGGATACATTGATTAAACAACAACACACTAAATTGTTTAGTTAATGTTGAATAGTTGTTTTGATTTGAAAAAAAAAAATTCCAACCAGTTTTATGAAAACATACATGGAAAACAGTGGTCTCCATGGATACATTGATTAAACAAAAACATATTAAATTGTTAGTTTATTATAACCAGTACTGACTAGTTGTTTTGATTTGAAATTAGTTTTGGAACCGGATTTTTGAAAAATTACCACGACAAAAGTGGTCTCCATGGATACGTTGATTAAACAACAACACACTAAATTGTTTAGTTAATGTTGAATAGTTGTTTAGATTTGAAATAAGTTTTGGAACCAGTTTTTTGAAACATTACCTGGAAAACAGTGGTCTCCATGGAAACATTGATTAAACAAAAACATGTTAAATTGTTAGTTTATTTTAACCAGTACTGACTAGTTGTTTTGATTTTAAATTGGTTTTGGAACCGGATTTTTGAAAAATTACTTGGAAAAAAGTGGTCTCCATGGATACATTGATTAAACAACAACACACTAAATTGTTTAGTTAATGTTGAATAGTTGTTTTGATTTGAAATAAGTATTGGAACCAGTTTTTTGAAACATTACCTGGAAAACAGTGGTCTCCATGGAAACACTGATTAAACAAAAACATGTTAAATTGTTAGTTTATTATAACCAGTACTGACTAGTTGTTTAGATTTGAAATAAGTTTTGGAACCAGTTTTTTGTAAAATTACCTGGTTTTAGTGTGTTGTTGATTAAACAACAACACACTAAATTGTTTAGTTAATGTTGAATAGTTGTTTTGATTTGAAAAAATTTTTTACAACCAGTTTTATGAAAACATACATGGAAAACAGTGGTCTCCATGGATACATTGATTAAACAAAAACATATTAAATTGTTAGTTTATTATAACCAGTACTGACTAGTTGTTTTGATTTGAAATTAGTTTTGGAACCGGATTTTTGAAAAATTACTTGGAAAAAAGTGGTCTCCATGGATACACTACATTGATTAAACAACAACACACTAAATTGTTTAGTTAATGTTGAATAGTTGTTTTGATTTGAAATAAGTTTTGGAACCAGTTTTTTGAAACATTACCTGGAAAACAGTGGTCTCCATGGATACATTGATTAAACAAAAACATATTAAATTGTTAGTTTATTATAACCAGTACTGACTAGTTGTTTTGATTTGAAATTAGTTTGGAACCGGATTTTTGAAAAATTACCAGTACAAAAGTGGTCTCCATGGATACAGTGATTAAACAACAACACACTAAATTGTTTAGTTAAAGTTGAATAGTTGTTTTGATTTGAAAAAAGTTTTTTTAAAAAGTTGTTTGAAAAATTACCACGACACAAGTGGTCTTCATTGATACATTGATTAAACAACAACCCACTAAATTGTTTAGTTAATGTTGGATAGTTGTTTTGATTTGAAATAAGTTTTGGAACCAGTTTTTTGAAACATTACCTGGAAAACAGTGGTCTCCATGGAAACATTGATTAAACAAAAACATGTTAAATTGTTAGTTTATTTTAACCAGTACTGACTAGTTGTTTTGATTTGAAATTAGTTTTGGAACCAGATTTTTGAAACATTACCTGGAAAACAGTGGTCTCCATGGAAACATTGATTAAACAAAAACATGTTAAATTGTTAGTATATTATAACCAGTACTGACTAGTTGTTTTGATTTGAAATACGTTTTTTAAAAAGTTTTTTGAAAAATTACCACGACAAAAGTGGTCTTCATTGATACATTGATTAAACAACAACCCACTAAATTGTTTAGTTAATGTTGGATAGTTGTTTTGATTTGAAATAAGTTTTGGAACCAGTTTTTTGAAACATTACCTGGAAAACAGTGGTCTCCATGGAAACATTGATTAAACAAAAACATGTTAAATTGTTAGTTTATTTTAACCAGTACTGACTAGTTGTTTTGATTTGAAATTATTTTTGGAACCGGATTTTTGAAAAATTATTTGGAAAAAAGTGGTCTCCATGGATACATTGATTAAACAACAATACACTAAATTGTTTAGTTAATGTTGAATAGTTGTTTTGATTTGAAAAAAAAAATTCCAACCAGTTTTATGAAAACATACATGGAAAACAGTGGTCTCCATGGATACATTGATTAAACAAAAACATATTAAATTGTTAGTTTATTATAACCAGTACTGACTAGTTGTTTTGATTTGAAATTAGTTTTGGAACCGGATTTTTTAAAAATTACAAGGACAAAAGTGGTCTCCATGGATACGTTGATTAAACAATAACACACTAAATTGTTTAGTTAATGACAAGTTGTTTTGATTTGAAATAAGTTTTTTTTTAAAGTTTTTTGAAAAATTACCATGACAAAAGTGGTCTCCATGATACATTTATTAAACAACACACTAAATTGTTTGTTGGATAGTTGTTTTGATTTGAAATACGTTTTGGAACCAGTTTTTTGAAACATTACCTGGAAAACAGTGGTCTCCATGGAAACATTGATTAAACAAAAACATGTTAAATTGTTAGTTTATTATAACCAGTACTGACTAGTTGTTTTGATTTTAAATTAGTTTTGGAACCGGATTTTTGAAAAATTACTTGGAAAAAAGTGGTCTCCATGGATACAGTACATTGATTAAACAACAACACACTAAATTGTTAGTTTATTTTAACCAGTAGATGCTTAGATTTGAAATAAGTTTTGGAGCCAGTTTTTTGTAAAATTACCTGGAAAGAAGAGGTCTCCATGGATACATTGATTAAACAAAAGCATATTAAATTGTTAGTTTATTATAACCAGTACTTACTAGTCGTTTTGATTTTAAATTAGTTTTCGAACCGGATTTTTGAAAGATTATTTGGAAAAAAGTGGTCTCCATGGATACATTGATTAAACAATAACACACTAAATTGTTTAGTTAATGACTAGTTGTTTTGATTTGAAATAAGTTTTGGAACCAGTTTTTTGAAACATTACCTGGAAAACAGTGGTCTCCATGGAAACATTGATTAAACAAAAACATGTTAAATTGTTAGTTTATTTTAACCAGTACTGACTAGTGATAGTGGAGCGAGCAAAAACTAAATTGCGGGTCTACTACACACACATGTCGAAATCCAGCTTGTTTATAGGCGGACCAACAGCGCCACAGCTTAACGCAGTCAAATTAATTACAAAAATAAGAAATCATACAAATTCGAAAATATATTAAAGTCAAAACCCAGGGACGTTTTGTATCCCAAAGTCCATGTCTTTTTTAAACCGATGGTATGCCTTGGACATCGGCATTTTGATGGTCTTTGACCAGGTGCTACTGACAGGAAAGCCAGACGTGGCCTAAAAAATCAGTTTGTTTGGTGGCAGAATCCCAGACGGAGGCTGTGTGTTCAAATCTGTGGCAAACAACAGGATGTCCTGGAGAGGGCGATCTTTTTTTTTGTCCTGAAAAAGAAGCAATAAGTTGAGTTATATTACAATAACACTGTTATGAAAATACGCTTATGTTCTTACGCAGAAGAAGAAAAAGAGGGAGCCGTTTGTCTGGTCTGACAGTTGTTTATACAGACCAGTTTGGGGCCCACCCAGTACGTGTGAGGGATAAACCCACTAGCGATAGCCTTAAAGGGCGAAGCCTATACGAAATAGAACTGTGGGTCTCATCAGTGAATGTACTCATGTAGTTCTGTATTTTCACCATTTCCAAAAGCTGGTTATTGGGAATAGCAAAAGAAACTTTGCCTGATCGCCCAACTACACTAAACCCTAACCCCACTTTCTCTTTTTTTTATTCTGTAAAACAATAATGAGCATCCCCACAGCATGATGCTGTCAAATCCTAATTTATGAAACAGTTCTTTTTTGTTCTTTTTGAATTTCAGGTTTATATATATTTTTGTAAAGCACTTGTGGTGCCGGACGTTAAAACTGGCAGCTAAAAACAAACAGTCCATCCAAAAGATTTTGCCAATATAAAAAGCAAAGTTCGTTTAAACAGAGAAAAGAAAAGAAAATCTACACTGTAAGACTTAAACACACCACCAACGACTGCTGGGACAGAGCATGTGATTTTTGAGCAGAAATAACCCGACGTATAAAAGAGGAGGTTCAACCAGTAAAAGAGATAGAGGGAGAGAGAGATTCAAGCACTTGAGGAATGGAAATCTGGAGATCAGCTTTACGTTTATTGGAGTTGATGGCAGTAGTTGTCGCCGGTGGGTTTCTGGATGGTTTGAAAAACCGGAGTGGACTTGCAGAGGCTGGAAGTGGTGCCAGCGCCGAGACTCCATCTGTAGAATGTAGTCTGCAGGGTACGCCTCGTTCACCCGTCTACGCAGCAGACGGGGACTTTATCATTGGAGGTGTTTTCTCCATTCATTATCAACTTTACACAGTGATCTATAATTACACCACCAAGCCTGAGCCTCCAAGGTGCGCAGGGAGGTCAGTAAGATAAGAGGGAGAAATTGACAGGATGTTACAGATTTATGAATAGATTTATTTAGGATGCACAGACAAGGGCTTTTTTAAAACAATTCTGTGTATTTCTTTAGTCATATTGTGCAGAACTTTAAGTAGATGCTATTGCAACTTATTTTTGCTTCTTTACAAAAACGCACACTTTGATTTATTACTACTGGCCAGTAAATCTAAATATTACATGGTCAACATTGCTAGTTAGGAGTTTGACTCTTTCTAGCTGCCACATTGAAATTCACCTTAAGTTCTAAATAATGTGTGATTTCATACTTTGAATTCTCTTGGGAAAAATATTTTACTTGTCTTGGTAAAGAGGTAAAAATATGGCACCAAATGGATTCTGAGGTTGTTTTTTTCTTTTTTTTTTGGTATAAAGTTTCTGTGCAATTTCTTCAGATTTCTTTCTTTTTTTTCTGCTCAGTATTGATGCCCGGGAACTGCGCTTCTCTCGTTCAATGATCTTTGCCATCGAAGAGATAAACAATCGCATGGATCTGCTGCCATCAAACTCGGATATCAGATCTACGATTCGTGTGCGTCCGTGCCCGTTGCCGTTCACGTGGCGTTTCAGCTGTCAAACGGCCAGGACCCCGTGTTTTACAAAGGCACCAACTGTTCTCAGTCCGGCGTGGTGATGGCTGCCGTTGGTGAATCTGGATCTACGCCATCCATCAGCATGTCGCGCATCATGGGCTCTTTTAACATCCCTCAAGTAAATATTCATTTTCTTTGAATCTGAGGATGGAAAGAAATTAATTCGCTCCACATTAATCTTGTTTTTAAAGACATCATGTTTCGCTTTAGGTGAGCCACTATGCCACTTGTGCTTGTCTGTCAGATAAGCAACAATACCCAAATTTCTTCAGAACAATTCCCAGTGACCAGTTCCAAGCTGATGCCCTGGCCAAGCTGGTGAAACACTTTGGCTGGACTTGGATAGGAGCCGTCCACTCAGACTCGGATTATGGAAATAGTGGCATGGCGTCTTTTCTTGAAGCAGCTCTCAGAGAGGGGATCTGTGTGGAGTACATTGAATCTTTCTTTAGAACTGACCCAGGCAGCAAGATCCAAAGAGTCGCTGATGCCATCCGCAGGTGACACTTGTTGCATATGTCTGATTTTGCTGAACCTTCACTGCAACAACAGAAAATCTTACCAAGTATTTTTGTTTTAGTTTCAAGTGCAAATTTAACTTACAAGTATCTTTTCAGCTTGATATAGGAGCTTGTTTTTAAGTCAAAGATTTCTTAATATTGACGATAAAAGAGAAATTCTAAATGAAATGATCTGACTGGAGAACAAGACACTTTAATGTATAATATGGGAAAAATGTATAGTTCCACTGGTAGACAATTCCACTTCTAACTAGTACTTTTTCATCAATTTTAAAGAATTAATCACCTAAAACAACCAATTTCTTGAAAAAGTTACTTCTGAGTTAGTTTTGTCTTATTTCAAGTGTACTAAAATATTTGCGCTAGAAATTAGAACAAAAGTACTTTGCAAGATTGTGTATTATTGCAGTGTTTGCATAAAAGTCTGATGAGATTATAGTCTAATTGTGGAATTCTTGTACTTTTCATCCCCTTTGCATTTAAAAAAACGAAGATTCGAAAGATCTACTTTTATCATGAAATACCCATACGTTTACCTTTAGATTAGGCAGCATAAAATGTAAATTACAAATGACAATGTTTTTGCATTTTCATGTAATGTCACAGGTCAACAGCCAAGGTGGTTGTGGCATTTATTGCTTCTGGAGACCTGAGGGTCCTGCTGGAGGAGCTGGATCGCGCTCCTCCACCACCTCGCCAGTGGATTGGCAGTGAGTCCTGGGTGACTGACACTTTCATGGTCAGATACAGTTTCTGTGCGGGGGCCATCGGAGTTGCTATCCCACAGTCTGTCATCCCAGGCCTGAGAGACTTCCTCCTGGGTCTCTCTCCATCAGAAGTGGCTGCCTCCCCACTGCTTACTGAGTTCTGGGAGGATGCATTCAACTGCAGCCTGACAAAAAGTAAGAGCACTTTCCTGAATTCTGAGATGTTTTGTACTTATTATTTTTTTCACATAATATAAAAATACTGCCTGCTTTAAGACCAGACACAAAAAGTCTGCTATGTTTACATCCGGAACTGAATTTTCCACTTATACCAATTGAGTTTCAATTTTGTTTTCTTTCTTATAATTGTGAGGAAAAAATAGAACTGGGTGGTCAATGTTTAAGTCACATAAAATTGTGATAAAATGTTTTATCATTTGACATAAAACACTTGTTTGCGTCTTCAGATCCTGCTGCAAACAAGGGCATGTGTAACGGAACTGAAGACCTAAAAAGGCTGGAGAACCCGTACACCGAAACATCTCAGCTGAGAGTGACTAACATGGTGTACAAGGCCGCTTATGCCGTAGCGCATGCTTTTCACAACGCACTGTGTCGGAAAACAAACGCCACCATTCAGTGTGACAAATTCATCAAACTGAATGCAAGTCAGGTTAGTCCAAATGAAAACCAAAACTCTGAGTTTTTTCTTTTCTTTTATTATTATTATTAGTAGTAGTAATCATCATCATAATAATAATAATAATAATAATATTATTATTTTCTATCTGACATTGCTCCTTTCTTGTTCCAGATTTTTTCCGAAATGAAGAAAGTAAATTTTTCTCAAAATGGTTACCATGTCTCGTTTGATGCTAATGGGGAACCTGTAGCTGCGTATGAGGTGGTCAACTGGCAAACAACTGAGAGTGGAGGCACTGAGGTAGTGACTGTGGGTTATTATGATGCATCACTGCCAGGAGGACAGCAGTTCCAAATCAATAGGAACATAACGTGGATGGGGGGTGGATCACAAGTAATGACTGTAACAATTTAACAGAAGAGGAGTTTGTGTCTTAAACTAATATTTTAAAATTTTCTTGCTTACAGGCACCAGTCTCAGTTTGCTCAGAGAGTTGTCCTCCAGGAACTCATAAAGTGTTGCAGAAAGGAAAACCAATCTGCTGCTATGACTGTATACTATGTCCTGAAGGAGAGATCAGTAATATGACAGGTAGAATCTATTATTTTTCAAAATCATTAATTGTGTAACCAATAAAACCCTCTATGGTTTGATTTTTAGACTCGCCTGATTGCTTGCCATGTCCGAGAGAGTTCTGGTCAAATGCAAAGAGAGATGCTTGCATCCCCAAACCTGTGGAGTTTCTTTCCTTCGATGAAGTCCTGTCAATCATCCTGGCTGCATTCTCAGTCAGTGGAGCCTGTCTTGCCATTATTACAGCAGCGATTTTCTTTTACTACAGGGCCACTCCAATTGTCAGAGCCAACAACTCAGAGCTGAGCTTCCTGCTGCTCTTCTCTCTGACTCTGTGTTTCTTATGTTCACTAACTTTCATTGGAGCCCCCTCTGAGTGGTCCTGCATGCTGCGGCACACAGCGTTTGGCATCACATTTGTTCTCTGTATCTCCTGTGTTCTTGGGAAAACTATAGTGGTTCTAATGGCCTTTAAAGCTACACTTCCTGGTAGTAATGCTATGAAATGGTTTGGTCCTCCACAACAAAGAATGACTGTAGTATCTTTTACATTTATTCAGGCTGTTATATGTATCATATGGTTGGTTGTGAGTCCTCCCTTCCCAGTGAAAAATCTGACCACCTACAAGGAGAAGATCATCCTGGAATGTGCGTTAGGCTCTGCTGTTGGTTTCTGGGCTGTGCTCGGCTACATCGGCCTGCTGGCTGTGTTTTGCTTTGTGTTAGCTGTTCTAGCTCGGAAACTACCTGATAATTTTAACGAAGCCAAGATGATAACATTCAGCATGTTGATATTCTGTGCCGTCTGGATCACCTTCATCCCAGCTTATGTCAGCTCTGCTGGAAAATTTACTGTGGCTGTGGAGATATTTGCTATTCTGGCCTCCAGTTTTGGACTGATACTGTGTATATTTGCTCCAAAGTGTTTCATCATTTTGTTTCAACCAGAGAAAAACACCAAGAAATATTTAATGAACAAAAAATAATTTTTTCAGGTGGGTTCAAACAATGACCACGATTTCAGTTTGAGTAAAATTTTATATACATGTTGTCAGAAATGTTATCTTTTCTAAATTTCGACAAATGTCTTCTGCTTTTGTCTAATTCTGACACTGTCCATTTAACCTGTTGTTGACTTCTTTGACAAGTACAAAGTATTTGTTTACATCACAAACAAATAAAACTGTTGTCATTTTCGAAGAAATCTGATTTGTACGTTTTTCTTAAAAATGTCTTCTTGTTGTGACAGTATCATCTCTCTGCTTTCTGTTATACTGCCATTTGCAGAGATACACCGCTTGGACTGAAATACCAACTTGAGCCAGGAGGAGAGTCATAGCACTATGCTAAAACTGTGCTAATACAAAATAGTGGGTTTTTGGGGGGTTGAACTCACTACTAGTTATTTGTCGTTACAGCAGTGATGACACCATGAACAGCAAAACAGGAGCTGATGGACAGACTCACACAAACTGCATTTACGTTACCAAATGTCTGCTAAACCTCATCTATATTCTGCTAATATCAATAAAACAATTTTGCAATTGCTGTGTTTTGAAATCACACATGAATAAGTTAGTTCACGTAATAGGTCAAAACATCCAAGTTCCATGATCGAAGACAACAGTTGCTTCCTGTTGTCTTCGTTTTCATAGTTTGGGCCATCAAAAACCAAGAGTTTTTTTTTCAAAATTGGCGCGACTCCATGTTCCAAATTTATTTTCATATTGTGAAATTGCACAATTATGTCGTATTACAAAGCAAATCAAGTTTATCTGAATAAGAAAATACAAAAAAAAAACATATATACTACACTCCAAACTACTAAAAAATACCACCAAAAACACATAAGCAATGTTTATATGTGGTATAAATGAATAAAAGAAACAATCTAATATAAGAAAATGTAAAAGGAGTCAGAGAAGCAAACAGATGAGGTTGTCCCCTCATCAGGTAAATGGTCACCTGACGTATAATGGTAGAAGGCTTAAAAAGCTATAAAACGCATGTTTACTCCTACAGACTCTTGAGGAATGGAGATCTGGGCTGCTTTCAATGCTCTGGGATTGGCTGTTTGTTTGCTGGAGCTGATGTCAGTGTGTGGTCTGGGTGGGTCTGTGGATAGTCTGAGACAGAGGACAGAGTCCACAAATCCTCTCACTCAGGCTGGTGCACCGGTGCAGTGCACCCTGCAGGGCACGCCTCGTGTGTCAGCTTTCTCGAAGGACGGAGACTTTGTTATTGGAGGCATTTTCTCAATTCATTACCAACTTTATACAGTGATTTATAATTACACCACCAAGCCTGAGCCTCCCAGATGCACAGGGAGGTTAGTATGGAGAAGTGAACAACAAAAATGTGAAGTTTTGCTGAATTTTATTTTATTTTTTTTGCCATTTCATGTTGTAGGCTATATTAGAAAATGATTTATTTATTTTTTGTTATAATGAATGCTCTTCTAGCAATTAACATGACATTTGTTACCTCAAATAACAAAGAGGCCTCATTTAGGACAATGGGAAGAAAAAAAAACACTGACATACATTTAGGGTTTATAAACAAAAAAACAATATGTAACATTAAAAAATGTGAAATTGTGATCTTTTAAAAAAAATTCAGTATGATAATTTTCATTTGTTTTGAATTTGCAGATGAATTATGTCATCAATTGTTTTCTGTAAAGCCAGACCGATTTTTTGACTATTTGTTGCCAAGTTTTGTCTGAACATCAACCCTCTGGTTTTGTGCAGCTTGAACTCTCGTGTCCTGCGCTTCTTGCGCACAATGATCTTTGCAATTGAGGAAATAAACAACAGTTCCCAGCTGCTCCCCGGCGTCAGTCTCGGATATCAGATCTATGACTCGTGCATAGCGGTGCCGGTGGCCGCGCACGTTGCGTTTCAGCTGTCAAACGGCCAGGACCCCGTATTTCTCCAAGGCGGGAACTGTTCAGAGTCTGGAGTGGTGGCTGCTGTGGGAGACTCTGGATCCACTCCATCCATCAGCATTTCCCGCATCTTCCGTTCCTTCAGCATTCCGTTGGTAAGAAGTGCGAATTTATGGCACACTAAAATTCTAAATTGTATTTCTGCTTCTATTAAATCTTAAAAAAAAAAAAAAAAAAATTACGAATGGTTTGTTTAATTACTTCTTTAGGTGAGTCCATTTGCCACCTGTGCCTGTCTGTCAGATAAGCAGCAGCATCCGACGTTTTTCAGAACCATTCCCAGTGACCAGTTCCAAGCTGACGCGCTGGCCAAACTGGTGAAACACTTCGGCTGGACTTGGATTGGCGCGGTGCGCTCCGACTCGGATTATGGAAATTATGGCATGGCGTCCTTTCTCGACGCGGCGCTCAGAGAGGGGATCTGCGTGGAGTACTCTGAAGCCTTCTACCGGACCGACCCGCCGAGCAAGATCCAAAGACTTGCTGATGTGATCCGAAGGTTTCTGATCGTTTAAAATGTGACTTTTTGCAGACAGATTATATGATTATATGACAGAAGATTACTTTATGTGTTCGCCCTTGTCCATTTTCTCAGTTACATCGAAGCACAGATGCCTGGAGTTGATGTCTGTTTTCATGTATAAACAATAAGTCACAAAACTTTATGTTTTTAAAACATTCATTCATTTAATGTGTGTTTTTTGTGAACACAGATCAACAGCCGTTGTTGTTGTGGCCTTTGCGGCCTCTGGTGATATGAAGGTCCTGTTAGAGGAGCTGGCCCGGGACCCTCCTCCGCCTCGTCAGTGGATCGGAAGTGAGGGCTGGGTGACGGATCCTCTCTTGATGAGCTTCGGTTTTTGCGCGGGCGCCATCGGAGTTGCCATTCAACGAGCTGTGATCCCAGGGCTGAGAAACTTCCTCCTGGATCTCTCTCCCTCAGACGTGGCTGCGTCCTCAGTGCTGACCGAGTTCTGGGAGGACGCGTTCAACTGCAGTCTGACAGAAAGTGAGGAAAACAAGACACTCCGTTTAAAACTGTCATCTGTTCTATAAACGCGTTTTATGATAACAGATTACATCTCGTTTACATATTTAACCTGATGCATTTCTTTTAATATTCGTGAATGAAATCTTGGTTGGTCAATGAATCCAAAAGTTTTTTATTTTTATTTATTTTTTTTAGTCAACTTAATTTGTTTCAACTGCTGTTTTACAAAGTGGCTCATTTGTATTTCATTTAGTAATTTCTTGAATACAGTAATATATACTTAAACATATTTTTGAAGCTGTACTACTTCTACTGCTACTATGTTTGCTAATACTACTACTACTACTAATAATAATAAATGTCTCATTTTATACAAACATGTTTTAATGAAAATTAACCTTTTACTTTCTTAAAATATTTTTTGTAGCGTTTAAATAATTTTGGTAAGGATCAGTGATGGTTTCTGTGATTGAGTGTGTGCTTAGGTTTAAAAGTAGAATGCCACAAAAAGTGCTTATGTATTCTTCTTTATTCTTCTTGAAATGTATGCGACTGAAAAGTCCTGTGCTTTTGGTCATTTTTTATTCTAACGAACGAACATGACGTGAAGCAGGAGTGTTTCCGCTGTTCTAGAGACTCGAGACTGAAGACACACACTCACAAACTGCAAAACTAGGTGTCTGGCATTTGCATTCCTTTTGAGCTGCATCTAAACATATTGAACCCAAGTCCTAATGCTTAAAATTCAAGGTGAGTGTGCAAATGTTCTTTCACAAACTAAGATCATTTATTTGTTTCCAGATGCTTACTTGAACAAAAGAGTGTGCGATGGAACCGAAGACATTAAAAGGCTTGAGAACCCGTACACTGAGACGTCTCAGTTGAGAGCGAGTAACATGGTGTACAAGGCTGTTTATGCGATAGCTCATGCTATTCACAATGCGGTGTGTGAGGAAAGGAACGCCATCATTCAGTGTGACAAACTTGTCAGCTTAGAGCCAAAACAGGTCAGTTTGAGTGAAAAAGGTGATCTGAAAGTTTTTTTAAAAGTGAGTTGATTCCTTTCTCTCTGTGTTTCTTTCTTACTTCACAGGTCTTCACTGAGTTAAAGAAAGTGAACTTTTCCAAAAATGGCTATCATGTTTCTTTTGATGATAAGGGTGATCCTGTAGCTTTTTACGAGTTGGTTAACTGGCAAAGGAATGAAAATGGAGTTATTGAGCTGGTAACAGTGGGGTTTTATGATGCATCACTGCCGAGTGGAGAGCAGTTCCGTATCAATGGGAACTTAATCTGGCTGGACGGTGGAACACAAGTAAAGAGGCTAATGTTCAGAACTGCAATTGTTTGCTGTACTGGTGAAGTTGGTATTTTGACATTTTCTCTTTTACAGGTTCCAGTCTCAGTTTGCTCAGAGAGTTGTCCTCCAGGAACTCGTAAAGTGTTGAGGAAAGGAAAACCAATCTGCTGCTACGACTGTATACCGTGTCCTGAAGGAGAGATCAGTAATATGACAGGTAAACTCTTATTCTTTCACATGCATGTTTGCATAATTAAATAATTCCAAACTAAAAGTGCATTTGTGTTTTTTTGTTTTTTTGTTTAGATTCTCCTGATTGTTTCCTGTGCCATGATGAATTCTGGCCTAATCCGGAGAAAGAGGCTTGTTTCCCCAAACCTGTGGAGTTTCTTACCTTTGACGAAGTTCTTGGAATCACTCTGGTTGTATTCTCTGTTAGTGGAGCCTGTCTTACAGCTGCAGCAGCGGCGGTTTTTTTCCTTCACAGAACAACACCAATTGTCAGAGCCAACAACTCAGAGCTGAGCTTCCTGCTGCTCTTCTCTCTGACTCTGTGTTTCTTATGTTCACTAACTTTCATTGGAGCCCCCTCTGAGTGGTCCTGTATGCTGCGGCACACAGCGTTTGGCATCACATTTGTTCTCTGTATCTCCTGTGTTCTGGGGAAAACTATAGTGGTTCTAATGGCCTTTAAAGCTACACTTCCTGGTAGTAATGCTATGAAATGGTTTGGTCCAACACAGCAAAGGATGACTGTCATGTTTCTCACCTTAATTCAGGTTATAATATGTATCATTTGGTTGGTTGTGAGTCCTCCCTTCCCAGTGAAAAATCTGACCACCTACAAGGAGAAGATCATCCTGGAATGTGCGTTAGGCTCTGCTGTTGGTTTCTGGGCTGTGCTCGGCTACATCGGCCTGCTGGCTGTGTTTTGCTTTGTGTTAGCTGTTCTAGCTCGGAAACTACCTGATAATTTCAACGAAGCCAAGATGATAACCTTCAGCATGTTGATATTCTGTGCCGTCTGGATCACCTTCATCCCAGCTTATGTCAGCTCTCCTGGAAAATTTACTGTGGCTGTGGAGATATTTGCTATTCTGGCCTCCAGCTTTGGACTGATACTGTGTATATTTGCTCCAAAGTGTTACATTATTTTGTTTCAGCCGGAGAAGAACACCAAGAAATTTTTGATGAACAAAAACTAAACAAAAAAATGACAGACATTTTAAAACAAAACAGTATATTGGACAATATTGCACACATAAGGAATTTGGACACATAAGGAATTTTGAAATCATACTTTGGTTTATGATTCCACATCTTTCCCTTCTGGTGTCTTTCTTCACTAATAATTCTTTATGTGTAAAATGAAATATTAACAAGTATAATCAAACTACAGTAAATAGTTACGTTATTTTACAACATTCTGATTTCAGTTTGTATCACGTTTTAGTTGTTAAATAAAAATATATTTTAAAAGGAACCTGTTTAATGTTAGTGTAAATTCAATAACTGTGGTAAGGTGGGCAGATGTTTTTGGAACCATTTTGTTCATTTTTGAGAACATCAGATATAATGTTTTGCTTCAAGTTGCAAAAATATAATTCTTCTATATTAATTCAGTCTTTTTTATTCCTAGTTTCTTTATTTTTTAAAAATATATTTGTTTGAGGGTGTTACACAAAATAGATTTCTGGTTGTTTTTTTTTTAGCTTTACATCATGTTATAATGTTTATTCCCTCATCAAAAACATGCATGTTTGAGAAATTACTTAATTTCCTGTCACTGGCAACCATTCAGGGTTTCCAAAGTATTCATGAGCATGTGATTCCACCACTCTGCTCCTTCAGACTGGGTGACAGCAGCAATTAGCAAAATCACCTGGCAGAGCTGTGCAGCTGCTGAACTTATATGAAATACTTCTCAGTGCCACGCTGGTAAGAATGCTGTTAAAGGCTCGTTGTAATGACGCGCTGAGGGTGGAACGTCAGAAAGAGCAGGAACTTCTTAAAGAGACAAAGGCATAATTTAAAGGCATTAATTTCAAGGTCAAATTTCTTGTAAGTCATGTTTGACCTATACAGCATTTTTTATAACAACTGAAGGTAACATATTGATTGCGGTATAAAATGTCACCATATGGAAAATACACAATATTTTCCCTTTAAAGTTATCAAAGCTGCAGTAAGTAACTTTTATAAGTCATTGGAAAATCCCCAAACTCAGTCCCATAAAAAGTTTGTGGACAGATGACATAACTTTTTACTTTGCACAATGGCCAGCGGGGTCACACTGTGCTAAGCTTTTTTTTGTGTGTGTGTGGTTTCCTGAACTGACGGTCTGAAGGAACGGTCCTACTCTTCTTCCCCTTGCTGTCCGACCGTGACATTTGCCACGTTCCTCCTGAGCGTCGCGCTAAAACCATGGGAGTCAGTTACATCTGTTGTGGAGGAAAGGGTCAAATTTTAAATAAACTACTCTGAGATTCATTTGTAAGGAGACCCAAAATGTTTGGCCTAAGTCATTGAGGGTAAAATGTAACATTATCAAATATTAAGAAAATATGCTGAAACTTATATGTGTGCATTTATTTATAGGTACATATGGTAATTCTACATATAAAAACAATAATAGCTTAATCAAATTAAGTTAAAAACATCTGTTTTTTTTGTTTGTTTTTCTATAGAAATTTCAAGTTTCAGTAATTGTCCTTAGAACTAAAAACAAACTTGCACATGTGTCTTATCTCTGATGGAAAGTGAGTACGACCAAAGCCCAGGGGGGCGAGTGCATCTGCTGAGTGCATCTGCTTTTAGGTCATCTGACACAAATAACAGACTAGGTTTATAAATCTGGAGGCACACACTCAAATACAGACAATTAAATGATGGAAATCTGGCCAGCCTTCGTTGGTCTGAGATTAGCTGTTAGTTCGTTGGAGCTGATCTCTCTGATTGGCCTGGGTGTGTCTGCAAATGGCCTCACACAAAGGCCTGAGCCTGCGCATCCTCTGACAGCTGAGATGATTACCGAGGCTTCACCGGAGAAGTGTACCCTGCTAGGTACGCCTCGTGTGCCTGCGTTCTCAAAGGACGGGGACTTTGTCATTGGAGGCGTTTTCTCCATTCATTTTAAACTTTACACAGTGATTTATAATTACACCACCAGGCCTGACCCTCCGAGATGCACAGGGAGGTTAGTAAGAGGAAGAGGGGAAAAAAAAACAATTAATCAATGGATATGTTGTGACTTATTGCAATGTTTTGTGTTGTTTCATATATATTTCAACAAGTTTTACAACCCCATGCAATGTTTCTTAACCTCTGACATATAAGGCCCATGCTTATTTACTCATTTTTGAGTGTTATTTAGGGGATCCAGCTTAAGTTAAACAAAAAAAAATGTGAATAAATAGAATTTCTAATTATAAGTTGATTCCTAATATATTACAATGAAAATGCAAGAAGGATTTCTAATTCAAACTACAATTTTAAATATTTTTGGTGTTAACTGCATTGTCACATGAGCTGTTTTACACGTATTTATTTATTTTTTGCTATATTTAGTCAGTCATTTATATGATGTGACATTTCCTGACTCTGAGTTCACCTGGTCGATTTTGTGCAGTGTAAACCCGCGAGTTCTGCGTTTCCTCCGCACAATGATCTTTGCAATTGAGGAGATAAATAACCGCACGGAGCTGCTGCCGGGCATCAAACTCGGATATCAGATCTATGATTCGTGCGTCGCGGTGCCTGTGTCAGTGCACGTGGCGTTTCAGCTCTCCAACGGCCAGGACCCGGTGTTCAACAAAGAGGCCACCTGTTCACGATCCGGAGTGACAGCTGTGGTTGGAGACTCTGGATCCACTCCATCCATCAGCATTTCCCACATCTTCCGTTCCTTCAGCATTCCGTTGGTAAGAAGTGCGAAATTATCGCAAACTAAAATTCTAAAGTGTGTTATTGTATTAAATCTAAAAAAAAAAAAAAAATAATAAAATAAAAAAGACAAATGGTTTGTTTAATTTCTTCTTTAGGTGAGTCCATTTGCCACCTGTGCCTGTCTGTCAGATAAGCAGCAGCATCCGACGTTTTTCAGAACCATTCCCAGTGACCAGTTCCAAGCTGACGCGCTGGCCAAACTGGTGAAACACTTCGGCTGGACTTGGATTGGCGCGGTGCGCTCCGACTCGGATTATGGAAATTATGGCATGGCGTCCTTTCTCGACGCGGCGCTCAGAGAGGGGATCTGCGTGGAGTACTCTGAAGCCTTCTACCGGACCGACCCGCCGAGCAAGATCCAAAGACTTGCTGATGTGATCCGAAGGTTTCTCCGTCAACTTTTCTACTTTATTTGTTTTCTGACATAATTTTGTGGTAATTTCACATAAAGCTTTACAAGTGTAACACATTTCCAATGTCTCTGTAGCTCCACTGCCGCTGTCGTCGTGGCGTTCGCCTCTTCTGGAGATATGAAGTTCCTCTTGGAGGAGCTGGCTCGGGACCCGCCTCCACCTCGTCAGTGGATCGGAAGTGAAGGCTGGGTCGGTGACCCGTACTTGCTCAGTTTCAGCTTCTGTGCGGGCACCATCGGAGTTGCCATTCAGCAATCCGTCACCCCCGGGCTGAGAGACTTCCTCCTGGATCTCTCTCCCTCAGACGTGGCCTCTTCCTCCGCGCTGACCGAGTTCTGGGAGGAGGCGTTCAACTGCAGTCTGACACCAAGTAAGAAAATGGTTTATATCCTGTAAGAAACGCAGACTACGCCCTGTATGTATTCTAATTTATGTTGAATTATGTTCTAATTCGACATGATTGAACTGCATACTATGTGTTGTGTTAAATCCAATCTTTACAAGTGTATTTCAACTCATTTTTGCAACATTTCCATAAAAAAGCAAACCACATTTATTCATATAGCATCACATCTACATAAGGTAATGCACCGATGAAAAATCAATCTTGTACAAATGGGGAAAATGGAGTAATGTCAGAATCCTGATTTAAATAAGTTTAGCAGTTTCTGCACACTTTTTAGCTGAAAAACACACAGACTGCACATGGCCTTCCTGTGCTGTAATATTTCATTCGTTTTTATGTTATTTTTAGTACTGTCACTGAACTGAAATTCTTTTTGAATGAAATGTCGAATCAAATAACTGATGATTTTAGGTGATAAAGTAAAAGAAAAATCAGCAAGCAGAGGGTTTTCTTTTTAGTATACAACTTTGCGAAATACACACTAAAGCAGCAGGTTTTAAAATGATACACAATAGGACTTTAAATAGATTGCTTATATATTTTTTTATTGATTTTCTGGTTATTAATTAAGACAGCATGTTCTCTAAATTCAAGATAGTGGCTTTTTTTGACAAATTAAAAAAAAAAAATATATATATTTTTTTATGATCTGTTTTCAGATTCTGATCTGAGCAAAAAAATGTGTGATGGAACTGAAGATATTAAAGCCCTCCGAAGCCCGTACACTGAAACGTCTCAGTTAAGAATTAATAACATGGTGTACAAGGCTGTTTATGCAATAGCTCATGCCATTCACAGTGCAGTGTGTGAGGAAACAAACGGCTACACTCAGTGTGACAAACGCATCATTTTAAAGCCCAACGAGGTAGGATCAAGTAATTGTAGTAGTTACCCAAACATGATCTTTAGAAGCTACTGTTGTCATTTTCTCTCTGTTGTTTTTCTTTCTTATGACACAGGTTTATGCTGAACTAAGGAAAGTCAACTTTTCCCAAAATGGTTATCATGTGTCATTTGATGTTAATGGAGATCCAATGGCTTTTTATGAGCTGGTGAACTGGCAGAAGAGTGAGAGTGGAGTGCTTGAACCGGTAACAGTGGGATATTATGACGCATCGCTGCCGGTGGGTCAGCAGTTCCGTATCAATGGAAACTTAACCTGGGTGGAGGGTGACACACAAGTAAATATCACAGTTAAAAAGTTTATCAAATGAAAAATTAGTCACAATTACATGAGTCTAATTGTAAGAAATAACAAGAAGGTGGACATGGTCAGAAATTATTTTATTTAAACAGATGTTTTAACTGTGATTCTTTACAGGTTCCAGTCTCAGTTTGCTCAGAGAGTTGTCCTCCAGGAACTCGTAAAGTGTTGCAGAAAGGAAAACCAATCTGCTGCTACGACTGTATATCATGTCCTGAAGGAGAGATCAGTAATATGACAGGTAGAATCTAAAGTTTACATGCATATTTGCCTTAGACAATAGAAATAAAATAAAAAATGTCAAAAAATTTTCATATATATATACATATCGCTTTTTTTCAGATTCTCCTGATTGCTTCCCATGCCCTGAAGAATTCTGGCCAAATTCACAAAGGGACATATGTTTTCCCAAACCTGTTGAATTTCTTTCCTTTGATGAAGTTCTGGGAATCATTCTTGCCGTTTTCTCTGTCACTGGTGCATTTCTGGCTGTTACAGCAGCGGCTGTTTTCATTTACCACAAAACAACTCCGATTGTCAGAGCCAACAACTCAGAGCTGAGCTTCCTGCTGCTCTTCTCTCTGACTCTGTGTTTCTTATGTTCACTAACTTTCATTGGAGCCCCCTCTGAGTGGTCCTGCATGCTGCGGCACACAGCGTTTGGCATCACATTTGTTCTCTGTATCTCCTGTGTTCTTGGCAAAACTATAGTGGTTCTAATGGCCTTTAAAGCTACACTTCCTGGGAGTAATGCAATGAAATGGTTTGGTCCAACACAACAAAGAATGACTGTAGTGTGTTTGACCTTAGTTCAAGTTTTAATATGTATCATTTGGTTGGTTGTGAGTCCTCCATTCCCAGTGAAAAATCTGACCACCTACAAGGAGAAGATCATCCTGGAATGTGCGTTAGGCTCTGCTGTTGGTTTCTGGGCTGTGCTCGGCTACATCGGCCTGCTGGCTGTGTTTTGCTTTGTGTTAGCTGTTCTAGCTCGGAAACTACCTGATAATTTTAACGAAGCCAAGATGATAACCTTCAGCATGTTGATATTCTGTGCCGTCTGGATCACCTTCATCCCAGCTTATGTCAGCTCTCCTGGAAAATTTACTGTGGCTGTGGAGATATTTGCTATTCTGGCCTCCAGTTTTGGACTGATACTGTGTATATTTGCTCCAAAGTGTTACATTATTTTGTTTCAGCCGGAGAAAAACACTAAGAAATTTCTTATGAACAAAAACTAATCCCACATTATCAAAGACTTGAAAACACAATTACTTTTTAAGCAGAGGTGATGGCAACTCTCACTTTAATTTCAAAAAGTTCTATAATTTTAATACGTAGCATAATTTTAGTAAATTAAGACATTGCATATGACTACGCTAGACTGACATGATGTGGTTTGTATATGTGAAAAGCAAGGAACACATGTAGAAACAGGCAAGTTTTGCTGTAAGCATAAAAAATATTTGAAGTTTGGTGTGATTTAACTCTGATTTAAATTTTAAAATATGTATGTATTTTTAGTCGGTGTCTGTAAACATTTGGTTTCAACTGTATTTCCTATCTGTGATACGTGGCAGAATAACTTCCGGTTCAAAAGTCAAGTACGCTGTTATCCAGTCAGTGATAGTCCATGTTTTTCACTGTACCTACTTCTTCCTGTTGGTATAAGAATTAATTAGTTAGCTTAAAGTTGCAGTAGGGAGCTTTGAGAAAACGGCTGACTTAGGTCACTGCAAGGCGATAATAAAATATTTTTATGAAATTAAAATATGTATTTTTATTTAAAAAAAACAACAACAACAAACCTTCCGCATACATGCATTAGTTTAAACCTGTCTGTAACATTACCTTGTTGTGTGATTTAAAATAGCTTTAATTCACACTGCAGTGTCAAACTGGAGCTATTATGTTTTGAGAGTTTTAGCTAAGCACTTCCTCTAGCAGACTCGAGTACTTCCTGTTTGCCAATGTAGGTAATACTGACATTAATCCAAAGGTATTACAGAGTTGCCCCAAAACTACTTTTATGTAAGTTAAATTATTTGACACAATTAAGAGCAAGAGTGAAGAGATGAAATCCTGTAGAGAGTTCGAAACATACTTTCATACGCCACCGAAAAAAAAAAAAAAAACATCAGCCCAACCAAAGCGGATTCAGTCAGTTGAAGACGGTGCTTCTGAACCAGTTCAGTAAAAAAAAAAAAAAAATCCTTCTTGAATGTTATCAAAGATGACTGGTGATGTCATGCGTTTTTCCGACGATCACCTGATCTATTGTGCGCCGTTAAAAGACCAATAAAAACACACTTGCTCCCCACACACGCTCGGAGGATGGAGATTGGCCTGAGATTAGCAGTGAGTTTGTTCAACTTATTAATTGCAGTTGTTGGCGGCTCCTTTAATGATGACGTGGAACGAACGATTCCTTCAACAGACGCTCTGAACGGTGCTGGTGTCAGCGCTGAGGATCCATTGGTGAAATGTAGCCTGCAGGGTTCTGCCCGCCTGCCTGCCTTTTCCATGGATGGGGACTTTGTGATTGGAGGGGCTTTCTTCATTCACTACCAAATGCACACACTGGTAAACAACTACATCAAAAAGCCCGAGCTGCCGAGATGCACAGGAAGGTTAGTATGCGGACGAAATGTTGCAAATTATGTGTAATTTAGCTATGATCTCCAAAGAAAATATATTTTTATAGTTGCATAGATTTAGCTATAGATTTATTGATGAGAACCTTAATGTGTGCTCAGCTTCATTCAAGTAAAATGTTAACATCTCATACTCTGTTATCAAATTGTTAATAATCCTATTTTATTTTTTCCACAACTTGCTCATACTGTTTTTCTTCTTTTTTTAATTTTTTATTACGAATACTTTTATGTTGGGGTTAACAATGCATTCTGTGCAGCTTTAATGCCCGGGATCTGCGCTTCTCTCGCACAATGATCTTTGCAATTGAGGAGATCAACAACAGCACAGAGCTGCTGCCGGGCATCAGACTGGGTTATCAGATCTATGACACATGCTCCTCTGTGCCAGTGGCCGTGCATGTGGCATTTCAGCTGTCAAACGGCCCGGATCCTGTGTTTTACAAAGGAGATAACTGTTCTCAGTCTGGAGTGGTGGTGGCAGCTGTGGGAGACTCTGGATCCACTCCATCCATCAGCATGTCACGCATCATCGGGTCTTTCAACATCCCTCTGGTAGGAAAAAGCAAATTCATTGCAAACAGAAACTCTAATATACATATCCTCTATCACATCTTTTTCTTTATCTTTTCTCCTGCAGGTGAGCCACTTTGCCACTTGTGCCTGCCTGTCCGATAAACACGAGTACCCGACTTTTTTCAGAACGATTCCCAGTGATTATTACCAAGCCGCTGCAATGGCCAAACTGGTGAAACACTTTGGCTGGACCTGGATCGGAGCCGTCCATTCGGACTCAGATTACGGAAATTACGGCATTGCAACCTTTCTTGAGACGGCACGCAGAGAAGGGATCTGTGTGGAGTACATCGAGTCCTTTGACTGGACCCACCCACAGAGCAAAATCCGAAGAGTCGCCGACGTTATCCGGAGGTTTTTTTTTGTGTCACTCTCTTATGTCATACGTGTTTGTATACGTGTGCCTCAGCAAATGATAAATAATATGACTGAATTTCTGTTTCTTCAGGTCAACAGCAACAGTAGTTGTGGCATTTGCAGCTCCTGGAGACATGAAAATCCTCTTTGAAGAGCTGGCATGGCAGCCAGGTCCACCTCGGCAGTGGATTGGAAGCGAGGCCTGGATAACTGACCCAAATCTGATGAGCTTCAGTTTCTGCACAGGAGCCATCGGTGTGGCCATTCAGAAATCTGTGGTCCCAGGTTTGAGAGACTTCCTTTTAAATCTCTCTCCCTCTGAAGTTTCTGCGTCCTCAGTTCTCACTGAGTTCTGGGAAGATGCGTTCAACTGCAGCCTGACAAAAGGTGAGAAAGTTTCTCCCTCAGTTTGTTTTCGGCGTAATCACACAAACTAGTGACTGCATGCATTACATTAAACAAAACAATTGTTTTAACTTGATGATACTTGATACGTAATTGGTAAGAAATGTTTTCCAGGTATTTTTCAGGGTGTAAATCGCTTCTTCTGCTGTTATTAAATGTGCCAGTTTCATGTTTCTTTATTTGATTTGGATCAAAGTGTTGATTTGAAATACTCCACGAAAAATAGATTTGCAAAAAACACTCCCAAACTTCTTATTTATTGTGTACGAAACATAATTTTCAAATTAATCAAGTACAATGGTGAATTGTTTTTATAATCTAAATAGATGTCAATCATAAATTTAAGCAGTAAAACTGTCAAATTGTTTGTGAAACTTAAAATAAGATGTACTCTGAACCACAGAGTTACTAATTTCATATTAAACCACAATATTGTAATGTTTGTGAAAGTTTGCCTGTTTAGTTTTGAAAAGAAAACTCAAAGTTGTATAATAGTTTGCATGCTACAACCCGAGACTATGTGCATTAAATATGTTAGCATGATTGTTTGACCAATTTCAGATTGTCTCTTTACATAATTTTTTTCGCTAATTCATTTCTCCTCAGCTTCTAAACTGAATAAGGAAGTGTGTGATGGAACTGAAGATCTTAAAACTCTAAAAAGCCCGTACACTGAAACCTCTCAGTTAAGAGTTTCTAACATGGTGTACAAGGCTGTTTATGCAATAGCTCATGCTATTCACAATGTAATATGTCAGGAAACTAATACAACCACACACTGTGATAAATACATCAGACTGGAGCCCCAACAGGTCAGCTTGAATAATAAGTGAATGCCAGAGTTTTATATCAGTTGTAAATTTCTTCTTTATCAATTTCTAACCTAGCTACTGATTTCTTACAGTCTCTTTTTCTTGGTTCATAGGTTTTAACTGAACTAAAAAAAGTAAACTTTTCTCGAAATGGCTATCATGTATCATTCGATATTAATGGGGATCCCATAGCTTTTTATGAGCTGGTAAACTGGCAAAAGAGTGAGAGTGGAGTTACTGAACTGGTAACAGTGGGATATTATGACGCATCACTGCCAATGGGGGAACAGTTTCGTATCAACAGGAACCTAACCTGGCTGGAAGATGGCGCACAAGTACTTATCAAATGAAGAAGTTGTGAACTAGTTAGACAAGAATAGTCTAACTAGTTCACATAATAATTGTTTAAATATTGCCTCTGTCTCTGTTCCAGGTTAATAATTGTAATAATAATTGTTTAAATATTGCCTCTGTCTCTGTTCCAGGTTCCAGTCTCAGTTTGCTCAGAGAGTTGTCCTCCTGGAACTCGTAAAGTGTTGCAGAAAGGAAAACCAATCTGCTGCTATGACTGTATACCATGTCCTGAAGGAGAGATCAGTAATATAACAGGTAAATTTATTTTCTATGTAAATCACTTCATCAAAATAAGAGCTGTTGTAATGGCTGATTTTTTAAATTTTTTTTTAGATGCTCCAGATTGCTTCCTGTGTCCCAGGGAGTTCTGGCCTAATGCAGAGAAGAACAATTGCTATCCCAAACCTGTGGAATTTCTTTCCTTCGATGAAATCCTGTCAATCATCCTGGCTGGATTCTCTGTTGGTGGAGCCTTTCTGGCCATTATTACAGGAATGCTTTTCTTCCATCACAGAACAACTCCGATTGTCAGAGCCAACAATTCAGAGCTGAGCTTCCTGCTGCTCTTCTCTCTGACTCTGTGTTTCTTATGTTCACTCACTTTCATTGGAGCCCCCTCTGAGTGGTCCTGCATGCTGCGGCACACAGCGTTTGGCATCACATTTGTTCTCTGTATCTCCTGTGTTCTGGGGAAAACTATAGTGGTTCTAATGGCCTTTAAAGCTACACTTCCTGGTAGTAATGCTATGAAATGGTTTGGTCCTCCACAACAAAGAATGACTGTAGTGTCAATCACCTTCATTCAGGTTATAATATGTATCATATGGTTGGTTGTGAGTCCTCCCTTCCCAGTGAAAAATCTGACCACCTACAAGGAGAAGATCATCCTGGAATGTGCGTTAGGCTCTGCTGTTGGTTTCTGGGCTGTGCTCGGCTACATCGGCCTGCTGGCTGTGTTTTGCTTTGTGTTAGCTGTTCTAGCTCGGAAACTACCTGATAATTTCAACGAAGCCAAGATGATAACATTCAGCATGTTGATATTCTGTGCCGTCTGGATCACCTTCATCCCAGCTTATGTCAGCTCTCCTGGAAAATTTACTGTGGCTGTGGAGATATTTGCTATTCTGGCCTCCAGCTTTGGACTGATACTGTGTATATTTGCTCCAAAATGTTTCATCATTTTGTTTCAACCAGAGAAGAACACCAAGAAATATTTAATGAACAAAAAGTAGTATATCATGAGGCGATTGAAATCAAAATGTACAGTAAGCAATGTTAAGGCAGCTGCTAAACATTTGATCCAGCTTTGTTTCATTTTACAAAGCTTTAAAATATTATAAATATCAGCTGCATGAGATATTTTGTTGTGTTGTCGTGTTTCAAAAGTAAATCATGCAATAAATTGTACAAATGTTATCTTGAGGGGGTTAATTGTCACTTGAATACGGTACTTAATTATTATCAAAAGCTAGATTTAAAGATTAAAAACATCCTGAAATATGTTATTTATTTTCATGGCTAATGTCCAACTCATTAGCCTGAGTAGAAGATAAATCATACTGACTCAATGACGGGATGATTCATGGATGATCAGTGTTTAAATGAAATGCTGCATGGCTTCAAAAAAAATCCTTTAATGGAGAAACTAACTATAAAAGTAATGTGATGTATACTTTGATGCTTTGCTTGTAATGGTTTTGTTTTCTTTATTGAAGAATACTGAAGAGTAAAATCTTGTCTCCGTTTAGGCTGGCTTGTAAATATTAAAGCACTTAAAAAAATACATAATATTGCATAAAAGTCCAAGCAAAATGCAAATTTTAAAGGGTTAGGGCTAGAACACTAGAATATCACATTGGACCAATTAAAAACAGACATCTTAAACACAAATGTCAAACTTTTGAAAAGTATTTACATCTTAATTAACTCAACACTTGGTTGGACCTCCTCTGGCATGAATTACTTCAATAATGCAGCAAGGTATGGTGGCTCTGCATAGGTGCAATGGAAACCCAGATTGCTTGGAGGTCATCCTCCTCTGGTGTCTCTCAGCTTCCTGTTTGACAGCACAGGAAGCTGTCAAACAGCTTCCTGTGCTGGTCAGGTGGAGTTTTCTGGCCGATGAAGAACAGGGACACCACTGTCAATGAAGCAGCTCTGGGTACGTTTAGCAGTGTTAGCAGGTGCTAAATCCTGCTGGAAACTAAAATCTATTCACCCTCCTTATCAATAACTGTCATGATCAACTGTGCCAAAAGCCAACCTGAGTTCCAGTTACAGATGCTCAGAGGTTTCAGATAGTCTTCTTAAGACATATATTGCCTAAAATCTCAAATGCTGCCATCTCACTGTGGCGCTTTAGTTAAAACCGTGAACAAAAAGCACACAAGGTCCTTACACTTCACAAATTTACACACACTGTACATACATTACACAATACATTGTTGTTTGAGGCTATCATCTAGCAAATTTAAAGTTCTAAGGACTTGTGTTTATCAGTTTACGTCAAGACAATCACCTGATGTGTCAGTGACGCGTAACGACCAATAAAAACCCACTTCCAAGACGACAAACAAACACTTGAAGCATGGAGGTCGGCCTGAGGTTAGCAGTGTGTTTATTTGAACTGCTGCCAGCTGTTGTGTTGGGTGTGTCTCTGAATGATGTACAACCAACAACCCAGCCAACGCATCCTCTAACCGGTGCCGGTGTGGAGACGGAGTCTTCATTGGTGAAATGCACCTTGCAGGGCTCCCCTCGTCTGCCTGCGTTCTCCACTGAGGGAGACTTTGTGATTGGAGGAGCTTTTGTGGTTCACTACCAAACTAACGCAGTGGTTAACAACTACACCACCAAGCCTGGGGTGGCGACATGCACAGGGAGGTTAGCAAGCAAAATGAGACATTGTTGAAATGGGCATTGTAACTTCTTCTGTGTTATTTTAACTTGTTTTAAATTTAAGAAAAGAAAAATGTCCTATAAAAAGGCCTGTTGTCTCAGTTACATGACATTAACATTCATGTAAGACGGGAGGGATATTTGGTGTGAAGTTGCTTTTAAATTTTGGGGGAAAAAAGTTAAAATGATTTCACCAGGAATGTGATAAATATTACAAAAGTCTAGGTTCAAATCTGCATGAGTTGTATTGTATTTTCTCATTTTATGTGTCAAAGCTCCGCTAATCAACGTTTCAATCTGTTTCTTTCAACATCAGCATCTGTTTCAACATTAGATTGTGTTACTTGGATTATTATGCTTATTGTGGGTTTTTTTTTCTTTTCGTTTTTTGGTATTTTAATATGAAATTCACTAAATGCTCACCTGATTTATTCTGTGCAGCTTCAGTGCCCGGGATCTCCGCTTTGCTCGCACAATGATCTTTGCAATTGAGGAGATAAACAACAGCACTGAGCTGCTGCCGGGTGTCAGACTGGGTTATCAGATCTATGATACATGCTCCTCTGTGCCTGTTGCCACGCATGTTGCATTTCAACTATCAAATGGTCAGGACCCCATGTTTTATGAAGACAGTAACTGTTCTCAGTCTGGAGTGGTGGTGGCTGCTGTGGGAGACTCTGGATCCACTCCGTCTATCAGCATCTCACGCATCGTCGGGCCCTTCAACATCCCTTTGGTAAAAGCTCTAAATCCATTGCAACTGAAATACTAATATGTGCCTCTATTTTGCTGAACTACATTTTGTTTGCGTTGCTATAGGTGAGCCACTTTGCCACCTGTGCCTGCCTGTCAGATAAAAAACAGTTCCCGACATTTTTCAGAACAATTCCCAGTGACCATTACCAAGCTGATGCACTGGCCAAGCTGGTGAAAAACTTTGGTTGGACGTGGATAGGAGCCGTCCACTCAAACTCAGAATATGGTAACAATGGCATGGCCTCTTTTCTTGGGACGGCACTCAGAGAGGGGATCTGTGTGGAGTACATCGAATCCTTCTATCGAACCGATCCGAGAAACAAAATCAGGACAGTAGCTGATGCTATTCGCAGGTTTCTATATCTTTTGTTTTTCTTAGGTGCCCTTAAAATAGTACAGGAAATGAAATGTGATGAGTCTACTTTGTGTGATGTACGTACACAGTGGCTGTATATCAAAACACTTGACTAGTATTACAGATGCATATCTTAACAAGGGGTTATTTATACAAATGCACAGTTATAAAACACTGTATAGTTTACGTTATTTTGAGTGAACACATTTTTATTTCTCTCCAGGTCAACAGCAACAGTTGTTGTTGCCTTTGTAGCTGCTGGTGACATGAAGTTCCTGTTAGAGGAGCTGGCTCTGGATCCTCCTCCACCTCGTCAGTGGATCGGAAGTGAAGGCTGGACAACTGACCCAAACTTGATGAGCTTCAGTTTCTGTGCAGGAGCCATCGGTGTGGCCATCCAGCAATCTGTCATCCCAGGTCTGAGAGACTTCCTGCTGGATCTCTCTCCCTCTGAAGCGGCTGCCTCCCCACTGCTTTCTGAGTTCTGGCAGGATGCATTCAACTGCAGCTTCACCAAAAGTGAGAAAATGTACTCTTTTTTTCTCTCTTCCTTCTTTCTGTGTTAGCATAAAATAAAAATGACTGATTCTATAAAAGTAATAATTTGTTGTTACCACTATAATTAATTTGTTAGGACCGAAATGTTATTTTTAATATTCTTAATGTCACCATTAATAAGTCACAGTAACATTATGGTAATAAATGTGTACAGTGTTTATAGCAGAAACAGGTTTTGGGAATTTGTGACTAAAGTGGGTAACACATTTTTTTTTACTTATTTTTGTTCAAACTAAGATTGGGCATTTCTGCCTTAGTCAAAAAAAAAAAAGAAAAAAAAGAAAAACTTTAGATTTGATTCAGATTTCTACTCTAAAGATTTCTAAAGATTAAAGAGTAAAAGAAAGTTGGTATATAAGCAGCAACCAGAAGCTGTTCATATTTTACTCTGAAATATGCTTTTAATGTCAGTTATATTGATGGATTATGGGTTGTTATTGACCCATAACTATATATTTTATATTAAATGTAGCATTATGCATACATATCTCCAAATGACCATCATAAATCTAGAAATGTGTTGTATGTTTGCTTATTTGTTTGCATGTTTCTGTGAGTTAGACTGTATTGCAGCAGGGATGTTTTCTTTGACAGGTGTCAATAAGAAAAAATGTGATGGAACAGAAGATATTAAAACCCTTAAGAGCCCCTACACTGAAACATCGCAGCTAAGAGTTTCTAACATGGTTTATAAGGCTGCATATGCAATAGCCCATGCCATTCACAATGCTGTGTGTCAGGAAACAAATGGAACCACTGAGTGTGACAAACACATGCGTTTGGAGCCCAAACGGGTCAGTTCAAATAAAAAGTAGATATGTAGGTCTATTTTTCAAATTGTAAAATTTTCGTATACTAAAGAAAATCATTTCACTGGCCGTTGATTTCTATTTTTGTCCTTTCCTTCTCGCTTTTCAGGTTTTCACTGAACTAAAGAAAGTAAACTTTTCCCAGAATGGATATCATGTTTCATTTGATGCTAACGGGGATCCTGTGGCATTTTATGAGCTGGTAAACTGGCAGCAAAGTGAGGAAGGTGTTATTGAACTGGTAACAGTGGGATATTATGACGCATCACTGTCTATAGGACAGGAGTTTCGTATCAACAGGAACTTAACCTGGATGGATGGAAAAAAACAAGTAATACATTTAATGCCAGCAGTTTATGCAGAGTGAGTAAAAGTCAGTTTCAAAAGAGTTAAGCTATTTTTTCCCCTTTGACATGATAACAGGTTCCAGTCTCAGTTTGCTCAGAGAGTTGTCCTCCAGGAACTCGTAAAGTTTTGCAGAAAGGAAAACCAATCTGCTGCTATGACTGTATATCATGTCCTGAAGGAGAGATCAGTAATATGACAGGTACGTTTACTTTCTGTATTTTTCTGGACATTTCCAAATGACAGAGGATTAACAGATGTTTCTGGTTCATTTTTAGATTCCCCTGATTGCTTCCCATGTCCCAGAGAGTTCTGGCCAAATGCAGAGAGAGATGCTTGTTTCCCCAAACCTGTGGAGTTTCTGTCCTATGAGGAAATCTTGTCAATCATCCTGGCTGTAGTTTCCATCAGTGGAGCCTGTCTGGCCATTGTTACAGCAGTGATTTTCTTCTACTACAGGGCCACTCCAATTGTCAGAGCCAACAACTCAGAGCTGAGCTTCCTGCTGCTTTTTTCTCTTATTCTGTGTTTCTTATGTTCACTGACTTTCATTGGAGCCCCCTCTGAGTGGTCCTGCATGCTGCGGCACACAGCGTTTGGCATCACATTTGTTCTCTGTATCTCCTGTGTTCTTGGGAAAACTATAGTGGTTCTAATGGCGTTTAAAGCTACACTTCCTGGTAGTAATGCAATGAAATGGTTTGGTCCTCCACAACAAAGAATGACTGTAGTATCTTTTACATTTATTCAGGCTGTTATATGTATCATTTGGTTGGTTGTGAGTCCTCCCTTCCCAGTGAAAAATGTGACCACCTACAAGGAGAAGATCATCCTGGAATGTGCGTTAGGCTCTGCTGTTGGTTTCTGGGCTGTGCTCGGCTACATCGGCCTGCTGGCTGTGTTTTGCTTTGTGTTAGCTGTTCTAGCTCGGAAACTACCTGATAATTTCAACGAAGCCAAGATGATAACCTTCAGCATGTTGATATTCTGTGCCGTCTGGATCACCTTCATCCCAGCTTATGTCAGCTCTCCTGGAAAATTTACTGTGGCTGTGGAGATATTTGCTATTCTGGCCTCCAGCTTTGGACTGATACTGTGTATATTTGCTCCAAAGTGTTTCATCATTTTGTTTCAACCAGAGAAGAACACTAAAAAATTTTTAATGAACAAAAACTAAGTTAAACCCCAAAGACGCCTGAAAGTAATGTGACAAAAATACAGGTAGTATTAATCCGGTTGTTGCATATCTTAGACTATTTACACCTATTTGAAAAAGCTTAGCTGTCATGCATTAAATAAACAGTTTGGAGCAGTAGTTTATATGCACACATGTTCCATCATGGGAGTGTAATGTATGTCAGTGTGTTGGTTTCTTGTTTCAGAAATAAATCATGTACTAAACAAATGTCTCTGATTATTAATGTAAGCACACTGATATACCGGATACATCATAAAACAATGCAGCAATCCTCAATTTCAAGTTTCAAGTGGCTTACCAATACTTTCATATGACTTCAACTGATTCACATTTTTTTTATGTTACAATCAACAACCCCAGCTGGCCCAAAGTAGAACACGGCCTTGAGCAAAATCAAAATTTGATTTTGATCCTCGTCTTAATAAAGGAGCGCTATAATGTTATGTACTTTCCTTGAACATGGTGCCAATTTTCGGCACAAACAAGCAATTAAGCTACTTTCAATTGTTCCGTGCAAAGTCAATTTGGCCTCCGTCTTTAGTTCTCTTTCCACTTTGAGGATGATTTCAGTAGTGATTTCACTCAGAATATTCAAAGTTTAGAATACTCATAACATAGTTCCTATACATGAGTACCGTAAATTTAAGCCAACTTCTGCAATTTTGACACAGTGTTAGACAGCCCAGTTGCATAGAGACTTATATTAGGCTAGGTCGCTTTAAGACGTGATCATAGATCCCTCGGTGACCTCATGTTCCTTTTAATGACCTGATATAAAACACATGTTAATGAGAACACAAACACCCTGAATACAAACGGTTGAAGAATGGAGGTCAGTCTGAGATTAGCGATGAGTTTGTTTGAGCTGATCACAGTTGTTGTGCTGGGTGGGTCTCTCAGTGGTGTAAAAGAAAGAAATCAGCGTATGGATAACCTGACTGGTCCTGATTTCAGCTCTGAGGCGTCATTGGTGAAATGTTCGCTGCAGGGTACGCCTCGTCAACCTGCGTTCTCCCTGGACGGAGACTTTGTTATCGGAGGTGCTTTCTTAATTCACTACCAAGTGGAGACAGTAATCAGTGACTACACCACCAAGCCTGAGCTTCCAATATGCAAAGGGAGGTTAGTAAAGAGGAAAGACACAAGTGTGTTAGATGGAGATGTGCATGAATCTTTTAAAGAATGTGATTTTGCATGTTCAAAACGATGCAAAAACGCTTGGCAGTAGATTTGAGTAAATTGAATTGTTTGAATAATTGAATGTAATTTCAGTTAACATTTCTGAATGAATTGTGAAATTATTTCTTGTTTTGGAACTTTGTTCCAAAACTTTCCTCAACTTTTTTTTTTTTTTTTTTTTTAAATATTAGGATATTTTTTTTTTATCCTGGGTTAACATCAGAACTCTCCTCATTTCGTTCTGTGCAGCTTCCTCGCCCGGGGGCTGCGCTTGTCTCGCACAATGGTCTTTGCTATTGAGGAGATAAACAACAGCACAAAGCTGCTGCCTGGCATTAGACTGGGTTATCAGATATTTGACACTTGTGCCTCTGTGCCTGTTGCCGTGCATGTGGCATTTCAGCTTTCTAACGGCCAAGATCCCGTGTTTTACCAGGGAAACAACTGTTCAAAGTCTGGAGAGGTGATAGCTGCTGTTGGAGACTCTGGATCCACTACATCCATCAGCATCACACGAATTATTGGGTCCTTTAAAATCCCTCTGGCATGTTGTGTATACTAGTTAAAAACTAATTTACGTACATTAAAATGTTAAAGTCATTATTGTTAATTTAAAATGATATTCCTTTTGTAGGTGAGCCACTTTGCCACCTGCGCCTGCCTTTCAGATAAACACGAGTTCCCGACTTTTTTCAGAACTATTGCCAGTGACCATTACCAAGCTGCTGCGCTAGCCAAACTGGTGAAGCACTTTGGCTGGACGTGGATCGGAGCCGTCCATGCAGACTCAGATTATGGAAACAACGGCATGGCTTCTTTCCTTGGCACAGCACTCAAAGAGGGGATCTGTGTGGAGTACATTGAATCTTTCTATCGAACTGACCCAAAGAACAAGATCAAAAGAGTAGCTGACACCATCCGCAGGTTTTTGAATGTTTTATTTTGCCATTGTGCCTTAGAGTTATGTGAACCTTAATTAAATTTTTTTGTATACATTATTGTTTTTTCAGATCTACAGCCAAAGTAGTTTTGGCATTTGCAGGTGGGGGTGACATGAAAGTCCTCTTAGAGGAGCTGAGCAGAGAACCTACCCCACCTCGGCAGTGGATCGGAAGTGAAGGCTGGATAACCGAAACAAACTTGATGAGCTTCAGTTTCTGTGCAGGAGCCATCGGAGTTGCCATTCAGCGATCCGTCATACCGGGTCTGAGAGACTTTCTGCTGAATCTCTCTCCTTCAGAAGTGGCAGCTTCATCAGTGCTGACTGAGTTCTGGGAGGATGCGTTCAACTGCAGCCTGACAGAAAGTATGAAATTCTTGTCTGTGTGTTTTTCAGTTTAATACTTAATTTACATAAGATATGTTCACTCTGAATGGGAAATTTATTCCAATAATGACAACATTTTCTTAAACCATCAGCTGTTATTATTGTCAATATTTTCTATTCACTCAGTTTCGCCCAAGAATTTGTTAGTAACATTAATTTGGACTGTTTCTAGCAGGTCCAATTTTTTGAACTTTACAAAGGTGACTAATCTTTTTGTGTATTTTTTCCAAAGTTCAGTTTCAAATACATCAACAGAACAACAAAGTGCCAAAGACGAAGTAGATAATGCTTCCAATAACTCCTCAGTTATAGGTTAAAAGTAACACATTTTAACTGATGTTTAGTTTATAAAACTACTGATAACAAACCCTAGAGTAATATGTCTATCAATTTGACATGCATGAGATGTTGTGTGTATTTCCATGTTTATTAGACTTTTTTCTTCTCCTTAGCTGCTGATCCACATAAGGGAAGGTGTGACGGAACTGAAGATATTAAAACCCTTAATAGTCCATACACTGACACGTCTCAGTTAAGAATTTCTAACACGGTTTATAAGGCTGTTTATGCAGTAGCACATGCCATTCACAATGCAGCGTGTCAGGAAACAAACGGAACTACTCAGTGTGACAAACACATGCGTCTAGAGCCTGAACAGGTTAGTTTAAGTAAAAAGTAAATCATTTTTTAACTGGTTTTCTTGTATTGATTTTTTTTCTCTCCCTGTGTCTTTCTGATTTTGCAGGTTTTTACTGAACTAAAGAAAGTAAACTTTTCCCAAAATGGTTACCATGTTTCATTTGATCCCAATGGAGATTCTGTGGCTTTTTATGAACTGGTAAACTGGCAGAAAAGTGAGAGTGGAGTTATTGAACTGGTAACAGTGGGATATTATGATGCCATGCTGCCCGATAGCCAGGAGTTTCTCATCAACAGGAATATTACCTGGATGGATGGTTACAAACAAGTAATGAATCTATTGCCAAAAATTTATGCAGTGTTCATACACTGAAGATGCTTGTAAAATATGGTTAAATTATTGTTCTTTTTCTTTGACTAAATTACAGGTACCGGAGTCTGTTTGCTCTGACAGTTGTCCTCCAGGAACTCGTAAAGTGTTGCAGAAAGGCAGGCCCATCTGTTGCTATGTTTGCATACCATGTCCTGAAGGGGAGATCAGCAACATGACTGGTAAAATCCTTACATTTTCTTTATTTACATTTTCAAATAATTTAGTGTTGACACATGTGTCTACACCATTTATTTTAGATCCCCCTGATTGCTTCCCATGTCCCAGAGAGTTCTGGCCAAATGCAGAGAGAGATGCTTGTTTCCCCAAACCTGTGGAGTTTCTTTCCTATGAGGAAATCTTGTCAATCATCCTGGCTGTAGTTTCCATCAGTGGAGCCTGTCTGGCCATTGGCACAGCAATGATTTTCTTCTATCACAGAACGACTCCAATTGTCAGAGCCAACAACTCAGAGCTGAGCTTCCTGCTGCTCTTCTCTCTGACTCTGTGTTTCTTATGTTCACTAACTTTCATTGGAGCCCCCTCTGAGTGGTCCTGCATGCTGCGGCACACAGCGTTTGGCATCACATTTGTTCTCTGTATCTCCTGTGTTCTTGGCAAAACTATAGTGGTTCTAATGGCCTTTAAAGCTACACTTCCTGGGAGTAATGCTATGAAATGGTTTGGTCCTCCACAACAAAGAATGACAGTAGTGTCTTTTACATTTATTCAAGTTATAATATGTATCATTTGGTTGGTTGTGAGTCCTCCCTTCCCAGTGAAAAATCTGACCACCTACAAAGAGAAGATCATCCTGGAATGTGCGTTAGGCTCTGCTGTTGGTTTCTGGGCTGTGCTCGGCTACATCGGCCTGCTGGCTGTGTTTTGCTTTGTGTTAGCTGTTCTAGCTCGGAAACTACCTGATAATTTCAACGAAGCCAAGATGATAACCTTCAGCATGTTGATATTCTGTGCCGTCTGGATCACCTTCATCCCAGCTTATGTCAGCTCTCCTGGAAAATTTACTGTGGCTGTGGAGATATTTGCTATTCTGGCCTCCAGTTTTGGACTAATACTGTGTATATTTGCTCCAAAATGTTTCATTATTTTGTTTCAACCGGAAAAGAACACTAAAAAATATTTAATGAATAAAAAGTAAGACAGTATCCCCAGGAGGCTATAAGCAAAGTGACAAAAATACAGATAGTATTGACATGCTAAACCAATGGTTCTTAACCTTTTTTGAGGTACCGAACCCCCCAGTTGCATATGCGCATTCACCGAACCCTTCTTATTCCAAACTCCCCCCCCCCTCCCGTCCCCCGACACACAAAACACTTTGTGGTATTCTGATTTAGTAATGTAATTATATTAGCTGTGTTACCACCCCCACACCACTAGAGGCAGTAGCAACCCCGAAAAGATGCGACTAAGGAGCAGATTTAGACTGTAGAATTTGGTAAAAACTGTGAGCTTTGCTGAAGTAATTAAAGACACAAGTTCAAATCCATGCTGAGTGGAGCTCCTTCAATCAGGGCTCCTCCGCATCACTGATTAGCTAAGCAATGTAACGTGATCCTCTGGAGCAAGTGATGGCAAAGCGTGGCGGCATCACGACTTTACACAAGTGCGTCTTTACCTCCGCCGCAGAGGCTCCGCCGAACCCCTGAGACCGACTCACCGAACCCCTGTGGTTCGATCGAACCCAGGTTAAGAACCACTGTGCTAAACTCTTTATAGACATTTGAAAAAGCTTTGCTATTATGCACTGAATAACAGTTTGGTCGCAGTAATTTCTATGCACACATTTCCACTGGTGAGAGTATAATATATGTCAGTGTGTTGGTTTCTTGTTTCAGGAATAAATCCTGTACTAAACAAATGTCTCTGGATGTAAATGTAAATACATAGGCGTGAGTAGAAGACTGCAGAAACACAAATGTAATCTAAATTACGAAATTATTGCTGAGCTGCTGAGACTGGCACGTCTGCTTGTACAACACTGGAAGTAATTATATGATTAGATCTGATTTTGCCTGATCACTAATAATTCACAGGTTCGACCATAAGGGATGCTCTGTCTTGAAGCTTGCCAGAAATTGCATGCGCTTTACACAGCCATCCCCCACTGCGAATAGTGAAGTGTAGACCCGAACAAAATCTTTGTAAGCAACAAAGTCTCTTAAGCATTCAGTTTACTATGGCTTTAATAGCTCAATAAAAGTATTTGAGACATTAGTTGCTCTTGTGGCACTATGAAAGAGAATAAAGCACCCCCCGCCCCATTTTATTTTTATGCTAAATATTACTTACAGTTAGAAACTGTAGCGTTGGAAGTTTATTGTTTCTAGCAATGTTTGGGTTTCGCCATCAGAGGGCGCTCAGCGCCCTATGCAACATCGGTTGACGCTCTGGCAGGCTGAAGAAGTCCGCCATTGCGGAGAAAACAGCTTACAGCAGATATTAGGAGCAGCTACAATAACCGCTGTGCTTTCTGTTCACAGTTTGAACTAAATAAATATGCTACACCATAAGTGACCCGGCCCATCATGTTCTACTATGTAACACTCAATTGCAATTAAGTAATTGGAGAGGATAGTTTATTTCAATTCTTCCACTGCCATTGGCAGCCTACGATTTTAATCTCGTTTACATGAGACTGCTGCCTGGAATCTGCTGGCATTTTCAGATGCCGATTGTGGAAAAGTTCCATGTTAAGAGACGGCCTCAAATCCACTGTAGTTATTTTTGGGAATTGAAAAGTGGGAAACTCATTCAATGAACCAATACACCAAAAACTGCACAGAAAATGAACAGAGTTGTTCACAATGCCTCCTTTTTTTTTGATTGGCCTGGTTGAAATTGAACTGGAGAAATCAAGTTCAATGGGATAAATCTTGATTGGAGCACTGAATGGACTAAATGGACCGAGTTGGAAGGCCATGAACAGATAATACAGTGTACGGTATGACAGTTCAAAGTCAATGTATTCTACCAATCTACATTTACAGCTAAGATCACAATTATTCATACCCCTGACACATATAAATTAAAAGTTTTTCCAGTCAAGCAATAATTTGTCTCTAACAGAAAATGATACATAAATCTCCCAAGATATGTTAACACGAGACAAAAGGAGTCATTTTTGTTAACAAAATCAAATTTTTTTGTTTGCATTTTAAGATAAAAATTGTATTTTGAAAAGGATTTACACAGCTATGTAAAGAGCCTCTGTAGCATGAACACAATTGAACATTTCCTCATATTGACAAGCCTTTTAGAATCACTTTTTTTGAAGGTACATGTTTTTATGGTGAACTCTAAGTCCATGAAATCTTTTATCTCCTGAGGGTTATCATTTAGATTTAGGTTGGTACTCACACTGGTAATAGTAGCATTGCTATTATTATTATTATTATTATTATTATTATTATTATTATTATTATTATTATTAATTATTAAAGTTTATTTGATAGGGACAGACACGCATTGACATAGACAAACTGAATAAAACAGCAGTCCCATGTTTGCATTATGGTGCAATAGCAGCAGCTAATTCGCATCACTTGTCCCTTAAGCACATTGGTCATATTAAAAGATTTTAAATGTAAACCTGCCATGACCTTGAATAATTTAGGGGTTTCACTGTGTGAAATGCCAATTCATACATCTTAGTAAATGTTTGAAGTATTATTGAGTTAAGTGTTTGTGGAAAGCTGGTCTAACCCTAAATCCTAGTTTAGAGACATGAACAGAAACAGAAAAACAAAGTGGACATTTTTATGTAACGTCATGTTAAGACAATAAAAGATGACTGGATGAGGTCGTGTTGTTAATAATAAATGATCACCTGACACATCATAGATGTTTAAAGGCCAGCAAATACACACCTCCTCACACAGACACTTGGAAAATGGAGATTGGCTTGAGATTAGCAGTGAGTTTGTTTGAGCTGATCATTGTTCTTGTGTTGGGTGGGACTCTAGATGATCTGAAACAAAAGATTCTCCCTACAGAAGCTCTGGCTGCTGCTGCTGGCAGCGTCACATTCTCATCAGAGCGATGCATCCTACGGGGTACTCCTCCTGCACCCGCATTCTCTCTGCATGGAGATTTTGTAATTGGAGGCACTTTCTTCATTCACTACAAAATGCAAACGGTGATTAATAACTACGCCACCAAGCCTGAGCTTCCAAGATGCACAGGGAGGTTAGTTAATGGAAAGCTTTTGTGCCATGTGTTCTGTGATATTTAGAAAACTAAATTACATATGTGACTTTTGTGTTTCATAATTAGCAAGTTTCTTGTGAGATTTTGCTGTTAGCTGTTTTAGTCATTTTAATATTAAATCAGAACTCACTTGAGCTTGAATTTGATTTTCTGAAGTTTCTTAATTCTTGCAACATTTTGAGAACATATTTTCAAGTAATATCATCAGTTGTTGATTATTGCCAGTTCACACATATGCTTTGTTTGGTTTATGACAGCTACACGTTTATATTGTCTTTAAGTATTGTATCCTGAACTTTTTCTTATATTAACTAAATGATTCACTGATCCTCTACAGCTTTAATCCCAGGGAGCTGCGCTTTTCCCGCACAATGATCTTTGCCATTGAGGAGATAAACAACAGCACAGAGCTGCTGCCGGGCATCAAACTGGGTTATCAGATCCATGACACCTGTGCATCTGTTCCTGTAGTGGTGCATGTTGCATTTCAGCTACTGAACGGCCAGGATCCTGTGTTTTACCAGGACAGGAACTGTTCTCAGTCTGGAGTGGTGGTGGCTGCTGTGGGAGACTCTGGATCCACTCCATCCATCAGCATGTCACGCATCATGGGGCCATTCAACATCCCTCTGGTGATTAGACTGAATTCATTTCCAAATGAAACTAAGGTATAAATGTGGTGATAATTTTTCTCCTTAATGTTTTTTTTTTATATAGGTGAGCTATTTTGCCACTTGTGCCTGCCTGTCAGACAAACAAGAATATCCAACATTTTTTAGAACAATTCCCAGTGACCAGTTCCAAGCTGATGCGCTGGCCAAGCTGGTCAAATACTTTGGTTGGACTTGGATTGGTGCCGTCCACTCGGACTCGGATTATGGAAATAATGGCATGGCGTCCTTTCTTAAGGCAGCAAAGAGTGAGGGGATCTGTGTGGAGTACATTGAATCATTTTATCGGACTGACCCACAGAGCAAGATCAGAAGAGTTGCTGACGTTATCCGCAGGTGTTGATCTGAACCTCTTCAGAAAATCTTAAATTGTTTTCAGAAGAGATCGCTTTACATTATTATCAAGAAGTGTTTTCTTTCTACTTTCTCAAAGCATAACAATTAAATGGCAAGAAATTTATTTATATCAGTTAACATGAAATGCAATTGCATCTGATTTTGTTATTAAATTGCCTGGTGAGTCTAACTCGTATTCAAATTTCTCTCCAGGTCAACAGCAACAGTTGTTGTTGCCTTTGTAGCTGCTGGTGACATGAAGTTCCTGTTAGAGGAACTGGCTCTGGATCCTCCTCCACCTCGTCAGTGGATCGGAAGTGAATCCTGGATAACTGACCCAAACTCCATGAGCTTCAGTTTCTGCGCAGGAGCGATCGGTGTGGCTATCCAGCAATCTGTCATCCCAGGTCTGAGAGACTTCCTGCTGGATCTCTCTCCCTCTGACGTCGCTGCCTCGTCAGTGCTGGCTGAGTTCTGGGAGGAGGCATTCAACTGCAGCCTGACAAAAAGTGAGTTTGTACAAAAAAATGCCACTGTTATAACTGGGTTAAAAGACTCGTCTGGTTCTGAATATCCATCATATCTTTTCTCACAAAAGACAGAAGCACTTTTATGTCTAAATAATACAGATAATAAGGATAATCCTTATGGAAGGATAATCCAGATCCTTCCATCTGATAATAATAATTGTTATTGGTTGGTTAATTGTTTAAAGACAACTGGGTTATAAGACCTTAAGTTACAGTATCCATCTTATGAAGTGGTGTATTTCATCCCTGTTGTATTTTATAAATATCTTCAGTGACACATTATCTTTAGACATTCGTAGATTTTTCATACTGCATTTTAAGTTACCTTTCTTTGATGTGTTTATTGGAACACTTGTGTTGATATAATCTACATTTTATTTAGCTGTTGATCTGACCAAGAGAGTGTGTGATGGAACTGAAGATATTAAAGCCATCCGAAGCCCTTACACCGAAACATCTCAGTTAAGAATCACTAACATGGTGTACAAGGCTGTTTATGCTGTAGCTCATGCCATTCATGATGCTGTATGTCAGGAAACAGAGAACAAGACACAGTGTGACAAACACAGGAATATGGAGCCCAAACAGGTCAGTTTATTAAGTGGTATATTTTATTAGTTTAATGTGAAAAGACTGAAAATACAAGTATGTTTTTCAAGCTTTTGACTTCTTTCCCTCTGTGTTCTTTGCTTAGATTTTTGGTGCATTAAAGAAAGTAAACTTCTCCAAGAATGGATATCATGTCTCATTTGATGAAAACGGAGACGCTGTGGCTTTTTATGAGCTTGTAAACTGGCAGAAAAGTAAGAGAGGAGTTATGGAACTGGTAACAGTGGGATATTATGATGCTTCTCTGCCAAAAGGCCAGGAGTTTCGTATCAACAGGAACTTAACCTGGTTGGAAGGTGGAACAGAGGTACACAGTTTTGGACTAATTACTCAATGTAGCTTGTAAAAAAAGCAAACAAAATAAAACTTTAAAACAGTTTTTTTGATGTTTCTGTTTCAGGTTCCAGTCTCAGTTTGCTCAGAGAGTTGTCCTCCAGGAACTCGTAAAGTGTTGCAGAAAGGAAAACCAATCTGCTGCTATGACTGTATACCATGTCCTGAAGGAGAGATCAGTAATATGACAGGTAAGTTTTTAAAATCTTAATGCAGATGATCTTATCATTAAAAATATGAATGCATACAGTGATTTTTTTCCTTTCTATTTTCAGATCCACCTGATTGTTTGCTGTGTCCTAAAGAGTTCTGGCCAAATGCAAACAAAGATGCTTGTTTGCCCAAACCAGTTGAGTTTCTTTCCTTCGATGAAGTCCTGTCAATCATCCTGGCTGCAGTCTCTGTTAGTGGATCCATACTAGTTGTCATTACAGCATTAATTTTCTTCTATCACAGAACGACTCCAATTGTCAGAGCCAACAACTCAGAGTTGAGCTTCCTGCTGCTCTTCTCTCTGACTCTGTGTTTCTTATGTTCACTAACTTTCATTGGAGCCCCCTCTGAGTGGTCCTGCATGTTGCGGCACACAGCGTTTGGCATCACATTTGTTCTCTGTATCTCCTGTGTTCTTGGGAAAACTTTAGTGGTTCTAATGGCCTTTAAAGCTACACTTCCTGGTAACAATATGATGAAATGGTTTGGTCCTCTTCAACAAAGAATGACTGTAGTATCGTTTACATTTATTCAAGTTTTAATATGTATCATATGGTTGGTTGTGAGTCCTCCCTTCCCAGTGAAAAATCTGACCACCTACAAGGAGAAGATCATCCTGGAATGTGCGTTAGGCTCTGCTGTTGGTTTCTGGGCTGTGCTCGGCTACATCGGCCTGCTGGCTGTGTTTTGCTTTGTGTTAGCTGTTCTAGCTCGGAAACTACCCGATAATTTCAACGAAGCCAAGATGATAACCTTCAGCATGTTGATATTCTGTGCCGTCTGGATCACCTTCATCCCAGCTTATGTCAGCTCTCCTGGAAAATTTACTGTGGCTGTGGAGATATTTGCTATTCTGGCCTCCAGTTTTGGACTGATACTGTGTATATTTGCTCCAAAGTGTTACATTATTTTGTTTCAACCAGAAAAGAACACTAAGAAGTTTTTAATGAACAAGAATTGATGGTAAATTGCAAGAACATTGGCAGAAAAGTGAAAAGTCTATTATGAATAAATTGAAACAACAGATGTATTTAAAAAAAACTTTCACAGTTTAACCTTAGATAACAATATGTAGAAGTCTTTTGATAATTTTCTTCTAATACTCATATTAGAAGAAAATTATTTTGTCATCCATTTTTTTTTTTTTCCCCCCACAAAAACTTTATTTTTCCTTTCCCGTAAAACATATTTCTGGCTAAATCCAGTTTCATTTTTATAGATTGTCAAACATTTTTGATAATACATATACTAAAACCCAAAAAAAATACTTTGCTATAAACAACTATGTGTTCATGTATTTTGGGGGGAAAAAATCATCACATATTGGAGATAAGACAAACTTTATCTTCTGAATCTTTGCAACTTGTTTTCTACTAGTTTTAGCTGTTAAATAAGCCAATCATAGCTCTCATTGCTACAAATTAATTGGGCAAATCTGCTTTCTAGTTTAGCTTCTAAAGTAAAGTAATATTATTTCAATCTGACTTTTTTCTCTTCAGTTTAATCTTCCACCATACCTGTGTTTTAAGATAGTTAAATCTTTGTAATTTTGCAAAGCTTTATGTGTCTGTTGCTGATTTTGGTAACACTTTATTTGAAGGGGGGTGGATAAGACTGTCCTGACACTGTCATAAACATGACATAACACCTGTAATGAACATGAATAAGCCTTCATGAATATGTATGACTGTTGTCATAAAGCGTTATTCAGTAAATTATGACACTTTTAATACAAAATTGACATTATTCAAAATGTCTTTGTTATGACAACTTGACATTAACCAATACATTATTACTGTTTAAACTTTACCTTTAATAACATAAAGTTACCTAATTTTTAAAGTGCAACAGTAATACTTTTATAACAAATTTATATCAGTAATGATTTCTTGGTGTTCTGCTGATGTTATATTATTGACTCAGTCAATAAACAAGTTCGTTTGTCACTTGGTTGTTGGTTGTTTCTCTGGTGAATCATACACACTCCAAACCCTGAGATACATTTGAGCAGTAAATATATGAATTGGTCCCAAATCAGATTGCAATGCAACTTGAGATTTAAAAAAAAAAAAAATTAAAAAGTGAATAAAGTGATTTGCAGGATTGTGTTTTGTCCTTTGTTGGTTGTTCAAATAAGATCTGGAAAGTAAAAATGTGTTATTTTAATTCATGACTATTCATGTCATTAAAAGCTTAAATATAGGTGAAGCCTCCCTCTAATGAACAACCGATGTTATTTAGATATTTAAAGGCCTGTAAAACAACATTTGCACACAGCAAGCGAAACTTGACGGATGAAATGCGGACCCTCTTCATTGGTCCGAGATTCTTAGTCATTTTACTGGAGCTGATGTCACTGGTTCTCTTGGCTCAGTCTGTAAATGTCCTGACACAGAGGACTGAGCCTGGAGTCCACACTGAGGCTTCATCCACCAGGTGTACTCTGCTGGGTACGCCTCGTTCACCTGCGTTCTCAGAGGACGGGGACTTCATCATTGGAGGGGTTTCCTCCATTCATTACCAGCTTTACACAGTGATTTATAATTACACCACCAAGCCTGAGCCTCCGAGATGCACAGGGAGGTCAGTAAGAAGGAGACGTGGAAGATGATGTTACATGTGATTTGTGCTTGTTGTGATACTGGGAGAAAATATTCAGATACGTTTAATTCATAAAGCTTTGTGTTCATAAATAACATGGTTTTAAGTCTATTGTTACCAAGTTTCTGTGCACTTTCATTCATTTCTGCTAATCTAATGTTTGACTTCTGATTGAATAACAAAGGTAATAAATTTATCTTTAAAAGACAAATCTGCAAATTCATTTTTAAATTGAATGTTTCTTGCTTTTATGTTTTAAAATGCAATACAATTATACTATTTATTACAATACATTTAACTGAATACCAAATGATTTAGTTTTGTTATACAAGTGAATTACAAGATATTTATCTTTCTCCAACTTATCTCTTTGTTTCATTTAAGGTTTCTTACTTTCTTGTTAGACTGACTGGATTTTGATGTAAATAAGACAGTTTTCAAAGTTTTTATTAAATGTTATCTTTCACCTAATCCATTTCCTTCAGCTTCAACGCCCGGGGGCTGCGCTTCTTCCGCACAATGATCTTTGCTATTGAGGAGATAAACAACAGCACAGAGCTGCTGCCGGGCATCAAACTCGGATATCGTCTCTATGACTCCTGCGTCTCTGTGCCTGTCTCAGTGCACGTTGCATTTCAGCTGGCAAACGGCCCGGATCCTGTGGTTTACAGAGGAGAAAACTGTTCTCAGTCTGGAGTGGTGATGGCTGCTGTGGGAGACTCTGGATCCACTCCATCCATCAGCATGTCACGCATCATGGGGCCATTCAACATCCCTCTGGTGATTAGTCTAAAACGATCAAATGTGTCAATTTATTCTACCCCTCCTAATAATATTTTCATTCTTTTTGTTTTTGCTTTAGGTGAGCCACTTTGCCACGTGTGCCTGCCTGTCAGACAAACAGCAGTTCCCGACATTTTTCAGAACTATTCCCAGTGACCATTACCAAGCTGATGCACTGGCCAAGCTGGTGAAACACTTTGGTTGGACTTGGATAGGAGCCGTCCACTCAGACTCAGACTATGGAAATAATGGCATGGCCTCTTTTCTAGGAGCAGCACTGAGAGAGGGGATCTGTGTGGAGTACATTGAATCCTTTTTTAGAACCAACCAACAGAGCAAGATCAGAAGAGTGGCAGATGTTATCCGTAGGTTTGTGCTTTTGTAGACCTGTAAATGGCTTTTCATTTTGTTTTAGAATAAATTTACAAAAATGTTGCAGATTTTCTTTATTGCTGGAGATCTTGATTTTTTTTTGTTTGTTTTTTTTTTTTTTTAGAAATGTTTACTTGTAATTAGTGTCATCTGTATGTAGAAAGGGTTAAATTTGCTAATAAGCTGCTAGTTGGACCTAACACATTCTATCATCTCTGCAGATCCACAGCAGTGGTTGTGGTGGCATTTACAGCCTCTGGTGATATGAAAGTCCTACTGGAGGAACTGGCTCGGGATCCTCCTCCGCCTCGTCAGTGGATCGGGAGTGAGTCTTGGGTAACAGATCCACTCTTGATGAGCTTCAGTTTCTGTGCAGGAGCCATTGGAGTTGCCATCCAGCAATCTGTCATCCCAGGTCTGAGAGACTTTCTGCTGGATCTCTCTCCCTCTGAAGTGGCTGCCTCCCCACTGCTTTCTGAGTTCTGGGAGGATGCATTCAACTGCAGCCGTACCTCAAGTGAGACATTTTAAAAGTTTTTATGCTGGCTTTTACTTTTATTAACAAAATAATATGAAATGAAACTGCTGGTAGTTGATTATTCTAAATATTTTGACATTGACATAGATGCATTTTCTGATATTTGTTTGTGAAATATGAATGTTTTCCTCTCTGGTATATTATCAAAGTGAACTGAAATTAATTTTTATCAAACTTTGCAACACAGTAATAATGTTAGTGTGTGAGTTCTGGAAATATGTGAAATCAGCTTTAATGAAAACGTAGGCCTTTTTATACAACCATTCTTGAATCTTTCATGTAAATAATTTATGTAGACCAGAAGAAAGGTATGAAATACTTTTTGTAACCCCTTTTTTTTTTTGCCTAAGATTATGTATGTATTTTTTGTTTGTTTGCACGGAACACGATTCTTAACTCTGTAGGCAAATTACACAACCATAACATCTTGTATGTACAGATTTTTTTATTTATATAATGACATAAAATTCTTGCAGTTTTTTAATATTATTTGAAAATAACATAAGAAGAACTAGATATTTTGGTATTATAACTGTTTGCATAATTTACTTATGAATAGAAACAAAACATATAAATATCTCTGTCTTCCGCTGCAGAACCAAACAAGAGAAGATGTGATGGAACTGAAGATATTAAAACACTTAAGAGTCCGTACACTGAAACGTCTCAGTTAAGGATTTCTAACATGATGTACAAGGCTGTTTATGCAATAGCTCATGGTATTCACAATGCAGTTTGTCATGAGAAAAATGCAACTGTTCAATGTGACAAAAACATCGGACTGGAGCCAAAACAGGTCAGTTCAGAGAGAAACAAACTTCACTGAAGATTTCATTAACAATTACAAACTACTAACTTCTTTACAATTCACTTTGAAGGACGCCAATTGTATTTATTTGTATTTTTCTTTTCATTTGAAGGTTTTTAGTGAATTGAAGAAAGTGAACTTCTCCAAGAATGGATATCATGTCTCATTTGATGCTAATGGAGACCCTGTGGCTTTTTATGAGCTGGTAAACTGGCAGAAAAGTAAGAGTGGAGTTATTGAACTGGTAACAGTGGGATATTATGATGCATCACTACCAAGAGGCCAGGAGTTTCGTATCAACAGGAACTTAACCTGGTTGCAAGGGAGAAAAGAAGTAATAATCAGAAAGATGATTGTCTTAGCAGCAATTAATTGTTTTGATAATGTTGGTTGTAAAATAATTGAATTTATTTTCTCTGTTTCTGTTTCAGGCTCCAGTTTCAGTTTGCTCAGAGAGTTGTCCTTCAGGAACTCGTAAAGTGTTACAGAAAGGAAAACCAATCTGCTGCTATGACTGTATACCATGTCCTGAAGGAGAGATCACTAATATGACAGGTAAAGTCAAATGCATTTTCAAATTTATCCACATCCTTGTATATTTATCTAATAAGAACAATTTATTTATTTATTTTTTTTTAATTTTTTTTGTTAGATTCTCTTGAATGTTTCCCATGTCCAGGAGAGTTCTGGCCAAATTCAAAAAGAGATGCTTGTCTACCCAAACCAGTTGAGTTTCTTTCCTATGGTGAAGTCCTGTCAATCATCCTGGCTGCATTTTCTGTTAGTGGAGCATTTCTGGCCGTCATTACGGCATTAATTTTCTTCCATCACAGAACAACTCCAATTGTTAGAGCCAACAACTCAGAGCTGAGCTTCCTGCTGCTCTTCTCTCTGACTCTGTGTTTCTTATGTTCACTAACTTTCATTGGAGCCCCCTCTGAGTGGTCCTGCATGCTGCGACACACAGCGTTTGGCATCACATTTGTTCTCTGTATCTCCTGTGTTCTTGGGAAAACTATAGTGGTTCTAATGGCCTTTAAAGCTACACTTCCTGGTAGTAATGCAATGAAATGGTTTGGTCCTCCACAACAAAGGATGACTGTAGTGTCAATCACCTTCATTCAGGTTATAATATGCATCATATGGTTGGTTGTGAGTCCTCCCTTCCCAGTGAAAAATCTGACCACCTACAAGGAGAAGATCATCCTGGAATGTGCGTTAGGCTCTGCTGTTGGTTTCTGGGCTGTGCTCGGCTACATCGGCCTGCTGGCTGTGTTTTGCTTTGTGTTAGCTGTTCTAGCTCGGAAACTACCTGATAATTTCAACGAAGCCAAGATGATAACCTTCAGCATGTTGATATTCTGTGCCGTCTGGATCACCTTCATCCCAGCTTATGTCAGCTCTCCTGGAAAATTTACTGTGGCTGTGGAGATATTTGCCATTCTGGCCTCCAGCTTTGGACTGATACTGTGTATATTTGCTCCAAAGTGTTTCATCATTTTGCTGCGGCCTGAAAAAAACACTAAGAAATCTTTGATGAACAAGAATTGATGGTAAATAGCCAGAAGATTTGTAGGAAAGTGACAAAAAATTTATTATGAATAAACCTACACTTTGTAAAGTGGTCAGATGTATTTAAGAAAAAACGTTCATAGTTTAACATTAGATAACAATATAGAGCTGTCTTTTGATAATTTTCTACTTATACTGATATTATGATTTCGTCATCTATATTTGTTTTTGCTTTTTTCCCCCCCAAAAAAACTTTATTTTTCCTTTCCCGTAATACATATTTCTGGCTAAATCCAGTTCGCCTCTAGCGCAGTTTCATTTTTATAGATTGTCAAACATTTTTGATAATACATACACTAAAACCCAAAAAATACTTTGCTATAAACAACTATGTGTTCATGTATTTTGGGGGGGAAAAATCATCACATATTGGAGATAAGACAAACTTTATCTTCTGAATCTTTGCCATTTGTTTTCTAGTTTTATCTGTTAAATAAGCCAATCATAGCTCTCATTGCTACAAATTAATTGGGCAAATCTACTTTCTGTTTTAGCTTCTAAAGTAAAGTAATATTATTTCAATCTGACTTTTTTTCTCTTCAGTTCAGTTTAATCTTCCACTGTCCCTGTGTTTCAAAATTGTTAAATCTTTGTAATTTCGCAAAGCTTTGTGTCTGTTCCTGATTTTTCTCACCAGTACATCCAGTACAATGTATCACATTCTGTTTGTGTTCTGCTGATGTTATATTATGGACTCAGTCAATAAACAAGTTTGTTTGTCACTTGGTTGTTTCTCTGGTGAATCATACACACTCCAAACCCTGAGATACATTTGAGCAGTAAACATATGAATTGGTCCCAATGCAGATTGCAATGCAACTTGAGATTGAAAAAAAAAAAAAAAACCTAACAAAAATATGAATAAAGTGATTAGCTCAATATAAAATATACTACCAACAAGCAAATACTTGTCAATGCATTTGCAACTTCAGGATTGTTTTTTGTCCTTTGTTGGTTGTTCAAATAAGATCTGGAAAGTAAAAATGTGTTACTTTCATTCATGACTATTCATCATGTCATTAAAAGCTTAAATGTCATAGGTGAAGCCTCCCTTTGACCAATCAACAACCAATGTTATTTAGATATTTAAAAGCCTGTAAAACAACATTTGCACACAGCCAAAGAAACTCGACGGATGAAATGCGGACCCTCTTCATTGGTCCGAGATTCTTAGTCATTTTACTGGAGCTGATGTCACTGGTTCTCTTGGCTCAGTCTGTAAATGTCCTGACACAGAGGACTGAGCCTGGAGTCCACACTGAGGCTTCATCCACCAGGTGTACTCTGCTGGGTACGCCTCGTTCACCTGCGTTCTCAGAGGATGGGGACTTCATCATTGGAGGGGTTTCCTCCATTCATTACCAGCTTTACACAGTGATTTATAATTACACCACCAAGCCTGAGCCTCCGAGATGCACAGGGAGGTCAGTAAGAAGGAGACGTGGAAGATGATGTTACATGTGATTTGTGCTTGTTGTGATACTGGGAGAAAATATTCAGATACGTTTAATTCATAAAGCTTTGTGTTTACAACCAGCGGCCATCTTAGTCTTATGTTACTATGTTGTGATTGTTGCTGTGTACTTTCATTCATTTAAGCCAATTTAATGTTTGACTTCTGATTAAATAATAAAGGTAATGAACTTATATTTATTTTGAAGCCGTAAATGTAATTGAAATCTTATTTAAGTTAGATGCATTGTTTTGCTTGAATTTTTAAAATTTAATATGTCTGTTAACAATTTGTTACAACATATTTAACTGAATATCAAATTCTTTAGTTATGCTACACCTCTCAATTACATTATAGCACTGACTAATTCCTTCCCAACATTAGATTAATTTCTTTTTTTGTGTATGTTTATTTTTTTTCTTTGTTGCAAATCTTAATAACTTTCAATGTTTATGAGACAATTTTCAAAGATTTTATTAAATGTTATCTTTCACCTAATCCATTTCCTTCAGCTTCAACGCCCGGGGGCTGCGCTTCTTCCGCACAATGATCTTTGCTATTGAGGAGATAAACAACAGCACAGAGCTGCTGCCGGGCATCAAACTCGGATATCGTCTCTATGATTCCTGCGTCTCTGTGCCTGTCTCGGTGCACGTTGCATTTCAGCTGGCAAACCGCCCGGATCCTGTGGTTTACAGAGGAGAAAACTGTTCTCAGTCTGGAGTGGTGATGGCTGCTGTGGGAGACTCTGGATCCACTCCATCCATCAGCATGTCACGCATCATGGGGCCATTCAACATCCCTCTGGTGATTAGACTAAAACGATCAAATGTGTCAATTTATTCTACCCCTCCTAATAATATTTTCCTTCTTTTTGTTTTTGCTTTAGGTGAGCCACTTTGCCACGTGTGCCTGCCTTTCAGACAAACAGCAGTTCCCGACATTTTTCAGAACTATTCCCAGTGACCATTACCAAGCTGATGCACTGGCCAAGCTGGTGAAACACTTTGGTTGGACTTGGATAGGAGCCGTCCACTCAGACTCAGACTATGGAAATAATGGCATGGCCTCTTTTCTAGGAGCAGCACTGAGAGAGGGGATCTGTGTGGAGTACATTGAATCCTTTTTTAGAACCAACCAACAGAGCAAGATCAGAAGAGTGGCAGATGTTATCCGTAGGTTTGTGCTTTTGTAGACCTGTAAATGGCTTTTCATTTTGTTTTAGAATAAATTTACAAAAATGTTGCAGATTTTCTTTATTGCTGGAGATCTTGATTTTCTTGTTTGTTTGTTTTTAGAAATGTTTACTTGTAATTAGTATCATCTGTATGTAGAAAGGGTTAAATTTGCTAATAAGCTGCTAGTTGGACCTAACACATTCTATCATCTCTGCAGATCCACAGCAGTGGTTGTGGTGGCATTTACAGCCTCTGGTGATATGAAAGTCCTACTGGAGGAACTGGCTCGGGATCCTCCTCCGCCTCGTCAGTGGATCGGGAGTGAGTCTTGGGTAACAGATCCACTCTTGTTGAGCTTCAGTTTCTGTGCAGGAGCCATTGGAGTTGCCATCCAGCAATCTGTCATCCCAGGTCTGAGAGACTTTCTGCTGGATCTCTCTCCCTCTGAAGTGGCTGCCTCCCCACTGCTTTCTGAGTTCTGGGAGGATGCATTCAACTGCAGCCTGACCACAAGTGAGTAGTAAGTAGACCTGAAGATAATTACATTGATTTAACTTTGATTAATAACAGCAATACTTTATCCAAATCGAATGTGTAGAGATGTGTAGGTAGTCTAATTACAGAGCCAAATCAATAGGACTGCATGAATTTATATAAGAAACATTTACAGGGTTTTTTTATATTGAAGATAACATAAACGATGCTAATAATGTATTTTGAAACCAAATGTATCTGTTTGTCTCCAGCTGCTGGTCCAAACAGGAAAGGATGTGAAGGAAATGAAGATCTTAAAACCCTTAAAAACCCGTACACTGAAACGTCTCAGTTAAGAGTAACTAACATGGCGTATAAGGCTGTTTATGCAATAGCTCATGCTATTCACAGTGCAGTGTGGCAGAAAAAATGGAAATCAATTCAACATGATGACCACATCAGATTGGAGCCCAAACAGGTTAGTCCATAGATGTAGAAAAAAATATTTGTGTTTTCATGAAGAATTAGAGACTTTCAACTTCTTTTAAGCTCTCTAAAAAACATGGCTCACTGTATCTCATTGTCTTTTCTTTTATTTTAAGATTTTTGTTGAACTGAAGAAAGTAAACTTCTCAAAGAATGGCTCCCATGTGTCGTTTGATGCTAATGGAGACCCTGTGGCTTTTTATGAGCTGGTAAACTGGCAGAAAAGTGAGAGTGGAGTTATTGAACTGGTAACAGTGGGATATTATGATGCATCACTACCAAGAGGCCAGGAGTTTCACATCAACAGGAGCATAACCTGGTTGGAAGGGAGAAAAGAAGTAATAAGCAAAAAGATGATTGTTTTAGCAACAATCAATTGCATTATTGATAATGCTTCAAAAATATAAGGCTTTTTTTCTCTGTCTCTGTTTCAGGTTCCAGTCTCAGTTTGCTCAGAGAGTTGTCCTCCAGGAACTCGTAAAGTGTTGCAGAAAGGAAAACCAATCTGCTGCTACGACTGTATACCATGTCCTGAAGGAGAGATCAGTAATATGACAGGTAAAGTCAAACGTATTTTCAAATTTATCCACATTCTTAAATCTTTATGTAGTAAGAAAACTATTTGTATTTTTTTTGTTTATTTTTTCAGGTTCTCTCCAGTGTTTCCCATGTCCCAGAGAGTTCTGGCCAAACGCAAAAAGAGATGCTTGCTTTCCCAAACCAGTTGAGTTTCTTTCCTATGGTGAAGTCCTGTCAATCATTCTGGCTGTATTTTCTGTTAGTGGAGCATCTCTGGCCGTCATTACAGCATTAATTTTCTTTCATCACAGAGCAACTCCAATTGTCAGAGCCAACAACTCAGAGCTGAGCTTCCTGCTGCTCTTATCTCTGACTCTGTGTTTCTTATGTTCACTAACTTTCATTGGAGCCCCCTCTGAGTGGTCCTGCATGCTGCGGCACACAGCGTTTGGCATCACATTTGTTCTCTGTATCTCCTGTGTTCTTGGGAAAACTATAGTGGTTCTTATGGCCTTTAAAGCTACACTACCTGGTAGTAATGTCATGAAATGGTTTGGTCCTGTACAGCAAAGAATGACTGTAGCATCTTTTACATTCATTCAGGTTATAATATGTATCATATGGTTGGTTGTGAGTCCTCCCTTCCCAGTGAAAAATCTGACCACCTACAAGGAGAAGATCATCCTGGAATGTGCGTTAGGCTCTGCTGTTGGTTTCTGGGCTGTGCTCCGCTACATCGGCCTGCTGGCTGTGTTTTGCTTTGTGTTAGCTGTTCTAGCTCGGAAACTACCTGATAATTTCAACGAAGCCAAGATGATAACCTTCAGCATGTTGATATTCTGTGCCGTCTGGATCACCTTCATCCCAGCTTATGTCAGCTCTCCTGGAAAATTTACTGTGGCTGTGGAGATATTTGCTATTCTGGCCTCCAGTTTTGGACTGATACTGTGTATATTTGCTCCAAAGTGTTTCATCATTTTGTTTCAACCAGAGAAGAACACTAAGAAAATATTTGAAAAACAACTGATGATAAATTATCGAAAGAATGGCAGCAGAATTACAGATGAAGTGTATTATCAATTGAAATCTTAAACACTCCAAACTTCTTGCAGGTATTTTAGAAATTTTTAACCTTGAAGTATAATTTGGAAATGTTTTCAATGGATCACAGTATCAATGCAATAAATTTGTCAGCTAAGTTTGTGTTTTTAGTTTCTCCAGACTTTATGTGTCTATTTTATTGTGAGGCATTTCATTATGGTTAGATTTTAGCAAGTATGCAACTTCATATAGCATCATTGTGATTATTATTGACCGGTGCAGGTGTAACTCTTATGAAAATGTGTTTATCACTTTTGCCCATATATTATTAGTCTGTTCAAATGTTTTTTTTTCTTTTTGTACATGCATACATGCAATAAAAATTCGATTCTATTTTGGCAAGTGATTTCAATCTTCAGCTGTGTTCCAAGTTATCTAATTCAGTCTGGCAGTGCTTACTATTTTCCTCAGTGATTTTGTGTTGTACTTTTGTAATGTCACGAGTAACTTACAAAATAAGCCTCCCCATTGTAAAGTTTCTCTCTAACTGGTCTGATTTTGTTCCACCCCAGCTGTGAACATCTTTGTTACTGTCTGTTGCTCAATACCATGAGAAACATCTCTATGCTCAGCAATGGAGAATCTGGAAGCTGTGTGTTTTTTTTTTTTGGACTAAACATAATTTTGTCTTATGGAAATTCATTGCTGGTCAAACATGATGAAAACTATTTAGATTAGCTTGGTATACATACAAATAAATCTGTATTGTGGCACTTTATTTATTTCTTTTTTTATGTGCAACCTTTTGGATGTATATAATGCAATCAAAAGATGCAAACAAATATCCACACATACATTTATTTACATAAATATTCCAAACACAGAGTCAAAATACACATCTTTTATAATTCCAGAGTTTCACACCGGATGAGCGCAACTAAGACTCCAACAGAATGACCAGAGATGCACCAGTCCTCACTTCTTCACTACGTACCTGATTTTCAGAGAAAAGTGCTGCTTGCAATCCTGACGCTGCTCAAGATTAAACTCATAAACACTCCTCCACATTGTGGAGCCTTCTGATAGCTGATAACATGTTTACATGCTGTCATCCAGTGCTGGCAAATAAATTCAGGGGCAGTTTCTCGCTAAAATGATAAGTACTATTTGTTTAAAACGAGAAAGTTACTCGCTATGGCGAGGTAAGTTATATTACATAAGTTATATTATATATATACAAGTTATATTATATAGTGTTGCTCCAGAACGGAGTCGATGATGGGAATGAATCTGGGAGGAGCAAAAGTAGAGAGCTTCAATCTTAGCAGGAAAAGAAAAGGCCTACCTTAAAGAGCACTCAAGAGCATAGTCAGTTTAGCTAAAAGATTTGTAGTTCATTGACAGCTGAAGACTTATTATCCAACACTTTGTAGAATTAAATTAATTTACATGGATTACGCATATGTTCATGCTCAGATGCAGTCCTGTGCATTTCTCAATGTTATAATTTTTATGTTTAAATGTTTTATTTTTTATGTTTTATTTTTGTCATATCTGGCATTTTTTGTATGCCAGATAGGCATGAAAATGACAGATTTTATGTTGATACAATAACAATGAAGATTTATTTTATCATATAGATGCTGTTATTAAAATATTACTTAGTACAACTTTTATTTTTTTATTTATGCCAGTTTTTTATTTTTCTCCATGTCACTCAACAATCCCATTGATAATCATTTTCTTAGGGTGGTATTTGGTTTGCATGACCAACTGATGATGTCCTCGATGAGAAAGTTGTGGGAAAAGACAGAAAGAACAAGCCTACAAACCAAGACTTTAATTAATTTTATTTGGTTTACTTCACAAAGTGAACAATCTGAATGCCAAATTTTCCTTTACCCGCGCTTATCTTTACCTCAAATGACTCAAGAATCATAAAAAAAAAATGTCAAGTGGCCCTAAGTGTATGTCGATCTGTTCTTTACTTCAAGGAAATAAGAAATCCATGCTCATGTAAATGACAGTTCTGAAATTGAGATGAGTAATGGGATGTAGAGGCTGGAGGATCAAACCTGAATAAAGGGCTTAAATGTGTTTTGAAGGTTATGTTTTGTCAGAGTCAAATCACATCACAGTTATAAGTTGTTATAAATATTTAAAAAATAACTAAGACTTCAAAAATCATCTACTTGGTGATTTAGAGACTACTCTTCTAAAAGGATAACATCAGTTTTTGTTCATTAAATATTTCTTAGTGTTCTTCTCTGGTTGAAACAAAATGATGTAACACTTTGGAGCAAATATACACAGTATCAGTCCAAAACTGGAGGCCAGAATAGCAAATATCTCCACAGCCACAGTAAATTTTCCAGGAGAGCTGACATAAGCTGGGATGAAGGTGATCCAGACGGCACAGAATATCAACATGCTGAAGGTTATCATCTTGGCTTCGTTGAAATTATCAGGTAGTTTCCGAGCTAGAACAGCTAACACAAAGCAAAACACAGCCAGCAGGCCGATGTAGCCGAGCACAGCCCAGAAACCAACAGCAGAGCCTAACGCACATTCCAGGATGATCTTCTCCTTGTAGGTGGTCAGATTTTTCACTGGGAAGGGAGGACTCACAACCAACCATATGATACATATAATAACTTGAATAAATGTGAGAGTCACTACAGTCATTCTTTGCTGTACAGGACCAAACCATTTCATAGCATTACTACCAGGAAGTGTAGCTTTAAAGGCCATTAGAACCACTATAGTTTTGCCAAGAACACAGGAGATACAGAGAACAAATGTGATGCCAAACGCTGTGTGCCGCAGCATGCAGGACCACTCAGAGGGGGCTCCAATGAAAGTTAGTGAACATAAGAAACACAGAGTCAGAGAGAAGAGCAGCAGGAAGCTCAGCTCTGAGTTGTTGGCTCTAACAATTGGCGTGGCCCTGTAGTAAAAGAAAATCACTGCTGTAATGATGGTCAGAAATGCTCCACTGATGGAGAGGGTAGCCAGGATGATTGACAGAACTTCATCAAAGGAAAGAAACTCCACGGGTTTGTGGAAACAAGCATCTCTGTTTGAATTTGGCCAGAACTCTGTGGGACATGGGAAGCAATCAGGAGAATCTAAAAAAAAAAGAAAAACAAACAAACAAAAAGATATTCAAGAATGTACCGTATTTTCTGCACTATTAGCCGCCTTATATATGGACCAATATTGAGCCACAACAGGTCTAGCAACTACGGTAAGCAGCCGCCGACTTCATTTTTCCCCTTAGAAGAAGAAGCGCGCAGTGCATGCTGGGATAGTTGTCAGAACTCTGGTTTGTAATCTATTAATAAAGTTTGACTGACCTATCTGCCTACCGACCGTCTAGAATCAGGTCGTCTGAAGGTCATTTAGCACCACGTTCTCCACGAACATGCTGTGCGCGAACTGTGACGGGTGACTATCGTCCGGCTACGGCCCGGCCCAGTTGAGGACATTCCGTTTGTTGACATTCCGTTTAGTGCAGCTTCAACTAGTGGATGTATAACGTAACTCCAGCCTCTACTGTAGCATCTATTCTATGCCCCTTATAATCTGGTGCGCCTTATAGTGCGGAAAATACGATAATTATATTGACATATATTTGACTTTACCTGTCATATTACTGATTTCTCCTTCAGGACATGGTATACAGTCATAGCAGCAGATTGGTTTTCCTTTTAGTAACACTTTACGGGTTCCTAGAGGACAACTCTCTGAGCAAACTGAGACTGGAACCTGAGACAGAAATAGATAAAAAGGAAATAGTATTTTAAAAAAGTCTTGACAAAAGTTCATTTGCTCCATTGTTGTTCTTTCCTTACTTGTGTCCCACCTTCCAACCAGGTTATGTTTCTGTTGATACGAAACTCCTGGCCTCTTGGCAGTGAAGCATCATAGTACCCCACTGTTACCAGTTCAATAATCCCACTCTCACGTTTCTGCCAGTTAACAACATCATAAAAAGCCACAGGGTCTCCATTAGCATCAAATGACACATGGTAGCCATTTTGGGAAAAGTTTACTTTTTGTAATTCAGTAAAAACCTTCAAATGAAAGAACATCAAGGGAAAAATAATGACTCAATTAAGTTCATTTAACAGGAAGTTACCAGTCTAATGGCTTGTTGAAATTCTGAAGACTGACCTGTTTTGGCTCCAGTCCAATGTGTTTGTCACATTGAACAGTTGCATTTTTTTCTTGACACACAGCATTGTGAATAGCATGAGCTATTGCATAAACAGCCTTGTACATCATGTTAGTGATTCTTAACTGAGACGTTTCAGTGTACGGGTTCTTAAGGGTTTTAAGATCTTCAGTTCCATCACATCCTCTCTTGTTTGGATCAGCACCTGAAGAAAAACAAATAAGAGATAAATGGAGAGGGCAGGACTTTCTTTGTAATTGTAATGCAGAAAAGAAGTAAAATCCCATTACAGATTCATATGCAAATACATGACTATTGTATTTCACGTTCCAACAAACTCCAAACTAAACAAAAGTGTAAGAAAAAAAACAACATTGCTACTTGCAAATTATCACCACTACAAATTCCTGCTTCTCTAAAAATCTAAAAACGGTAATATATTCCAGATAAAAATATGAAAAAAAGATGGAATAAAACAAATCTGATCTAGGGTTTTTATGAAAGAAAACATAGTAAACTAACAAAACCGTTACTTTGGTGAGAAGCTATAGAATGTTTTCAGTGTCATTTTACATCTACAAGCATATTAAGACCTGTTTAATACGAAAAGAACACCTAAAAAGGAATCGATTCGTTTGTATTGATAATGAAAGCTGTTTATTTTTCTTTCACATTTTTGGCTAAATAAAGAAAACCTTCTCACTTTCTGTCAGGCTGCAGCTGAACGCATCCTCCCAGAACTCAGTCAGCATTGAAGAAGCAGCCACTTCTGAAGGAGAGAGATCCAGCAGGAAGTCTCTCAGACCTGGGATGACAGATTGCTGAATAGCTACACCGATGGCTCCTGCACAGAAACTGAAGCTCATCAGGTTTGGGTCGGTTATCCAGGCTTCGCTCGCGATCCACTGACGAGGTGGAGGAGGATCCCGAGCCAGTTCCTCCAGCAACACTTTCATTTCTCCAATAGCTGTAAATGCTACAACAACCGCTGCTGTTGAACTGAAATGACATAGCCAAGTGTTTAGTGCCCCAGACTGAGGTAATCTTTAAAAGTATATTCACATTGCAAAATTGACAGGATAAAAAAAAAATCAATGTACATACCTACGGATAACATCTGCAACTCTTTGGATCTTATTTTGTGGGTTGCTTCTATAAAATGATTCAATGTACTCCACACAGATCCCCTCTCTCAGTGCAGCTTCAAGAAAAGAGGCCATGCCATTATTTCCATAGTCTGAGTCTGAGTGGACGGCTCCTATCCAAGTCCAACCAAAGTGTTTCACCAGCTTGGCCAGTGCATCAGCTTGGTAATGGTCACTGGGAATCGTTCTGAAAAAAGTAGGGAACTGCTGTTTGTCTGACAGGCAGGCACACGTGGCAAAGTGGCTCACCTATAGTCAAGAAAGGAAAAAATAAATTTCCTATAAGAACAGGTCAAATAAATTTATACATTTTTAAGATTTAGAATTTAAACTAATCACCAGAGAGATGTTGAATGGCCCCATGATGCGTGACATGCTGATGGATGGAGTGGATCCAGAGTCTCCCACAGCAGCCATCACCACTCCAGACTGAGAACAGTTTTCTCCTTTGTAAACCACAGGATCCTGACCGTTTGCCAGCTGAAATGCAACGTGCACTGAGACAGGCACAGAGACGCAGGAATCATAGAGACGATATCCAAGTTTGATGCCCGGCAGCAGCTCTGTGCTGTTGTTTATCTCCTCAATAGCAAAGATCATTGTGCGGAAGAAGCGCAGCCCCCGGGCGTTGAAGCTGAAGGAAATCATTGAGTTGTGACGGTCATACAAAAGCTCTAAAAAAGGGCTCGTGAAATTCAAAAGACATTTGAACATGCAAAACATTTAATTGTTGCATAATATTATGCAATTCAGATGTGCATCGGAAGTAAAATATCCAATCTATTCAGCTACATTTACTGTATTATCAAACCTGTTAAGTTTTAAAGATTTATATTTTAGCGTTATATTGAAATGAGATTTTATCATTCTAAATTAATTTAACGATAAAACATGTTTTGATGACAGGAGTATGTTTCAGTAACAACTATTGATACACTAATAATGTGAAGACAAACATTTAAACATAAAACAAACACATAACATCATCTTCCACGTCTCCTTCTTACTGACCTCCCTGTGCATCTCGGAGGCTCAGGCTTGGTGGTGTAATTATAAATCACTGTGTAAAGCTGGTAATGAATGGAGGAAACCCCTCCAATGATGAAGTCCCCATCCTCTGAGAACGCAGGTGAACGAGGCGTACCCAGCAGAGTACACCTGGTGGATGAAGCCTCAGCGCCGTCTCCAGCAACATTAAAAGCCTCTGCAGGCTCCGTCTTCTGTTTCAGAACATTTACAAACCCGCCCAGCAGAACCAGTGACATCAGCTCCAACAAGCTGACTATGAATCTCGGATCTACAAGAAAAGTCCACATCTCCGCTCCTTGGGCTCCTTCAGAGGCGTGTGAATGTCGTTTTAAAGTTTTATAATCATGTCACGTGTTGGAAAGAGGGTGGGTTCCCATCTATCTATCTATCTATCTATCTATCTATCTATCTATCTATCTATCTATCTATCTATCTATCTATCTATCTATCTATCTATCTATCTATCTATCTATCTATCTATCTATCTATCTATCTATCTATCTATCTATCTATCTATCTATCTATCGGAAATCATGTTTAAGATAACCTACATTCAACTTCACCTTAGTTTACGTTTAGTGTAGCATTGTACATATTATGAAAAAATATATATCATTGGTAAAGATAACGATCTTTGTGAACTTAATCTTTGGTTAAAGTGCACAACTGAATTTGAGGTAAAAAGAAAATTGGAAGTAAACAAAAAGGAAGCACACAGGTCGAGACTGTCAAAGCGGTACCAACAGACACTGAATGATGTTGTGTTATAAGTTTTCAAGCAACGGGATTGTGACCCAATTCAATATTTCTCTAACTACTGTGTAGGACTATGGCAGATCCAAACATTAAAAACTGTGGAATATTGTGGATTACATGGGAAAGCTAAATGCTGAGCTATTTCTCTTGATTTTCCAACAAAATTGATTGTGTCTATTTGCAATTAAGGTTAAGTTTACCTTTGCTATTAGTCCTCAATCATTACATTATCTTATTTAGTCTTCATCAGATGTGTCACAGCTGTTGTTCCCAGCGGCGGGGGTCACCACATCAATGTACTGATGAGCCGACACTGCCCCCTGCTGTTGAGTTACAGCTGGAGGACGTTGCTTCAGGTACAACCGGCTCATGTGTGGGCCCAAAACTCCATGATCCAACGCCGTCGTCTGCTGTAGTCCCTGCGAATGATTTCGGCCCTTCCTAACCCATAACATGATATTTCCATTTACATTGGTCCGCTAAAGCTGACTCTTCTCTGGATTTTGCATTTTCTTCATGCTGTCAACATAAAGTGGCTGCCATCAACTCTACATGACCCAAGAGACTTATAACAGCATTTACCACAACTAAACATGTCTTAAAAAACAATTGGGGCAATAAATCCTACTGATGTGGCTACTGACAGATTATTAAGATAATCAGCCAGAACAGATGTATAAAAACTCCTTATATATACAGTTTTTCTATGGTTTTTATTCATGAGATGTTCCCCTGAGGCCAACAAAGGTCTACAAATCCACAACACTTAAAAAGCAATAAACTCATGGGTATCGCTGCCTCTTCATTCATTTCGTATGGAACTTGAGCGATGAGGCAAAAATCACTTGCCCTCCTCCAGCCAATCGACCGGCGAAAGTCGAGCATGTGGAAATTTGAGCTCGTACACGTAGATGTGGACACCTGGCTTAATGACGCAACACAAGGAAGTGGAACATTTTTCAACTGTTGTCACTCATGTCGATGTCACTTTGCGACGGGTTGACCCTAAGTGATGGAAAACATTTGCCTTTTGCTATACTTCATTGTTTCCCGTGTTGTTTCACTATTACAACCCAAAATACCACACAGACATGGCTCTGTTCTCATAAAATGTCAAAAAAATAAAAAGGTTTCTTTAAAACAAGACTATTTTCGAAGGTAATAAAACGTAGGGAGGAAATATAAAGAACTAAATCCCATGTCGACAGTGTCGGATGTGGGATGACGTATAATGAGGGAGGTTTATAAAGCCAGGGAAAACAGAGTTACTCTCAAAAAGAGAACTTTGAGGGATGGAGATTTGGACTGTTTTTATTAGCGTGAGATTAGGACTGAGTTTATTGGAGCTCAGTTCAGTGGTCCGCCTTAGCGGGGCTGTGAATGGCTTAGATCAAAAGTTTGACCCTGTAGGGGTTGATGTCTTGACTCAGGCTTCGTCTTTGAAATGTTCACTCCAGGGTGCCACTCGCTCACCTGAATTCTCACAGGATGGAGACTTTGTTATTGGAGGTGTTTTCTCAATTCATTACCAGCATAATACAATGATGTATAATTACTCCTTCAAGCCCGAGCCTCCGAGGTGCACTGGCAGGTTAGTAGGAGCCAGAAAACATTAAATGTATGATGCATGTTTGCTGCAATGGTGGGTGAAAGAAATCTTAGATTTTTATTTCTTTACAAATTCTGTCTCATATTAGACATAAACATTTGAATCTAAATATCTTCAACTCTTCAGATTACCTACAATCTGAAATACGACAGAGACCATTTTGATTGATTAGCCCAATTGTATACAACAGTTTGTTACATGATCAATGTCTTTTAAATTTATGAGACTTTTTTTCAGTTTAATGTAAACATCTGCAATTTCCTGCTTGATTTTGTTCAGCTTGAATGTCAGGAGTTTGCGCTTCTCTCGTGCTATGGTCTTTGCCATTGATGAGATTAACAACAGCACAGAGCTGCTGCCCGGCATCAAACTTGGATATCAGATCTATGATTCCTGCGTCTCGGTGCCTGTGGCAGTGCACATCGCATTTCAGCTAACAAATCGCCAGGACGCCGTGTTTTACAAAGGAGAAAACTGTTCTCAGTCTGGAGTGGTGATGGCTGCTGTTGGAGACTCTGCATCCACTCCATCCATCAGCATATCGAGCATTGTTGGGTCCTTCAACATCCCTCTGGTCAGCTCTCTGATTAATTGAAAACTGCAATTCGGAAATGTTCTTGTATTGATAACTGATTTTTACTGTAGGTGAGCTACTTTGCCACGTGTGCCTGCCTGTCAGACAAACAGCAGTTCCCAACATTTTTCAGAACTATTCCCAGTGACCATTACCAAGCTGATGCACTGGCCAAGCTGGTGAAATACTTTGGTTGGACTTGGATAGGAGCCGTCCACTCAGACTCAGACTATGGAAATAATGGCATGGCCTCTTTTCTTGAAGCTGCACTGAGAGAGGGGATCTGTGTGGAGTACATTGAGTCCTTCTTCAGAACCGACCCACAAAGCAAGATCCAAAGAGTTGCAGATGTTATCCGTAGGTTTGTATATCATTTACTTTTGCCTGTGTTTTCATCATATTATGGTACTACTGGAGATTACTTTGTTATGTAAAATTTTAATGCATTTCCATGTCATTTCAGTTCAACAGCAGTGGTTGTTGTAGCATTTACAGCTATTGGAGAAATGAAAGTGTTGCTGGAGGAACTGGCTCGGGATCCTCCTCCACCTCGTCAGTGGATCGCGAGCGAAGCCTGGATAACCGACCCAAACCTGATGAGCTTCAGTTTCTGTGCAGGAGCCATCGGTGTAGCTATTCAGCAATCTGTCATCCCAGGTCTGAGAGAGTTCCTGCTGGATCTCTCTGCCTCTGAGGCGGCTGCCTCCCCACTGCTGACTAAGTTCTGGGAAGAAGCTTTCAACTGCAGCTTGACAGAAAGTGAGATTATATTTAAATTGTTATTTTAAAAATACTTTATTCTAAATGCAACAGGATTTTAAAAAATTATCTTTGTATAAAAAATAAAATGACTCCAATGTAGCATATTTTAAAACACATTGATTTCTTTGCATTTCTTAATATTTCCATATTTAAATGTTGCCTAATAAATACAAAACATGAATGCATTTTATAATGCATTTTTTTATTGAAACCTCTTTTATTTTACATATTTTTGTCCATGATTTGTCCATGATTTGCTAATTATGGAAATAACAAAAATGCATAATTATCTGAGGCAGATACACTTACATCCCAAAAACAATAGTCTTGAAATTTATAGTTATTTCTTCAATTGAAAAAAGGAAAACCAGTTTGACCTTTGAGCTGGAGATAATTAATATAGCCATACAGAACTTGTTTTAGTTAGTTAAAAAATAAAATTGTTATTATTTTTTTAGCTTTCTCAGACAAGAGAGTGTGTGATGGAACTGAAGATCTCAACACCCTAAAAAGCTCGTACACAGAAACATCTCAGTTAAGAATCACTAACATGGTGTATAAGGCTGTTTATGCTGTGGCTCATGCCATCCAGAATGCAGTGTGTAACAAAACAAATGGAATATTGCAATGTGACAAACATGTCAGGCTGGAACCCAAACAGGTCAGAATATTGTACATTTACAAGTTTTCATAAACCCCAGAAAACGGTCATTTATTTTCAGAGTCCGTTTCAGTTTCTGTCTCTTTACTTATCTTAAAGGTTCTTAAAGAATTAAAGGAAGTAAACTTCTCCAAGAATGGTTACCATGTCTCATTTGATGCTAATGGGGATCCTGTGGCTTTCTATGAATTAATAAACTGGCAGAAAAGTGAGAGTGGAGTTATTGAACTGGTAACAGTGGGATATTATGATGCATCACTACCAAGAGGCCAGGAGTTTCGTATCAACAGGAACTTAACCTGGTTGGATGGTGGGACACAAGTAATAAGCCTAAAGACGTCACAGAACAACTGTTTTGTCAAAGCTGCTTGTACAAGATTCTGTATCTGTCTCTGCTCCAGGTTCCAGTCTCAGTTTGCTCAGAGAGTTGTCCTCCAGGAACTCGTAAAGTGTTACAGAAAGGAAAACCAATCTGCTGCTATGACTGTATACCATGTCCTGAAGGAGAGATCAGTAATAAAACAGGTAGAATCTAATGTGTTTAACATAAATCCAAATCTATTGATATTCACCTTTGATATTCAGAAATTTTTCTTAAATTTTGTGTCTAGATTCCCCTGATTGCTTCCCGTGCCCCAGAGAGTTCTGGCCAAATGCAAACAGGGATGCATGTTTCCCGAAACCTGTGGAGTTTCTTTCCTTCGATGAAGTCCTATCAATCATCCTGGCTGTATTCTCTGTTGGTGGAGCCTTTCTGGCTGTCATAACAGCAGTGATTTTCTTCCATCACAGAACAACTCCAATTGTCAGAGCGAACAACTCTGAGCTGAGCTTCCTGCTGCTCTTTTCTCTTATTCTGTGTTTCTTATGTTCACTAACTTTCATTGGAGCCCCCTCTGAGTGGTCCTGCATGCTGCGGCACACAGCGTTTGGCATCACATTTGTTCTCTCTATCTCCTGTGTTCTGGGGAAAACTATAGTGGTTCTAATGGCCTTTAAAGCTACACTTCCTGGTAGTAATGCTATGAAATGGTTTGGACCTGTGCAGCAAAGAATGACTGTCATGTTTCTCACCTTAATTCAAGTTATAATATGTATCATTTGGTTGGTTGTGAGTCCTCCCTTCCCAGTGAAAAATCTGACCACCTACAAAGAGAAGATCATCCTGGAATGTGCGTTAGGCTCTGCTGTTGGTTTCTGGGCTGTGCTCGGCTACATCGGCCTGCTGGCTGTGTTTTGCTTTGTGTTAGCTGTTCTAGCTCGGAAACTACCTGATAATTTCAACGAAGCCAAGATGATAACCTTCAGCATGTTGATATTCTGTGCCGTCTGGATCACCTTCATCCCAGCTTATGTCAGCTCTCCTGGAAAATTTACTGTGGCTGTGGAGATATTTGCTATTCTGGCCTCCAGTTTTGGACTGATACTGTGTATATTTGCTCCAAAGTGTTTTGTTATTTTGTTTCAACCAGAGAAAAACACCAAGAAACATTTGATGAATAAAAATTAAAATGTCACTAGCAGTCACGAAGAAATTGTGTGGAAACAACAGAAAATAGTAAGTGGTTTTCTTTTGTTTTGTTTTCCTGTTTCTAAAAGAGCTGTCATCCTTATTTATTACAGACAGAAATATTTTGGATGATGCGTGTTGATCTGTTATTCTGCTGTCATCATAATATGCTAGTTTATGAATTGTCAAATAAAAGTTATTGGTAGAATTTGGATGTAATTTTTTGTAGCTTTTCTACATTTTTCTGTTAATAAATTGATTTCACCTTTTTTTTGCCTGTATTAAAGCATTACTGGGGATTTTCAAGACAGCGCAGGTAGTTTTCACATTATTTCCTACTTTATTTCTCATCATCACCAGATTGTAACACAAATTGTGTTTGTATGTCTATTAAACCTGAAAATACAACTTAGTCATAATATTTCATGTTGAGGCATAAAGATTCATAATCTAGTCCAAACTAAAGAAACTATAGACCTTTAGTGGGTTTGATTCCTTTGCCCATATCCCAAATCAACAGTCCAATTCTGACCTTTCCACCTAAAAACGTCTGATTTGTGCCTCTTCCATGTGGTGCTCAATCAGAAATATAACCAATAACATTTAATGTGTCTGCAAACAGAACAGTCATGTTGAATTTTATTTAAGTTTTGTTATTAACGTGTTCATGTGTCATAATTCTGTACCCGAAGAAGCCAGATGTGAATATACATGATAATTTGTTTTAAAGCCTTTATTTATGTAACATTAAAACAATGTATTAAAAGAATAATTAATAAACATTGTGCAAAATTTGTTGACTCTCAAGTCTGTTCTGATTTAACATATGTACACTTAGTGTATATATGCAAATATAAAAATAAAATGCAAAAGTAAATGAAGAATAATAACATAAATGTTCTTATAAATATATTTTAAGTAAGAACACAGACATTTCTGGTAAAAAACTGTAACAAGTTAAAATTCACTGTAGCAGAAATAATAGCAAAATTGTTATACAAACTTGATTTTGGTTTTATTTTTTGTTCATCATGTATTTTTTAGTATTTTTCTCTGGTTGAAACAAAATGATGTAACACTTTGGAGCAAATATACACAGTATCAGTCCAAAACTGGAGGCCAGAATGGCAAATATCTCCACAGCCACAGTAAATTTTCCAGGAGAGCTGACATAAGCTGGGATGAAGGTGATCCAGACGGCACAGAATATCAACATGCTGAAGGTTATCATCTTGGCTTCGTTGAAATTATCAGGTAGTTTCCGAGCTAGAACAGCTAACACAAAGCAAAACACAGCCAGCAGGCCGATGTAGCCGAGCACAGCCCAGAAACCAACAGCAGAGCCTAACGCACATTCCAGGATGATCTTCTCTTTGTAGGTGGTCAGATTTTTCACTGGGAAGGGAGGACTCACAACCAACCATATGATGCATATTATAACCTGAATTAAAGTCAGACTCACTACAGTCATTCTTTGCTGTAAAGGACCAAACCATTTCATGACATTACTACCAGGAAGTGTAGCTTTAAAAGCCATTAGAACCACTATCGTTTTGCCAAGAACACAGGAGATACAGAGAACAAATGTGATGCCAAACGCTGTGTGCCGCAGCATGCAGGACCACTCAGAGGGGGCTCCAATGAAAGTTAGTGAACATAAGAAACACAGAGTCAGAGAGAAGAGCAGCAGGAAGCTCAGCTCTGAGTTGTTGGCTCTGACAATTGGAGTTGTTCTGTGACGGAAGAAAATCACTGCTGTGATTATGGCCAGAAAAGCTCCGCTGATTGAGATTGCAGCAAGGATGATTGACAGGACTTCATCAAAGGAAAGAAATTCAACTGGTTTGGGTAGACAAGCATCTTTCTTTGAATTAGGCCAGAACTCTCTTGGACATGGAAAACAATCAGGAGAATCTAAAAACAATGACCAAAAACAGTTGTCAACAGTCAGTATTTGGTGTTGCAAATCTATGTGAAAAATATATAATATGACCTGTTTTATTACTGATCTCTCCTTCAGGACATGGTATACAGTCATAGCAGCAGATTGGTTTTCCTTTCTGCAACACTTTACGAGTTCCTGGAGGACAACTCTCTGAGCAAACTGAGACTGGAACCTGAAACAGAAAAAATCAGCAAAATTACCAGCAGATTTCACAAATCCCTTTTCAACCTCTTTCTCTATGAAAATACTGTTTTGGGCTATTACTTGTGTGCCACTTTCCACCCAGGTTAAGTTTCTGTTGATATGAAACTCCTGGCCTCTTGGTAGTGATGCATCATAATATCCCACTGTTACCAGTTCAATAACTCCACTCTCACTTTTCTGCCAGTTTACCAGCTCATAAAAAGCCACAGGGTCTCCATTAGCATCAAACGACACATGGTAGCCATTCTTTGAGAAGTTTACTTTCTTTAGTTCTTTAAAAACCTTCAAAGTGAAATAAAAGAGAAAAACTGGAACAATATTTAAAAAATTGTTGAACTTACGTGTCTAGTCTGTAGTTGCTAATGAAAAGCATGGAGATTTAACTGATGCACTGTCTGACCTGTTTGGGCTCCAGTCCGATGTTTTTGTCACATTGAATGGTTTCATTTGTTTCTTGACACACAGCATTGTGAATAGCATGAGCTACAGCATAAACAGCCTTGTACATCATGTTAGTGATTCTTAACTGAGATGTTTCAGTGTATGAGCTTTTAAGGGTTTTAATATCTTCAGTTCCATCACACACTCTCTTGTCTGGGTTAGCAGCTTCTGAGACATACAGATACACAAAAAAAGAAAAAAATAAGATCCATTATTATAAACCTTTTAATTAGTTGAAAAAACAGTCTTGAATATTTTTTTGTACTTCTTACTATGCTGAATTACTTAGGTGTTCACTATGGGGTTTTTCACTTTAAGACAAATCAATGTTCATGTCAATTACCAAATACCACTAAAAATATATATCTTAGCTGTAAAAAGTAATGACTGTTTCTTTGAAAAAAAAAAAAATAAATGAATAAAAAAATAAAATAAATATATATATATATATATATATATATATATATATATATATATATATATATATATATATATATATATAATGCTCCAAAAGTTTTGAGGATGCTAATCTAGTCAATCTTTTCTGGACTTCTTAGGGCAACATGCTTAAAATGCTTTTCACATTCTAACATTAAATACACAGATCATTTGTTGAACCAGATGAAACAAACACTATGTGTTTTGGATATCTCAAACAGAAAATATTACCTATGGTGAAATGTCAAAAAATAATAATGATGAAAATAATAATAAGATAAAAAATCTTGATTAAAAAAACATAAATACATTGTTCTGTTTTAATATGTGACTCAATCCTTTTCCATCATTACAGAAAATTTGAAAATAAATAACGTCCATCCATCCATCATTCCATCATTCCATCCATTTTCTTTACACCCTTGTCCCTTAGTGGGGTCGGGAGCGTTAACAAATAACGTATCAAAGATAACTTTTTTTCTCATCACTTGTTTCTCACTTTCTGTCGAGCTGCAGTTGAATGCATCCTCCCAGAATTCGGTAAGTACCGGAGAGGCAGCCACCTTTGTTGGAGGGAGATCCAGAAGGAAGTCTCTCAGACCTGGGATGACAGATTTCTGAATGGCTACCCCGACTGCCCCCGCACAGAAACTGAAGCTCATTAGGTTTGATTCAGTTATCCAGGCCTCGCTCGCGATCCACTGACGAGGTGGAGGAGGATCCAACGCCAACTCCTCCAGAAGGACTTTCATATCACCAACAGCCGTAAATGCCAGAACAACTTTGGCTGTTGATCTGAAGTGACATGCAATGTGTTGAGCACATGATTTAGTACTTAAACATAAGCAAATCATTTTGAAGATAAAGACAGTTATGACACCGCTGATCATCTGTAGTTTCAGTTTACAGTCTATCTGAAAAGACACTAGACAATAGAAAAACACAATTGTTCCTGAATTCCAAGTGTGAAGGAACCGCTGAAGAATCGCAGTTTTCATTCATAAACCTTTTCTCCAATATTACCTTAAAATTTCTGATATGCATGCAAAAATAAGAAACTTGCTAACCTACGGATAACATTGGCAACTCTTTGGATCTTGCTTGCTGGATCAGTTCTGAAGAAAGATTCAATGTACTCCACACAGATCCCCTCTCTCAGTGCTGCTCCTAGAAAAGAGGCCATGCCATTATTTCCATAGTCTGAGTCTGAGTGGATGGCTCCTATCCAAGTCCAACCAAAGTGTTTCACCAGCTTGGCCAGTGCATCAGCTTGATAATGGTCACTGGGAATCGTTCTGAAAAAAGTTGGGAACTGCTGCTTGTCTGAAAGGCAGGCACAAGTGGAAAAGCTGCTGACCTATAAAGACAAAACATAGAAAACCAAAGCCAGGTGAATACCTGCACTGAGCTATTTAAAAAATTTCAGTTTACAATCAATTTACACTTCTTACCAGAGGAATTTTGAAAGATCCCATGATGTGTGACATGCTGATGGAGGAAGATGATCCCAAGTCTCCGACGGCAGCCACCACCACACGAGACTGGGAGCAATTACGGTCTCTGTAGAACATTTTGTCCTCACCGTTCAATAGCTGGAACGCCACATCCACTGAAACTGGCACCGAGACGCAGGAATCATAGATTCGATACCCGAGTTTGATGCCGGGCAGCAGCTCTGTGCTGTTGTTTATCTCCTCAATGGCAAAGATAATAGTGCGAGAGAAACGCAGACCCCTGCCAGTAAGGCTGAACAAAACATGCTGATGTTTAGATGAAATTGGGGAGGAAAAAAGAGCAAACAGATCTTCTTCTGGGCATGAAGTAATTATAAGCAAGTCATCTGCACGTCAAAATATTGAAGTGCTTCCTGTCAAGGCAATATCAGGATTTCCAAACAGAAAATGCATCCAAAGTACAATCTAGATCAAAAGAAACATATTTTTTCTTCAGCTCCATCTTAATCATATTTTCACTGCAATAACAAAAATACGCAATTTAGCTTATTGTGATAGAAAACACTTAAAGCAACTTAATTATTTGTCTCCAACATCACAGCAAACTTTGCAGCAAACACATGCAAGATCATTTTTCCACCTCTCTTTCTTACTGACCTCCCTGTGCATCTCAGAGACTCGGGCTGGGTGGTGTAATTATAAACCACTGCATAATGTTGGTAATGAATCGTGGAAACACCTCCAATAACAAAGTCCCCATCTGTTGAGAATGCCGGTAAACGAGGTTTACCCTGCAGAGTGCATTTCACAGATGAGGCCTCAGCAGTGACACCAGAGGTCTTTGATGTTTGTTCGGAAGGAAATTGTTGTTTAAAGCCATTTACAAGGCCAGGCAGTCGAACCAGTGACGTCAGCTCCAACAAACTCAGTGCCAATCTCAACGCAGTAAAAATGGCCCTGATCCCCATTTGTCAAGTGTCTCTACTTGGATCTTACTGTCCGTTTGCCGATTTATAAATCCCCTCCTCTTATACGTCAGATGATCTTTCTAAAAGAAAGTGCCCTCCCTTTGTGTTTGTTTATGAAATATACACAAATATAATTTCCACTTTATTTATTGCTAGTGCCGGTTCACCACTTAATGGCATAACTAATGTGAGAGAGAACATGAGCTATACATCAATAGTTTTTGTGTTTTTCATAAGTATGTAAACAACAGAGGAAGGTCTGTTTATCTGAAATGTTTGTTCAAATACAACTTTTAAAGAAATATCAATTTTTAGTGTGCATAAATATGAGTCTTTTTTTACACACTAGTAGAGATTTTATATGAAATATAACGTAATTCCAATTTAAATTGAAAATGTTTTACACAAAATATAATAGAGCATTGTATAAAAGTGGTGAATTTTACAACCATTAGACGAATGAGAATGACTTCATTGAATATTCTTTTATTGGATGAATGTAAGTAGGTTGAATACACTTTCTGTGATGTCACATTTATAGTATGTTTTTTCTAAAGATAGCTTATCTATTTACTTTTATTTCTTTTTACTTTTTATTCATTAAATATTTCTTGGTGTTTTTCTCTGGCTGAAACAAAATAACGAAACACTTTGGAGCAAATATACACAGTATCAGTCCAAAACTCGAGGCCAGAATAGCAAATATCTCCACAGCCACAGTAAATTTTCCAGGAGAGCTGACATAAGCTGGGATGAAGGTGATCCAGACGGCACAGAATATCAACATGCTGAAGGTTATCATCTTGGCTTCGTTAAAATTATCAGGTAGTTTCCGAGCTAGAACAGCTAACACAAAGCAAAACACAGCCAGCAGGCCGATGTAGCCGAGCACAGCCCAGAAACCAACAGCAGAGCCTAACGCACATTCCAGGATGATCTTCTCCTTGTAGGTGGTCAGATTTTTCACTGGGAAGGGAGGACTCACAACCAACCATATGATACATACTATAACCTGTATGAAGGTGATTGACACTACAGTCATTCTTTGCTGTGGAGGACCAAACCATTTCATTGCATTACTACCAGGAAGTGTAGCTTTAAAGGCCATTAGAACCACTATAGTTTTGCCAAGAACACAGGAGATACAGAGAACAAATGTGATGCCAAACGCTGTGTGCCGCAGCATGCAGGACCACTCAGAGGGGGCTCCAATGAAAGTTAGTGAACATAAGAAACACAGAGTTAGAGAGAAGAGCAGCAGGAAGCTCAGCTCTGAGTTGTTGGCTCTGACAATTGGCGTTGTTCTGTGACGGAAGAAAATCACTGCTGTGATTATGGCCAGAAAAGCTCCGCTGATTGAGATTGCAGCAAGGATGATTGACAGGACTTCATCAAAGGAAAGAAATTCAACTGGTTTGGGTAGACAAGCATCTTTCTTTGAATTAGGCCAGAACTCTCTTGGACATGGAAAACAATCAGGAGAATCTAAAAACAATGACCAAAAACAGTTGTTAACAGTCAGTATTTGGTGTTGCAAATCTATGTGAAAAATATATAATATGACCTGTTTTATTACTGATCTCTCCTTCAGGACATGGTATACAGTCATAGCAGCAGATTGGTTTTCCTTTCTGCAACACTTTACGAGTTCCTGGAGGACAACTCCCTGAGCAAACTGAGACTGGAACCTGAAACAAAAAAAATCTGCAAAATTACCAGCAGATTTCACAAATCCCTTTTCAACCTCTTACTCTAAGAAATTACTGTTTTGGGCTATTACTTGTGTGCCACTTTCCACCCAGGTTAAGTTTCTGTTGATATGAAACTCCTGGCCTCTTGGTAGTGATGCATCATAATATCCCACTGTTACCAGTTCAATAACTCCACTCTCACTTTTCTGCCAGTTTACCAGCTCATAAAAAGCCACAGGGTCTCCATTAGCATCAAACGACACATGGTAGCCATTCTTTGAGAAATTTACTTTCTTTAGTTCTTTAAAAACCTTCAAAGTGAAATAAAAGAGAAAAACTGGAACAATATTTAAAATATTGTTGAAATTAAGTGTCTAGTCTGTAGTTGCTAATGAAAAGCATGGAGATTTAACTGATGCACTGTCTGACCTGTTTGGGCTCCAGTCCGATGTTTTTGTCACATTGAATGGTTTCATTTGTTTCTTGACACACAGCATTGTGAATAGCATGAGCTACAGCATAAACAGCCTTGTACATCATGTTAGTGATTCTTAACTGAGATGTTTCAGTGTACGAGCTTTTAAGGGTTTTAATATCTTCAGTTCCATCACACACTCTCTTGTCTGGGTTAGCAGCTTCTGAGACATACAGATACACACAAAAAAGAAAAAAATAAGATCCATTATTGTAAACCTTTTAATTAACTGAAAAAATGTATATTTGTTTGTACTTTTTACTATGCTGAATTACATAGGTGTTCACTATGGGGTTTTTCACTTTAAGACAAATCAATGTTCATGTCAATAACCAAATACCACTAAAAATATATATCTTAGCTGTAAAAAGTAATGACTGTTTCTTTGAAAAAATAATAATAATAATAAAAAAAATAAAATAAAATATATATATATATATATATATATTATGCTCCAAAAGTTTTGAGGATGCTAATCTAGTCAATCTTTTCTGGACTTCTTAGGGCAACATGCTTAAAATGCTTTTCACATTCTAACATTAAATACACAGATCATTTGTTGAACCAGATGAAACAAACTCCATGTGTTTTGGATATCTCAAACAGAAAATATTACCTATGGTGAAATGTCAAAAAATAATAATGATGAAAATAATAATAAGATAAAAAATCTTGATTAAAAAACATAAATACATTGTTCTGTTTTAATATGTGACTCAATCCTTTTCCGTCATTGCAGAAAATTTGAAAACAAATAACGTATCAAAGATAACTTTTTTTCTCATCACTTGTTTCTCACTTTCTGTCGAGCTGCAGTTGAATGCATCCTCCCAGAATTCGGTAAGTACCGGAGAGGCAGCCACCTTTGTTGGAGGGAGATCCAGAAGGAAGTCTCTCAGACCTGGGATGACAGATTTCTGAATGGCTACCCCGACTGCCCCCGCACAGAAACTGAAGCTCATTAGGTTTGGGTCAGTTATCCAGGCCTCGCTCGCGATCCACTGACGAGGTGGAGGAGGATCCAACGCCAACTCCTCCAGAAGGACTTTCATATCACCAACAGCCGTAAATGCCAGAACAACTTTGGCTGTTGATCTGAAATGACATGCAATGTGTTGAGCACATGATTTAGTACTTAAACATAAGCAAATCATTTTGAAGATAAAGACAGTTATGATACCGCTGATCATCTGTAGTTTCAGTTTACAGTCTATCTGAAAAGACACTAGACAATAGAAAAACACAATTGTTCCTGAATTCCAAGTGTGAAGGAACCGCTGAAGAATCGCAGTGTTCATTCATAAACCTTTTCTCCAATATTACCTTAAAATTTCTGATATGCATGCAAAAATAAGAAACTTGCTAACCTACGGATAACATTGGCAACTCTTTGGATCTTGCTTGCTGGATCAGTTCTGAAGAAAGATTCAATGTACTCCACACAGATCCCCTCTCTCAGTGCTGCTCCTAGAAAAGAGGCCATGCCATTATTTCCATAGTCTGAGTCTGAGTGGATGGCTCCTATCCAAGTCCAACCAAAGTGTTTCACCAGCTTGGCCAGTGCATCAGCTTGATAATGGTCACTGGGAATCGTTCTGAAAAAAGTTGGGAACTGCTGCTTGTCTGAAAGGCAGGCACAAGTGGAAAAGCTGCTGACCTATAAAGACAAAACATAGAAAACCAAAGCCAGGTGAATACCTGCACTGAGCTATTTAAAAAATTTCAGTTTACAATCAATTTACACTTCTTACCAGAGGAATTTTGAAAGATCCCATGATGTGTGACATGCTGATGGAGGAAGATGATCCCAAGTCTCCGACGGCAGCCACCACCACACGAGACTGGGAGCAATTACGGTCTCTGTAGAACATTTTGTCCTCACCGTTCAATAGCTGGAACGCCACATCCACTGAAACTGGCACCGAGACGCAGGAATCATAGATCCGATACCCGAGTTTGATGCCGGGCAGCAGCTCTGTGCTGTTGTTTATCTCCTCAATGGCAAAGATAATAGTGCGAGAGAAACGCAGACCCCTGCCAGTAAGGCTGAACAAAACATGCTGATGTTTAGATGAAATTGGGGAGGAAAAAAGAGCAAACAGATCTTCTTCTGGGCATGAAGTAATTATAAGCAAGTCATCTGCACGTCAAAATATTGAAGTGCTTCCTGTCAAGGCAATATCAGGATTTCCAAACAGAAAATGCATCCAAAGTACAATCTAGATCAAAAGAAACATATTTTTTTCTTCAGCTCCATCTTAATCATATTTTCACTGCAATAACAAAAATACGCAATTTAGCTTATTGTGATAGAAAACACTTAAAGCAACTTAATTATTTGTCTCCAACATCACAGCAAACTTTGCAGCAAACACATGCAAGATCATTTTTCCACCTCTCTTTCTTACTGACCTCCCTGTGCATCTCAGAGACTCGGGCTGGGTGGTGTAATTATAAACCACTGCATAATGTTGGTAATGAATCGTGGAAACACCTCCAATAACAAAGTCCCCATCTGTTGAGAATGCCGGTAAACGAGGTTTACCCTGCAGAGTGCATTTCACAGATGAGGCCTCAGCAGTGACACCAGAGGTCTTTGATGTTTGTTCGGAAGGAAATTGTTGTTTAAAGCCATTTACAAGGCCAGGCAGTCGAACCAGTGACGTCAGCTCCAACAAACTCAGTGCCAATCTCAACGCAGTAAAAATGGCCCTGATCCCCATTTGTCAAGTGTCTCTACTTGGATCTTACTGTCCGTTTGCCGATTTATAAATCCCCTCCTCTTATACGTCAGATGATCTTTCTAAAAGAAAGTGCCCTCCCTTTGTGTTTGTTTATGAAATATACACAAATATAATTTCCACTTTATTTATTGCTAGTGCCGGTTCACCACTTAATGGCATAACTAATGTGAGAGAGAACATGAGCTATACATCAATAGTTTTTGTGTTTTTCATAAGTATGTAAACAACAGAGGAAGGTCTGTTTATCTGAAATGTTTGTTCAAATACAACTTTTAAAGAAATATCAATTTTTAGTGTGCATAAATATGAGTCTTTTTTTACACACTAGTAGAGATTTTATATGAAATATAACGTAATTCCAATTTAAATTGAAAATGTTTTACACAAAATATAATAGAGCATTGTATAAAAGTGGTGAATTTTACAACCATTAGACGAATGAGAATGACTTCATTGAATATTCTTTTATTGGATGAATGTAAGTAGGTTGAATACACTTTCTGTGATGTCACATTTATAGTATGTTTTTTCTAAAGATAGCTTATCTATTTACTTTTATTTCTTTTTACTTTTTATTCATTAAATATTTCTTGGTGTTTTTCTCTGGCTGAAACAAAATAACGAAACACTTTGGAGCAAATATACACAGTATCAGTCCAAAACTCGAGGCCAGAATAGCAAATATCTCCACAGCCACAGTAAATTTTCCAGGAGAGCTGACATAAGCTGGGATGAAGGTGATCCAGACGGCACAGAATATCAACATGCTGAAGGTTATCATCTTGGCTTCGTTAAAATTATCAGGTAGTTTCCGAGCTAGAACAGCTAACACAAAGCAAAACACAGCCAGCAGGCCGATGTAGCCGAGCACAGCCCAGAAACCAACAGCAGAGCCTAACGCACATTCCAGGATGATCTTCTCCTTGTAGGTGGTCAGATTTTCACTGGGAAGGGAGGACTCACAACCAACCATATGATACATACTATAACCTGTATGAAGGTGATTGACACTACAGTCATTCTTTGCTGTGGAGGACCAAACCATTTCATTGCATTACTACCAGGAAGTGTAGCTTTAAAGGCCATTAGAACCACTATAGTTTTGCCAAGAACACAGGAGATACAGAGAACAAATGTGATGCCAAACGCTGTGTGCCGCAGCATGCAGGACCACTCAGAGGGGGCTCCAATGAAAGTTAGTGAACATAAGAAACACAGAGTTAGAGAGAAGAGCAGCAGGAAGCTCAGCTCTGAGTTGTTGGCTCTGACAATTGGCGTTGTTCTGTGACGGAAGAAAATCACTGCTGTGATTATGGCCAGAAAAGCTCCGCTGATTGAGATTGCAGCAAGGATGATTGACAGGACTTCATCAAAGGAAAGAAATTCAACTGGTTTGGGTAGACAAGCATCTTTCTTTGAATTAGGCCAGAACTCTCTTGGACATGAAAAACAATCAGGAGAATCTAAAAACAATGACCAAAAACAGTTGTTAACAGTCAGTATTTGGTGTTGCAAATCTATGTGAAAAATATATAATATGACCTGTTTTATTACTGATCTCTCCTTCAGGACATGGTATACAGTCATAGCAGCAGATTGGTTTTCCTTTCTGCAACACTTTACGAGTTCCTGGAGGACAACTCCCTGAGCAAACTGAGACTGGAACCTGAAACAAAAAACATCTGCAAAATTACCAGCAGATTTCACAAATCCCTTTTCAACCTCTTACTCTAAGAAATTACTGTTTTGGGCTATTACTTGTGTGCCACTTTCCACCCAGGTTAAGTTTCTGTTGATATGAAACTCCTGGCCTCTTGGTAGTGATGCATCATAATATCCCACTGTTACCAGTTCAATAACTCCACTCTCACTTTTCTGCCAGTTTACCAGCTCATAAAAAGCCACAGGGTCTCCATTAGCATCAAACGACACATGGTAGCCATTCTTTGAGAAATTTACTTTCTTTAGTTCTTTAAAAACCTTCAAAGTGAAATAAAAGAGAAAACTGGAACAATATTTAAAATATTGTTGAAATTAAGTGTCTAGTCTGTAGTTGCTAATGAAAAGCATGGAGATTTAACTGATGCACTGTCTGACCTGTTTGGGCTCCAGTCCGATGTTTTTGTCACATTGAATGGTTTCATTTGTTTCTTGACACACAGCATTGTGAATAGCATGAGCTACAGCATAAACAGCCTTGTACATCATGTTAGTGATTCTTAACTGAGATGTTTCAGTGTACGAGCTTTTAAGGGTTTTAATATCTTCAGTTCCATCACACACTCTCTTGTCTGGGTTAGCAGCTTCTGAGACATACAGATACACACAAAAAAGAAAAAAATAAGATCCATTATTGTAAACCTTTTAATTAACTGAAAAAATGTATATTTGTTTGTACTTTTTACTATGCTGAATTACATAGGTGTTCACTATGGGGTTTTTCACTTTAAGACAAATCAATGTTCATGTCAATAACCAAATACCACTAAAAATATATATCTTAGCTGTAAAAAGTAATGACTGTTTCTTTGAAAAAATAATAATAATAATAAAAAAAATAAAATAAAATATATATATATATATATATATATTATGCTCCAAAAGTTTTGAGGATGCTAATCTAGTCAATCTTTTCTGGACTTCTTAGGGCAACATGCTTAAAATGCTTTTCACATTCTAACATTAAATACACAGATCATTTGTTGAACCAGATGAAACAAACTCCATGTGTTTTGGATATCTCAAACAGAAAATATTACCTATGGTGAAATGTCAAAAAATAATAATGATGAAAATAATAATAAGATAAAAAATCTTGATTAAAAAACATAAATACATTGTTCTGTTTAATATGTGACTCAATCCTTTTCCGTCATTGCAGAAAATTTGAAAACAAATAACGTATCAAAGATAACTTTTTTTCTCATCACTTGTTTCTCACTTTCTGTCGAGCTGCAGTTGAATGCATCCTCCCAGAATTCGGTAAGTACCGGAGAGGCAGCCACCTTTGTTGGAGGGAGATCCAGAAGGAAGTCTCTCAGACCTGGGATGACAGATTTCTGAATGGCTACCCCGACTGCCCCCGCACAGAAACTGAAGCTCATTAGGTTTGGGTCAGTTATCCAGGCCTCGCTCGCGATCCACTGACGAGGTGGAGGAGGATCCAACGCCAACTCCTCCAGAAGGACTTTCATATCACCAACAGCCGTAAATGCCAGAACAACTTTGGCTGTTGATCTGAAATGACATGCAATGTGTTGAGCACATGATTTAGTACTTAAACATAAGCAAATCATTTTGAAGATAAAGACAGTTATGATACCGCTGATCATCTGTAGTTTCAGTTTACAGTCTATCTGAAAAGACACTAGACAATAGAAAAACACAATTGTTCCTGAATTCCAAGTGTGAAGGAACCGCTGAAGAATCGCAGTGTTCATTCATAAACCTTTTCTCCAATATTACCTTAAAATTTCTGATATGCATGCAAAAATAAGAAACTTGCTAACCTACGGATAACATTGGCAACTCTTTGGATCTTGCTTGCTGGATCAGTTCTGAAGAAAGATTCAGTGTACTCCACACAGATCCCCTCTCTCAGTGCTGCTCCTAGAAAAGAGGCCATGCCATTATTTCCATAGTCTGAGTCTGAGTGGACGGCTCCTATCCAAGTCCAACCAAAGTGTTTCACCAGCTTGGCCAGTGCATCAGCTTGAAAATGGTCACTGGGAATCGTTCTGAAAAAAGTTGGGAACTGCTGCTTGTCTGAAAGGCAGGCACAAGTGGCGAAGCTGCTGACCTATAAAGACAAAACATAGAAAGCCAAAGCCAGGTGAATACCTGCACAGAGCTATTTAAAAAATTTCAGTTTACAATCAATTTACACTTCTTACCAGAGGAATTTTGAAAGATCCCATGATGTGTGACATGCTGATGGAGGAAGATGATCCCAAGTCTCCGACGGCAGCCACCACCACATGAGACTGGGAGCAATTACGGTCTCTGTAGAACATTTTGTCCTCACCGTTCAATAGCTGGAACGCCACATCCACTGAAACTGGCACCGAGACGCAGGAATCATAGATCCGATACCCGAGTTTGATGCCGGGCAGCAGCTCTGTGCTGTTGTTTATCTCCTCAATGGCAAAGATAATAGTGCGAGAGAAACGCAGACCCCTGCCAGTAAGGCTGAACAAAACATGCTGATGTTTAGATGAAATTGTGGAGGAAACAAAAAGCAAACAGATCTTCTTCTGGGCATGAAGTAATTATAAGCAAGTCATCTGCACGTCAAAATATTGAAGTGCTTCCTGTCAAGGCAATATCAGGATTTCCAAACAAAAAATGCATCCAAAATACAATCTAGATCAAAAGAAACATTTTTTTTTTTACTTCAGCTCCATCTTAATCATATTTTCACTGCAATAACCAAAATACGCAATTTAGCTTATTGTGATAGAAAACACTTAAAGCAACTTAATTATTTGTCTCCAACATCACAGCAAACTTTGCAGCAAACACATGCAAGATCATTTTTCCACCTCTCTTTCTTACTGACCTCCCTGTGCATCTCAGAGACTCGGGCTGGGTGGTGTAATTATAAACCACTGCATAATGTTGGTAATGAATCGTGGAAACACCTCCAATAACAAAGTCCCCATCTGTTGAGAATGCCGGTAAACGAGGTTTACCCTGCAGAGTGCATTTCACAGATGAGGCCTCAGCAGTGACACCAGAGGTCTTTGATGTTTGTTCGGAAGGAAATTGTTGTTTAAAGCCATTTACAAGGCCAGGCAGTCGAACCAGTGACGTCAGCTCCAACAAACTCAGTGCCAATCTCAACGCAGTAAAAATGGCCCTGATCCCCATTTGTCAAGTGTCTCTACTTGGATCTTACTGTCCGTTTGCCGATTTATAAATCCCCTCCTCTTATACGTCAGATAATCTTTCTAAAAGAAAGTGCCCTCCCTTTGTGTTTGTTTATGAAATATATACAAATATAATTTCCACTTTATTTATTGCTAGTGCCGGTTCACCACTTAATGGCATAACAAATGTGAGAGAGAACATGAGCTATACATCAATAGTTTTTGTGTTTTTCATAAGTATGTAAACAACAGAGGAAGGTCTGTTTATCTGAAATGTTTGTTCAGATACAACTTTTAAAGAAATATAAATTTTTAGTGTGCATAAATATGAGTCTTTTTTTACACACTGGTAGAGATTTTATATAAAATAAGACATAATTCCAAATTAAATTGAAAATGTCTTACTCAAAATATAATAGAGCATTGTACAAAAGTGGTGAATTTTACAACCATTAGACGAATGAGAATGAATTCATTGAATATTCTTTTATTGGATGAATGTAAGTAGGTTGAATACACTTTCTGTGATGTCACATTTATAGTATGTTTTTTTCCAAAGATAGCTTATTTATTTATTTTTTTACTTTTTATTCATTAAATATTTCTTGGTGTTTTTCTCTGGCTGAAACAAAATAACGAAACACTTTGGAGCAAATATACACAGTATCAGTCCAAAACTAGAGGCCAGAATAGCAAATATCTCCACAGCCACAGTAAATTTTCCAGGAGAGCTGACATAAGCTGGGATGAAGGTGATCCAGACGGCACAGAATATCAACATGCTGAAGGTTATCATCTTGGCTTCGTTAAAATTATCAGGTAGTTTCCGAGCTAGAACAGCTAACACAAAGCAAAACACAGCCAGCAGGCCGATGTAGCCGAGCACAGCCCAGAAACCAACAGCAGAGCCTAACGCACATTCCAGGATGATCTTCTCTTTGTAGGTGGTCAGATTTTTCACTGGGAAGGGAGGACTCACAACCAACCATATGATACATATTATAACTTGAATTAAAGTCAGACTCACTACAGTCATTCTTTGCTGTAAAGGACCAAACCATTTCATGACATTGTTACCAGGAAGTGTAGCTTTAAAGGCCATTAGAACCACTATCGTTTTCCCAAGAACACAGGAGATACAGAGAACAAATGTGATGCCAAACGCTGTGTGCCGCAGCATGCAGGACCACTCAGAGGGGGCTCCAATGAAAGTTAGTGAACATAAGAAACACAGAATAAGAGAAAAAAGCAGCAGGAAGCTCAGCTCTGAGTTGTTGGCTCTGACAATTGGAGTTGTTTTGTGACGGAAGAAAATCACTGCTGTAATGATGGCCAGAAAGGCTCCACCAACAGAGAAAACAATCAGGATGATTGAAAGGCCTTCGTCAAAGGAAAGAAACTCCACAGATTTTGGGAAACAGGAATCATTCCTTGTATTTGGCCAAAACTCTTCGGAGCATGGGAAACAATCAACCGCATCTAAAATAAATAACGGTATATGACATATTTTGTTTTTATGACAAATTGTGTAGTTATCCCTAGAACAAAACTTGATTTTACCTGTCATATTGCTAACCTCTCCTGGAGGACATGGTATGCAGTCATAGCAACAGATGGGCTTTCCCTTTTGCAACACTTTATGAGTTCCTGGACGACAACTCTCCGAGCAAACAGACACTGGAACCTGCCATAGAAACAGAGGTAAAATACCAACTTTAATTTTTTTAAGTTGTTTTTGACAAAACTGTTGCCCTCCAAACCTCATAATCTAAGAAACCTTTGTGTTATGGCTATTACTTGTGTGCCACCTTCCACCCAGGTTATCTTCCTGTTGATGTGAAACTCCTGGCCTCTTGGCAGTGATGCATCATAATATCCCACTGTTACCAGTTCAATAACTCCACTCTCACTTTTCTGCCAGTTTATCAGTTCATAAACAGCCACAGGATCTCCATTAGCATCAAATGACACATGGTAGCCATTTCTTGAAAAGTTAACTTTCTTCAATGCATTCAAGACCTTCAAAATAAAAACAGACATTAAAAAAGAAACCAGCAGCCTCTAAAATTAACACCAGAACTAAGTAACCCTGCATTGAGAAATCAATGCTGATGAAAGGTTTGAGGAGTTACTAAGCAACAGACTGACCTGTTTGGGCTCCAGTTTGTAGCGTTTGTCACAGTGTGTGGTTTTATTAGTTTCCTCACAGACTGCATTGTGAATAGCATGTGCTATTGCATAAACAGCCTTGTACACCATGTTAGAAACTCTTAACTGAGATGTTTCAGTGTACGGGTTTTTAACTGTTTTAAGATCTTCAGTTCCATCACACACTCTCTTTTCTTTGTCAACAGCTGAAGACATATAAATACACTACACATTTATTTTGTCTGTCAACCTAACTAATGAACTATTGTTATGATGAAGCATATTTAGCCCAAATTTTATAAAAAAAAAATTATATTGATGTCGATTAAATAAAAGAACAAATGACAAAGGCAGAAATATATGATACAAATAAAGTTTGTGACTCTCCAAATTCCTAAAAATGCCTTCATGATCAGTGAAATAAAGCATTATGAAATTAGAATTTTTTTTCTTGATTTCACAGGGTGATATGAATAATTCATGATGAATTTGAGAAGCATTTAATATAATACATTATTGGTACAAAACTACAACAAATATAATAGTATGAAAACTTTGAAATGTAAATTTAGGATCAATAACATTATCATAGAAAATGAACAAACAATATAATGTTAATCATAAAAAAAAAGAAAAACCAGGCTTTTATTGCTTTTGGAACAGAAAGCATTATGCTGAAAAAACATCTCAACTTTGGTAAGATGCTAAATAAATCGATTTGTTTCACTACAAGTAAAACATTTTTGTTTTCAATCGCATGAAAAAATAGTTCTAGCAAATCTGTTCATATTCAGGCTATGTTCTTTTTTCCTTTCTCATGATAGAAAAGATATACATTCTCACTTTCTGTCAGGCTGCAGTTGAACGCGTCCTCCCAGAACTCAGTAAGCACCGGAGAAGCAGCCACTTTTGACGGAGAGAGATCCAGAAGATAGTTTCTCAATCCTGGGATGACAGATTTCTGAATGGCTACCCCGACTGCCCCAGCACAGAAACTGAATCTCATCAGGTTTGGGTCGGTTGCCCAGGCCTCGCTCGCGATCCACTGACGAGGTGGAGGAGGGTCCAATGCCAACTCCTCCAGAAGGACTTTCATTTCGCCAACAGCCGTAAATGCCAGAACAACCTTTGCTGTTGATCTGAAAAGCCATTGGAACATGTTGATGTTATGCAGCACTTCTAAGCATAGGCCACATGTTTGGAAGAGTTTACAGTTATAAAACTTATCTGAAAAGAGGTTTCAGCAAAAACATTCCAAACGTGCCAAAGCAATCTCTTTAATTTATAGATTCTCTTTCAAAAATAGTAACTCTAAACATACAAACCTACGGATAACGTCTGCAACTCTTTTGATCTTGATCTGTGGGTCAGATCTAAAGAAGGATTCAATGTACTCCACACAGATCCCCTCTCTGAGTGCAGCTTCCAGAAAAGAGGCCATGCCATTATTTCCATAGTCTGAGTTTGAGTGGACGGCTCCTATCCAAGTCCAACCAAAGTGTTTCACCATCTTGGCCAGTGCATCAGCTTGGTAATGGTCACTGGGAATGGTTCTGAAAAAAGTTGGGAACTGTTTCTTATCTGATAGGCAAGCACAAGTGGCGAAGTGGCTCACCTATAGCAAGAGAAGTGCAAAGTGTAAAAAAAATAAAATAAAAAAAAAATCCAACGTCCATCAGCTGATGTTTTTTGTATTTTATTTTACTATGACTGTATTCCTCTTACCAGAGGAATGTTGAATGATCCAATAACACGTGAGACGCTGATGGAGTTAGAGGATCCCGCGTCTCCGACAGCAGCCATCACCACACCGGACCGGGAGCAGTTCATGCCTTCGTAGAACACGGGGTCCTCACCGTTTGTTAGTTCAAATGCCACGTGCACCGAAACAGGAACCGACACGCAGGAATCATAGATCCGATATCCAAGTTTGATGCCGGGCAGCAGATCGGTGCTGTTGTTTATCTCCTCGATGGCAAAGACCATTGTCCGGGAGAAGCGCAGATCCCGGGCGTTAAAGCTGAACAAAATCAATCTGGTGAGTGCTGATATTTATTAAACTAGAAGAAAAGGCGTCATAAAATAAAATAATAATAAAAAAAAACAATCGCATACAAGCAGTAATACCAATAATTTTATACAGCACGTCTAATATTTTTCGGAGATTGAATTTAGATATTCAAAGTAAAAAGTGCCTGTCCAAAACAAACAAAGAAACAAACAAAAAGTTATCCAAGTCAACTTTACACAAGTAATATAAAGCTTTTCTTCTCTCCCTCTTACCTCTTTCTGCATCCTTGAGACTCAGGCTTGCTGGTGTAATTATGAATCACTCCATAACCTTGATAATGAATTGAGAAAACGCCTCCAATGACAAAGTCCCCGTCTGATGAGAACGCAGATGAACGAGGGGTTCCCTGCAGACTGCATTTTGTAGATGAAGCCTCCGCAGTTACATCAGAAGCAAACAAAGCAACAAGTGAAAAGCTCACTGCCAGTCTCAAACCAGTACTATCCCAGATGCCCATTACTTAAGTGTCTCTGCTTGGAAGCAACTCTGTGTTTATAAATGCCGTCCGTTGATACGTCAGATGATCTTTCTGAAACAGGATATGACTAACTTCCAATTAACTGGTTTACGATTATTTATTTTGTATACAGAAATATATATTTTCTTTGTGTAAAAGCAGAGACAACAGCCACACAAATTGGAACTATGCACAAAATAAATAAAATTCTTGTACTACACATGGTCAAGAAACAGTACAGAGAGATGGTGGAGTGTTTTGTGGGATGG